>NC_086449.1:15395444-16717111 GCF_028390025.1 Pseudophryne corroboree
GTTCTTCTAACACCACAAGGTCTTGCAATAAACCTGGAGTCTAGAGATGACCAGTGAGTGAATAAGAGTCTTAATAGCATCCTGGTTCAGAAAGGGTCTGATCCTGGAAATATTTTTTAGATGAAAATGGCAGGTTTGCGAGGGGTGCTGAATGTGTGGTTTGAAGGAGAGGGAGGAGTCAAGGATTACTCCAAGACAGTGCACTTGGGGGCTAGAGGAGATAGTAGTGCCTTCAATAGATAATGAGATTGTAGGAGGTGAGGTTAATCGGAAAGGAGGGAAGATGATCAGCTCAGTCTTAGACATGTTAAGTTTAAGAAAGTGCTGGCACATCCAAACAAAGATAGCAGAGAGACAGTTGGAGATACGAGTGAGGAGAGCAAGGGAGAGGTCTGGAGAGGAAAGAAATATTTGAGTGTCATCAGCATAGAGATGATATTGGAAACCAAAATAACTGATGAGCTTACCTAGTTAGGATGTATAGAGAGAGAAAAGAAGAGGACCAAGAACAGATCCTTGGGGTACACCTACAGTTAGTGGAAGTAAGGGGGAGGTGAAGTCATGAGAGGAGACAGAGAATGAACAGTAAGAGAAGTAGGAGGACAGCCAGGAGAGGGCAGTATCACGCAGACCAATGGAGTGAAGGATTTTCAGTAGGAAAGGGTGGTCCACAGTGTCAAAAGCAGCAGAGAGATCAAGAAGAATAAGTAGAGAGTAGTGGCCCTTAGATTTAGCAGCAAGGAGGTCATTGCATACTTTTGTAAGGGCAGTTTCAGTGCAGTGGAGAGGATGGAAGCCAGACTGGAATGAGTCAAGCAGTGAGTGTGAGGAAAGATAGGAAGTAAGGCAGTTGTAGACAATACGCTCAAAGAGTTTGTAGGCAAAAGGGAGAAGAGAAATGGGTCGGTAGTTGGATAGTGTGTTTGGATCAAGGGTAGGTTTTTTATGAATAGGAAATATGAGTGCATGTTTGAAGGCAGAGGGCACAGTGCCTGATGAGAGGGAGAGATTGAGAACGTGGAAAAGATGGAAACAGGCAGAAGGAGAGAGGAAGTGGAGGAGGCGGGAGGGGATAGGGTCAAGTGGGGAAGTAGTGAGGGGACAGGAACAAATGAGGTTCATGACTTCCTAACCAGATGCATGGGAGAAAGATGTCAGAGTTGGTGAGAGGGACGGGGAGGGGTGGTAAGGGATGAGAGGAGGCTGTTTGCTGATGGTCTGGTGTGATGTGATGTCCTGACATATGGAGTAAATTTTGGATGTGATGTGAAAGGCAAAGTCAAGAGCAGAGAGTGAGGAAGGAAGACGAGGTGGAGGTGGACAGTGGAGTGAGTTGAGAGTGGCAAAGAGGCGCCGGGGGTTGGAAGACTGGGAGGACATGAGGTTCTTGAAATGTGCCTTAGAGCGTGATTTCCTCCAGTGTTGCTCAGCAGTACGTGAGCATTTTTGCAGATATCTGGTGCATTTGGTGTGCCAGGGTTGAGGTGTTCATTTGCGAGGGCGAATAGTGGTTGGTGGAGCAACAGAGTCAAGGTAGAGGTAAAGGATGCATTGTATATGGAAGTGGCTTGCTCAGGGCATGAGAGAGAGAGAATAGGAGAGAGAAGTGAGTCAAACAGGGAGGAAAGGAATGTGGTGTCAATAGCCTCAATGTTACGCTTAGTGATGGTAGCCTTAGGAGGTAGAGATGGGAAAGCAGAGAGAGATAGGTTATAGGAGAGTAGGTGGTGGTCATAGAGGGGAAATGGGGAGTTAGAAAAATCAGAAATATCACATTGTTGAGTGAAGACCAGATCCAGTGAGCTCCCAATCACATGGGAGGGTGAGGAGGTTTACTGTGAGAGACCAAGTGAAGAGGTGAGGTTAGGGAGTTTAGAGGCAGGGGATTGTGTGGGGATATCAATAGGGATGTTGAAATCACCTAGGATAATGGAGTGAATGTCAGAACAGAGGAAGTGAGGAAGCCAGGAAGCAAAGTTATTGATAGATTTGGAGGCAGTGCCAGGTAGATGGTAAATGACAGCTACTCTAAGATGGATTGGTTGGAAGAGGCATATAGCATGGACCTCAAATGTAGAGAATGTAAGGGATGATTTTGGGGGTATGAGTTGGTAGGAGTAACTAGAAGGTAGAAGGACCCCAACACCACGCCCATTGCAACTCCCAGGTCGGGGTGTGGGTATAAATGCAAGGCCCCCAGCAGAGAGAGCAGCAGGAGAAGTAGTGTCAGAGGGAGTATTCCAAGTTTCAGTAATGTATAGTAGGTGCAGGGAGTTAGAAATGAAAAGGTCATGAGTGGGTACCAGTTTGTTACAATCAGATTTGGCATTCCAGAGGACACAGGAGAGAGTTTGTGGGAGAGATGTGAATGAGATTATCAGGGTTGCTGTAGCGATGAGGTGAGATTAACCTTGATGGCAGGGATGATGTAAGAGTAGTGATGGTGCTGGTGCCTGTGCTAGGAGGGGAAACTGCAGGAGGTGAGCAGGGATGGAGTTCAGTGTGATGTGGATGGGGGTGTGGGGAGATGACAGTGAATGGAGGGAGCAGGGCTAAGTGGTGGGGTTACAGGACCATTGGGCAGAGGTGGTGAATGAAAGTGGGGTAACAGGAAAGGAAGGGAAAGAAAAAAGAGGGATGGAGGGGAGACAGAGTAGGGGAGAGAGGAGGAGGTGTAGAAGACTAGGGGGAAGGATAAAGGTGTGAACAGGGGGCAAGATATATGATTAGGTAGACAGTGAGTGATGTTGGGAGTATAAGAAAACCTTGACATAGTGTTAAGTAGGTAAATAGGTTTAGGGAAACTGGAAGTAGGAGTGGAGGCTGTAAGGGAATCAGCACAGAAGAATTGCAGAAATGCAGGTGAGAAAAGAAGTGTACGCTCAATGGGTTTAATTTATTTTGAAGTGAATCAAAAGAGTAGATAAAGTGGGTGCAGAAATGTATTTGGACTGTGAGAAATGAGAATTGTGAGAGGGTGAAAAAGCTATGGTAATTCTAAAAGGAGTTTTAAATGTTTGTAGGTAAAAATGCATTGGTGCAGCTGTGCATAAAAAACAAATACAAAAATACAGATAAAAGCTTGTTGGTAAAATGGATGGTTTTTGAAATGTCCAAGTGAGGTTGTTCCATGCTATTTAATCAGATACAACAATCAGGAGGTGAGTGATATGAAGAGGTAGTGACTCACATTTTTTATTAGTTCTTCAGTTTTCTATGTCTTGTTAGATTGATGTGCTTCTATTTTTGTTTTTTTTCTCTTTGATTGAACGCTGATGGAACATTGCTGTTATGTGTCAATTTTATCACACTTTGATAAAAATGAACATTTTCATAATAAATGCACAGCCAACCGGCTTTGCACAGCCTACAGGATAGAACTTAAGTAGATAAATACTGCAAGTGAAACTAATAATTGGAATCTCCAATCACACCCCAACTTCTATAATGCCAGGCAGTAAATTACCATACAAAAACAAACAGGCATACCACATATATAACAACTGGGTCCATACAATTCATTACTAAAGAAAGTACATCAGAATTATATACTATGCAATAATGTTTCAGTTTGCATTACCTAGCAATATCTGCCTGGCCTATAGAAATAAAATGCAGCAGAATATGTTGGTGGTTGTAGTTACCTAGCAATATCTGCCTGGCCTATACAAGTATAATACAGCAGAATATGTTGGTGGTTGTAGTTACCTAGCAATATCTGTTTGGCCTATAGAAGCATAATGCAGCAAAATATGTTGGTGGTTGTAGTTATCTGTAGATGACAAGAAGTTAAGAGACGTCATTTCACAATAGATTTCAGCTGAAAATAAATTAACGCTGATGGAGTGCTGCTGTTATGTGTTAATTTTATCACACTTAGATAAAAATGCACACTTTCATAATAAATGCACAGCCAACCGGTTTTGCACAGCCTACAGGATAGAACTTATGTAGAGAAAAAAAAAGTATGATTGCTGGATAGAGGTGTGTTCTCTGGTTATGCAATAGTGCTACTAAGAAACCAGATAAACGGACCTGCACAGGTTTAAACACTTATATCATGATACACAGTGTCAGAGTTAGGTAAAAGTATTGCACAGGTTAGATATCTGCAGATGAACAGTTGTTTTACCAATGGACTGCAAGGTATAGGCCAACTGCTGGTAAGGGTGCTAATGCTAATTAGAACCACTACACATGCTGCATATCCAGCATACCCTATCTATTGTCCACTTAAGAATTACCATCCAAGCTCAACAATTTGATTGCTTTGTGCATAAGAGTTGATCTCCATAGCTGTGATTGCATACTTGAAAAGAGGAAGAATGATCGGTACAGTCACAAAAGACCTTCTGTCCCAGACTCACAAAGTAATGAGTAGCCCATGCAAATTCATTTCTCCTGACTAAACCCAAACAATAAGCAATGGCACTTCCAAGAAAGTGTTTGATTATATTGCACAGAACCCAGTCAACTTGTATAAACATGTTCCAAGCATATGGGAATCTCCTAAGTCTTACTGGTAAAAGAGAAACCAAATTGGGTATAATTGTACATCTGAAGAAGATTGTACTATCTTTAAGACTCTTACGCATGGTCAAGATTCTACATATTTGCAAGCTCTAGTTGATTCTAGAACCACTGGCAACTTTGTCACCTCAGCTCAGGTTAAAGAACTGGCTCTTCCACTTGATTCATTACCCAGTTCTATTCACATTCTAGCTGTCAATGGTAGTTAGATACAGTACCAGGATGTATTATCAGTCACAGAACCTCTCCTCTGTAATTGTTTGTTGCAGAATTCCATTCAGAGACTATGGTGCAAAATTTTCTAAAGCTTCTAAAACAGAGAATTGGTGATGTTGCCCACAGCAACCAATCAGATGCTGTCTATAATTTCTCTATTGCATTTTAGAAAATTATAGACAGCATTTGATTGGATGCTATGGGCAATATCACTAATTATCTGTTTTAGAAGCATTAGTAAATTGACCCCTCTTTTGTCATTGCTTTAAATGTCTAATGTCCTGGTCTTAGGCCTTTCATGGTTTTTCAGTGAAAATGCATCTTAGACGCAAAGTAATGTAATTGGCCTGAGAAGACAGGATAGAATTACTGTATGTTGTGAAAGGGGAGATACAGATTAGAATGTGGAAGTGGAGGGTTAAGGTTAGGCCATAAAGAAGATTAGGATTAAACTATGGGAGGGGAGTTTAGGATTAGGCAGTTCTGCTAATGATGGGTGCCTTTTTTAGCTGGAAATGCATCTTATTTGCATCACTATACAAACAGTATGCACAAGCAGACTCTGCTTATTAAAATGTTATGTGGCATTCCTATATTTTGTGTGTAATTCTTGCTCTATCTGCATCTGAAATGCCACGTTTCAGTGTTTTCCATGATAACACTGTAGCATAGCATTTTGTGTGCAAATACAGCTGCAGTCACACACAGAATATAGGCATGCTGCATATCATTGTAATCAGCAGAAGCTGCTTGTGTGTCCTATTACATCACTATGCGTCTAAGACACAATTTCATGCAAAAAAAGACACTTGGCGCAACCGAGTCACACTGTACTCACGCGTCATGTTTAACGTGATTTGTAGAACATGAAGCAAAAAAAGTGAAAGTCACCCACTAATCACAGACAATGAGCTATTATGAACAATCAAAACTGAGGCATTCTTCTTTAATGGCTGAAATTAGTTGTGGAGTGAGATCCTATGAATAATTATAAATATGTAGTAGCCTAGATAGTTTGAAATGAAAAAATACATATTATGTGTGGTTGAGATACTGTATTCTTTTTTTTTTAATGAAACCCCATCTTGGGTAAGTCTGAGCTGTGAAACTAAAAAAGTTGATTTTGTATCTACCTTTATTTTCATAATACATTTTGTTCCTACTTGAATCACCTGTGCGGGCATTCAGTAATTTCA
Source organism: Pseudophryne corroboree (assembly GCF_028390025.1). NCBI lineage: Eukaryota > Metazoa > Chordata > Amphibia > Anura > Myobatrachidae > Pseudophryne > Pseudophryne corroboree. The sequence goes on from NC_086449.1 coordinate 15,401,387, forward strand.
CTGTAATAATTGAATCTTATAATTAACAAAGCCTGCCAGGTCTGTCTGTGGCTATGTTTCAACATACACTAAATGTATTGTGATCAGTAAATATAGTGATGATGTTTAGATCCCTCCAGCTACCTGTTGACCACATCAAAGTTAATTTCAGTGGTAGAGAACTTTCATGAGAAAAATTTACAGAGATGCAGTTTATTGTATTTCTTAATGGGTATGATAAGATAGCTCCAATGTCTAGATCTGATGCATCCATCTCTACAATTCCAAAGCAGCATGACATACAGTAGATGAGGTACAGATATAAAATCCTCTCTTACAGTAGTTTACTAAAAGCAGATTCAGACCATTTGGTGGGATAAACCCCATTATTCATCGTAGCTGTAAGTGGAACAGCAACTTCTGAAATGTAACCATTTGATGACCTGTAGTGATTGGAAAATTCTAAAAATCGATGTAGAAATTTTAGATTAATTCAATACTGGATATCATCTACCTTTTACTTTCCCTTTTCCCTTTGAATATCCTTTGGATGAAATCACATAACTATGTCATGCAAATCCAACTTTTTAAAAAAAATATTTTGCAAACAGTTGCTTCTTTCTAAACTTTTAAAGTAAATGAATATGTTACTTGCACTGGGACAGGTAAATTATTATACTGTATAAAGTAGATCAGGTAGGTTATTTCTCTGACACATGAACTCTGACCGAAAGGTGATTTATTCACCACAAAGGAGACCTATTAGGCCATTCAACAAGTTTTACAACAGTTTACTGAGTAATTACCAGAGAGATGTTACTCACTAGCAGAATGTGAGCTGCAATATGCAGTAAGAGTGAAAAAAAAGTGTAAAAAACATATATCACTTATTGAATTGTAATTGATCACCAGAAGAAGTGTTATTGGTATGTCTCTAGGGGCTCCTGCTCATATTGTATTGTCCTCTATGACTATTTGTATACAGTGATATATGTCACATTCATCCATTTAAGTACTGTATCTACTTGTAATACAATTTACACAAAAGCATAGCCACAGCCTCCTAGTAAATAGGCTGTTTTAAAAAGCTTTGATAGTATTTTTTGTTTCAAAAATGTATCAAAACTGTCACAATCCTGACTAAATCTCACGTTTTCAGTCTTATCTCTGCCTGCAGTTCAGCACACAAGCTGCAATCTGCCTTTCCTGCTCCTGTGAACTCTTAATTACTCATCTATGTGAGAATTCCTCTGTGAAAGTAATCTATAGGATTCTGTGATCATCAGCAGGTCTCTGCTAATTGTGCTCAGAGGTCAGTGAAGTCTCTTCATGCTGTCTTTGTGCAGTACTCTCAATATTCTGTGTATAATCCTCAGTGTGATCATCTATAGTGCTCCGCTTCCTGGTGTTTGGGCCTAAAACAAAGTTCCCTCCAAAATCAGTCACTGACGTAAACCATCTTGGTTTCAGTAAGCTGACTCTACACTGTGTCCTGTCTGGTGCTCAGGTGACACTTCCAGCCAATTAAGAACAAACCAGCAGTTTAACCTTCCTGCCTCTCAGTTTACAGTTCCATAAATCACACAGCTTAGTGTGTGAACCTTTTGGCTGAGCTCTTCTGTGTTGCTAAATATTACCTCAGAACCTGCTATCATTAGCATCACAACTTTCCAGTCCAGTTCCATTCCAGTCCAGTCCCAGTCTGGTACCAGTCCAGATATGTTCTAGTTTGGTTTTGATCCAGTTCCATTCCAGTACGTTCCACTCCATTTCTGCTCCAGTCCAGTTCTAGACCAAAATTAAAAGTGTCATCATTCCGGTTCCAGCCCATTCAGCACTCCAGTCTGATTTCAGACCAATATCACCAGTGTCATAATTCTGGTTCCAATCTGGTTCCAGAACAATATTATCAGTGTCATCATGCTGGTTCCAGTCAGGTTCCAGACCAATATTACCATTGCCATCATTCCAGTTCTAGCTCAGTCAGCACTTTAGTTCTGACTCAGTCCAATACTGCTGTTTCTGCTATTCAACTCCAACCTCAGTCCTTAACTATATTCAGTGTTCTTAAGTCCTTGTCTACCAGATTCTGCATGTACCTATCGTTCTAGTCCAGGTGACCCAGTCAGGAGTCTGAGACCAGCTTTCCAGCTGCAGTGAAAACCAAACCCCCTTTTGAGGTTCCCTGGATAAGATCACAGATGGGGTAAGACTCCATGCTCCTACTCTGGGTCTAGTCAACTAACTGCTACTAGTTCTGACATTCTTCTGACTCACATCATCTGGACTCTAGTCATCGTCATACTCTATGAGTAAGAATTACTTCAGGCCACCTAGCTTCTGACACACCACAAACCCAAGTACCAATACTTCTGTCACAGGTTTAGAGATATTCTAATAGCAACTCAGACAAAAATCTAATTCTAAACTTACTGTAACTTGCTGTATTATTGCAGAGTAGCATAATACAGATTTAAATATTAATCTAAAAACAACTTTTGATATGAAAATTGACTTAGTATATACATTACATAAATATGATACCTCTGGAGATCAATGATTATCTTTTCCATAATGATTTCACAACTGAATTATCTTATTCTCTATGGATTTACTAGACTCATGAAACAGTCTGCAGTAAGGTATAAAATGATTGCACAGTGAGATGATTTTTCTGCAGCACTAACTGTGCTATAGGAAAGACCTGTGTGATATATTTTACAATAGCCTAGAAATACTTGCTAAGGTTCCTTATTAGATTATTATATTGTAGAAAGTGGCACTATCAACAGACATGGACCCTCTAGGAATTTCTAAAGCAGCTGAGGTAAGTAGCAATGTTATCATGGAACTTGATTCTTAATCTGTGGAGGTCATGTGACAAATTAGCCGTGGTGTGATACAATTTTTGTAAGATGTTTGAGAAAAAAGTGCAGAATCACTTTTTTACCTAGCTTCACCTTGCTTAAAAACCCCACCACAATTTCCAAAATGCATTTTATGTTTGTAGCTTTTCATACATAAATTATGCACTAAGCAAAATTGAAAAGTTTTAGTTTCAGTATTGTTTAAAATTCAAATAAAATGTAAAGAGATAAAGCTAAATGTATAATATAAAACTAGCAAGCTGTGAAAGTCAGAATTAGCAATGTAATTAAATATAAACAGTACATGAAAAATAAGAGATTAAAAATGCAGAATTAGACAAAGTAAATTAATGATGCAAAGTAAGATGTATAGACATATTCATACATAATTAGTCATATAATGGTAATTAGACATAGGTATAAAAAATTTGATGTACTGTAGCAAGGTAACTAAAAACAAAGTCAGTTACATGTATAAATAAATCTTATGAATGCTCCACTGCTCAAACAAGCGGTATCAGACATATCTATCCAAATATGTTGGCTTTCTAACAGAGTTTCTGACACACAGAAACACACCAGTGAGACTATGGACAATGTTACAACACTGCAGAAGTCAGTAAAGTCTTTAGTTTTGGATAACGAGAGGCTGACTGAGAGAATAGAAAATTTTGGAAACAGATATCCGAGAAACAATTTGAGAGTTACTTGCCTACCTGAGTCAGTGAAAGGAGTGCAATTAGCCCAGTTTATTCGTATTACTCTCCTTACGCTGCTCCATATTGACAATGATTGTTCTGATCTTGTTATCGAAAGGGTGCACCGCATAGGAAATGTTTCACAAGCTTCATCTCATAGACCACGAGTTGTTATTTTTAAAACTTTAAACTATTACACAATCAGGCTATTTGGAAGGCTTCCCAGAAGTATAAATCCTGTAAACTGGGATGGTCATATTATATGTATATTTCAAGATTACTCTGTTGAACTTTCTAAGCTTTGCCGTTCTTTCTCACTGGAGTGCTCTATGCTAATAAAAAACAATAGGAAGTTCTTTAGGATGTACCCATCTCAGATCAGGATTTTTTCAGGAGACGAATTTTCAGATTTCACTACTGCAGCAGATGCGGAAGCATTCCTTAAAGAAGAAGCTACATATATCAGCAATCTCACTGAAATAAAGGATCGGGATGAGTGAGATATATGTGCTTTTAATATATGTTTGCAACAGTTTTATAGGATTTTAACTTCCCCCCTCCAGTCTCAGTGTATGTCCTCGAGTTCTAATAATTCTATTCCTTTGAAGAATGTTTCCCTCCTGAACTTTGTTTAGACCCTTGATATATTTGAAAGTTTCTATCATGTCTCCCCTTTCCCTTCTCTCCTCCAAACTATACATGTTAAGATTTTTTAGCCTTTCCGGGTAAGTTTTGTGATGTAGGCCATGCACCATTTTCATTGCCCTTCTTTGTACACTGTCTAATGCATTTATATCCTTCTGTAGGTATGGTCTCCAGAACTGGACACAGTATTCCAGATGGGGCCACACCAATGACCTATACAGTGGCATTATCACTTATTTTTTCCTGCTACTGATTCCTCTCCTTATGCAACCGAGCATCTGACTTGCCTATCTCATTGCTTTGTTGCATTGCTTTCCTGCCTTCAAGTCACTTGAAATAGTGACTCCTAAATCCCTTTCCTCCTCAGTAGTTTCCATTGAGGAGGAAAGGGATTTAGGAGTCACTATTTCAAGTGACTTGAAGGCAGGAAAGCAATGCAACAAAGCAATGAGAAAGCAACTAACACTTAACTTTCTCATGTTGTGCTGCCCTGGGGTTAGCTGGCTTTTGCTGGTTTGTGGGGTTCTACACCCCAGGCCCAGACCTAGAGTTAGGGACCACCAGCATCAGAGGAGCCTTGTTGGGGCCTGGTGGCTTATCATATGTTTGCAAACTGTATGTAACTAAGACCTCTGGATTTCAATTATATGTATGTATATACTGTATATATATATATATATATATATATATATATAGATATATGAAAAAAGAAAGGAAATTGGCACCCAGAGGTTAATGAAACCTATAAGATACAGAGAACCCTATGGGTTTCACAATTATTATTGATCTTAAAACATAAACATGAACTGTTCTTTCATAAAAATGTATTAAAATATACAGAAACAAGATAGCATGTCCATCATATTACACATACATTATGATGTAATTTCTCTTTGAATGATCCATCACTGAAGTTCGTAGAGGAATATAGGCAACTTAATGCAGTATCTTTATTCTTCCTCATAAGGTATTCAGAGAAAACATCAAATACAATAACCCAACGCGTTTCGTCTAGTAACTAGACTTCATCAGGGGTATGTCTAAAAATTACAAGACAACTAATCATTATTTATACAATGTTACATACAATAAAACAATAAAACAATACTGTACAAAGAACAGTCCATAAACGATAGAATGTGCAAGACATGGTAAAACAGAGCAAAGGATATTTGTTGGACCAATGACATAATCATGAAAATTGAAATTAAAAAGTAACAATAGAAATCCATATATATCTTCATTGGGCACTTTACATACCTTTTGGTGTTAACGCCAATCTAAATGTGATCAATCAAGGTGGACAATCACAATTTTTCAAAGAATGATTTCAGAGCACCACTAAGAAATGCTGCCGAGGCTTCAAGCCGGTCTAATTAGAAAATAATGAATTCTTATTACAATCAAATTAGTTACCAACTATTATGTGATTCATAAAATTAAAGTATCACATACCTTATGTGTTCAACTAATCAGAATTCATATAATTCCTATATTTATGGCTTTCAAAAGGATGGAGAAATCAGCAAAATCCTGCCAAAAATGGACCTAACGAATCAATTAATTCTAAATAGTACATATCTGATCCAATTGAGATGAAGAAAAAGAAAAAGAAAGAGAAAGAGAAGGGAGGGGGGCCTGTTGCCAGCCTCCCTCACTAGTGTCCTCAATTAAAAAAAATACACATGTATCCAATATGTGGATCGCAATATATCCACCTAACTGATCAGTATTATACTGACATGTTATATACAGAGCCTCCTGACGAAAATACAAATAATACTAATGGACATATCATAAACGACCCTAAGGGTAGCGAGATACTATTAATATCAAGCTCTACAATTATATAAATGTATTAGAGTTATGACAGACAAGACTCTTAAAATGTCGTGACATACCTCATGGGTCAAATATAGGCGTGAAATATGAATACGGATAAGATGTCCTTACAGTTTCACACAGGAAAAAAACCTAAAGAGTCAATTAGATAATATCCATGAAAGTATAATGGCGATACTGGACCAATGTGCCAAACCACTAACTAAATCACATAACCTATGTGGATGTATAATACACCAAATAAAATTGAGAAGTTATTCATTGCTCATGTACTGACAAACTTATAATGGATAATCCATCCAAATTACACTAATTAGACATCATATGCATGACGTAATACATGTTATAAATAATAACATGGTATCAAACTTGAATATCACTCCATTTACACATAACAATTGGCACTATATAGATCAACTTTAAAAAAATAAAAAATTAAGTACCATTAAGTTTATCCAAAAAAATATATACATACAATTACATACATTAAATAGAGCCCGCTTTTAAATAGTCTAAGAAATCCTTACTTCCAAAAAGACAGCCAGTAGTGCTCCAGTATCCATACAATGAAACAAGGGAGCTGGATTCAAACTTATATAGGGGAAGACCTATGACATCACTTCCCTAATTAGGCTAATAAACATTAAACCTATGTTAATCTCATAAAGATACATATTAATTAATAATATAATAAATTGTGTATATCTAAGACTTATATTGTGCTTAAATCGCTTTACTGAAATATGCTATATAAACCAAACTTAGTCTGTGTGCCCATAATACACTCGTTATAATATAGTATACACCTGGACAATACCGAGTGACAGTATGCCCAAACAATGGGAGTAGTGAGGGGCGGGCCATGAACCCTGCAAAGTGACTGCATTCAACCGTGGGCTAGATGACAATAAACATATCTTATTCTATTTATAAACGTTGTGAACAGCGCTTCTCGGCTTTTCCCCACCCCAACACCGCAACCCGAACTCCATGTAGTACAAGGGGAACCTTCCCCGTCCGTCCGTGAACCGGTCATTTATTTGTATTTTTGTCAGGAGGCTCTGTATTTAACATGTCAGTATATACTGATCAGTTAGGTGGATATATTGCGATCCACATATTGGATACATGTGTTTCCTTAATTGAGGACACTAGTGAGGGCGGTTGGCAACAGGCCCCCCCTCCCTTCTCTTTCTCTTTCTTTTTCTTCGTCTCAATTGGATCAGCTATGTACCAATTAGAATTAATTGATTTGTTAGGTCCATTTTTGGCAGGATTTTGCTGATTTCACCATCCTTTTGAAAGCCATAAATATAGGAATTATATGAATTCTGATTAGTTGAACACATGAAGTATGTGATACTTAAATTTTATGAATCACATAATAGTTGGTAACTAATTTGATTGTAATAAGAATTCATTATTTTCTTATAAGACTGGCTTAAAGCCTCGGCAGCATTTCTTAGTGATGCTCTGAAATCATTCTTTGAAAAATTCTAATTGTCCACCTTGATTGATCACATTTAGATTGGCATTAATACCAAAAGGTATGTAAAGTGCACAATGAAGATATATATGGATTTCTATTGTTACTTTTTAATTTCAATTTTCATGATTATGTCATTGGTCCAACAATTATCCTTTGCTCTGTTTTACCATGTCTTGCACATTCTATCGTTTATGGACTGTTCTTTGTACAGTATTGTTTTATTGTTTTATTGTATGTAACACTGTATAAATAATGATTAGTTGTCTTGTAATTTTTAGACATACCCCTGATAAAGTCTAGTTACTAGACGAAACGTGTTGGGTTATTGTATTTGATGTTATCTCTGAATACCTTATGAGGAAGAATAAAGATACTGCATTAAGTTGCCTATATTCCTCTACTAACTTCAGTGATGAATCATTCGAAGAGAAATTACATCATAATGTATGTGTAATATGATGGACATGCTATCTTGTTTCTGTATATTTTAATACATTTTTATGAAAGAACAGTTCATGTTTATGTTTTAAGATCAATAATAATTGTGAAACCCATAGGGTTCTTTGTATCTTATAGGTTTCAATAACCTCTGGGTGCCAATTTCCTTTCTTTTTTCATATTTTCTGTATTCAGTTCCTCCTAACAAGAAACTTAGTGAAATAGGCTGCCCATCTTAAGAAATGCCATATTTTACTTTATCTATTACCTTTAGAACAGCGCAGAAGGAGAGTATTTGGTTGATATATATATATATATATATATATATCAACCAAATACTCTCCTTCTGCGCTTTTCTCTCTCTCTCTCTCTCTCTCTCTATATATATATATATATATATATAGTCTTTCATGTCTTGGTACAGGTACAGCTCGGTGTGCTGGGGGACTCCAGGGGTTTATCCCAAATGTATTTCTAGCTCAGACTACCCCATCCCTTTCATGTACCTAAACTGTATTCCTAATTGATTTGAGCAACTTACATTTTGTTCTAAAACTAGAGATATCAAGGATAAATTAATTGACATGTGGACACCTTACCAAACTGACAATGCTGAATATGAATCTATTAATCCATCTGTCTACTGGCAGGCTGCTAAAGCAGTTTTTCAAGGTGAACTGATGGATTATCAATCTCACATCAATAAAAAAAATGCAACTCCTCTTATTTAGATTTACAAGCAAAGCTTTCAAATGCTTACCAAAGTTATAGACAATCCACCTCCTCTGAGTTGAAAGCACAATATTTGTTAGCTAAAACACATTTGAATGAATTATTACAATGTAGTGGCGACAAATTTCTCTTTGACGTGAATTAAAATTTTTATCAATTCAGAAACAAAACTGGCCGGCTGCTTACAAATTTCCTGCAAGGTTCTAGACATAAGACAGTAGTTCACCCCTTATTGAAGTCAGATGGTTCTATAACAGAATTGGATTCTTAATTGGCAGTGGTTATGAAAAATTTCTATGAAACTTTATATTCTCCCCCAGGATATCATAAAACTATGGATTATGAACAGGTGAAGGATGATTATAACTCTAAATCCTCATCATCCTCTGGTTTTTAGGATTCCCTTTCATTCCCACATTTATCTTGCTCTTTGTTTGACACCCTGGTGGTTCCCATTACTTCGGCAGAAGTGGCTGTAGTTATTAAGGGTTTAAAACCAGCAAAGTCCCCAGGTCCAGATGACTTCCCTGATTAATTTTACCAATTGTTAAGCTCAAATATAGATAAACCCTTAGCGGCTTGTTTTAACCATATTATTCAGCAAAGAGCTTTCCCTCTTCATTTCTCAGATGCTGTAATTAAGGTATTACTAAAAGTAGGTCGTAATCTTAACCTCCCAGGCCCATAATGGTCAATTTCACTTCTCAATAATGACTACAATATTTTTTTCAAAAATAATATAAAACAGATTGAACTCTTTAATCCCGGTTCTGATTCATAAGGATCAGACAGGGTTTATTTCAGGCCCACATTCTGTGGTGAATGTGTGGAGAGTTCTTGCTGTGATCTATCATGCTAATTCAAATCAAGCTTCCTCTTCTACTTCACATATAGTGGTCATGCTTGATGCTTAGAAAGCTTTTGATCTTGTATTATTATTGCCCCATCTGTTTCATATATTAGAAAAATTGGGATATCCTTCTCAATTTATATATATTATTCATACATTATATACCTCCCCAAAATCACAAATTACGTATAATGGCATTTTATCACCCCCTTTTCAGATAGGCAGAAGAACAAGGCAGGAATGTACACTATCCCCCCTCCTGTTCGCTATAGCTATAGAACCTCTAGCAATTGCATTGCGTTCATTCTCTAAGATCCATGGGATCATTATTGGATCTGAAAAACTTAAAATAAGCTTATTTTTGGATGACACCCTTTTGTTTTTATCAGATCAATATTAATCATTTCCAGCTTTACTTCAGCTTGTTGATTCATTTGGAGATTTTTCAGGATGTAAAGTGAATATGTCCAAATCTAAGCTTTTACTTTTAGGTGGCGCTAGGTCAGACTTCTTGGAAATTTTAGATACACCATTTGCTACTGCTCCTTACAAATTTAAGTATTTGGGAATTCACATTTGCTCTGATCTTTCTCAGTTATACTCCACTAACTTTTCTTCTATTTTTGCAAAAATAACAGCAAAGCTTGAATCATGGAGGTACTTGCCTCTCTCTCTCTCTTTTTGGTAGATTAGCTGTTATCCAGTCTATCATAATTCCTATAATATTCTATTGTATGCAATTATTACCAATTGCCATACATAATGCTGATATTGAATGTCTAGATGCCTTGTTTTATAAATTTATATTGCAAAACAAAACACCCTAGGATTTCTAGGAGTAAACTTAGGACACCTAGGAAAAAAAGAGGAATGGGCTATGCCCGATTTTCACTTGTGATTTCCCCTGAACTCCCTGGAGCCCAGCACCACAGATTTTGACTAACTTTTCTTGAGATATGGACTATGTGTGCTTACGATTTTGGCTTACGTAAGATGTTGGCTTATGTGAGATGTCATTGACATGTGAGATGAACTAGATAGTACACTGATCTAGCAAGGATTGACTTGCCTGCACAGTCTATCTTTTCTTGCGATGCCGACCTGGCAGGACCACGCATCGGGATCAAATCGGGATCGCAAGGTGACTTTCACCTTGTGATCTGCACTAACTTTTCTTGCGACTTTGACTATATAGTCAAAATCGCAAGAAAATTCCTCACCATGTGTACACACCCTTAGTACTTGGATATTAAATAAATCAGACTATATAGACCTTTCTTTAGATCAGGCTACTTTCGACCCTTATGCACCTGGTGCTCTTATACAAACTAAAAAACACTTTTTCCTTCGACAATTAGAGATCATATTCTCTTTGCAGATATTATAAGGCAGGGATTTTGCTTAATAAATGTTGTAATGCTGATCCATATAGTACTCAATATATACCCCTTTGGGGAAATTCATCTTTCCCTCCATCCTTAACTAATCCTTTGTTCAAGATGTGGAAACTTAAAGGGCTAGATGTATCAAGTAAAGTTTTTGATCCAGGTGGATCTTTAGTTTCATTTTGTAATAAATGCCAATGTTTTTCAATACAAATATCTCATATGTTTATGTATTTCCAAATGCAACAATTTTTATATTAATCAAAACTCCATGTCTGCACAGTTCTTCACAAAAGATCACTGTCTCACAGTTTAAATCTATTGATATTCTACTTTCCTTTCTATTGACTAAAGTATATAAAGTGAAATATTTCTACCTTATGATTTTAATGTCATTAAAATATGGTCAATAGGAAGTATTGGTAGGAAAATAGGAAAATGGAATAGGGATATCCCATCTCTTATGGATCTTTTGGAATTGATCAGTCAACAAACATTGTCATCGAAAGCATTGCCTTCTGCATTTTTACAAGAAGTACATATTCATATGTTACATAGTGTATATATTACTCCTTACCAAAGGAGACATATGGTTAAGGATGAAACAGGTATTTTTATTAAATGTGAAACTACAATTGCAGATTTTATTATTGTATGAGGAATTGCTACAAACTGAGGAGATTTTGTTGTACGATTATTAATTTCATAAATTCTATGGGGGAGGTTCAAATGTTTGAAAAGTTGGTTGGGTGTCTGTATTTCTGTCTATTAGATAGGAAAAACCAGACTCCTTACTGAAAAGTAACTAAACATACAGAATTATAGTACAAACAGAAAAAAACTATACATACAGAATTATAGTACAAATAGAAAAGTAACTAGACATACAGAATTATATTAGCAATAGCAAAGTAACTAGACATACAGTACTAAAGACCAAATAGCAAAGTAAATAGACAGAATTACAGTACAAATAGCAAAGTTTCCAGACATATTTCAATACAAATTACAAAGTAACTAGACATACAGAACTACAGCTCAAATAGCAAAGTAACTAGACATGCAAAATTAATGTACAAATAGCAAAGTAACTAGATATACAGAATTACAGTACACATAGCAAAGTTACTAGAAAAAGAGAATTAAAATATAAAGAGCAAAATAACTAAATATACAGAATGAAAGTATAAATAGCAAAGTAACTAGACAAACAGAACTAAAGTACAAATAGCAAAATAACTATAAATACAGAATTAAAGTACAAATAGTAAAGTAACCAGACATTCATGAATACAAAAATCAGAGTAACTACACATACAGAATTACAGTACAAATAGCAAAGTAATTAGACATACAGAAATACAAATATCAAAGCAACTAGACATACATAATTAATGTACAAATAGCAAAGTAACTAGAAATACAGAATTACAGTACAAATAGCAAAGTAACTAGACATAGAGAATTACAGTACAAATAACATAGTAACCAGACATACAGAAATGCAAGTGCTAAAATAACTAGACATTCAGAACTACAAATAGCAAAGTAACTAAACATACAAAATTATAGTGCAAATAGCAAAGTAAATATACATACATAATTATAGTACAAATAGCAAAGTAACCAGACATAGAGAATTTGAAATATCAAAGTAATTAGACTTACAGAATTACAGTAAAATTTGAAAAGTAACTAGACATACAGAATTATAGTACAAATAGAAAAGTAACTAGACATACGGAATTACTTTAGAAATATCAAAGTAAGTAGACATACAGTACTACAGATCAAATAGCAAAGTAAATTGACAGACAGAATAACAGTTTAAATAGCAAAGCTTCATGATATATTGAAATGCATATATCAAAGTAACTAGACATACATAACAACAGAACAATTAGCAAAGTAAGTAAATATACAGAATTAAAGTACACATACTATAGCAAAATAATGAGAAATGCAGAACTAGAAATTGTAAAGTAACTAGACATAAAGAATTATAGTGCAAATAGAAAAGTAAACAAACATACAGAAATACAAATATCAAGGTAACTAGACATACAAAATTATAGTACAAATAGAAAGTTACTAAACATACAGAATTATAGTACAGATAGAAAAGTAACTAGACATACAGAATTACATTAGAAATATAAAAGTAACTAGATATACAGTACTACAGGAAAAATATCAAAGTTATTAGCAGACATAAATACAGTACAAATGGCAAAGTTTCCAGACATTGAAATACAAATATCAAAGTAACTAGATATACAGAACTACAGATCAATTATCAAAGTAACTAGACATTCAGATTTAAAGTATAAATTGCAAAGTAACTAGATATACAGAATTACAATAAAAATAGTAAAGAAACTAAAAAAGAAAATTAAAATACAATTTAGCAAAGTAACTAGATATAAAGAATTAAAGTATTAATAGCAAATTAACTAGATATACAGAATAAAAGTACAAATAGCAAAGTAACTAGACATACAGATTTAAATTACAAATAGTAAAGTAAGCAGACATACAGAAATACAAAAATCAAAGTAACTACACAAACAGAATTACAGTACAAATAGCAAAGTAACCAGACTTACAGAAATACAAATATCAAAGTAACTAGGCATACAGAAATAAAGATCAATTAGCAAAGAAACTAGATATACAGAATGAAAGTATAAATAGAAAATTAACTAGACAAACAGGAATACAAAAATCAAAGTTACTACACAAACAGAATTACAGAACAAATAGCAAAGTAACCAAACATATAGAAATACAAATATCAAAGCAACAAGACATTCAGAATTAAAGTACAAATAGCAAAGTAACTAAACATATAGAATTAAAGTACAGCAAAGTAACTAGATATGGAGAATTAAAGTATAAATAGCAAAGTAACTAGACAAACAGAATTAAAGTAGAAAAAGCAAAGTAATTACATATACAGAACTTCAATTAGCAAAGTAACTAGACATACAGAATTACAGTACAAATAACAAAGTAACCAGACATACAGAAATATAAATATAAAAATAACTAGACATACAGAACTACAAATAGCAAAGTAACTAGACATACAGAATTACAGTACAAATAACAAAGTAACCAGACATACAGAAATATAAATATCAAAATAACTAGACATACAGAACTACAAATAGCAAAGTAACTAGACATAAAGAACCACAGTTCAAATAGCACAATAACTAGACATAGAGAAATACAGTATAAATAGCAAACATTCCAGACATATTGAACTACAAATATCAAAGTAACTAAACAAACTACTGATCAAATAGCAAAGTATCTAGATAAACATAATTGAAGTACAAATAGCAAAGTAACTAGACATACAGAATTACAGTACAAAATAAGCAAAGTCACTAGAAAAGGAGAATTAAAGTACAAATAGCAAAGTAACTAGACATACAGAACTAGAAATTGCAAAGTAACTAGACATACAGAATTATAGTGCAAGTAGCAAAGTAACTAAACATACAGAATTATAGTACAAATAGCAAAGTAACCAGACATACAGAATTATAGTACAAATAGAAAAGTGAACAGACATACAGAATTATAGTACAAATAGAAAAGTAACTAGACATACAGAATTATATTAGAAATATCAAAGTAACTAGACATACAGTACTAAAGATCAAATAGCAAAGTAAATAGACAAAATGTCAGTACAATTAGCAAATTTTCCAGACATATTGAAATACAAATATCAAAGTAACTAGACATACAGAAATATAGATCAATTAGCAAAGTAAGTAGATATACAGAATCAAACTACAAATAGCAAAGTAGTGATGTGCACCGGAACTTTTTTGTGTTTTGTGTTTTGGTTTTGGATTTGGTTCCACGGCCGTGTTTTGGATTCGGACGCGTTTTGGCAAAACCTCCCTGAAAATTTTTTGTCGGATTCGGGTGTGTTTTGGATTCGGGTGTTTTTTTACAAAAAACCCTCAAAAAGAGCTGAAATCATAGAATTTTGGGGTCATTTTGATCCCATAGTATTGTGGTATTATTAACCTCAATAACCATAATTTCCACTCATTTTCAGTCTACTCTGAACACCTCACAATATTATTTTTAGTCCTAAAATTTGCACCGAGGTCGCTGGATGGCAAAGCTAAGCGACCCAAGTGGCCGACACAAACACCTGGCCCATCTAGGAGTGGCACTGCAGTGTCAGACAGGATGGCAGATTTAAAAAATAGTCCCCAAACAGCACATGATGCAAAAAGAGAGGTGCAATGATGTAGCTGTGTGACTAAGCTAAGCAACCCAAGTGGCCGACACAAACACCTGGCCCATCTAGGAGTGGCACTGCAGTGTCAGACAGGATGGCAGATTTAAAAAATAGTCCCCAAACAGCACATGATGCAAAAAAAGAGGTGCAATGATGTAGCTGTGTGACTAAGCTAAGCAACCCAAGTGGCCGACACAAACACCTGGCCCATCTAGGAGTGGCACTGCAGTTTTCTAGCGAGAGGATGAGTGCTTCCATCCTCATGTGAATCTGAACCACTAGCCATGAACATAGGCCAGGGCCTCAGCTGTTCCTTGCCACTCCGTGTCATAAATGGCATATTGGCAAGTTTACGCTTCTTATCAGACGCTTTTAATTTTGATTTTTGGGTCATTTTACTGAACATTTGTAGCATACTTGATGACACAGAGGTAGAGCAATGGACTACTGTACCGTACTCCTATATATATATATACTGGTGGTCACAGCGAAATTCTGCACTGTCCCCTCCTACTATATACTGCGCACAACTAAAATGCAGCACAGGTATGGATGCATAGTATACTTGACGACACAGAGAAAGAGCAGTGGACTACTGTACCATACTGCTATATATATACTGGTGGTCACAGCAACATTCTGCACTGTCGCCTCCTACTATATACTGCGCACAACTAAAATGCAGCACAGGTATGGATGCATAGTATACTTGACGACACAGAGGTAGAGCAGCGAACTACTGTACCGTACTGCTATACATATACTGGTGGTCACAGCAACATTCTGCACTGTCCCCTCCTACTATATACTGCGCACAACTAAAATGCAGCACAGGTATATATGCATAGTATACTTGACGACACAGAGGTAGAGCAGTGGACTACTGTACCATACTGCTATATATAAATACTGGTGGTCACAGCAACATTCTGCACTATCCTCCTACTATATACTGCACACAACTAAAATGCAGCACAGGTATGGATGCATAGTTTACTTGACGACACAGAGGTAGAGCAGTGGACTACTGTACCGTACTGCTATATATATACTGGTGGTCACAGCAACATTCTGCATCTGCACTGTCCTCCTACTATATATACTACAATGCAGCTCAGATATGGAGCATTTTTTAGGCAGAGAACGTAGATATTTGCAGCACACTGAGCACAGATATTTGCAGCACACTAAGCACAGATATTTGCAGCACACTGAACACAGAAACTGAGAGAACTAAGCCACGTCCTCTCGCTATCATCTCCAAAGCACGAGTGAAAATGGCAGCGGCGCGCAGATCCTTATATTAAATACGAATTTCGCGAGAATCTGACAGCGGGATGATGACGTTCAGGCGCGCTCGGATTAACCGAACAAGGCGGGAAGATTCAAGTCTGCCTCGGAATTGTGTAAAATGGGTGAAGTATGGGGGGGTTTGGATCCCGAGGAACCGAACCTGCTCATCACTATAGCAAAGTAACTAGATATACAGAATTACAGTACAAATAGCAAAGTAACTAGAAAAACAGAATTAAAGTAGAAATAGCAAAGCAACTAGATATACAGAATTAAAGTATAAATAGCAAAGAAACTAGACATACAGAATAAAAGTACAAATAGCAAAGTAACAAGACATACAAAGATACAAAAATCAAAGTAACTACAGACAAAGAATCACAGTACAAATTGCAAAGTAAACAGACATACAGAAATACAAATATTAAAGTAACAAGACATACATAATTAAAGTACAAATATCAAATTAACTAGACATACAGAATTAAAGTACAAATAGCAAAGTAACTAGACAAATATAATTAAAGTAGAAATATCAAAGTATTTAGAAACACAGAACTTCAAATAGCAAAGTAACTAGACATACATAATTAAAGTACAAATAGCAAATTAACTAGACATACAGAATTAAAGTACAAATAGCTAAGTAATTAGACAAATATAATTAAAGTAGAAATATCAATGTACCTAGAAATACAGAACTTCAAATAGCGAAGTAACTAGACATACATAATTACAGTACAAATAGCAAAGTAACTAGACATACAGAATTACAGATCAAGTTGCAAAGTATCTAGACGTACAGAATTACAGTACAAATTGCAAAGTTACCAGACATATAGTATTACAGTACAAATTGCAAAGTAACTAGACATACAGAACTTCAAATAGCAAAGTAATTAGACATACATAAATACACATATCAAAGTAACTAGACATACAGAACTACAAATAGCAAAGTAAAAAGACATACAGAATTATAGATCAAATTGCAAAATACTGCTACTAGACATACAGAATTACAGTACAAATTGCAAAGTAACTAGACATAGAGAATTACAGTACAAATTGCAAAGTAACTAGACATACAGAATTACAAATCTCAAATACATTGCAGATGCAGAATAAGATACAGCAGAAGTTTGTATGATGAGAATGAGTCAATACAGTTAATACACTTAACAAATGTACAGTGAGTGCATTTGTGTGAAAGGAAAATCTCTGCATTTACAGAACATGTTTCATAGATGTTTACCTTTAGCGTCTCTATAATTAACAGTGCTGATAATAAACTTTCATATCTTAAAAATTCCAGACATTTTATGGGCTTCGGGGTCTATTTACTATGCCTGGAATGGAGATAAAGAGGACAGTTCTCTACACCCAGTTTCTAAATTTAAAAATGCCCATTGGGTTAGTAGCAATTATGGACTTCTCCCATGTCTGTTTAATACAAAGAAAAATGATATAAATAAATTAAGCAAAATCCCTAAAAGGTAAATATTTTTCTATCTATACAACTCACATATGCTACAGTATAATGAATACCATGCCATTGTATAAAAAATAATAATACTGTGTATTAAAATTCTAAACAGAACATAAAACACAACAAAGAATTATAAAAAAAACAATAACTACTTATAATGCTATGTAGTAGTGCAATGACCATATCCAATACTAATCTGTGGAGAACTGAATTAGTTATAAAAACGCTGTATTAAAACGGTTTTGGAGTACAGTATACTTGATTTAGGTATTGGTTACCTTTATTAGTAAATGTCACATGTTGTCCAGGGAAGATAATGGTGCAGATGATACTTTTTTTGTTTATCTAATTATCTGTAGATAGCCTTGGAAAGTGAGTTGGTTAAATAAATCCGCACTTACATATAAAGCTCTCTTAGGTGTATATAGAGTTAGTACAGCAGTTACTTCTGAAACTTGTGCACTACTGTACTGTAACATGGGCTATCTGGTAAGTAAAATAGAAGTATAAACAGAAAGAAGAAATGTTTCTCTCCAATAATTATCTGCAGTATACAGAAGCATGTTAAACTGAGCCTAATTCAGATGTGGTCGCAAAGCAGCTATTTTACGCAAATCAGTGATCAATTTTCTTTCTGATCATGCGTCTGAGCTGCAGTGCGCACGTGCTGTGATTGAGCTGCGGTGGTGGTCTATAAATGAATAGATTTATGTTCCTTTCCCAGGTAACATACAGGAACAATGTCACCTCAGTCATTCTTCTGGGGTTTTCAAATCTTCAGAGTTTTACTCTTCCCATGTTCTTACTCCTGTTACTTATTTATTATTTGACCATTTCTGCAAATATTTGTATCATGACTTTATTTGTATTGAGCACTAGCCTTCAGACCCCTATGTACTTCTTCATTACACAGATATCAATATTTGATGTCATACTGACTACAGATATTCTTCCAAACCTGCTACACATTGTGCTGTATGATGGCTGCACTATGTCTCTTATTGGATGCATCGCTCAGTTTTATGTCTTTGCGACAGCAGAGTCCTCTGAGTGTCTCCTTCTATCAGTGATGTCCTATGATCGGTACCTGGCTATCTGTGACCCTTTGCGCTATCATTCTATAATAAATCAAAGGTTTTGTGTGAAATCTCTTATTATTGTTTGGATAATATGTTTTCTACAGATTTTACTCAATTCAATATCTATCTACCATTTGCATTTCTGTGGACCAAATGTCATTGACCATTTCTTTTGTGACTTTAAGCCCATAGTGCAGCTTTCCTGCTCAGATACCACTGTAATTGAATTTCAGACTATAATAATGGGTGTTTTTGCAACTTTTATTCCCTTTATAATAATTGTGATGTCTTATGTGTACATTGTACATACTATTCTAAAGATACCATCATTTACTGGAAGACAGAAAGCCTTCTCCACATGCAGCTCTCACCTGACCGTTGTGACCTTATTTTACGGAACCCTAATTATTGTTTATGTATTTCCTACAAGACGACTAACCACACTAAGCAAAACCATGTCTTTGTGTTACACTGTGATAATTCCATTACTTAATCCTATCATATATACTATCAGAAACAAGGATTTTAAAGAAGCCTTTAATAAAATAAAACAAATGAAATCAGAGATGCTATGGAAACCCAATTAAAAAATGAAATACCATGAAATTGTATGAAATTATACTTACAGTAACATCAACAAGCTTTAGTCATTTTGTACTGTATGAGGCAATTAGGAAACTCTACTTGAACACTGAATCAATTTGGAGAGGCACTGTACAGGTGGGATCTTGTATTTTCAATTGTGGGGGACTTGTTTGCAAATTGACTTGCAAAGAAGAAGGTCCCTTACTTGTTCTTGAGCCATTTGCATATATACAATAGTGGTGATACAGCATTATCTATTTTTTTCAATGTCTGTTTGTGGATTGAATTTGCTGAGAGTTGAACAGAATTTTTATTGGAAATTATGTTTGTGCAGGTTTTGATATTGCACAGTTAAATAGGCAATGTTTTTTATTGAAACAAAATTGCAACCATTTTACAAAAAACATTTTCATAAAAGAAATTTACATAAATAAAATAAAAATAAAAAATTACATCATCATCAAATTTGTAGATATGTTCAACTCAAAACAAAGAAATGTTATCTCCAAGTGCTGCCCTTACTGCGTCATCATCAATGCCACCAACCCAATAAGCCAGGTTAGCAAATGCAGTCTGAAAGGGGGCTGATGCTTAATAATCATAAATTAAAGTTTAAATACAGTTAGCCTTCAAAGTTTGAAGAAGGGGAAGTAACCCACCACCCACTAAGGGGGCCTCAACTGGTGTTCTGGAGTTAAGCAGGAGACTTATTTGTTCCATTATGTTGCTCTTGCAGTCTATAAATAAGATAGCCCCTGCACATGCTCAGTAGTGATCTTGGCTACCATTATGGGATAGGGCATGTAGCCTCCATGGATAACAGGAAAATTTGAGCTTTGGTTATATAATATTCACATTTCTTACTTTTTTCCACAATTTTTAACATTTCTTTTCATTTTCACTGACTTTATGTACAGTACTTTGCAATAGTTTTAGGCAGGTGTGGAAAAAAATATCAAGAATGCTTTCAAAAATAGAAGTGTTAATACTTTATTTTTAGCAATTAACAAAACGCAAAGTGAATGAACAGTAGATAAATCTAAATCAAATCAATATTTGGTGTGACCATCCTTTGCCCTGAAAACAGCATCAATTCATCTTGGTACACTTGCACACAGTTTTTGAAGGAACTTGGTAGGGATGTTTTTCCAAATATCTTGGAGAACGAAACACAGATCTCCTGTGGGTACCGGCTTGCTCATATACTTCTGTCTCTTCATGTAATCCAGACTTGAAGATGTTGAGCCCCCACAGAGCTCTGTGGTGGCCATATAATCACTTCCAGGACTCCTTGTTCTTCTTTACATTAAAGATAGATCTTAATGACATTGGCTGTGTGTTTGGGGCTTTTATCCTGCTGCAGAATAAATTTGGAGCCAATCAGATGCCTCTCTGTTGGTACTGCATGATGGAAATCTATCTGCCTGTATTTCTCAGCACTGAGGACATTGGGATTTTTGTAATTTCATGTCCACAATTGAATCTGCACCAGTCACATGCATACTAAATAAAGATGGATGACATTAAACCACAAATGAGTTCTGTTTGGTAACAGATACAGTACAAAAGTAAAATTACCAGCTTGCAGTGATCAATTTGGGGTGTTAGATTTGTACATCTGTGTGCGACTGAGGACCTAATTCAGACCTGATTGCAAAAAGCAAAATCTTTCCCTAATGGGCAAAACCATGTGCACTGCAGGTTGGGCAGATGTAACATGTGCAGAGAGAGTTTGATTTGGGTGGATTATTTTGTTTCTTTGTTGGGTAAATACTGTCTGCTTTATTTTTACACTGCAACTCAGATTTCAGTTTGAACACACCCCACCCAAATCTAACTCTTTCTGCACATGTTACATCTGCCCCACCTGCAGAGCACATGGTTTTGTCCATTAGAGAAAAAGTTTGTTGTTGCGATCAGGTCTGAATTAGGCCCTGAGTCTGAATTGGGTAACAAGGGCTCTGATACAAGCAGCCACAGCTTTTACTCAATCATCTGCAACTTTGAACATGTGTAAAATCAATTACTGTTTGGTTATAAGTGCAACCGAGTGTCCCTGGTAGTGTACACTGTGAGTCTTTTTTCACTGCATCTGCAATGCGAATAGGATGGAAATGTAAATAAAATTATGGTACTGCATTCTACTCCTGTCGAAGGGTCTCAGTCACCCCAGGTGTCTTGCATGATGTGCAGACAACCAGTAAGTGATGACACAGCTGCATCTTTCCACAGAGTCCACAGAGGGATAGATTGTTGGACACAAATTTCCCAGCAATTGGCAACCATTTTAATTTACATTACAACTATAGTATTACATTTTTTTACGAGACTTTTAAATTATTATGTGATGCTTTCTAGTTTTTTGTTTTAAACACCTACATACTGTAGAGGTGCTATTTTATTTATTATTTTACTGTGAGTTTCTATTTTGACCCAATCTGTACAATCATTACAAAATTGTATATGATTGATGACTGAAGCATATTTGTGTACTAGTTTATATTTTTGTTTTACTGTAGGTGTTTTTTATTTTTTTTATTATTTTTTCATATATTAATAAATATTTATCTTTTTAAAAGTATATGATGTTATACAACTAAATAATAGCTTGTTCTATTTAGTATACAGTAAGTATGACATGGATCTACTGTAATTAAGCATTGTGTTTTTTATCCATAGAGGACTTACATACTGTACAACATTCTCTATTTACCAATATTATTGTTGCTTTTTTGGGTATACAAATTCCCCTTACTAGTGATAAAGTATAAATATAGTTCTACTTATTTATACACATAAAATAAATATTAAATTGACTTTGAGGATTAATTGACCACAATTATCATTAATATTTATTTTTCTTAAATATTGATGTAAGTCAGTGGTTCCCAAACTTTTTTTTAATCACGGCACACTAGAGTACCAGAATTTTTTTCACAGCACCCCTAGGTCAAAAGTTTCTAATTGAGAAATAAGAAATAAATGTTAAATTAAGTAGATCGTGTTTATATGTCATCCTTAGGCTCAATTGTGTGGTGAGGGACAAGATTTGCTTCTGTTTGTCCCTAGTTTTGCCTATTATATTGACCATAAATAATTTGAATTAGTCCTGGACCACCAATCCAAGGCACCCCTGCAAGTGTCCAAAGGCACCACAGGGAGCCACGGCACACAGTTTGGGAAACACTGATGTAAGTTAACATAATTTCTTTATTCCTTCTACTAGATTATTTCCTGTTATATTTAATAAGTATTTTATAAAGTATTTATTATAATGTGTTTTAATATAGAGAAATGCTTATGGACAGCTAGGATTTATGTATAACTATATATAATATTATAATGTAGAGTGTGTAACTATATAAATGATGTATTATATACTGTATAATTTATGTATAACTTTATATAATATTATAATGTAGTATTATAATGTAGTAAGTGAGAAAGATAATATTTAGAAATAAAATAAATGATCCCTTGTATATTAAAACCTAAATGACTGCAGCAAGCACTTGGGAAGAAAACAAGAGAGATATGGTAAATGCTTCCTAGACAGTATTAAAAAATTATAAGAAAATTACTTTTATTTTTAAAGAAGAAATATTAAACTTGCTTTGATCAACATTTGTCATTGTACATACATATTTAGATATGTAAATACTTATACATATATATGTACCAATAAAGATAATAACTTATGTTTATATTGTAGCTAAAAAATATATACTGTACTACACTAAGATATGTTGTATACAATTATGTATTATAAATAATGATATATTAATGTAATTATGTTTTTCTAAAACAATAGATAATGAGGAATGGGAAAACAAAGAAATAATGTAACATATCTTACTAGGTTCTAGAAAGTTATTTAAAATGGCCCACAAATACTTATAAAGTTATATATGTTAAATCTTTGAGGCATGAATGTTCACACTAATAAATCAATACTTTGTTAAAACACATTTTGCTTTCATTATACCTGGAGGTTAATTTACTAAAGGTCAGATTTTGCTTTTTGGTTGTCTTTCCATCAGTTTTGCAAACAGCCCCTATAATAAAGGCCAATCCAATGAAAAACCGACCAAATTACTATGTTTAGAACACATTTAAACATTGTCTCACTATGAATATTTTTTTTAATTAAAAGAATAGAAACCCGTGATATACTGTACTTTAAATTGGCTGCCACAAAGCAGATGGCAAATACACCCAGATGATATAGCTGCTTCTTGCAGTTGGGTCTATGTTACACACTGCACAGTTTACTATGATCTATGCAGATTTTTGTTTTAATAATATTCTTAAAAAAATTATGTGTGGTCCTCCCTAAATCAACGAACAGTCCTGGGCCTCCAGGCCTAGTATGCTATTAAAAAATAGGGGGAGTAGGAATGGTGTGTTGTCCCTCCTAGTTTCCAATAACCAACACTAGGCTGAAGCATGGGACATCCTTGTAATAACAGAAACCAGCCCCAATCTGGACAGAACAAGGATGGAAACCCTAGGGAAATGGGGGACCCTCCCCCAAAAATTAGTTGACCTCCCAATGACAGCCAAATCCCTTGTTCTCAAATGCTATTGCAGGTAAGAATTTGTATGCAGCACCTGTGCAAAATATGTTGCCGTATATTTTT
The DNA here is from genome assembly GCF_028390025.1 of Pseudophryne corroboree. Classification (NCBI taxonomy): domain Eukaryota; kingdom Metazoa; phylum Chordata; class Amphibia; order Anura; family Myobatrachidae; genus Pseudophryne; species Pseudophryne corroboree. Next base: position 15,425,668 of record NC_086449.1, read on the forward strand.
TGTAAAATGTGAGTTCCTCCATAAATCAATAACCAGCCCTGGGCTAATTGCTGTTGGTAAATAGGAGGAACAATTGGATGGGGTCCCTCCTAGTTTCCAATAAACAGCATTTGGCTGAAGCATGAGGTGTCCCTGGCTTAACAGAAACAAGCCCTAAACTGGTCAGAGCAGGGATGGAGTCCCTAGGGATTTTGGGATCCTCCCAAAATAATGGTCGCTCTCGCAAGGGTAAACAATGTCCTTGTTCACAAATGCATTTGCAGGCACAAATATGTATGCAGCATCGCTAAGGGAATAAGACACACAAGACACACAAGATGACTTTGCTGATTAGAATGGTATGCATCATACCTACATTCTTTGAACCATTGCAGCTGTATCTGCATTTGAAATGGTATGTTACAATGTTTTCCTGGAAAACACTGTTATATACTGTATTGTTTTGAATGCAGATACAATTGCAGTCATACAAAAGAATATAGGCATGCCATATGTATGACTGGATGTAATGCCGCCTGAATCCAGCAACTGTGCTGGATGTCGGACAAACTCTGACTCTTTCTTTAAAGGGGCAATCACTTACATGGCAAAACCATGTCTTGTAAGTTATTGCCCGAGTTTGGATGGCATCCTGCATGGACGCAGTACTTGGGCGTCATTACATCCCGCAATCATGTTAATAAGCAGAGTCTGCTTGTGCATCCTGTTTGCATAGTGATGCAAATAAGATGCATTTCCTGCTAAAAAAAAGGTGCCAACATAAGCAGAGTTGCCATGGACCTCGTGGCTCACCGACGCCAGGCATTTAGCACTGCATAACATATTAAGGCTAGAAGAATGAGGATATATCTGTAACCTCCCCTCCCTTAGTCTAACTCTTGCACTCCTCTAGTGCCTAATACTAAGTCCTCCCATAGCTTAAACCTAATCTACTTTATGGCCTAACCCTAACACTCCTCTCCCAAATTCTTACCTTCATCTCCCGTTCCACAACCTACAGTATTTCTAACCCTCCTTCTAGGGCCTAACTCTAACCTCTGCTCCCAAAACCTAAGCCTAACCTCCCTTAGCTCCTATCTCTAACTCTGCCCTCAAGCATCCAAAACATCTACATACTGCCATTCTCTATCCTATGGTAACTCTTCTAAGGCCAAACTTTAAGCCTCTTCCTATTGCTTAGCTATAGCACTCCCATCCTGCAGTTTAACAGTAGCCCTGCAGAATTTAGACATTTCAAACATCATAACTATTGAGATTGTGGTGTTGTGACTACAAATTGACTAAAAAGATTAACAGGCATTAAATCGGGTGTAGTATGGCTGACCGGCGGTCTCCTGACTGCCGGTCAGCTTAGCGACGCTGAGATCCCGGCAGCATACCGACGCCGGGAACCCAGCGGGGAGGGGCGAGTGCAGCAAGCCCCTTGGGGGCTCGCTGCGCTCGCCACGCTGCGGGATCGGTGGTAACCTGCAGTCGCCACGGGTTCTATTCCCACTCTATGTGTGTCGTGGACACCCACGAGTGGAAATAGTCCCTATTGGTCGGCATGCCGACCATCGGGATAGTGAGCCTTCGGGATGGTGGAGGAGGCCATATGTCTGTCGGTCGGCAGACCGCCGGTCACATGAATACCACCCATTAAATCAACTTCCTTGACACCGTAATCACAATTTTAGAGGATGAACATAGTAAAACAAATCTTTATAGGAAAAAGACATCTAGAGTACTTCATTCGTCCAGTTTTCATTTTCCACCTGTACTCAAGTACATACTGTACTATACCAAAGTAAGAATGCCTGCAAGTTTTAAGGAATTGTTCTGATTCCAAGACTGCTAAACTCATTCATAAAGAACTATGTACTAGTTTGGAGAGAAAGTATACAGTAGCAAAAGACAAATCAAAAGCAGCAAGGTGACTACTTAATCTATACTAAACTCAAAGTGAAGAAGGATAATTTGGTTAGATTCATAGGAGATTTCAAAACTTCAGTATTGAATGGAAAGAAATAAGCCAGACCCTTCAAAATCAGTGGTCCATTCTACTTTCTGATGAAGATCTTGCAAGAACACTCAACCCCAATGCAACAATTAGTTGGAGCAGAGCAAAAAACAAGATTATAAAGAGGACACAAACTACCCTGGATTGTGTAAGTATAATTTATTTCACACGTACCCCGTGGAGTCTACATGGAGAAGTGGACCAAGCCTCGTGTGAACATAGGTAAGTATGTATGTATGTATGTAGGTGTGCATGTATGTAATAAAGTTTTACTGTCACGGTGTGTGTGTCCTGTTTTTTGTTGGGTATTTTTTTGTAGTAGTACTACAGGTACCAGCGGCCCGTTTTCCACCACATGCTGGTACTTGTGGTTCTCCAAGTACCAGCTTGCGGGGGAGGCTTTCTGGGACTTGTAGTACTGCTACAAAAAACAATATTCTTTCTTTTTCACTTGGCTATCAGCCCCCCATCTGCCGCCCATGGATGGGTGGGACAGCCTCGGGCTTCAACCCTGGCCCTTGGATGGCTGGAGAGGGGGACCCCTTGATTTAAGGGGTCCCCACTCCTCCAGGGTACCCTGGCCAGGGGTGACTAGTTAGTGATTTAATGCCAGGGCCGCAGGGACCTATATAAAAGTGTCCCCCGGCTGTGGCATTATCTCTCTAACTAGTGGAGCCCAGTGCTGGTTCAAAAAATACGGGGGACCCCTACGCTTTTTATCCCCCCTATTTTTTGCACCAGGACCAGGCACAGAGCCCGGTGCTGGTTGATCAAATATGGGGGAACCCTTGTCCATTTTTCCCCAAACTTTTTCAACCAGGATCGGCTCAAAGAGCCCGAGGCTGGTTATGCTTAGGAGGGGGTACCCCACGCATTTTTAAAAAAAATATTTAACACTTTCCCACCCCTTTCCACTGATAAACATGCACGGATCTCACGGATTCGTGCATGCCTATCAGAACACGGTAAAAAAAGCAGGTCTATTTTAAAACTTCTTTTTTTTACGAATTGTATTTATTCACGGCAGTGTTTGGCTATTGCCGGCAGTGTTTGTGAAATAGATTTTTTAGTAAATTACCGAGTTCTATCAAATTACAGGCATATTTGACCGATGGTTTATTCATTCGTATTTTTTTTCTTTGACTTCAAAAAAAATATGAACGCCCTCATCACTGCCGAGATTTGAGTTTAGTAAATTCCCGAGATGACACTTTGAAGAAAAAACACCAAATCGGTCAAAATCGGTAGCTTAGTAAATATACCCCATAGTATCAACATATCTTGTAATGGAGTCCCTCATACGTACTTTCAAAAGATAAAAGTGATAATTGAAAAAAAAACAGATTCCAACACAGACACTCCCTCATTGTGTATATTCTTATTGTAGAGATAGTCTGATAGTGCTTTTATTTTTATTTATTTTTTCACACAGATTACCATGGATCAATAATCTTCTCAATGATGCAAGAGCAACATATCGTGAAACTCTATTTTACCAGTGAAATTTATTGAACATACATTAGTAATCACAAGAAATATGGTAAGCACCATATAAACATAGGTTCACAGATCTTCGCATCCAGAGTCCTAGCTTCTTACCAAATACAATAACCACTGTACAGGTAATAAATGTATCAACTGAAAATATCGAAGTACAGTACACCTCATATGCTTTTGAAGTTTTCCAGTAATGTATAGATTCTGAGTACTGTACATCATACTGAGCAATCTGTCAATTTATTTGTCTAATGTGGATACAATTAGTCTTTTCCTCCACAATCTCTTAACATTGCCTACAAACTTCAGTGACCAGCTGAGAAACATCTGAAATATGTGCACCTCTGTATCACTTGTATTAGTGTATATTTGGTTCAAGAGTCTGTACAGTGTGGACACATTTAAGTTATGCTCTACAAACCAGCCTACTTACATAAGTGCTTCAGCCCCAATGAGTAAATCTAAGCCACAGCATGTGCAAGATAATGGGGGTAATTCAGAGTTGATCGCAGCAGCAAAGTTGTTAGCAGTTGGGCAAAGCCATGTGCACTGTAGGTGTGGAAGATATAACATGTGCAGAGAGATTTGGGTGGGTTATTTTGTTTCTGTGCAGGGTAAATACTGGCTGTTTTATTTTTGCTCTGCAATTTAGATTTCAGTTTGAGCACACCCCACCCAAATCTAACTCTCTCTGCACATGTTATATCTCCCCCCCCCTGCAGTGCACATGGTTTTGCCCAACTGCTAACAAATTTGCTGCTGCGATCAATTCTGAATTAGGCCCAAAGTACATACTAAGACAAGGTGAGTATATACAGATGCTGTCCAAATACAGATATTTTCAAAATGTGCCAAATATCCCAGGAGACTTTCAGGATTGGCCACAGCAAGTATCCCATCAGTGTCTTTTTAACAAAATATCCATCTCATTAGCAACCCTAATGCAACAAGAGTACAATGCAGGGGTACCCAGAACATTAACTAGCTTCTGTGGGTAAAAAAAGACTGAGGTTCAGTACGAGTGACCCACAAAATGTCTTGAGCCATGTATCATTTACGCTTAATCTACAACTTTATTCTTAATTCTTTGTGAATTGTGACAAAAGTACTAGTTAGGTGTGCCTAGTACAGTATTATTTATTAGCAGTTTCTTATATAGCGCAGCATATTCCGTTGCGCTTTACAATTAGAACAACAATTATAGAACAAAACTGGGCAAAGACAGACAGACAGACAGAGGTAGGAAGGCCCTGCTCGCAAGCTTACAATCTATAGGGAAATAGGCATTGATACACAAGGATAGATGCTACCTGTTACATAATGGTTCCCCAGGTTGCTAGGTTCTTAATGGGTTGTATATGATATGATCACCTAGCAATGTTGGAAGACAGAATGTGAGTTTATGTGGACTGTACAGAGGGGATGTAACTTGATAGGAAACTGTAAATGGGTTATGTGTGTGGGTTTGAAATTTGGTAGGCTTGTCTGAAGAGATGAGTTTTCAGAGAACGTTTAAAGGTTTGGAGACTAGAGAGAGTCTTATTGTGCGTGGGAGTGCATTCCACAGAGTGGGTGAAGCCCGGGTGAAGTACTGTAATTTTGAGTGGGAACAGGTAATACATGTTGATGAGAGACGCCGATCTTGTGCAGAGCAGAGAGGTCTGGTAGGGAGATATTTTGAGATGAGTGAGGAGATGTATGATGGTGCAGTTTGGTTAATAGCCTTGTATGTAAGTAAAAGTATTTTATATTTGACACTGTAGAAAACCGGTAACCAATGGAGGGACTGACAGAGTGGATCTGCAGATGAAGAATGTCTGGCGAGGAAGATTAGCCTCGCAGCTGCATTTAAAATGGCTTTGCAAACATATAATGGTCTTAAGATGCAATCTCCAGCTTTGTGAAGGACAGAATCACTACCAGTGTTGGAGCATCTAAGTTGTGCCAAGTGTCTTGTGGCATACAGTATGTTACAAAAATATTAAGTCAATGAGGACACATCTTGAACACTTTTCACTTGACAAAGCCACATCTTTAGACTGCATAGATTGACAATATAAGCAGAAGTCACAGAAGCCTGATGCAAAGTCTCATGATCACATCAGAAGTGGCTTTTGCACAAACACAACTCTCCAATTTACAGAAGGAAAACTCTCCAAACAACTACAGTGTATTTTGAGGACAGCAGAATTAAATAAACATGTGTCCCCATTCATCTATTATTCAGCCAGACATTTTTGGTGGCTTTTAAAAAAAATATTCACAGTCAGGCGCTAGATTCAACACCATTAGATAACAAATAATATTAAAATGCATACACTATATATTCAAATGATATACAGTACTGGGCTGCTGACTCTGTATAAGGAGCTTATATTGTAGAAACTAGAGATGTGCACCAGACACTTTTTGGGGTTTTATGTTTTGGTTTTGGATCTGGATCTCCATTCATGTTTTGGATCTGGATTGGTTTTGCCAAAACCACCCTTTAGGGTTTTGGTTATGGATATGGATTTTTTTTAAACATAAAAACAGCTAAAATCACAGATTTTTTTTTGTTTTGTTCCTACAATATTATTAAACTCAATAACATTAATTTCCACTCATTTCCAGTCTATTCTGAACACCTCACACCTCACAATATTGTTTTTAGGCCAAAAGGTTGCACCGAGGTAGCTGGATGACTAAGCTAAGCGACACAATTGGGCGGCACAAACACCTGGCCCATCTAGGAGTGGCACTGCAGTGTCAGACGGGATGGCAGTTTTAAAAACTAGGCCCCAAAAAGCACATAATGCAAAGAAAAAAAGAGGTGCAATATATAATTGTCATTGGGCCGTCCCACCACCCTTGTGTTGGTTAAACGGGAAATGCACAGTTTAATAAACCCAACAATTCAGCGACAGGTGGTCCCCCTAGAAAAAGCTTGCCAAGTTCTCTGAGTCACAGCTAGCTACAAACATATCACCTCCATATTTGATGACTTTTCACATTATGAGAAGTGGCAAGAGGATGAGGAATGTATGTTCCAGTTACACACATGTGAGCATACCTGTGTGTCTTGTTTATATTATTCATATTTTATTTTTAAATAAAGCAGCCCCTTAGATGTTTTAGCAGTCCCTCGTGAGCCCCCACAGCAGCCCCAGATTGGGTAAATTGAGTTTGGTTGGGTTCGGTACAGTACTAAGCAGGACTATGCAGTGAATTTTTTGTTATTGAGCCCCTGCCCTATTGGAGATTACCACTCAAGTCAAAACTCATTTCATATTACAAGTAGGACTGTGGGAGGAAGCAATGCTAACCTCTGTGCCACCAGCATGCCTCAGCCTGGCAAGCCATACAGCTTTCTGACTTTAAGCCACCATGAAACTCCATACTGGGCCCTTATTCAGTAACTATTTGTGCCTCACATGAGCTCCTGACCCATCTAGTGCTGCAGTGCAATGGAAAGCTGATGCAATGCAAGATCACAGAAACTCTGTTCTTCTAACACCACAAGGTCTTGCAATAAACCTGGAGTCTAGAGATGACCAGTGAGTGAATAAGAGTCTTAATAGCATCCTGGTTCAGAAAGGGTCTGATCCTGGAAATATTTTTTAGATGAAAATGGCAGGTTTGCGAGGGGTGCTGAATGTGTGGTTTGAAGGAGAGGGAGGAGTCAAGGATTACTCCAAGACAGTGCACTTGGGGGCTAGAGGAGATAGTAGTGCCTTCAATAGATAATGAGATTGTAGGAGGTGAGGTTAATCGGAAAGGAGGGAAGATGATCAGCTCAGTCTTAGACATGTTAAGTTTAAGAAAGTGCTGGCACATCCAAACAAAGATAGCAGAGAGACAGTTGGAGATACGAGTGAGGAGAGCAAGGGAGAGGTCTGGAGAGGAAAGAAATATTTGAGTGTCATCAGCATAGAGATGATATTGGAAACCAAAATAACTGATGAGCTTACCTAGTTAGGATGTATAGAGAGAGAAAAGAAGAGGACCAAGAACAGATCCTTGGGGTACACCTACAGTTAGTGGAAGTAAGGGGGAGGTGAAGTCATGAGAGGAGACAGAGAATGAACAGTAAGAGAAGTAGGAGGACAGCCAGGAGAGGGCAGTATCACGCAGACCAATGGAGTGAAGGATTTTCAGTAGGAAAGGGTGGTCCACAGTGTCAAAAGCAGCAGAGAGATCAAGAAGAATAAGTAGAGAGTAGTGGCCCTTAGATTTAGCAGCAAGGAGGTCATTGCATACTTTTGTAAGGGCAGTTTCAGTGCAGTGGAGAGGATGGAAGCCAGACTGGAATGAGTCAAGCAGTGAGTGTGAGGAAAGATAGGAAGTAAGGCAGTTGTAGACAATACGCTCAAAGAGTTTGTAGGCAAAAGGGAGAAGAGAAATGGGTCGGTAGTTGGATAGTGTGTTTGGATCAAGGGTAGGTTTTTTATGAATAGGAAATATGAGTGCATGTTTGAAGGCAGAGGGCACAGTGCCTGATGAGAGGGAGAGATTGAGAACGTGGAAAAGATGGAAACAGGCAGAAGGAGAGAGGAAGTGGAGGAGGCGGGAGGGGATAGGGTCAAGTGGGGAAGTAGTGAGGGGACAGGAACAAATGAGGTTCATGACTTCCTAACCAGATGCATGGGAGAAAGATGTCAGAGTTGGTGAGAGGGACGGGGAGGGGTGGTAAGGGATGAGAGGAGGCTGTTTGCTGATGGTCTGGTGTGATGTGATGTCCTGACATATGGAGTAAATTTTGGATGTGATGTGAAAGGCAAAGTCAAGAGCAGAGAGTGAGGAAGGAAGACGAGGTGGAGGTGGACAGTGGAGTGAGTTGAGAGTGGCAAAGAGGCGCCGGGGGTTGGAAGACTGGGAGGACATGAGGTTCTTGAAATGTGCCTTAGAGCGTGATTTCCTCCAGTGTTGCTCAGCAGTACGTGAGCATTTTTGCAGATATCTGGTGCATTTGGTGTGCCAGGGTTGAGGTGTTCATTTGCGAGGGCGAATAGTGGTTGGTGGAGCAACAGAGTCAAGGTAGAGGTAAAGGATGCATTGTATATGGAAGTGGCTTGCTCAGGGCATGAGAGAGAGAGAGTAGGAGAGAGAAGTGAGTCAAACAGGGAGGAAAGGAATGTGGTGTCAATAGCCTCAATGTTACGCTTAGTGATGGTAGCCTTAGGAGGTAGAGATGGGAAAGCAGAGAGAGATAGGTTATAGGAGAGTAGGTGGTGGTCATAGAGGGGAAATGGGGAGTTAGAAAAATCAGAAATATCACATTGTTGAGTGAAGACCAGATCCAGTGAGCTCCCAATCACATGGGAGGGTGAGGAGGTTTACTGTGAGAGACCAAGTGAAGAGGTGAGGTTAGGGAGTTTAGAGGCAGGGGATTGTGTGGGGATATCAATAGGGATGTTGAAATCACCTAGGATAATGGAGTGAATGTCAGAACAGAGGAAGTGAGGAAGCCAGGAAGCAAAGTTATTGATAGATTTGGAGGCAGTGCCAGGTAGATGGTAAATGACAGCTACTCTAAGATGGATTGGTTGGAAGAGGCATATAGCATGGACCTCAAATGTAGAGAATGTAAGGGATGATTTTGGGGGTATGAGTTGGTAGGAGTAACTAGAAGGTAGAAGGACCCCAACACCACGCCCATTGCAACTCCCAGGTCGGGGTGTGGGTATAAATGCAAGGCCCCCAGCAGAGAGAGCAGCAGGAGAAGTAGTGTCAGAGGGAGTATTCCAAGTTTCAGTAATGTATAGTAGGTGCAGGGAGTTAGAAATGAAAAGGTCATGAGTGGGTACCAGTTTGTTACAATCAGATTTGGCATTCCAGAGGACACAGGAGAGAGTTTGTGGGAGAGATGTGAATGAGATTATCAGGGTTGCTGTAGCGATGAGGTGAGATTAGCCTTGATGGCAGGGATGATGTAAGAGTAGTGATGGTGCTGGTGCCTGTGCTAGGAGGGGAAACTGCAGGAGGTGAGCAGGGATGGAGTTCAGTGTGATGTGGATGGGGGTGTGGGGAGATGACAGGGAAGGGAGGGAGGGAGCAGGGCTAAGTGGTGGGGTTACAGGACCATTGGGCAGAGGTGGTGAATGAAAGTGGGGTAACAGGAAAGGAAGGGAAAGAAAAAAGAGGGATGGAGGGGAGACAGAGTAGGGGAGAGAGGAGGAGGTGTAGAAGACTAGGGGGAAGGATAAAGGTGTGAACAGGGGGCAAGATATATGATTAGGTAGACAGTGAGTGATGTTGGGAGTATAAGAAAACCTTGACATAGTGTTAAGTAGGTAAATAGGTTTAGGGAAACTGGAAGTAGGAGTGGAGGCTGTAAGGGAATCAGCACAGAAGAATTGCAGAAATGCAGGTGAGAAAAGAAGTGTACGCTCAATGGGTTTAATTTATTTTGAAGTGAATCAAAAGAGTAGATAAAGTGGGTGCAGAAATGTATTTGGACTGTGAGAAATGAGAATTGTGAGAGGGTGAAAAAGCTATGGTAATTCTAAAAGGAGTTTTAAATGTTTGTAGGTAAAAATGCATTGGTGCAGCTGTGCATAAAAAACAAATACAAAAATACAGATAAAAGCTTGTTGGTAAAATGGATGGTTTTTGAAATGTCCAAGTGAGGTTGTTCCATGCTATTTAATCAGATACAACAATCAGGAGGTGAGTGATATGAAGAGGTAGTGACTCACATTTTTTATTAGTTCTTCAGTTTTCTATGTCTTGTTAGATTGATGTGCTTCTATTTTTGTTTTTTTTCTCTTTGATTGAACGCTGATGGAACATTGCTGTTATGTGTCAATTTTATCACACTTTGATAAAAATGCACATTTTCATAATAAATGCACAGCCAACCGGCTTTGCACAGCCTACAGGATAGAACTTAAGTAGATAAATACTGCAAGTGAAACTAATAATTGGAATCTCCAATCACACCCCAACTTCTATAATGCCAGGCAGTAAATTACCATACAAAAACAAACAGGCATACCACATATATAACAACTGGGTCCATACAATTCATTACTAAAGAAAGTACATCAGAATTATATACTATGCAATAATGTTTCAGTTTGCATTACCTAGCAATATCTGCCTGGCCTATAGAAATAAAATGCAGCAGAATATGTTGGTGGTTGTAGTTACCTAGCAATATCTGCCTGGCCTATACAAGTATAATACAGCAGAATATGTTGGTGGTTGTAGTTACCTAGCAATATCTGTTTGGCCTATAGAAGCATAATGCAGCAAAATATGTTGGTGGTTGTAGTTATCTGTAGATGACAAGAAGTTAAGAGACGTCATTTCACAATAGATTTCAGCTGAAAATAAATTAACGCTGATGGAGTGCTGCTGTTATGTGTTAATTTTATCACACTTAGATAAAAATGCACACTTTCATAATAAATGCACAGCCAACCGGTTTTGCACAGCCTACAGGATAGAACTTATGTAGAGAAAAAAAAAGTATGATTGCTGGATAGAGGTGTGTTCTCTGGTTATGCAATAGTGCTACTAAGAAACCAGATAAACGGACCTGCACAGGTTTAAACACTTATATCATGATACACAGTGTCAGAGTTAGGTAAAAGTATTGCACAGGTTAGATATCTGCAGATGAACAGTTGTTTTACCAATGGACTGCAAGGTATAGGCCAACTGCTGGTAAGGGTGCTAATGCTAATTAGAACCACTACACATGCTGCATATCCAGCATACCCTATCTATTGTCCACTTAAGAAATACCATCCAAGCTCAACAATTTGATTACTTTGTGCATAAGAGTTGATCTCCATAGCTGTGACTGCATACTTGAAAAGAGGAAGAATGATGGGTACAGTCACAACAGACCTTCTGTCCCAGACTCACAAAGTAATGAATAGCCCATGCAAATTCATTTCTTCTTACTAAACCCAAACAATAAACAATGGCACTTCCAAGAAAGTGTTTGATTATATTGCACAGAACCCAGTCAACTTGTATAAACATGTTCCAAGCATATGGGAATCTCCTAAGTATTACTGGTAAAAGAGAAACCAAATTGGGTATAATTGTACATCTGAACAAGATTGTACTATCTTTGAGACTCTTACGCATGGTCAAGATTCTACATATTTTCAAGCTCTAGTTGATTCTACAACCACTGGCAACTTTGTCACCTCAGCTCAGGTTAAAGAACTGGCTCTTCCACTTGATTCATTACCCAGTTCTATTCACATTCTAGCTGTCAATGGTAGTTAGATACAGTACCAGGATGTATTATCAGTCACAGAACCTCTCCTCTGTAATTGTTTGTTGCAGAATTCCATTCAGAGACTATGGTGCAAAATTTTCTAAAGCTTCTAAAACAGAGAATTGGTGATGTTGCCCACAGCAACCAATCAGATGCTGTCTATAATTTCTCTATTGCATTTTAGAAAATTATAGACAGCATTTGATTGGATGCTATGGGCAATATCACTAATTATCTGTTTTAGAAGCATTAGTAAATTGACCCCTCTTTTGTCATTGCTTTAAATGTCTAATGTCCTGGTCTTAGGCCTTTCATGGTTTTTCAGTGAAAATGCATCTTAGACGCAAAGTAATGTAATTGGCCTGAGAAGACAGGATAGAATTACTGTATGTTGTGAAAGGGGAGATACAGATTAGAATGTGGAAGTGGAGGGTTAAGGTTAGGCCATAAAGAAGATTAGGATTAAACTATGGGAGGGGAGTTTAGGATTAGGCAGTTCTGCTAATGATGGGTGCCTTTTTTTTAGCTGGAAATGCATCTTATTTGCATCACTATACAAACAGTATGCACAAGCAGACTCTTCTTATTAAAATGTTATGTGGCATTCCTATATTTTGTGTGTAATTCTGGCTCTATCTGCATCTGAAATGCCACGTTTCAGTGTTTTCCATGATAACACTGTAGCATAGCATTTTGTGTGCAAATACAGCTGCAGTCACACACAGAATATAGGCATGCTGCATATCATTGTAATCAGCAGAAGCTGCTTGTGTGTCCTATTACATCACTATGCGTCTAAGACACAATTTCATGCAAAAAAAAGACACTTGGCGCAACCGAGTCACACTGTACTCACGCGTCATGTTTAACGTGATTTGTAGAACATGAAGCAAAAAAAGTGAAAGTCACCCACTAATCACAGACAATGAGCTATTATGAACAATCAAAACTGAGGCATTCTTCTTTAATGGCTGAAATTAGTTGTGGAGTGAGATCCTATGAATAATTATAAATATGTAGTAGCCTAGATAGTTTGAAATGAAAAAATACATATTATGTGTGGTTGAGATACTGTATTCTTTTTTTTTTAATGAAACCCCATCTTGGGTAAGTCTGAGCTGTGAAACTAAAAAAGTTGATTTTGTATCTACCTTTATTTTCATAATACATTTTGTTCCTACTTGAATCACCTGTGCGGGCATTCAGTAATTTCACTGTAATAATTGAATCTTATAATTAACAAAGCCTGCCAGGTCTGTCTGTGGCTATGTTTCAACATACACTAAATGTATTGTGATCAGTAAATATAGTGATGATGTTTAGATCCCTCCAGCAACCTGTTGACCACATCAAAGTTAATTTCAGTGGTAGAGAACTTTCATGAGAAAAATTTACAGAGATGCAGTTTATTGTATTTCTTAATGGGTATGATAAGATAGCTCCAATGTCTAGATCTGATGCATCCATCTCTACAATTCCAAAGCAGCATGACATACAGTAGATGAGGTACAGATATAAAATCCTCTCTTACAGTAGTTTACTAAAAGCAGATTCAGACCATTTGGTGGGATAAACCCCATTATTCATCGTAGCTGTAAGTGGAACAGCAACTTCTGAAATGTAACCATTTGATGACCTGTAGTGATTGGAAAATTCTAAAAATCGATGTAGAAATTTTAGATTAATTCAATACTGGATATCATCTACCTTTTACTTTCCCTTTTCCCTTTGAATATCCTTTGGATGAAATCACATAACTATGTCATGCAAATCCAACTTTTTAAAAAAAATATTTTGCAAACAGTTGCTTCTTTCTAAACTTTTAAAGTAAATGAATATGTTACTTGCACTGGGACAGGTAAATTATTATACTGTATAAAGTAGATCAGGTAGGTTATTTCTCTGACACATGAACTCTGACCGAAAGGTGATTTATTCACCACAAAGGAGACCTATTAGGCCATTCAACAAGTTTTACAACAGTTTACTGAGTAATTACCAGAGAGATGTTACTCACTAGCAGAATGTGAGCTGCAATATGCAGTAAGAGTGAAAAAAAAGTGTAAAAAACATATATCACTTATTGAATTGTAATTGATCACCAGAAGAAGTGTTATTGGTATGTCTCTAGGGGCTCCTGCTCATATTGTATTGTCCTCTATGACTATTTGTATACAGTGATATATGTCACATTCATCCATTTAAGTACTGTATCTACTTGTAATACAATTTACACAAAAGCATAGCCACAGCCTCCTAGTAAATAGGCTGTTTTAAAAAGCTTTGATAATATTTTTTGTTTCAAAAATGTATCAAAACTGTCACAATCCTGACTAAATCTCACGTTTTCAGTCTTATCTCTGCCTGCAGTTCAGCACACAAGCTGCAATCTGCCTTTCCTGCTCCTGTGAACTCTTAATTACTCATCTATGTGAGAATTCCTCTGTGAAAGTAATCTATAGGATTCTGTGATCATCAGCAGGTCTCTGCTAATTGTGCTCAGAGGTCAGTGAAGTCTCGTCATGCTGTCTTTGTGCAGTACTCTCAATATTCTGTGTATAATCCTCAGTGTGATCATCTATAGTGCTCCGCTTCCTGGTGTTTGGGCCTAAAACAAAGTTCCCTCCAAAATCAGTCACTGACGTAAACCATCTTGGTTTCAGTAAGCTGACTCTACACTGTGTCCTGTCTGGTGCTCAGGTGACACTTCCAGCCAATTAAGAACAAACCAGCAGTTTAACCTTCCTGCCTCTCAGTGTACAGTTCCATAAATCACACAGCTTAGTGTGTGAACCTTTTGGCTGAGCTCTTCTGTGTTGCTAAATATTACCTCAGAACCTGCTATCATTAGCATCACAACTTTCCAGTCCAGTTCCATTCCAGTCCAGTCCCAGTCTGGTACCAGTCCAGATATGTTCTAGTTTGGTTTTGATCCAGTTCCATTCCAGTACGTTCCACTCCATTTCTGCTCCAGTCCAGTTCTAGACCAAAATTAAAAGTGTCATCATTCCGGTTCCAGCCCATTCAGCACTCCAGTCTGATTTCAGACCAATATCACCAGTGTCATAATTCTGGTTCCAATCTGGTTCCAGAACAATATTATCAGTGTCATCATGCTGGTTCCAGTCAGGTTCCAGACCAATATTACCATTGCCATCATTCCAGTTCTAGCTCAGTCAGCACTTTAGTTCTGACTCAGTCCAATACTGCTATTTCTGCTATTCAACTCCAACCTCAGTCCTTAACTATATTCAGTGTTCTTAAGTCCTTGTCTACCAGATTCTGCATGTACCTATCGTTCTAGTCCAGGTGACCCAGTCAGGAGTCTGAGACCAGCTTTCCAGCTGCAGTGAAAACCAAACCCCCTTTTGAGGTTCCCTGGATAAGATCACAGATGGGGTAAGACTCCATGCTCCTACTCTGGGTCTAGTCAACTAACTGCTACTAGTTCTGACATTCTTCTGACTCACATCTGGACTCTAGTCATCGTCATACTCTATGAGTAAGAATTACTTCAGGCCACCTAGCTTCTGACACACCACAAACCCAAGTACCAATACTTCTGTCACAGGTTTAGAGATATTCTAATAGCAACTCAGACAAAAATCTAATTCTAAACTTACTGTAACTTGCTGTATTATTGCAGAGTAGCATAATACAGATTTAAATATTAATCTAAAAACAACTTTTGATATGAAAATTGACTTAGTATATACATTACATAAATATGATACCTCTGGAGATCAATGATTATCTTTTCCATAATGATTTCACAACTGAATTATCTTATTCTCTATTGATTTACTAGACTCATGAAACAGTCTGCAGTAAGGTATAAAATTATTGCACAGTGAGATGATTTTTCTGCAGCACTAACTGTGCTATAGGAAAGACCTGTGTGATATATTTTACAATAGCCTAGAAATACTTGCTAAGGTTCCTTATTAGATTATTATATTGTAGAAAGTGGCACTATCAACAGACATGGACCCTCTAGGAATTTCTAAAGCAGCTGAGGTAAGTAGCAATGTTATCATGGAACTTGATTCTTAATCTGTGGAGGTCATGTGACAAATTAGCCGTGGTGTGATACAATTTTTGTAAGATGTTTGAGAAAAAAGTGCAGAATCACTTTTTTACCTAGCTTCACCTTGCTTAAAAACCCCACCACAATTTCCAAAATGCATTTTATGTTTGTAGCTTTTCATACATAAATTATGCACTAAGCAAAATTGAAAAGTTTTAGTTTCAGTATTGTTTAAAATTCAAATAAAATGTAAAGAGATAAAGCTAAATGTATAATATAAAACTAGCAAGCTGTGAAAGTCAGAATTAGCAATGTAATTAAATATAAACAGTACATGAAAAATAAGAGATTAAAAATGCAGAATTAGACAAAGTAAATTAATGATGCAAAGTAAGATGTATAGACATATTCATACATAATTAGTCATATAATGGTAATTAGACATAGGTATAAAAAATTTGATGTACTGTAGCAAGGTAACTAAAAACAAAGTCAGTTACATGTATAAATAAATCTTATGAATGCTCCACTGCTCAAACAAGCGGTATCAGACATATCTATCCAAATATGTTGGCTTTCTAACAGAGTTTCTGACACACAGAAACACACCAGTGAGACTATGGACAATGTTACAACACTGCAGAAGTCAGTAAAGTCTTTAGTTTTGGATAACGAGAGGCTGACTGAGAGAATAGAAAATTTTGGAAACAGATATCCGAGAAACAATTTGAGAGTTACTTGCCTACCTGAGTCAGTGAAAGGAGTGCAATTAGCCCAGTTTATTCGTATTACTCTCCTTACGCTGCTCCATATTGACAATGATTGTTCTGATCTTGTTATCGAAAGGGTGCACCGCATAGGAAATGTTTCACAAGCTTCATCTCATAGACCACGAGTTGTTATTTTTAAAACTTTAAACTATTACACAATCAGGCTATTTGGAAGGCTTCCCAGAAGTATAAATCCTGTAAACTGGGATGGTCATATTATATGTATATTTCAAGATTACTCTGTTGAACTTTCTAAGCTTTGCCGTTCTTTCTCACTGGAGTGCTCTATGCTAATAAAAAACAATAGGAAGTTCTTTAGGATGTACCCATCTCAGATCAGGATTTTTTCAGGAGACGAATTTTCAGATTTCACTACTGCAGCAGATGCGGAAGCATTCCTTAAAGAAGAAGCTACATATATCAGCAATCTCACTGAAATAAAGGATCGGGATGAGTGAGATATATGTGCTTTTAATATATGTTTGCAACAGTTTTATAGGATTTTAACTTCCCCCCTCCAGTCTCAGTGTATGTCCTCGAGTTCTAATAATTCTATACCTTTGAAGAATGTTTCCCTCCTGAACTTTGTTTAGACCCTTGATATATTTGAAAGTTTCTATCATGTCTCCCCTTTCCCTTCTCTCCTCCAAACTATACATGTTAAGATTTTTTAGCCTTTCCGGGTAAGTTTTGTGATGTAGGCCATGCACCATTTTCATTGCCCTTCTTTGTACACTGTCTAATGCATTTATATCCTTCTGTAGGTATGGTCTCCAGAACTGGACACAGTATTCCAGATGGGGCCAAACCAATGACCTATACAGTGGCATTATCACTTATTTTTTCCTGCTACTGATTCCTCTCCTTATGCAACCGAGCATCTGACTTGCCTATCTCATTGCTTTGTTGTATTGCTTTCCTGCCTTCAAGTCACTTGAAATAGTGACACCTAAATCCCTTTCCTCCTCAGTAGTTTCCATTGAGGAGGAAAGGGATTTAGGAGTCACTATTTCAAGTGACTTGAAGGCAGGAAAGCAATGCAACAAAGCAATGAGAAAGCAACTAACACTTAACTTTCTCATGTTGTGCTGCCCTGGGGTTAGCTGGCTTTTGCTGGTTTGTGGGGTTCTACACCCCAGGCCCAGACCTAGAGTTAGGGACCACCAGCATCAGAGGAGCCTTGTTGGGGCCTGGTGGCTTATCATATGTTTGCAAACTGTATGTAACTAAGACCTCTGGATTTCAATTATATGTATGTATATACTGTATATATATATATATATATATATATATATATATATAGATATATGAAAAAAGAAAGGAAATTGGCACCCAGAGGTTAATGAAACCTATAAGATACAGAGAACCCTATGGGTTTCACAATTATTATTGATCTTAAAACAGTTCTTTCATAAAAATGTATTAAAATATACAGAAACAAGATAGCATGTCCATCATATTACACATACATTATGATGTAATTTCTCTTTGAATGATCCATCACTGAAGTTCGTAGAGGAATATAGGCAACTTAATGCAGTATCTTTATTCTTCCTCATAAGGTATTCAGAGAAAACATCAAATACAATAACCCAACGCGTTTCGTTTAGTAACTAGACTTCATCAGGGGTATGTCTAAAAATTACAAGACAACTAATCATTATTTATACAATGTTACATACAATAAAACAATAAAACAATACTGTACAAAGAACAGTCCATAAACGATAGAATGTGCAAGACATGGTAAAACAGAGCAAAGGATATTTGTTGGACCAATTACATAATCATGAAAATTGAAATTAAAAAGTAACAATAGAAATCCATATATATCTTCATTGGGCACTTTACATACCTTTTGGTGTTAACGCCAATCTAAATGTGATCAATCAAGGTGGACAATCACAATTTTTCAAAGAATGATTTCAGAGCACCACTAAGAAATGCTGCCGAGGCTTCAAGCCGGTCTAATTAGAAAATAATGAATTCTTATTACAATCAAATTAGTTACCAACTATTATGTGATTCATAAAATTAAAGTATCACATACCTTATGTGTTCAACTAATCAGAATTCATATAATTCCTATATTTATGGCTGTCACGATCCGGGTATCTGGACGCCATTACTTACCCTTCAGATGCCTCCTAAGGCGGGCTCAGCGTTCCAGGACCGGATTCCGCTGTTCCTGAGTTTCCACATGCAGAGTGGTCTTTTCATCAGCCGCGGCCTCCGCTGTGCCCGCGTGGTTAAATGTGCATCTATCAGCCTGGCGTCTCCTGTCTCCGGTGGCCGGCGCCGCCATTACTGTTTCCCAGACCACATGGATTACAAACCAAACTTCCCTCCAAGTGTCTGCATGGGCGCAGCCATCTTGGATTCTGTCATCTGATCATTTCCACCAATCTGCTGTCTGTGTTGTTGATTTGCATAATTGCCTAGCCAACCCCTTCCTTGCTGCAGGTATAAGTAAGCTGTACCTGAGCAAGGAAGACGTCAGTGCTTTGGTTGTCAAACCTAGTTCCTGTTTGTCTCTCTTCTATGATTGTCTTCCAGGTTCCAGCTCCTGTCTCAAGACTTCCACCATAGAGACCCGCACCAGCATTCCACCTGCGGTGTAGCCTGACTCTCCAATCCATTGTGGATTCATCTGTTTCCAGCTACAACACTACCTGCTTCCAGCCTCAGCTTCCAGCAGAGTACAGCTTCCCTTAAAGGGCCGGTGTCCTTTCTACACTTTACCACTCTCCACCGGAATTATTATTTCTCCGCTCTCAAGTTCTACATTTCAGTTCACATTTCATCGCTCCCAAAGTTCATTTATTATTTAACTGGTTCCAGCCAGTATCCACTCCGTGCTAACAACAGTCTGGTTCCAGCCAGTATCCACAGCAGCTGTTTTACCTTCAGCAACCCAGCTCTTCCTGGAACACCAGCTGGTACAATCCTGGGTTATCTCCATTGCTACAGCCGGGCCTGGTAAGGACTTTCCATCTAGAAGATCATAAGAACTATCTCACACTACCAGTGCCCTGTGGTTCCTGCCATGCTGTAGTACTCAGGAACTGTATTTATTCTTTGCTGACTTTTACGTTTTCTTTTATTGCTGCTGTGATGCGGAGTTGTCATAATAAACATCATTGACTTTTATCTAAGTTGTCGTGGTCACGCCTTCGGGCAGTTATTATTCATGTTACTTACATGTCCAGGGGTCTGATACAACCTCCCAGGTTCCGGTACATCTCAGCCCCTACAACTGAGGCTGCCTCCCGTCAGCTCAGGCCCTCAGTTGTGACAGTAAGCACTGACCAAATGAATCCAGCCGGAGACCAGGATCAAGCGGCCAGGCCGATGCAAGAACTGGCAGCCCGACTAGAACATCAGGAGGCTGCACAGGGCCACATCATCCGCTGTCTCCAGGATCTCTCTACTCGGCTGGATGGGATTCAGACAACTCTCCGTGGATCAGGCGCGTCTGGTGCGTCAACCACAGTGACTCCAGCTATAACCCCACCCACCTTACCCATTTCTGCTCCACGTCTTCATCTTCCAACGCCAGCAAAATTTGACGGATCTCCAAGATTCTGCAGGGGATTTCTCAACCAGTGTGAGATTCAGTTTGAGCTACAACCTGGCAATTTTCCCAGTGACCGTACAAAAATTGCCTACATTATTTCTCTTCTCAGTGGCTCAGCCCTTGATTGGGCATCACCGTTATGGGAGAGGTCCGACACCCTGCTATCTTCTTACACTGCATTTGTGTCAACATTCAGGCGCATCTTCGACGAGCCAGGCCGGGTAACTTCAGCTTCGTCTGAGATTCTCCGTTTACGCCAGGAATCACGTACTGTAGGACAATATCTTATACAGTTCCAGATCCTGGCATCCGAACTGGCATGGAACGACGAGGCCCTGTATGCTGCATTCTGGCATGGTTTATCCGAGCGTATTAAAGATGAGTTAGCTACCAGAGACTTACCCTCCAAGTTAGATGAGCTAATCTCACTTTGTACGAAAGTTGACTTACGTTTCAGAGAGAGAGCAACTGAGCGTGGAAGATCATCTGCTCCAAAATCTTCTACTCCTCCTCCTCGCCAACTGTCACCAACTACAGATGAACCCATGCAAATTGGCCGTTCCCGTTTAACTCCTGCTGAGCGCCGAAGACGTCTCTCCGAGTTTCTCTGTCTGTATTGTGCAGCTCCGTCTCACACCATTAATGCCTGTCCCAAACGTCCGGGAAACTCCAAATCCTAGCTCGCCAAGGAGAGGGCCGGCTAGGAGTAATGATCTCCTCTCCATCTCCTCAAGATTGTAACCTCCCAGTCTCGCTTCAAGTTGCTCAACGTTATCAGAACGTCATTGCCCTCCTGGATTCCGGAGCAGCTGGGAACTTTATTACTGAAGCCTATGTTAAACGGTGGTCCCTACCCACCGAGAGACTTCCTTCGTCCTTTTCCTTAACTGCTGTGGATGGCAGTAAAATTTTTGATACAGTTATTTCTCTAAGGACTCTACCAGTTCGTCTGAGAGTGGGAGTTCTTCATTCCGAACTTATTTCATTTTTAGTGATTCCAAGAGCCACACATCCTGTGGTCCTGGGCCTTCCATGGCTCCGTCTTCACAATCCTACAATTGATTGGACGACTACGCAAATCCTGGCATGGGGTTCCTCCTGTACTAAGACATGTTTGTTTAAAGTGTTGCCTGTCTGTTCTTCCTCCCCCAGGTCGTCTGATGTTCCACCTCCTCCATATCAAGATTTCACGGATGTGTTCAGTAAAGCTTCTGCTGATATCCTTCCTCCTCATAGAGAATGGGACTGCCCGATTGATCTCGTTCCAGGGAAGGTTCCACCTCGAGGCCGAACTTATCCGTTGTCTCTCCCCGAGACACATTCTATGGAGGAATACATTAAAGAGAACCTAGCAAAGGGGTTCATTCGACCTTCTTCTTCTCCAGCCGGCGCAGGCTTCTTTTTTGTAAAGAAGAAAGATGGTGGTCTGCGGCCGTGCATCGACTACAGAGGTTTGAACGACATTACCATCAAGAACCGCTATCCTTTACCCCTGATTACTGAGCTCTTTGACAGAGTTAGCGGAGCTACCATCTTTACAAAGCTGGACCTGAGAGGTGCATACAATCTCATCCGGATCCGTGAGGGTGACGAGTGGAAGACCGCATTTAACACCCGTGACGGACATTATGAGTACCTCGTCATGCCCTTCGGATTGAGCAATGCTCCAGCTGTCTTCCAGCATTTCGTCAATGAGATCTTCAGAGACATTCTATACCGTCATGTCGTGGTCTATCTAGATGATATCCTCATTTTTGCCAACGATTTAGAGGAACATCGTTTCTGGGTAAAGGAGGTTCTGTCCCGTCTCCGTGTCAATCATCTCTACTGCAAATTAGAGAAATG
Organism: Pseudophryne corroboree; assembly: GCF_028390025.1. Taxonomy (NCBI): domain Eukaryota; kingdom Metazoa; phylum Chordata; class Amphibia; order Anura; family Myobatrachidae; genus Pseudophryne; species Pseudophryne corroboree. The sequence continues at coordinate 15,447,601 of NC_086449.1, forward strand.
CGTCTTTGAAGTCAAGTCCATTCCGTTTCTAGGGTACATTGTGTCCGGTTCCGGACTAGAGATGGATCCTGAGAAACTACAAGCAATCCAGAATTGGCCGGTACCCTTAACCCTCAAAGGGGTCCAGAGGTTCTTAGGGTTCGCCAATTATTACCGAAAGTTTATACGAGACTTTTCCACCATTGTGGCGCCTATTACTGCTTTCACCAAGAAGGGTGCTAACCCGTCCAAGTGGTCTGAAGAAGCCATGCAAGCTTTTCATCTTTTAAAACAGAGGTTCATCTCTGCACCTGTCCTGAAACAGCCTGACATCGACTCTCCTTTCATCTTAGAGGTGGATGCCTCCTCCGTTGGAGTAGGAGCGGTGTTATCTCAGAGGGCTAAAGATGGTCATTTACATCCTTGCAGTTTCTTCTCACGGAAGTTCTCCCCAGCGGAGCGCAACTATGCCATTGGCGACCAGGAGTTGCTAGCCATCAAGCTCGCTCTAGAGGAGTGGAGATATCTGTTGGAGGGAGCTTCTCATTCAATCACCATCCTTACAGACCACAAGAACCTTCTATATCTAAAAGGCGCACAATGTCTCAACCCTCGTCAGGCCAGATGGGCACTTTTCTTTTCCAGGTTCGACTTTAAACTCCAGTTCTGTCCGGGCTCTCAGAATCGCAAGGCCGATGCCCTTTCCCGCTCATGGGAGCAAGAAAATGAGTCAGAGTCTTCAGACAAGCATCCTATTATAAATCCGTTGGCATTCTCCACGGTAGGGATGGACTCTACGCCCCCATCAGGGAAAAGTTTTGTGAAGCCGACACTAAGGAAGAAGCTCATGCATTGGGCCCATGCTTCCCGTTTTGCCGGACATACAGGTATCCAAAAAACCCTGGAGTTTATCTCTAGGTCCTATTGGTGGCCAACTCTGAAAAAGGACGTTTTGGAGTTTATTGCATCTTGCCCAAAGTGTGCTCAACATAAAGTATCCCGCCAGTCGCCTGCGGGGCAACTGGTTCCACTATCTGTTCCCCGTCGACCATGGACCCATTTGTCGATGGATTTTATTACAGATTTGCCCATGTGCAACAAGTTCAATACCATCTGGGTGGTAGTTGACCGGTTCACCAAGATGGCACACTTCATTCCTCTCACCGGTCTTCCGTCAGCTTCCAAGTTGGCTCAAGTATTCATACAAGAGATCTTCCGACTCCACGGTCTTCCAGAAGAAATTATCTCAGATCGAGGAGTTCAATTCACAGCCAAATTCTGGCGAAGTTTATGTCAAGTCCTCCAAGTCAAGTTAAAGTTTTCCACGGCTTACCATCCTCAGACCAATGGTCAAACTGAGAGGGTGAATCAGGACTTGGAGGCCTTCCTCCGCATCTATGTGTCCTCCTCTCAAGATGACTGGGTTCAATTACTTCCCTGGGCCGAGTTCTGTCATAACAACCAGTATCATTCTTCATCTTCCTCAACACCATTCTTCACCAACTTTGGATTCCACCCTAAAGTCCCTGAGTTCCAACCGCTTCCAGCAACTTCTGTTCCCGCAGTGGATATCACCTTGCATCAGTTTGCCAATATCTGGAAGAGCGTACGATCAGCTCTGCTCAAGGCATCGTTCAGGTACAAGAAGTTTGCGGATAAGAAGCGTCGAGCAGTTCCTGCTCTCAAGGTGGGTGATCGGGTATGGTTATCCACGAAGAATTTGAGGTTAAGAGTTCCCAGTATGAAGTTTGCACCTCGCTACATCGGTCCTTTTAAAATTGATCAAGTCATCAATCCTGTTGCTTACAGACTCCAGTTACCTCCCTTCTTAAAAATACCCAGGACATTCCATGTTTCCCTGTTGAAACCGCTAATCTTGAATCGGTTTCATTCCTCACTTCCACCAACTCCGAAAGTCCAAACTCAACGAGGCGTTGAGTATGAAGTGGCCAAGATCCTGGACTCACGTCACCGTTACGGTCAACTTCAGTATCTCATTGACTGGAAGGGCTATGGTCCTGAAGAACGCTCTTGGACCAATGCCTCTGACGTCCATGCTCCTGCCTTGGTCCGAAATTTCCACGCAAAGTTTCCTTTAAAGCCTAAGAAGTGTCCTGGGGCCACTCCTAAAGGGGGGGGTGCTGTCACGATCCGGGTATCTGGACGCCATTACTTACCCTTCAGATGCCTCCTAAGGCGGGCTCAGCGTTCCAGGACCGGATTCCGCTGTTCCTGAGTTTCCACATGCAGAGTGGTCTTTTCATCAGCCGCGGCCTCCGCTGTGCCCGCGTGGTTAAATGTGCATCTATCAGCCTGGCGTCTCCTGTCTCCGGTGGCCGGCGCCGCCATTACTGTTTCCCAGACCACATGGATTACAAACCAAACTTCCCTCCAAGTGTCTGCATGGGCGCAGCCATCTTGGATTCTGTCATCTGATCATTTCCACCAATCTGCTGTCTGTGTTGTTGATTTGCATAATTGCCTAGCCAACCCCTTCCTTGCTGCAGGTATAAGTAAGCTGTACCTGAGCAAGGAAGACGTCAGTGCTTTGGTTGTCAAACCTAGTTCCTGTTTGTCTCTCTTCTATGATTGTCTTCCAGGTTCCAGCTCCTGTCTCAAGACTTCCACCATAGAGACCCGCACCAGCATTCCACCTGCGGTGTAGCCTGACTCTCCAATCCATTGTGGATTCATCTGTTTCCAGCTACAACACTACCTGCTTCCAGCCTCAGCTTCCAGCAGAGTACAGCTTCCCTTAAAGGGCCGGTGTCCTTTCTACACTTTACCACTCTCCACCGGAATTATTATTTCTCCGCTCTCAAGTTCTACATTTCAGTTCACATTTCATCGCTCCCAAAGTTCATTTATTATTTAACTGGTTCCAGCCAGTATCCACTCCGTGCTAACAACAGTCTGGTTCCAGCCAGTATCCACAGCAGCTGTTTTACCTTCAGCAACCCAGCTCTTCCTGGAACACCAGCTGGTACAATCCTGGGTTATCTCCATTGCTACAGCCGGGCCTGGTAAGGACTTTCCATCTAGAAGATCATAAGAACTATCTCACACTACCAGTGCCCTGTGGTTCCTGCCATGCTGTAGTACTCAGGAACTGTATTTATTCTTTGCTGACTTTTACGTTTTCTTTTATTGCTGCTGTGATGCGGAGTTGTCATAATAAACATCATTGACTTTTATCTAAGTTGTCGTGGTCACGCCTTCGGGCAGTTATTATTCATGTTACTTACATGTCCAGGGGTCTGATACAACCTCCCAGGTTCCGGTACATCTCAGCCCCTACAACTGAGGCTGCCTCCCGTCAGCTCAGGCCCTCAGTTGTGACAATGGCTTTCAAAAGGATGGAGAAATCAGCAAAATCCTGCCAAAAATGGACCTAACGAATCAATTAATTCTAAATAGTACATATCTGATCCAATTGAGATGAAGAAAAAGAAAGAGAAAGAGAAGGGAGGGGGGCCTGTTGCCAGCCTCCCTCACTAGTGTCCTCAATTAAAAAAAATACACATGTATCCAATATGTGGATCGCAATATATCCACCTAACTGATCAGTATTATACTGACATGTTATATACAGAGCCTCCTGACGAAAATACAAATAATACTAATGGACATATCATAAACGACCCTAAGGGTAGCGAGATACTATTAATATCAAGCTCTACAATTATATAAATGTATTAGAGTTATGACAGACAAGACTCTTAAAATGTCGTGACATACCTCATGGGTCAAATATAGGCGTGAAATATGAATACGGATAAGATGTCCTTACAGTTTCACACAGGAAAAAAACCTAAAGAGTCAATTAGATAATATCCATGAATGACTCTAAGTATAATGGCGATACTGTACCAATGTGCCAAACCACTAACTAAATCACATAACCTATGTGGATGTATAATACACCAAATAAAATTGAGAAGTTATTCATTGCTCATGTACTGACAAACTTATAATGGATAATCCATCCAAATTACACTAATTAGACATCATATGCATGACGTAATACATGTTATAAATAAGAACATGGTATCAAACTTGAATATCACTCCATTTACACATAACAATTGGCACTATATAGACCAACTTTAAAAAAATAAAAAATTAAGTACCATTAAGTTTATCCAAAAAAATATATACATACAATTACATAAATTAAATAGAGCCCGCTTTTAAATAGTCTAAGAAATCCTTACTTCCAAAAAGACAGCCAGTAGTGCTCCAGTATCCATACAATGAAACAAGGGAGCTGGATTCAAACTTATATAGGGGAAGACCTATGACATCACTTCCCTAATTAGGCTAATAAACATTAAACCTATGTTAATCTCATAAAGATACATATTAATTAATAATATAATAAATTGTGTATATCTAAGACTTATATTGTGCTTAAATCGCTTTACTGAAATATGCTATATAAACCAAACTTAGTCTGTGTGCCCATAATACACTCGTTATAATATAGTATACACCTGGACAATACCGAGTGACAGTATGCCCAAACAATGGGAGTAGTGAGGGGCGGGCCATGAACCTTGCAAAGTGACTGCATTCAACCGTGGGCTAGATGACAATAAACTTATATCTTATTCTATTTATAAACGTTGTGAACAGCGCTTCTCGGCTTTTCCCCAACACCGCAACCCGAACTCCATGTAGTACAAGGGGAACCTTCCCCGTCCGTCCGTGAACCGGTCATTTATTTGTATTTTTGTCAGGAGGCTCTGTATTTAACATGTCAGTATATACTGATCAGTTAGGTGGATATATTGCGATCCACATATTGGATACATGTGTTTCCTTAATTGAGGACACTAGCGAGGGCGGTTGGCAACAGGCCCCCCCTCCCTTCTCTTTCTCTTTCTTTTTCTTCGTCTCAATTGGATCAGCTATGTACCAATTAGAATTAATTGATTTGTTAGGTCCATTTTTGGCAGGATTTTGCTGATTTCACCATCCTTTTGAAAGCCATAAATATAGGAATTATATGAATTCTGATTAGTTGAACACATGAGGTATGTGATACTTAAATTTTATGAATCACATAATAGTTGGTAACTAATTTGATTGTAATAAGAATTCATTATTTTCTTATAAGACTGGCTTGAAGCCTCGGCAGCATTTCTTAGTGATGCTCTGAAATCATTCTTTGAAAAATTCTGATTGTCCACCTTGATTGATCACATTTAGATTGGCATTAATACCAAAAGGTATGTAAAGTGCACAATGAAGATATATATGGATTTCTATTGTTACTTTTTAATTTCAATTTTCATGATTATGTCATTGGTCCAACAATTATCCTTTGCTCTGTTTTACCATGTCTTGCACATTCTATCGTTTATGGACTGTTCTTTGTACAGTATTGCTTTATTGTTTTATTGTATGTAACACTGTATAAATAATGATTAGTTGTCTTGTAATTTTTAGACATACCCCTGATAAAGTCTAGTTACTAGACGAAACGTGTTGGGTTATTGTATTTGATGTTATCTCTGAATACCTTATGAGGAAGAATAAAGATACTGCATTAAGTTGCCTATATTCCTCTACTAACTTCAGTGATGAATCATTCGAAGAGAAATTACATCATAATGTATGTGTAATATGATGGACATGCTATCTTGTTTCTGTATATTTTAATACATTTTTATGAAAGAACAGTTCATGTTTATGTTTTAAGATCAATAATAATTGTGAAACCCATAGGGTTCTTTGTATCTTATAGGTTTCAATAACCTCTGGGTGCCAATTTCCTTTCTTTTTTCATATTTTCTGTATTCAGTTCCTCCTAACAAGAAACTTAGTGAAATAGGCTGCCCATCTTAAGAAATGCCATATTTTACTTTATCTATTACCTTTAGAACAGCGCAGAAGGAGAGTATTTGGTTGATATATATATATATATATATATATATATATATATATCAACCAAATACTCTCCTTCTGCGCTTTTCTCTCTCTCTCTCTCTCTCTCTCTCTCTATATATATATATATATATATATATAGTCTTTCATGTCTTGGTACAGGTACAGCTCGGTGTGCTGGGGGACTCCAGGGGTTTATCCCAAATGTATTTCTAGCTCAGACTACCCCATCCCTTTCATGTACCTAAACTGTATTCCTAATTGATTTGAGCAACTTACATTTTGTTCTAAAACTAGAGATATCAAGGATAAATTAATTGACATGTGGACACCTTACCAAACTGACAATGCTGAATATGAATCTATTAATCCATCTGTCTACTGGCAGGCTGCTAAAGCAGTTTTTCAAGGTGAACTGATGGATTATCAATCTCACATCAATAAAAAAAATGCAACTCCTCTTATTTAGATTTACAAGCAAAGCTTTCAAATGCTTACCAAAGTTATAGACAATCCACCTCCTCTGAGTTGAAAGCACAATATTTGTTAGCTAAAACACATTTGAATGAATTATTACAATGTAGTGGCGACAAATTTCTCTTTGACGTGAATTAAAATTTTTATCAATTCAGAAACAAAACTGGCCGGCTGCTTACAAATCTCCTGCAAGGTTCTAGACATAAGACAGTAGTTCACCCCTTATTGAAGTCAGATGGTTCTATAACAGAATTGGATTCTTAATTGGCAGTGGTTATGAAAAATTTCTATGAAACTTTATATTCTCCCCCAGGATATCATAAAACTATGGATTATGAACAGGTGAAGGATGATTATAACTCTAAATCCTCATCATCCTCTGGTTTTTAGGATTCCCTTTCATTCCCACATTTATCTTGCTCTTTGTTTGACACCCTGGTGGTTCCCATTACTTCGGCAGAAGTGGCTGTAGTTATTAAGGGTTTAAAACCAGCAAAGTCCCCAGGTCCAGATGACTTCCCTGATTAATTTTACCAATTGTTAAGCTCAAATATAGATAAACCCTTAGCGGCTTGTTTTAACCATATTATTCAGCAAAGAGCTTTCCCTCTTCATTTCTCAGATGCTGTAATTAAGGTATTACTAAAAGTAGGTCGTAATCTTAACCTCCCAGGCCCATAATGGTCAATTTCACTTCTCAATAATGACTACAATATTTTTTTCAAAAATAATATAAAACAGATTGAACTCTTTAATCCCGGTTCTGATTCATAAGGATCAGACAGGGTTTATTTCAGGCCCACATTCTGTGGTGAATGTGTGGAGAGTTCTTGCTGTGATCTATCATGCTAATTCAAATCAAGCTTCCTCTTCTACTTCACATATAGTGGTCATGCTTGATGCTTAGAAAGCTTTTGATCTTGTATTATTATTGCCCCATCTGTTTCATATATTAGAAAAATTGGGATATCCTTCTCAATTTATATATATTATTCATACATTATATACCTCCCCAACATCACAAATTACGTATAATGGCATTTTATCACCCCCTTTTCAGATAGGCAGAAGAACGAGGCAGGAATGTACACTATCCCCCCTCCTGTTCGCTATAGCTATAGAACCTCTAGCAATTGCATTGCGTTCATTCTCTAAGATCCATGGGATCATTATTGGATCTGAAGAACTTAAAATAAGCTTATTTTTGGATGACACCCTTTTGTTTTTATCAGATCAATATTAATCATTTCCAGTTTTACTTCTGCTTATTGATTCATTTGGAGATTTTTCAGGATGTAAAGTGAATATGTCCAAATCTAAGGTTTTACTTTTAGGTGGCGCTAGGTCAGACTTCTTGGAAATTTTAGATACACCATTTGCTACTGCTCCTTACAAATTTAAGTATTTGGGAATTCACATTTGCTCTGATCTTTCTCAGTTAAACTCCACTAACTTTTCTTCTATTTTTTGCAAAAATAACAGCAAAGCTTGAATCATGGAGGTACTTGCCTCTCTCTCTCTCTCTCTCTCTCTCTCTCTCTCTTTTTGGTAGATTAGCTGTTATCCAGTCTTTTATAATTCCTATAATATTCTATTGTATGCAATTATTACCAATTGCCATACATAATGCTGATATTGAATGTCTAGATGCCTTGTTTTCTAAATTTATATTGCAAAAAAAAACACCCTAGGATTTCTAGGAGTAAACTTATGACACCTAGGAAACAAAGAGGAATGGGCTATGCCCGGTTTTCACTTGTGATTTCCCCTGAACTCCCCGGAGCCCAGAACCACAGATTTTGACTAACTTTTCTTGAGATATGGACTATGTGTGCTTACGATTTTGGCTTACGTGAGATTTTGGCTTATGTGAGATGTCATTTACATGTGAGATGAACTAGATAGTACACTGATCTAGCAAGGGTTGACTTGCCTGCACAGTCTATCTTTTCTTGCGATGCCGACCATGCAGAACCACACATCGGGATCAAATCGGGATTGCAAGGTGACTTTCACCTTGTGATCTGCACTAACTTTTCTTGCGATTTTGACTATATAGTCAAAATCGCAAGAAAATATCTCACCATGTGTACACACCCTTAGTACTTGGATATTAAATAAATCAGACTATATAGACCTTTCTTTAGATCAGGCTACTTTCGACCCTTATGCACCAGGTGCTCTTATACAAACTAAAAAAACACTTTTTCCTTCGACGATTAGAGATCATATTCTCTTTACAGATACTTATAAGGCAGGGATTTTGCTTAATAAATGTTGTAATGCTGATCCATATAGTACTCAATATATACCCCTTTGGGGAAATTCATCTTTCTCTCCATCCTTAGCTAATCCTTTGTTCAAGATGTGGAAACTTAAAGGGCTAGATGTATCAAGTAAAGTTTTTGATTCAGGTGGATCTTTAGTTTAATTTTGTAATAAATGCCAATGTTTTTCAATACAAATATCTCATATGTTTATGTATTTCCAAATGCAACAATTTTTATATTAATCAAAACTCCATGTCTGCACAGTTCTTCACAAAAGATCACCGTCTCACAGTTTAAATCTATTGATATTCTACTTTCCTTTCTATTGACTAAAGTATATAAAGTGAAATATTTCTACCTTATGATTTTAAAGTCATTAAAATATGGTCAATAGGAAGTATTGGTAGAAAATAGGAAAATGAAATAGGGATATCCCATCTCTTAAGGATCTTTTGGAATTGATCAGTCAACAAACATTGTCATTGAAAGCATTGCCTTCTGCATTTTTACAAGAAGTACATATTCATATGTTACAGAGTGTATATATTACTCCTTACCAAAGGAGACATATGGTTAAGGATGAAACAGGTATTTGTATTAAATGTGAAACTACAATTGCAGATTTTATACATTGTATGAGGAATTGCTACAAACTGAGAAGATTTTGTTGTACGATTATTAATTTCATAAATTCTATGGGGAGATTCAAATGTTTGAAAAGTTGGTTGGTGTTAGGGTCTCCTGCCCTGTGCTGCCACGTCGTCATGGCAACCGGGAGACAAGTGCTAGTGGAGTAACCTGAGCGCAGCTGATACTCCGGTTCGGGTCTTTTGCTGTGCAGTGGTTATAGGCTCTGTGCACGGCAGGGGATCCGGTGCTGGTTTTTGTGCTCACAGTCTGTGAGGTCTGAGTGGGGCGTGGACAGCACCTGCTTTATAAGGCCTCTTTTCAGGGTAAGCAGATGCTGCTGAATCTTTGTTGGTTAGTCAGTTCATGAAAGTTAGCCAGTACTGTGTAGCTTTGTATTTGTTTGTTGCTTACTGCAAATAGGCCTGGGGATTTGGTATTACACTCTGCCAATCCAGACCTAGCAGTAAGACTGGAGTCAGTCGTTTAGCTTGCTGGGGTTCTGTTACCACTCTGTGAACTTAGCAAGTTTGCGGCTGTATTCTAAGACTTGCCTGTCTAATCCTGTCTCACTGTGCTAGGTGTCAGGGGTCAGTTTAGTGGCAGTAAGCTAAAACCTGTGCACTGCAAGTGAGAAATAGGATTGTGGAGACTCTCCTTGTGTCTATCATTCCATCTCTGACCAAGGAGTTTACTGCAACACCCGTTGGTAACCCTTTAGGGTTTTGCTGTTGCCCTTAGCAACAGCATTTCGGGTTCTCTATGTATTAAAACACAACATCTTGCTTTTTCCATCTGTGCAGTTCTAATACAAAGGAGATACCCAGTTCCTTAGCCTCTGGGCTTCTCTGTTCACTTTGTGTGTATTTTGTTACCCTATTACCTTCTGTGTACGTTATGTCATATTCCCCAGTTTGTCTGTGAGTCCATTTGTTTTGCATAACAGTTCAAACACCAGTACATTCCTGCAGACACTGGAGTGCATAACAGTTCTGACACCAGTACTTTCCTGCAGGCACTGGTGTGCATAACATATTCAGCAGCCTAATACTCCTGTTGAAATTTTGTGGGAATATGGAGCATACCCCTCAAAATACGTTGCAACAGGTGGTCGATCAGGTGCAGGTCCTGACTCGACAATTTAATGATTTGTCCATTAAAATGCACACCTCCCAGGCTGCTGGTGGAGCTCCCGCAGCAGCAGCACCTGCAGGGGTTAAGGAGCCGAAAGTAAATCTCCCGGATCGTTTTTCTGGAGATCGCTCGCAGTTCTTTTGTTTCAAGGAGAGCTGCAAGCTATACTTCCGGCTTAGGCCTCAGTCTTCTGGGTCGGAGATTCAGCGGGTGGGCATAGTGATTTCCTTGCTACAAGGAGACCCACAGGTCTGGGCATATGGGTTGCAGCCTGACTGTCTGTCGCTTAAAAGTGTTGATGCTTTTTTTACGGCACTGGGCATGTTGTATGATGACCCTGACAAGACGGCCTCAGCCGAGGCTCAGATTTCGATCCTTAAGCAAGGGCGAAGGCCAGTTGAGGTTTACTGTACGGAGTTTCGGAGGTTGGCCCATGATACCCAGTGGAATGACCCAGCCCTGAGACACCAGTACCGAAGAGGTCTTTCTAACCAGATAAAGGACCAACTGGTACAATATCCCTTGCCTGATAGCTTGGATCAGCTCATGCAGTTATCCATCCGGGTGGATAGACGGCTGAGAGAGCGTAGGCTTGAAAGGGAGACTGAGATTTCCTTCCTTCCCAAGGGAACCTCAGACTCTGAGGAATTTTCTGAGGAGCCTATGCAGATTGGGGCTACCCGCCTCTCCTCGCGTGAGAAGACGCGGAGGAGACAGCAGGGGTTGTGTTTGTACTGTGGGAATAAAGGTCATGTGGTAGTATCATGCCCAGAAAAGCCGGAAAACTTCAGGGCCTGAGGGTGATGGGAAATATCCTGTCAGGCCAGAAGTCAGAATTTCCCAAGAAGACTTTTATCATTCCGGTGACCTTGAAGATCCTCGGTCAAACTGTCAAGACTGAGGCCTTTGTGGACAGTGGGGCCGACGGGGTTTTTATGGACCGCCAATTCGCCCTGAAACACTCTGTTCCCTTAGTACCCTTGGCATCGGAAATTGAGATTTGTGGGTTAAACGGGGAACCATTATCCCAAGGTAAAATTACCTCTTGCACTAGCCAGATTTCTTTGTTTATTGGAGCCACACACTCTGAAAAATTGTCCTTTTATGTGACTGTCTGTACTTTTGCCCCATTGGTGTTGGGGTTACCCTGGTTAAGGGCCCACAATCCTCAATTTGACTGGGTCTCTAGGGAGATTCTTAGTTGGGGTACTGATTGTTTCAGGAGTTGCTTGAGCCTTCCAGTCAGGCTCTCGCAGCTAAGTTTGCCAGGATTGCCAGGGTGTTATGCAGATTTTGCGGACGTGTTCTCCAAAAAAGTTGCAGAGGTACTACCTCCCCATCGCCCCTATGACTGTGCCATTGATTTGTTGCCAAATGCTAAGCTTCCCAAGAGCAGGTTATACTCCCTGTCACGTCCTGAGACTCAGGCTATGGCAGAGTACATTCAGGAGAACTTGGCTAAGGGATTTATCAGACCTTCACAGTCTCCAGTTGGGTCGGGGTTCTTCTTCGTGGGTAAAAAGGACGGTTCGTTGCGACCCTGCATCGACTTCAGGGAATTGAACCGTATCACGATTAAAAACTCATACCCACTGCCTCTCATTTCGGTCTTGTTTGACCAGCTTCGTACTGCCACCATTTTTTCTAAGATTGACCTACGCGGTGCGTACAATCTAATCCGAATAAGAGAGGGGGATGAATGGAAGACTGCCTTTAATACCCACTCAGGGCATTATGAATATTTGGTGATGCCTTTTGGACTCTGTAATGCCCCGGCAGTCTTCCAGGATTTCATGAATGATGTGCTCAGGGAATATTTGGATAGATTCTTAGTTGTATACTTAGATGACATCCTAATCTTCTCCCATTCCCTGGAGGAACATCGGAAGCATGTACGCTTAGTCCTCCAGAAACTCAGAGACCACCGGCTTGGGGCGAAGCTGGAGAAGTGCGAATTTGAAGTTCAGCAAATCGCAATTCTAGGATATATTATCTCCCCAGAAGGTTTCCAAATGGAGGGTTCCAAGGTACAGGCAGTCCTGGATTGGGTGCAGCCCACTAGTTTGAAGACGCTTCAGCGTTTCCTGGGCTTTGCGAATTTTTATAGACGATTTATCGCTGGATTTTCGTCTATAGTGGCGCCCTTGGTGGCACTCACTAAGAAAGGGGCGGATGTTGCTCACTGGTCTTGTGAGGCTAAAGCGGCTTTTGCCCGTCTCAAAAGGGCATTTGTTTCGGCCAAGGTGCTGCGACACCCAGATCCAGAGCGTCCTTTTGTGGTGGAGGTGGATGCCTCTGAGATGGGTATTGGGGCAGTGCTTTCTCAGATGGGAGTGTCTGATAATCGCCTTCATCCCTGTGCTTACTTTTCCCGTAAATTTTCGCCTGCCGAGATGAATTATGACGTGGGTAACCGGGAATTGTTGGCTATTAAGGATGCACTCGAGGAGTGGAGACACTGGCTTGAGGGGGCTAAGTTTGTGGTCTCAATTCTCACTGACCATAAGAATCTGGCATATTTAGAGTCAGCGAAGCGTCTCAATGCCAGGCAGGCACGATGTGCTTTGATTTTTGCTCGCTTTAATTTTTTGATAACATATCGCCCTGGGTCAAAAAACATCAAGGCTGATGCGCTCTCGCAGAGTTTTTCTCCAATCCAGGAGACCACCGAGGAGCCGTTGCCCATTGTTTCCCCATCATGTATTAAAGTGGGCATTACCCAGGACCTCTTGTCATTAGTCCTTAGAGCACAGGAGCAGGCTCCTCCAGACCTTCCGGTAGGTCTTTTGTTTGTGCCTCCTAGGTTAAGACAGCGAGTGTTCCTGGAATTCCATGCCAAGAAGTCGGCAGGTCACCCGGGTATTGCCAGAACTCGGGAGTTGCTATCTAGGGCGGTGTGGTGGCCCTCGGTGGCTAAGGATGTGGATCAGTGGGTTCGGGCATGTGACATCTGTGCCCGAAATAAGACTCCTAGAGGGGTTCCTGTTGGCCCATTACATCCACTCTCTATCCCATCTAAGCCATGGACCCACATTTCAATGGATTTTGTGGTGGACTTGCCCAAATCCTCGGGGATGACAGCCATCTGGGTTGTCGTTGACAGGTTTTCGAAGATGGCGCACTTCGTTCCACTGGTTGGGCTGCCATCAGCCAGACGCCTGTCTGAATTATTTATGCTGCATGTTGTGCGTCTCCACGGGTTGCCACTTGATGTGGTCTCTGACCGCGGATCCCAGTTTGTGGCCAAATTCTGGAGGGCATTTTGTTCCGATCTCCAGATTTCTGTCAGCTTGTCGTCAGGCTACCATCCGCAGTCTAATGGGCAGACTGAAAGGGTGAACCAGTCCTTGGAGCAGTTCCTCAGGTGTTATGTCTCCAAGTGTCAGACTGACTGGGTTGCTCATCTGTCCATGGCGGAGTTTGCCTATAACAACGCGGCTCACTCTGCTACAGGGATCTCTCCCTTCCTTTGTGTGTATGGGCATCATCCTAAGGCCAATTCTTTTGACCCCCTGGACTCCACGCCTGGTGGTTCCTCTGTGGTTTCGGTCCTTAGAGGTATTTGGCGGAAAGTGAAGAAAGCCCTTGTGTCTGTGTCATTAGTGACCAAAAGGGTTTTTGATAAGCGGAAAAGACCCTGCAGCTTCAAATTAGGAGACTTCGTCTGGTTGTCTACCAAGAATTTGAAGTTGAGACAGCCATCTCATAAGTTAGGGCCCCGGTTCATCGACCCTTATAAGATCACCAGGGTTATCAATCCGGTGGCATTTCAGTTAGATCTGCCCCGTTCTTTGGGTATCAATAAAACATTTCATTGTTCCCTTTTAAAACGGGCGATTAGTAATCCTTCTTCCAGTGGAAGACCTTCCCCTCTTCTGATACGTGGCCAGAGGGAGTTTGTTGTTGAAAGGATTCTTGACTCCAAGGTGGTTCGGGGTCGGCTGTCATTTTTGGTGCACTGGAAGGGGTATGGCCCGGAGGAGCGGTCGTGGGTGCGCAGTTGTGATCTTCATGCCCCCAGACTGATACGCTCTTTCTTCTCGCAGTTCCCCGATAAACCCGGTGGTAGGGGTTCTTTGACCCCTCGTCAGAGGGGGGGTACTGTTAGGGTCTCCTGCCCTGTGCTGCCACGTCGTCATGGCAACCGGGAGACAAGTGCTAGTGGAGTAACCTGAGCGCAGCTGATACTCCGGTTCGGGTCTTTTGCTGTGCAGTGGTTATAGGCTCTGTGCACGGCAGGGGATCCGGTGCTGGTTTTTGTGCTCACAGTCTGTGAGGTCTGAGTGGGGCGTGGACAGCACCTGCTTTATAAGGCCTCTTTTCAGGGTAAGCAGATGCTGCTGAATCTTTGTTGGTTAGTCAGTTCATGAAAGTTAGCCAGTACTGTGTAGCTTTGTATTTGTTTGTTGCTTACTGCAAATAGGCCTGGGGATTTGGTATTACACTCTGCCAATCCAGACCTAGCAGTAAGACTGGAGTCAGTCGTTTAGCTTGCTGGGGTTCTGTTACCACTCTGTGAACTTAGCAAGTTTGCGGCTGTATTCTAAGACTTGCCTGTCTAATCCTGTCTCACTGTGCTAGGTGTCAGGGGTCAGTTTAGTGGCAGTAAGCTAAAACCTGTGCACTGCAAGTGAGAAATAGGATTGTGGAGACTCTCCTTGTGTCTATCATTCCATCTCTGACCAAGGAGTTTACTGCCACACCCGTTGGTAACCCTTTAGGGTTTTGCTGTTGCCCTTAGCAACAGCATTTCGAGTTCTCTATGTATTAAAACACAACATCTTGCTTTTTCCATCTGTGCAGTTCTAATACAAAGGAGATACCCAGTTCCTTAGCCTCTGGGCTTCTCTGTTCACTTTGTGTGTATTTTGTTACCCTATTACCTTCTGTGTACGTTATGTCATATTCCCCAGTTTGTCTGTGAGTCCATTTGTTTTGCATAACAGTTCAAACACCAGTACATTCCTGCAGACACTGGAGTGCATAACAGTTCTGACACCAGTACTTTCCTGCAGGCACTGGTGTGCATAACAGTTGGGTGTTTTTTCCTGTCTATTAGATAGGAAAAACCAGACTATTTACTGACTTTTCAAACATTTGACTCTCCCCCTATGTTTGGATTGCAGCTGAGTCAAGATCCAAAGGCTTGTTTAGGTTTGTCTTTGCTAACTGGGTCTTAGGCAAGGGAAAAATACTATTTTGCCTCTTTTAATTACTATACTTACAGTGAGTAAAAAAAATATTGCTTCAATTGACTAAAAAAAAGCTCCTAATATAGCTAAGGTTTGACAGAAACTTATACAATTTTTATATTATGGAAAAAATACGCGTGTTTAGATTTACATATGGGTGCTAAAAAATTTCACCTTAAATGTACCCCATTCATTAAAATGGTAGATGACAGTACTCAGTGCTACACATATAGAGAGAGTTTTTGATAATTCTCCCCAATGATCTATGTATGACCCTATGTGTACCCTTTAGATCTAATTATTTTGACCAAAAGTTGCTTGGACTATTGCTGAATCATGGAAATATAATTTCCTTTCCCTCTTTCCTTGCCTTTCTGAGTTGTTAATTAATATTTTTATTTCAATTGTGTACTTATCTGGTGTATTCTAAGTTCAGTCATTACACACCGTATTTCTCCAAGATGATTAACATTTAAAGTTGGAAGAACTTAGTCAAGCAGGAGGTTACTATAACTTTATTACTCTCACAAAATTGAACATTTACAAAGGTCCCATATCTGACATCAAAATTGTATATGTTTTATAATGGAATCTGGATATCTTTAATCTTCTTTATGGATATACACAGAGAAATGTATCTTCTTTTCTTATATGTGACTTATGCTGGATAAGTTGTGGCATCTTTGAACTTATGATTTTATTGTTTCTTTATGATAAAACTTTAATAAAAATATTTGAAAAAAATTAGACATACAGAATTACAGTACAAATAGTAAAGTAACTAGACATACAAAATTACAGTAAAAATAACAAAGTATCTAGATATACAGAATTACAGAAAAAATGACAAAGTAACTAGACATACAAAATTACTGAACAGAAAGCAAAGTTACCAGACATACAGAATTACAGTACAAATGGAAAAGTAAATATACATACAGATCTACAAATAGTAAAGTAACAAGACAAAAAGAATTATTGTACAAAAAGAAAAGTTACTACACAATCAGAAATAAAGTACAAATAATAAAAAACTAGATATACAGAATGAACGTACAAATAGCAACATAGCTAGACATACAGAAATACTAATAGCAAAGTAACTAGACATACAGAATTAAAGTACAAATAGAAAAGTAACTAGCCATAGAGAATTACAGTACATATGGCAGAGTAATTAGACAAACAGAATTAAAGTACAAATACCAAAGTAACTAGACATACAGAACTTCGAACAGTAAAGTAACTAGACATACGGTATTATAGTATAAATACAAAGTAACAAGACATACACAATTACATTACAAATATCAAAGTAACTA
Organism: Pseudophryne corroboree; assembly: GCF_028390025.1. Taxonomy (NCBI): domain Eukaryota; kingdom Metazoa; phylum Chordata; class Amphibia; order Anura; family Myobatrachidae; genus Pseudophryne; species Pseudophryne corroboree. Next base: position 15,464,491 of record NC_086449.1, read on the forward strand.
GACATAAAGAACTAAAAATCAAATAGCAAAATAACTAGAAATAGAACATTGCATTACAAATAGCAGATCCAGACATGTAGATCTACAAATATCAAAGTTACTAGACAAACTACAGATCAAATAGCAAAGTATCTAGACATACAGAATTAAAGTACAAATAGCAAAGTAACTAGATATACAGAATTAAAGTATAAATAGCAAAGTAACTAGATATACAGAATTAAAGTACAAATAACAAAGTAAATAGACATACAGAAATACAAATAGCAAAGTAACTAGACATACATAATTAAAGTACAAATAGAAAAGTAACTAGCCATAGAGAATTACAGTACATATGGCAGAGTAATTAGACAAACAGAATTAAAGTACAAATACCAAAGTAACTAGACATACAGAACCTCGAACAGTAAAGTAACTAGACATACGGTATTATAGTATAAATACAAAGTAACAAGACATACACAATTACATTACAAATATCAAAGTAACTAGACATAAAGAACTAAAAATCAAATAGCAAAATAACTAGAAATAGAACATTGCATTACAAATAGCAGATCCAGACATGTAGATCTACAAATATCAAAGTTACTAGACAAACTACAGATCAAATAGCAAAGTATCTAGACATACAGAATTAAAGTACAAATAGCAAAGTAACTAGATATACAGAATTAAAGTATAAATAGCAAAGTAACTAGATATACAGAATTAAAGTACAAATAACAAAGTAAATAGACATACAGAAATACAAATAGCAAAGTAACTAGACATACAGAATTAAAGTACAAATAGAAAAGTAACTAGCCATAGAGAATTACAGTACATATGGTAGAGTAATTAGACAAACAGAATTAAAGTACAAATACCAAAGTAACTAGACATACAGAACCTCGAACAGTAAAGTAACTAGACATACGGTATTATAGTATAAATATAAAGTAACAAGACATACACAACTACATTACAAATATCAAAGTAACTAGACATAAAGAACTAAAAATCAAATAGCAAAATAACTAGAAATAGAACATTGCATTACAAATAGCAGATCCAGACATGTAGATCTACAAATATCAAAGTTACTAGATAAACTACAGATCAAATAGCAAAGTATCTAGACATACAGAATTAAAGTTCAAATAGCAAAGTAACTAGATATACAGAATTAAAGTATAAATAGCAAAGTAACTAGATATACAGAATAAAAGTACAAATAGTAAAGTAACTAGAAATACAGAACTAGAAAATACAAAGTAACTAAACATACAAAATACAGTACAAATAGCAAAGTAACCAGACATACAGAATTATAGTACAAACAGAAAATTAACTAGACATACAGAATTACATTAGAAATATCAAAATAACTGGACATACAGAATTGCAGTAAATATCAAAGTGACTAGACATACAGAATTATAGTACAAATAGAAAAGTAACTAGACATACAGAATTATATTAGCAATAGCAAAGTAACTAGACATACAGTACTAAAGACCAAATAGCAAAGTAAATAGACAAAATTACAGTACAAATAGTAAAAGTTTCCAGACATATTTCAATACAAATTACAAAGTAACTAGACATACAGAACTACAGCTCAATTAGCAAAGTAACTAGACATGCAAAATTAATGTACAAATAGCAAAGTAACTAGATATACAGAATTACAGTACAAATAGCAAAGTTACTAGAAAAAGAGAATAAAAATATAAAGAGCAAAATAACTAAATATACAGAATGAAAGTATAAATAGCAAAGTAACTAGACAAATAGAATTAAAGTACAAATAGCAAAATAACTATATATGCGATTACACACCTCGTAGCAGTTTCTGAGTAGCTCCAGACTTACTCGGCATCTGCGATCATTTCACTGCTTGTCGTTCCTGGTTTGACGTCACAAACACACCCAGCGTTCGCCCAGACACTCCCCCGTTTCTCCGGCCACTCCTGCGTTTTTTCCGGAAACGGTAGCGTTTTTTCCCACACGCCCATAAAACGGCCTGTTTCCGCCCAGTAACACCCATTTCCTGTCAATCACATTATGATCGCCAGAACGAAGAAAAAGCCGTGAGTAAAAATCCTAACAGCATAGCAAATTTACTTGGCGCAGTCGCAGTGCGGACATTGCGCATGCGCATTAAGCGGAAAATCGCTGCGATGCGAAGATTTTTACAGAGCGAACAACTCGGAATGACCCCCATAGAGAATTACAGTACAAATAACATAGTAACCAGACATACAGAAATACAAGTGCTAAAATAAGTAGACATTCAGAACTACAAATAGCAAAGTAACTAAACATACAAAATTATAGTGCAAATAGCAAAGTAAATATACATACATAATTATAGTACAAATAGCAAAGTAACCAGACACAGAGAATTTCAAATATCAAAGTAATTAGACTTACAGAATTACAGTAAAATTTGAAAAGTAACTAGACATACATAATTATAGCACAAATAGAAAAGTAACTAGACATACGGAATTACTTTAGAAATATCAAAGTAAGTAGACATACAATACTACAGATCAAATAGCAAAGTAAATTGACAGACATAATTACAGTACAAATAGCAAAGCTTCATGATATATTGAAATGCATATATCAAAGTAACTAGACATACATAACAACAGATCAATTAGCAAAGTAACTAAATATACAGAATTAAAGTACACATACCATAACAAAACAATGAGAAATGCAGAACTAGAAATTGCAAAGTAACTAGACATACAGAATTATAGTGCGAATAGAAAAGTAAACAAACATACAGAAATACAAATATCAAGGTAACTAGATATACAAAATTATAGTACAAATAGAAAAGTAACTAGACATACAGAATGATAGTACAGATAGAAAAGTAACTAGACATACAGAATTACATTAGAAATATAAAAGTAACTAGATATACAGTACTACAGGCTAAATATCAAAGTAATTAGCAGACATAAATACAGTACAAATGGCAAAGTTTCCAGACATTGAAATACAAATATCAAAGTAACTAGATATACAGAACTACAGATCAATTATCAAAGTAACTAGACATTCGGATTTAAAGTATAAATTGCAAAGTAACTAGATATACAGAATTACAGTAAAAATAGTAAAGAAACTAAAAAAGAAAATTAAAATACAATTAGCAAAGTAACTAGATATAAATAATTAAAGTATTAATAGCAAATTAACTATATATACACAGAATAAAAGTACAAATAGCAAAGTAAAAAGACATACAGATTTAAATTACAAATAGTAAAGTAAGCAGACATACAGAAATACAAAAATCAAAGTAACTACACAAACAGAATTACAGTACAAATAGCAAAGTAACCAGACTTACAGAAATACAAATATCAAAGTAACTAGGCATACAGAAATAAAGATCAATTAGCAAAGAAACTAGATATACAGAATGAAAGTATAAATAGAAAATTAACTAGACAAACAGGAATACAAAAATCAAAGTAACTACACAAACAGAATTACAGAACAAATAGCAAAGTAACCAAACATACAGAAATACAAATATCCAAGCAACAAGACATTACGAATTAAAGTACAAATAGCAAAGTAACAAGACATATAGAATTAAAGTACAAATAGCAAAGTAACTAAACATATAGAATTAAAGTACAAATAGCAAAGTAACTAGATATAGAGAATTAAAGTATAAATAGCAAAGTAACTAGACAAACAGAATTAAAGTAGAAATAGTAAAGTAATTAGATATACAGAACTTCAAGTAGCAAAGTAACTAGACATACAGAATTACAGTACAAATAACAAAGTAACCAGACATACAGAAATATAAATATTAAAATAACTAGACATACAGAACTACAAATAGCAAAGTAACTAGACATAAAGAACTACAGTTCAAATAGCACAATAACTAGACATAGAGAAATACAGTATAAATAGCAAACATTCCAGACATATTGAACTACAAATATCAAAGTAACTAAACAAACTACTGATCAAATAGCAAAGTATCTAGATAAACATAATTGAAGTACAAATAGCAAAGTAACTAGACATACAGAATTACAGTACAAAATAAGCAAAGTCACTAGAAAAGGAGAATTAAAGTACAAATAGAAAAGTAACTAGACACACAGAACTAGAAATTGCAAAGTAACTAGACATACAGAATTATAGTGCAAGTAGCAAAGTAACTAAACATACAGAATTATAGTACAAATAGCAAAGTAACCAGACATACAGAATTATAGTACAAATAGAAAAGTAAATAGACATACAGAATTATAGTACAAATAGAAAAGTAACTAGACATACAGAATTATGGGGTAGATGTATTAACCTGGAGAAGGCATACGGAAGTGATAAACCAGTGATAAAGCAGTTTTAAGTGCAAGGTGATAATGCACCAGCCAATCAGCTCCTAACTGTTAATTTACATATGGGAGCTGATTGGCTGGTCTGTTTATCACCTTGCACATATCACTAGTTTATCACTTCCTTAAGCCTTCTCTAGGTTAATACATCTGCCCCTCTATTAGAAATATCAAAGTAACTAGACATACAGTACTAAAGATCAAATAGCAAAGTAAATAGACAGAATTTCAGTACAAATAGCAAATTTTTCAGACATATTGAAATACAAATATCAAAGTAACTAGACATACAGAAATATAGATCAATTAGCAAAGTAAGTAGATATACAGAATCAAACTACAAATAGCAAAGTAGTGATGTGCACCGGAACTTTTTTGTGTTTTGTGTTTTGGTTTTGGATTCGGTTCCACGGCCGTGTTTTGGATTCGGACGCATTTTGGCAAAACCTCCCTGAAATTTTTTTGTAGGATTCGGGTGTGTTTTGGTTTCGGGTGTTTTTTTACAAAAACCCCTCAAAAACAGCTTAAATCATAGAATTTTGGGGTCATTTTGATCCCATAGTATTATTAACCTCAATAACCATAATTTTTACTCATTTCCAGTCTACTCTGAACACCTCACAATATTATTTTTAGTCCTAAAATTTGCACCAAGGTCGCTGGATGGCTAAGCTAAGCGACCCAAGTGGCCGACACAAACACCTGGCCCATCTAGGAGTGGCACTGCAGTGTCAGACAGGATGGCATATTTAAAAAATAGTCCCCAAACAGCACATGATGCAAAATAAGAGGTGCAATGATGTAGCTGTGTGACTAAGCTAAGCAACCCAAGTTGCCGACACAAACACCTGGCCCATCTAGGAGTGGCACTGCAGTTTTCTAGCGAGAGGATGAGTGCTTCCATCCTCATGTGAATCTGAACCACTAGCCATGAACATAGGCCAGGGCCTCAGCCGTTCCTTGCCACTCCGTGTCGTAAATGGCATATTGGCAAGTTTACGCTTCTTATCAGACACTTTTAATTTTGATTTTTGGGTCATTTTACTGAATTTGTAGTATACTTGACGACACAGAGGTAGAGCAATGGACTACTGTACTGTACTGCTATATATATATATACTGGTGGTCACAGCAAAATTCTGCACTGTCCCCTCCTACTATATACTGCGCACAACTAAAATGCAGCACAGGTATGGTTGCATAGTATACTTGACGACACAGAGGTAGAGCAGTGGACTACTGTACCGTACTGCTATAGATATACTGGTGGTCACAGCAACATTCTGCATCTGCACTTTCCTCCTACTATATACACTACAATGCAGCTCAGATATGGAGCATTTTTCAGACAGAGAACGTAGATTTTTTCAGCACACTGAGCACAGATATTTGCAGCACACTAAGCACAGATATTTTCAGCACACTGAACACAGAAACTGAGAGAACGAAGCCACGTCCTCTCGCTATCATCTCCAAAGCACGACTGAAAATGGCAGCGGCGCGCGGATCCTTATATTAAATATGAATCTCGCGAGAATCCGACAGCGGGATGATGACGTTCAGGCGCGCTCGGATTAACCGAACAAGGCGGGAAGATTCAAGTCTGCCTCGGAATTGTGTAAAATGGGTGTGGTTCAGGGGGGTTTGGATCCCGAGGAACCGAACCTGCTCATCACTATAGCAAAGTAACTAGATATACAGAATTACAGTACAAATAGCAAAGTAACTAGAAAAACAGAATTAAAGTAGAAATAGCTAAGTAACTAGATATACAGAATTAAAGTATAAATAGCAAAGAAACTAGACATACAAAATAAAAGTACAAATAGCAAAGTAACAAGACATACAAAGATACAAAAATCAAAGTTACTACACACAAAGAATCACAGTACAAATAGCAAAGTAAACAGACATACAGAAATACAAATATTAAAGTAACAAGACATACATAATTAAAGTACAAATAGCAAATTAACTAGACATACAGAATTAAAGTACAAATAGCAAAGTAACTAGACAAATATAATTAAAATAGAAATATCATTGTACCTAGAAATACAGAACTTCAAATAGCGAAGTAACTAGACATACATAATTACAGTACAAATAGCAAAGTAACTAGACATACAGAATTACAGATCAAGTTGCAAAGTATCTAGACGTACAGAATTACAGTACAAATTGCAAAGTTACCAGACATATAGTATTACAGTACAAATTGAAAAGTACCTAAACATACAGAATTACAGTACAAATTGCGAAGTTTCTAGACATACAGAACTTCAAATAGCAAAGTAATTAGACATACATAAATACACATATCAAAGTAACTAGATACAGAACTACAAATAGCAAAGTAAAAAGACATACAGAATTATAGATCAAATTGCAAAATACTGTAACTAGACATACAGAATTACAGTACAAATTGCAAAGTAACTAGACATAGAGAATTACAGTACAAATTGCAAAGTAACTAGACATACAGAATTACAAATCTCAAATACATTGCAGATGCAGAATAAGATACAGCAGAAGTTTGTATGATGAGAATGAGTCAATACAGTTAATACACTTAACAAATGTACAGTGAGTGCATTTGTGTGAAAGGAAAATTTACAGAACATGTTTCATAGATGTTTACCTTTAGCGTCTCTATAATTAACAGTGCTGAAAATAAACTTTCATATCTTAAAAATTCCAGACATTTTATGGGCTTCGGGGTCTATTTACTATGCCTGGAATGGAGATAAAGAGGACAGTTCTCTACACTAAGTTTCTAAATTTAAAAATGCCCATTGGGTTAGTAGCAATTATGGACTTCTCCCCATGTCTGTTTAATACAAAGAAAAATGATATAAATAAATTAAGCAAAATCCCTAAAAGGTAAATATTTTTCTATTTATACAACTCACATATGCTACAGTATAATGAATACCATGCCATTGTATAAAAAATAATAATACTGTGTATTAAAATTCTAAACAGAACATAAAACACAACAAAGAATTATAAAAAAAACAATAACTACTTATAATGCTATGTAGTAGTGCAATGACCATATCCAATACTAATCTGTGGAGAACTGAATTAGTTATAAAAACGCTGTATTAAAACGGTTTTGGAGTACAGTATATTTGAATTAGATATTGGTTACCTTTATTAGTAAATGTCACATGTTGTCCAGGGAAGATAATGGTGCAGATGATACTTTTTTTGTTTATTTAATTATCTGTAGATAGCCTTGAAAAGTGAGTTGGTTAAATAAATCAGCACCTACATATAAAACTCTCTTGTGTATATAGAGTTAGTACAGCAGTTACTTATGAAACTGGTGCGCTACTGTACTGTAACATGGGCTATCTGGTAAGTAAAATAGAAATATAAACAGAAAGAAGAAATGTTTCTCTCCAATAATTATCTGCAGTATACAGAAGCATGTTAAACTGAGCCTAATTCAGATGTGGTCGCAAAGCAGCTATTTTACGCAAATCAGTGATCAATTTTTTTACTGCGCATACATCTGAGCTGCAGTGCACACGTGCTGTGATTGAGCTGCGGTGGTGGTCTATAAATGAATAGATTTATGTTCCTTTCCCAGGTAACATACAGGAACAATGTCACCTCAGTCATTCTTCTGGGGTTTTCAAATCTTCAGAGTTTTACTCTTCTCATGTTCTTGCTCCTGTTACTTATTTATTGCTTGACCATTTCAGCAAATATTTTTATCATGACTTTATATGTATTGAGCACTAACCTTCAGACCCCTATGTACTTCTTCATTACACAGATATCAATATTTGATGTCATACTGACTACAGATATTCTTCCAAACCTGCTGCACATTGTGCTGTATGATGGCTGCACTATGTCTCTTATTGGATGCATCGCTCAGTTTTATGTCTTTGCTACATCAGAGTCCTCTGAGTGTCTCCTTCTGTCAGTGATGTCCTATGATCGGTACCTTGCCATCTGTGATCCTTTGCACTATCATTCTATAATAAATCACAGGTTTTGTGTGAAATCTCTTATTATTGTTTGGATAATAGGTTTTCTAATTATTTTACTCAATTCTATATCTATCTACCATTTGCATTTCTGTGGACCAAATGTCATTGATCATTTCTTTTGTGACTTTGAGCCCATAGTGCAGCTTTCCTGCTCAGATACCACTGTAATTGAATTTCAGACTTTAATAATGGGTGTTATTGCTACTTTTATTCCCTTTATAATAATTGTGATGTCTTATGTGTACATTGTTCTTACTATTCTAAAGATACCATCATTTACTGGAAGACAGAAAGCCTTCTCCACATGCAGCTCTCACCTGACCGTTGTGACCATATTTTACGGAACCCTAATTGTTGTTTATGTATTTCCTACAAGACGACTATCCACACTAAGCAAAGCCATGTCTTTGTGTTACACTGTGATAATTCCATTGCTTAATCCTATCATATATACTATCAGAAACAAGGATTTTAAAGAAGCCTTTAATAAAATTAAACAAATGAAATCAGACATGCTATGGAAAGCCAATTAAAAAATGAAATACCATGAAATTGTGTGAAATTATACTTACCGTAATCTCAACAAGCTTTAGTCATTATGTACTGTATGAGGCAACTGGGAAACTCTACTTGAACACTGAAACAATTTAGAGAGAGACTGTACAGGTGGGATCTTGTATTTGCAACTGTGTTGGGATTGTTTGCAAATTGACTTGCATAGAAGCAGGTCCCTTACTTGTTCTTGAGCTCTGTGCATATATACAGTGGTGGTGATGCAGCATTATCTAGTTGTTTTTCAATGTCTGTTTGTGGATTGAATTTGGTGAGAGTTGAACAGAATTTTTATTGGGAATTATGATTGTGCAGGTTTTGATATTGCAGTTAAATAGGCAATGTTTTTTATTGAAACAAAATTGCAACCATTTTACAAAAACCATTTTCATAAAAGATATTTACATAAATAAAATAAAATAAAAAATTACATCATCATCAAATTTGTAGATATGTTCAACTCAAAACAAAGAAATGTTATCTCCAAGCACTGCCCTTACTGCGTCATCATCAATGTCACCAACCCAATAAGCCAGGTTGGCAAATGCAGTCTGAAATGGGGCTGATGCGGGTCACAGCCGGGTAGCACCCATGACAGGACCTGGCTGCGACACGCAAAATTTGGTCTAAAAGAGGTATTAGTTACATATCCTTTAACCTAATCTCAACATACTCATTTTTGTACTCTCCCCACTTTCCTTTGTAATCACCCTATCAATATGTCCTTCTCCCAACTTCGAGATGACTTTCATACTTCCAATTAATCAGACATTCTTTCCCCTCCACCATCACTCATCAATCACCCCATACTCCCTTCTTTTAAAATGGGACAAACCAACATAAATAGAGATCTGAACAGCAAAAATATATAGCAAGTACGACATGTGCAAACCATTTTTCTAAAAACTTAATAATCAGAAATTAAAGTTTAAAGACAGTTAGCCTTAAAAGTTTTAAGAAGGGGTAAAAACCCACCACCTACTAAGGGGGCCTCAACTGGTGTTCTGGAGCTAAGCAGGAGACTTATTTGTTCCATTATGATGCTCTTGCAGTGTAGAAACCAGATGTCCCCTGCACATGCTCAGTAGTGATCTCGGCTACCATCATGGGATAGGGCATGTAGCCTCCATGGATAACAAGAAAAAAATTCCACAATTTTTTACATTGACTTTATGTACAGTACTTTGCAAAGTTTTAGGCAGGTGTGGATAAAATTATCAAGAATGCTTTCAAAAATAGAAGTGTTAATAGTTTATTTTATCAATTAACAAAATGCAAAGTGAATGTACAGTAGATAGATCTAAATCAAATCAATATTTGGTGTGACCATCCTTTGCCCTGAAAACAGCATCAATTCATCTTGGTACACTTGCACACAGTTTTTGAAGGAACTTGGCAGGGATGTTTTTCCAAATATCTTGGAGAACTAAACACAGATTTCCTGTGGGTGAGGGCTTGCTCAAATACTTCTGTCTCTTCATGTAATCCAGACTTGAATATTTTTAGCCCCCGTAGTGCTCAGTGGGGGCCATATAATCACTTGCAGGACTCCTTGTTCTTCTTTACATTGAAGATAGTTCTTAATGACATTGGCCGTATGTTTGGGGCTATTGTCCTGCTGCAGAATAAATTTGGAGCCAATCAGATACCTCTCTGTTGATACTGCATGATGGAAAAGTATCTGCCTGTATTTCTCAGCATTGAGGACATTGGGATCTTTGTAATTTCATGTCCACAATTGAATCTGCCCCATTGACATGCATACTAAATAAAGATGGATGACATTAAACCACAAATGAGTTCTATTTGGTGACAGATACAGTATAAAGTAAAAAACTGGGAGCAGCAAAACTAAATTACCAGCTTGCAGTGATCAATTTGAGGTGTTACATTTGTATATCTGTGTGCGACTGAGGACCTAATTCAGACCTGATTGCTAAAAGCAAAATCTTTCCCTAATGTGCGAAACCATGTGCACTGCAGGTGGGGCAGATGTAACATGTGCAGAGAGAGTTAGATTTGGGTGGGTTATTTTGTTTCTGTATAGGATAAATACTGGCTGCTTTATTTTTACACTACAACTGAGATTCAGTTAGAACACTCCCCACCCAAATCTAACTCTCTCTGCACATATTATATCTGCCCCACCTGCAGGGAACATGGTTTTGTCCATTAGAGAAAAAGTTTGCTGAATTAGGCCCTGAGGGGGTAATTCTGAGTTGATCACAGCAGCAAGTTTGTTAGCAATTGGGCAAAACCATGTGCACTGCAGGGGGGGGGGGGGGGGGAGATATAACATGTCCAGAGAGAGAGTCAGATTTGGGTGGGGTGTGTTCAGTTTCAAATCTAAATTGCAGTGTAAAAATAAAGCAGCCAGTATTTACCCAGCACAGAAACAAAATAACCCTCCCAAATCTCACTCTCTCTGCACATGTTATATCTGTCCCCCCTGCAGTGCACATGGTTTTGCCCAACTGCTAACAAATATGCTGCTGCGATCAACTCAGAATTAGGCCCTGAGTCTGAATTGGGTAATAAGGGCTCTGATACAAGCAGCCACAGCTTTTCCTCAATCATCTGCAACTTTGAACATGTGTAAAATCAATTACTGTTTGGTTAAAAGTGCAACCGAGTGTCCCTGGTAGTGTACACTGTGAGTGTTTTTTCACTGCATCTACGATGTGAATAGGATGGAAATGTAAATAAAATTATGGTACTGCATTCTACTCCTGTCGCAGGGTCTCTGTCACCCCACGTGTCTTGCATGATATGCAGACAACCAGTAAGTGATGACATAGCTGCATCTTTCCACGGAGTTCACTGAGGGATGGATTGTTGGACACAAATTTCACAGCAATTGGAAAACATTTTAATTTACATTACAACTATAGTATCACATTTTTTTACGAGGCTTTTAAAATTATTATGTGATATTTGCTAGTTTTTTTGTTTTAAACACCTACGTACTATAGAGGTGCTATTGTATTTAAAATTTCACTGTGAGTTTCTATTTTGACCCAATCTGTACAATCATTACAAAATTGTATATGATTGATGACCGAAGCATATTTGTGTACTAGTTTATATTTTTGTTTTACTGTAGGTGTTTTTTATTTTTTAATTCTTTTTTTATTTATTAATAAATATTTCTCTTTTTAAAAGTATATGGTGATATACAACTAAATAATAGCTTGTTCTATTTAGTATACAGTAAGTATGACATGGATCTACTGTAATTAAGCATTGTGTTTTTTTTATCCATAGAGGACCTACATACTGTACACCATTCTCTATTTACCAATATTATTGTTGCTTTTTGGGTATACAAATTCCCCTTACTAGTGATAAAGTATAAATATTGCCCTCATTCAGATCTGGTCGCTCGCTAGCTATTTTTTGCAGCGCTGCAAACGGATAGACGCCGCCTATAGGGGAGTGTGTTTTAGCTGTGCAAGTGTGCGAACGCGTGTGCATCCGCCCTGTACAAAAGGAGCTTGTGCAATTTTTGAGTAGCTCAGAACTTACTCAGTGCTTGCGATCACTTCAGCCTATTCATGTCCGGATTTGACGTCACACACCCGCCCAGCGTCCGCCCAGCCACGCCTGCATTTTCCCCGACACGCCTGCGTTTTTCCAAACACTCCCTGAAAACGGTCAGTTGACACCCAGAAACACCCCTTTCTTGTCAATCTTCTTGCGAACGGCCGTGCGAATGGAAGCGTCGCTTAAACCTATGCAAACCATCGTTTCTGTGTGTACTTGTGCAGCACGCATGCGCATTGCAGTGCATACGCATGCGCAGTGATAGCCTGTTCACAATGCTGTGAAAAATGGCAGCGAGCGAACAGATCTGAATGAGGCCCATGGTTCTACTTATTTATACACATAAAATAAATATTACATTGACTTTGAGGATTAATTGACCACAATTATCATTAATATTTATTTTTCTAAAATATTGATGCAAGAAGTTAACATCATTTCTTTATTCCTTCTGCTAAATTAATTCCTGTTATATTTAAATGCTTTCTAGACAATATTAAAAAACATTTTTAAGAAAATTGCTTTCATTTTTAAAGAAGAAATATAGTACTTGCTTTGTATACATTGATCAACATTTGTCATTGTACATATATATTTAGATATGTAAATACGTATACATATATATGTACCAATAAAGATAAAAACTTATGTTATACTGTAGCTAAAAAATATATACTTCACTAAGAAATGTTGTATACAATTATGTATTAGAAATAATGATATAGTAGTGTAATTATGTTTTTCTAAAACAACAGATAATGAAGAATGGGAAAATGTAGAAATAATGTAACATATCTTACTAGATTCTAGAAAGTTATTTAAAATGGCCCACAAATACTTATGAAGTTATATATGTTAAATCTTAGTGGCATGAATGTTCACACTAATAAATCAATACTTTGCTAAAACACGTTTTGCTTTCATTATAGCAGTGAGGTTTTTTTTAAATAAATAATAAATAACAAATAAATAACAAATATACATACCTGACTAAAGGTCAGATTTGGCTTTTTGGTTGTCTTTCCATCGGTTTTGCAATCAGCCCATATAATAAAGGCCAATCCAATGAAAAACCGACCAAATTACTGAGTTTAGAACACATTACAACATTGTCTCACTATGAATTTTTTTTTAATTAAAATAATAGAAACCCGTGATATACTTTAAATTGGCTGCCACAAAGCAGATGGCAAATGCACCCAGATGATATAGCTGCTTCTTGCAGTTGAGTCTATGTGACGCACTGCACAGTTTACTATGATCTATGCAGGTTTTTGTTTTAATAATATTCTTAACAAAATGATGTGTGGTTCTCCCTAAATCAACAAACAGCCCTAGGCCTCTAAGCCTAGTTTGCTATTAAAAAAATAGGGGGAGTAGGAATGGGGTGTTGTCCCTCCTAGTTTGCAATAACCAACACTAGGCTGAAGCAGAAACCAGCCCATATCTGGACAGAACAAGGATGGAAACCCTTGGGAAATAGGGGACCCTCCCCCAAAAAATAGTTGATCTCCCAAGAACAGCCAAAGCCTGTGTTCTCAAATGCTATTGCAGGTAAGAATTTGTATGCAGCACCTGTGCAAAATATGTTGCCATATATATTTTTTTAAATGTGAATTCCTCCACAAATCAATAACCAGCCCCGGTCTGGTTTCTACTGATAAATAGGAGGAAAAATGGGGTGGGGTCCCTCCTAGTTTCCAATAACCAGCATTTGGCTGAAGCATGAGGTGTCCCTGGCTTAACAGAAACAAGCCCTAAACTGGTCAGAGCAGGGATGGATTCCCTAGGGAAGTGGGTATCCTTACAAAAAATGGTCGATCTCGCAAGGACAACCAATGTCTTTGTTCACAAATGCATTTGCAGGTGCAAATATGCATGCAGCCTCGCTAAGTGAATAAGACGCACAAGAACTTTGCTGATTAGAATGATATGCATCAGGCCTATATACTTTGAACCACTGCAGCTGTATCTGCATATGAAATGGTATGTTACAATGTTTTCCTGGAAATCACTGTATTATTCTGTATTGTTTTGTATGCAGATACAATTGCAGTCATACAAAAGAATATAGGCATGCCACATGTATGACTGGATGTAATGCCACCTGAGTCCAGCAACTGTGCGGGATGCCGGCTACATTCTGACTTTTTTTAAAGGGGCAATCACTTATAAGGCAAAACCATGTCTTGTAAGTTATTGCCCGAGTTTGGATGGCATGGACGCTAGACTTGGGCATTATTACATCCCTCCGATCATGTTAATAAGCAGTCTGCTTTTGCATCCTGTTTGCAAAGTGCTAAAAAAAGGTGCCCAACATTAGCAGAGTTGCCAGGGACCTCATGGCTCACCGACGTCAGGCATTTAGCACTGCATAGCGTATTAAGGCTAGAAGAATGAGGATATATCTGTAACCTCACCTCCCATAGTCTAACTCTTGCCCTCCTCTAGTGCCTAATACTAAGTCCTCCCATAGCTTAAACCTAATCTCCTTTATGGCCTAACCCTAACGCTCCTCTCCCACATTCTTACCTTCATCTCTCGTTCCACAATCTACAGTATTTCTATCCCTCCTTCTAGGGCCTAACTCTAACCTCTGCTCCCAATACCTAAGCCTAACCTCTCTTAGGTCATAACTCTAACCCTGCCCTCAAGCATCCAAACCATTTACATACTGCCATTCTCTATCCTATGGTAACTCTTTTAAGGCCAAACTTTAAGCCTCTTCCTATTGCCTAGCTATAGCCCTCCCATCCTGCAGAATTTAGATATTTCAAACATCATAACTATTGAGATTGTGGTGTTGTGACTACATATTCACTAAAAAGATTAACAGGCATTAAATCAACTTCCTTAACACCGTAATCACAATTTTAGAGGATGGACATATTAAAACAAATCTTTATAGGAAAAAGACATCTAGAGTACTTCACTGTTCCTGTTTTCATTTTCCACCTGTACTCAAGGACATACTGTACTATACCAAAGTGGGAATGCCTGCAAGTTGAAAGGAATTATTCTGATACTGAGACTGCTAAACTCATTCATAAACAAGTATGTGCTAGTTTGGAGAGAAAGAATACAGTAGCAAAAGACAAATCAAAAAGCAGCAAGGTAACTCCTTAATCTATACTATACTCAAAGTGAAGAAGGATAAGTTGGTTAGATTCATAGGAGACTTCAAATCTTCAATATTGAATGGAAGGAAATTAGCCAGACCCTTCAAAATCAGTGGTCCATTCTACTATCTGCTGAAAATCTCACAAGAACACTCAACCTAACTGCAACAATTAGTTGGAGCAGAGCAAAACATTGACATCATTATGCAAAGTAATTTCACCCAAGAAAAAGACAGCAAATGTTACTGATCATTGGATATGAATTTCACCTTACATCATATGTAAATAAATACAAAAATAAAAAACATAGTATCAACATTTCTTGTAATGGAACCCATCGTATGGAATTTCAAAAGATAAAAGTGATAATTGAAGGGAAAAAAAAACACAGAGTCCAACACAGACACTCCCTCTTTGTGTATATTCTTACTGGAGAGATAGTCTGATAGTGCTTTTATTTTTATTTTATTTTTTCACAGAGATTACCATGGAGCAATAATCTTCTCAGGGACACAAGAACAAGATATCGTGTAACTCTATTTTAACAGTGAAATTTATTGAACATAAATTAGTAATCACAAGAAATAGGGGAAGCACCATATAAACATAGGTTCACAGATCTTCGCATCCAGAGTACCAGCTTCTTAAAACGCACAATAACCACTGTACAGGTAATAAATGTTTGAAGTGAAGACATATAGGTCCATTAGTGTATAAATTCTGAGTACTGTACATCATACTGAGCAATGTGTTTGAAGGCAATTTATTTGTATAATGTGGATATAATTAGCCTTTTCCTCCACGTTCTCTCAACTTTGCCTACACACTTCAGTGACCAGCTGAGACACATCTGAAATGTGTGCACCTCTGTATCACTTGTATTAGTGTATATTTGGTTCAAGAGTCTGTACAGTGTGGACACATTTAAGTTATGCTCTACAAACCTGTCTACTTACATAAGTGCTTCAGCCCCAACAATTAAATCTAAGCCACAGCATGTGCAAGATAATGGGGGTAATTCATAGTTTATTGCAGCAGCAAATTTGCTAGCAGCTGGGCAAAACCTTGTGCACTGCAGGAGGAGCAGATATAACATGTGCAGAGAGCGTTACATTTGGGTGGGTTATTTTGTTTCTGTGCAGGGTAAATACTGGCTGCTTTATTTTTACACTGCAATTTAGATTTTAGTTTGAACACACCCCACCCAAATCTAACTCTATCTTCACATGTTACATCAGCCCCGCCTGCACTGCACATGGTTTTGCCCAATTGCTAAAAAAATTGCTACTGCGATCAACTCTGAATTAGGCCCTATGTACATACTAGTGATGAGCGGGTTCGGTTCCTTGGAAACCGAACCCCCCCGAACTTCACCCATTTTACACGGCTCTGAGGCATACTCGGATTCTCCCGTATGGCTCGGTTAACCTGAGCGCGCCCGAACGTCATCATTCCGCTGTCGGATTCTCGCGAGATTCGGATTCTATATAAGCAGCCGCGCGTCGCCGCCATTTTCACTCGTGCATTGGAAATGTTAGGGAGAGGACGTGGCTGGCGTCCTCTCCGTTTATTAATCTTGAATTCTTGATGCAAAAATATTTGTGCTTATTGCTTAATTGTGGGGACTGGGGAGCAGCTGTATTATATAGGAGGAGTACAGTGCAGAGTTTTGCTGACAGTGACCACCAGTAAACGTTGTCTGCCTTAAAAACACTCCATATCTGTGCTCAGTGTGCTGCATATATCTGTGCTCACACTGCTTAATTGTGGGGACTGGGGAGCAGCTGTATTATATAGGAGTAGTACAGTGCAGAGTTTTGCTGACAGTGACCACCAGTATACGTTGTCTGCCTGAAAACCACTCCATATCTGTGCTCAGTGTGCTGCATATATCTGTGCTCACACTTCTTTATTGTGGGGACTGGGGACCACCAGTATATTATATAGGAGGAGTACAGTGCAGAGTTTTGCTGACCAGTGACCACCAGTATACGTTGTATGCCTGAAAAACACTCCATATCTGTGCTCAGTGTGCTGCATATATCTGTGCTCACACTGCTTTATTGTGGGGACTGGGGACTAGCAGTATTATATAGGAGGAGTACAGTGCAGAGTTTTGCTGACAGTGACCACCAGTATATATAGCAGTACGGTACGGAAGGCCACTGCTCTACCTACCTCTGTGTCATCAAGTATACTATCCATCTAGATTCTATACCTGTGGTGCATTTTTGTTTTGCAGTTTGCTGACAGTGACCACCAGTATATATAGCAGTACGGTACGGAAGGCCACTGCTCTACCTACCTCTTTGTCGTCAAGTATACTATCCATCCATACTTGTGGTGCATTTCAGTTGTGCGCAGTATATATAGTAGTAAGCCATTGCTATTGATACTGGCATATACTTCCACACATTAAAAAATGGAGAACAAAACTGTGGAGGTTAAAATAGGGAAAGATCAAGATCCACTTCCACCTCGTGCTGAAGCTGCTGCCACTAGTCATGGCCGAGATGATGAAATGCCATCAATGTCATCTGCCAAGGCCGATGCCTAATGTCATAGTAGAGAGCATGTAAAATTCTAAAAAAAAAAGTTCAGTAAAATGACCCAAAAAAATCAAAATTTAAAGCGTCTGATGAGAAGCGTAAACTTGCCAATATGCCATTTACGACATGGAGTGGCAAGGAACGGCTGAGGCCCTGGCCTATATTCATGGATAGTGGTTCAGATTCACATGAGGATGGAAGCACTCATCCTCACGCTAGAAAAATGAAAAGACTTAAGCTGGCAAAAGCACAGCAAAGAACTGAGCGTTCTTCTAAATCACAAATCCCCAAGGAGAGTCCAATTGTGTCGGTTGCGATGCCTGACCTTCCCAACACTGGACGGGAAGAGCTTGCGCCTTCCACCATTTGCACGCCCCCTGCAAGTGCTGGAAGGAGCACACGCAGTCCAGTTCCTGATAGTCAAATTGAAGATGTCACTGTTGAAGTACACCAGGATGAGGATATGGGTGTGGCTGGCGCTGGGGAGGAAATTGACAAGGAGGATTCTGATGGTGAGGTGGTTTGTTTAAGTCAGGCACCCGGGGAGACACCTGTTGTCCGTGGGACGAATATGGCCATTGACATGCCTGGTCAAAATACAAAACAAATCACCTCTTCGGTGTGGAATTATTTCAACACAAATGCGGACAACAGGTGTCAAGCCATGTGTTGCCTTTGTCAAGCTGTAATAAGTAGGGGTAAGGAAGTTAACCACCTAGGAACATCCTCCCTTATACATCACCTGGTCCGCATTCATCAGAAGTTAGTGACAAGTTCAAAAACTTTGGATGACAGCGGAAGCAGTTCACTGACCACTAAATACCTTCCTCTTGTAACCAAGCTCCTGCAAACCACACCACCAACTCCCTCAGTGTCAATTTCCACCTTACACAGGAAAGCCAATAGTCCGGCAGGCCATGTCACTGGCAAGTCTGACGAGTCCTCTCCTGCCTGGGATTCCTCCGATGCATCCTTGAGTGTAACGCCTACTGCTGCTGGCGCTGCTGTTGTTTCTGCTGGGAGTCGATCGTCATCCCAGAGGGGAAGTCGGAAGACCACTTGTACTACTTCCAGTAAGCAATTGACTGTCCAACAGTCCTTTGCGAGGAAGATGAAATATCACAGCAGTCATCCTGCTGCAAAGCGGATAACTCAGGTCTTGTCAGCCTGGGTGGTGAGAAACGTGGTTCCGGTATCCACCGTTAATTCACAGGCAACTAGAGACTTGATTGAGGTACTGTGTCCCCGGTACCAAATACCATCTAGGTTCCATTTCTCTAGGCAGGCGATACCGAAAATGTACACAGACCTCAGAAAAAGAGTCACCAGTGTCCTAAAAAATGCAGTTGTACCCAATGTCCACTTAACCACGGACATGTGGACAAGTGGAGCAGGGCAGACTGAGGACTATATGACTGTGACATCCCACTGGGTAGATGTATTGCCTCCCGCAGCAAGAACAGCAGCGGCGGCACCAGTAGCAGCATCTCACAAACGCCAACTCGTTCCTAGGCAGGCTACGCTTTGTATCACCGCTTTCCATAAGAGGCACACAGCTGACAACCTCTTACAGAAACTGAGGAACATCATCGCAGAATGGCTTACCCCAATTGGACTCTCCTGGGGATTTGTGACATCGGACAACGCCACCAATATTGTGCGTGCATTACATCTGGGCAAATTCCAGCACGTCCCATGTTTTGCACATACATTGAATTTGGTGGTGCAGAATTATTTAAAAAACGACAGGGGCGTGCAAGAGATGCTGTCGGTGGCCCGAAGACTTGCGGGCCACTTTCGGCATTCAGCCACCGCGTGCCGAAGACTGGAGCACCAGCAAACACTCCTGAACCTGCCCTGCCATCATCTGAAGCAAGAGGTGGTAACAAGGTGGAATTCTACCCTCTATATGCTTCAGAGGATGGAGGAGCAGCAAAAGGCCATTCAACCCTATACATCTGCCCACTATATAGGCAAAGGAGGGGGAATGCACCTGACTCAAGCGCAGTGGAGAATGATTTCAACGTTGTGCAAGGTTCTGCAACCCTTTGAACTTGCCACACAAGAAGTCAGTTAAGACACTGCCAGCCTGAGTCAAGTCATTCCCCTCATCAGGCTTTTGCAGAAGAAGCTGGAGACATTGAAGGAGGAGCTAAAACAGAGCGATTCCGCTAGGCATGTGGGACTTGTGGATGGAGCCCTTAATTCGCTTAACCAGGATTCACGGGTGGTCAATCTGTTCAAATCAGAGCACTACATTTTGGCCACCGTGCTCGATTCTATATTTAAAACCTATGTTGTATCTCTCTTTCTGGCAGACACAAGTCTGCAGAGGTTCAAAGACCTGCTGGTGAGAAAATTGTCAAGTCAAGCGGAACGTGACCCGTCAACAGCTCCTCCTTCGCATACTCCCGCAACTGGAGGTGCGAGGAAAAGGCTAAGAATTCCGAGCCCACCCACTTGCGGTGATGCAGGGCAGTCTGGAGCGAGTGCTGATATCTGGTCCAGACTGAAGGACCTGCCAACGATTACTGACATGTCGTCTACTGTCACTGCATATGATTCTGTCACCATTGAAAGAATGGTGGAGGATTATATGAGTGACCGCATCCAAGTAGGCACGTCAGACAGTCCGTACGTATACTGGCAGGAAAAAGAGGCAATTTGGAGGCCCTTGCACAAACTGCCTTTATTTTACCTAAGTTGCCCCCCCTCCAGTGTGTACTCCAAAAGAGTGTTTAGTGCAGCCAGTCACCTTGTCAGCAATCGGCGTACGAGGTTACTTCCAGAAAAATGTGGAGAAGATGATGTTCATCAAAATGAATTATAGTCAATTCCTCCGTGGAGACATTCACCAGCAATTGCCTCCAGAAAGTACACAGGGACCTGAGATGGTGGATTCCAGTGGGGACAAATTAATAATCTGTGAGGAGGGGGATGTACACAGTGAAAGGGGTGAGGAATCGGAGGATGATGATGAGGTGGACATCTTGCCTCTGTAGAGACAGTTTGTACAAGGAGAGATTGATTGCTTCTTTTTTGGTGGGGGCCCAAACCAACCAGTAATTTCAGTCACAGTCGTGTGGCAGACTCTGTCGCTGAAATGATGGGTTCGTTAAAGTGTGCATGTCCTGTTTATACAACATAAGGGTGGGTGGGAGGGCCCAAGAACAATTCCATCTTGCACCTCTTTTTTCTTTCATTTTTCTTTGCATCATGTGCTGTTTGTGGACAATTTTTTTGAAGTGCCATCCTGCATGACACTGCAGTGCCACTCCTAGATGGGCCAGGTGTTTGTGTCGGCCACTTGTGTCGCTTAGCTTAGTCACACAGCGACCTTAATGCGCCTTTTTTTCTTTGCATCATGTGCTGTTTGGGGACTATTTTTTTGAAGTGCCATCCTGTCTGACACTGCAGTGCCACTCCTAGATGGGCCAGGTGTTTGTGTCGGCCACTTGTGTCGCTTAGCTTAGTCACACAGCGACCTTGGTGCGCCTCTTTTTTTCTTTGCATCATGTGCTGTTTGGGGACAATTTTTTGAAGTGCCATCCTGCCTGACACTGCAGTGCCACTCCTAGATGGGCCAGGTGTTTGTGTCGGCCACTTGTGTCGCTTAGCTTAGCCATCCAGCGAACTCGGTGCAAATTTTAGAACTAAAAATAATAATGTGAGGTGTTCAGAATAGACTGAAAATGAGTGGAAATTATGGTTATTGAGGTTAATAATACTATGGGATCAAAATGACCCTCAAATTCTATGATTTAAGCTGTTTTTGAGGGTTTTTTGTAAAAAACACCCGAATCCAAAACACCCGAATCCGACAAAAAAATTTAAGGGAGGTTTTGCCAAAACGCGTCCGAATCCAAAACACGGCCACGGAACCGAATCCAAAACCAAAACACAAAAAATGTCCGGTGCACAACACTGGTACATACTAAGACAAAGTGAGTATTAGACATTAAAAGGCTTAATCAGATTGTTATGATGTTATGAATGGGTGCCTCTTTGGATGTCTATGACTGTAGGGTAGGCATGTCTGTACCACCAGTCAGATGCAGCTACCTGTATGTCCCTTCAGCACTTGTGTATACAGATGCGTCCACATATAGCTATATTCAAAATGTGCCAAATAGCCCAGGAGACTTTCAGAATTGGCCTCAGCAAATATCCAATCAGTGTCTTTTTAACAAAATATCCATCTTATTAGCAACACTAATGCAACAAAAGTACAATGCAGGGGTGCCCAGAACACTAACTAGCTTCTCTGGGTAAAAAAAGACTGAGGTTCTATATGAAAGACCCACAAAATGTCTTGAGCCATGTATCATTTACGCTTAATCTACAACTTTATTCTAAATTATTTGTGAATTGTGACAAAAGTACTAGTACAGTATAAGTGACTTTGCAAGCAGCTATAATGTTCTTAAAATGCAATCTCCAGCTTTGTGAAGTACAGAATCACTACCAGTTTTGGGGCATCTATTTTGTGCCAAATGTGTTGTGGCAGACAGTATGTTGCAAAAATGTTAAGTCAATGAGGACACACCTTGAACACTTTTCACTGGACATAGACACATCTTTGGATTGCATAGAATGACAATATAAGCAGAAGTCACAGAAGCCTGATGCACAGTCTCATGATCACATCAGAAGTGGCTTTTGCACAAACACAACTCTCCAATTTACAGAAGGAAAACTCTCCAAACAACTACAGTGTTTTTTGAGGACTGCAGAATTATTTATAAATGTGTCCCCATTTATCTATCATACAACCAGACATTTTTGGCGACTTTTAAAAATAAATATTCATAGTCAGGCGCAAGATCCAACACCATTAGATAACAACTAATATTAAAATGCATATAGTATATATTCAAATGATATACAGAACTAGGCTGCTGACTCTAAATAAGGAGCTTATTTTGTACAAAATAGAGATGTGCACCACACACTTTTCGGGTGTTGTGTTTTGGTTTTGGATCTACATTTCCTTTCGTGTTTTGGATCTGGATTGGTTTTTTAAAAACAGCTAAAATCACAGAATTTGTTTTTGTTTTTGTTCCTACAGTATTATTAAATTCAATAACATTAATTTCCACTCATTTTCAGTCTATTCTGAACACCTCACACCTCACAATATTGTTTTTATTCCAAAGGGTTGCACTGAGGTAGCTGAATGACTAAGCTAAGCGACACAAGTTGGCGGCACAAACACCTGGCCCATCTAGGAGTGGCACCACAGTGTCAGACAGGATGGCAGTTTTAAAAGCTAGGCCCCAAAGAGCACATAATGATAAGAAAAAAAAGAGGTGCAAGATGGAGTTGTCTTGAGGCTGTCTCACCCACCCTTGTGTTGTTTAAACAGGACATTGCACAGTTTAATAAACCCATCATTTCAGCAACAGGTGGTCCCCCTGGAAAAAGCTTGCCAAGTTCTCTGAGTCATAGCTAGCTACAAACATACCACCTCCATATTTGATAACTTTTCACATTATGAGAAGAGGCAAGAGGAAGAGGACAGTGTCAAGAAGGTGATTAAAAATTAGAGGCATACGCAATCAGGAACAACACACAGGCTTTCACCTCTGCTCCTATCTTGGTGTGGAACAGAAAGGACTTTAACCAAGCAAATGTATAATTACCACATTACTGGACAATCTGAAAAACTAGTGGCCAAAGCCTCCAAATTTGTACCTCCTTCTCCATTTTCAGGGATTACAATAATCTCGGATTTAATGCTGGGATGCAAATAAACTGGTGTATACCACAGGATCAAGATTGGATATTTTCCCCTCCACGGAGTCTGGAGACTTATTTTGTGAAAATCTTGTGGGTTTCTTTTTTTCCATTTTTTTTATTACATTTTTATATACATATTTTGTGGCAGATGCCTTATTTTCATTTTTCACAGCTCCCAGTTACACGCATGTAAGCATACCTGTGTGTCCCAGTTACACGCATGTTAGCATACCTGTATGTCTTGTTTATTTTATTCATATTTTATTTTTAAATAAAGCAGCCGCTTAGATGTTTTAGCAGCCCCTTGTGAGCCCCCACAGCAACCTCGGATCGGTCAAGTTGAGTTCGGGTGGGTTTGGTACAGTACTAAGCAGGACTGTGCAGTGAATTATTTGTTATTCAGTGCCCCTGCACTAGTGGCGTTTACCACTCTAGTCCAAACTCATTTCATATTACAAGTAGGACTATGGGAGGAAGCAATGCTAATTTCTGTGCCACCAGCATGCCTCAGCCTGGCAAGCCAGACAGCTTTCTGGCGGTAAACCACCATGAAACTCCATACTGGTCCCTTATTCAGTAACTGTTTGCGTCTCACATGAGCTCCTGGCCCATCTAGTGCTGCAGTGCAATGGAAAGCTGATGCAATGCAAGATCACTAAAACTCTATTCTTCTGACACTGCATGGTCTTGAGATAACCCTATGCAGCCCTTACATTATACAATTATTAAGGTGAAATCATTGACAAAATAAAGGAAAAGAACCGTGTACAACAAATGTGCATCTTGTAAATAATCCCAAAATGTGGAACATTAATAAATCCAAATTAAGGGTGACTAATTGGAGCCATCCATTTGAGTCCCTAACATGAAATAATTGAGAAGAAACTCTCTCTAATGCTGGGTACACAGAACACACTAGAAGATATATCTACTAGAGATGAGCGGGTTCAGACAGGGCACTCCTGGAATAATATGTCAGTGCCTCTGGACTTATACAGCATATAGGCAGCACCCTTAGACTTAAACTGCAGATAGGCAACACCCCTGGCCTTATACAGCATAGCAGCACCCCTGGAGAATTACACAGCACAGCAGACAGTCAGCAGTACCCCTGGACTTAAACGGTAGTGGGGTAGCACCCCTTGACTGATAGGGCAGAGAGTAGCACCCCTGAAATGATGTGGCAGACAAAGAAAAGACATGCAAGATGGAATTGTCTTTGGGCCCTCCCACCCACCCATATGTTGTATTAACAGAACATGCACACTTTAACAAACCAATCATTTCAACGACAGGGTCTGCCACACATCTATGGCTGAAATGATTGGTTTGTTTGGGCACCCACAAAAAAAGAAGCAATTAATCTCTCCTTGCACAAACTGGCTCTACAGAGGCAAGATGTCAACCTCATCCTCATCCTCCGATTCCTCACTCTCTTCAGTGTTTACATCCTCATCCTCACAGAGAAGTAATTCCAAACTGAAGAGATGGATTTTTTGGTATTTTGCCCAGGTATGCAAATGAGTTTTTTCATCCCATGGCCAACAACTGTCTCCACTGGTGCCTTATTCAACCAAACTACATAACCATCAGAATCCTCACCATCAACTTCCTCCTCAGCGCCAGTTACACCAATATCCTCCTCATCCTGATGTACAGATGTGTCCTCAAACATCGTGGCTCATAGCGTATGATTAAGGCTCCTGAGTCACAAGTTGTAAATTACGTTATGGCGTGTTTTATGTCCACGCCATGTAATACACAGTTTAATTGCTGGTTGGCGAATGCTCCACATATAGTGGTAAATACAATGCTGTGGCAGTAGACAGTGATCTGTGAGAAGCTGGCCGATCATGTTCTTCCCTTTATATAAAAAAAATTCCCCTTCTACAAAATACAATGCTACGCTGCCGTCCTGGTCACACTATTCATTTTTGTGTACTAGGTGCAGGATTTTATTAGCATAAACAGCTTTATTATCTCAGAAAGCATTCCAGGTTTCATTGCTATCAAATGAATAGAAACATGTAATCCACTGTACCACTCGGTTCCTATCTCATTAATATGACTTCCAGATAGTCTCCAATTTCTTTGCCGCCATGCTTGCCGGATTAAATCCAACTTATTTTTAAAATGGGGTCACAAATCTGACAAAACAAATCACATATATACCAGGGGTGCTTACTCTTCCCACAAAAGGCTGAGGCCAAGTGGGTATGGTCAGTGGCTTGCAATGCGTGCACCCTAGGGTTCGATCCCCAGCGGGCGCGCTAATGTTATTATTTTTTTATATATTTATTATCATTATTTTTTTTGTTCAATAAAGTTATTTGGTGTGTCGCTACTTCCCTTTATAAAACAGAAATCCCCTTCTACAAAATACAATGCCACGCTGCCGCCCTGTTCACACTATTCATTTTGTTGTGACATTTTGTACTAAATTCTGGATTTTATTAGCATAAACAGCTTTATTATCTCAGAATGCATTCCAGGTTTCCTTGCTATCAAATGGATAGAAACATGTAATCCGCTGTACCACTGGGTTCCTATCTCATTAATGTGACTTCCACATTGTCTCCATTGTTGTGCTGCCATTCACATTATGCTGTATACTGTAGTACACAGGCCCTGGAAGAAACCACACTACACACACAAGTCACATCACATATATACCAGGGGTGCTTACTCTCATCACAGATGGCTGTGGTGTAGTGAACACGATAACTGGATGCAATGCATGCACCCTTGGGTTCGTTCCCCATTGGGGCAAGCAATTATTATAATTTTTTTAATGCATTTTTTCATAATTTTTTTATTCAATAAAGTTATTTGGTGTGTCGCTTCTTCCCTTTATATCTGAAAAAAAATATCTTCTACAGTATTCTATGCCACGGTATGCTGAGGTACTATTTATGTTGTATTGTTCACGGTCTAAGCAGCTGGCTACACTACAGTATGCAACTCAATGCAGGCTTCTACACCCCCCCACATTGATCACTCATTAGTATTCATTCCCACTGAGCTCACTGTATGCCTGTACCAAAGCACCTCCCCCAGCCATGCTGCCGCCCATTCACGCTATTGATATTGTCGTTACATTGTGTACTAAGTTCTGGATTTTATTAGCATAAACAGCTTTATTATCTCAGAAAGCATTCCAGGTTCCATTGCTATCAAATGGATAGAAACATGTAATCCACTGTACCACTGGGTTCCTATCTCATTAATGTGAGATATTTTAAGATAATTTAAAAAGAGTTAGATTGAATCAGACAAGCATGGCGGTACAGCAATGGAGACCATCTGGAAGTCACATAAATGAGATGAGAACCAAGTGGTACAGAGGATTGCCTATTTCTGTCCATCTGATAGCAATGAGACCTGGAATGCTTTCTGAGATAATAAAGCTGTTTATGCTAATAAAATCCCAAACTTAGAACAAATGTAATGACAAAATGAATAGTGTGAACAGGGCGGCAGCGTGGCATTGTATTTTGTAGAAGAGGATTTATTTTATAAAAGGAAGAAGCGACACACCAAATAACTTTACTGAATAAAAAAATAATAAATAAAAACATTGAAAAAAAACATATTTGTGTTCACCACTGGGGATCGAACCCGAGGGTGCATGCATGGCAAGCCACTGACCGTACCTGCTAGGCCACAGCCATATTTGGTAAGAGCAAGCACCCCTGGTGTATATGTGATGTGACTTGTGTGTGGAGTGCGGTTTCTTCCAGGGCCTGTGTACTACAGTATACAGCATAATGTGAATGGCAGCACAACAATGGAGACCATCTGGAAGTCACATTAATGAGATAGGAACCCAGTGGTACAGTGGATTACATGTTTCTATCCATTTGAAAGCTACAAAACCTGGAATGCTTTCTGAGATAATAAAGCTGTTTATGCTAATAAAATCCAGAACTTAGTACACAATGTCACAACAAAATGAATAGTGTGAAAAGGGCGGCAGCGTGGTATTGTATTTTGTAGATGGGGATTTTTTTTTATAAAGGGAAGTGATTAATGGTTCTTTATTTTAACAATAAATGTCAGCCAATCAGAGGCAGCGCTAAGAAGGGCCGTTGGCTATTTGAGTCATGCGCTGTAAAGTTTAGGAAAAGTGACATCTGGTGGACAGAAAGTAGTAAGCAGTTACAATTGTAATGTGACTTTACATTTATAAAACAACTTATAACGGGACCTGTAACACAAGGAGCGGGCATGAGTTGCATGGCGCCAGCTGCACGGTATGCAGCAATGATATTTGAGGGTACATCTGTACTTCTACAGTGACATCCTCAATCTTAATATCAGCAACTGGTCTGGCGGTGCTCCTCCCAGCACTTGCAGGGTGGTAGGAGCCTCCTCTTCCCATACAGTGTTGTGAAGTTCAGGCCTAGACATCGCAACCGCGGACACACTTGGACTCTTCTTGGGGATTTGTGATATCTCTGAACGCACAGTTTTTTCCTGTGCTTTTAACAAGCTTTATTTTTTTCATTTTTCAAGAGGGAGGAGGGCTTCCATCTTCATGAGAAGCTGAACCACCAGTCGTGAACATAGGCCAAGGCCACAGCCTTTCCTTGCCACTTTGTGTCATGAATGGCATATTGCCAATTTTACTTTTTTTATCAGATAATTATTATTATTTTTGGTTAATAATTTTTGCTTCTTGAATTTTGCATGCCCTCTATGACATTGGGCATCAGCCTTAGCAGATGACGTTGGTGGAATTGCATCATCAATGTCATGACTAGTGGCAGCAGCAGCTTCACCACTAGTACTAGGAACTGGAAGTGGTTCCTGATCTTTAACTATTTTTTCCCTCCAAATTTTTGTTTACCATTTCACAGGACAGCGCCCCTTTATTGTTAAAGCACACAGAACAGTGCCCCTTTATTTTTACAGCAAACAGAACAGTGCCCCTTTTTATTTATAGCACCCCTGTATTTTTACATCATACAGTACAGGGCCACAGCACCCCTGTATTTTCACAGCACCCTTGTATTTTTACAGCATACAGGAGAGGGCCAGTGTTCCTTTATTTTAACAGCATCCAAGTATTTTTACAACTCCCTGTATTTTTACAGCATACAGGAATGGGGCCAGTATTCCTTTATTTTTTCAGCACCCCTGCATTTTCACGGAAGCCCTGTATTTTTACAGCATACAGGACAGGGCCACAGCACCCCTGTATTTTTACAAGGATACAGGACAGGGCCACAGCACCACTGTGTTTTCACAGCACCCCTGTATTTTTACAGCACACAGGACAGGGCCACAGCACCCCTGGATTTTCACAGCACCCATGTATTTTGACAGCATACAGTACTGGGCCAGTGTTCCTTTATTTTAACAGTACCCCAGTCTTTTTACAACATCCCTTTACTTTTACAGCATACAGGAATGGCATACAGCATTACAGTGTTCCTTTATTTTTACAGCACCCCTGCATTTTCACAGCAGCCCTGTTTTTTTACTACATACAGGACAGATCCACAGAACTGTTGTATTTTCACAGCACCCCTGTATTTTGACAGCATACAGAACAGGACAGTGTTCCTTTATTTTAACATCAACCCTGTATTTTTACAACACCCCTTTATTTTTACAACATACAGGACAGTGCCAATGTTTCTTTATTTTAACAGCACCCTTAATTTTCACAGCACCTCTGTATTTTTACAGCATACAGAACAAGGCCACAGCACCCCTGTATTTTAACAGCATCCCTGTATTTTTACAAGCATGCAGGACAGGGACACAGCAGCACTGTATTTTTACAGCACACAGAACATTGCCCTTCTACAGCACAGGACTGCAGCACCCCAAAAAGCATAGGACACCCCATAACAGAAACCCTGTACATAACAGTACAGCAGCACTCCTATCAGCACAGTACAGCAGCACAGGACAGCAGCACCACAAATAGCCCAGTACACCAGCACAGTACATTACCCCAGAACAGCACAGGACAGCAGCACCCCTAACAGCACAGTACACCAGCACTGGATACCACCCCAGAAGAGCACAGGACAGCAGCTCCCCTTTACGCCACCACCCACAGGCAAACAGGTCTGTCTCCCTCACTCTCCAAGTCCGGAGTGAAAATGATGGTGACACGCAGCTACTAATATAGAATCCAAAACCCTCAAGAATCCGACAGTGGGATGGTGATGTTTTGCCTCATTCTGGGATCCGAGTCTAACGGGAAGTCCAGATCCATGCTCGCATCCCGGCTCGGAACGTGAAGTTTGGGAGGGGTTTGGATTTCTGAGATCTGAACCCGCTCATCTCTAATAGAAACTGTAACTGTATGAAATTTCCTCCCAGAACCCTCCAAATAAACATATGGTCAAATTTGTTAGTGTGACTGCATGAAATTGGTTAACTCAGTGGTTCTCAAACTCAGTCCTCAAGGCACACTTAAAGTTCCGGTTTTAAGGATATCCATGCTTTAGCACATGTAACTTTATTAGTATATCAGTCAGGCTGTTTATACTATCTTTTCACAATCATGGATATCCTTAAAACCTGGATTGTTAATGTGCCTTGAAAACAGAGTTTGGGATACCCTTGGTTAACTTGAGTTAGTTCTTTATGCACAAGCAGGTGTCTAGTCTCAAGGGCTGCAACTAGGTGAGGGCTAGGGTGCATGAGCACCAGGTGCCAGATTTGAAGGGGCACTGGGAAAGTCACTCACTCTCTATCTCATCTAATGTTAAAAGTGTACTGGCTTAGTTGTGATCTGCAATGGGGTCAGCAATTGGCTGCAGCATTTCCTTGCTCAGTTACTATTGGCTGACCTCACCAGTAGTAGTCTTGGTGTTCTGGCTCACAGTGATGTCACGTTACCAGTGAATACAGTATGTCAGTTTGCTATACCCTGAGGCAGAAGATGGTAGTGGAGGCTTGTTGTCAGTCCCATAGACTGGTGAGAGAGAGTGTTGAGGGAATAATTGTGTTTCCAGGGGCACTCTTGCCTTACCAATGGCTGTCACAGTAACCCGGTGGAAGCTGAGCTATCACGTGTGTTCCCTGCGGTGTGTCTCAGACTGTGGATGTGTTTGAAAGTTACATGCAGTGTTGTGTGTTGCTTGTACAATGTCTACGTTTAACTATTCAGATAAGCTGTCCTATTGAGCAATGGACTGTGTCACACAGTGTAAGTCATCATTATGAAAGGTGAGACTGTGGCCATGTGGGATGCAGGGTTTCATTTCATAAAGTATAAAATGGCTATCACAGATTATTAGTTTCAGGACCCCTGAAACCACAGGAAGGAACAAGTAATAGGAAGTGTTGTGGCTACTGGAGGTGGAACAGTCAGGGCTGAAACTAGTGGGAACTAGTTGCTCCGTGGCTCACACCAACCTTAATCCGGCTCTATGGTCACTTTCCTCTGGAAAGCTAGAGGCAAAGAAAAGTATTAAGGGGGTTGCCAAAATACTGCCCTGCCTTGGGTGACAAAAATCTTAGTTTGAGCCTTGATAGTCTCTGTAATCCTTCTTAGTAAATATATCAATCATTCATTAGTTATGATGTGTGCCAATGTTTCTGGTCTTAAATGTTTATTGAATTTGCATACACAGTCATGATAAGACAGTCCAAACATTCCTGGTATTACCTTGTGTGCATAGATCTCGATCTCCCCCACTTACAGAGTGCACCTTTGTTGACCTCTTTGGGGGGCAAACAAGCAAACAGTCCTGCAAGGAAGAACCTTAGTCTGCAAGCCACAAGGTATTATAAGACAAACCTGTTCATCTAGGAAAACTGTGTCAGCTGCTTGTGGCATCACTCATCTAGATGCTAGTATCTAAATGATGCATAGCCAAAAGTATAGCTAAATGTTGTCAAAAGCGTAGGGCTTATCTCTACTGTATGTCTGACTTCTTCCTTCTCACAGTCGCTGTACAGTGATTTATAAGCAACTAGGGCAGTCCAGACTTTTACACAGTGCATCCCATTAACTTCAATGAAATAATGCTATTTTAATTAAACCTAGAAGCACAGCTACTGTATATGGAAACTTTCTTGCATTATGCTTGTTGTCTCTTATTTATTCTTTTGTTCTCTACCTATACATTTATTGAATGATTTTATGATGTCTTTGTTCCTCAAGCTGTAGATTATAGGGTTTAAAAATGGAGTGATGGCTGTATACAGCACAGAAAGTGCTTTACTGATGTTCACTGGTTTTCCTTTGGTTGGCATAAGGTACATAGCATTCAGTGTCCCATAAAATATAGATACCACCACAAAATGGGAACTGCAGGTTGAGAAGGCTTTCACCCGTCCAACAACTGAAGTCATTCTCACAATGGCATAAATTATATAGGAGTAGGATAGAGAATTACTATAAAGGAACATAAAAATAATGGAATAACAAAAATACTAGCTATCAATCGAACGTTGAAAAGACTGGAGCAGGAAAGTTTAAGAACAGGATCAAAATCACAAAAGAAATGCTCTATGATGTTAAATCCACAGAAGTTTAGTCGGCACATTTGTGATGCTAGAATTAATACAATAATACAACTAGCTATGCAAGACATGATAATCAGCTTCATGCAGAATAAAGAGCTCATTTTAGAGTTATAATGTAGAGGGTTGCAGATCGCCAGATATCGATCATAAGACATCACTGTCAAAAGAAGGCACTTCAGAGCCTCGGAAAGACCAAATATATAAAATTGGGTGAAACATCCTATGAAGGACATGGTGCTTCCATCAAACAGGATGACTTGAAGTAGGTTGGGGACAATATCTGTGGTCAAAATGAGGTCAGACATGGAGAGTTCGGTGAGAATGTAGTACATGGGAGAGTGGAGATTCTTGTTGTAACACACTAACATTATAATCAGCAGGTTCCCACATATTGTTGCACAGTAAATTGCAAGGAATGAAAGGAAGAGGAAAGATTTAATACTGTTAATGTTATTAAATCCCAGAAATATTATGGTTGTGATATTATTATACATTTTGTGGACATAAAACAGTAGGACAGAATTTTAAAACACAAAAGGCTACTTCCTGGAGGTCTAATAGTCACATCTATAAATAAGGGTTCATACCTAATATTTAAAAAGATAGCAATCCCTTGTGAATATGCTGTAGCTGGAACATGTTTTTTTTATAGATCAATAAAAATATATGTTTTCCATTTTCAATGAAGACCTGGACTTTCCAAATGTAGAAGCGACTGCACTCGTTGTACGTAAAACAGCTGCATGAATATGGTAGACCTGAGCAGAACAGACATTAGAGCATTCAAATGGTTGTAATAGTAAAAACAATCCCACGGTTCTCCTTCCAGGGTAAGTAACCAATTTTTAAAGCCAATTGCAATAGATGTTAATAGGCTTCTATAGGGAAACCAGCAGTAACTGGCATTAACGACAGCATTCAAGCCCCAGAATAAATCACATTCCGGAGCTTGGTGTACATATGCTAAATTAATTTTACCTTTAATATATCCTTCCCAATGACTCAATCAACACATCCTTAGGCTAAATCAGTTACTTTAACTCCTTAGCAACAAAATAAACTTACACTATTAGTCACAAATTAAGATGCAAAATTTATGAAAATTATTTAAGCACAGCAATCGCTATCCATGGCAGAAAGTAGAGATGAGCGCCTGAAATTTTTCGGGTTTTGTGTTTTGGTTTTGGGTTCGGTTCCGCGGCCGTGTTTTGGGTTCGACCGCGTTTTGGCAAAACCTCACCGAATTTTTTTTGTCGGATTCGGGTGTGTTTTGGATTCGGGTGTTTTTTTCAAAAAACACTAAAAAACAGCTTAAATCATAGAATTTGGGGGTCATTTTGATCCCAAAGTATTATTAACCTCAAAAACCATAATTTACACTCATTTTCAGTCTATTCTGAATACCTCACACCTCACAATATTATTTTTAGTCCTAAAATTTGCACCGAGGTCGCTGTGTGAGTAAGATAAGCGACCCTAGTGGCCGACACAAACACCGGGCCCATCTAGGAGTGGCACTGCAGTGTCACGCAGGATGTCCCTTCCAAAAAACCCTCCCCAAACAGCACATGACGCAAAGAAAAAAAGAGGCGCAATGAGGTAGCTGTGTGAGTAAGATTAGCGACCCTAGTGGCCGACACAAACACCGGGCCCATCTAGGAGTGGCACTGCAGTGTCACGCAGGATGGCCCTTCCAAAAAACCCTCCCCAAACAGCACATGACGCAAAGAAAAAAAGAGGCGCAATGAGGTAGCTGTGTGAGTAAGATTAGCGACCCTAGTGGCCGACACAAACACCGGGCCCATCTAGGAGTGGTACTGCAGTGTCACGCAGGATGGCCCTTCCAAAAAACCCTCCCCAAACAGCACATGACGCAAAGAAAAATAAAAGAAAAAAGAGGTGCAAGATGGAATTGTCCTTGGGCCCTCCCACCCACCCTTATGTTGTATAAACAAAACAGGACATGCACACTTTAACCAACCCATCATTTCAGTGACAGGTTCTGCCACACGACTGTGACTGATATGACGGGTTGGTTTGGACCCCCCCAAAAAAAGAAGCAATTAATCTCTCCTTGCACAAACTGGCTCTACAGAGGCAAGATGTCCACCTCATCATCATCCTCCGATATATCACCGTGTACATCCCCCTCCTCACAGATTATCAATTCGTCCCCACTGGAATCCACCATGTCAGCTCCCTGTGTACTTTGTGGAGGCAATTGCTGGTCAATGTCTCCGCGGAGGAATTGATTATAATTCATTTTAATGAACATCATCTTCTCCACATTTTCTGGATGTAACCTCGTACGCCGATTGCTGACAAGGTGAGCGGCGGCACTAAACACTCTTTCGGAGTACACACTTGTGGGAGGGCAACTTAGGTAGAATAAAGCCAGTTTGTGCAAGGGCCTCCAAATTGCCTCATTTTCCTGCCAGTATAAGTACGGACTGTGTGACGTGCCTACTTGGATGCGGTCACTCATATAATCCTCCACCATTCTTTCAATGGTGAGAGAATCATATGCAGTGACAGTAGACGACATGTCCGTAATCGTTGTCAGGTCCTTCAGTCCGGACCAGATGTCAGCATCAGCAGTCGCTCCAGACTGCCCTGCATCACCGCCAGCGGGTGGGCTCGGAATTCTGAGCCTTTTCCTCGCACCCCCAGTTGCGGGAGAATGTGAAGGAGGAGATGTTGACAGGTCGCGTTCCGCTTGACTTGACAATTTTCTCACCAGCAGGTCTTTGAACCCCAGCAGACTTGTGTCTGCCGGAAAGAGAGATCCAAGGTAGGCTTTAAATCTAGGATCGAGCATGGTGGCCAAAATGTAGTGCTCTGATTTCAACAGATTGACCACCCGTGAATCCTTGTTAAGCGAATTAAGGGCTCCATCCACAAGTCCCACATGCCTAGCGGAATCGCTCCGTGTTAGCTCCTCCTTCAATGTCTCCAGCTTCTTCTGCAAAAGCCTGATGAGGGGAATGACCTGACTAAGGCTGGCAGTGTCTGAACTGACTTCACGTGTGGCAAGTTCAAAGGGCATCAGAACCTTGCACAACGTTGAAATCATTCTCCACTGCGCTTGAGACAGGTGCATTCCACCTCCTATATCGTGCTCAATTGTATAGGCTTGAATGGCCTTTTGCTGCTCCTCCAACCTCTGAAGCATATAGAGGGTTGAATTCCACCTCGTTACCACTTCTTGCTTCAGATGATGGCAGGGCAGGTTCAGTAGTTTTTGGTGGTGCTCCAGTCTTCTGTACGTGGTGCCTGTACGCCGAAAGTGTCCCGCAATTCTTCTGGCCACCGACAGCATCTCTTGCATGCCCCTGTCGTTTTTTAAATAATTCTGCACCACCAAATTCAAGGTATGTGCAAAACATGGGACGTGCTGGAATTTGCCCATATTTAATGCACACACAATATTGCTGGCGTTGTCCGATGCCACAAATCCACAGGAGAGTCCAATTGGGGTAAGCCATTCCGCGATGATCTTCCTCAGTTGCCGTAAGAGGTTTTCAGCTGTGTGCGTATTCTGGAAACCGGTGATACAAAGCGTAGCCTGCCTAGGAAAGAGTTGGCGTTTGCGAGATGCTGCTACTGGTGCCGCCGCTGCTGTTCTTGCGGCGGGAGTCCATACATCTACCCAGTGGGCTGTCACAGTCATATAGTCCTGACCCTGCCCTGCTCCACTTGTCCACATGTCCGTGGTTAAGTGGACATTGGGTACAGCTGCATTTTTTAGGACACTGGTGACTCTTTTTCTGAGGTCTGTGTAAATTTTCGGTATCGCCTGCCTAGAGAAATGGAACCTAGATGGTATTTGGTACCGGGGACACAGTACCTCCAACAAGTCTCTAGTTGGCTCTGCAGTAATGATGGATACCGGAACCACGGTTCTCACCACCCAGGATGCCAAGGCCTCAGTTATCCGCTTTGCAGTAGGATGACTGCTGTGATATTTCATCTTCATCGCAAAGGACTGTTGGACAGTCAATTGCTTGGTGGAAGTAGTAAAAGTGGTCTTACGACTTCCCCTCTGGGATGACCATCGACTCCCAGCAGCAACAACAGCAGCGCCAGCAGCAGTAGGCGTTACACGCAAGGATGCATCGGAGGAATCCCAGGCTGGAGAGGAATCGTCAGAATTGCCAGTGACATGGCCTGCAGGACAATTGGCATTCCTGGGGAAGGAGGAAATTGACACTGAGGGAGTTGGTGGGGTGGTTTGCGTGAGCTTGGTTACAAGAGGAAGGGATTTACTGGTCAGTGGACTGCTTCCGCTGTCACCCAAAGTTTTTGAACTTGTCACTGACTTATTATGAATGCGCTGCAGGTGACGTATAAGGGAGGATGTTCCGAGGTGGTTAACGTCCTTACCCCTACTTATTACAGCTTGACAAAGGGAACACACGGCTTGACACCTGTTGTCTGCATTTCTGTTGAAATACCTCCACACCGAAGAGCTGATTTTTTTGGTATTTTCACCTGGCATGTCAACGGCCATATTCCTCCCACGGACAACAGGTGTCTCCCCGGGTGCCTGACTTAAACAAACCACCTCACCATCAGAATCCTCCTGGTCAATTTCCTCCCCAGCGCCAGCAACACCCATATCCTCCTCATCCTGGTGTACTTCAACACTGACATCTTCAATCTGACTATCAGGAACTGGACTGCGGGTGCTCCTTCCAGCACTTGCAGGGGGCGTGCAAATGGTGGAAGGCGCATGCTCTTCACGTCCAGTGTTGGGAAGGTCAGGCATCGCAACCGACACAATTGGACTCTCCTTGTGGATTTGGGATTTCGAAGAATGCACAGTTCTTTGCTGTGCTGCTTTTGCCAGCTTGAGTCTTTTCATTTTTCTAGCGAGAGGCTGATTGCTTCCATCCTCATGTGAAGCTGAACCACTAGCCATGAACATAGGCCAGGGCCTCAGCCGTTCCTTGCCACTCCGTGTGGTAAATGGCATATTGGCAAGTTTACGCTTCTCCTCCGACAATTTTATTTTAGGTTTTGGAGTCCTTTTTTTTCTGATATTTGGTGTTTTGGATTTGACATGCTCTGTACTATGACATTGGGCATCGGCCTTGGCAGACGACGTTGCTGGCATTTCATCGTCTCGGCCATGACTAGTGGCAGCAGCTTGAGCACGAGGTGGAAGTGGATCTTGATCTTTCCCTAATTTTGGAACCTCAACATTTTTGTTCTCCATATTTTAATAGGCACAACTAAAAGGCACCTCAGGTAAACAATGGAGATGGATACTAGTATACAATTATGGACTGCCTGCCGAGTGCAGACACAGAGGTAGCCACAGCCGTGAACTACCGTACTGTACTGTGTCTGCTGCTAATATAGACTTGTTGATAAAGAGATGTCGTAGTAGTATGTATGTATAAAGAAGAAAGAAAAAAAAACCACGGTTAGGTGGTATACAATTATGGACGGACTGCCTGCCGAGTGCAGACACAGAGGTAGCCACAGCCGTGAACTACCGTACTGTACTGTGTCTGCTGCTAATATAGACTGGTTGATAAAGAGATGTCGTAGTAGTATGTATGTATAAAGAAGAAAGAAAAAAAAACCACGGTTAGGTGGTATACAATTATGGACGGACTGCCTGCCGAGTGCAGACACAGAGGTAGCCACAGCCGTGAACTACCGTACTGTACTGTGTCTGCTGCTAATATAGACTGGTTGATAAAGAGATGTTGTAGTAGTATGTATGTATAAAGAAGAAAGAAAAAAAAACCACGGTTAGGTGGTATACAATTAGGGACGGACTGCCTGCCGAGTGCCGACACAGAGGTAGCCACAGCCGTGAACTACCGTACTGTACTGTGTCTGCTGCTAATATAGACTGGTTGATAAAGAGATGTCGTAGTATGTATGTATAAAGGAGAAAGAAAAAAAAACCACGGTTAGGTGGTATACAATTATGGACGGACTGCCTGCCGAGTGCCGACACAGAGGTAGCCACAGCCGTGAACTACCGTACTGTACTGTGTCTGCTGCTAATATAGACTGGTTGATAAAGAGATGTCGTAGTATGTATGAATAAAGAAGAAAAAAAAACCACGGGTAGGTGGTATACAATTATGGATGGACTGCCGAGTGCCGACACAGAGGTAGCCACAGCCGTGAACTACCGTACTGTACTGTGTCTGCTGCTAATATAGACTGGTTGATAAAGAGATGTAGTAGTATGTATGTATAAAAAAGAAAGAAAAAAAAACCACGGGTAGGTGGTATACAATTATGGATGGACTGCCGAGTGCCAACACAGAGGTAGCCACAGCCGTGAACTACCGTACTGTACTGTGTCTGCTGCTAATATAGACTGGTTGATAAAGAGATGTAGTAGTATGTATGTATAAAGAAGAAAGAAAAAAAAACCACGGGTAGGTGGTATACAATTATGGAAGGACTGCCGAGTGCCGACACAGAGGTAGCTACAGCCGTGAACTACCGTACTGTGTCTGCTGCGACTGGATGATAAATAATGATATAAAAAATATATATATATCACTACTGCAGCCGGACAGGTATATATATTATATAATGACGGACCTGCTGGACACTGTCTGTCAGCAGAATGAGTTTTATTTTTATAGAATAAAAAAACAACAACACACAAGTGAAGTCACACGACGAGTGTTTAACTTTTTCAGGCAATCACAATATAAGTATACTACTAACTAACTATACTGGTGGTCAGTGTGGTCAGGTCACTGGTCAGTCACACTGGCAGTGGCACTCCTGCAGCAAAAGTGTGCACTGTTTAATTTTAATATAATATTATGTACTCCTGGCTCCTGCTATAACCTATAACTGGCACTGCAGTGCTCCCCAGTCTCCCCCACAATTATAAGCTGTGTGAGCTGAGCACAGTCAGACAGATATATAATATATATATAGATGATGCAGCACACTGGGCTGAGCCTGAGCAGTGCACACAGATATGGTACAGATATGGTATGTGACTGAGTCACTGTGTGTATCGTTTTTTTCAGGCAGAGAACGGATATATTAAATAAACTGCACTGTCTGGTGGTCACTCACTAGTAAACTCTCTGCACTCTCTACACTTCTACAGTACTCCTCCTAGTCCTAAGCTCCAGTAAATCTCTCTCTCTTCTAATCTAAATGGAGAGGACGCCAGCCACGTCCTCTCCCTATCAATCTCAATGCACGTGTGAAAATGGGGGCGACGCGCGGCTCCTTATATAGAATCCGAGTCTCGCGAGAATCCGACAGCGTCATGATGACGTTCGGGCGCGCTCGGGTTAACCGAGCAAGGCGGGAGGATCCGAGTCTGCTCGGACCCGTGAAAAAAAAACATGAAGTTCGGGCGGGTTCGGATTCAGAGGAACCGAACCCGCTCATCTCTAGCAGAAAGTCTAGATTACTACTAATGTCTGGCGCTATTTTTTATATACAATTGCGGATGGGTGCCTGTATCCACAATCACACCCACTCCACACCAGTATCTAGGATACAATCTAATATTATTATTTCTTATAACTCGTATAATCTATACAGCAGCAACAAAGGTATAATGGCCTGTGGATATAGCAAACACAATCCCACCTGATTAGAACCAGATGTAAACTTGAACAAACTATATAACCCCTTGCACTAATAAACTTAATTAGAGGCAACAGGACATGAATACACTCGATATAGTAATTGTAAGATAGTTTTAGTATCTATAAAATCAATCATATAAGAACACACAGAAAATTCATCAAAGAATGAAATAATTAATATACGCATATAAATAAAACCAAATCAATAGTTACATAATAAAACTACTAATTGAGCATAAGAGGTGGATCTTATAGCTAATAGTGACCACAGTGGGCTATTCAATACTCATAAAATTGATGATGTCCTTGTTTTTGTTCCCAAATAGGACAGTCCCATTAGATGTGCTCATAAATATTTCATGTCTAGATATCATATGGTGTGATATATATGGAGCCTTTGTTTATATATATACCAATGAATGGACTTAACCGATTGCTCACATAAACGGATGGTTCTTTACTTATGGGAGAGATGTCCAGAAATCATGGAGGAATTGATATAACACCCGGGGCTTAGTGCACCGCAAGCACCTGTAGAATAAAGCTCCCGTTTTCCAATTACCACGAGTGGCGTCCTCCGTCTCCCACTGAAGCTGGCTCCCATGCACACACCTTTAATGACTTTGAGAGAGAGATGTCAGTCCGGCTCCCGGAGCTCTGCGCACCGCAGGCGCTGAACAGCTGATTCTGCTCCCGTCTTCAAGCCGCCGCATATAGCGTCCTCCCGTCTCCCGCTTGTCAATCTCGGACAACACTGCACATCAATACGGACCAACAGACAGTGTCCACTGGGTCACATATAGGGCACTTTCGCTGACGCGTTTCGCTTCATAGGACTCTATGAGGAAACTTCAATTGGAAGCGAAATGCGTCAGAGGGCAGTGCGGTGCTGTAGAATCTTAGCAGCACGCATCACAAACAACACTTGCTGTCCTGTCAGATGTCCATGGCATTTGGCAGCATAGACTAGGATTGTACCTGTATTATGAGAAATCACAGTACAATACATGCTAGTACTGCCAATACGCTATTCTCATAGGATTCATTTTTACCATTAGTGCACTAAAAGTTCACAGAGGAATATATATTTGTCCCATGATATTATTGCACCAATATAACAGCTTTCAGATTGCCTTACAATTTGTATAGGTGTGAGTGGTATGGAGCATAATATTAGTAAGAGCATATTATATGTTTAATCAAAGGACTATTAGACCTATACTATTTGAACCTTTAAAAAAATACATTTGAAAAATATATCAGCTGGATATATACACACTACCTTACCGATGGGCAAAAAATGTATAATAAACTAAGTAAGGGGATGTGATCTGACCCTTTCTGAATGATTTATTTATGACCAACGTGCATTATTATTATTAGCCTAAAGGGCATATACTGCAATTGAATTATGTTACATGTAATCACATATATATGAAGGACTACATATAAGAAAGACCACCACTGTACTTTCTGTACATGATAAGAAGTTATTATGATTCTATCATAACTGGGAATTGTGTTGCCATTTACATGAATCAAATTTGATTTAAATACAGGTGACATACAGCCTAATTGGTATTTTCCCAGGGATCATACATTGGGGAGACTGCAGACCTCCAATGATGTGGTGGTACAGCTACAATATAGTAAGACACTTTGTCTAGTAAAGCAACAATTGTATCCACTACAACATCCGGTCAGATACCATATGATATTATATGTATCACTTAGGAATGACTGCCACATTTGATAGAACAGAAGTACAGAGGCAATATTAAGATTGGGAATCACTGTCCTCATTAAGCAATACAATGCTCAAATCCAATTAGGAGAGAACATTGTCAGTACCAATTGAGCAAGGTTGTTACAGGTTTATGAAGGAACACATTATTAACTAGGGATTGTTGTATTAATTATAAATAATATACATATATATCCCAACTATAATTTTCCAAGTAATACATGAGTGGACTATAATTCTTATATAAGATGCACCTAATTAAGAAAGAATAGGCTGCACACGGTTTTGTTTTTAATACTTTCTTTATTATTTGGCACAAGGACAAAATAAAACCTTTTTTTCTTTTTTTGTCCATTTTTCTGATTCACGTCTATCTTTTATTGTTTTCATATTTCACTATTTACTGCCCTAATAAGAGGTCTTAATACTTCATGTGGGATACTAATAAAGTTGATACATTCCATATGGGTTTTGGTGTATATTATTAACTGAGTGTCAACTCATATATATAAAAGAAGGTTAATGACAAGGATGTAATACCAACAATTTTTGATGTCAATGGGAGTGAGTGCACCTGAAGAAACTGATCCCTTTCCTTTATAATTTCTTGTTCATGATTTAGGATCAGTGGGTAGCACCAGTCTATAGCTTTGCACTTGTATTATATACAGCTATTTAGAGACTATATCCCTACAGTTATTGCTTACCATCAAATTAAGTCTGGTGTGGGACTACCTTGTTTCTTTCCAAATGTATCGTATGTGATCCTGCCACTCGGGAAGCTTCCGGGGAGCTCAAAGGAATCCTTTGCGACTTCTCCCCTCGGAGAAGTCGCGTAAGTGTATGGGGACAATTACTCTGTACTCTCTAAGTTATTATAAGTTTAACACTGCAAATATGTTATTCTATATCCAGACGTGACCTCATCCACTACAGTAGCCAATGACTTGACTGCAATAGTAGTAACATAGTGTCATTTCTATTACATTTTGCATCTTATTTGTATCGCAGATGCAGTGAAAACACCCCTCACAGTGTATTACTGATGCTGGGCTGCAACTTTAACTGCACAGGAATTAGTTTTAAAAATGTCCAGTCACAGATAAACTGCAATGGAACTTGGCGTGAGAAAAAGACATGGCCTATTGCATTGTAGCACTTTGTACATGGACTCAAACCTAGTAGCACAAAGATGTACAAATGTTGCACATCAAACTGATTAGTGCAGTATAGCAAACTAGTGTTGTCACTTCCAGTTGTTTTGCTTGTGCACCTAAGCACATTTTGATTAAAAAATGCTTTGTACGTCCGAGTGGCACCGTTGACACCGTTCCTGGTTAGCTGAGAGGAGATGATTGTTCGATAAAAGCCACAGTGTATGAGGAAACATCTGTATATGTAAAGTTATGTTCTTGTCTGTATCATTTTTTACATATGCACAAAATGTATGTTTTACCCCCTGTAGTAGTCTTGTAGAGCCTCTGTAGCACCATACTGTGTAAATAAATAATAGTGATCTAAGATAAAAAGTCAAACACAACTGCATTAGACCATAAGATATTTACATACACGGTTGGGATGTTTGAATACATTATTTACACAATTTATATTATCTTGGATGTTCTTATTAGGGAAAAATTGTTTCCACTTTATTAGTAAACCTCATAGCCCAGACGTGGGAGATTGTTGCCACTTACAGAGAACAATTTATCCTTGTACTGTTGTCAAATTTGCCGTCACTTTCCAACTATTAGATTGGTCTTATTGTGCCACATTTTCTCTACTTATTGATAGATTTCACAATGTTCCATAGA
Source organism: Pseudophryne corroboree (assembly GCF_028390025.1). Taxonomy (NCBI): domain Eukaryota; kingdom Metazoa; phylum Chordata; class Amphibia; order Anura; family Myobatrachidae; genus Pseudophryne; species Pseudophryne corroboree. The sequence continues at coordinate 15,508,028 of NC_086449.1, forward strand.
ACAAATACTGTATTTAAATTTTGATACCACTATCCTGATGGGCACAACAATGAGAACGCATAGATCAGGCATTCACAAACTCGGTCCTCAAGGCACACTAAGGGGTAAATTAACTAATATGGGAGTTCTATTTAGATGGGATGTTGCCCATAGCAACCAATCATATTATACTTCTCATTTATCTAGCACCGTCTGGAAGATAATACCTGGAATATGATTGGTTATTTTGGGCAACATCCCATCTTAAATATTTATTTATTAACAGTTTCTTATATACAGTAGCGCAGCATATTCCATTGTACTTTACAATTAGAACAACAGTAATAGAACAAAACTAGGCAAAAACAAACAAACTTAGAGATAGGAAGGCCCTGCTTGCAAGCTTACAATATAGAGGGAAATAGGCATTGATTCACAAAGATAGATGCTACCTGTTTGCATAATGGTCCACCAGATTGCTAGGTTCTTAATGGGTTGTATGATATGATCACCCAGCAATGTTGACCAAGGGTCAGGAGGGTGTGAGAGTATAGAAAGATAAGATATGTGAGGGTATGTGTACAGTACAGATAGGATGTAATTAGATAGGGAAGCACTGAAGGTAATGTGGGTGGGTCTGGATTTTGATAGGCTTGTCTCAAGAGGTGAGTTTTCAGGGAATGTTTAATGGTTTGCAGACTAGAGGTGAGTCATTGTGTGTTTGGGACAACATCCCATAGAGTGGGTGAAGACCGGATAAAGTCCTGTAATTTTGAGTGGGAACAAGTAATATGTGTGGATGAGAGAGACAGATCTTGTGCAGAGCAGAGAAGTTGGGTAGGGAGATATTTTGAGATACCTGAAGAGATGTATGTTGGTGCAGTTTGGTTAATAGCCTTGTATGCAAGTAAAAGTATTTTATATTTAATATGGTAGAATACCAGTAACCAATGGAGGGACTTACAGAGCGGATCTGCAGACGAGGAACGTCTAGCGATGAAGATCAGCCTCGCAGCTGCATTCAAAATGGATTGTAGTGGTGAGAGCCTATGTTTGTGAAGACCAGTCAGGAGACTATTACAATATTCAATGCAGGAGATAATGAGAGCATGGATTAGAGTTTTTGCTGTGTCTTGTGTAAAATATGGTCGTATTTTGATATGTTTCTTAGATGTATGTAGCATGATTTTGAGACAGATTGAATGTGGGGGAAAAAGGATAATAGAACTCCCACCTTAGTAAATTTACCCCATAACAGTCCAGGTTTTAGTGACACCATGCTTGAGCACAGGTGACTTAATTAGTACCTCAGTTATTTTGATTTAACCATCTGTGATGAAGCCTGGATATCACTAAACCCTCCACTGTTAGTGTGCCTTGAGGACCGAGGTTAGGAATTCCTGTCATAGATGAATTGAAAGCTTCATGTTTATCCTAATAGGATGCAACTAATGAAATTGCAAGGAAATGCGACAGTATGTGAGCATGTGATCTTTAAGTGAGGTTAATTGCAATCACTTTAGTTCATGGCAGAGGTATGTAACTTTACACATGATGCCCCACCTGCAGTGCAACACGGTTTTGCCCATTTGTGTGATTTTTTGCTTTGCTTGCAAACCTGAATCAGGACCTCTGAACACAACTATATTCCTGTTGTAAAAGTGTAGTCACCATGAAATTGTAGGCTTTGTATTTTTACTGACTGTTTGAAATTGTCTATTTGTTTTTCTCTTGATTGTTGGCTTCAAGGTCATTTCAAAGGTGAAATAAAGGTATGTTATTATTTTTACTGATTTCAGGCTCTACATGCTATAAATCTGCAATGTTGATGATGGTGTGTACATTTGGTATGTCAATTGAGCATCAATAAAACAATTCTCATTCCTAATCATTTTAGGCCATAGTAGCTGTGGCAATATGGATGTCAAAGATTGCTTTTATTTGCAGGTCATATGAGTAGTCCACGTGCACATCATCCTAACAGATTATCATTGGATTAGAAGTCTTTTTTCCATTTTACAAGTTTAATTTTTTTCCCTTCATGGCATACAAGTGGTGGGTGCTACACAAGTAACTCAAGTGGCATCAGCATGGAGTCAATCTTTTGGAACCAGAAACATTAACATTCCATAAAATACGGAATAGCATTATGTGCTCTGTGTCTTTCCTCATCCATAGCGTAGATGCCAATCTCCAGAGAGTACCCATGACTCTTTCATAATGAGAAATGCAGGGATATGGAAAATATTCTAAAAGAGACAAGGTGTTGCAAGTCTCACTGCCTGTACAACTATTATTGGCATGAACCCAGAGCAAAACACATGATCTAACATACTGGAGGCCTATTTAGGCAATCATTTACAACATGTTATTAGCCTTCCCTTATATATTAAAGCCACCTCAGATGTACACCATCTTCTAGACAATATCATAATGGACAATTAATTTATACTTGCGGTATACAGATGTACCCACGCTCATCCATCCTGCGGCATGTCCGCATGTCCACACTCGTTACGGATAGGACTTAGTTCACAATGCTGTAGCTAGCTGCACCCATGATCAGCTCTATGAAAAACCTATGGCTGCAGGTGTGAATTAGATGCACGTGCACAGTGGCATCCCGCCAAATGAGATGCACCCGGCGGCTGGTCGTAGGAGGTATGAGTGTAGGATGTATGAGCATGGCTCCATCTCTATTGGGCTAAATGTATCAGTGTGCAAGTTTTTTTTACGGGATTAAACTCACACCTTCTGGCACATTGGGACATTTTTGAGTTCAAGGCTATTACAAGTGCGAGTCAGTTCACTTTTTTAGTGTTTAGACTCGCACCTTGTGATGTGAGTTTCATTGCAAGGTGCAAGTTGTACAGAAGCCTACCCAGATCAACCACAGCCGTGCGTGCTTCTGTATGAAATATTAACCTGGCGATGGTCCAGGTGGAGGCCAACTGCTTTAGTTATAATAATCCACAACACTGGTGAATTTGGATCAGTAAAGCAGGTACTATGTCTCAAGTTTTACTCACCTGGGTCTTGATGCTCACTAGAGTGTCTCCATCCCACTCCTGGCCACAGGGTTGCTTCTTCTGGGAGGATGGGGAGTTCTCAAGCGGGTCCTGGCTGTTCTTCTATCTTTGGGATAGCAGCTATGGTTGTGGTTTTCTGCTTGTGATGTCCTTCTCAGCCACGGTGTTACACAGAAACAAAGAATGTGATGGCAGATAAGAACGACTTGGCCCATCCAGTCTGCCCATATACACACACTAGGGGTAACTTTTGTAGGGAACTAACTAACCCAGTATTCCCTTGGCGTGCAGGTCGACAGGTCTAAAGGTCGACATGAGTTTTTCACATTTTTTTTCTTTTTTTGAATTTTTTCATACTTAACGATCCACGTGGACTACGATTGGAACGGTAATCTGTGCCGAGCGAAGCGGTAGTGGAGCGAAGACACCATGCCCGAAGCATGGCGAGCGAAGCGATCCTTGCGAGGGGATGCGGTGCACTAATTTGGGATCCCGGTCACTCTACGAAGAAAACGACACCAAAAAAATATATCCTCATGTCGACCTTTAGACCTGTCGACCTAGCACATGTCGAGCTAGAAACCCTGTCGACCTTCCATCCATGTCGACCTAGTAACTGTCGACCTATAGTGGTCGACTAAAACATTATCGACCTAGATACTGTCGATTTGATGAACCACACCCATACCGATGACGGATCCCAGCGGTCATAATCCCGGCCACCAGAATGCCGGCAGCCGGGTGAGTGTTAGGAGTCCCCTTGTGGGCTTGCTGCACTCACCATACTGTGGGCTCAGTGACTCGCTGCACTCACCACAGGTTCTGTTCCCACTTTATGGGTGTCATGGACACCCACAAGTGGGAATATCCCTGCCGCAGCTGTTAGCATTCTCGGGATCCCAATCACCAGACATTAACTAAATCCATGTAGCAGGGCTACTACACACAGGCTTGCTGTCAGTAATCCTGTGATAGGGCGCCGCAGTACACGGCCTGACAAACAGAACAATAGCTGGCACTACGCTGCACACACAATGCAGACACATTACATATCTCATGTTCTGTTTGGGCAATGGTACTGTTACATGTGTATCTGTGATTGACAATATGTAGCGTCTACATGCATGAGGACAGGTATAGCATGAACAGCAACTCCCAAACTGCAACGGCCAAATACAAGGGGGTTCAGTATGAAAGACCACTGGACTGGATGCTGGTGGTCACAATACCAATGCTGGAATCCCAATCTGAGTAATCCTGAAAGGTGCAAGGTAAGTTAGTTCCTCCCTCTCCCCAACTCCCTAACCATCCCTTCCTGCAGCCTAAGCCCCACCCCACTTAGTGTCTAAGCCAAACCTCTCCAGGTCCCCTTCCAGCCCCCTGGCAGCCTAACCATAATTCTCCCGGGTAGCACCTAAACCTAACCCCCCTCCCCTAACCCCCCGCAATACTTACAGTTGTGATGTCGGCTGTTGGGATTCCGATGTCAGCATTTTGATGGGTGTCAGGATTATGCCATCGGTATGCCAGCTACCAGGTTCCTGACAGCCGGCATCTTAACCGCATCCCATACAAAGGGCAAGTGTCCATATGTGTTATCCTGTCACTGTGTCTATGTGCACGGCCCGTAATGCTGCTCTGACGCTGTTGTACATCAGTGACTCAGCAGTGACTTCCAATGTTAATGTTATTTTTGCATACACCACCGGCGCTATACAGCCGGCATATTGTGCACTCCGGCAGTCCAGCACAGTGACACGCCCTGTAGCACTCTGATGAAACTCAAAGCTAAGGCAGGTGGACACACATTCAACCACAGTGTGACTGACAGCTGCCTCCCCCCTGGTCGCTAATCAGCAGCAGGAGCTGGGTGTTCTGATCATGACCACGGCGCTTACAGGGAAGGACAAGGTTTCTGCCGGCAGACTACAGTAAGTGCACGCTTCAACCATTAGCCTCAGCATATAGTGCAGTCCGAAACGTTTTCACACCAAAGGGCAAGTGTTCCTAGCAACCGGCATCCTCTGCTGGCTGGCTCTCTATGCACCAGTGTACTTTGAGCAATGGTTTGGCCGGCCCTGATAATTTGCAAGATAATATACACACATAAAGGAGATGAGTATTAGGCTTTAACAAACAAAACCAGACTGTCATAATGTTATTAATGGATGCCTCTTTGGATGTCTTTGACTGTAGGGTAGGCTTATCTGTACCACCAATCAGATGCAGCTATGTCCCCATGGCACTTGTATATACAGATGCGACCACATAGACCTATAGTCAAAATGTGTCAAATAGCCCAGCAGACTTTATGAATTAGCCATGGCAAGTATCCCATCAAAGAGTTTTTAACAAAATATACATCTTATTTGCATTACTTATGCAACAAACATATAATGCAGGGGTTCCCTGAACACTAACTAGCTTCTATGCATAAAAAAAAGTTAAAAACTGAGGTGGAATACGAGAGACCCACAACATAGCTTGCATGGTCTCATATTAAGAAACTTTATACTAAATACTTTGCAATATAATTACTTATCTTGTATGCCTAGCAATGACGTGCGGTGAGGTAAAAAAAAATATAGGGTTCCCCATATTTCACAAAAAACAGCACCAGGCTGAACCAGCCATGGGGAGTAATGCCATAGCAGGGGAGACATTCAGTGTGGGGTCCCCCTGCCTTTACATTAAACTCCCCCCAAACCAGTCATCCCAGGGTTGATATTCCTCAGAAAGTGGGGACCACAGAAAAATTTAATGGGGTCCCCCCTCCCTAGCAACAACCAGCACTGGGCTGAAAGCCCAGTGCTATGACCTGCACCCCTGGTGGCAGTGGGTGCGGGGTTCATGCCCTGCTAATATTGTTCTTAACAGGCAGCCTACAGGTCCCAAAAAACATGCTCCAGCATGCCAGCACTTGGAGAACCACAAGTGCCGGTATGCCCGGACATAAAGTGCCCGCTGTAGTCCTCATGTAAATAAAATATTAAAATAAATACACAATACATTTTTTTACAAAATTTTTATTGTACAGGGTCTTCACCTGGGGGGGCAGCAGTCTTTGGCCCGCTCTTTTGCATGGCCGCCACCTTCTCAGGACTTCTGAAGTCTTCTTTCTTCACCTAGGGGGCCGCCACCTCCCCAGGGCTTCCCAGCATCTTCTGTCTTCACCTGGGTGGGCAGCAGCCTTTGGGCAGCTCTTTTGCATGGCCGCCGCCACCCTAGGGCTTCCTGGCGTCATCTGTCTTCACCTTGGTGGGCGGCAGCCTTTGGGCAGCTCTTTTGCATGGCCACTGCCTCCCCAGGGCTTCCCAGAGACTTCTGTCTTCACCTGGGTGGGCATCGGCCTTTGGGCAGCTCTTTTGCATGGCTGAATCCTCCCGAGGGCTTCCAGGCATCTTCAGTCTTTACCTGGGTGGGCAGAGGCCTTTGGGCAGCTCTTTTGCATGGCCGCCCCCTCCCCAGGTCTTCTAGGCATCTTCACCTGGTGGGCGGCGGCTGTTAAGCTCTTTTGCATAGCCGCCGCCCATCCAGGACTTCTTCTGGCTTCAGGAGCTCTTCTCTTCTGGCTCGTGGCGCATCTGCAATGCACGCCCCGTTTGCCCACGGCGGTCCACCTCACTGGACACGACTAGGCAAAGATAGAGCCACGATTAGAGTGGCTCCATCTGTACAAAGACAATGGGCCTAATTCAGACATGATCGCTAGCAGGCGATTTTTCCACTGCTGTGATCAGATAGTCACCGCCTACAGGGGAGTGTATTTTAGCTGTGCAAGTGTGCGATCGAATGTGTAGCAAAACTGTTCAAACAGATCTTGTGCAGTCTCTGCGCAGCCCAGAACTTAGTCAGCCGCTGCGATCACTTCAGCCTGTCCGGGACCAGAATTGACATCAGACACCCTCCCTGCAAACGCTTGCACATGCCTGTGTTTTTCCAACAACTCCCTGAAAATGGTTTGTTGCCACCCACAAATGCCCTCTTCCTGTCAGTCACCTTGTGATCGCCTGTGCAAATGGATTTTTTGCACAAACCCATCGCTGAGCGGCGATCCACTTTGTACCCGTGCGACGCGCCTGCACATTGCGGTGCATATGCATGCACAGTTTAGACCTGATTGCCTGCAGTTGGATATCGTGATTAATGACCGATGGTCATTATCATGATATTCAATCAGGGGCTGTTTTCATCGGCAGAAAATTGACCCACTATCGTGCGATAACACATGGGATCGGGGATAAATCCTCAATCCCATGTGTTATCACTTTTCCGGCAGCCCGCTTATTGCAGATTATGCTTCAGGATCCTGAGGCACCCGAAGCATAATCCCTGATAATTGCCGGCATTGGGGGGAAGAGCGTGCCACATCGAGACTAATAGGATAGCCATGGCAATACAGTTACCAATGGATCTTGACCACGGATAATTGGATACCCCCCTAAAAGTGGACAGAATTACAATATAAGTAGAAGTCACACACGCGTGACGCACAGTCTCAAGATCACGTTAGAAGTGACTTTTACACAAACAAAACTCTCCAATTCACTGAAGGAAAACACTCTAAAGAACTATTTTGAGGACTCCATAATTAATTAAAGATTAGTCCCCATATATCTATCCTTCAGAAAGACATTTGGAATGGCTTTAAACAAATACTCATAATCTGGTGCTAGATCCAACACCAATAGAATAAAAATAATAATACAATCTATATACTGTATATTCAAGTTATATACTAGGGTACTGCCTCTAAATAAGGAGCTTGTGGGTCCTTATATTAAGGAACAATAAGGAAGAAGAAAAAAACAATAGATGCACTGTCTACTGTATAAATACAGTTATTTCAGATAGCCAGCTTTAAAAATTGCAATATCAATTTAGTATTATAACACATGACATGCCAAGTAAGGCAAACATTAAATAATTATAAAAACTGTAATTGTCTGAAATTTCCTCCCATAACCCTCCAAATAAACATATGGCTAACTTTTTTAATTTTATTTAGTGGTTGCGAAACACAGTTCCCAATGCACACTAGCAGTCAAGGTTTTAAGGACATCCATGCTTTAGCACAGGTGACTTAATTAGTACATTAGTCAGTTTGATTATACCATCTACGCACAATCATGGACACATACCTCCCAAATTATAAGAACTGGGAAGCAGAACCTTCGCACAGTGAAGCTTTGACCTTGAGTGATTAAGATGTGGCCTTAGGTGAGTGGCCATGGTCTCGCATCACGTCCCAAATTTCATTATTTTGAGGTCTGGCTTAGTGCTAGCCGAGCAGCTGGGCAGGCCACAGGCTCACTACCCTGCACTGTTCAGATGCCATGTGCACAGCATCTATTCAGGTATTGTTCTGCAGAGCAGCGGTGATCAATGGCTCACCCAACCCACCCCGTGAGACACTGTGGCCCGTGGGAGGTACAGTGTCTGAATAGACAGATGTTCCCGCTGAAATAGGGACACTTGGGTGGTATGTGGATATTTTTTAAGCTTGGACTTTTAGGGTAGTTTTAGAACAGAGTTTGGGAATCCCTGGGTTCACTAGAGTTAGCCCTGTATGCACAAGTAGGTGACTAGTCTCTGGAATCCCTCATAGTAAATATATAAATCATTCATATGTTACAATATGTGGAAAAGGTTTTGGTCTTAATCTTTTATCGAAGCTTTACTCCACAGTCATTATATAACAGTACCAACTTTCCTGGTGTTACGTCATGTGCATAGATATCAATCTCCCTCATTGCCAAGGTGCAACTGTGTTGACAGCCACCAGGGAAGGGTGGGCAGATGGGATCACAAGCAGGCAGTCATCCAGGGTAGAACCATGGGCTGCAAGCCACAATGTATGCAGAGACAGAGATGGTAATCTAGGTATAGTGTATCAGCTACTGGTGACGTCAAACATCTAGATCCTACTATCTAAATGATGTCATTCCGGGAGTACAGCTAAATGAGGACAAAAGCATAGGGCTCCATATCGGATTTCTACCTTCATGTGATCATTGTAGACAGAATTATAAGCAACTCGGCAGAGCAGACTTTTATACAGTACATCCCCTTAACTTCAAAGGGATATTGTTATCTTAATTAAACATGGAAGCACAGCTGGTGGACACTCTTACTTGCAGTATGCTTGGTGTCTCTTATATATTGATTCTTTTGTGCTCTATTAATATATTGAATGCTTTTATAATGTCTTTGTTCCTCAAGCTGTAGATTATAGGGTTTAAAAATGGAGTGATGACTGTATACAGCACAGAAAGTGCTTTACCCATGTTCATTGATTTATCTTCAGTTGGCATAAGATACATAATATTAAGGGTCCCATAAAATATAGATACCACCGCAAAATGGGAACTGCAAGTTGATAAAGCTTTCTTTTGTCTTACAATTGAAGTCATTCTAACAATGCTGTAAATTATGTAGGAGTAGGATAAAGCAATTGATATGAAAGAACATAAAAATAATGGAATACCTAAAATACTAGCTATCAATCGAATTGTGAAAACACTGGAGCAGGAAAGTTTAAGAACAGGATCAAAATCACAAAAGAAATGGTCTATAATGTTTGGTCCACAGAAGTCCAGTTTGCACATTTGTGCTGTTTGAATTACTGCAATAATACAACTAGCTATCCAAGGCATGATCATCAGCTTCATGCAGAATGAAGGGCTCATTATAGAGTTATATTGCAGAGGGTTACAGATCGCCAGATATCGATCATAAGACATCACTGTCAGGAGAAAGCACTCTTGAGTTTCAGACAGAACAAATAAATAAAATTGGGTGAAACATCCCATAAAGGACATGGTTCTCCCATCAAGAAGGATGACTTGAAGAAGACTGGGGACAATATCTGTGGTCAAAATGAGGTCAGATATGGAGAGTTGGGTGAGAAAGTAGTACATGGGAGAGTGGAGATTCTTGTTGTAACACACCAACATAATAATCAGGAGGTTCCCACATATTGTTGCGCAGTGAATTGAAAAGAATAATAAGAAGAGTAGAGCTTTAAAATTGTTAATATTATTAAATCCCAGAAATATTATGGTTGTGAAATTGTTATAATGCATTTAGAAATAAAAGAGAAGGACAGAATTATAAAACACAAAAAGGTCCTTCCTGGCAGTCTAATGTTACATCTAGAAAGAAGGGTTCATAATTAAAAAGATAGTAATCTATTGAGAATATACTGTAGATGGAACATATCAATATTTTTATAGCTCTATAAAAATATATTTTCTCCATATTCAATAAAGTGCTGGAAATCCCTAATGTAGATGTGACAACACTCATGGTACATCGAACAACTGCATGTATATGGGAGACCTGAGCAGAACAGGCATTAGAGAGCATTCAAATGGATGTATTCAGCACCAAAACTAGGATATCTGTCACCCGTGGCAAGTCAGTAATATTGCCCCCACCCCAACCCCTACACATAAATTACAGGTGAAAGGGCAACAACGGTGTGCATCTACATCTCATTGGAGATAATAGGGTGCTCCTAAATGAGAGGGGGAGGGAGAAAAATGGGGTGCAACTCATTCACAGAGGGTGAATAATGGGTGGCACCTAAATCACAGAGGCTGGAAAAATAATGAGGTGCACATAAATCACAGAATGGGACAAATGATGAGATGTGCAGAAGTCACAATGCAGAATTGATTTATCAGGGCTGTGGGGGCATGGGAATGGCTTGTATGGAAGACACTGTGGGGGTCTGCCCTGTGCCAGAGCCACTTGCAAGCAAGACTTCCAGCAGGGGAAGCTCAGGCCCACTGGACATCCCATGGATGTCCCCCTCCATCTACCAAGCTGAAAAATGTCCTCCTACAATAACCTACTCCACCAGAACTCACCTAGGAAACACCATATCTCTGTTATTGATATTCCATGCAAGGTCCATCCTCCACCGCTCCACTGACACTCATTAAGCTGAGAGTGGTAACCACTATGCCGGGAGAGGTAATAGCAAAGCAAATAACAAAAGCCTGTCAATCAAGATGGTGTAGGGCTACATGGGGGCATGCGAAGAGTAGTAGGTAAACAGGACTGTCTCAGTCCCCCCTTAAATCCTGTACCCAGGGCACATGATTCATTAGCCACCACACACACACAGTTGTGGCCCTGATGTAAGAGTAAAAACAATCTCAAGGTACTCCAACCGGTGACTAATTTTTACAGCCAATTATAATAGATGTTGAAAGGCTGCTGCTGACTTGGATTAAAAGATGTGGACACATATGTGCACCTACAGTATCCTTAAATTGTGCCAAATAGCCCCATATGGTGCACCACAGACTCTTCTACTTACTCAAAGGCTCAATGATCGCATCCTTATTATTATTCTACTACGTTCATTCCTTTACAACAAAATTAACTAATCTTTAGTTACACTATTATTTACTTATTAGCAAATTAAGTTGCAAATTTTACCATAAACTACTTAAGCACATGAATTGCTATCCATTGCAGAGTGTCTAAGTTGTGTCAGGCATTTCTCCTCATATGGAGCAATTAGGATAGGGGTAGGAGCACACATCTGTGTGTCCACATGCATAGTATAAATGACACAAATGTTTGCAGTGCGTGCAAACAAATATAGCATACCCCATTGTCCATATTCAATTTTGATACTTGTGCCGCCTTAAATTTTAAAAGTTGGAATAGTGTATTAGCAAACTGATTCAGACTGGCAAGGAGACACAGATAGGCCTTATAGCAGTCATATCAATTGTCAGAGCCTGATGGATGGAGGAAATAAGCGCTGATGATGAATACCGTACCTTGGTTATGGATGTTTGGACCACATCTTTGCCTCATCCTTGACTGTTGTTATGTGTCTTGCTGTGTCCTTACTATGGACTGTCTGACCATGATCCTCTGTATTCGTAATATATCCTCAACAGGTGAGCAACACTTTCTCTTTTTTTATTATTGTGGTTGCTCACCTCCTTTTGCTATATTTGAGTGTGTAGTAAATACTATACTCACTTGCTGTCACAAAACACTTTATAACTAAAATATATGTAATACCCTCTCTAATATAACAGATAGTAAGGAACTGGTTCTATGTGAGCTAATGTTTGAAAATGAATAAACGTATAAATAAATTATAAAAATAAATAAAAATCTGTTATATTTGATGGTATATGGATAACCCTTGTCGAGGGAGATGTGCGTTTAAATTTGATCACTATCATATAGAGAGCAGTTATCTACAGTAAAGATCCCCCTCACGGAGGGGAGTTGAAATGGACCGCCTGGACACTGTACTGGAGAACATACCATAACCTGACTAACATAGGGGATGTTAATGTGAGGTGCCAGCGCGAGGTATCAGCGCGAGGTGCCAGCGCATGCAGGGGGCATCTGGTGGGACCCGAGAGCGGTTAGTGTGTGGCGCAGGAGACAACGATACTTTAGGGAAGACTGTACTCTATCCTCGGGCTGGACTATGTCACCGGCAGGGTCCGTGAGCCTTAGGTACAGTTAATTAACCTGTATACCGTGGTCTTGATCGATCAACAATTGCGGTAGCTCCGGTGCAGAGCAGAGTGCCGGCGGGTACGTTTGAGCAGTAGTCGGCCAGGCGGTGACGGACAGCGACAGCGAGACTTCAACGCTGATACCTCCCTATGGGCTGGTAAGAGAAGGCGCTATTCTGGTCAAGACATCACGGAGGGGTGGCCCCAATCATTAGTGAGAGCAGCGGGCGGGGACATCTCAGAGACCGCGTCAGGTAGACACGAAGCAGGCAGGCCGGGAGACAGAACTGGAATTACCAAATATGGTGTGCTGCTTGAATCATCTCTAGTAAGTTCAACGGAAAAGGTATATGCAGCTGGCATAATCCACCATCACATACACTAGTAACAGCAAGACACAGATAACTAGACCTGGGATTTTTGTGACAGAATAGACTTTATTAATGCCCAAGTATCTATATCCCTCTGTTCTCTGCAGCGACAGACGGTAATTGGGAGTCAGTAAGAGTGGCACTAATCAGCCTTAACACATTGCTATTCTGAGTAAGCACACCTTAATGACGGCATCCTGCACATTGAAGTCTGAGATACACTCTGTGTGATGGAAGGATAGATATCTGGCCTGAAAGTTGGAAACATTGATTTCATTAGAAAGGAATTACGCTCAGCCAGCTCTCACAAGCGTTAGTCCGAAAGCAAACAAAAACTGTCATAGTCATCACTGAACTCATAAGAAACCCTGTGCTCACAGTTATTCTCATATAGAGAGGATTATTAGTATAAATTCCTGCAGCATCTGAGCTTCTGTCATCGTTTCATTAACCCTCGGATACATTTGTTAGAAACTGCAATTATTACTGTCTGATAGGGACCCTACCAACTACACTCCTCCTTAAGCTATCTCAGAGGATAGGCAGAAAACGAGCGAATTAAAGTTGTGGTATTGCTACAATTGTGAAACCATAGTACAAGGGAATTAAACATTGCGTACAACGGAAACTGGAAAGGAAAGTCCAGCTGTATTATTAAAATCCTCGGGAGACAGTCTAGATCAGTTGGACACAGTATTCTTTTATCCAAGGCTTAACCCCGGTTCAGCGGTACTGCAAATACTCCTTCACATGTGCACCAACGAGACAACCAGAGTACTCAGAACGACTGTAATGCTAATATCGAAGTGTGTATTTAGTACCTCACCCAGAGGCGTCACCGGGTGTGGTGACACCTGGTGCGCGCCCCTGATCTCCTGCAGCGATAGTGGCAAAAGGGGCGTGGTCTTGTACTTAGGGGCGTGGTTTCGCGGGGATCTTGGAATCGTCACTCTGGGGGCGTGCCCAGCATCTCCGGAGATGCTGGGCTTCCCCCAGAGCCAGTCTCCGTCCGCTGTCGGCTCCTGTTCTGTGACAGGAGCGGGTGCTGTAGGAGACTTTCTCACTGCAGCACCTGATTCCTGTCAGTGCGGAGGAGCTGACATTTTGTGTCACCCTCCTCCAGGCGTCACACCCGGGTGCGGGCCGCACCCCCCGCACCCGCCTTGTGACGCCACTGACCTCACCTTAGCGTTAGTAAAGTGATATAGACAATACCGATAACATTGTTATATTTTAGACTATTCAAAGTAGGAATAGGATTTGTTGCACTAATCTTCTTTACCTAGGTTGGGCTAACAATGGTGTAAAAGAGAAGACGGACAAGGTGTTCCAGTATAATAAAAATGGTATTATTATTTCTATTGGTATAACATTGTTACATTATGACATTATAACTGTGTGTTAATACTACGTTACTGTGGCAAGACGCAAGTCACTAAGGTAGCAAGTTAAAGAGACGTAACAACAGCTAATAAAGCTTTTATGCGGTAGCAATCTTCTGTATATTATTCTATCGGAAATTCCATGCATCGCCCTGAGAAAAATTGGAATATTTGAGCACCTCTAGAAGAGAAAGAAGGGGAAGTCAAGGTACAGTCATCGTCCATAGTACTAAGTACAGGTATTACATATAATAATAATAATAATAATAATAATAATAATAATAGTAATCACCACCGCCACCACCACAATAATAATTAAAATCCATGTGCAACTTCTATTTTCTTTAATGCTAAAAAATCATGTTTAAATATTATATAGTTCTAAAATATAATTCAACATAAATTTTCATAAGAAGTCTTAATCTCATAAATACAGTAGGACCATTTAAGCTACTTAATATTTTAAACTGTTGGAAATGGGTCAGCTACAGTACTAAGAGCAAATATATATTTTTGATTCTTACATGCAGTGGTTATGAAAGTCTAATTAACTACATGCATGTTAATTTGCAGTTTTTAATTATTATGTAAAATCTGAAATCAATATAAAATATTGTAGACCTGTTATAACCTTTTTTATGTGACCCCGCAACCATCAAAATAACGAATACATAATAAATTTAACAATGAAATAAGTGAAATTAAAAATTGCAATTGCATAAATGTACACAATTTGGAAAGCAGTGTGTGTGTGTGTGTGGGGGGGGGGGGGTTATGTCTCTATCAATTTAGCAATTCTATAATATTCTTCCCTGAAAAAATGTTCAATGTCAATTAAATTGCAAAGTGACCTTCTATTCTCAACCCTAGTTAGGAAATTCTATGGGTTTTTAATAGTACCAACATCTGGGATCACTGTAATTAGTCTGTTTGTAGAACTGCTGTTCATTTTCTGAAGTAACTTTTGACTAACTTTGATGTTTGCATTGAGTTATTGTTATGGTTGATTTTTGGGTGATCTCTTTGTCTGAAATGGATTCTATCTTACCAACCTTCCAGCCAACCCTAAAGCCAAAATATGAGCAGAATATGGGAGAGATTTGTTGTGTGTAAGGGGTGACCAGCATTATTGCCAGAAATCACTGCAGATCCTCTAATGTTTACTGTAGGCCCTGCAGGTCCTCTAATGTCTACTATTGAACCTGCATATACTCTAATGTTGAAGGTAGGCCTCTTGGTAGTTTCAAAGATGGATTTTATCCTTGTCTTGACAACAGCTTTGCAGGGGAGTCCTGAAGTAGCCAATGTCAATATTGTCCTACAACTTGATAATAGTTGATATTAGTCAGCAAACTAATTGATAATAGTCAAATAACAGGCCCATGGTAATATTCTTAAAATTATTTGATGCTCCACTTCTGATTGATGCCTTTAACAATATGAGATCTTGTAGATGTTTTGAAAACTCCTTGCAGACAATGGTTATCATAGTTGTTTACAAGCCAGAAAATTGCAAGTATAGTAAATCCTAATAAAAAAGCTTATTTGTATTTGGGGTTAATTATTTGTACTAGCAGTCAGATGTATGTTATTTACCTTTGTGCCATGTTTTTTAATGTGATTTGTTAGCTACATAATCACATATTGAAGGGCTGTACCAAATTATGCATTCAAAATAGTAGATTTTGTATTTTATTGATTTCTTCTAAAATTGTTTGCCAATTTGCAAGGTCACGTTAAAGGTGGAAATATTTTGTCAGTGCTGGCAGTGACAGCTGACGCTAAGTGTTAAAAAATGTCTACACCTTCAAGGGTAATTAAAGGTTAACAATTTATTCTATAAGAACACATACTGTAACACAGGTGCATATAAATAAATAATTGGATGAATATATATGTTTAAGAAACATACTGTATGCAATGGGCACATAGAATTGGCACTATTTTGATGTCTCCAGTGTGATAAATCACAGATTCAACTGTACACACAAAAATTATTCTATCTGGGATACCTTGCCTTTTACCCAGCTTCTCCACTTACAGCTGGGTAAAATTTACCTTATATTCAAGCTCTATATGAGCTAAATAATATTTATTATTGTGCCATTATCATGTTGTTTATAGACCCAAATAGTGGCATTCATATATGCCAATATTTTTTTATGTGTGTCTAATTGATTGGTAGGGGCAACATTTCCACGTCTGTAAACTCACACATTAGTAACTAAACCCCTAAGCTTGAGTTTTTTGTTTATTTACATGTTTGAATGAGAGACAGAGATAGTTATACTGTTTCAGTGTTCATTTCATGTATTGTTTAATATATGCTTTACACTAATTTATTAGTGTATCAATATCATTTCACTTGTGAGCATCACTGCTACTGTAAAATTATTTTTTGCACACTTTAGAAAAGTTGTTTCTCATAAATAAATAAAAGGCAACATACTATAGGAATAGAATAAGGTGGTAAATTATTATTTACCTGAGTAGAAACATTTTTCAGTAAAGATGACATTTTAGCATGTTTCAAAGACATCAGTAAAAAATGTAAGACGAAATTTGTAAAAAAAAAAATCTGAAAACAAATTATATTTCAAAGATAGAGATAACAAAATATTAAGAAACAAAAAAAAAGGTTTAGTGTCCATTAATTCATTGTTTCATATTTTCGTTAACACTAATTTATTAATGTATCATTATAATTTTATTTTATGTTTTACTCACAAGCATCACTACTACTGTAAAATTATCTGTTTTAGAACTTTAGAAATGTTGTCTCTCATAAATAAATGTAAGGCATCATTCTATAACAATACAATCAGATAAAAAATGATTAATTACCTCAGAAGAAAAAATGTCAATAAAGTTTAAATTTGTACATGTTTCAAAGTTAAGCTATCAGATATAAAAATGTAAAAAAAAAGTCTTGTCTGCATGTGAAAGGTTACATTTTTTTAAACAAATTATATTACAAAGTTAAAGATAAAAAAAAATTAAAAAACTGTTTTTTTCCCCCTAAATCTAATAATATAAGTTTGTTGAGTCTTCAGTTATAAAACCATTGGTAATAATTAAAAACAAAACCAATATCTAGATCAGGCCTGGCCAACCTGCGGCTCTCCAGATGTTGTGAAACTACACATCCCAGCATGCCTTGATACCGTTTTAGCATTCCCTAATAGCAAAACTGTGGCAAAGCATGATGGGACTTGTAGTTTTACAACAGCTGGAGAGCCACAGGTTGGCCAGGCCTGATCTAGATGATACACATCACATTTAAAATAAGTTTACTTTTGATATGTTTTATAGATAAGTTTATGCTTTTGCAAGTTTCCAAAGCTGTGATCATAATATAGTAGTTTAAAAATGAGTTTGCAAATTAATTTTTAGAACAAATGACATAATAAAGCGAAAGAAAAGGTCAAATAATAATTATTATACAAAATGTTAAAAATAGAAAATAACTCATTTTGTTAAATCTAGCTATAGAGCCTTTGGTTTTTAATAATACAGTAATCTACACATGATACACATGGCTTTAAAAATAAGTTTACTTACGATAGACTTTTTTAGATAAATTGTTCCTATACTTAATGATTTAGGCTGTTGAAGTAAATTATGTTTTAAGAAAGGAAATACATAAATAAATAAATAAATAAAATAATCTACTTACATGTTTGCACTTCACAATTTGAAATAAAGCAGAGTTCTACTGTACAAATCAATTTATACACTAGTAGAAAAAGCCCTGAAGAAATCAATACTCTGAAGAGTCCAGTGTTATTCTCCTGTGTGATTATAACAAGTCCATGGTGTAAACCTAGATGTAACAAAAAAGATTCAGGAAGAAATGCTAAGAAATTATAATATGAAAAGTTATTTCTTGAAATACATTAATAAATTGTTGTTTAATATGTAATATATAGAGTACTGGGCCCATTGCCAATATGTGTCCTGGCTTTTCCAGGCCAATATCATTTTGTCCATAGGAAAAACAACTTGGAATGCATTTTTTTCAATTTTTCTATTGAACATTGCCTACATGAGAACTTGCAACCTTACTGTACTTCCCCTTAACCCTTCCTGTATCTCCAGCAACTGCCCTTGTTTTTTCTTCCTAGTTGACTTTCAAACTACATGATTATCTCAGACCTGTCAACATTCCTATGAGTCTGTCTTCACAAAAGTACAGTAATCAATATTTATTCTACCTACAATGAAATCTATGAGTTACTTTTATCTACTCATTCTCCTTGGTCTTTATGGTCATTTTATGCTACTGATCAACTCTTCTGTCCTAGGCAACACATTTTACTCCCATTTAAGTTTCTAAGTTTTGAAACCCTCCTTCAGTGTCTCTATCTCTGAGATATTATTTTCTCCACTCCCACTATCTGTTGTGGTTCTTGAAAACTCTGTTTTCAAACCTCTGCTTTTATCATTGTAAGCCTCTTCCCTCAATGATCTATGTTGCTTATTCAGCCTCCAATAATGTCTCTATAATGAAGACTTCCACATCCATGTCTTCTCCCTTGGGGCCTAATTCAAGGTTTGTTGCAAAAGTAAAATCTTTTTCTAATGGGCAAAACCATGTGAACTGCAGGTGAGGAAGATATAACATCTGCAGGGAGAGTTAGATTTGGGTGGGGTGTGTTCAAACTGAAATCTAAATTGCAGTGTAAAAATAAAGCAGACAGTAATTACCCTGCACAGAAACAAAATAACCCACCCAAATCTAACTCTCTCTGCACATTATATCTGCCCCCCCCCCCCCCCTTGCAGTGCACATGGTTTTACCAATTAGAGGAAGATGTTGCTTTTGCAAGCAAATTCAAATTTGGCCCTTAGTCTTTCTCTTTAATTTACTATCTAGTTTAACCAACTTTCTCTCTTCTGCTTTTGCTAAATGGATGTATCAAAATAAACTAAATATCACAATGTCCAAATGAGAGCTTATGATCTTCCCAAGAATCACCACCTACCAAATTCTCCCATACCATCAATAACAGTTCACCAACCATCAAATATAACAGCATTGGTATGAAACTTACTGTAACTCCACCTTTTCTTATTCCTCAAACTCATGTTTTCTCCTAGTCATGTTGCCTCCACCTTTGAAATATGTCTAGAATACACAATGTTTAATACAAGATTTAACTATTACATATATATTCTGTCATCCTTTCCCACCTAAACTAATCCAGCAGCCTCCTCTCTTTCACTCCCATCTTCATCTATCATGCATCATTTCATATTATTTGCTTTAGCAAGATTAATCTTCCAATCATACAGTATGGCTCCAAATACACCGTGACTTTCTGCAACTCTCCACACTGGCTAACTATACTGTATATCATCTGGATAGTAATTAATATATCTAATCCTCAACTACAAAGCCCTCACCAACATAACTACTTTACATACTTCATATATAATCTTGAAATACCTCTGCCTACATCTTGCATCTGGTAACCTACAATAATTAATATTCTTCAAGGCTTGAGCCCTGGAAGCACCAAGAGACACACATCTGGTTTCCATGTTACAGTATGAAGTGGACAATTCTAGGTTGCTGGTTTGTGCTCTAGAAAGTGCTCATTATTATTATATGTTATGTATAAGTGATGTTTACTGTAAATAATCAAACAGCTTCATATTTTCTACAGAATAGTACAGAAGCTACAGAATAGTAACTTAATACTTTCCAGGCCTTTTTATATGTTATTAATTGCTTACCTAAAAACAATAAATGTGGGAAAAGTCTCCTATACTGCATAACACTTTGGTGTTCAAGAAAGGCTGGAGCATGAATCCACAACAGAACATATAGATGCATCTGTCACGACTCAGCACCAGACGCTGTGCCAGGGAGTACTTTTTGCCAGCTTGTTTCTGCATTTTGTATGTAAGTTCAGGATGCAGGATATAACTGAATTTTACCCCTACGGTCCACTGCCTGCATTCTCAATGGAGTTGTGTCCCATACTAATGTGGACATTAACAGGACCATATATTGTATGTACAGTAAAGCCTGGTGACTCCTTCATGCTATATAAGTGTTTGTGCCTGTCAGGGAATGTATTTCTTCTGCTGATATGTTTCCTACAAAATGCCTATGACATATATACATGTTATTGTACTGTATTGCACTAATGGGGGTAAGGGCTTGTTTTCAAGCATGTGCCCAGCCAGGTAAGCTGTACTAGGACATCTGGCTGTAAGCTCTACAGGAAGTCCAAGCTGACACACCATGCAGCTCCCCTCTCTCTACATCCTCACAGGAAGCCCTGTTCTGCTGAATGGCCTCTGACCTCACACATGACTACAAGGGGTTAAAATCAACTCCGGTTATGGCCTCAGAGCAGCGAACCTTCTTACCTCCATAATTAGTGCATTTTGTTCTGGATGGCCTTTCAGCAGATGACCTGGCAGCATCCCAACAGGGGGTCCACTAGTGTCCCTGGACATGTTTAAATATTAGGATTAAAAATCCCACCAGTCCCAGAGGTAGAGGTATCCCCTATCTCATACAAGAAGCAGAGGTTTTATAAGGTGACGTGCAAGGGTTTTGGGAGTGCGTTGAGTGAAGCTACTGCCTTGTGAGGATGTTTGGTACAAGGCTGTTGCCAGAAGTCAGGAGAACCTGTTAGCCCATTTATCTGTAGACCTGGCTCTGTGGAGAGGGTCCAGTATATGCAGCTAAGCATTTGCTTCCTCTGGAGCTGTCCCAGGCGTGCAGCTAGTGTGCTGGCTGGAGCCGGGTGATTAGTCAGCACGCCCTATCTTTGGCAGGTGGAGGACCATCAGACCAAAAGGGGCCGGGATCAGCAAGTCTTGCAGTAGATCGCCCAATGTATTTGTTAGCTAATGGGCAAAACCATGTTCCACTGCAGGTGGGGCAGATGTAATATGTGCAGAGAGAGTTAGATTTGGGTGGGGTGTGTTCAAACTGAAATCTAAATTGCAGTGTAAAAATAAAGCAGCCAATATTTACCCTGCACAGAAACAATATAACCCACCCAAATCTAACTCTCGCTGCACATGTTATATTTGCCCCTCCCTGCAGTGCACATGGTTTTGCCCATTAGCTAACATATTTGTTGCTGCGATCAGGTCTGAAATAGGCCCTTAATGTTTAATCCACAATTAAAATCAAGTTCAACTGTATGAATTCATACAACATATTAAAAAACAAAAACATTTATAGAAAATTTGTCAGAGGCAAATGTCCTCAATAATAAAGGCTCAAATTTATACAAAAAAGTATCTACATCATCACAAATATTCATTAAAGGGGTAAATATCTCAATCTAAGATCCTGTGTGGATACCCATGTTAGAACATGTGTAAAATATAGGTATATAGAGCCTTATTCAGCATCTCTTGTATCTGCGATGCAATCCCATTATGCCATTCTAACGCCCAGTGAACATACCTCTACTTTTCCTATTTCATACCGAGGTGAAGGGAACAGGCCCCTCTCATCCTAATATTCAATGCTATAAGCAGATATTGGGACAGCAGAAGGTCTGTACCCTCCAAGTACTCCGGTATTAAATTCTATCTTTTAAATTTTCTGAAATGTGCTCATACAGCCATAGGACTATGATGCTTTATTCAAAAATTCTGTGAATTATTTCTATGTAAGCACAGTTCAATATAGCAGTTTGCAGGTCAATATTCAGCAGGATTCACCTGCATGGTTTAGAAATTGTTGTATAGTCTATTCCTACATTTCTACACAATGAGACCTGCAGTAACATCCTATTTCACACAGCTTTCTGTATTTCAACTTATATAGGCACGCACTCTCTCATTCTAGCAGCCGGGCTACTCTGCAATGTTTTGAGCCACAGAGAGCTCTGAGCAGCAACATTGGAAAAGCAGAAGTGGGTACCTCTACGTTTCTTATTCAATACCGTGGTGAAGGGGACAGGCCTCTCTCAGACAGCAGAAGGTCTGTACCTTCCAAATACTCCGGTATTATTTTCTATTTCTTCATCTGTGTTCAAGTGAGTTTATACAGTCAGGGGACTTTGATGTTTTATTCAAAGATTCTGTGAATTACTTCAAATGCTGAACCCTAGGCATGGATATATGGTACTCAAAATTGTGCATTATTTCTTGCTGAGTTGTACTCTCCATGAAGGAGGTCCACTGTTATACTTATTCACAATTGTGGTTTGAAGCACATACAAACTCCACACAGTGATTAAATTAATTGCGAATGACATGCAGTGTTATCTATTTATTTATATTATGTTGTGCAGATTGATGTGAATTCTGAATGGTGGTCTGAAGTACATATAAACCCCACACAAATGAAAAATTGTGCATTATTTATTGCTGAGTTGTACTCTCCATGAAGGAGGCCTACTGCTCTACATATTCACAATTGGGGTTTGAAGCACATACAAACCCCACACAGTGATGAAATTAATTGTGAATGATATGTAGTGTTATCTATTTATTTATTTTATATGGTGCAGATTGATATGAATTCTGAATGGAGGTTTGAAGTACATATAAACTCCACACAAATTATGATGACAACCCTATACAGACGGGATAGGTCTGATATTGTTTGACTTCAATTTTACCATTTTTTGTTCAAGTAGGACATATCCTTTACTGAGTGGGCTTATCAGTGTATGTATCTGCATTCACGACATGTAGCATACACAAATTGTATATGGATGTTTTCGAAATTAAGTCTGGTGGTTTGGAATCGCGCACAGTGAAGCACACTCTCCCCATTATTGTGGTAATTTGGTTATAGACCGTGGAAGAGTATACAATTTACACATTAGTGCTCGCTAATTTATGTGGTGAACCAGCACACCTGTATATGGTATCACTGTACTATGTTGTAGGCGCTTTTACCACATAAAAACTTTGAGCATTATTACCGATTAATATTTTTCGCTCATGGCAGAGAAAGGTCTGCCAAATTAGTTAGAATTTATTCTTTAATATATTTTCATGAATGGCCTTGCGGCTAAGTATATATGTATCATTATTGTCCTATGCAATTGTCTAGTGATCTAGTGTAACTCACAGTTTTATCAGTAACAATAAAAGTTAAATTTTAAATCTATAGATACATAAAGCGTGAACCGGGTTATAATTTTAGTCTTCTTTTGTCCTGCTCACTTGTAGGTCTACCCATTCCAGTTTGTTGAATTAATTTCCCGGGAGCACCACCAACCTAGTGCCATAGGTATCATACTAATTGAGCCTTTATGTTGGTTCAGACATCATTGTGTAACTCATAGTGAGTTGTAATTAACTGTGGCCACTTTCCACAGGTCTAGTGCGGTTTCAAAAACTTTTGTTTAGCCCAGTGAACATACGTAAGGCCTGTTTAGTACATGCGTGGGCCGGTCAATGCAATAGTATCAAAATGATAGGCATTGGCGTTCGTTGGGCAGCATTGTGGGGATGTGATGCTAAAAAAGGGACGGGCCTGGGCTGTTTTTGGGGTGACCCTGTGGCATCACACGTGGCCACTGCGACAGGTTAGATGGCCAACCTGCGCCTGTCTTTGCAGCCAGGCTGCGCAAACAGGGGGCATCCCTTAGTTTGTGGGGACAGTAATGCAAATGCAATTAATTTGCGATTGCATCACTAGCAGCCATTTGCATGCTGGGTGGTCTTGCCCTGTGCTTTGCAGTTCCCTGCATGTGATCACAAGCAGTTGCAGTTTTGCTAATCTAGCAAAACTGCAACTGATGCTGAAGAGGGTCTATAGTACCAAAACACTAAGTGGAAGGTGTACGGCATGGAAATGCAGATAAATAAAGTAATTTCTTAAATGCATTTTTTCCAATGTGCATGCATTAATCAAGAAGTATATAGTAGCACATATAGATATAATTCAACTCTGCATATCTGGATTTCCTATTCCAGATAGTCATATAACCCAGCACAAGCATGTATAGTAAATGCACAAATGCAGTCAAAATCAGGAAGACTCTCTTCAATTGCTGATTGGATACTCATGAGTGTTAGACATGCTCCTCATATCATATATATTATGCTCCAAAAATAGACGATTAAGCATATGTGCAGAATACATATAATGTAAACGGGATGCTGTTACAATCCCGATTGTCGGGATCCTGGCAAACGAGATACTGTCACCCGAATCCCAACACTTGATGGAATGGTGACATCGGACTCCTAAAAGGGGCCAGGACATGATGCCAGAATCCCAACCATCAGGATTCAGATCATCGAGACAGCAAGGCAGGTAAGTATTATGCCGGGGATAGGGGGGTCAGGGTTAGGTTTAGGCGACCACCGGGGGACTTAGGGTTAGGGTGTGGGAGGGGGTTAGATTTATGGTGTTGGAAGGGAAGGTAAGGGTTATGCATTAAATGGGGGGGGGGCTAGGGTTAGGCAGCAGGGGTGAGATGGTTAGGTTTCGTTTGCGGGAGGGGGGATATGTTTAGGCACCACCCAGGTGGTTATGGCAAGGCTGTGGGGGGAAGGAGATAGAGTTAGGAATCTAAAAAGGAAGGTTAGGATATAGGGAGGGTTAGACTACTCACCGCCCTTTGTCAGGATTTTGACTGTCAGGATGCCGCTGTCTGTCTCCTGACCGCTGGCATTCCACTAGCGGGCATTTCATACCCAACCTCAGTGTAAACCGTACTGTAAGTTATTGTGCAGTCTTAGGGATACACTTCTACCTTTAACCCATGTGCTGTTAGGCAGTATTATACTGTGTCAAATCAGTACCTGCCCCATTGGAGCTTACAATCTATATTCCCTACCACATTTACACGCACACACATACACGTTAGGGTTTATTTTGTTGGGAGCCAATGAACCTACCTGAATATTTTAGGATTGTGGGAGAAAGCCAGAGTACCCAGAAGAAACCCATGCAAGCATTGGGAGAATATACACAGTTAGGGCCGTGGTGGGAATAGAACCCATGAACTCAGTGTTGTGAGGCAGCAATGCTAACCATTTACACCATGTGCTCAGTGCATACAGTATGAAGAACTCCTAACTTTTCATCTTCCTTCTCAACTTGCATGAGTAGCTAAAGGAAAATAGATTTTTAGCAGGCTATAAAATGAATAATTCTGAATAGGAAGCACTTCTCCCTTTCCATGCAGCTTGGGGATCAAACAGTGTGGACAATTAGAGGATAAAGGAGCCTTCATGTAAATGTTAGTAACAATCCTTCCCCTGTGTACAAGCATCTTAATGTGCAAGGACTGGGAAACCTACTTTGAGTATCTGTACTTGCTGTAATACTGTCTGTGCAATTTTTCTGTCTGGCTGTGGTCTCCTATATCTGTGTCTGTGCATATGTGTACACAGCTGCTTTCGCTGACTTGTCAATGACATGCGTTTTTGCGTGTATTACTAGCCATGTTTTTTTAGAGATGCCCACAACTTTTCCACAAGGTTCCAAAAGGTATAAAAAAAAATCTCAATAATATAAATAAACTACAATGCAAGAAAATCAGAATAAATCTAAGTATATCACAACATTATCGTGCTGTCCAGCTGGGTGCCACCCCACCAGCCAGTGGTATGCCAAAAGCCCCACGCCGACCCCGTGGTGGATTGGAGTAGCTGGGTGGCTTGTGGGCACTGGGGGTCTGCAGGGGCTAATGCTATACCACTGCCTGGAGTTCCCACCCTGTATCTTCTTTCTTCCATGTGTCGGGTACGACACATTGTGGATTAGGTAGCCAGATTGTTGGGAGGGTCTGGAAATGACCCGGCAGTCTTGGTGCACGTTGGCACCAGTGACAAAGTTTGTGGTAGATGGGTTGTCCTTAAAAACGATTACGGAGACCTAGGTCAAAAACTTAGGGCACGGACATCTATGGTAATATTCTCTAAAATATTACCTGTGCTATGCACTAGCCCATGAAGATAGAGGGAGATTAGGGAGGTAAATGTGTGGATAAGAGATTGGTGTAGGAAGGAAAGATTTGTGTTCCTAGAAAATTGGACAGCCTTCTCAGTCAGGCGTCATTTTTTTGTCGCAATTGATTGCACCTGAATGAGGAGGGGGCAGCAGTGTTGGGGGGAAGGATGGTTAGAGGTTGGAGGAGATTTTATATAAGGTGTCTGGGGGAGGGTTTAGATAAAATTGATGGGATGATCAGAGAGAGCAGAAAGGAGGGATGTATAAAGTATAATGGGGTTGGTGGGGGGAATACAATCAGCATTAGAAAATCAGGAAAATCACAATTAACTAAGGGAAATATGTCAACAACAAAACATACATCCCAACGAAGTACTAAACTAAAGTGTATGCTTACAAATGCAAGAAGTCTAAAAGCAAAATGGGGAAATTAGAAATGATTGCACTAAATGATCAACATAATATCATAGGTATTATGGACACATGGGCCCTCATTCCGAGTTGTTCGCTCGCTAGCCGCTTTTCGCAGCAGTACACACGCTAAGCCGACGTCCTCTGGGAGTGTTTCTTAGCATAGCAGAATTGCAAACGAAGTATTCGCAATATTGCGAAAAGATTTTCCTGTTCAGTTTCTGAGTAGCTCGAGACTTACTCTTCCAGTGCGATCAGTTCAGTGCTTGTCGTACCTGGTTTGACGTCACAAACACACCCAGTGTTCGCCCAGACACTCCCCTGTTTCTTCAGCCACTCCCGCGTTTTTCCCAGAAACTGCAGTGTTTTTTCACACACTCCCATAAAATGGCAAGTTTCCACCCAGAAACACCCACTTCCTGTCAATCACACTCCGATCACCAGAACGAAGAAAAAACCTTGCAATGCCGTGAGTAAAATACCAAACTTCTTAGCAAATTTACTTGGCGCAGTCGCAGTGTGAACATTGCGCATGCGCAATTAGCGGAAAATCGCTGTGATGCAATGAAAATTACCGAGCGAACAATTCGGAATGAGAGCCATGGTGTTATGATTCTCGTGATTGGTCAGCAAACTTGGAGGGATACACTCTCTTAAAGAGAGACAAGGACAACAAAAACGGGGAGAGGGTGTATGTCTCTATGTAAATCCATTTTTTAAGCCATATTTAAAGGAAGGTATTTATGAGGAGACTGGAGATAACGTGGAGTCATTATGGGTTGATATTTTAAATGGGGGGGGATACAAAAAAGCTATTAATAGGGACATGCTACAAACCACTGGATAGCGTGACTGAAGAATTACAACTATTGCAGCAAATTGAAAAAGCAGCAGAACAGGGGGAGGTCCTTATCATGGGGGACTTTAATTATCTGAACATCAATTGGAATAACGAATCTTGTGGTTCAGCTGGGGAAAACAGATTACTAAATATGCTAAAACATCACTACTTGTCTCAAGTAATTGAGGAACGAACTAGATTTATGACTAAACTGGACCTAGTACTAACTAACAATGTGGAGATTATATCAAATACTAAAGTATAGGAGACCTTGGGAAATAGCGATCATAATATGGTCACATTCGACATTAGTCTTCAAAAATATCACTACAAAGGTTCAACTAAGACTTTTAACTTTGGAAAAGCAAATTTCGACATGCTGAAACAATCACTAAAGGATATAGATTGGGAAACTTTGTTTCATGGTAAAAACACTGCTGAGATGTGGGATACTTTTAAAATGTTGCTCGATAAGTATACTCATAAATTGATTCCCGGGAGCAGTAAACGCAGGAGTATTAAATCCAAACCGATGTGGCTTAATAACAAAGTTATGAAAGAAATTTCTAAAAAGAGGTGTGCTTTCAAAGTGTTTAAATTAGACGGGAAGGAGGAGTCATTCCAGTACTACAACAAAAAATTCAAAAAAGAAATCAGGGCAGCTAAGATTGAAAATAAAAAAGGAAATCGCTAAGGAAAGTAAAACTAACCCCCCAAACTTTTTTTTTAGTATATAAATGGTAAAAGGTTAAAAAAGACAATATAGAACCGCTTAAAGGTAAGTTTGGAGTCTTGTTTAATGATGGTGAAATTAAAGCAGAAATATTGAACACAATTTTTTCATCAATGTTTACTAGAGAGGACCAGATGGTGGGAGTAGTGAACAACAAAAGCAAGGATAACA
Source organism: Pseudophryne corroboree (assembly GCF_028390025.1). Classification (NCBI taxonomy): domain Eukaryota; kingdom Metazoa; phylum Chordata; class Amphibia; order Anura; family Myobatrachidae; genus Pseudophryne; species Pseudophryne corroboree. Next base: position 15,536,347 of record NC_086449.1, read on the forward strand.
TCCCATTGCTGAGCACTTGTTTAAGTGAGGTAGTAGTCCAGGAGAGACTAAGCAAAATTAAGCTAAATAATTCTCCTGGTCCAGATGGACTTCACCCAAGGGTTCTTAACTCCGAACTCGCAAGGCCTTTATATTTGATTTTCTATGCTTCCATTATATCAGGCACAGTACCAAAAACTGGCATATTGGAGAGGTAGTCCCAATATTTAAAAAGGGAATTATAACTCATCCTGGTAACTATAGACCAGTAAGCTTGACATCCATAGTGGGGTAAATATTGGAAGGTATAATAAGAGATATCATACAGGGAGTACTTGGAAACCAATAAGGTTATTAATAGGAACCAGCATGGTTTTGTGACTGTCAGGTCATGCCAAACTAATTTAATTACCTTCTAAGAGACAGCGAGTGATAAATCTTGACCAGGGAAAAACAGTGGATGTGGTATATTTAGATTTTGCTAAAGTCTACAACACAGCAACACACATGAGACTCATTTTCAAATTATGAGAGCTTGGTTTAGAAAACACTATTTGTAATTGGGTAAGTAAATGGCTGGAAAACAGGGAACAGGGAGTGATGGTTAATGGGATGTTTTCCAACTGGGCCTCAGTATACAGTGGAATACCACAAGGGTACTTACTTGGGTCACTGCTGTTCAACATATTTATTAATGACCTAGGAGTAGCTCTGGAAAGCACAATGTCAATTTTTGCAGTTGATACTAAACTGTTTTCGGTAATTAATTCAGACATGGATGTTGAGTCTCTATAGAATGACTTATTTAAACTGGAAAATTGGGCAGATAAATAGAGAATGAAATTAAACATAGAAAAATGTACTTATAAACCTTGGGACTAAAAATAAACATGCTACCTATAAATTAAATGGGGGAAATGTTTGGAAAATGATAGTCGAAAAAGATTTGGGGGTGCTCATTGATAATAGACTTCGTAGCAGTACCCAATGTCAAAGTGCAGAAACAAAGGCAAATAAGGTGTTAGCATGCATACAAATGGGTATTGAAACAAGGGATGAGAATGTACTCCTGCCACTGTACAAATCATTGGTATAATCACACCTTGAATATTGTGTACAATTCTGGAGTTCTGGGCACCACACTATTAAAAAGATATCTTAAACTTGAAAGGGTTCAGAGTTGAGCCACAAATTTGATTAAGGGGATAGAGGCACAGGATTATGAGGTAAGGCTTACTAGTTTAAATATGTTTAATCTAGAAAAGAGGCCTCTAAAAGGAGACATTAATAATATTTACAAATATATAAAGTGACATTACGTGGAGCTATCAGGTGAAATGTTTACTGTAAATCACTACACAGGAATCGCGGACATCCTCTGAGGTTAGAGGAGAGAAAATATTGTACCCAATGAAGGAAACGGTTCTTCACAGTAAGGGCAGTAAGGATTTGGAATTCTCTACTAGAGAAGGTAGTAATGGTGGACTCAGTCAATAAGTTTAAAAATGGATTAGATAAATTTCTAAACGAAAAAGATATCCAAGGATATAACATTTAAGATACATTTAAAATTTTAGATACAGCACGAATTATAAATAATCATAATAATAATAATAATCATAATAATAATAATAATAATAATAAATTCATTGGGTCATTATAGTTAAACTATAGTTACATACAGAATAGTATAAGAATTATAGTATGAACTCGATGGACAATTTGTCTAATTTCAACCTCATTTACTAAATTACTATGTTATGTCATATCCTCTCCCAGTGTCCTCCTCTGCATCCCAGTCCCAATACTTGCTTTCCTTGTCTCCCTGCCCTGTCCTCTCCCTTCTTCCCTGTGTCCCCACCCTATCCCATCCCTTCTTCCCTATATCCCCATCCAGTCTCCTCCCACTTCCCTGTGCTTACGCCCAGTCTCCTCTCATCTGATTATCCTGGCAGGTCATCGGTCAATTTGTATAACAGTTATTGTCTACTAGTGAAACCATATATATAATTTTTAAGTTACAATTATTTGATGTACAGTATTATTATGTCATTATTGAATGAATAAACAAGTTATATTATTTATACATTATTTTGTGTTTCCTATTCCATATTACAGCTCACATTCCAAAAGTAACATGTCTTTAAACAGTACACTGTAAATTGCTGTGAAGCTCATTGAACTGCTTTGACATACTGTACCTAAAAACTCTCCTCTGTTTTGAGTAAGGGACCATTCAATTACAGCTCATGTGTCACAGACATAACCTATCTCATCTATAGTCAAAGTTTAATCATTTAGCCCTCTCAGTGCTAGACATTAATTCCATTGTTCCATTGCAGTCAAGTGCTGGATAACGCCAACTATATTGAAGGTCTCCCAAGCATCTCTATATCTCTCTAGCAACACTATTTGGCATCTCTTCTCTGACTGGCTGTTGTGGCTGTGAGATTCTGGGTGGTTGAGTGCGTACAATGCTCTCCCTGAAATTGAAAGCCATGTTTGACACCATAATTTTAATCCCTTTCCTACAAAAATGAGCCTCTGGGCAGTGACCAAGGCCAGAGTATTAGGCTTCATACTTTTCCTTTACTCCAGTGTCTGTTCCCTAATGAACTCCTAGTGTGACTCCCAATATTTTGATCCAGTTCATCTGACTATCTGCCTGCTACCCTGGTTCTGACCCATTCCTGTCATCTAACATACAGTATACCTCCTGGAGATCTCTCTCACTAACAGTCCTTAGTTACTTCAAACCCACTAACCCACACATTGGAACCCAGTCAGAGGGCCATAACCTGCATATCAGGTGCTGAGAACCCAAGCCCCCTTGCAAGTGTTCCTGGTGTAGGCCATGAATATGTTAGACTTCACACCTCTTTTCTAGGTTTACACCAACTCCAGGTGTACAGTCAGTATCCAAACCATTCTAATTAGAGTATCTGGCTAAACATGAATGCTGTTGTGTAATTCAACATAAAAGGTACTCTTTGAATACCTGGTTAAAAGAGCATAGAAACAAGAGCATAACCAGGTCCATATCATGCAGATCAACCCACTGCAGACCCTTCTGCAGTGGGTTGACACTATATAGCCTCTTCAGGCACAGCATGTGCCACCACCTGCAGGGGTCTCATTTCAGATGTGGATACCAAACCCCTCAAAAGATTGATGGAGACTCCAACTGTTAACAGTATTTTTTGGACCAGTGTTCAATACAATTTGAAATAAAGTCTACCTTCCCTACAGATAGAAAAAAGGTGGTCTATATCAGAGCAGGCTGTGGCATGGACTTTTCCTCTATGGGAAAGTAATGACCTTCTGGTGCACTGTAGTGCAAATTTATTGAACACATTTGTTAAGCCTGCATGAGTGACATCTACAGGTTCTGATATTTTTCACCTGAAATTGAAATTAATATTCTGAGCTCAATTTGAATAATTAAGTCCTTGTTGTCACTTTCCAGCAGGGTTTATCAGAATGAGTTAAAGACGAGCTGACATCAAGGGAGCTGCTGTCCCTCTTGAATGATCTAAATACCCTCTGCATTTAAGTGGATCTAGGGAAAGAGCTCAAGGACAGTCTCATCACTCCAACTACAATTTGGTTCCTCAGTTTTCCGTTCTTCTTGTGCACCATGAAGAGCCTATGTAAGTTATGTAAAGTTCAATTAATTTACAAGGAAAAGCAATACCGTATCACACTGTGGTTCGGGCCGCTGTGGCCATTAAACATAAGCAAATTACTGCTAAGACATGTATGCACGTTGCGTATACACGCCAACACGCTATGTACACAATGCAGCAACATGTGTGGCTGAATACACCTTATCCCCAAACAAGAAAGGAATGCAACACCAGTAGTTAAATGTAATGTTGTGGTCCAGTGCATTAACAGTATTTACTCAAAAGATACAGATAAAAGATACAACAATATTACAGAGAAGAGCTACAACAAATAGTACATATGTTTGTTCGCGAGCGCTCCTGGATCCAGGACTCAGTCAGTCTTAGCAAGATGTCCTTCAGAGAATAGACTCAGCCTAGTCAGGAGGACTCTCTTTATACAATGTGTCCAAATACAGTACAATGGGAAATGTAAGCTCTTCTTTCATAGGTCAAGGGGCAGGTCATTTACAGTACATGTGGGGTCATAGGTTGGTTTAAATTAATGGGCGATGCTTGGTCCAGGTGTACTTGCAGGTGTTCGCCACTGGGTTCCTGCCTAATATCAAGAGTACAGTATTTACAGTAGTTTATGAATATTACAATTCTACACATATCTATGCGCAGAAACATGCGATAAACTGCAAATAACAACCGGAATGTGGCTCTCAAAATACTGCACATCTGGATACCAAACATTAAATTCTAACCTTGCTCCATACCCTCACATCCTGTAACCCTGAATAACTCTGTTGTTCTATCTTTTGAGTTTATGTAACTTGCTGGAAAAGTGTGTGGAGACTGTGTAAATTATGCACTATATAAATAGAATATTGAATATGACTTTGTGGCTTTTCTGTGTGAATGCGTATGCTACCGTATTTACTCATACCATGCGCCAATACGCAAACGTGAACCAGTGTAAGTAGCGTACGTGTATGCGTACGCATGGCAAAAACGCACATGCACAAAGGCCACTCTGGTGTTTGCATGTGGTGTGTATGTAATATTTTTGACTTTGACAGTCCACCCTTTGACAGTAAACAATAACTGTTATAAATTACTAACAAAATATTTCAAAACACATAACAGGTGACCTAGACACATGTATGTACTTATTTCGCAAATCATACACTGACTATTGTTGGGGAAGACAGGGAGGAGGACGAGACATCCTCTATATGCACTCAGTGGTCAAGGGACCACTGGTTGTGTGTGGAACAACATTCAACCTATAGAGTATGCTGGAACAGTGCTATAGCCTAAGATGTCTGATTTGAACGAACATTGCATACATACATGTACCTATGTCTTTGCACACTGATGTCCGTATTTGGTAGAATTTTTGCTGGGTAGAAGGAGAGAAAAACACAAAAAGATGGTGAAAGAAACAGGCCATGAAATTTATTTACATTCCTATCACAGCTCTGTCTCAATCGTCGGATCGTATACCAGATCTGCCGCATTTACAACGCACCTGCTCCTTAGACTCATCAAATTTGTATTATGCCTTTTTCGCCGCGTCAAAATCCGAACACATTTAAATATCAGTCCGATAATTATGACAACACCCAGGATACAGAGGAGAAACTTCCCCACATTTGCAATCATACCTTGTGCCCACTCTCCTAACCCAGAGAACCACTTGATTGGGTTCAACCATGAGGCCCATCCAGTCAATTCATTACCCACAGCCGCTAAAGTGAGATTATGTTTCCTTCTAAACTCCCATTTCGAATGCAAGATCTCGTCCATCTTTTGATCAATGATCTCTGTTGGGTCCTCAGTACTGTTCGTAATATACGTGCAGCACTTCACACCATATTGAGTCACCAAGGTAACACAATACCCACCCGTCATGGCCGTGACGTAATTCAAGACCATTCTGTGTTGGACCAGTTCCTACTTGTAGGCCTGTAGTTCCCAACCCGTATACCTGAAGGTGTCATCATACATCTCAGTGATATTATCTATCAAGTTCGCTAGCGCATGGATATACCTATAATTTATCATTCCTCTGGCAGTATGGGTGATATCTAATGCAAGAAGAATCTGAATCACGGTGGATTCATGAATCAAATTAGAGGCTGCGAGCTCTCTCCTGTCTATGAGGTGTCTCTTGAAAATGTGTTCATAGTGGGTGTGAGTATAAGGAGGCGGAGCACTGTGGTGAATGTCTTTCATTTTATCATGTGCAATAGTCATGACTTCTGGTAGTACTCTGCCTATGTAACACAACCCTTCAGAGCTCGGAGTAAGCCACCAGATCCTTACTCGACTTCTCGGGGGCCCTTGCAAAAACAAATTGTCCTGATCAAACATAGAGTCACAAGAAAAATCCGGAACACAGTCTCTTAAACAAAATCCATTTCGAGGAGAGGAAGGTGGAAGAAATGAAGAGGGGGGTGTTTGCAGAAAAAAAAAATATGATAACAATCCTTGATTTTGTTTTTCACCATGCTCAGGTGCAGTTTCGACCGTCCTGCCTTTCAGCTTTCCCGGGACAGATTCTCCAGTGATATCAGGTTTACTTCACCTTTCACTTTCTCACAAGCTTTCTCCGGGTTAGCGACCTACTTGCAGTGGGATGAGTGGACCCAAGTCTCTCTCCCGGCAACCTTCAGTGATGTTGTGCTGGTCAACAAAACTTGATACAGTCCTTCCCACCTGTCTATGAGGCAACCTGAGCGTAGAAAATTTTGAATCATCACATAGTCCCCAGGTTCAATTTTATTACAATTACTGTTTGGTAGGTCAGGAATCGCCAGTTTCAAATTCCTTTGCTGGTTTCTCAATTGCTGGCTCATCCTAACCAAGTATTGCACGGTAATTTCATTATTGCTTTTCAGATCATCCTCGGGATCTATCATTACATGGGGCTGTCGTCCAAAAAGAATTTCAAAGGGTGATAGGTTAAGCGGTGACCTGGGAGTGGTTCTGATGCTGTACAATACTAGTGGCAGGGCCTCTGGCCACAACAGTCCAGTTTCAGCCATCACTATGCTCAGCTTGTTCTTAATAGTGCTGTTCATTCTCTCCACCTTCGCACTGGCCTGTGGTCGGTAGGGAGTATGTAGCTTACTATTAATACCCATAAGTTTGCACACAACCTGAAAGACTTCACCTGTAAAATGGGTACCCCTATAACTCTCAATAATCCTAGGGATACCATATCTACACACAAATTCCTGCACAATTTTCTTAGCGATAAACACAGCAGTATTTGTGGTGGCAGGAAATGCCTCTACCCAGTTTGAGAAGACATCAGTGCATACCAATACATTTTTCAAATTCCTACAGGGTGGTAGCTGTATGCAGTCGATTTGTATTACCTGGAAAGGTCAGTCTGTAGGAGGGATATGGGATGGCTCCATCGGTATTGTCTTACCAATATTCTTCCTTAAGCAAGTAAGACATGTCATTGCTTTCTTGCTTGCCTGAGAAGAAAACCCTGGTGCACTCCAGTAAGCTCTTACCAATTTGCACATACCTTCCTTGCCCAGGTGAGTCAGACCATGTGCCACTTCAGCTAAGCTTGGGAGATATGCCCTGGGGACCATGGGCTTACCTTGTCCATCTCTCCAGAGTCCTGAAGACTCCTGACCATATCCCTTTGCCTTCCAGACCGCCTTCTCCTGTAGGGAACACAAATCCTGCATTTTACTTAACTGTTGTGTATTTATTGAAATGAATGTCATCAGTTGTGAGGTGGTACTTTGTGTGGTGGTGCTTGCTGCCTGTTTAGCAGCTTCGTCCGCTCGGCTGTTACCAAGTGAAATTTGGTCTTGGTTGTAAGTATGTGCTTTACACTTGATAACAGCCACTCTGTCAGGTTCCTGTATGGCTGTCAGAAGCCTTTTGATGTGTGACGCATGCAGAGCTGGCGCAACCCACTCAGCAAAGGGATGCAAAGCAGGGAGGCGCCGGAGTGGAGAGGCGCTTTCTCTACTTTGCATCCCTGCTGTTCACTGTGTGCTGCTGCCGGCTGCCGCTGCACTTGTCACACTGAAAGGCAGCCGCGCTGGCAGTGGGAAGCGTGGCTCTTCAGACTCTCTCTCCCCACCCTGCAGCTGTGAAAATCCTACTCACCACCAGCCCATATCTGCCTCCTCCATGTGGCGCCTCCTCCTTCTTTCCATGCTCTCTCTGCTCCTCCTCACTGTTGTGTGTGCAGACTCTGTCTTCAGACAGCAGGACTGCCCCCATTCAATTCAATGCCCACCAACTTTACATTGTGCCTGGAGGCACATGCATGCCCCCTGATCGACCCTATTCCTCCTTCATTAAGCAGCACTGTACAGCATCAGTGTCTGTGTCTCTGTAACACAGACGCTGTTTGGATGGGGTCAAAACTTCTGTCACTGTCCAGTCATTTTCACGCTGTCTGACATACCTAGCCCTTCACATTCCGTTCTTCTGGAGAAGGATTCAGACCTTCCAGAAATGATTTACAGCTCAACCCACCAGAGATCCTCAGAGTGCAGTAATCCGCGGCAACTGATTCCAGGTACATATATAAAGACAGTTGGCAGACGAAGCCATAAGAATAGGGGTATACTCTCTTCCTCCTGAGTTGTAGTTAATTTAAACTAAATAAATGCTCCACATTTCTATTAAATGTGTAAGACTGGTTAAATAAATGGATTGTATTGAGCCCATGCAATATGTAACCTGGAATTAAAATGGGTTGGGATTGATTAGCCAGTGTTTTGGATGCCGGCGGTCAGAATACCGACCACAGCATCCCGATGATCTAAATACCAACAGGGGCCCCTAACTTCCCTCCCTGCAGTCTAAACCTAACCCCCAACAGCCTATCCCTCACCCTCATTGGTGGTGCCTAAACTTATCCCCACCCCCCACTACTGCTTACCTGCCCTGCATCCTTATTGTAGTCGTTTGGTATCTTGGGTGTCAGGATTCTGGTGCCGGGATGGTGAGCATATTCAGGATGCCGGTGTTAGCATTCCGATAGTGACAGGATTCTGGCAACGGGATTCTGACTGCCAGGAGCTCTTCTTGTCAATCAGCTTGCGAAAAGCTGTGTGACTGAAATTTTTGCACCAGCTTATAGATGTTCGGCGATGCATGTTGTTGTTTGGCGATGCGCGGGCACATTGAGGTGCATACGTATGTGCAGTCAATGGATAACCGTCCACTGTGCAAAAACACAGCAGCGATCGGGTACTTGGATCACCCTGCAGGAGTAGCATGCTACGTATTTAATATTGTTGAAATAAGTGACTTTCTCACTACTGCAAATTTGGGCTCATTTTATTAATTAGAAGTCCTTTTTAAATGACACTCTCAATAATATTAGTAATATATCAAATTTAAGACCAGTCTCCCATGTGTGTTTAGTGTCTCAGACCCCCGAAACCTTGATCCAGCTCTGCCCATGTGTCTGTTCTCTGTTCTGCCATCTCTTCCTCCTTCCCATACTGCCGCTCCTTCCTCCACACTGTACCCTGCCTCTTCTTCCCTGGCTGCCACCTCCTCTACGCAGTACAAACAATTGCACAGTTGAGAGGGGGCATAGAAACAACACCAGTGAGCTCCCAATTGTGCCTTTTTTTCACCCCCCAAAAAAGGGGGAGGGACCAATACTCTTTCTGGCACAGGGCACCAAAATGTCTAATTATTGCCCTAGCACCCACTCCCCTCCACTCTATCTCTGAAGACACTACAGTCTTCAGCCCCCACCCCTCCCTTCACACCTCTGTTATGATTCCAGCACTCTGGTCTGAGGAGATTTTATAACAAGGACCTGAGCACTGGAACATAATGCTGGGAAAGGAAGCGGGAATGGAAAATAGCCCCTGGCGCCCTAACTCCGTTGTCTCGCCCGTGCTGTCAGAAATCCCTTGCGAGACTATGGTTGCTTGAGCCCATGGCAGCCGCGTTTGAAGGGCGGATTACGTCTGCCCAACTCCGATGCCCCCTCAGGTCTTAATGGGAGACAAAGGGAAATCCGAGACAGGGTGATAACAAGGGGCCCTCTAACTCAGCAACAAGGCCAGGGGCTACAAGCTAACTTAAACTAGAATATGTGCGGAAAAAACGCCAGGGAAAAGGACAACCAAAATACCCACTTGTCCACTCTCCTACCCGGCACCGCCGAGTTCCGGAGAGGACTTGTGGAAGCGGAACCCTCCGCAAATGCTCCGAAAACAGAATAAAACAATAAAGCGGGCTGAGCCGCAGCACACGGCAGAGCCGCAACTCACGAACACCACACGAGATTCTCTGGCAACCGTGGCCGACAATAGACTTCTTGGGATGAGATGACTACTCCACGATTCAGGAACTCTGAAGACAGGAAAGACCGGACACAGCAGGACTGGAACAGACGTTCAGCAAACCAAAGCAGCATGCAGGAAGCTATAACCGGCGTCTGTGTGAAGCACTGAGAAAGTATTTAACAAGGAGTCCTCCAATCAGATGTTTCCAAGCCATATTATCAAACATGCCGTGCAGCTGCCAGGCTGCACGAGCAGAGACAAGTGTGTGTGTGATTGATTAGATTGACCCTGCAACGGGGAACGCGGTCCGCCGGTGGTGTCCCCGTTGCTAGGGTCCGGGCGGCTCAGCACGCCTGGCGTCCCTGCGTTGCTAGGGAGCCGGTGGCTACGCGCGCACGGCGTCCCAGCATTGCTAGGGACCCGGCGGCTAGCCCGCCCGGCGTCCCTAGTAGCTAGGCGCCGGGCCGCGAGGACATCGCGGACCCCGGCGCCTAACAGTACCCCCCCTTGAGGAGGGGTCAAGGAACCCCTAAAGCCAGGTTTCTGAGGAAATTCTCAAAAAAATGCCCTCTTGAGCCTAGGGGCATGAAGATCCTTATCCAGGACCTTTCCTCCGGACCATAGCCTTTCCAGTGAACTAAAAAATAAAGCCGACCCCGGGACAATTTAGAGTCAAGAACTTTCTCTACCAAGAATTCCTGTTGTCCCCGTACATCCACTGGAGATCTACCCTGAGAGATCCTCCGAGGAAATCTGCTGGAAGAAACGTATTGTTTCAACAGGGAACAATGAAAAGTATTTCCAATTTTAAGAGATCTTGGTAAACGTAGCCGGAAGGCAATTGGGTTGACCTTCTTAATAATAAGAAACGGTCCAATAAATTTGGGTCCCAGTCTAGCCGAGGATTGTCGAAGCCTGATGTTGCGAGTCGACAACCACACCTTATCTCCCACCTTAAAAGTGCAGGGACGTCGGAGCCTGTCTGAAAATTTCTTCTCTCGGAAGGCCGCTTTCCTGAGAGCAAGGTGCACTTTTTTCCAAATTGCTCTGAGATGGGAGGTCAAGGTTAGCGAGGAGACTGGAGAATGATGAAAAAAAGAATTGGCTCTGGGGTGAAAACCAAAAACTGAAAAGAACGGAGACTCTTTGGTGGAGGAATGACAAGAGTTATTGTAAGCAAATTCAGCCAAAGGGAGAAACTCATACCAATCATTCTGGAGTTTGGCTGAATACAGACGCAAATATTGTTTTAATGACTGGTTGACTCGTTCAGTTTGCCCGTTAGACTGTGGGTGGTAACCAGATGTTAACGATAGTGTCATCTTCAATGAGGCACACAAAAATTTCCAGAATTGTGCGATGAATTGTGGACCCCGGTCAGAAAAAATATCAGTGGGCAACCCATGAAGCCTGAACACATGGCGGAGGAACAAAACTGCTAACCCTTGAGCAGAAGGCAATCGGAGAAGAGCAACAAAATGAGCCATTTTACTAAAACGGTCCACTACCACCCAAATGACTCGGAATCCGGCTGAAAGGGGAAGGTCAACCACAAAATCCATGGAAATATGAGACCATGGCCTGAGAGGAACAGCTAAAGGCATGAGTTGCCCGATAGGCAACGAACGAGGAACCTTATGCTGTGCACAAACCTGACATGAATGAACGAATTCCTCAAACGTCTTTAGAAAGACTAGGCCACCACACTGAACGAGAGACTAACTCCAATGTCTTAGTGATTCCCGGATGCCCCGAGACCTTGCTGTCATGAAATTCAGTTAAAACAGTGGCTCTCAAAAATTCAGGGACATAAAGACGACCAGCAGGAGTAAGTCTAGGAGCTTGGTGTTGAAGCTGGTTTAACTGGGTAAATAAATCCTGAGTAAGGCCTGCCCGGATGACCGAAGATGGAAGTATGGAGGTAACAACAGGATTGCTATTGTGAACCGGAAGAAAGCTACGTGACAGGGCATCAGCTTTTGTATTCTTGGAACCAGGCCTGAAAGTAATTATAAACCTGAAACGAGTAAAAAATAATGCCCAACGTGCCTGCTGAGCATTAAGCCGTTTAACTGACTCAATATATTGCAGGTTCTTATGGTCAGTAAAAACCAAAATTGTATGTTTAGCTCCCTCCAGCCAATGCCTACTCTCCTCAAAAGCTTATTTCACAGCCAGTAACTCCCGATTACCAACGTCATAGTTGGATTCAGCGGAGGAGAATTTCCTGGACATAAAGGCACAAGGATGTAACTCCAGAGACTCCGGGTCCTCTTGAGAAAGGACAGCCCCCACTCCAACCTCTGAGGCATCAACCTCCGCAACAAAAGGCAATTCCGGATTAGGATGTCTGAGGACTGGAGCAGAGACAAAGGCTTGTTTCAAGGCCTGGAAGGACAATTCGGCTTCATGCGACCAGTTGGTAGGATCCGCCCCTTTTTTTGTCAGAGCTACTATGGGAGCAACCAGGTCAGAAAAAGAATGAATAAACCTCCTATAATAATTCGCAAACCCTAAAAAGCGCTGAATTGCTTTTAAATTAGTGGGTTGCGCCCAATTAAGGATGGCCTGGAGCTTCTTTGGTTCCATGGAAAATTTCTGAGGAGAAATTATGTACCCTAAAAAAGATACTTCCGTGACATGAAAATCACACTTCTCCAGCTTGGCATATAAATGATTCTCACGTAACTTTTGAAGAACCAGACGCACCTGGGTAACATGTTGTTCTATTGATTCAGAAAAAATCAAGATGTCTTCTAAATAAACGACCACGAATTTCCCTAAGAAGTCACGGAGAACATCGTTAATAAGGTCTTGAAAAACTGCCGGAGCGTTAGACAGGCCGAACGGCATCACCAGGTATTCATAGTGACCCGACTGAGTGCTGAAAGCCGTCTTCCACTCATCCCCAGATTTAATTCAGATGATGTTGTAAGCTCCTCTAAGGTCAATTTTAGAAAAAATCACAGCAGAACGTAATTGATCAAAAAGTACAGAAATCAACGGCAAAGGATAGGTGTTTTTAACGGAGATCTTATTCAGGGCTCTAAAATCAATGCAGGGTCTAAGCGAGCCATCTTTTTTCTCCACAAAGAAAAAACCTGCACTTAAAGGAGATTTTGATGGTCTAATAAATCCCTTCTTTAGGCTTTCCTGAATATAATTATTCATGGCCGTAGTTTCTGGCCCGGACAAAGCATATAATCTCCCCTTTGGCAAAGTGGCACCTGGAACTAGCTCAATCGTACAATCATAAGGCCGATGGGGAGGCAGAATGTCCGCATTGCCTTTAGAGAAGACATCGGCAAACTCTTGGTATTCCACAGGAATGAGCTCTGGAATGATTGCTGCAACTCTGACTGGATACGAAATACATTCCTTAGCACAAAATGTACCCCATTGGGAAATCTCCTCGGACCGCCAATCAATGGTGGGATTATGAAAGGCCAGCCAAGGGTGACCCAGAACAACAGGAACTGCCGGGCAATGTGTAAGGTAAAATTCAATATTTTCGGAATGTAAGGCTCCTACGGTAAGTACTACTGGAGGTGTACGGTGAGTAATTATCCCATTAGAAAGCGGACCCCCATCTAAGCCGTGCATGGTGATACATCTATCTTATGGTAACTGCGGAATGCCTAAGGCCTTAGCCCAAGTTAAATCCATAAAGTTTCCTGCAGCTCCACTGTCGACAAAAGCCGACACCAAAGAACTGAGGCTGCCAACCAAAGGAAACTTTAACAGGAACTAAGAGAGAGTTGTTTGAGGAGATAAGCTGCAGACCTAAGTGAACCCCCTCACAATTCACTTGGTCACAGCGTTTCACGACTTGTTCTGGCAATTACGAGCAAAATGTCCCTTACAACCACAGTATAAACAAAGACCGGAATTTTGTCTTCTGGTTTTTTCTTCAGGAGACAACCGGGAGAGACCCATCTGCATGGGCTCCTTGACGTCCTCTGGAATGGAATATACACAAGGACTAGACCTTACAAGTGCTCCTCTTTCATCCCTCCGCTCTCGGAGATGACGATCAATCTTTATAGCATGCTCCATGAGTTTATCGAGAGTCTCAGGAGCGGGGTACTGGAGGAGGCTGTCTTTTATAGCTTCAGATAAACCGAGGCGAAACTGACTGCGCAGAGCAGGGTCATTCCAGCCACAGTCGTTGGACCAACGGCGAAATTCGGTACTATAAACCTCCGCAGGATTTCTTCCTTGTTTGAGAGCGCGCAGCTGACTCTCAGCGGACGCCTCTCTATCTGGGTCATCATACAAGAGCCCTAAAAACTTAAAAAAGGCATCTACAGATAACAATGCATGATCCTCTGCTCTTAAACCAAATGCCTAGGTCTGAGGATCCCCCTGGAGTAAAGAAATAATAATCCAAACCCGCTGAGATTGATTACCAGAGGATGTTGGTCTTAAACGAAAATAAAGTTTACAGGATTCTTTAAAATTAAAAAATTCTTTTCTATCACCGGAAAAATGGTTGGGCAAATGCATCTTTGGTTCAGGGACTACCTTCGGGGAGGCTCGCAAAAGATCTTCCTGCGATCTCACCGGAAGAGAAAGATCCTGAACCATCTGAGTAAGTTCTTGTATCTGGTTTACTAAGAGCTGACCGGGATTCGGCCCTAAACCTGACGGATTCATGAGGCCGATAAACTCTCACAAAAACTGAATGAGAAAAAAATTAAACCCCGTTTAATTTTAAATTTTGTTTTTGGGCCGGTAATAATGTTATGATTCCAGCACTCTGGTCTGAGAAGATTTTATAACAAGGACCTGAGCACTGGAACGTAATGCTGGGAAAGGAAGCGGGAATGGAAAATAGCCCCTGCGCCCTAACTCCGTTGTCTCGCCCGTGCTGTCAGAAATCCCTTGCAAGACTATGGTTGCTTGAGCCCATGGCAGCCGCGTTTGAAGGGCGGATTACGTCTGCCCAACTCCGATGCCCCCTCAGGTCTTAATGGGAGACAAAGGGAAATCCGAGACAGGGTGATAACAAGGGGCCCTCTAACTCAGCAACAAGGCCAGGGGCTACAAGCTAACTTAAACTAGAATATGTGCGGAAAAAACGCCAGGGAAAAGGACAACCAAAATACCCACTTGTCCACTCTCCTACCCGGCACCGCCGAGTTCCGGAGAGGACTTGTGGAAGCGGAACCCTCCGCAAATGCTCCGAAAACAGAATAAAACAATAAAGCGGGCTGAGCCGCAGCACACGGCAGAGCCGCAACTCACGAACACCACACAAGATTCTCTGGCAACCGTGGCCGACAATAGACTTCTTGGGATGAGATGACTACTCCACGATTCAGGAACTCTGAAGACAGGAAAGACCGGACACAGCAGGACTGGAACAGACGTTCAGCAAACCAAAGCAGCATGCAGGAAGCTATTACCGGCGTCTGTGTGAAGCACTGAGAAAGTATTTAACAAGGAGTCCTCCAATCAGATGTTTCCAAGCCATATTATCAAACATGCCGTGCAGCTGCCAGGCTGCACGAGCAGAGACAAGTGTGTGTGTGATTGATTAGATTGACCCTGCAACGGGGAACGCGGTCCGCCGGTGGTGTCCCCGTTGCTAGGGTCCGGGCGGCTCAGCACGCCTGGCGTCCCTGCGTTGCTAGGGAGCCGGTGGCTACGCGCGCACGGCGTCCCAGCATTGCTAGGGACCCGGCGGCTAGCCCGCCCGGCGTCCCTAGTAGCTAGGCGCCGGGCTGCGAGGACATCGCGGACCCCGGCGCCTAACAGTACCCCCCCTTGAGGAGGGGTCAAGGAACCCCTAAAGCCAGGTTTCTGAGGAAATTCTCGAAAAAATGCCCTCTTGAGCCTAGGGGCATGAAGATCCTTATCCAGGACCCAAGACCTTTCCTCCGGACCATAGCCTTTCCAGTGAACTAAAAAATAAAGCCGACCCCGGGACAATTTAGAGTCAAGAACTTTCTCTACCAAGAATTCCTGTTGTCCCCGTACATCCACTGGAGATCTACCCTGAGAGATCCTCCGAGGAAATCTGCTGGAAGAAACGTATTGTTTCAACAGGGAACAATGAAAAGTATTTCCAATTTTAAGAGATCTTGGTAAACGTAGCCGGAAGGCAATTGGGTTGACCTTCTTAATAATAAGAAACGGTCCAATAAATTTGGGTCCCAGTCTAGCCGAGGATTGTCGAAGCCTGATGTTGCGAGTCGACAACCACACCTTATCTCCCACCTTAAAAGTGCAGGGACGTCGGAGCCTGTCTGAAAATTTCTTCTCTCGGAAGGCCGCTTTCCTGAGAGCAAGGTGCACTTTTTTCCAAATTGCTCTGAGATGGGAGGTCAAGGTTAGCGAGGAGACTGGAGAATGATGAAAAAAAGAATTGGCTCTGGGGTGAAAACCAAAAACTGAAAAGAACGGAGACTCTTTGGTGGAGGAATGACAAGAGTTATTGTAAGCAAATTCAGCCAAAGGGAGAAACTCATACCAATCATTCTGGAGTTTGGCTGAATACAGACGCAAATATTGTTTTAATGACTGGTTGACTCGTTCAGTTTGCCCGTTAGACTGTGGGTGGTAACCAGATGTTAACGATAGTGTCATCTTCAATGAGGCACACAAAAATTTCCAGAATTGTGCGATGAATTGTGGACCCCGGTCAGAAAAAATATCAGTGGGCAACCCATGAAGCCTGAACACATGGCGGAGGAACAAAACTGCTAACCCTTGAGCAGAAGGCAATCGGAGAAGAGCAACAAAATGAGCCATTTTACTAAAACGGTCCACTACCACCCAAATGACTCGGAATCCGGCTGAAAGGGGAAGGTCAACCACAAAATCCATGGAAATATGAGACCATGGCCTGAGAGGAACAGCTAAAGGCATGAGTTGCCCGATAGGCAACGAACGAGGAACCTTATGCTGTGCACAAACCTGACATGAATGAACGAATTCCTCAAACGTCTTTAGAAAGACTAGGCCACCACACTGAACGAGAGACTAACTCCAATGTCTTAGTGATTCCCGGATGCCCTGAGACCTTGCTGTCATGAAATTCAGTTAAAACAGTGGCTCTCAAAAATTCAGGGACATAAAGACGACCAGCAGGAGTAAGTCTAGGAGCTTGGTGTTGAAGCTGGTTTAACTGGGTAAATAAATCCTGAGTAAGGCCTGCCCGGATGACCGAAGATGGAAGTATGGAGGTAACAACAGGATTGCTATTGTGAACCGGAAGAAAGCTACGTGACAGGGCATCAGCTTTTGTATTCTTGGAACCAGGCCTGAAAGTAATTATAAACCTGAAACGAGTAAAAAATAATGCCCAACGTGCCTGCTGAGCATTAAGCCGTTTAACTGACTCAATATATTGCAGGTTCTTATGGTCAGTAAAAACCAAAATTGTATGTCTGCTCCCTCCAGCCAATGCCTACTCTCCTCAAAAGCTTATTTCACCGCCAGTAACTCCCGATTACCAACGTCATAGTTGGATTCAGCGGAGGAGAATTTCCTGTACATAAAGGCACAAGGATGTAACTCCAGAGACTCCGGGTCCTCTTGAGAAAGGACAGCCCCCACTCCAACCTCTGAGGCATCAACCTCCACAACAAAAGGCAATTCCGGATTAGGATGTCTGAGGACTGGAGCCGAGACAAAGGCTTGTTTCAAGGCCTGGAAGGACAATTCGGCTTCATGCGACCAGTTGGTAGTATCCGCCCCTTTTTTGTCAGAGCTACTATGGGAGCAACCAGGTCAGAAAAAGAATGAATAAACCTCCTATAATAATTCGCAAACCCTAAAAAACGCTGAATTGCTTTTAAATTAGTGGGTTGCGCCCAATTAAGGATGGCCTGGAGCTTCTTTGGTTCCATGGAAAATTTCTGAGGAGAAATTATGTACCCTAAAAAAGATACTTCCGTGACGTGAAAATCACACTTCTCCAGCTTGGCATATAAATGATTCTCACGTAACTTTTGAAGAACCAGACGCACCTGGGTAACATGTTGTTCTATTGATTCAGAAAAAATCAAGATGTCTTCTAAATAAACGACCACAAATTTCCCTAAGAAGTCACGGAGAACATCGTTAATAAGGTCTTGAAAAACTGCCGGAGCGTTAGACAGGCCGAACGGCATCACCAGGTATTCATAGTGACCCGACTGAGTGCTGAAAGCCGTCTTCCACTCATCCCCAGATTTAATTCAGATGATGTTGTAAGCTCCTCTAAGGTCAATTTTAGAAAAAATCACAGCAGAACGTAATTGATCAAAAAGTACAGAAATCAACGGCAAAGGATAGGTGTTTTTAACGGAGATCTTATTCAGGGCTCTAAAATCAATGCAGGGTCTAAGCGAGCCATCTTTTTTCTCCACAAAGAAAAAACCTGCACTTAAAGGAGATTTTGATGGTCTAATAAATCCCTTCTTTAGGCTTTCCTGAATATAATTATTCATGGCCGTAGTTTCTGGCCCGGACAAAGCATATAATCTCCCCTTTGGCAAAGTGGCACCTGGAACTAGCTCAATCGTACAATCATAAGGCCGATGGGGAGGCAGAATGTCCGCATTGCCTTTAGAGAAGACATCGGCAAACTCTTGGTATTCCACAGGAATGAGCTCTGGAATGATTGCTGCAACTCTGACTGGATACGAAATACATTCCTTAGCACAAAATGTACCCCATTGGGAAATCTAGCCGGACCGCCAATCAATGGTGGGATTATGAAAGGCCAGCCAAGGGTGACCCAGAACAACAGGAACTGCCGGGCAATGTGTAAGGTAAAATTCAATATTTTCGGAATGTAAGGCTCCTACGGTAAGTACTACTGGAGGTGTACGGTGAGTAATTATCCCATTAGAAAGCGGACCCCCATCTAAGCCGTGCATGGTGATACATCTATCTAATGGTAACTGCGGAATGCCTAAGGCCTTAGCCCAAGTTAAATCCATAAAGTTTCCTGCAGCTCCACTGTCGACAAAAGCCGACACCAAAGAACTGAGGCTGCCAACCAAAGGAAACTTTAACAGGAACTAAGAGAGAGTTGTTTGAGGAGATAAGCTGCAGACCTAAGTGAACCCCATCACAATTCACTTGGTCACAGCGTTTCCCGACTTGTTCTGGCAATTACGAGCAAAATGTCCCTTACAACCACAGTATAAACAAAGACCGGAATTTTGTCTTCTGGTTTTTTCTTCAGGAGACAACCGGGAGAGACCCATCTGCATGGGCTCCTCGACGTCCTCTGGAATGGAATATACACAAGGACTAGACCTTACAAGTGCTCCTCTTTCATCCCTCCGCTCTCGGAGACGACGATCAATCTTTATAGCATGCTCCATGAGTTTATCGAGAGTCTCAGGAGCGGGGTACTGGAGGAGGCTGTCTTTTATAGCTTCAGATAAACCGAGGCGAAACTGACTGCGCAGAGCAGGGTCATTCCAGCCACAGTCGTTGGACCAACGGCGAAATTCGGTACTATAAACCTCCGCAGGATTTCTTCCTTGTTTGAGAGCGCGCAGCTGACTCTCAGCGGACGCCTCTCTATCTGGGTCATCATACAAGAGCCCTAAAAACTTAAAAAAGGCATCTACAGATAACAATGCATGATCCTCTGCTCTTAAACCAAATGCCTAGGTCTGAGGATCCCCCTGGAGTAAAGAAATAATAATCCCAACCCGCTGAGATTGATTACCAGAGGATGTTGGTCTTAAACGAAAATAAAGTTTACAGGATTCTTTAAAATTAAAAAATTCTTTTCTATCACCGGAAAAATGGTTGGGCAAATGCATCTTTGGTTCAGGGACTACCTTCGGGGAGGCTCGCAAAAGATCTTCCTGCGATCTCACCGGAAGAGAAAGATCCTGAACCATCTGAGTAAGTTCTTGTATCTGGTTTACTAAGAGCTGACCGGGATTCGGCCCTAAACCTGACGGATTCATGAGGCCGATAAACTCTCACAAAAACTGAATGAGAAAAAAATTAAACCCCGTTTAATTTGAAATTTTGTTTTTGGGCCGGTAATAATGTTATGATTCCAGCACTCTGGTCTGAGAAGATTTTATAACAAGGACCTGAGCACTGGAACGTAATGCTGGGAAAGGAAGCGGGAATGGAAAATAGCCCCTGCGCCCTAACTCCGTTGTCTCGCCCGTGCTGTCAGAAATCCCTTGCAAGACTATGGTTGCTTGAGCCCATGGCAGCCGCGTTTGAAGGGCGGATTACGTCTGCCCAACTCCGATGCCCCCTCAGGTCTTAATGGGAGACAAAGGGAAATCCGAGACAGGGTGATAACAAGGGGCCCTCTAACTCAGCAACAAGGCCAGGGGCTACAAGCTAACTTAAACTAGAATATGTGCGGAAAAAACGCCAGGGAAAAGGACAACCAAAATACCCACTTGTCCACTCTCCTACCCGGCACCGCCGAGTTCCGGAGAGGACTTGTGGAAGCGGAACCCTCCGCAAATGCTCCGAAAACAGAATAAAACAATAAAGCGGGCTGAGCCGCAGCACACGGCAGAGCCGCAACTCACGAACACCACACGAGATTCTCTGGCAACCGTGGCCGACAATAGACTTCTTGGGATGAGATGACTACTCCACGATTCAGGAACTCTGAAGACAGGAAAGACCGGACACAGCAGGACTGGAACAGACGTTCAGCAAACCAAAGCAGCATGCAGGAAGCTATTACCGGCATCTGTGTGAAGCACTGAGAAAGTATTTAACAAGGAGTCCTCCAATCAGATGTTTCCAAGCCATATTATCAAACATGCCGTGCAGCTGCCAGGCTGCACGAGCAGAGACAAGTGTGTGTGTGATTGATTAGATTGACCCTGCAACGGGGAACGCGGTCCGCCGGTGGTGTCCCCGTTGCTAGGGTCCGGGCGGCTCAGCACGCCTGGCGTCCCTGCGTTGCTAGGGAGCCGGCGGCTACGCGTGCACGGCGTCCCAGCGTTGCTAGGGACCCGGCGGCTAGCCCGCCCGGCGTCCCTAGTAGCTAGGCGCCGGGCCGCGAGGACATTGCGTACCCCGGCACCTAACAACCTCTTCATTGATAGACCACATAACCTTTTTGAGGCACACACCTTCAGCGCACACACTCTCTTTATAAAGTGTGGGAGGGGGGCACAAATTTATAGTTTGCAGGGGGGCGTCAAACACCATAGCACCGGCCCTGGACGCATGCGCCACAGGCATGCCAGCTGCCATCATGAAATTTCTGAGGTGCCACAGGGCCCCGAAATCATGCACTACTCCGAAAACATATCTAGAGTCCGTGTATATATTAGCTGACTTACCCTTTGCCAACTCACATGCTCTGGTCAGTGCTACCAGCTCAATGACTTGTGCTGAGTGAGGTGGACCAAGGGGTTCAGCTTCTATAATAGCTTCGTCATATACAACTGCATATCTGGTGCACAGGTCTCCTGAGTCCGTCTGTCTGTGACAACTACCGTCAGTGTAAAAGGTAAAGTCTACGTCTTCTAGTGGGTTGTCACTGATGTCAGGTCTCACAGTGAAAGTCTGGTTCAAGTATTCCATACAATCGTGTGTATCAGTGTCTGTACTAAATCCACCTTCACCATTATTTTCATCCTCTACCCTTTGCGCATGATAAGGCACACTTGGCAAATAATTTGCAGGATTTAGTGTGCTACACCTTTTTATGGTGATGTTTACAGCGGCCATCAGTGATAGTTCCCATTTTGTAAACCGAGCGAATGAGACATGTCTGGTTTGGGCGGAGATTAGCAAGGCTTTTACTGCATGAGGTCATGCCCTAACACTACGTCTTCACTCTTACTTACCAACAAAGCTATAGCTGCAACACTTCGTAGGCAAGTGGGGAGAGACCGTGCTGCAGTGTCCAGCTGTGTATTGTTGTAGGCTACCTGTCTGCTTGCATCACCATGTTTCTGTGTTAGGACCCCTGCCGCGCACCCAGCACTTTCGGGACCATATCATTCAAAAGGTTTCTCATAATTTGGCATCCCCAATGCTGGTGCTTGAGACAAGCACTCTTTTAGTTTCTCAAATGCCAGTTCGGACTCCTCAGTATGAGTAACCCATTCTGGTTTACTTGAAGAGACCATTACTTGAAATGGTAGTGCCAGAATAGAGAACCCCGGAATCCAATTCCGACAATACCCACACATTCCTAGAAAAGTGCAAGTTTGTTGCTGGGTTTGCGGCAGAGTCATGTCACGGATGGCCTGTATCCTGTCTGTGGTCAGGTGTCTTAGTCCTTGTGTCAAGCAGTGTCCCAAGTATTTGACCCTTGTCCGACATAACTGTAATTTATTCTTAGAAACCTTGTGTACTGTCTGGGAGAGGTGAAACAGAAGCTGTTTAGTGTCTTCCAGGGACGACTCAAATGAATTTGAGCATAACAACAAGTCCTTAACATATTGTATCAGCACCGACCCATTCTCAGGCAGAAAGGATTGTAAACAGTCATGTAGGGTTTGGGAGAAAATACTTGGGCTGTCAATGACACCTTGAGGGAGACGGGTCCAGGTGTACTAAGGGCAAAGAGGTACTGGCTGTCGGGGTGAAGAGAAACAGAAAAGAAAGCAGAGCAAAGGTCAATCACAGTGAAGTAAGTAGAGGTAGAGGGAATCTGCATCAGAATGACAGCTGGATTGGGCACTTTGGGGAATTGTCTCTCGACTATTTTGTTTATCCCCCTTAAATCCTGCACTAGCCTTTAACCCCTCCCCCCACTCTTTTTCACAGGGAAGATGGGACTATTGGCTGTGCTGGACGACCTGACTAGGATGCCCTGCTGTAGTAATCATTCTATGACAGGGTATACTCCTAATTCCACCTCTGGTGTCAGAGGATACTGGGGGATATTTGGAGCTATCCTGCCATATTTTATTTGCACTACTACTGGGGCTACATTTGCCATCAATCCAGTGTCCTGTCCATCTTTGGTCCATAGGGAACCCGGTATTTGTGAGATCATTTCCTCTTCCTGTGATGGACATGTGTCTAGAATGGTAGAGTGCAACATTAGCCTTTGAGGTGTGTCTAACATATCTTGTACTTCCAGTGCATGGCTTTTAGGGATATCTAAAAACACACCCTCAGGGGTACAATATATAACACACCACATTTTACATAATAAGTCTCTGCTAAGTAGGTTAGTCGGGGCCGAATCAGACAACAAGAATGAATGTTTGGTATGCAAGGGCCCTATCGTAACTTCTGCAGGTCTAGTCAAAGGATACCGTTGCACTTTTCCCGTTACTCCCATTGCCGAAATAGTTTTGTCCGTGGTCATTATTCCTGTAGGAGTTATTACAGATATGGCCACCCCTGTATCTACGAGGAAAGGTTGTCTTGTACCAACTACCTTGACCATGACTACAGGTTCATCTCTGAGGCTATTAGTCAACCTCACTGGCTGTAAGATACAGGTATGACCTCCTTCCTATTGTCTGTATTGTTGGTTTCCCCGAATTGCATTGACAGCTATCATATGTGAGGGAAGTAATTGTGATGAGTTGGAGGCCTGCCCATCCCTCCTTGGGGAAAATATATGTGTCTCCACTCTATGTGGCTCAAAATCCCTTCTATATGTCCCTTGGTCCCGTCTATGTGTTGGGTAGTTTTGTATACGTGGCTCGTATGTAGGGGCTTGTTGTGTTTTCAGTGTACAGTCCCTGAAAAAATGTCCCTCTCTCCTAAAAGTGTAACACCTACTTACCCTTCTTCACGGTTATTCAATCACCTGGGGGATAGGTTGTGTAGTTTGGCCTTCCATAGCCTGTATACTCACTGTCATCTACCTTTCCCCCTGCTGTTCTTTATGTTTGAAGATATTCTTGTCATGCTCAATAGCAGACTCTCTCAGAGCATCTACAGTGACCCCTCTCCAATTAGGCAAAGAAGTCTGTACCATGACTTTCAATGCCTCTTTGAGTCCGTCCATTAACACAGAGACAGCTACCTCCCTGTGGTTTACATCATTCCTTATATCTCTTATCCCAGTGTATTTAGCCATATCTTGTAAGGCTCTATGAAAATATTCGGATGCCATTTCACTTTCTTTCTGTTTGATAATGAAAATTTTATTCAATTTTACAATTGTGGGGAAATACAATTCTAGTTGTATATTGATTTGTTTCACGTTCTCCTGATTGTATTCATCAGTCAGAGGACTGTCTACCTCTATCTTACAATCCATTATAAACTTGTGGGTGTCAATATTAGGGGGTAGGCATGCTCTTAACACTGTCCGCCAATCTTTGTTTGTGGGTTCATGGGAATAGGTGGTCATTCCGAGTTGTTCGCTCGCAAGCTGCTTTTAGCAGCATTGCACACGATAAGCCGCCGCCTACTGGGAGTGAATCGTAACTTAGCAAAATTGCGAACGAAAGATACGCAATATTGCGAAAAGATTTATCTGTGCAGTTTCTGAGTAGCTCGAGACTTACTCTTCCAGTGCGATCAGTTCAGTGCTTGTCGTTCCTGGTTTGACGTCACAAACACACCCAGCGTTCGCCCAGACACTCCCCCGTTTCTCCAGCCACTCCCGCGTTTTTCCCAGAAACTGCAGCGTTTTTTCACACACTCCCATAAAACGGCCAGTTTCCGCCCAGAAACACCCACTTCCTGTCAATCACATTGCGATCACCAGAACGAAGAAAAAACCTCGTAATGCCGTGAGTAAAATACCAAACTTCTTAGCAAATTTACTTGGTGCAGTCGCAGTGCGAACATTGTGCATGCGCAATTAGCGTAAAATCGCTGCGATGCGAAGAAAATTACAGAGCGAGCAACTCGGAATGACCACCATTACCCAGATCCTTAATAAACTTTTGGCATCTGGCTAAATCTTTCCTGGGATCGGGGAATTCTGAAATGATTGACCGCAGTTCCGACCTGGACCACGGGCAATACATTGCAATATTCCTGATGGGGGTTACTCCCTGGTAATCAGTTCTCCCATTGGGAACTGCTATTACCCGGACAGGGTTTAACCCAACCACTTCATTCCTGTTTGTCTCAGTGCAGGGAGCTACTGTCTCTGTGTAATGAACAGTCCCATACTTACTGGTGGTTATTTTCTCACCCGTCCCTCCAGTGGAAGACACAGCCACTGCTCTTACCGGTTGGACTGTGCCTACCTAAGTTTCATGCATGGTGGCTGCCTGAGAGAGGGCTGAGATCAGGCTGGGCTCGTCTTCCTCCTCTGAACTATAACCCTTGGAAGAACTTAGGACAGGGTACAATTTGCATGGGTTAGGGTTAATACAATTTGTAAGTGCATCCCTATCATTTCCTGGTATGCTATTGGTTGTAGCAGCCTTCTCTCCATCAACATATGGCGGTGGTGGTGCACTTGCACCATGGGCCTAGTTACACAAGCAAGTTCCCTTTGCATTTCTCCTTCTTGTTGACATATGTTTAAACAGTCGTTATGTCTGATCCTTTGTTTCTTGGATTTGATCAGACATATTCTATTTCTAACATTTTGCAGTACCTCTGGTTCAAAACTACCAACCCTAGGAAATGATGCCCTGTCTTCAACAGTCATACGTACCCATTCATCACAAAATGTCTCCGTGTAAGGACCATACTTCCTACACATAATATACCGAGTGGACCCTCTTGGCCTCTGCTCCTCAGCCTGAACCCTGGCTCCTGAACACCTCTCGCGTGCCCACTTGGCTCCCAGTGTCGACTTTTTAAACACAAACACCAAATGACTCACGCGAGACGACGGTGAAAAGTTCCTCCGAGCGCTTTCCACCCGCTCCGTCTCCTCTGGACAGTACCACGGTCCACTCTAGTAGTGATCACCCCGCGTACCCAGTGAGGACCCCTGCCAGACCCCTCAGCACTGGAAGTATGAAGTATTAACAGCAATAAATTAATACCCCACCCTTTTTAGTGGAGGTTGAAAGCCTGATCTTTTTGGTTTCTATCCACTGGAATTTTCTTGGGTGAGAAACACCTTATCGATCAACCTTTCCAAATGAATGTCCAGCAGGAATTTTTCCTGAGAGAGAGTAAGCGAAAAATTCCTTTACTTTACACAAATCACATCTGTGTATGCTAACACAGCGCGCATGATGACGCAATTGCATGAAATTACGCAAATGGTATCACGTTGCGATGCATATCACACACTCGTGCGGTCCAATCGTACATCTTGTTATCTATACGCCCTACAATCACGGGAGTTGAATTTACAAGCTGCGCTCCAAAGCCAGAGCGTAACACCAAAGATCACGCTCCTCCACACGTTATATCTTTAAAAACACACATACTACGTGCCTCAATACCAATAAATACGTGAGGTAGCTAACCTTCATGCCACCGAGCCTCTGCTAACTCAGTGCCTCACCGACGAGATCCCACTTTACGGGGTTCAATCTACTCACACTTACTTTTCAACAACCCACACTTTTAAATTTTCTGTACATAAAAAAAATCACTTCCTTTGATTGGTAGCTTGCCCCAGAGGTACTACACCTATAATAAGATTTTCAGTAATCTGTCTAAAATCGGATAGATACTTGATAATGTTTAAATATAATTATTTTATCCCACCTTATAATTGACTTCTATTATGCGGCTAACTTCCGCTTGCGTAAATACGCACTCACATTTCCCGCCTCCTGCGCATCCACATGTGTACCTGTGCGTCGCTATATATACGCATCTACGTATTATTTTACTATGACACGTGTATACTTGCGTACGCAAGTGTGTGTTGCTGCATACTGTTTCACGAAGCTTGCCACAATCTCTTACCCAACTCTAGTAATACAATAAAAACACTATTTGTATTGTAGCAGTTAGATAAATGCTTCCACGTTCCCTTTGAGCACCGGAAGTCCCCTGCCGGAAAGCTTCCACTACGTGCTACCTAAACTTTTAGGCAGGAACGGAGCATCACTTATGAAATGCAAATATTTTGCGATTAATAAACAACACACTTTTGTTCCCTACACACCCTGAAAGTCACCCACGTGGATAACTTCCGTTGAGTGCTGCCCAAACTTTTAGGCCAGAATACGTTTTGTATGTGCTTTTACAAATACCCACTAAACAAAATACAATAAATTAGAGATGTGCACCGGAAATTTTTCGGGTTTTGTGTTTTGGTTTTGGATTCGGTTCCGCAGCCGTGTTTTGGATTCGGACACGTTTTGACAAAACCTCAAATGTGTGCACCGTTGTCCACACCTAATGCGTGAACAAGTGTGCACACTCCCCAGCGCTGATAGTGATCGAGAAATGGAAGTTAATTGATGGTGCAGGCTGCTGCCCCAATTTATAAGGATAATTGTATTCCTTATATTACACAGACAACCTAATAATTTGCATAGGAGAGACCTCCTTGCAAATAAAAAAGGGCGCTGTCTGCACCAATCAAATGGAGACCACACAATTATGTCAATGGTAAAATTTCATAAAATTTATTAAAAAAAAAAAAGGAAAACCTCAATTTTCACATACATGTGCTGCAGCACAAAAAAATACATATATATATTCAATCAAACAACCATGATTAATTAAACATCAGACCAATTCATAGCTCATATATCCCCTCTAATCTACAGACCATAACTGCTATAGGCCAGCGAACAATCAATTGAGATTTAATTAGTAGATATTTCCAACTAATGTCCACTGAATCGTATATTATGTGGTATGGGCTGATCTTCAAACACTAGGTGTTCATGTGTCCTCAAAAATGACGTAGGATATTACTTAAGATTGTGTGCACACACTGATTGATATATTTGAATATTGCTATGTATGTTTTATCACCTCCAACTGGTTTCAACCTTTATATTGATCCATGATTCTACTCCCTCTGCTGGTGCTTGTTCCGTTTAATTGCAGACTATCTGGAGTATAAATCTTTTCATAGGCATCCACAGTGCTCCGGCTCCCTCTGCTGGTGGTTAGCCGTAATGGCAGGTACACTGATGATTGTGCCGTGGATCTTAAGCTGGATTCCAAATAAATGATGTAGGAAGGTGATACAACCTGACACAGTCAACTCGAAAACGCGTTTCTCCGCCTTCTAGCACCTCAGCGGCTTCCTCAGTACCTGAGGAACATAGCAATATTCAAATATATCAATCAGTGTGTGCACACAATCTTAAGTAATATCCTACGTCATTTTTGAGGACACATGAACACCGTGGGGTATATTTACTAAGGTCCCGATTTTGACCGAGATGCCGTTTTTTCTTCAAAGTGTCATCTCGGTAATTTACTAAACTCAAATCACGGCAGTGATGAGGGCATTCGTATTATTTGGGTAGTCCATGAAAATAATTACGAATGAATACACCATCGGTCAAAACGCGGCTGTTTAAGTATGAATCTCGGTCATTTACTAAGAAGTGCAAAGCAAAAAAAAAATAAAACACTGCCGTGAAAAATTACAACTCGTAAAAAAGTGCTAAAAAAAAACAGACCTGCTTTTTTAATCCGTGATTGTATAGGCATGCAGGGATCCATGAGATCCGTGCATGTATATCAGTGGGAAGGGGTGGGAAAGTGGTTATTTTCTAAAAAAAAATTGCGTGGGGTCCCCCCTCCTAAGCATAACCAGCATCGGGCTCTTTGAGACGATCCTGGTTGCAGAAATATGGGGAAAAAATTGACAGGGGTTCCCCCATATTTAAGCAACCAGCATCGGGCTCTGCGCCTGGTCCTGGTTCCAAAAATACGGGGGACAAAAAGAGTAGGGGTCCCCCGTATTTTTAAAACCAGCACCGGGCTCCACTAGCTGGACAGATAATGCCACAGCCGGGGGTCACTTTTATATAGTGCCCTGCGGCC
This sequence comes from Pseudophryne corroboree, assembly GCF_028390025.1. Taxonomy (NCBI): domain Eukaryota; kingdom Metazoa; phylum Chordata; class Amphibia; order Anura; family Myobatrachidae; genus Pseudophryne; species Pseudophryne corroboree. Next base: position 15,565,034 of record NC_086449.1, read on the forward strand.
GTGGCATCAAATATCCAACTAGTCACCCCTGGCCGGGGTACCCTGGGGGAGTGGGGACCCCTTCAATCAAGGGGTCCCCCCCAGCCACCCAAGGGCCAGGGGTGAAGCCCGAGGCTGTCCCCCCCATCCAATTGGCTGCGGATGGGGGGCTGATAGCCTTTTGTGAAAATGAAAAGATATTGTTTTTAGTAGCAGTACTACAAGGCCCAGCAAGCCTCCCCCGCATGCTGGTACTTGGAGAACCACAAGTACCAGCATGCGGTGGAAAAACGGGCCCGCTGGTACCTGTAGTACTACTACTAAAAAAATACCCAAAAAAAGACAAGACACACACACCTTGAAAGTAAAGATTTATTACATACATCCACACAAACATACAAACATACTTACCTATGGCCCCACGCAGGTCGGTCCTCTTCTCCAGTAGAATCCAAGGGGTACCTGTTGAATAAATTATACTCACCAGCTCCAGGGTCCCAGGCTCCTCGTAGCATCCATTTGTAATCCACGTACTTGAATAAAATAAAAAAACGGACACCCGAGCCACGCACTGAAAGGGGACCCATGTTTGCACATGGGTCCCCTTTCCCCGACTGCCAGAAACCCACTCTGACTTCTGTCTAAGTGGGTTTCTTCAGCCAATCAGGGAGCGCCACGTTGTAGCACCCTCCGGATCGGCTGTGTGCTCCTGTACTGACTGACAGGCGGCACACGGCAGTGTTACAATGTAGCGCCTATGCGCTCCATTGTAACCAATGGTGGGAACTTTCTGCCCTGCGGTTGACCGAAAGTGACCTCACCGCTGAGCAGAAAGTTCCCACCATTGGTTACAAAGGAGCGCATAGGCGCTACATTGTAACACTGCCGTGTGCCGCCTGTCAGTCAGTACAGGAGCACACAGCCGATCAGGAGGGTGCTACAACGTGGCGCTCCCTGATTGGCTGAAGAAACCCACTTAGACAGAAGTCAGAGTGGGTTTCTGGCAGTCGGGGAAAGGGGACCCATGTGCAAACATGGGTCCCCTTTCAGTGCGTGGCTCGGGTGTCCGTTTTTTTATTTTATTCAAGTACGTGGATTACAAATGGATGCTACGAGGAGCCTGGGACCCTGGAGCTGGTGAGTATAATTTATTCAACAGGTACCCCTTGGATTCTACTGGAGAAGAGGACCGACCTGCGTGGGGCCATAGGTAAGTATGTTTGTATGTTTGTGTGGATGTATGTAATAAATCTTTACTTTCAAGGTGTGTGTGTCTTGTCTTTTTTTGGGTATTTTTTTAGTAGTAGTACTACAGGTACCAGCGGGCCCGTTTTTCCGCCGCATGCTGGTACTTGTGGTTCTCCTAGTACCAGCATGCGGGGGAGGCTTGCTGGGCCTTGTAGTACTGCTACTAAAAACAATATCTTTTCATTTTCACAAAAGGCTATCAGCCCCCCATCCGCAGCCAATTGGATGGGGGGGACAGCCTCGGGCTTCACCCCTGGCCCTTGGGTGGCTGGGGGGGACCCCTTGATTGAAGGGGTCCCCACTCCCCCAGGGTACCCCGGCCAGGGGTGACTAGTTGGATATTTGATGCCCCGGCCGCAGGGCACTATATAAAAGTGACCCCCGGCTGTGGCATTATCTGTCCAGCTAGTGGAGCCCGGTGCTGGTTTTAAAAATACGGGGGACCCCTACTCTTTTTGTCCCCCGTATTTTTGGAACCAGGACCAGGCGCAGAGCCCGATGCTGGTTGCTTAAATATGGGGGAACCCCTGTCAATTTTTTCCCCATATTTCTGCAAGCAGGATCGGCTCAAAGAGCCCGAGGCTGGTTATGCTTAGGAGGGGGGACCCCACGCATTTTTTTTCTCCGTTTTACAGTGTTTATTTAAAAAAAAAAAAAAAACCCCAGCACGGATCACACAGATCCGGCCGAGATTCATTTTGAAAAAGTCGGCAGTGTTTTGCTAATCACTGCCGTAAAAAAGGTTAAAAAAAACACGAATTACATCGACATCGGAACAAATGAAAAATCCGAATACGACAGCTTAGTAAATTAGTCGTAATAAATTCAAAAAGTTGCAGTTTTACACTTTCGATGTCATTCGTGATTGAACTTTGACCTTTTTCCGAAAGTTAAGAATGTTAGTAAATATACCCCCTAGTGTTTGAAGATCAGCCCATACCACATAATATACGATTCAGTGAACATTAGTTGGAAATATCTACTAATTAAATCTCAATTGATTGTTTGCTGGCCTATAGCAGTTATGGTCTGTAGATTAGAGGGGATATATGAGCTATGAATTGGTCTGATGTTTAATTAATCATGGTTGTTTGATTGAATATATATATGTATTTTTTGTGCTGCAGCACATGTATGTGAAAATTGAGGTTTTCCTTTTTTTTTTAAAATAAATTTTATGAAATTTTACCATTGACATAATTGTGTGGTCTCCATTTGATTGGTGCAGACAGCGCCCTTTTTTATTTGCAAGGAGGTCTTTCCTTTGACAAAACCTCCCTGAAATTTTTTTGTCATATTTGGGTGTGTTTTGGATTCGGGTGTTTTTTTCAAAAAACCCTCAAAAACAGCTTAAATCATAGAATTTGGGGGTAATTTTGATCCTATAGTATTATTAACCTCAATAACCACAATTGCCACTCATTTCCAGTCTATTCTGAACACCTCACACCTCACAATACTATTTTTAGTCCTAAAATTTGCACCGAGGTCGCTGGATGACTAAGCAAAGCGACCCAAGAGGACGGCACAAACACCTTGCCCATCTAGGAATGGCACTGCAGTGTCAGACAGGATGGCACTTAAAAAAATTGGCCCAAACAGCACATGATGCAAAGAAAAGAGAAAAAGAGGTGCACTGCGGTCGCTGGACGGCTAAGCTAAGCGACACAAACACCTCAATTTCACAGGAATTATTTGTTCTAATCAATGGTATTATTGGTCCAAATCACTGGAAGAAAATGACAAAATCACTGGAATTATTCGTACTAATCAATGGTATTATTGGTCCAAATCACTGGAAGAAAATGACAAAATCACTGGAATTATTCGTTCTAATCAATGGTATTATTGGTCCAAATCACTGGAAGAAAATGACAAAATCACTGGAATTATTCGTTCTAATCAATGGTATTATTGGTCCAAATCACTGGAAGAAAATGACAAAATCACTGGAATTATTCGTTCTAATCAATGGTATGGAAGTTATCGATTCTTTTTTTTTTTATTTCCCCTATTCTCCTGCATAGCCACAGTAAAATGTTGCAATGTTAAGTATTGATTTGTGCCTTCTGGGGGTCCACTTCTTCACCAAACCCAACCAAATCTCATCCTAACCCTCTGTTCCACGTTCTCTATGTACCCCATCTGTGTCACCCATGTCTGTCTACCCCTCCCCTTTAGATTTTAAGCTCCAACGAGCAGAGAACTCTTCCCTCATGTGCTTATCCTTTGTCTTACTTTAATAATCTTCAACTGTACCACATCCAGCAGTCTTCTGCCACCTGATACTTATTCCAGTGTCATCTGCTGATGTAACTATGTTTATTTACCCTGTATTTGTCCTATACTGTCATCAACTGTAAGTTGCTGTTTTCCTGTTTGATTATTTATGTACTCTGTAATTGGGCACTGCGGAACCCTTGTGGCACCATATAAATAAAGGATAATAATAATAATAATATAGGGTGTATAATCCCCAGGTGTATCTCACACATCGCTCAGTACAGATTACAGGATGTATAATCACCAGGTGTATAACACACATCGCACAGTTCAGTATATAGGGTGTATAATCCCAAGGTGTATCTCACACATCGCTCAGTACAGTATACAGGGTGTATAATCACCAGGTGTATCACAAACATTGCACAGTACAGTATACAGGGTGTATAATCCCCAGGTGTATCTCACACATCGCACAGTACAGATTACAGGCTGTATAAAATCACCAGGTGTATAACACATGTCGCACAGTACAGTATACATACTGGTCACAACAACAATGCAGCAGATATTGAGCACTGATCAGGATACTAGAAGTGACACAGAGCTGCAAGATACAGCAATGGCCTACTGTACTGTACTATATATGTGTACTGCTGGTCACCAAAATGCTGCACGGTCCTACTATATACTGCTCACAATAATGCAGCGCAGAGATAGTATACTTGACACAGAGCAGCAAGATACAGCAATGGCCTTCTGTACTGTACTATATGTATACCGCTGGTCATCAAAATGCTGCACTGTACTACTATATACTACTCACAATAATGCAGCACAGAGATAGTATACTTGACACAGCGCTGCAAGATACAGCAATGGCCTACTGTACTGTACTATATATGTATACTGCTGGTCACCAAAATGCTGCACTGTCCTACTATATACTGCTCACAATAATGCAGCACAGAGATAGTATGCTTGACACAGAGCTGCAAGATACAGCAATGGCCTACTGTACTGTACTACTATAATTATATACTGGTGGTCCCCAGTCCCCACAATGCAGCACACTGAGCAGATATTTGCAGCACACTGAGCACAGATTACGGAGCTTTTCAGGGAGAGAACGCAGCCACATCCTCTCCGTTCAATCACCAATGCATGAGTGGAAAATGGCGGCGACGCACAACTCTTTATATAGAATATAAATCTCACGAGAATCCGACAGCGGGATGATGACGTTCGGTCGGGTTCGGGTTAACCGAGCAAGGCTGGAAGATCCGAAGCTGCCTCGGACCCATGTAAAATAGGTGAAGTTGGGGGGGGGGGGTTCGGATCTCAATGAACCGAACCCGCTCATCTCTACAATAAATGTATAACAAATAACTTATCCGATTTTATGCAGATCTATAATGACTACTACAACCTATGGCAACAATATATGAGAGTATACACAAAATATCTGTACGCTTGTGTGCGTTTTCGCACCAAAAGTAACACAAAGAAATAGCTTTTCCTTGCTGTCCCTCAGTTCGCTCCAGCACCTCTGAGACTATACAAGACAGACATGGTTTAACAACATTAGGTAGTTTTAACACAACACCGGAAATTGTTTTACTTTAGACATATCCTCCACCCTTTGTTGTTAGACCAAAGTCTGTTAGGCACTGGAAGTCCGTGAGTATGAGGTGAACTGGACAGAGTCCCCAACTGTAAAGTTCAATCAATTTACAAGGAAAAGCAATACCGTATCACAATGTGGTTCAGGCTGCTGTGGCCGTTAAACATAAGCAAATAACCGCTAAGATATGTATGCACGTTACATATACACGCTGACACGCTATGCGCACAATGCAGCGACACGTGTGGCTGAATACACCTTATCTCCAAACAAGAATGGAATGCGACACCAGTAGTTAAATGTAATGTTGTGGTCCAACGCATCAACAGTATTTACTCAAAAGATACAGATAAAGATACAACAATATTGCAGAGAAGAGCTACAACCATTAGGACATACGTTTGTTCGCGAGCACTCCCGGATCCAGGACTCAGTCAGTCTTAGCAAGATGACCTTCAGAGAATAGACTGAGCCTGGTCAGGAGGACTCTCTTTATACAATGTGTCCAAATACAGTACAATGGGAGATGTAAGCTCTTCTTTCATATGTCAAGGGGCAGGTCATTTACAGTACATGAGAGGTCAAAGGTTGGTTTAAATGAATGGGCGATGCTTGGTCCAGGTGTACTTGCAGGTGTTTGCCACTGGGTTCCGCCGGATATCAAGAGTACAGTATTTACAGAAGTTTATGAACATTACAATTCTGCACATATCTATGTGCAGAAACATGCGATAAACTGCAAATAGTGACCGGAATGTGGCTCTCAAAATACTGCACATCTTGATACCAAACATTAAGTTCTAACCTTGCTCCATCCCCTCACATCCTGTAACCCTGAATAACTCTGTTGTTCTATCTTTTGAGTATATGTAACTTGCTGGAAAAGTGTGTGGAGACTGTGTAAATTATGCACTATATAAATAGAATATTGAATATGACTTTGTGGCTTTTCTGTGTGAATGCGTATGCTACTGTATGTAATGACGTATTCAGCAAAAATGCTATAGATACCCTATCTATTGACTGAGAATGGAATTGCCACACTTATTGTTCCCCAAGTCATTCCCTGTGATTTGTCTGGTAACTAAATATGTATGGGATAAATTCGAACAAAGGTTCATCAGGGAATCAAAGTCATCTTTAAGAGCTGGGTTATTATTTGTTAAGAAGAAATATGTGAGTCTGCGGCCCTGCATTGACTAATGGGGGCTAAATGCAATCATAATTAAGGATTGAATTCCCCTACTACTGAATCTGCTGGCTCTTTGATCAAATTAAAAAGGCTAAAGTTTTCTCTAAATTAGATCTTTGTGGGACCTACAATTTTATAAGAATCAGATCCAGAGATGAATGGAAGAACACTTGTGTTGAATAGTGTTAAGTAATGTGCCATCTGTTGTCTAAAAATAAAGGAACAGCATATTCTAAGATAATCTGTATAAATATGTTGTGGTCTTCCTGGACAACTTCATGAACATTTAAAAAAATGTAAAGATCTACCACTAACGTGAGTGAAGTCTGGACTTTTTTTAGGCATACCATCTATATTAATGTAGAAATGCAATTTTGAGCAGGAGGAGATTGTATTCTTGGGTTACATTATCTCTGGACCCTGAGAAGCTTGCTGCTCTCCCTCTAACCTTCCTGGTATTTTGCAATGTTTACAGGTAGTTTATCAAGAATTATTTATCTGTAGTGACGCCCATGAGAGCACTCACCAGGAAATCACAAAATACCAAGGTTTGGCTTCCTGACGTTTTCTTGTTTATAAACAGCTTTTACTTTACTTTAGCAGCCATTCTGAGGCAACCAGATCCTGGCCAGCCTCTCTTCCTATACAGTAAGTGGATGGCTCTTCAGTTGAAGTTGGTGCTATCCTCTCACAAAGTTATACAACTGGGAAAATGCACCGCCCTCATTCTTTTCCAACATGTTTTCTGCTCAAAAGAAGAATTATGCTGCGGGAACATGAACATGTAGAGATTTAATCTTGCCATCCAGGAGTGGCCAAACCTGTTAGAGGGAGCAAAATTCCCTTCGATAGTCTTGACAGACAATAAAAATGTTGTACCTTCAAATAGCACACTGTTTGAATTATCGCCAGTAGAGATGGTAATTGTTTTTTCACTGATTTAATCTAGTCATCACATACTATCCAGGAAACACAAATGTCAAATCCAATGATCATTTCCCCTCATTCTGTGCCACTGATAAAGAGGAGGAGGTGGGACCCTAGACTTAATCCTCAGATGTTTTGGTGGTAGTCTGTATGTCAGGATAGTAAGGTTTCAGTGTAAGCCTAGTCTACCTTTCCTGAACACAAGATTCCACTTCAAGTTCCTATGGGCCCTTTATAATACCATTTCCTGACCGTCCACGGATTTATAACAGGGATTCATGTTGATGGCACTACAGAGAAGTCAAACAAACAAAGAGTAAGGGGGGTGCAAATCCCCACCCCCTACAGAGAAGTCATTAGATTCAGCGACAAGTGTCCATGCTGACAAACCAAGAAAAGCATTAAATAATTGTCAAAATCCAAGTCACTGTGGTCACTTATACCCTTCAAAAAAGGAGGGGGAGGATAAATCAAGATTGAGCTGAAATCAGAGATTCAGCTAGATGCTATTTGTCTTGTATTAAAAACAGACAGACAGCTCTATATGTTTCCAAAGATAAAGGATGTCCCCCTCACTGGTAGTAGTCTGGAATGCAAACTTTGCTCCATTGGTTAGCCAGCTTTAAATAGATGCCTTCACATTTAACACATTAGGTTTTAGTAGGGCCCCATACTGTTTCCTAGTATTTGAGTATGGCTTATCCTTTGATTCTGATCCCATGCTGCCTGCCAGTGATGTGGCATCAGTCCCCGCAGACCTCGTGGTGGCTTGTGGGTGCCATCACTGATGCATCCACTACTAATTCTGCAGATTCCATGTTTTCTAGCCATCCATATGTATTTTGCTGAAATTGTCCCTCCAAATATGGGTACCACCTTGGAGGAGATACAGTGGATTCTAGAGGTCGTATTTAACATCTAGCATCTGTCAGGATTGCACAGTGGTATAGCATTACCTGTAAGTACTCAGAACACTAGCACCACCGGCAGAAGCTGCATTTCCCCCTATGAAACCCTGACAATGAGCATGAAACCTCCAGCAATGAGCATGTAACCCAGAGCATGAAACCCCTGACACTGAGCATGGAACCCAGAGTATGAAACCCTTGACAACAAGTATGAAACCACTGACAAAGGGGCAGGTAATTTAAAAGTATTTAGAAACGTTACTGTGGGGAATAATGCGTAAGGGGTAATATTGTGTGTGAGGCATAAAATGGTGTCATGGGCATAACTGTATATGGCATAATGTATAATGGGCATTACAGTGTATGGCATAATGTGTGATGAGCATTACAGTGTGGCATATTGTGTAATGGGGATTATGGTGTAGTTTAATATGTAATGGGCATTACAGTGTGTGTAATAGTGTGGAATGGGCATTACAGTGTATGGTATAATGTGTAATGGGCAGTACATCAGGTGGCATATTGCATAATGGGCATTAAAAGGTGTGGTATAATGTGTAATGGACATTACAGTGTGTGGAATATTGTGTAATTGGCATTACGGTGTGTGGCATATTGTGTAAGGGGCATTACAATAAGGAGGAATTAAGACACAATGTAAACGGCATGAATCAGGATTTATTTTTTCCTTTGGTGGTCAATATCTGGGCATGCAAATTGCAAAACTGGGGTGTATGGTAGTCTTTTCCTGCAATGCCATGCCCCTTGCAGTGAGGACACGCCCTTGCAGCAAGGCAACACACCTTTTTTGGAGTACTCCTACAATGTGCACAAATTCTTTGTATTTAAAATGTCTATGAGATGGAGGCGCATTTTTAACTGTTCACACTGGTAGCCAAATTGTCTAAATGTAGGGATAACAGTAGTTGAAAAAGATTTGGGAGTGCTCATCAACAATAAACTTGGTAGCAGTACACAATGTCAAAATGCAGCAACAAAAGCAAATAAGGTGTTAGCATGCATTAAACAGGGAATGGAGACAAGGGATGAGAGTGTAATCCTGCGACTGTATAAATCATTGGTGCGGCCACACCTGGACTATTGTGTACAGTTCTGGGCAACTCACTATAAAAAAAATATCTTGGAACTCGAAAAAGTTCAGAGGCGAGCCACCAAACTGATTAAGGGGTTAGAGGCACTGGATTATGATGAAAGACTTAAAAGGTTAGATTTGTTTACACTGGAAAAGAGGCGACTGAGAGGAGACATTATTAATATTTTTAAATACATTAAGGGATAATACAAGGATTTATCAAACAATTTGTTTATAAAAAAACACTACATAGGACACGAGGACACACCCTGAGGTTAGAAGAAAAAAAAAACTCCATACACAATGGAGAAAAGAGTTCTTCACAGTAAGAACAGTAAGGATTTGGATTTCCTTGCCAGAGAAGGTAGTAATGGTGGACTCAATCAATAAGTTTAAAAATGGATTAGATAAATTCCTAGTGGAAAAAAATATCCAAGGATACAGCATTTAATTAAGATAAAAAAAAAAACATTTATAATACAGGTTGAACTCAATGGACATCTGCCTTTTTTTAACCTCAACAACTATGTAACTATGTAACTATGTAAAAAAGGTCCTGTCTGTTTTACCAAAATGGCATTAGTGTGTGTGTGGGGGATCAGAAACTTCTTTGGCAGGGGGAAGCAAAAGTTATAGTTATAGTGCTGCCTGCCTAGGCTCTGGAGTGTCCTGATAGTTCTTCTGCCTTAGCCCTTAAATTTAGATAAGTTTATGTTACAGTACTTCATCAGTTTTTTTAATATACTGTACATTTTATTCTACGTGCATTTCAATGGCTATCCACACAGGGATGTGGCAGAATTTGCCTTCCATAGTTATTTTTGTGTCATACTGCTGTAGGACCTTTTGTTAGAGCTTTTAATTGTTATTCTCATTACATGATTGCTGTGACATCAGTGATCTCCGCCTCTAGCTCAACCACACATTGAAGATCCTTTCACAGCTGTGCTGCTGAAACAAATAAATTTTCCTCATTGTCACGGTGCAGCAGCACGAACGCCAGGAGCGCCAGTACTTGCCTGTCTGGATGCTCTGGCGGGGTCCCTACAGCAGAGGTCGGGGCTCCTGAAAGGCGGGCGCTAATCGTAGGCAGCTCTGGAGGAGGGTGGTAGGTCGGCAGTTTTCAGCTGCAGAGGTCCATTATGGGCGCCACCATCTTGCTTCGTCAGGTGACTGTTCTGACCAATGGCAAAGCAGGTGCAGGAAACCAATTAGGAACCAGCCTGCAGGTATAAAGTAAGGCTTTCCTGGTGCATAGATCGCCAGTGCAACGTCTCATGCACACACACGTACAGTGGCTGTGTGTAAAGTATGCTGTGCCTTTCATCTGTGTCTTCGTAGCATCCAGCTTCTCAGTTCCACACAGGACCGAGTTTCTCACAGCCTATTTTCGGACTGATCCCGTTGCTCAAACAATGCCAACCCCTTCTGTCTCCTTCAGAAGCCCGGTTTCGCCTGTATTCAGCTGTTCCAATCCGCCAAGGGGTGTCGAGGAACCGGCTCTCAATAATCAGCCTCCTACCATCATTACCTATCTGACGGCTGATATATTTCTCTGTTGAAGACTATTTGCCTGAGACACTTATGAACAAGACTTTCATTCAACCAGCCCAGCTAATCATTACCAGACCAGCACATGATGACTCCCAGGTTACTGTTCTGGATTCATCACTCTCAACAAGTCTGACAGTTTGCACTGGCGTAATGAATCCGGAGGGTGTCCAGGGTTCCGGCATGGATCTTCTCCAGAATATAGCTAGCCGTTTGGAGGGTTTAGAGACATTCCAGCATCAGCTGGCTCAATTTATTCAAGAGATGTCATCCTGTCAAGATTCGATGCAGGATAACATCGCTAGCATTACTGCGGGTCAGTGTACCAAGGTTCAGCAAGTACAACCTGTAGCTGTCCCTGTGGTGGCGTCTCCTTCATCTTTACGTCTTCCCACACCCACCAAATTTGAAGGAAACTCAAAGTTATGCCGAGGGTTCCTGAACCAGTGCGAGGTTCACTTTTTTCTACAACCTTTTAACTTCCCGACTCAAAAGGCGAAGGTCGCTTACATAGTTTTCCTACTTGCTGGTCCAGCCTTGGACTGGGTTTCACCATTTTGGGAAATGGCTGATGCGCTATTGGATAATTACCCTGAGTTTCTGGCTACTTTTCGTAAAATCTTCGATGAGCCCATCTATTGAGATTATGTGTCTTAGCCAAGGGAATCGAACAGTAGGCCAGTACATAGTGCAGTTCCAGACTTACACTTCTGAGCTTCGTTGGAATTAGGAGGCTTTAGTATCCACTTTTTGAAATGGACTCTCAGACTGGATCAAGGACGATCTAGCTACCCGTGATCTTCCAACTAAATTGGACGACTTAATATTTCTTTGTAATAAAGTAGATCTGCGGTTTAGATAATGCCAGTCGGCGAGGTATCGTTCAGAGTGACCAAGGTTCCATCCTCCCCCTCCAACTCTGAGCGTATCCTTAGAAGCATCTCATGATTAACCAATCCAAATCAACAGGGCCCATCTGATTTCAGATGAGCATCAGAGAAGACGCAAGGAGAATTTGTGTCTATATTGTGGGGCTTCAGGATATTTAGTTGCTTCTTGAACTCAACGACCGGGAAACAAAATCTCCTAGCCAGCAGTGGAGACACTAGGTTAGGAGTATTGAGTTTGTTTCCATTTCAAGTTCAACCTTTCCTAAAAGTCAGCCTACTGTAGATTTGCCTCAAGGAGTTAAAACATTTTTTTATCTTTTCGATTCGGGGGCCGCTGAGAACTTCATCACAGCCGATCTAGTTCAGAAAATGCAAATTCCTGTGTTCAACCTTTACCGTCCGATAACCCTCTCCGCTGTGGATGGAAGTCGGATATCCAGTGGTGTAATCACCCATCAGACTTTCCCTGTCCAATTATGTATAGGAGCTCTCCATAAAGAGATGGTTAATTTTTTAGATTTACACAAAGCTACACATAAGATTGTATTAGGGTTCCCTTGGTTAAGGAAGCATAACTCAAGAATAGATTGGGAGAATATGTAATTTTTGTCCTGGGGAGTCTCCAGCTCTAATTGGCTTTTTAAGTGAATTGTAAGTTTGAAACAGCAGCAGGTGAGTTAGAATACAGAAAAGGTGAGTTTTATAATATGCAATCAGGAACACAAATATTTGCAATACCATTAAGCCTCTAGTGAGGCTGCAAGGGGCTGACCTTGTGAGTCAGTGAGAGGGTCTCTAACTTGGAGTAGCAGAGGGGCTGTGATTGTTGCGTGTGTGAGGGGCTGATATTTCGTGTGTGTGTGAGGGGCAGATATTTTGAGGGTATAGGGCTGCCTTTGTTTCTGTCTTTGTTTTTGTTCTATTTTGTGTGTGAGCATACTAGGTACCGCCCAGGGACGCTGCCGGTGGAGAAAGAGCCTACTGCTGCTGCCAGCAGGTACTACCAGGGAGCCACAATCGGCCTGCGGGGTCTGGATCCACTGCTGAGCTGCACAAGGGGGCAAGGAAGACTGCTGCTGCAGACATCAGAGGAGAGGACGGAAGGGGACGGAGACTGCTGAATACAAGCGAAGTAACCAGTGACTACTGCTGCATAAAAGCGAAGGATTAGGGGACACAAAGGATTGATAAGTAAAAGCCCAACTTCATTATTGTGTAGTGAGTGTTTTGCCTAGATTGTTTTGCTTCTCTATTTCTTGGGTAATATGGAGTTAGACCTTACAAAAATATGGGTGGGGCTGGGATTGGGGATTTCACTCAGTGCATGTCGTTCAAGATGTACGCGCACCTGGAGCAACCATCTCAGTGCGAGTATATCTGCATGAGGTGTTTGCAAACGGTTGCCCTGGAAGCACAGGTAACTGATCTAGAGCAAACCGCTACGTGACTGAGGGAGATTCACAATCTTGAGCGAAGTTTAGATAGAACGGTGGAGGAGTTGAGGGAGGGGTCACTGGTAGATGAGGATGACCAGGCAGTTAGCTGGGTCACAGTTAGAAGGAAGAAAAAAAAAAGGGGAGGCTCGACATCTCTGAACAAACAAACCCGAATAAATTCGCACGACTGGACGAGGAATCGGAGGATGATAGTGAGGAAATGACGGTGCCGGAGTAGACTGTTCCATCTAGCAACCAGAGGAGCGGTCCCACTGGCGCAGTTGGGATAAAAGTTAGTAAGGAACCTAGTCAGATTGTGGTGGTAGGGTATTCCATTATTAGGAAGACAGATAGGGCAATATGCTACCGGGACCGTGATCGCCGTACGGTCTGTTGGCTACCGGGTGCTCCAGTGCGGTACATCACGGACCGGGTAGATAGATTGCTGGGAAGGGCTGGGAAGGATTTAGCGGTCTTGGTGCATGTTGGCACCAACGACAAAGTTAGAGGAAGGTGGGATGTCCTTAAGAAAGACTATAGGGAATTATTCAAGAAACTTAAGGCAAGGACATCTAAGGTAATATTCTCTGAATTATTACCCATGCCACACGCTAGCCCAGGGAGACAGAGGGAGATTAGGGAGGTTAATGTGTGGCTTAGGGATTGGTGCAGGAAAGAAGGGTTTGTGTTCCTAGAACACTGGGTGGACTTCTCAGTCAGGCGCCATCTTTTTTGTCGTGATGGATTGCACCTGAATGAGGAGGGGGCAGCGGTGCTGGGGGGAAGGATGGTTAGAAGGTTGGAGGAAATTTTTAACTAGGTGCCTGGGGGAAGGATTTAGCAAGAAATCACGGGTCATTCAGTAAGAATAGCAGAGGCGGTGTTAGTGAACAAAACGGGGAGGAGTATGGGGGAGGAATAGAGCAGACGGAAAGGGTAGTAACATGGGAATTACAAAGGGTTTTAGAATAACAGTAACAATGATGATTACGGGTCATCTTTGCTGCATAAGAATTATGATGTCGCAACCATAAGGGGAAATACATAGCTCAATTGTATGTATGTAAATGCTAGAAGCCTTACAGGTAAAAAAGGGAACTAGAAATCCTCGCAGCAAGCAAGAATATGATATTATAGGCGTTACTGAAACATGGTGGGACAAATCTCATGATTGGACAGTCAATCTAGAGGGTTACATGCTGTACAGGAGAGACAGACTAAATAAACGGAGTGGAGGGGTATGTCTTTACGTAAAGCCATTTCTAAAACCTGTTATACAGGAAGATATTCAAGAAGGGACTGTAAATACTATTGAGACATTATGGGTAGAAATTGCATGCGGGGGTAAAGGAATAAAGAAGTTATTATTGGGGATATGCTACAGGCCGCCTGGTATTAATGTGTCTGATGAGAAATTGTTACTGAATCAAATTGAAAGAGCAGCAGGAATATTAGACATAGTCTTTAACTATCCGAAGATAAACTGGAAAATCAATTCATGTGAAACTGCTAGGGGCAATATGTTTTTAAACACGCTAAATGATAATTACTTAGTTCAATTAATCGAGGAACCAACTAGGTACAATGCAATCTTAGACCTGGTATTAACTAAAAATGGGGAATTGGTATCAAATATTGAAGTAGGAGAGCCCATAGGTAACAGCGACCACAATATGGTCACATTCAATATCAGTTTTCATAAGCAGTCCTATACTGGCTCAACTAGGACTCTAAAGTTTAGCAAAGCCAACTTTGACATGATGAAGGAAGCATTAAGGGACATTGAATGGGAAATTCTGTTTCAAGGAAAAAATACTACAGAGAAATGGGATGTATTAAAATCACTGCTAATTAATAATACTCATAAATTTATTCCCACCAGCAGCAAAATAAGGAATAAAAATTCCAAACCAAAGTGGTTTAACAAAAATATAAAGGAATTAATGGCCAAAAAAAGATGAGAATTTAAAAAATACAAATCTGAGGGGGATGCAGAGTCATTCCCGCACTATAAGGACTGTAACAAAATATGCAAAAAATGAATAAGAGCGGCTAAAGTAGAAACTGAAAAAAATAGTAGCAAAGGAAAGCAAAGCGAATCCCAATTTTTTTTTAACTACATCAACAGCAAGAGACTAAAGAAGGAGAGTATAGGCCCTTTACAGGACAAGAGGGGAGTCTTAATCAAAAAAGATAATGATATAGCAAACAAACTAAACAAGTTTTTTCAACAGTATTTACCAGAGAGGACCAAATGCTGGGTCTAACACAAAATCTCAACAAAGATAATTTCCCACTGCTAAATGCTTATTTATGTGAGGAGGTAGTCTGTGACCGATTAAAAAAGTTAAAGATTAATAAGTCACCTGGTCCAGATGGAATTCACCCAAGAGTTCTTATGGAGTTGCACGCTGAACTAGCAAGGCCTCTATTTTTAATCTTCATGGATTCGGTTAAATCGGGTATGGTTCCCAAAGACTGGCGTATAGCGGAGGTAGTGCCGATATTCAAAAAGGGGAGCAAAGTTGAACCAGGTAATTATAGACCAGTTAGTCTTACATCTATAGTGGGGAAAGTATTGGAAGGTATTCTAAGGGATAGTATTCAAAAGTTCCTTGCAGCTAATAAGGTCATTATAAGCAACCAACATGGATTTGTGAAGGACAGATCATGTCAAACCAACTTACTTGGCTTTTATGAAACAGTAAGTGCGAACCTTGATAAGGGTAAGGAGGTGGATGTAATCTTTTTAGACTTTGCTAAAGCTTTCGACACTTTATCACACGTGCGTCTTATCTATAAGCTACAAGAAATAGGGCTAGGGAGCACAATATGCACTTGGGTTAGTAATTGGTTAGATAATAGGGAGCAGCGCGTTGTGGTCAATGGATCATTTTCAAACTGGACTAAATTACTAAGTGGTGTGCCACAAGGGTCTGTACTTGGACCACTTTTGTTCAACATTTTCATCAACGACCTAACAGTAGGTCTAGAGAGCATGGTGTAAATTTTCTCAGACGATAACAAATTGTGTAAGGTTATAAATATGGAGGGGGATGCTGAGTCTCTTCAGAATGACTTAACTAAACTGGAAGCATGGGCAGCAAAATGGAGAATGAGATTCAACACAGAAAATTGTTAGGTAATGCACTGTGGGGGCAAGACCAAAAATTACACCTATATATTAATGGGGTAATACTAGGGGATTCTGTACTGGAAAAAGACTTAGGGGTTCACATAGATAACAAATTAAGCAGCTGTACCTAAAGTAGTAGTGCAGCAAAGAAGGCTAATAAGATATTAGCATGCATAAAATGGGGAGTTGATGCAAGGGACGAGAGTGTTATACTCCCATTATATAAATCAGTAGTGAGGCCACATCTTGAATACTGTGTGCAATTTTGGGCACCATATTACAAAAAGGATAGCCTGGAGCTAGAAAAGGTTCAGAGGCGGGTGACCAAACTAATCAAGGGCATGGAGACGCTGGAATATGAGGAAAGGCTTGCAAGGCTCGGCATGTTTACATTGGAAAAGAGGAGACTAAGAGGGGACATGATCAACATCTACAAATATATAAGGGGTCATTACACAGAGCTCAGGCGGGACCTGTTTTCTATAAGATCAACACAGAGGACACGTGGTCACTCGCTTAGGTGAGAGGAGAGGAGTTTACGCACATTGAGGCGAAAAGGTTTTTTCACAGTAAGGACAATACGTGTTTGTAATTCCCTGCCTGAGAGAGTAGTAACTGCGGACTCAGTCAACACCTTTAAGAATGGGTTAGATAAATTCCTATTGGATAAAGATATTCAGGGTTATGGTGCGTAGGCACGCGTTATAGTTAATATAACTAGTCCTAACATAAAAATAACTAGTCCTATAATAAGACTGCATAGAAAACCACAAATACAGTAGGTTGAACTCGATGGACAATTGTCTTTTTTCAACCTTAGTTACTATGTTACTATGTTGCTATGTTACTAATTCCTGATTAACAAGTGTAAAACCCCTAAATAAAAGTCAACTAACGCATGCTTTATCTGTCCCATTTCAGTATTCCTCCTTCACAGATGTCTTTAGCAAACAGGGTGCCGAGACACTACCTCCTCACAGGCCGTGGGATTGTCCCATAGAATTAATACCAGGGAAAAGTCCTCCAAGGGGCTGCACCTATCCTCTTTCAGCACCTGAAATGGAGGCTATGTCTGAATATATCAAATAAAATCTGTCTCAAGGATTCATTCGTCCCTCCACTTCGCCTGCTGTAGCTGGGTTCTTTTTTGTCCAGAAGAAGGATGGAGGACTTCACCCGTGCAAAATTATCGGGGCTTGAACGAAGTAATGATCAAAAACCATTATCATCTACCTATGATAACAGAGTTATTCAATTGTGTCAAAGGAGCATCAGTCTTCACCAAATTAGACCTTAGAGGGGCCTATAAATTGATCTGAATTCATGATGGCAACGAGTGGAAAATGGCATTTAACACCCGAGATGGCCATTTTGAGTACCTCGTTATGATATTTGGTCTCAGTATCACTCCAGCAGTTTTCCAGAATTCTGTAAATTATATCTTCAGAGACCTACTCTACAAGTCAGTGGTAGTCTACTTAGATGATATTTTAATTTTTTCCTCTAACTTGAAAGAACATTGCTAGCAGGTTCAAGAGGTTTTTCGGAGACTTCGCCAGAATCGCCTCTACTGTAAATTGGAGAAGTGTGTGTTTGAGCAACCCTCCATGCCATTCATGATTTATATAATCTCATGCTTAGTGCTTGAGATGGAACCAACCAAAGTTCAAGCTGTCCTTAAATGGTCTAAGCTTACAACTCTCAAAGCGTTCCAGTGTTTCTTAGGGTTTTCAAACTTTTATAGAAGATTCATCAAAGGGTTTTCCACACTCATAGCTCCTATCACTGCTCTTACTCGGAAAGATTCTAATCCCAAGTTGTGGTCCCCATCCGCTGAATCAGCCTTTCAACTTCTGAAACAATACTTCACAACTGCCCTAGTTTTAAGAAAACCTGATGCAAGCAAGGCATTCTTTTAGAGGTAGATGCTTCCACTGAAGCTGTAGGAGCAGTCCTCTCCCAATGATTGGAAAACAATAAGCTCCATACTTGTGGATAGTTTTCCAAAAAATGTCTTCCCTCTGAAAGAAACTATACTATAGGGGAACAGGAGTTGTTAGAAGTCAAGTTGGCATAAGAGGAATGGCGATATCTGCAGGAGGGGGCCAAATTCACAGTCACTATTTACACTGACCATAAGAACCTGATTTTCCTCAGAAATATCCAATGTTTAAATCCTTGGCTAGTTCGATGGCCCATGTTCTTTTCGAGATTCAATTTCACATTAACCTTCCGGCCAGGATCCCAGAATCAGAAAGCAGATGCTCTTTCCCGATCATTTTCTTCAGGGGATTCCAAGGATACCATGCACCTTCAGTCAGTATTAGAAACACTGAACTTTGCCACTACTAAGATTCAACCACCACTAGGAAAAATATTTATTCCGCCTCATCTACCAAAGAAACTGTTAACCTTATGCTTCCTGATTCACTGGTCACACTAGAATCCATATAACCATAGAATTTATCCAACGCTCCTACTGGTGGCCCTCTTTAAGAACTGATGTCACAACTTTTGTTTCATCCTGCTCTAAGTGTGCGCAACACAAAGTGCCCCATCTTCGCCCTGCAGGGGAGTTATTGCCATCAGCTAATCCAAAACAACCTTGGACCCACCTCTCCATGGACTTTATTACTGACCTACCTTCATCTAGAGGATTCACCACCATTTGGGTAATTATTGATCGTTTCTCTAAGATGGCCCATTTCGTACCCCTCAAGGGTCTTCCCTCAGCCCCAGAGTTAGCTCAACAATTCATCACTGAGGTCTTTAAGAACTATGGTCGTCCTTCTGAGATTTCCGATAGTGGTGTTAAGCTTGCGGTCAAGTTTTGGAGGGCTCTCTGTACAGCTCTATAGGTTCAACTAAAGTTGTCATCTGAGTTCCATCCTCACACTAACAGCAGCACGGAGAGGGTAAATCAAGATTTGGAACAGTTCCTTAGGCTTCATATTTCCTCTTCCCAGGATAATTGGGTCGATCTACTACCTAGGGTAGAGTTTGCTCACAATTTTTACCACTCTTCTACTGGGCATACACCGTTCTATATTGTATATGGTCTACACCCATGGGCTACTTAGTTTCAAAGTTTACCAGCTCTCGATCTTCGAGCTGTCACAGATTCCCATAAAGGGTTTTCCGATATTTGGAACAGGGTCCATCAATGTTTATGGAAATCTTCTATTCGTTACAAGTTTTGGGCAGACAAGAGTAGGAGAATGGTTCCCAGTTTGAAAATTGGAGATCAAGTCTGGATCTTAACTCGCAACATGAGATTGCGGGTACCATCTATGAAGTTCACCCCTCGATATATTGGGCCTTTTCCGGTAGAGGAGGTTGTCAATTCCGTAACTTACTGTTATGCACACCAGTGCCTGCAGGAATGTACTGGTGTTTGAACTGTTATACACACCAGTGCCTGCAGGAATGTACTGGTGTCTGAACAGAGAGGGATGCAAAACAAATGAACTCACAGACAGACTGGGAAATATGACATAACGTACACAGAAGGTGATAGGGTAACAAAACCAACACAGAGTGAACAGAGAAGCCCAGAGGCTAAGAAACTGGGTGTCTCCCTAGTATTAGAAATGCTCAGATGGAAAAAGCAAGATGTTGTGTTTTAATACGTAGAGAACCCGAAATGCTGTTGCTAAGGGCAACAGCAAAACCCTAAAGGGTTACCAACGGGTGTGGCAGTAAACTCCTTGGTCAGAGATGGAATAATAGACACAAGGAGAGTCTCCACAATCCTAATTCTCACTTGCAGGGCCCAGGTTCAGCTTACTGCCACTAAACTGACACATGGACGCCCTGCACAGTGAGAGAGGATTATGCAGGCAGGTCTGAAAGTACAGCCACAAACCTGCTGGGTTCACAGAATAGCAAAAGAACCTCAGCAGGCTAAACGACTGACTCCAGTCTTACTGCTAGGTCTGGATTGGCAGAGTGTAGTACCAAATGCCCAGGCCTATTTGCAGTAAGCAACAACAAAATACAAAGCTACACAGTACTGGCTAACTTTCAGGAACTGACTAACCAACAAAGATTCAGCAGCATCTGCTTAACCTGAGAAGAGGCCTTATAAAGCAGGTGCTGTCCACGCCCCCCTCATACCTCACAGACTGTGAGCACAAAAACCAGCACCGGATCCCATGCCTGTAACCACTGCACAGCAAAAGACCCGAACCGGAGTATCAGCTGCGCTCAGGTTACTCCGCTAGCACTTGTCTCCCGGTTGCCATGATGACATGGCAGCACAGGGCAGGAGACCCTAACAGTACCCCCCCTCTGACGAGGGGTCAAAGAACCCCTACCACCGGGTTTATCGGGGAACTGCGAGAAGAAAGAGCGTATCAGTCTGGGGGCATGAAGATCACAACTGCGCACCCACGACCGCTCCTCCGGGCCATACCCCTTCCAGTGCACCAAAAATGACAGCCGACCCCGAACCATCTTGGAGTCAAGAATCCTTTCAACAACAAACTCCCTCTGGCCACGTATCAGAAGAGGGGAAGGTCTTCCTCTGGAAGAAGGATTACTAATCGCCCGTTTTAAAAGGGAACAATGAAATATTTTATTGATACCCAAAGAACGGGGCAGATCTAACTGAAATGCCACTGGATTGATAACCCTGGTGATCTTATAAGGGCCGATGAACCGGGGGCCTAACATATGAGATGGCTGTTTCAACTTCAAATTCTTGGTAGACAACCAGACGAAGTCTCCTAATTTGAAGCTGCAGGGTCTTTTCCGCTTATCAAAAACCCTTTTGGTCACTAATGACACAGACACAATGGCTTTCTTCACTTTCCTCCAAATACCTCTAAGGACCGAAACGACAGAGGAACAACCAGGCGTGGAGTCCAGGGGGTCAAAAGAATTGGCCTTAGGATGATGCCCATACACACAAAGGAAGGGAGAGATCCCTGTAGCAGAGTGAGCCGCGTTGTTATAGGCAAACTCCGCCATTGACAGATGAGCAACCCAGTCAGTCTGACACTTGGAGACATAACACCTGAGGAACTGCTCCAAGGTCTGGTTCACCCTTTCAGTCTGCCCATTAGACGGCGGATGGTAGCCTGACGACAAGCTGACAGAAATCTGGAGATCGGAACAAAATGCCCTCCAGAATTTGGCCACAAACTGGGATCCGCGGTCAGAGACCACATCAAGTGGCAACCCGTGGAGGCGCACAACAAGCAGCATAAATAATTCAGACAGGCGTCTGGCCGATGGCAGCCCAACCAGTGGAACGAAGTACGCCATCTTCGAAAACCTGTCAACGACAACCCAGATGGCTGTCATCCCAGAGGATTTGGGCAAGTCCACAACAAAATCCATTGAAATGTGGGTCCATGGCTTAGATGGAATAGAGAGTGGATGTAATGGGCCAACAGGAACCCCTCTAGGAGTCTTATTTCGGGCACAGATGTCACATGCCCGAACCCACTGATCCACATCCTTAGCCAGCGAGGGCCACCACACCGCCCTAGATAGCAACTCCCGAGTTCTGGCAATACCCGGGTGACCTGCCGACTTCTTGGCATGGAATTCCAGGAACACTCGCTGTCTTAACCTAGGAGGCACAAACAAAAGACCTACCGGAAGGTCTGGAGGAGCCTGCTCCTGTGCTCTAAGTACTAATGACAAGAGGTCCTGGGTAATGCTCACTTTAATACATGATGGGGACACAATGGGCAACGGCTCCTCGGTGGTCTCCTGGATTGGAGCAAAACTCTGCGAGAGCGCATCAGCCTTGATGGTTTTTGACCCAGGGCGATATGTTATCAAAAAATTAAAGCGAGCAAAAAACAAAGCCCATCGTGCCTGCCTGGCATTGAGACGCTTCGCTGACTCTAAATATGCCAAATTCTTATGGTCGGTGAGAATTGAGACCACAAACTTAGCCCCCTCAAGCCAGTGTCTCCACTCCTCGAGTGCATCCTTAATAGCCAACAATTCCCGGTTACCCACGTCATAATTCATCTCGGCAGGCGAAAATTTACGGGAAAAGTAAGCACAGGGATGAAGGCGATTATCAGACACTCCCATCTGAGAGATCACTGCCCCAATACCCATCTCAGAGGCATCCACCTCCACCACAAAAGGACGCTCTGGATCTGGGTGTCGCAGCACCTTGGCCGAGACAAATGCCCTTTTGAGACGGGCAAAAGCCGCTTTGGCCTCACGAGACCAGTGAGCAACATCCGCCCCTTTCTTAGTGAGTGCCACCAAGGGCGCCACTATAGACGAAAATCAAGCGATAAATCGTCTATAAAAATTTGCAAAGCCCAGGAAACGCTGAAGCGCCTTCAAACTAGTGGGCTGCACCCAATCCAGGACTGCCTGTACCTTGGAACCCTCCATTTGGAAACCTTCTGGGGAGATAATATATCCTAGAAATGCGATTTGCTGAACTTCAAATTCGCACTTCTCCAGCTTCGCCCCAAGCCGGTGGTCTCTGAGTTTCTGGAGGACTAAGCGTACATGCTTCCGATGTTCCTCCAGGGAATGGGAGAAGATTAGGATGTCATCTAAGTATACAACTAAGAATCTATCCAAATATTCCCTGAGCACATCGTTCATGAAATCCTGGAAGACTGCCGGGGCATTACAGAGCCCAAAAGGCATCACCAAATATTCATAATGCCCTGAGTGGGTATTAAAGGCAGTCTTCCATTCATCCCCCTCTCTTATTCGGATTAGATTGTACGCACCGCGTAGGTCAATCTTAGAAAAAATGGTGGCAGTACGAAGCTGGTCAAACAAGACCGAAATGAGAGGCAGTGGGTATGAGTTTTTAATCGTGATACGGTTCAATTCCCTGAAGTCGATGCAGGGTCGCAATGAACCGTCCTTTTTACCCACGAAGAAGAATCCCGACCCAACTGGAGACTGTGAAGGTCTGATAAATCCCTTTGCCAAGTTCTCCTGAATGTACTCTGCCATAGCCTGAGTCTCAGGACGTGACAGGGAGTACAACCTGCTCTTGGGAAGCTTAGCATTCGGCAACAAATCAATGGCACAGTCATAGGGGCGATGGGGAGGTAGTACCTCTGCAACTTTTTTGGAGAACACGTCCGCAAAATCTGCATAACACCCTGGCAATCCTGGCAAACTTAGCTGCGAGAGCCTGACTGGAAGGCTCAAGCAACTCCTGAAACAATCAGTACCCCAACTAAGAATCTCCCCAGAGACCCAGTCAAATTGAGGATTGTGGGCCCTTAACCAGGGTAACCCCAACACCAATGGGGCAAAAGTACAGACAGTCACATAAAAGGACAATTTTTCAGAGTGTGTGGCTCCAATAAACAAAGAAATCTGGCTAGTGCAAGAGGTAATTTTACCCTGGGATAATGGTTCCCCGTTTAACCCACAAATCTCAATTTCCGACGCCAAGGGTACTAAGGAAACAGAGTGTTTCAGGGCGAATTGGCGGTCCATAAAAACCCCGTCGGCCCCACTGTCCACAAAGGCCTCAGTCTTGACAGTTTGACCGAGGATCTTCAAGGTCACCGGAATGATAAAAGTCTTCCTGGGAAATTCTGACTTCTGGCCTGACAGGATATTTCCCATCACCCTCAGGCCCTGAAGTTTTCCGGCTTTTCTGGGCATGATACTACCACATGACCCTTATTCCCACAGTACAAACACAACCCCTGCTGTCTCCTCCGCGTCTTCTCACGCGAGGAGAGGCGGGTAGCCCCAATCTGCATAGGCTCCTCGGAAAATTCCTCAGAGTCTGAGGTTCCCTTGGGAAAGAAGGAAACCTCGGTTTCCCTTTCAAGCCTACGCTCTCTCAGCCGTCTATCCACCCGGATGGATAACCGCATGAGCTGATCCAAGCTATCAGGCAAGGGATATTGTACCAGTTGGTCTTTTATCTGGTTAGAAAGACCTCTTCGGTACTGGTGTCTCAGGGCTGGGTCATTCCACTGGGTATCATGGGCCAACCTCCGAAACTCCGTACAGTAAACCTCAACTGGCCTTCGCCCTTGCTTAAGGATCGAAATCTGAGCCTCGGCTGCGGCCGTCTTGTCAGGGTCATCATACAACATGCCCAGTGCCGTAAAAAAAGCATCAACACTTTTAAGCGACGGACAGTCAGGCTGCAACCCATATGCCCAGACCTGTTGGTCTCCTTGTAGCAAGGAAATCACTATGCCCACCCGCTGAATCTCTGACCCAGAAGACTGAGGCCTAAGCTGGAAATATAACTTGCAGCTCTCCTTGAAACAAAAGAACTGCGAGCGATCTCCAGAAAAACGATCCGGAAAATTTACTTTCGGCTCCTTAACCCCTGAAGGTGCTGCTGCTGCGGGAGCTCTGCCAGCGGCCTGGGAGGTGTGCATTTTAATGGACAAATCATTAAATTGACGAGTCAGGACCTGCACCTGATCGACCACCTGTTGCAACGTATTTTGAGGGGTATGCTCCATATTCCCACAAAATTTCAACAGGAGTATTGGGCTGCTGAATATGTTATGCACACCAGTGCCTGCAGGAATGTACTGGTGTTTGAACTGTTATACACACCAGTGCCTGCAGGAATGTACTGGTGTCTGAACAGAGAGGGATGCAAAACAAATGAACTCACAGACAGACTGGGAAATATGACATAACGTACACAGAAGGTGATAGGGTAACAAAACCAACACAGAGTGAACAGAGAAGCCCAGAGGCTAAGAAACTGGGTGTCTCCCTAGTATTAGAAATGCTCAGATGGAAAAAGCAAGATGTTGTGTTTTAATACGTAGAGAACCCGAAATGCTGTTGCTAAGGGCAACAGCAAAGCCCTAAAGGGTTACCAACGGGTGTGGCAGTAAACTCCTTGGTCAGAGATGGAATAATAGACACAAGGAGAGTCTCCACAATCCTAATTCTCACTTGCAGGGCCCAGGTTCAGCTTACTGCCACTAAACTGACACATGGACGCCCTGCACAGTGAGAGAGGATTATGCAGGCAGGTCTGAAAGTACAGCCACAAACCTGCTGGGTTCACAGAATAGCAAAAGAACCTCAGCAGGCTAAACGACTGACTCCAGTCTTACTGCTAGGTCTGGATTGGCAGAGTGTAGTACCAAATGCCCAGGCCTATTTGCAGTAAGCAACAACAAAATACAAAGCTACACAGTACTGGCTAACTTTCAGGAACTGACTAACCAACAAAGATTCAGCAGCCTCTGCTTAACCTGAGAAGAGGCCTTATAAAGCAGGTGCTGTCCACGCCCCCCTCAGACCTCACAGACTGTGAGCACAAAAACCAGCACCGGATCCCATGCCTGTAACCACTGCACAGCAAAAGACCCGAACCGGAGTATCAGCTGCGCTCAGGTTACTCCGCTAGCACTTGTCTCCCGGTTGCCATGACGACGTGGCAGCACAGGGCAGGAGACCCTAACACTTACAAGCTCAAATTGCCGAATTATCTGAAGATCTTTCCAACATTTCATGTTTCCCTACGGAAGCAATTGGTTTTGAATCAATTCTGTAAAGTTCTTACCCGATCTCCAAAAGTTGTCAAGGATCGTGGAATTGAGTTCAAAATCAAAAGTATTCTAGACTCTTGAGTTTGATATGTTCGGTTACAGTATCTCCTGGACTGGAAGGGGTACTGTCCTGAAACCCATTCCTGGGAGTTTTCTTCTGATATACATGCTCCTTCCCTACTCCGCAAGTTTCATAAGGACATTCCTGACAAATCTACATGCTGTCCGGTGTCCATCCCAAAAAAGGGGTGTAATGTCATGGTGCAGCAGCATGGATGCCAGGAGCACCAGTACTTGCCTGTCTGGATGCTCTGCCGGGGTCCCTCCGGCAGAGGTGGGGGCTCCTGGAGGTGGGTGCTGATCAAAGGCAGGTATGGAGGAGGATGGGAGGTCGGCAGGTTTGAGCTGCGGAGGTCTATTATGGGCGCCACCATCTTGCTTCGTCAGGTGACTATTCTGACCAATGGCAAAGCAGGTGCATGGAAACAATTAGGAACCAGCCTGCAGGTATAAAATAAGGCTTTCCTGGTGCAGAGATCACCAGTGCAACGTCTCATGCACACACATGTACAGTGGCTGTGTGTATAAGTATGCTGTGCCTTTCATCTGTGTTTTTGTAGCATCCAGCTTCTCGGTTCCACACTGGATCAAGGTTCTCACTGCCTATTTTTGGACTGATCCTGTTACCCAAACACTGCCAACCCCTTCTGTCATCTTCACTAGCGTGGTCTCGCCTGTATTCAGCTGTTTCTATCCATCAAGGGGTGTCGAGGGTCCGGTTTGCAATAATCATCTTCCTTCCATTAGTACCTACCTGACTGTTGATATATTTCCCTGTTAAAGACTATTTGCCTGAGACACTTATGAAAAAGTATTTCATTCAACCAGCCCAGCTAATCCTTCCCAGACCAGCACATGACGACTTCCAGGTTGCTGTTCCAGATTCATCACTCTCAACAAGTCTGACGCTCACATTGGGAGGAATTAGGGCAATAGATCCATTTGTTTCTCTAAAAAAAATTAGGCATATAGTGGAAGTAGGACCCACTCCCCTGCATGGTGATGAGGTCAACGGTAAATCAGAATTACGCAAGAAGATTTATTCTTTCATAGAGGATGACATGGACATTTCTACAGGCAGTGAGCATTGCACTCTTGGTATTAAAGCGGTGAATATACTTGGGAAAGCTGACCAATACCAGCTACCAAGTCAGATATGCCTTTTGCAATTGCTTCATGTGAATTCCAAAGCTTATCTGTATTGTTCTGAAGTAAGTACAGCCACCAATTGATGTAGTTTTGCTCTCAGCTCCAGCTCTGCCTCTTCGCATTTTATCTGGAAGGGGACAATTATTTCCTGTAAGTGTATGGTTTTTCTACCACATTGTGGTAGATAAACCATGCAAGGACCCAAGGCATATATTTGGAAAACGGACATGTGTGTAATATGATATTTGTACAGTATATTGTATGAGTAGATCAACATGAACTACATCCTGCCCATCAAGGAAAAATATGAGGCAGCAATTGGGTGTGCACTGCATACTGTAGGTAGGGTATGCAAATATTGTAGGTAATGCTTACAGTGGGGGTTACCAGAAGAAAATATAAGAGAAGAGTGAAACACCAGTAGCATAAAAGGCAGTATTAAAACTGGGGAGGACAATATAAAAGTAATGGCCTAAGATTTCACAAGTTTCAGAGAGCAGAATATGATATCTGAGGCAGTAAGTGAGCAAGGTGGTCCAGTCCCATTAGCAGAGGATACCATCAGGGGGTTGTTGTTATTATTATTATTATTATTAATATCCTTTATTTATATGGCACCACAAGGGACCCAGAGCACCCAATTAGAGATTAAGTACATGAATAATCAAAATAGGAAAATAGTGATTTACAGTTGAAGACAATATAGGACAAGTACAGGATAAATAAACATAGCTACAGGAGCAGACATCACTGACATAAGTATCAGGGTGGCAGATGACTACTGGATTTGGTGCCATCGAAGATGGTCTAAGTAAAAGAAGGATAAACACATGAGTGTTGATGGCCCTGCTCAGAAGAGATTACATTCTAAACAGGAGGAGCAGACAGACTGGGATTACACAGATGGGATAGACAGGGAGCATGGAATAGAGGGTTAGGATGACATTTGGCTGGGTTTGGTGAAGAAGTGAATCTTGGGAGCCTGTTTGAAATTTTGTAGATATGGGGAGAGTCTGAGGGAGAGGTAGGGAATTCAAGAGAAAGGGAGCAGCACGTGAGAAATCTTGAAAGAAGGAGTGGGAGGAAGTAATCAGTAGACAGCAGAGGCGGCGTGCATTAGCCGAGCAAAGTGGATGGGTGGTAGTGTATAGGGAGATAAGGTGAGAGATGTAAATCGGAAAGGAGTGGGTGAGGGCTTTGTAAGTGAATGTGAGAAATCTAAATTGGATTATGAAAGGGAAGGAAAGCCAGTGAAGGGCTTATAAGAGAGGGGAGGTGGACATAGTGTGTTTGGTGAGGAATATGAGCTGGGCTGCAGCATTGAGAATAGCTTGGCATGGAGAGAGACATTTGTCGGGGATGCCAGTTAAGAGGAGGGTACAGTAGTCCAGTCTGGAAATGTTTTTTTTTTTTTTTACCAGTGATAGGATAATAGTCTTAGTAGCATCCTGGGTGAGAGAGTGTCTCATCGTGGACATATTTTTAAGGTGAAAGTGGCAGGTTTGTGAGAGATGTGTGGTTTGAAGGAGAGGGAGGATTCAAAGATTGCTCCAAGACAATATAGAGGAGATAGTAGTGCCATCAATAGGGAAGTGAGGGTATGCGGGAGGGCGAAAAGATGATCAGCTCAGTCTTAGACATGCTAAATTTAAGAAAGTGCTGGGACATCCAAGAAGAGATCGCAGAGAGAGAGAGTTGGATACACGAGTGAGGAGAGCAGGGGAGAGGTCAGAGGAGGAAAGGTAGATTTGAGTATCATCAGCATAGAGATGGTATTGAAAGTTAAAAGTGCTAATAAGTTCACCTAAAGAGAATGTATAGAAAGAGAAAAGGAGATGAACAAGAAAAGAACATTGGGGGCACCTACAGTTAGTGAAAGTGGGGGAGAGGTAGAGTCATGAGAGGAGACAGAGAAGGTACATCAGAGAGGTAGGAGGACTGCTAGGAGAAGGCAGTATCATGCAGTTCAATGGAGCAATGAATTTTCAGAAGGAGAAGATGGTACACAGTGTCAAAAACAGCAGAGAAGTCAAGAAGAATAAGAAGAGACTAGTGGCCCTTAGATTTAGCAGCATGGAGGTCATTGCAGACTTTTGTGATGGTAGTTTCAGAGTGGAGAGAAAGGAAGCCAGACTAGAAAAATTCAAGCAGTGAGTGGGAGGAATGAAAGGCGGTAATGCAGTTGTAGACAATACGCTCAAGGAGTTTGGAGGCAAAAGGGAGCAGAAAGATGGGTTGTTAGTTGGACAGGTTGTTTGGATCAATGGTAGGTTTTTTAAGAATAGGAGAGATGAGTGCATGCTTGAAGACAGAGGGAACAGTAACTGATGAGAGGGAGAGATTGATAAAGTGGCAAGATAGGAGAAGGCAGGAGTATAGAGGTAGCGGTGGAGGTGGGAGGGGATGGGTTAAGTGGGGAGGAGGTGGGGGCAGGAGGAATGGATGAGGGCCATGACTTCCTCATGAGACACATGGGAGAAAGAGAGTCGGAGTTGGTGAGAGGGATGGGGAGGGTTTTATAAGGTATGTGAGGTGGCTGGTTGCTGATCTTTTTGTGGGATGTGATGTCCTGATGTATGGAGTCAATCTTGGATGTGAAAATAGTGGGAAAGTCATGAGCAGGCAGCGAGGAGGGGAGACAAGGTGTGGTTGGCAGAGGAGGGAGTTGACAGTGGCAAAGAAGACTGGGAGGAGATGAAATTCTTAAATAATAACTGTTTAGCAAGTGATGGGCAGCAATGAAGGACGAGAGCATAAGTTGAATTGGAGGAAGTCTGCCTTAGATCATGATTTCCTCCACTGTCGCTCAGCAGTACATAAGCATTTTTGAAGAAATCTTGAGCATTGGTGTGCCAGGGTTGAGGTTTTAATCTGCCAGGATGAAAAGTGGTCAGTGGAGAGACAGAGTCAAGAGCAGAAGTAAGATGCATTGTACAGGGAAGTGGCTTGTTCAGGACATGAGAAAGAGAGAATAGAAGAGAGAAGTGAGTTAAAAAAAAGGGAGGATAGGGATGAGGTGTCAATTGCCTCAATGTTACGCTTAGTGATGGTTACCTTAGGAGATAGAGATGAGAAAGCAGAGAGAGATAAGTTAAAAGAGAGCAGGTGGTGGTCAGAGAGGGGAAATGGGAATTGGAGAAATCAGAAATATCACAAACGGTGAGTGAAGACCAGATCCAGTGAGCTCCCATTCACATGGTAGGGGTAGGATGTTCACTGGGAGAGACCAAGTGAAGAGGTTAGGTTAAGGAGTTTAGAGGCAGTGGATTTTGTAGGAATATCAATAGGGATGTTGAAGTCACTGAGGACAATGGAGGAAATGTCAGAAGAGAGGAAATGAGGAAGCCAGGATACAAAGTTGTCAAGAATTTGGAGGAAATGCCAGGGGGATGGTAAATAACAGCTTAGCAGATTGTTAGAGGTGTACTCTATAGCATGGACCTCAAATGTACAGAATGAAAGGGACGGTTGTGGAGGTACACTATGAATTGGTAGGTGTAGCGAGAGGGTTAAAGGACCCCAACACCATGTGAGAATGTGAGGGCTCCAGCAGAGAGAGCAGTAGGAGAAACTGTGTCAAAGGGGGTAATGAAGGTTTCAATGATGTCTTAGAGATGCAGGCAATTGGAGATGAAAAGGTTATGGGGGTTGGGTCCAGTTTGTTACAGACAGATCTGGCATTCCAGAGGGCACAGGAGTGAGATTCTAGAGGACTTTGCACACGAGTAGAGGTCCAGAAGCTAGGCATCAGGAGGATCAAGGAATGTGTGCCAGGCAGCAGATAGTGAAATAGTTTTACCCCTCTTTGAGGCTCCTTATGCCTTTAGAGCAGTAGCTAGAGAATCATGGGGTGTATGAAATCCCAGTAGCTTTCTGTATTAAGGGGAGAAACCCCAGTGATTAGGCTGGGAGGTACACGGTGCCAACCATTGCTGAACAGGTGAATTTGGAAGATACAATTTGCCTACTGTTCTTCTGGATAGTGACAAGAAAACTGAGCAACTATTGATTGTCCACACTAGTATCAACTAATCAGCTGGAACTTAAAAATAATAGGAGATGCAAGACAATCTTAATAGTATAGTAGGCCCTGTGCAAAGTAATGCACTGGGGGCACAACATACCCATTCATGGGAACCAATTACAAAATATCATAACATAACCCTCATGTGGTCCTGCACAGTCTCTCCATATGGTTTCATACAGGGAATGGCTGTCAGTACTCTGATTGGTGGCTAGCTCCAGCCATCCACTGTCTGGCTGCAGGAAGGGAGGCAGGTAGAAAATGCTGCCTCACCACTCTAATTTGGTAACCACAACCTGCCTTTGTTAAAAGATTAGAATTGGTTAGCTGCCCAGTTTGCCTATATGTCAAGATGGTCCTGAGGAAAGTGGAACCAATAGCACTGGGGAGGCCAAATCATGGACTGCAGGGGCCTCCATACAAATGGCCTCCTGATGCAGCATGGCCACAAATGAGGATAGGTTAGTGTACCTTGGAAAGGAGGTGCTCTGCACAACAAAATCACCTCATTCACAGTCTTGGAGTATTGTTCTACTTAAAGACAAATAAATAAGCTGGGTAGGTTTAAGGATTACTGATTATTACGTTTGAATAGCTCAGACCTCTCTCCAGGCACTTACAGTATGTCCAGAATGACTGTTTGGACATTCCCCCTCATGCTCATATTGCATTGTCCCTATAACAAAAACATTTTATACAGTGGTATATGACAGTCATCCATTTAGGTACTATGTCTAGTTATAATACACCTCGCACAAAAGCATAGCCACAACCACTTAGTGATTGGGTTGTTCTGAAAAGTTTTGATGAGTTAATTCTTTCTGGGAAGTTATTTTCCAAACTTTATGTAATTTGTTGTCTTCTTGCAGACTAACAGAATACAGAATATCTTTTTTATTTTCTGAAATTATGGATCACACAAATATTTTGCCTTTGGAGACAAATTATTATAATTCCCATAATAATGACACAACTGAATTCTCTTTGGATTCACTAGACCCATGAAACACTCCATGCTAAGGTATAAAATGATTGTACATTGATATGATATTTATGCAGCACTATCTGGGCTGTAAGACAGAGTGTGTGATATATTTTGAAATAGCCTCGAAAATGCTTCCATGATTCCTTCAAAACAGAATTATTAGATTGCAGAAAGCAGCAACATCAACAGACATGGACCCACTAGGAGTTCCTGATGCAGCTGAGGTGAGCAGCAACCATTGCACTTGATTCTTAATCTGTGCAGTTTATGTGACAATTTCTTTTCTTCTGAAAAAGCAAGCAAGTCTTAATCCCATTTCTACATAGCTTTACCTTGTTTATTAAGCCTATCACAAATCACAAAATCATACCTCCGAACATGACCATCTCCAGGACGGACAAAATACTCGGTTTCTGGACTTCTCTTAATTTATGATTGCCGGTACCTGTTTTGAACAGGTTAATGGATAAGAAAGGTGATTCAGCACAGGTGATGGCAATCATAAATTAAGAGGGAAGTACAGGAGCAGAGCAATCTGTTCCTACTGGGGAGGGTCATGGTGGTAGGTATGCATAATGCTATTTGTGATTTTATCTTTTTTGTTTATTAATTTTACACCAAATAAAGGTGAAAAGTTTTGGTTCAGTATTTTTGAAAAACAAGATAAAATATGTTGTGATAAAGCTACATTTCTTAGATATACAGTATGTGGCAGGATCTAACACTCATAGTATAGCAATGTAATCACATATACTGTATACATACAAAATTAGACATACAGTAGACATACATAATCAGCCATATCAAGGTAATTAGACATAGATATATAAAGTTAAAAATACTCTAGCACGGTAATTTCACAGAGATAGTCTTTTAGACCTATAGAATGAGAAAAGGAAAGTTGCTATAAAAAGACATACAGAATTACAAATAGCAAAGTAATTAGACATACATTTTGGAAAAGCATAGTCAGAGCTACAGTAGTCAGTTTGAACTTTATTGAGTGTTATGCCCAGTTTCCTAATTTGAAGAACACCTAGTTGCCTAGGAACACTTAGGGACTTCACCCAGCCCTGTTTAATAATAATAAATAAAAAAAATACAAACTTTTTTTTTAAAGAATCCCTATTAGGAATTTGTTTACTTTGCATCATAAAATAAAACACCCCTTCATATGCATTAATGAGTATTAAGTTATTGTAAAACGATGTGCAAAACACAAATAACAACAGTAGAAATGTTCAGTGTGCACAATCATAATACTGTGTTTAGAGACTCAAAAGACAACAAAAACAACAAATAATTATAAAGTGTGTAGTACTGTAGTGAACATATACAGTACTAATCTGTGAAACACTGAATTATTTGTAAAAATGTGATAGGGTTTTGGAGTATATTTGATTGTGTTATTGATTAACTTTATTGATAAATATCACATGTTGTCCTGGGGAGATAATGGTGCATACGAGTACTGTAGTTTTGGTTATTTAATAATCTGTAGATAGCCTTTTAAAGTGCTTTGGTACAACAAATCAGAATATAAGGGGTTATTCAGGTTTGTTAGCAAACCAAAAAAAGTTATCAACTGGGCAAAACTATGTGCACTGCAGGTGGGGCAAATGCAACATGTGCGGAGAGAGAGTAAAATTTGGGTGGGTTGTGTTCAAACTGAAATCTAAATTGCAGTGTGGAAATTAAGCAGCCAGTATTTACCCTGCACAGAAACAATATAACCCACCCACATCTAACTCTCTCTGCACATGTTATATCTGTCCCACCTGCAGTGCAACATTGCTCTGCCCAATTGCTAACTTTTTTGATTTGCTAACAAACCTGAGTAACCCCCTTTAGTCATTAATCTCTATTAGGTGAATACAGTTAGTATTCCAGAAACTTCAGAACCTCATATTCTAATATAACACAGGCTACCCAGGAAGGAGAAAACAGGTGCAAGCAAGCCAAAATAAGGATTCCCTACAGTAATTACTGCACTTCCAATCTGGGAAGATGCACATTGTACCTTGAATTTAATTAAAAGTCATCCTTAGTGTGATTTGTTACCTATTACTTCAAAACCAATAAATATGGAACTTAATGTTCCTCTCCCAGGTAACGTATAAGAACAACATCACCTCAGTCATTCTTCTAGGGTTTCCAAATCTTCAGAATGTTATTCTTCCCATGTTCTTGCTCCTGTTCATCATTTATTCTGTGACCATCTCTACAAATATTTGTATCATGATGTTATTTCTGCTGAGCAAAAACCTCCAGACCCCCATGTACTTCTTCATTACACAGCTATCAATATTTGATATCATAGTGACTACAGATATTATCCCAAACCTGCTCCACATCGTGCTCTTTGGCAGCTGCACTATGTCACTTATTGGATGCATTGTTCAGTTAAATTTCTTTGCCGCCACAGAATCCTCTGAGTGTCTCCTTCTATCAATTATGTCATATGACCGGTATCTTGCCATCTGTGACCCGTTGCGCTATAATTCCATAATAAATCACATGTTTTGTGTGAAATCTGCTATTACTGTTTGGATAGTGAGTGTTCTCCTTATGTTAGTTAATGCTATATCTATGTGTAGTTTGCAGTTCTGTGGACCAAATGTCATTGACCATTTCTATTGTGACTTTGAACCCTTATTGCAGCTTTCCTGTTCTGATACCACCACAATCCATATTCAGACTTTCATAATGTGTATTTTAGTCATTCTAACTCCATTTATAATAATTGTGTTGTCATATGTGTACATCGTTCATACGATTCTCAAGATACCATTGTTTACTGGAAGACAGAAAGCCTTCTCCACCTGCAGCTCCCACCTGATGGTGGTTTCCATATTTTACGGGACCCTAATCATTGTTTATGTGTTTCCTGTAAGAAAATTAAGCACAATAAGCAAAGTCATGGCTCCGTTTTATACTGTGATAATTCCATTGCTTAATCCGATAATATATACTTTCAGAAACCAGGACTTTAAGGAAGCCTTCCATAAAATGAAAATGAAACACTTTACTTCAGACATACTACAGTATATAAGTAAAAAAAAAAAAAAGAAACCCCATGAAAACATTGGTGGAGATCATTACTAATCTGCCACTCAGTGGTTTGTAGCTTTGCCATTATGTAAAGGGTACCTCTGCTCAAAAATGATGAACATAAATGATATGGATAATTGATTACACAAAATGGAAGCTGGATTTCAGTTTGACTATTGTTCAGAAAGGAACTTGCTTTAAATGCACGGCTCGACTGCCCATCTGGCAATTCTGGCACATGCTAGAAGTGGCGATGGGCATGTGGGCCCATCCGGTTCCTCAGAGAGCCGGGAAGGCCGCACACAGCGCAGCCTCTGGCTCTCTGGTTTAGCCGCCCCACCATTCTCCATGGAAATGGGGCTTGCCACGAGTCTACGCCCTCGGACTCACTGCGTGCCCCTGCCCCCAGCAAGCATTGCCATGGTAATGGGGGGGTGTCACAAGTCCACGCCACCACCATGACTCGCGCCATGCCCCTATATATCATGATGTAGTGCCCCCTCGTGATGATCGAGCGCGCATTCAGCGCACACGCATGTTCACGAGTGCCCGGGTCGAAAAGGAGACCCAGTCCGTCACTGTTTAAATTTCATTTTTATATGTTTGCAAAGAACCTTTGATTTTAGTAGCAATTAAGGAAGTTAGTATAACTATACAGTATTACATAGACTGTACTTAGCTAGTACCTTATGGAATAGGGAAGTCAAAAGTGTGTTGAAGGTAAAGGTATATTTTTAATATTATAATCATAATCACAAGATGCCGAGCTAATTCATTGGAAATCCCCCATAAGGGGAGTATATAAATTATAATATAGTCTGCTATTTGAAATATAAATTGGTCTATGTATATTACTGGCCTGTTGATTTGATTGGTTTACTGTATGTAATACTGTTATGAAGGTATATAAGATTGAATTAATATGTACGTCTTGAGTTCACAATTCATTCTTTTGTGATCTCCTATGTACGTTACATGAAATAAATCTACAAAGTGACTTCATTTTTATTCAATTACTTATTGATGCTATATAATTTGGAGGTCCCACCGAGATCAACCCTACATTGACACACGAAGAAGGAAGGTGGGCTGGAGCAAGGATACTTGGATCAACAGTGGCCACAGGTAAGAGCTGTTATCTTACTTCTGCTCCATGTGTCCCAGCCTCGATCTGCTGCCTTTGTGTGTCATTGTCAGCTTGTAACTCATTGAAGTCTTTTTGGAGATTGTGAGTATGGAACCAAACTTTAAAAATGTCACAGTATTGTTAACGTAATTTCATTACTAAGTTTTAAATTTTGTGGGATATTTTGTCTGCCATATTTGTTTAATTGAAAGTGATGTATGTATGTGATTGTGTGTGTGATTGGCCGAGCTTTTATACTGGCAGAATCTGGATAGGTCGCAGGTAAGGGAGAGGCTATGGTTAAACTCCCTTACACTGGATAGTATCAGGGATACTCCCCCACTGTGAAAAGCAACTTGTACACTAAAAGGCCAAGCTTAGCAGAGTGTGGAACATGTGGGTCTCTACAGGGCTGTGGCACCTGACAAGGTGGTAAGGTTTCCCACAAGTGGAGTAATTTATCTTTAATAGGGTAGCATCCCCATTACCATCGTATTGGACACTGAGGTTGGACTTTATAATAAAGACAGTTAGTGTGATGTATCAGAGACATGGGAGTGTGACTGTGAAATGTCTTGGGAGATACATACAAAATACCCTGATATATCATTGATAGGAACCTTAACCATAGAATAATGGAAAGGACTAAGAGATAAATTAAGGTAAAAAGGCTGAAGAATGGAAGGTACAGTATATACATTATGGCTAGAATCATCTAGTTATGTTCCCACTTCAGCCTATTTAGCACAGACATCATTGTTTAGTGAGAAATAAAGACAATGAATGTGTTCCACTCAAAGAGAAGAGAAGGGAATAAAAGGGAGCACATTATGCCAACATTCACCCAGATAACATTACTACAACTGGAAGTACACAAAGTAAGGTAGCACAGCAACAAACACTACAATCCTTGCACCCTGGACTAGAGAAAAATGTAACCAGCTTTGTATTTAATGTGCTGATTATAGTAGAAAGCCAAAGGAAGTTAAAATCAAGCTAGAACAGCTGTAAAAGACACTTTCACTTACATATAGTGATGTTATGCAATTATTTTACTGGTTTATTAACAACTGAAGAATAACAGGGTCTCATTAAAGAAGCAGGTTGGGAAAATATCCATTTCAACAAACACAAGATACAGCTAGAATAAATAAATATGTTTCTCAGGGACCCACATAGATCCTTGGGTAAGGTTCAAACCAAAAGTACAAAATTATGGAAAAATAATGGATCACAAGAAATGTTTTCCAATGTTGACCATTGCTTTTGTTGAGGGTCTTAGACTACATATAAAATGTGTTTGACCTTTAATGATCTACTGTGGTGTCCAAAAGTCTCAGAGAATTTGGCAACCTTAGCTCTACTAACTTGTCAGAAAACTCGACATGCCACTGCAGCACGCTTAGCAGGATGAGATCTGGTCCTCATTATTCTTACCATGATTACCCTGGTCAAATGTAATATTTTGAAGTCTGCTACTTTACTACAGGTTAATTAAACTGATGAGTTTCAGAGAGAGGAATGGGGGGAGGAAAGTGTAACCCCCTCATGCTTGCTTAACGTATTAAGCACCCTGACTTTGCTGATGATAGCTGCCAAGGCAACATCACAAAGAAAAATTGTAATAAAAAATGTTTACATGATTAATAAAGATGTATACCAAGTGAACAAACATTAATCAGAATACAAAGAGCTTGTTATTTACAGGAAATGACTAAACAGGGAATATGCAATGAAGGTTTGTGGGGTGGCCCTGAAGGTACTGTAAGACTGTTGCCCCAAAATAACTCTTGCCAGTATTGGAACAGATGTCCTATGGACTGAACCTATGCTGGTAAGATGGTCAAAATGAGTCTGATTCAGACTTATTTGTATGCACCTGGTTTTGCATCAGTTGCAACCAAATGTACTTCTTGCATTATCTGCTTGCAAAGGAATGCTGGAAGACTAGTTAAGACAATACCTTCACATCTTCCCCAGACAACTGGTCCTTTCCAAGTTATACAAATTGATATCATTCAGCTTCCAAAGGTTAGGATGTTTTAGTATGTATTGGTTTTTGTAGACGGGATCAGTATGCAATACCTCCAATCAAAATCCC
Source organism: Pseudophryne corroboree (assembly GCF_028390025.1). NCBI lineage: Eukaryota > Metazoa > Chordata > Amphibia > Anura > Myobatrachidae > Pseudophryne > Pseudophryne corroboree. The sequence goes on from NC_086449.1 coordinate 15,603,228, forward strand.
GATGGTCAAAATCCCGACAACAATTGACCGACCGTCAAAATCCCATCAAAGTCAAAATCCGGACATGGACAAAATACAGACATTTAAAATACTGACAAGGTCAAAATACCAACATTTAAAATGTCGACAGGTCAAAAGGCCAACACAAATTTTTTGTTGTTTTTTGGTGTGTATGTCGACATAGGTCGACATGGACACCATATAAGTGTACCATGTCCCCTCGCATGGCTCGCTGCGCTTGCCATGCTTCAGGCACGGTGCCTCACTGCGCTCGGCACACTATTATATTCCCCCTTCAGGTCCACTGGGATGGTAGAGTATGAACAAGTCGGTTTCAATAAAAAATTATGAAAAATTATGTCGACTTTTTGAACCGTTGACATTATAAATGTCGGTATTTTGACCTTGTTGGTATTTTAAATGTTGGTATTTTGACCATCAGGATTTTGATTGTCGGTAAATTGACTGCATCCCGTGTAGACATGTTCATTGGCTGGGTAGAGCATCAAGTACAGCAAAGAAATTGGTAAAGGAATTTGTCAGTAGGTATGGTTTTCTATGTGATATCATTTAACCAAGGCATACATTCTATGGGACTAGTGTTTAAAAAGTTGTGCCAACCAGCAGCAAAAATGAGCATTACAATTGAACTATTAAAAACAAGCTGGCCAAAATATGTAAAGAGACTAGTTTGCAGTGGACAGAAGTTTTTTCCTTAGTGTTACACTCAATCAGAACAACATCAATAGTTGAACATTTCCCCCCTATGAAATACTGTTTGGAAAATTGCCTAATGTTGCTATTGCACCCACATATGATCTCAGTTAAACAAATGAGTTAACTGTGAGTTATCTTATTTCATTAAGCAACCAGCTGAAGAAAACACACATTGCTGTGACCAGCTCACAACCAACTCCTATAAAGGGTGCTTGTCATGAATTACAACCTGGAGATGAGGTAATGGTCAGAATTTTCCCGAGATTGGACTCACTGACAGACCGGTGGGAAGGACCTTATTAAGTCTTGCTGACAACTCCAACTGCTGTTAAGATAAAGGAGAAGACATTGTGGATTCATGCAACACATTGCAGAAAATTCACATCTCCTGAGACAGCTCAAGTGGAAAATACTCTTTAAGAGACAGCCTCTTCACTTCACCAGTGAAACCAACAAGTGAGTGGTTTGGGCATAATAATTTATTGCCAACACATTATCTCTGTGGAAGATACATAACTCCTAGATGAGTACTGTGAAGACCAAAGACATCAAAGATAATATTAAACAGAACAATGCTGATGGGCCAAAGGCCAGACTATGGACTATAGGGGTACATTCTCTCATGGGCGTTTCTCATTACAATAATATCCATTGTGCTTGAGTTTGGTATACACATGCCAGGTTCTGGTAACACAACCAGTGATACAGGTAATGAAAAATATAACAGTGGTATGCTAGGCAGAGCACATATACTCACAGGTAATGCTATTACAAAAATTCATAGTAGAATTGTGACAACTTTCCTATGCAATCCTCTTTGTAAAAGCCACTAATTAGTTGGATCAACACTCAAGAAATATTCCTATAGATTATGATTTGGTGCCAACTGATTTGATTTATTTTAAACATCACAGTAAGAAAGAAGTGAAAAGAGGAGATGTATCTTTTAGATTTCTGATGGTGAACGAACTGCTGGAACGTTTTTCCCATTGTCCACTATATATATTGTTGAAAAAGCTGTGTTCCAGAAATTAACAGTACTAGATATGATGGAAGGGGAACTGGTGGTTTCAATTAACCAGACAGTGGAGGAACTTGCTCAGGTGAGAAATGTGGCTTTACATAATAGAATGGCATTGGATCAATTGTTGGCAGCAGAAGGTGGCACATGTGCAGTGGTAGGACAAGAAAGTTGTACTTATATTGAGATCACAGGCTGAAATAGGTACCCATTTAACCAAAGTGCGAGATTGATGTAGGGGATGAGAAAGCTGGTGAAGCTTGCGATCCCCTTGGATGGTTAGGAGGTAGTATTGCAAAGCTTTTCTCTTGAATAATACAGTATATTATAGGGATGAGCGGGTTCGGTTCCTCGGAATCCGAACCCGCCCGAACTTCATGTTTTTTTACACGGGGCCGAGCGACTCGGATCTTCCCGCCTTGCTCGGTTAACCCGAGCGCGCCCGAACGTCATCATCCCGCTGTCGGATTCTCGCGAGACTCGGATTCTATATAAGGAGCCGCGCGTCGCCGCCATTTTCACACGTGCATTGAGATTCATAGGGAGAGGACGTGGCTGGCGTCCTCTCCGTTTATAGAGAAGAGAGTGAGACAGTAGAGAGAGACACAGTAGTACTTTTGGGGAGCATTAGGAGGAGTACTAGTTACTTGCTGAAGTGATAGATAGTGTGACTGTATATTATCTGACTTGTGGGGGAGACACTGACAGTGGGGAGCAGTTAGAGTCTGAGAGCAGGACTCAGGAGTACATATAACGTACAGTGCACACTTTTGCTGCCAGAGTGCCACACTGCCATTGTGACCACACTGACCACCAGTATAATATATATTGTGATTGTCTGCTTAGGAGTACTACTTGCAAGTTGCTGATAGTGTGACCAGTGACCTGACCACCAGTTTAATATATATATATATATATATATATATAATTGTATATAATATATATATAATATTGTATACCACCTACCCGTGGTTTTTTTTTTTCTTTCTTCTTTATACATACTACTATAGTAGCTTACTGTAGCAGTCTGCGGTGCTGCTGAGCTGACTGTGTCCAGCAGGTCCGTCATCAGTCATTACATAATAAATATATATACCTGTCCGGATGCAGTACTAGTGATATTATATATATATATATATATTGATTTCATCTCATTATCATCCAGTCTATATTAGCAGCAGACACAGTACGGTAGTCCACGGCAGTAGCTACCTCTGTGTCGGCAGTCGCTCGTCCATCCATAATTGTATACCACCTACCCGTGGTTTTTTTTTTTTTCTTTCTTCTTTATACATACTACTATAGTAGCTTACTGTAGCAGTCTGCGGTGCTGCTGAGCTGACAGTGTCCAGCAGGTCCGTCATCAGTCATTACATAATAAATATATCTACCTGTCCGGCTGCAGTACTAGTGTGATATAATATATATTGATTTCATCTCATTATCATCCAGTCTATATTAGCAGCAGACACAGTACGGTAGTCCACGGCTGTAGCTACCTCTGTGTCGGCAGTCGCTCGTCCATCCATAATTGTATACCACCTACCCGTGGTTTTTTTTTTCTTTCTTCTTTATACATACTACTATAGTAGCTTACTGTAGCAGTCTGCGGTGCTGCTGAGCTGACAGTGTCCAGCAGGTCCGTCATCAGTCATTACATAATAAATATATATACCTGTCCGGCTGCAGTACTAGTGATATTATATATATATATATATATATATATATATATATATTGATTTCATCTCATTATCATCCAGTCTATATTAGCAGCAGACACAGTACGGTAGTCCACGGCTGTAGCTACCTCTGTGTCGGCAGTCGCTCGTCCATCCATAATTGTATACCACCTACCCGTGGTTTTTTTCTTTTTCTTTCTTCTTTATACATACTACTATAGTAGCTTACTGTAGCAGTCTGCGGTGCTGCTGAGCTGACAGTGTCCAGCAGGTCCGTCATCAGTCATTACATAATAAATATATATACCTGTCCGGCTGCAGTACCAGTGATATTATATATATATATATATTAATTTCATCTCCTTATCATCCAGTCTATATTAGCAGCAGACACAGTACGGTAGTCCACGGCTGTAGCTACCTCTGTGTCGGCAGTTGCTCGTCCATCCATAAGTATACTAGTATCCAATCCATCTCCATTGTTTACCTGAGGTGCCTTTTAGTTGTGCCTATTAAAATATGGAGAACAAAAATGTTGAGGTTCCAAAATTAGGGAAAGATCAAGATCCACTTCCACCTCGTGCTGAAGCTGCTGCCACTAGTCATGGCCGAGACGAAGAAATGCCAGCAACGTCGTCTGCCAAGGCCGATGCCCAATGTCATAGTACAGAGCATGTAAAATCCAAAACACCAAATATCAGTAAAAAAAGGACTCCAAAATCTAAAATAAAATTGTCGGAGGAGAAGCGTAAACTTGCCAATATGCCATTTACCACACGGAGTGGCAAGGAACGGCTGAGGCCCTGGCCTATGTTCATGGCTAGTGGTTCAGCTTCACATGAGGATGGAAGCACTCAGCCTCTCGCTAGAAAACTGAAAAGACTCAAGCTGGCAAAAGCACCGCAAAGAACTGTGCGTTCTTCGAAATCCCAAATCCACAAGGAGAGTCCAATTGTGTCGGTTGCGATGCCTGACCTTCCCAACACTGGACGTGAAGAGCATGCGCCTTCCACCATTTGCACGCCCCCTGCAAGTGCTGGAAGGAGCACCCGCAGTCCAGTTCCTGATACTCAGATTGAAGATGTCAGTGTTGAAGTACACCAGGATGAGGAGGATATGGGTGTTGCTGGCGCAGGGGAGGAAATTGACAAGGAGGATTCTGATGGTGAGGTGGTTTGTTTAAGTCAGGCACCCGGGGAGACACCTGTTGTCCGTGGGAGGAATAGGGCCGTTGACATGCCTGGTGAAAATACCAAAAAAATCAGCTCTTCGGTGTGGAAGTATTTCACCAGAAATGCGGACAACATTTGTCAAGCCGTGTGTTGCCTTTGTCAAGCTGTAATAAGTAGGGGTAAGGACGTTAACCACCTCGGAACATCCTCCCTTATACGTCACCTGCAGCGCATTCATAATAAGTCAGTGACAAGTTCAAAAACTTTGGGCGACAGCGGAAGCAGTCCACTGACCAGTAAATCCCTTCCTCTTGTAACCAAGCTCACGCAAACCACCCCACCAACTCCCTCAGTGTCAATTTCCTCCTTCCCCAGGAATGCCAATAGTCCTGCATGCCATGTCACTGGCAATTCTGACGAGTCCTCTCCTGCCTGGGATTCCTCCGATGCATCCTTGCGTGTAACGCCTACTGCTGCTGGCGCTGCTGTTGTTGCTGCTGGGAGTCGATGGTCATCCCAGAGGGGAAGTCGTAAGCCCACTTTTACTACTTCCACCAAGCAATTGACTGTCCAACAGTCCTTTGCGAGGAAGATGAAATATCACAGCAGTCATCCTGTTGCAAAGCGGATAACTGAGGCCTTGACAACTATGTTGGTGTTAGACGTGCGTCCGGTATCCGCCGTTAGTTCACAGGGAACTAGACAATTTCTTGAGGCAGTGTGCCCCCGTTACCAAATACCATCTAGGTTCCACTTCTCTAGGCAGGCGATACCGAGAATGTACACGGACGTCAGAAAAAGACTCACCAGTGTCCTAAAAAATGCAGTTGTACCCAATGTCCACTTAACCACGGACATGTGGACAAGTGGAGCAGGGCAGGGTCAGGACTATATGACTGTGACAGCCCACTGGGTAGATGTATGGACTCCCGCCGCAAGAACAGCAGCGGCGGCACCAGTAGCAGCATCTCGCAAACGCCAACTCTTTCCTAGGCAGGCTACGCTTTGTATCACCGGTTTCCAGAATACGCACACAGCTGAAAACCTCTTACGGCAACTGAGGAAGATCATCGCGGAATGGCTTACCCCAATTGGACTCTCCTGTGGATTTGTGGCATCGGACAACGCCAGCAATATTGTGTGTGCATTAAATATGGGCAAATTCCAGCACGTCCCATGTTTTGCACATACCTTGAATTTGGTGGTGCAGAATTATTTAAAAAACGACAGGGGCGTGCAAGAGATGCTGTCGGTGGCCTGAAAAATTGCGGGACACTTTCGGCGTACAGGCACCACGTACAGAAGACTGGAGCACCACCAAAAACTACTGAACCTGCCCTGCCATCATCTGAAGCAAGAAGTGGTAACGAGGTGGAATTCAACCCTCTATATGCTTCAGAGGTTGGAGGAGCAGCAAAAGGCCATTCAAGCCTATACAATTGAGCACGATATAGGAGGTGGAATGCACCTGTCTCAAGCGCAGTGGAGAATGATTTCAACGTTGTGCAAGGTTCTGATGCCCTTTGAACTTGCCACACGTGAAGTCAGTTCAGACACTGCCAGCCTGAGTCAGGTCATTCCCCTCATCAGGCTTTTGCAGAAGAAGCTGGAGACATTGAAGGAGGAGCTAACACGGAGCGATTCCGCTAGGCATGTGGGACTTGTGGATGGAGCCCTTAATTCGCTTAACAAGGATTCACGGGTGGTCAATCTGTTGAAATCAGAGCACTACATTTTGGCCACCGTGCTCGATCCTAGATTTAAAACCTACCTTGGATCTCTCTTTCTGGCAGACACAAGTCTGCTGGGGTTCAAAGACCTGCTGGTGACAAAATTGTCAAGTCAAGCGGAACGCAACCTGTCAACATCTCCTCCTTCACATTCTCCCGCAACTGGGGGTGCGAGGAAAAGTCTCAGAATTCCGAGCCCACCCGCTGGCGGTGATGCAGGGCAGTCTGGAGCGACTGCTGATGCTGACATCTGGTCCGGACTGAAGGACCTGACAACGATTACGGACATGTCGTCTACTGTCACTGCATATGATTCTCTCACCATTGAAAGAATGGTGGAGGATTATATGAGTGACCGCATCCAAGTAGGCACGTCAGACAGTCCGTACTTATACTGGCAGGAAAAAGAGGCAATTTGGAGGCCCTTGCACAAACTGGCTTTATTCTACCTAAGTTGCCCTCCCACAAGTGTGTACTCCGAAAGAGTGTTTAGTGCCGCCGCTCACCTTGTCAGCAATCTGCGTACGAGGTTACTTCCAGAAAATGTGGAGAAGATGATGTTCATTAAAATGAATTATAATCAATTCCTCCGTGGAGACATTGACCAGCAGCAATTGCCTCCACAAAGTACACAGGGAGCTGAGATGGTGGATTCCAGTGGGGACGAATTGATTATCTGTGAGGAGCGGGATGTACACGGTGATATATCGGAGGATGATGATGAGGTGGACATCTTGCCTCTGTAGAGCCAGTTTGTGCAAGGAGAGATTAATTGCTTCTTTTTCGGTGGGGGTCCAAACCAACCCGTCATTTCAGTCACAGTCGTGTGGCAGACCCTGTCACTGAAATGATGGGTTGGTTAAAGTGTGCATGTCCTGTTTATACAACATAAGGGTGGGTGGGAGGGCCCAAGGACAATTCCATCTTGCACCTCTTTTTTCTGTCATTTTTATTTGCGTCATGTGCTGTTTGGGGAGTGTTTTTTGGAAGGGCCATCCTGCGTGACACTGCAGTGCCACTCCTAGATGGGCCAGGTGTTTGTGTCGGCCACTAGGGTCGCTTATCTTACTCACACAGCTACCTCATTGCGCCTCTTTTTTTCTTCTTTGCGTCATGTGCTGTTTGGGGAGTGTTTTTTGGAAGGGCCATCCTGCGTGACACTGCAGTGCCACTCCTAGATGGGCCAGGTGTTTGTGTCGGCCACTAGGGTCGCTTAGCTTAGTCATCCAGCGACCTCGGTGCAAATTTTAGGACTAAAAATAATATTGTGAGGTGTGAGGTATTCAGAATAGACTGAAAATGAGTGGAAATTATGGTTTTTGAGGTTAATAATACTTTGGGATCAAAATGACCCCCAAATTCTATGATTTAAGCTGTTTTTTAGGGTTTTTTGAAAAAAACACCCGAATCCAAAACACACCCGAATCCGACAAAAAAAATTCGGTGAGGTTTAGCCAAAACGCGGTCGAACCCAAAACACGGCCGCGGAACCGAACCCAAAACCAAAACACAAAACCCGAAAAATTTCAAGTGCACATCCCTAGTATATTATGTTTGCTACTGCCATCATTGTAAAAACATATACCTAACCATTAAGTTTGGACCTGTAGCTTGTGTGCAATGTGCTCATGTAGCTCATATATCAGATATTAGAAAGAGAACAGGAAGGGTGCTCAGCATTTAAATTTAATTTATGAGCTGAATAACAAGGAGGAAATGGACAAGGATAAGTATGTTCGACATGAAATATAGACAAGGTTCAATTAACTGTATGAAACCCTCTTTGCCAACACTGGAAAATTCACATAAAAAGTGGAGATCTCCCGTCCGGTGAGGTGAGCATTGGTGCTAAGTCCAATCCCCGTGAAAACACCTTTCTCCTGTGTTGTACGTCTACCTAACCCTCACTAGAAGTTGTGAATTGGAACCTTTCTGATTTGTGTATTAGAGTGCCAAGTATATTGGTAGAGGAGGAATGATATGGAAGCTGGATGTCAGTTTGTCTATTGCTCAGAAAGAAACTGTTGCTTTAAGTTTAATTTATATGTTTGCAAAGAAACTTTGATTTTAGTAGGAATTATGGAAGTTAGTCCAGCTGTACGGTATTTCATAGACGGTGGTGAGCTAGTATCCTATTGTTAGGAAACACCTGTATTTTGTAAGCAGACACCAGGTGGTTGGCGCGACCCAGAACAGAGGCGCGGAGTCTAAAACACCAGGGGGTGTACACCAGGGAACCCCGCAAGGGGATTTGGGCTTTGCTGCCCGTGATGTGCATGTCGCGGACCCCTGCCTGGGTCACCTGGTATCTGCATAGGAGTCCACTAGGTATTAACAAGATAATTTACCTGGAGAAATGCAGCTGGTAAAGCAGGGGTTAATTGCAGAGTGACTGACACAGCAGGGCTATGAGAGCTGAGCTGGGTCACAGAGGGAAACTTAAACTTGCAGGCTGTAAGTTCTGGATAGCAGAGCTGGAATTTGGCAGGATTCACAGGCTTTTATTTGGAGTCTGGATACAGAATTACAGGTACTGAATGGATATGAAGTTGCAGAAAGGTCTGTGTGATTAGACTGCTGTTTGCAAAACTGGACAGGTGCAGGATTACTGAGGCAAGATGCAAGACTGGCTGGAATGGTGCATGGATATCTTGAAGCAGGGATTCCAAGGCATAAGGACACACTGGATATATAATTGTAGTAGATACAGGTCCAAGATAATAATAATAATAATAATATTAATAATAATAATAATTTTATTTATATAGCGCTCTTTCTCCAATAGGACCCAAGGCGCTTAACAGATACATAGCATAATATAGTACAGAAAATAATGAAGTACATTTTCATAAAATACAGAAGCATGAAGATACTAAAGGGACATTATGGAAATGCTTGAGTAAACAGAAAAGTCTTGAGTCTACTTTTGAAGGATTCTATAGTTGGGGCCTCTCGCACTGTGCGGGGAAGTGAGTTCCATAGAGTCGGAGCCGCATGACTAAAAGCTCGACCCCCAGATGAATTACGGTAGATTCTAGGTACTGCTAAAAGTCCTTCATCTACAGATTGCAGTAATGGAGTGGGGCAGTATGGGGTCAGAAGCTGCTTCAGGTACCTCGGGCCCTGGTCATGTAATGCTTTGAAACTCAGTAAGCCAATCTTGAAGATGATTCGCCATCTTACAGGCAGCCAGTGAAGGGAGTAGAGGATGGGTGTTATGTGGCTAGAACGGGGCTGGTTGGTTAATAGCCTGGCAGCTGTGTTTTGCACCAGCTGTAAACGCTCCAATTCTTTTGCTGGCAGACCAAGGTAGAGGGCATTACAGTAGTCTAAACGAGATGATACAAATGCATGTATGACTTTTGGCATATCATCTGAGGGAATTAAGTGCTTGATTCTGGCTATGTTCCTCAGGTGAAAGAATGAGGATTTGATTGTGGCTGATATCTGATGTTTAAGTGTCAAGCCACCATCCAGGACATCGCCAAGATTCCGCACACGATCACTGGTCTGTAATTCTGAATCCCCGAGTGTAAGTCCAGTTGGCTGGCTATGCTGCAGTCTTGTCCTTTGATGTTGCGGTCGTATCATAAGGACCTCTGTTTTATCCGGGTTCAGTCGCAGCCAACTGGCGCTCATCCACTCCAGCAGTTCAGCTAGACAGCCATTTAGGGTTGCTATTGGGTTATCAGTGCCCGGAGCAAAGGACAAGTACAGTTGTGTATCATCTGCATAGCAGTGGTAGACCAGGCTATGGCGCCTGATTATTTCGCCCAATGGGAGCATGTATACTGCAAAAAGCATGGGGGATAGTATAGAACCTTGTGAGACACCACATGGCAATGGCACTGGTGGTGATGAGTATAATCCAGATGATACTCTCTGTGAACTGGGTGCAGGACTGGCAGGAATACTGGGACCAGTTACCAGGACACAGGAGACTGGGAACTTGCACAGCGTGCAATGGCCACGTGCTGAGCACACAGGAACAGGCTCTAAGGAGTCTAGACTAGATACTGACTGTCTCTGATACTGAACTCTATCACTGGCACGGTGGTTTGTGGATACTGCCTGGTTAAAAGGAGACAGACCAATCACATGATAGTCAGGCTGAAGTTGCAGGTAATGAGGTCCAGGTGATCAGTTGCTAGGAAACGAGAACAGAAGGGAGCAGCCGGATCCAGGTGCTAATCAATGCTGAAAGCAGAACTGACAGATTTGCAGCTGCTACACACATATAGAAAAGAGAAGTCAAAAGTATGTTGAAGGTAAAAGTATATTTTTAATATTAAAGTTGTAATCACAAGATGCTGAACTAATTAATTGGAAATCCCCTATAAGGGGAGTATATAAATTATAATAAAGTATGCTATTTGAAATATAATTGGTCTATGTATATGATTGGCCTGTTGATTTGATTGGTTTATGTAATACTGTTATGAAGGTACAGATGAAGCCACACTAATTGTGGCTCCACCTGAGCCGCAGCACACCAGGCATGGTGCGCCATCACAGCCAGGCGGGGATGCACGTGTATCTGAGAAACTCGCATGAATGGGGCGTGTGCATCTGAGACAGGCACACTCCCCATTTTCATCAATGGGAGCATCTCTGTGCACTCCGGTAGCGCGGCTAGGCACCAGATTGCTGGATGAGTGTGGCTCCATATTTATATAAGATTGAATCAATATGTATGTCTTGAGTTTCACAATTCATTTTATTGTGATCTCCTGTGTACATTACACAAAACAAATCTACAAAGAAACTTCATTTTTCTTTAATTACTTATTAATGCAATAACAATAAAAATTGCACCAATTAAGTCACTTACTAAACAATTTATGCCCAAAAACAGAAGTAAAAAAAGAATAGAGTATACTGTCGTCTTGCAGGCATTTGTCAGATACAATGGAAATGCCATAAAAACATTCTAACGTTGAATTTACTTAGCCGCAGTAATTTACCACTGGCTAATTGATCCCCCAGGGCTATCCAATTAGCCGCCACTGGCAGCACTTACTTTGACTCCTCTGAACAGAGGTAAATAAAAAAATTTCCAGATAACCAGCAGGTTAACGGGTGTCGCGACACTATTAACACACAAATGTGTGAACTTTACACAGATTTTGTGTGTTAATGCCCATTAACCCGTGTTAAAGCCTGTGATCATGTTAATTTAAATGACTTTGAGTTTTGGTAACAGTTAACAAAGTCCCAGAGCTACAGGTGGAGCCATCCTCATCTATCCCTTTAATAGGATTAAGTGAGCCAGGCCAGTCGGATATAATCCCCTGCTGTAATGACTTAATCCCCCGCTGTATTGTTCTCTCTGCATTGTATTGCAGCTGAGAACAATCGATGAAAGGCTTATGCTAATAAACCTTGGTGCACCTAGGTGCAGCAGAGAAACCTAGATGACCGTGGCTCCATCTGTTTTCAGTACTGAATATGGGAATAGATTAGAAGGATTTTGAAATGAATTGCAATTTAAATGCTCTGTGCAATTGTCACATACAGTAATCCCCCATTTCACTTTTAATTGTTATCTATGTTTTTGTTTCCATTTGCACTTCATATAGACACCATAGTGGTAATGGCCAATTTGACTGTGGACTAAACAACCTGAGGCCTGATTTAGAGGTGGACACTGTCGGGGCTGTGGCTGAATCTTTTGCAACCATCATGTCTGCGTCTTCATGGTGATGATGCGTTTGATATCTGAGGATATGAGATGCCCACTTACAGCATCCTTAGATGCACCATCGGTGGCACCACCAAAACCTGCTCCAGATCTAATGGAGGTGCAGTTTCTCTGACTGAGTATGGCCTCCTACATCAGCAACTGAGCATCTTTGAATGCAGACGCCCCTGACGTACCCACGTCAGCTTCACCACCCCCCTATTATCTTCCAGGAATGCCTACTAAATTTGTCACACCCAGTGCCTGATTCACTGCTGCATCCAGGGTTGTACTGGCCCATAGTGATACAAAGGAAACCACTGGAGGGCCCCACTGCCTGAGAGCCAACCCTCTTCTCTAGGGATCAGATTTTAGACTGTGCACTTAAATTACACATTATACATGTCACATCATACTGGACAGGACTATGGTGTACTCACTATAGTGCATTGCTGTTATATCTGGTACATGATCATGCATGCACTTGCATAATTTAATATATTTATTTATTTACAAAGTGGCCCAAATCATACAATATTTAATAGTTATTATAGTATAGCATGGGCCCCTATCACTACATTCCCCTGGTGGGCCCTTCAAACCCCACTCTGACACTGGCTGCAACTGTGTGCGCAGAAAGTTGGGACGCATGCGCAGTAAAAAAAAAACAACAACATATGTCAACTAAAACATATCTGCACCATGTCCCCTCTAAATCAGACCCTGGCATACTCGCATGTGATGTGACCAGTCAGGAGATACTTCACCCCTCGGTGTTCCCCATCTTCAATGGAGGAAACCCATTCTGCACTTGTGCAGAACAGACTTCCTCCTGCTGCAGTAGCCATCTGGAAGTGACACAGTGGTCAGTGACCGCAGACATCACTCCCCATAAATTGTGTCCTAGAACAGGGGTGTAAGTTCATCCCAGTCGCCCAGAGGCATGCTATAGTTTGGTGCCCCCCTCCCAGGTCCTTAAAAAAAAGGGAAATTAAATATAGTGTGTGTGAATATGTGACAATGGCGGTGGGTCAGGGTCAGAGACAAGATTCAGCCATCTGCAGCATGCAGAATTAGCAATTACTGGTGGGTCCCATCTCACAGTCTAGCAGCAGCAGTGGATGCACTGTTGCTAGCTGCAGTTCAGGATGAGCAGTTCCAGGCAGGAGCCTTCCTGTTGCATATTGCAGATGTTAGCTGGGCTCCTGGACCACAGACCAAAGAGAGGTGAGCTTTCAAAAAGTATAAATCAGACAGGAAAGCTGAGTCAGTGCATGCTATAAGAATTGTAACAAAATATGCAAGAAAGAAATCAGAGCATCTAAAGTAGAAATGGAAAAGCCAAGAGCAAAGGAAAGTAAATCAAACCCCAAAAGTTTGTTTAAATACATCAACAGCAAAATATTAAAGGAAGAGAGTATAGGCCCTTTAAAAGGCGATTTGGGCGTCCTAATCAAAGATGACAATGACATAGCAGGAAAATTAAATGAGTTTTTCTTTTCAGTATTCACAAGAGATGACCAGATGGCGGGATTGATGTATAACCTCAGCAATGACAATGTCCCACTGCTAACTGCTTATCTAAGTGAGGAGGTAGTCTGTGACCGATTAAAAAATAAGATTAATAAGTCACCTGATCCCGGAATTCATCCAAGGGTTCCCATGGAGCTACACTAAAAATTGGCAAGACCCCTATATTTGATTTTTATTGGCTCACTTACATCAGGCATGGTTCCGAAAGACTGGCGTATAGCAGAAGTAGTACTAATATTTAAAAATGGAAGTAAATCCAAACCAGGTAATTATAGACCAGATAGTTTTACATCTATAGTGGGGGAAGTACTGGAACGTATTTTAAGGGATAGAATACAGGAGTTCATTGAAACCAATAAGGGTATTAGTAGGAACCAACATGGATCTGTGAAGGATAGATCATGTCAAACTAACTTAATAGGCTTTAATGAAACAGTGCAAACCTAGATCAGGGTTAAAGTGGTGGATGTAATCTTTTTAGACTGCTAAAGCTTTCGATACAGCACCTCACATGAGACTTATCTACAAATTAATAGAACTTGGGCTAGGGAGCACAATATGCACTTGGGTTAGCAATTGGTTGGATAAAAGGGAGCAGCGAGTGGTTGTAAATGGAACTTTTTCAAAATGGACTAAAGTACTTAGTGGTTTGTAACAGGGTTCTGTACTTGGATCACTATTGTTCATCACTTTCATAAATGGTCTAGAAGTAGGTCTAGAGACCACAGTGTAAATTTTTTGCAGACAATACCAAATTGTGTAAGGTTATAAATTCAGAGGAGGATGATGAGTCTCTTGAGAAAAACTTATTTAAACTGGAAACATTGGCAGCAAAATGGAGAATAAAGATCAATATAGACAAATGTAAGGTAAAGTACTTTGGTAGCAAAAACAAGAATACTACTTGCACACTGAATGGGGAAAAACTAGGGGATTCTGTACTGGAAAAAGATTTAGGTGTTCACATAGATAACACACTTAACAGTAGTACCCAAAGTAGGAATGCTGCAAAAAAGGCAAACAAGGTATTAGCATGCATTAAGCGGGAAATTGATGCTATGGATGACGGTGTTATACTCCCATTATGTAAATCACTAGTGAGGCCACATCTCAAATACTGTGCACAATTTTGGGCACCACACTACAGAAAGGATATCCTGGAACTAGAAAAGGTTCAGAGACGGGCGACTAAATTAATGAAGGTGATGGAGACGCTAGAATATGAGGAAAGGTTTGCTAGGCTAGGAATGTTTCCAGTGGAAAAAAGGAGATTAAGAGGGGACTTGATTAAAATTTACAAATATATAAGGGGTCAATATACAGAGCTAGTGGGGGATTTGTTTTTGGAAATATCATCACAAAGGACATGTGGACACCCACTTAGGTTAGAGCAGAGGATATTTTGCACACAGAGACAGAAAGGTTTCTTCACAGCTTACTGTTTAGACTTTTGTGGGGTCACCAGGATTTCTGCAACTGGATAGCAATTAAGAATTTATTATAATATCTGTGTTAGGTTCCTAGAGCTCAGAACAAGGGAGATGTTATGAAGTGAGTCCAGAGCACCAGGACGTAATGCTGGGAAAGGGGAATGGAAAGGGAATAGCCCCTGGCGCCCTATCTCCGTTGTCTCGCCCGTGCTGTCAGTACACTCTTGCGAGACTATGGTTGCTTGAGCCCATGGCAGCCGCGTTTGAAGGGCGGATTACGTCTGCCCAACTTCGATGCCCCCTCAGGTCTTAATGAGAGACAAAGAGTGAACCGAGACAGGGTGATAACAAGGGGCCCTCTAACTAAACAACAAGGCCAGGGGCTACTAACAAACCTAAAACCAAAGTATGTGCGGCTTGCCGCCAAAGGAAAAGAACAACAAAGGAAATGCTGACCACACGCCGACACAATACTTTTGTGTACCGGCGGTAACAGCATAAGCAGAACCCTCTGCAAAACACCAGTGACAGAAATAATAACGGAATACAGCGGCCTAGGCCGACGGACGCGGCAGAGCCGCTACTCACGGAACCGGTACGAATACTGGCAAACGGAAAGGAACCCCCAATGCTGCCGACACAGACTCTCAGAACTGGAGGACAGGCAGAATCCCAAATGACAGACCGGTGGACACCAAGTAGCCAGAAACTCGACCAGGCATAGGCAAAGCCACAAGACTTCTGGACAGGGACGCTTCACGGCAGGACACGGGATCAGACACAGAAATCGACACAGGGACTGATACAGGAATCGACACAGGAAGCAGCTCGACAGACACTGCTACACAGGAGCTCAGGAACTGGCAGGAACAAGCTCAGAACTCAAGCAGACTGGAAACCTAGAAATATCACCAGCGTCTGTGAATTGCACTGAGCCAGCATATAACAGAGAGGCCTAATTAGTAATGTCATGCAGCTGCCCTGTTGCATGACTCCAAACTGACAAGATGCAATTAGCAGCCAGGTGAGGCTGAACACATGGGAACAAGCTGCAATTACACAAACTCACCAGCGGCAGCAGCCAAGAGTATTCTTAAACAGAGCAACGGGAAATCCTGGCCTGCAAGACAACTTAAAAACATAAAATAGGAATGAACCACTACCTGTGGTTCATAACAATCTGCTTATTCATGGTGGATTTTCTCTTATTATACAGATAGCCACTTACATAATAGTAATATGTCTGTTGACTGTTGGTATTGTAATACTTCCTTCTGTATTTTCTTTACAGGATTTAGTTGCCACCACCAAAGTTCTGGGTTTAAACAGCTAAAATAGGTTAATCTATTTATATTGATTACTTATATGCACAAGTGTAATAAGACAATCACTTACTGATTAGTGTGGTTACATAAAGCCATCTTAAGATCACCAATACATGGATTATTGCATGTTCGCTGAAAACTCCTATATCTACAGTAGGTAGCAATTAAATAAATGTATTCATAATGAACATTTTGATTGTGGGTTTGTGTTATTATAGCTACAGTGTATAAAAGGTTGCTTACTGAATAATGGAAACACATCTGTTAACCTTCAGCTCTATAATTCTCTTAAGTAGCTTTATAGGGTCTGGCTGAAACCATTAGGATTCTTAATTCAATAATACACTAGCACTAAGTTTGTGTGTTTATGTAAAAAGTTTATAGGCATAAAAGGAAAAAAATGTACTTACTGGTTTAGAGCTGCCCGTTAGTGAAATTCAGCTGTTTGTTTAAATCAGGTACTGTTAGGAACACTAATGTAACCTAATTGGATGACTGATTGATTGATTGATTGATTGATTGATTGATTGATTGATGCAAACACTATTATTACCATAGGTAACATGATAAAGTGATAAAATGGTTTAAAGAACTAGGCATGACCGGCAACCAATAAGCAGGGAAACCCGCTCCTGGAATGCAAGTGGTTGATTAAGTCCGCTTGTGGAGCTCACAAATCTCTCACACTGATTACAAATGTGTAGGATCATCACGTTTAATCCCAACCTCTTTATTTCATTCAGCCACATAAGATAAAATATGACCCCTCACATAATAACTTTAGAAGTCTCACAAAACAAGACAGCCTTGTCCCAGTGTTCCAAATTATCATCTGAGAACTCCATTTTAATTTAAAATACTTTAGGAATTGCTCAGAATGAAAAATATTAAATGGAAAGTGCCAAAATCTAGTACGAGTGCTTACTGAGGGAATATCTAATGACAATGACGCCAGGACACGATCAGATACAATTATATTGACAAGGTCTGTGGCCATAATGTTAGAGAGGAGTGTGTCAGAGATAAGGATATAGGTAATATAAGAAAGGGACCCATTAACTCCTGAATGAAACATGGAAAATCCATCAGTTAAATTAAGCAACCTTCAGGGATCAACCAGAGAATGTGTGGAAAGGGGTGCATGAAAAAGCTTGTTGCCACAGTTAATAAGAGTTAACCAAAGATTAACCCTGCAATATATAAACAAATATAAAACCACAGCACTCGCCACCCCAGAAGCGGGGTACAATGTCTGCACTCACCACTCATAGGGTGGGGTGCATGTAGCCAATGACCATCTACGTAAATATATATATAAACAGAAAATTCAGCACTCACCATAGCAAGCTCACTTATCTTCACAACATCAATAAATAAATGATGGGGTATAGTTAGTGAATTGGCCAATGCACGGAAGCCTGCATACCGCTCGCCAAGGTACCCCACCTTCATTCAGGTCCCACACTATCAAAGAGTCTTAAAAATTAAAACCTGACAACTGTACCACACATAATATAACTGCAAATATGCCTACTAGGTTTAATGTGATGGTACCTGCCACATATCTTATGGCTTTTAAAGGCACACTAGTCACCTGACTCTGGCTGATAAATTACTAAGGAGCAGCTGACACAGGTTTAGAACAATTGAGTTTACACAGGAGTGCATGAAAAAGCATGTGGCCACAGTTATTAAGAGTTAACCAAAGATTAACCCTGCAATATATAAACAAATATAAAACCGCAGCGCTCGCTACCCCAGAAGCGGGGTGCAATGTCTGCACTCACCACTCATAGGGTGGGGTGCATGTAGCCCATGGCCACCTAATTAAATATATACAAACAGAAAATTCAGCACTCACCATAGCAAGCTCACTTATCCTCACAACATCAATAAATAAATGATGGAGGTTTAGTTAGTGAATTGGCCAATGCACAGAAGCCTGCAAACCACTCGCCAAGGTACCCCACCTGTGACAGCTGCCACATATCTTTGGATTGGTTTTGCCAAAACCACCCTTTTGTGTTTTGGTTTTGGTTTTGGATCTGGATGATTTTTGAGAAAAACATAAAAACAGCTAAAATCACAGTATTTGGGGGTAATTTTAATCCTACGGTATTATTTACCTCAATAACATTAATTTCCCTAATTTCCAGTCTATTCTGAACACCTCACACCTCACGATACTGTTTTAGGCCTAAAAGTTGCACCGAGGTGGCTGAATGACCAAGCTAAGCGACACAAGTGTGTGGCACAAACACCTGGCCCATCTAGGAGTGGCACTGCAGTGTCAGACAGGATGGCAGTTTTAAAAACTAGGCCCCAAAGAGCACATCATGCAAAGAAAAAAATAGGTGCAAGATGGAATTGTGCTGGCAGTATCCACAGTGCAGGGGTGCCGGCAGTGTCGGCAGTACGGGAGTACTGGAAGTGTCCTTAGTGCAGGAGTTCAGGGGTGTCGGCAGTGTTGGAGTGCCAGAAGTGCCCTCGGTGCAGGGGTGCCGGCAATGTTGGCAGTGTTGCATGTGTCCTCAGTGCAGGAGTTCAGGGGTGCTGGCAGTGTCAGAAGTGTGGGAGTGCAAAAAGTGTTCTCGGTGAAAAGGTGCCGGCAGTGTCGGCACTGCGAGAGGTGTCCTCAGTCCAGTAGTGCTGGCAATAGGTGTGCAAGCAGTGTTGGGGTGTCAGCAGTGTGGGCAGTGCGGGAGTGCTGGAGGTGTCCTTAGTGCAGGAGTTCAGGGGTGTCGGCAGTGTGGGAGTGCCAAAAGTGTCCTTGGTTTAGGGGTGCCGGCAGTGTCAGCAGTGTGGGATGTGTCCTCAGTGGAGGAGTTCAGGGGTGCTGGCAGTGTGGGAGTGCCAGAAGTGTCCTCGGTGCAGGGGTGCCGACAGTGTCAGCAGTGCGGGCGGTGATTGACAGGAAGAAGGCATTTCTGGGTGTCAACTGACCATTTTCTGGGAGTGGTTGGAAAAATGCAGGCGTGCCCAGGCGTTTGCAGGGCTGGTGTCTGACGTCAAATCCGGGCCCGGACAGGCTGAAGTCATTGCAGCGGCTGAGTAAGTTCTGAGCTACTCAGAAACTTCACAAAAGATTTTTGCATCACTCCGCCGCACAAGCGTTCGCACACTTGCAAAGCTAAAATACACTCCCCCATAGGCGGTGACTACAGTATCTGGGGTCATTCCGAGTTGATCGCTTGCTAGTAGTTTTTAGCAGCCATGCAAACGCTATGCCGCCGCCCGCTGGGGAGTGTATTTTAGCTTAGCAGAAGTATGAACACATGTGCAGCCAAGTTCTGCAAAACCAGTTTGTGCAGTTTCAGAGCACAGTAGCTCTGAACCTACTCAGCGCTTGCGATCACTTCAGCATATTCGTGTAGGGATTTGACATCATACACCTGCCCAGCGAACGCCCAGCCACGCCTGCAAAAAGTAGCTAGCAAGCGACCAACTTGGAATGAGGGCCATTGTCTCAGACTTTCTGCTTACTCAGTTTCTGAAAATGCCACCTGCTGTCTGAAAAGTGGTACTGCACTATAT
Organism: Pseudophryne corroboree; assembly: GCF_028390025.1. NCBI lineage: Eukaryota > Metazoa > Chordata > Amphibia > Anura > Myobatrachidae > Pseudophryne > Pseudophryne corroboree. The sequence continues at coordinate 15,623,049 of NC_086449.1, forward strand.
TTCAGACAATTTACAATGGCCTGCTATGTATGTAACAGATATTCTATTGCCGTGAACGGCAGGCCATGAAACTTTTTTTCAGAAAGATAATCGTGGACACATCCTGATGATGGGGCTTATACCCCATAAACGATATATAATGTGTTTTTCATCACTCTCCTTAATATAGATTGTAATTGTGAATCTAATCTGCCAATATCTGTGATTTAATTGATTGTTTTTTTGCAGTTTTGAATGATCCATTGGCATGTGAACTGTTGCCAATTGTCTTCTCTTTACTCTTCTTTGAGGCCCAATTCTTCTTGTGATTATTTAAATTTAAAGCCAATTAACCAATCATCATCTTCGATCCAGAGTTCATTGCGACTCAATAAAAAGACATCCTGTTGGAATTGCTGACCCACTCCTTTTTCATATTAATCTATCCTACCTCTCTGAGCAAGATACTACAGAACAAGGTATGGGGAGAAACATTTCAGGGGAAAGGTCTATCACATGTACACCATGCAGTTGGGGAGTCACGGTCGAGTCTGTGGGTTGCTTGGCTCTGGCCTTGGGGTTGGTGATGATGTCCCTTCCTTCACTTGCCTTTAGGCCGCCAGTTCTTTGTGGAGGGTAATGAAGGTCTGGGTTTGCTTCTGGATGGCCTTTTCAGCAGAAACACTTTTCTGGCAAGCTGATCCGGTCTTCATTTCTTTCATTTCTTGCTGCATGATGCCCATCTGCTGCTGCCGGAAGCTGCAGTTTTGGTGGCCCATCTTCCAGCAGACTTTCTGGCTCCTGCTAGGTTGGTTGCTTGGGGCTGGTGGATCCATGGCTGTGGCCTCATCCTCCACAACAGAATCTGAATAGGCCACTAGGCCAACAGGTTTGGGAAGTGGTGGGAGTAGCCTCAGTCGAGAAGAACCTAAAAAGATAAAAATATGGCAAAATTCACATACTGTACTTGTACTTTTTTTTTTTTTTACAAACTGTTACTAGTAAGTTTAGACACCTAACAATGCATTTGTAAAAGACATCCATGCTTGAGCACAGGTGTATTCATTAAGCCATCTATTAAATTGATGAAAATACTACAAATACTACAATATATACAATATATATACAATAAGCATGGTTTCTTTGAGGGTTTGGTTACAAATTTTTATTAATAAAATCCTCACATATCTGTCTTTATAAAGTTCAGTATGGCAGTAATATATCATCACTGCATGTTTGTTGCAGATTTACATTATGTAATAATTGTAGGACTGTCACAATGCTATAGCAATTAATGTTATGTGCCATTATAGGTTTTTTTTACAGAGGCCCGCTGATCCACGGGTATGGCTGTATTGTTGTGTGGGATTTTTTTGACATAGAATTCATTAGCTTCCTCTTCATCTGATGAAAACTGCTGCCTTTTCTCTGGTGCCAACCTCCTCGGTTTTATTGCTCAGGAAACACAAAATGGGTCAAAACAGTGGTATTTTCTGATTTATATTACATATAACTATTAAAAAATGCAGATGATTAAGAAGAATAAACACCATCATTATGTACTATTGGTTTTTAGGACAAAACTGGTTTCAGTTTGTACAGTTTAGAGGGAGACATTTGTTTGCTTACTGACCGGGATGAACTTCAGAGGGAATATGGTTTTAAGCTCCTCCTCATACGCTTGATACTGGGGTGGTGCTGCATGCTGTCCCTGGTGCTCCTTTGCCGGCTTTGTTTTACAGCATGCTTCACGCTTTCGAAGCATTTTTTTTTAATGTGTGAGATCCTGCGGGCAGTCACTCACAGCATTGACAGCCTCCATAGTATTCAGGCTCAACCCTCTGTGGCCAAAGGGGTGTTGGCTGCCTGCCCACCCAGCAGATGCAGGTACAACTGCACCACAGCATGGGCCAGGGCATAGTTCTCAGCTAATGAGAAATGCACATTACACCCTGACCTTGTCTTGCCAGGTGCAGGTGCTGCTGGTACCTCCTCAGGCTCCTCCTCAGGCTCCTCCTCTGACTCTTTCTCAGACTCCTTCTCAGATTCCTCCTCAGACTCCTTCTCAGACTCCTCCTCGGACTCCTTCTCAGACTCCTGTTCAGACTCCTGTGTTTGCACCCACCCTCCTGCTCCTCACTACTACCCTCATCCTCCTCACTGGCAGCTAGCCCCACAAACACCTCTTCATCCTTCTCCATCCTCATCTACAGGACTACTGACCTGGCACACATGCTGCTGGACACAAAATAAGCTCTTTCTATCTCTGTCTCACAAACTCCTCTCCTTACTCCTCACTACCTCAGGACAAAATGAAGGATCCAGGGCATATATATGGTATGTGATGCATAAATCAGGTGACTTTTGTGTGCCAATGGGTGACTTTCTTTCACACTGTGCGGAACAAACTGCCACATTCTGAATGTGTGAGAATGTGCGAGTTTGAACTTGAACTAAAATGACAGTTTATTATATCTCGCCTATGGTATTTATGACATTTTTTAGTGATTGGCAAGAAAATAGTACAGGAATGTATGTGCAGGTATGGGATTACCCCGGTCATCTGCGATAAACCGGCATTTACAACACTTTACAGCATCAGATGATCGGGTCACAGTGCAGGAAGCCGACGATCACATGACTGAAGGCGGAGGAGCACACTGGAGCACCATCACCAGGTAAGTAAGCGGACAAAGGGGGTAGTGGGGCAAAAATACCCCAAAAAGGCTGTGGTATATCATTGCAGGGACAGAGCTTTCTCACAAGCTCTGTCCCTGCATGTGGTAATTGATACAGCCATGCGATGTAATCAACTATCGCTTTGCGGATTGGGTCGATGTTATCACCTCACATTCGCCCCTTAATGCCACAATCAAAAATAAGCTGTCGAAGGCTAGATGAGAGACAGGTTTACAGTGGCCTGATGCATTACATGTCATAGTGTTTGCTTTCAGAACTATGCCTAGGGCGGAAATGAACATTTCTTTCTATAAAATCCTGTTTGAAAAGTTCAAAATCTTATGATGTGCCAAAAGGCAAACTTGGTCTCTGCAAATGATGGGACTGTGAACTATTTGATAAAAATGAGTAATCATTTAAAAAACAGGCCATCGGTGATAGGTGCACAATCTAAACTGACACACTGTTTAGAACTGTTACATCATTGTATGATGTCCTGTGTTGTTTATAATCATTGTGGTATGGTTTGGCATGTTATTCATGGTTTTTCTTGATGTCTTGATCCCTATGCTATATTCTGAAAAGTGATTTTATGAGGCCAGTCGGGATCCGGTCTGAAGATCGACAGTGTCTAGGTCGTCAATGTTTAGGTCGACCACTATAGGTCGACAGTCACTAGGTCGACATGGATGGAAGGTCGACAGGGTTTCTAGGTCGACATGTGCTAGGTTGACAGGTCTAAAGGTCGACATGCGTTTTTCACATTTTTTTTTTTTTTCATACTTAACGATCCACGTGGACTACGATTGGAATGGTAAAGTGTGCCGAGCGAAGCGGCAGCGGAGCGAAGGCACCATGCCCGAAGCATGGCGAGCGAAGCGAGCCATGCGAGGGGACGCGGTGCACTAATTTGGGATCCCGGTCACTCTACGAAGAAAACGACACAAAAAAAAAAAAAATCCTCATGTCGACCTTAACATTGTCGACCTAGACACTGTCGATTTGATGAACCACACCCGGCCAGTCTTGGTGGTGATTGTCTTCTTGAGATTTTTCTTTACGATTGCCCAAATATTTTAAATTGGACTTGCTTCTGGTCTTTTATATAGCAAGGGAAGGGCATCCAAATGAGCAAAGCAGTCACCTTCAAAACCAATGTTTTTTTTGTTTTTTGTTTTTAAATAGAGGACCTGGAATCTTAAAACATGAATAAAACTCAAAGCATTGTAAAATAGTTATACAGTCTAAGATAATGGCCAATAAGTCATAAAAACTATGATTTTTTTTTTAAAAATTGGTATTGAGTCTAATACTGTAATTTGTACACCTTTGTTATTGTATATACCTATTGAAATTATGTGGTCCAAAGATATGCTCGTTCATATGTAAGTTTTGCAACAACCTTAAGAGACAGGTCAGAATAGTGTATGGTTGTGAGATTGGTTACAGACTCAACATACACACCCTATCTTTTCCCATATGACAGCTAGGATCACCCTTTGTATGACATGCTTATACAATAATTGGCCAGTAGGGATATTTAGTACTACAAGAGTGGTCCAATTACACTTTCACTGGGAGTAATATTTACTAAAATGGGAGTTCTATTTAACATGAGATGTTGCCCATAGCAACCAGTCATATTTTACGTCTCATTTATCTAGCACCTCCTAGAAGATAATACCTGAAATCTGATTGGTTGCTATGGGCAACATCCCATCCTAAATAGAACTCCCATCTTAGTAAACTTACCCCACAGTGTTTTTTTTCTCTCCATTTTCCTACATGCTTCCTTTGATATGTGATCATGTGTAATTGATTTATTATCAGGTGGAGGGATTGTTGTGGAAGGAAAAGGAGGTTCAAAGTAGGCTTGGATGAAAGAATATACATCAAGTTTATAAACCTAATATGTATCATTTACTAATAGTTGTTATGAGCTGCTGCTGCTGCTGCTGTTGAACACTCCCTCAGTGGGTTCCGGCCTTTGGCAATCGAGTTGGATGCCACATCACACCTGCCGCATTGCCCAATGGTCCCAGGACTCCTGGGGGCCATGGTGGCTCTTGGTCCCAGCTGTTAATAAGCAGCCGGGATGCTGTTAGTTTGTTGCGTGCAGCTGTACAGCTGCACAATATTGTGCAGTAGGGCTTGCCTCTCAGGAGGCTATCTGATTGGCCCCTATTCTTGGGAAAAGGCAGGGAAGGCTTACCTTGGTCCCTGCTGCCAGTTTAACTGCATTACCACCAGGCACTGGTTATTTACCTGTCTCTTTCTCTAGTCATTATTCCCTGCATCCACCTTGTTATTAGCATAAACTCTTGCTATCCTGAGTTAAGTCCTGGTGGCATCCAAGTACCGTTGAGAACATAATTGTCTTTGGGAAAATGATGGTCGTTATAGGTGAAGACCTCAGTAGCATGGTTCTTAGAGTTTATGCACACACCAGGGTAAGACCTAAAACTTTTTAAAGATTTAACTAGTCAATTGCATTTGCAGCATAAGAAAATTAATGAAATTGTGGAGGTTGAATATTGCTTCATATTGTTTCACACGGTACCAACAATCGTGGTCTCCAATTGCAGGACTACAGCCCCCCCCCCCCCCCCCCCCCCCCCAGTAAAATCTGCCACTTGCAGGGACTGCCTAGCTTTGGCAGTGACTTCCCATTGGAAGCACTTCCTGCAAAGCACAGACAGACAGGCAGTTCCATGGGGAGGTGTTTTATTCCAATGGGACTGACAGTCTGGACTGCCATATTAGAGAGAATGCCTCCCATGGGAAGCCACTCCCCTTCTATTGTAGCCGCCTAACCTTACTTTTAGGGGTTGAAGCTGATGCAGTCCATAGAAGTAAGCCTGTTCTCTACCAATGCTGGACTTAAGTGTTTCACCCCTAGAATTGAGCCCTGCCTCCCACTGCCATTAGACTTAAGCCCCACCTCCCGGTGAAATCAGCCATCAATCACTGGGAGGGCAGGGTCAGGGAGCTGAGAGGAGATCAGCCTGAGCCCCAGACAGACAGGTAAGGAACCACACTGTGTGTGGGTGCTACCAGTGCACACTCTCTCACCATCCAGTTCTAATGTATGTATTCACTGTAAAATATTGTGCAATCTGTCTCCAACCTTGTAAGGGCAGCATCACAAATTAATAGATAATGTGGGATACTTATACTACACAGGATAGACTCTGGATGTAAATATTAGCTGCATATTGTACAAACAACAAATTCAGTGTCCTATATAGGATATCACTACACAATACCACCACCTATATTCATGTATGTGAATTGCACCCCTCAAACTGTTCTCATTGCAACAATACTATGGTGCAACAGTGAAACAATGTACCATGATGAATAATAATATATATGCATTAAATTAAGTTATATTCACCAGAACATAACACAGGAATACCTTTGAACTCATTATACAAATATACCTATAGTGTCTTATTTATTTTTGATACTCCTGTTTTGTCAATATAGGCTAAGTAGACTATTACACATATTATTTACCAGTGAGGGAATTGACACTGCAATTTCATTTGCAAACTAGCACCGACATTTGATTGAGGAGTGGTAATAAATATCTTATACTGGAGAGGAGACAAACTATTAATCACCAGAAGACTCAATAATATCTGAGATCATTGACGCTATTCATATAGAGGAGTAAACATACGTGCATTGGCATTCTCACACACAGTACATTTTATAATCCCAATATCTTAGTTTTTCACTCTCTTCTTAATATTTTGTAGTTTTTAAAAGTCTTAATAAATCAATAATAGTAAATTTTTATCCTTAGGTGCACCACACTAAGACAAATGCTTTCTTTCTCTTTTATTACGTGTCTCTTTTTTGTCATGTGGTGCACACCCTATGTTAAAATAAGTCTATCAATGTACATTAAAAAACAACAGGGTGTCCTCATTCTCTGAAAATTTGATATAGATAATATCCTGTCAATTGGCATTCTTTATATTTCCATATTTGCTGTTCTCTATTTCACAACAGCTCTCATGGAAAACCAACTTATCTAAAGGCCACTTATACCACTTTCATATTGCTAACCCGGGTCAGACTCGGTTTTTGAACACTTACACATTGCAGTTTTGACCTGGGTTATTCCCAGATTATTCCCGGGTTGGTGCCTTTCACAGTGAACCCGGGTCACCCATGTTAAACACTGTGATGTGATTTAAAAATGACTTTTCTGGTTCACATTGATGAGGTTTCAAAGGAAATAAAAGGATGGGGTGGGGACTGCTCTGAGCAGACACATAAACAGCCAATCAGCACCTTTTTTTGAGAAACAGGTTGAATATCCCGGGTCAGAGGCTTTCACAACGTACAACAATTCGGGTCAGACCCGTATTTAACTATTTTTTAACTTGGGTTGCAATGCCAGGTTGATCAACCTGGGTTATGCACTTTAGCACTTCCACACTTCCAGTCATGACAATACAAGTCCATCAATGTCATCTACTAAGGCCGATGCCTAGGAGCATAGGGGGCTTAAGTCAGGGCATGTAAAAGCATTTAATTTTACAGTGGTAAAGGATAAAACATCAAAAGGAAAGTTAGCTGCATCGGTAGTAAGACATACTGTGCATTCAGAGCCATCAGACATTCTCGAGGAATGTTTAGGGGTGTTCACGTCAACTATGTGTGAGTCTGACATTTCTCACACTCTCCTCATAGAGAAGCCTCTTTCAGCTCCTTACACCATTTCTGCATGATTTGCACATGTGGGGAGCATTACAAGTAAAGGTGGTGATGTTAGGGAGGACATAACAGAAATTGAGGATTCGTATGTGGAAGTGGAATAGGATGAGGAGGATATGTGTGTACTATCTGACAGTGAGGATGTTGACGATGATGATGTTGTTGTTTGTGTAACTCAGCCACCAGTGGCTGCATTGCGATGCCTGGGCAGAAGACCAAAAAAGCCACCTCTTGGGTATGGGATTATTTTTTACCCCAATTCTGACAATGGTTGTGAATGTATTTGTTGCATTTTTATAGGCCAAATATAGTAGAGGTAGGAATGATACCCATCTAGGCACCTTCTCCATGTTACATAATTTGCAGCAAAGACATTACATTTATTGTACAAGATTAGAATGTAATTAACACCCTCATCATCAACATCCTCATCATTAGTGATTGGAGATAGTCTTCTAAAAATAATTTTTGTGGGGGCTCAAAGAAAGTAATCACTTCAGCTACAAAAGTGTGTGTCCTTGTCACTGAAATGCTTGCTTTGATAAATTGTGCATGTCTTTTTTAATATCCAACATAAGGGTGGGAGGGGGGGCCCAAACACAATTTCATCTTGCACCACGTGTCATTTCTGCACTGCTGTGTGGCAGTGTTTCATCGATGTGCTTTAAACTGTTGCATGTTTGTGCCTCTGCTGTGTCAGTAAGTGACCAGTCGGCTTGCTGCAACCTTTGGCCTAAAATGGATGAAAACAATATTGTGAACTGTGAGGTTTTCAAAATGCATTGGAAGCAATTGGAAATTAATGTAATTGAGGTTAATAATACTGTAGGAACAAAACAGGTCCAAATTCTGTGATTTTAGCTGTTTTTATGATTTATAAAAAATTCAGATCCAAAACAAATACAGATCCAAATCCCGCGAGTAAAGTTTTAGCAAAACAAATACAGATACAAAACATGAAGGATATACAGATCCAAAACAAGAATTCAAAACCCAAGATTTGGGCAGCAGCACATGTCTAAGTACATCCTATAACATTGAGAGCAATATTCCCAGTATCCAAATAATCTGTTAAATGTGGTGCATCAATACTTTGTTAGCAGTAGTAAGGTAATGTTCGGAGTTAATAGTAGCCTTAATTAGAATAACACTTTGGTATAATCAAACACAGCCTGAGTCATTTGTGTTGCTCAAATGTTTGTGTTCAGTTGGTAGGTGTTATTGTCTGTGTAAAGGGCTGGATGGAAATTGCCAAAGAAAATGAGTGGGAATGTCATTAGTGTCACTGTTACCAGATAAAATGAGAACTGACATTTGCTCTTACTGGTCCCCAGTGCTCCTGTGCACCTTGCCACCAAACAGTGGCCAGTGCCTTTGAGAGTTAGTGGGTGCTGCGTGCGCTTGTAAGAAGAGTTTTGCTGTTCCTGGGATTACCAGGAGATAACACACTGTCCATGTTGCTTTTCAATGCTGCTGTGCACTCTTCCTATGGGTGTAGCATGGCTGACCGGCGGTCTCCTGACCGCCGGTCAGCTTGCCGACGCCGGGATCCCGGCAGCATACTGACGCCGGGATCCTGGCGGGGAGGGGCGAGTGCAGCAAGCCCCTTGCGGGCTCGCTGCTCTCGCCATGCTGCGGGCTCGGTGGCGACCTACGGTCGCCACGGGATCTATTCCCGCCCAACTGTGAGGATTTCTGCAGGTGTTTTGCAGGGAAAAATGTATGTGGCAGATGTAGTTTCAGATAGGTAACCAATGGCTGACAGCTTAGGCTGGGCTGCAATATAAATGTAATCTTCTTCTTCTTGCAGTGCCCCCTTCCTAGCTGGCACCTATGGTGGCCACCATCCAGGCCAACCTTTGGTTGTTACCCAGCTCCTGGATCCCATATAGTGTCAGAAACAAATTACCTAGATAATACAATCAGCAGGCTTGCTCAAATCCTTCTGTCTCTTCATGTAATTCCAGACAGACTTGATGATGTTGAGATAAAGGCTCTGTGAGGGCCATATCATCACTTCCAGGACTCCTTGATCTACTGTGCACTGAAGATAGTACTTAATGATATTGACTGCATGTTTGGGGTCATTAACCTGCTGCAGAATAAATTTGGAGCCAAACAGATGCCTCACTGATTATATTGCATGATGTATAAGTCCCTGCAGTAGAAATGTGAAAGAGCGTATAACATATGAAGACATCACTCCCTCTCCAGCGACGAGCTCGGGATGCTTGAGATTACAGAAGGGAGCGTATAAATGCTCCAAATATGTGAACTGCTTGCATATGCTAACTGGTGGCCAGTTTCATCATCCAATAACTAGCACTGATTATCCGATATACCATCGATTGAACTGTGAATCCAAATTTGTTGTATACATCATTCTTTGTCCTTGCAACAAGTTTTATGTTGGAAAAACTATAAGGATGATCAAAGAGAGAATAGGTATGCACCGCTCATCGATTAAGAATGCACAATTGGGTACAGATGACAGCACACCGCTTGTAGCAAGGCATTTTTTTGATGCGAAACACACCGTGCGTGATTTTTGATTTATGCCAGTGGATCATATTCCGCCACTCAAGAGGGGTGGCGATAGGCAGAAACTATTACTGCAATGTGAATGTCAATGGATTTACAAACTGAACTCTATGGCACCTACAGGTCTATGAAGAATTTACTTTTTCTTCTTTTTTATGATTATGTGATCTCCAATAGTTGGGGCTTGCTGTGCAGGAACTTCAAATGTGTACTTGTATTTTTTCAATATTTGTTACACTGTAACATGACATGTCGTTTGGTATGAGAGGATGGGTAGCACAATGTTTGCTAATATGGCTACTTATTTCTGTATTTGTCGTATAGACATTAAGATATTTGTCAACTGTTAGTGAATATCTCTATATTTCTATATTTTTTAATATCTTCTGATACCAATGGATGGATCATCACTTATTAAGTGCAATAGTCGATTTTCTAATTTTCTTATGTGTTTGTGATTGTGATATGTGATAAAGGATTAGTGTTTGCATTGCACCACCAGCGCTGCATAGGCCAGTTGGATGGGTGTTTTTCATCTATTGTCACTACTGGTATATGTCCAGCGGAGGTGGTTGACAATGTGCGACTTCCGCCAACCATGCAACTGCATGGATACGCGTCACTTCCGGTGACGGAAGTTGTACATGGGATTTTGGGGAACATTGACCTGGTGTAATCATGGACAACGACCGCGTCACTTCTGATGACACGGTGAGTGGTCACGTGATGCCACACGCCGGTGATGCCACATTGTCGGCGCCTATACACATGTCTAATGAAGTAATTTGTACATATGCTCCCATGAGCCAAAGCGGTGATTGTTGTGGAAGTCCTTATATGGTTATGCAATTAGCACATTGATTGATAGGATGCCGGATTTTTCTGTTCTGATTGGGTTGCATTAAGACTAGTACTGATATATATTGGCTTTGCTGATATTGTGAGCTAGGCAGTCCTGGAGGAAGGTGGCAGATACCACTGAAACAATTTAGTTGACTGATGTTTACCTAAATACTATTCAGAAGGAATGGGTGAATATGGATACCTGGATGACTGACTGCATTTCTATGGCATCATGAATTATATGTCAGAACATTGCTTTTTCATATTAAATTAAATGGGTTTTTTTGCAAAGTAGTTGGTGTGCTGGCTACCTGTGCTCTTCTGTACCTCCAATGGCTCAGGTGGACATGGACTATGGTAGGTTAATTATCTAAACCAGCACCACCTATATTCATATCAAATGTGTATATATAGTGACAGGAAAACTGGAATAGTGTTTGGGGGTAGGTATGTTTGTCCTAGATTCCTCTTACATGTTTTAGAAAAATGTTTGTTTTGTTAGCAGCTTTTCAGTCTGTGGGAAAAGCTGGATAAGGGCCCTGAGAGACAGAGACAGAGAGAGAGAGAGAGAGAGAGAGAGGGCAAGTCCAGACAGTGGGCCCAGTTTGGGTCTTTGGCCTCACAGAGGGCTAATCAGGGCTTTCAGCTGTGTAAGAATGTTATAGGGTTGCTAGCCTGATCAGTGTGTGAAGACTTCCTGGGGAGGTACTGCAGAATCTGTGTGAGGAAAACCTGCCTCTTTATACAAGTGAGCCATACAGTATTCACTGGAAAACTCTGTGTTTTGTTTAAAGACAGTCAGGAACATCTTGTGTATAGTTAGTGCTGGACAGGCAAGGCATTTTCTTTTGATGTTTGTTTTATTTTCTGCTTAATAAAACTGGTTGTGGCCAGTTGCACCACAAGACTGGACTCGTATGATATCTCAGCTGCTGCTCATTGCTGTCTACCCCAGGAGACAGCACCCTTTCCACCTACAGTGTTACAACTTGGTGGAAAATGCGAGCTTTATGTTCTGTGCATAAGTGAAAGCAGCAGCTTTATGAGGCCTGCAGAAAACTGTGGTTTATGCAGATACAGCCCAGTGTGAAGTTGCTGAGACTAACCCCTGAGGATTCAATATACGTCCTTGGTGAAAGCAGCTACAAAGCTGCCCGAAAAGTCTGTTGACAGGGAAGAACTTCTTAAAGCATTGCTGCAAGCTACAGTGGTTTAGCAGGAAGCCAACAGACAACAGCAGGTGGCAATGGAGAAAAATAGAAGACTACAGCAGGTGGCTCTTGATGAACTTTACAGGCAACAGCATCAGGATAGAGAAGCCTTAACAGAAGTGGTGCAGAACCTTGCAGCACAGACTGGAGATGTCGCCACCAGTGCTCCGACCAGCTCGAGTTCCATACCGTCCAGTCACTTCCTGATGAAAATGACGGAGGCTGATGATGTGGAGGCATATCTGACCACGTTTGAGAGGACTGCCGAGCGTGAGAACTGGCCTGAAGCACTATGGACCAGTCTGCTAGCACCTTTTCTTTCAGGTGAGCCTCAAATAGCATACTTTGAGTTAAGCCCTGCCGAGGCTTGGGACTATGGATAACTAAAAACTGAGATCCTGACCCGCATGGGAGTAACGCTGTCAATACAGGCACAATAGGTGCACCGTTGTGTGTATGCCATGTAGAAGCCTCCTCATTTACAGATGCACGATCTTATTCACCTAACCAGAAAATGGTTACAGCCAGAGACATTAACTGGTCCACAGATGGTTGAAAGAGTCATCATGGACAGCTATTTGAGATATTTGCTATGGCTCTGCGCAAGTGGGTGAGCCATGAAAATCCAGGTACAGCTGACCAGTTAGTGGACATGGTAGAAAGGTAACTGGCAGCAGATGTACTACTGATGACTACCCAGCAGCCCCTAGATTCTCAACAGCACCCTTCAGTAAAGACTGGTAAGACTGTTCCGTGGGAAACTGTTGCTGTGCGGTAAAGAGAAAGCAAAACTGGAGAGACTGTAAATACTGGCCCTGGAGACAGGCCAATGGGTCTAGAAAGATCTATGCCACCCAAACTGGTTGATAATCATATGGTTAAATGTTTTAGGTGTGGTATGCCAGGTCATGTTATTGTCAATTGCCCAGTCACGCAAGAACCCATGCAATGTGATGCTGCCTTTGAATGTCACAGAAAGTCTTTCTTTGCTATGTTAGCCTGTACTGTTATACCTTCACCTGAGCTGGAAAAATAAATGTGTGACGTGGTCTTAGAGGGTAACCGGGTAGAGGCCTTGCTAGATTCAGGAAGTTTAGTTACCCTCGTGAAATCTGGGTTAGTGATCCCCTTAAAGGTTCATCAAATACCTATTGGGGTAACTTGCATACATTGGGATGCACAACATTATGTCACTGCTGAAGTGAATATAGAAACTTGTTGTTGGTCAGCAATTATTAAAGCAGGACTGGTCCACACCTTGGTGCATGAGGCCATAATAGGGAGGGATTTTCCTCATTTTTGGAAATTGTGGGAATCCCGTTTAGCAACAGGTGTGAGCAGTAAAGAGCCAGTTGATAATACCGGTGATTTTATGGCTGTACGTGTGTCCTCAGAACTGTCTGACCCTTTACCTTTTGCTAGTTTGGCTGGGGAAGTGACAGATAGGGAGTACAGTGAGGACCCTCTTGCTGGGAACAGAGACATAGTAGTTAGAACTGAAAGAGTGCCTGATTTGGAGGTAAAGAAGGATCTGTTTGCGTCTGAATAGTTAAAGGATCCTACCTTAATAAAGGCTAGAGAGAATGTTAAGTTGTTAATTGGGAACGTGTGGTACCAGGTGACAGGGTTACGTATCCACACATGGCCATATGTAATAAGCTCTTGTACCACATGGTCAAAAGGGGTGAGGATGTGGTGGAACAGCTGGTAGTTCTCCAGCCTTATAGGAGAATGGTACTAGATTTAGTTCATAGTCACATTACAGCAGGACATTTAGGAGCAGAAATAACCATTTAACGAGTTTTACAAAGGTTCATTTGGCCAGGAGTTTATAAAGAAGTGTCTGAACATTGTTCTTTCTGTCCTGAATGCCAGTATCATGCCCCTAGACCCCATTTCAGGAGCCCACTAGTTCCCAAACCTATTATAGAGGTCCAGTTTGACAGAATAGCCATGGAACTCGTGGGACCCTTGTTAAAGTCCACTCAGATTATCATTATATCCTGGTAATAATGGACTATGCCACTCGATATCCTGAGGCTGTCCCTTTACACAAAATCACAACCAAGGCAATAGCTAGTAAGCTGGTGCAGGTTTTTAGTAGAGTGGGAATACCAAAAGAAATTTTGACTGACCAAGGTAACCCATGTATGTCGAGGGTCATAAAATAATTATGCAAATTATTTAAGGTCACTCACCTCATGACGTCCATCTACCATCCCCAAACTGATGGGTTGGAAGAAAGGTTTAATAAAACATTAAAAAGTATTTAAAAAAAGAGAAGGGATAAACTGTGATTGTTTGTTGCCCTACCTGTTAATTGCCATCAGAGAAGTTCCTCAGTCCTCTACGGGGTTTTCTCAATTTGATTTGTTGTACAGTAGACACCAAAGCGGGCTGTAGACATCAAAGAGACGTGGGAAGGACAGCCCACTCCTTATAGAAGCATTATTAAACATGTAACACAAATTCAGGATAGGATTGCAGTCGTGATACATATTGTCAGAGAGCACATGGAACAGGCCCAAAGTGCTCAACCGTGGGTATATAACCACAATGCCAGGATACGGGAATTTGCTCCTTGATATAGAGTTCTTGTTTTGGTACCCACTGTGGAAAGCAAGTTCCTAGCTAAATGGAAGGGTCCATTTGAGATTAGGGAAAAAGTAAATGAGGTTAACTACAAAGTATACCAACCAGGAGAGAGAAAACCCAAACAAATCTACCATGTTAACTTAATCAAACCCTGGAAGGATAGGTTGTCTCTGTCAGCTGAGCCTTGCCCTTCGGTGTCTTCACCTCGGTTGCTTCCTGCAGTAAAGGTGTCAGAGACATTATCATCTGATAAGATCAATCAGGTTAAAGAATTTCTCACCCAAAATAGGGAGGTGTTTTCAGAGCTGCCTGGCCGATTGGCCATAATAAAACGTGACATTGTCAAAGAACCAGGGGTCAGGCTCAATTTAAAGCCATATAGGATTCCTGAATCTCAGCGAGAAGCTGTTTCTAAAGAAGTTTAAAACATGTTAGAACTTGGAGTTATAGAGGAATCTAACAGTGAGTGGTCCAGTCCCATAATTCTCATCCCGAAGCCACACGGTAGCATACGCTTCTGTAATAATTTTCGTAAGCTAAATGAGGTGTCCAAATTTGATGCATACCCCATGCCCCATGTGGATGAGCTTATAGAAAGGCTGGGAATGGCCAGGTTTCTCGCCACATTGTACCTGACTAAAGATTACTGGCAAATACCTTTAACTGATAGCAAAAAACAAACAAAACCCTTTTTGGTTCCGGAGGGGCTATACCAGTATAAGATGTTACCCTTTGGGTTGCATGGGGCTCCAGAAACCTTTCAACAGGCAATGGATAAGCTTTTGAGGCCCCATAGAAAATATGCAGCTGCCTATTTGGATGATATGGTAATTCACAGTACGGACTGGGGGTACCACTTGGTTAAAGTAAAAGCAGACCTTACCAAAGGAAAGCAGTCAAATATGGTGAAATGGAAAAATGAAGCAGAAAAAGCATTCCAAGCGTTAAAAGTGGTTTTGTGTTCACAACCTGTATTTATAACACCAGATTTTTCAAAAGAATTTGTTGTACAGACGGATGCCTCAGAGGTAGGGATAGGGGACGTGTTGTTCCAAACCAGAGATGGAGAGGAACACCCTATAATTTATTTGAGTAGGAATCTCAATTAGCATGAAAAAAGGAATGCTATTGTGGTAAAGGATGCTTTGGCCATTAAGTGGGCATTAGATACCTTGAGTTATTACCTCTTGGGTAGGCAGTTCAGATTAGTGACAGATCACGCCCCTTTAAAATGGATGTATGTAAATAGAGGTCAGAATGCTCATGGGACTAGATGGTTTTTAGCATTGCAAGATTTTAAGTTTACTGTTGAACATAGACCGGGTACACAATTGGCCAACGCAGATGCGTTGTCCCGCATCTTCTGTTTAGGGGCTACAAGTGTTCCGGCCCGTATGTCGAAACAGGGGAGGGGGATATGTGACAGGAACACTGGAATAGTGTTTGAGGGCAGGTATGTTTGTCCTATGTTCCTGTCTTACTTGTTTTAGAAAAAGGAAAACTTAAAGGAAAATGTTTGTTTTGTTAGCAGCTTCTCAGTCTGTGGGAAAAGCTGGATAAGGGCCCTGAGAGAGAGAGAGAGAGAGAGAGAGAGAGAGAGCAAGTTCCAGACAGTGGGCCCAGTACGGGTCTTTGTCCTCACAGAGGGTTAATTAAGGCTTTCAGCTGTGTAAGAGTGTTATAGGGTTGCTAGCCTGATCAGTGTGTGCAGACTACCTGGGGAGAAACTGCAGAATCTGTGTGAGGGAAACCTAC
This sequence comes from Pseudophryne corroboree, assembly GCF_028390025.1. Lineage (NCBI taxonomy): Eukaryota > Metazoa > Chordata > Amphibia > Anura > Myobatrachidae > Pseudophryne > Pseudophryne corroboree. Next base: position 15,639,383 of record NC_086449.1, read on the forward strand.
ATCCTTATACAAGTGAGCCATACAGTATTCAATGGAAAACTCTGTGTTTTGTTTAGAGATAGTCAGGAACACCTTGTGTATAGTTAGTGCCGGACACGCAAGGCATTTTCTTTTAATGTTTATTTTATTTTCTGCTTAATAAAACTGGTTGTGGCCAGTTGCACCACAAGACTGGACTTGTATGATCTCTCAGCTGCTGCTCGTTGCTGTCTACCCCAGGAGACGGCACCCTGTTCCCCAACAGTGTTACAACTTATATATATATATATACATATACAGATAGATGCAAAAACCCTATATCACATGCTTCAGAAGCAGCACCTCACAGTAGAACCCCTGTTATCAGGAACCAGGAAATTCCCACTACAGCCATTCAAGGAGCAGGAGTTCTGCTGATGTATATTCCCACAGAAGGACTTTGATGTGTTCAAAGATCCTCTAAAGGATGTGATTTACTAGTATAATTCTTACTAGTGATTACCCCATCATTGCCTATTAATAGGTGCAATTTATGTTCTAAGTAAGCTTTTGGTTGGTGGAGTTTATTATTACTCACCCTTCTTTATAAAATTGTGATTTTACCCCTGGCGACGTCCTGTGCAAAGGACAAATGCATAGGGTATTAGGCGATTGACCTATTTTCTACATTGATACTCCCACCACTGAGCTGATACTCTAGGATTCTTGGTCGTACTCTATGACATCTGTTCCTTTGTTGCATTGTTTCTATGTTTACACCTTTTCTATGATGTAAGAGTAAATGTCTATATTTTACTCTTAAAGTCATGAACAAATTTCAGATATTCTATTAATAAAAGGCCTCTGATGCCATGTTGTGGGTGTCTGCTTTGGTGAGAGGGTATCTTTCAAATAATACTCAGTTGAGTACAATATTTGCTGGTCCAGTGCCTGGTTGGGATTCTAATTAAGTCCTGCCGGAATTATATTACAACAGACTTTAACTTGTATGGACTTATTCATGGACAATCGCAATTAAAGTAACAGCGCTCTCTGGTTTCCAGTTTTATAAACAGATGCAGCCTCCCTCATCTATGCTGGCTGAGGCGATTGTCACAATCACGGATACGCTGCATGCCTTGGTGCAAGGAGGTTTGCCTAGTTCTATCCTCAATGCTGCTGCCCAGCTCATTAAGTCCTGCCGGAATTATATTACAACAGACTTTAACTTGTATGGACTTATTCATGGACAATCGCAATTAAAGTAACAGCGCTCTCTGGTTTCCAGTTTTATAAACAGATGCAGCCTCCCTCATCTATGCTGGCTGAGGCGATTGTCACAATCACGGATACGCTGCATGCCTTGGTGCAAGGAGGTTTGCCTAGTTCTATCCTCAATGCTGCTGCCCAGCTCATTTTCCTCACCAAACGCACAACGTCCACCTCTCCTATCTTACTAGACCTTCACTGGCTTCCCTTCCCTTTCAGAGTCCATTTCAAGCTTCTCACACTTGCTTATAAAGCCCTCACCCACTCCTCTCCCATCTACATCTCTGACCTTATCTCCCTTTACGCTCCCACCTATCCTCTTTGCTCTGCTAATGCACACAGACTCTCCTGTCTTCTGATTACTTCCTCCCACTCCTATCTCCAAGATTTTTCATGTGCTGCAACACTTCTCTGGAATTCCCTACCTCTCCCCCTCAGACTCTCCACCTCTCTACAAAACGTCAAACGGGCTCTCAAGACCCACTTCATCACCAAACCCAGCAAAATCTCATCACCCTCTGTTCCATGCTCTCTATGTTCACCATAGGTGTCACCCCTGTCTGTCTACCCCTCCCCTTTAGAATGTAAGCTCGCACGAGCAGTGCCCTCTTCCCTCATGTGCTTATCCTTTTTCTTACTTTACTAATTTTCAACTGCACCAAATCCAGAAGTCATCTGCCACCTGATACTTTTTCCAGTGTCATCTGCTTATGTAACTATGTTTATTTACCCTGTTCTTGTCCTATATTGTCATCAACTGTAAATTGCTGTTTTCCTATTTGATTATTTGTTTACGTACTCTGTAATTGGGCGCTGCGGAACACTTGTGGCGCCAAATAAAGGATAATAATAATAATAATAATAATAATATAAGAAGGCTTGAGCGTCAGCATGTTAGCGCCAAATAGATCACGAGCTTTGTGGCCTCCCAGGATGCACCGGGCTCGTCCATATAATCCCGCCTACTGACTCAGTCAAATCAGTTTTTTGTTTTGTGCGGCAGGAGTCGGACCATGGTCATAGGGTTGCTGTGTTTGGCAGCCCTAAAATCTTTTTTTTATTTATTTTTATAGTCATACCTCTTTTTTTGAGTGAACTTTCCTAACAGCGTCTTACACGCATAATGGAAAGAGTCGTTCCAACAACTCTCCGCCGGGTCACAACAATGCTTACCCACGGTACAAGTGCTGTCTCGACGGGCATCTGTGTCGAATGTTGCTAGCAGGTAAAGCTGACGTTACCAGGTTGTGGCCGGAGCATGAGGAGAAGGTAAGGCATTGGTTCCGCTTAGAGGGGGAATACGGACACATCAGCACTGATTTGGAAGGAGACTACCAAACAGTAGCTGGCGCGCCAACACCACAGGTGCTCTAGCATTAGGCTTTATGGATCAGAAGTCACCAGGATTAGTTTGAGGCTGCGATCCCTAGGGTTGATGCCATCAGTGGGGAGTCAGACGCTCTCCTGGGCGCCCCTCCCCCCAGTTCATGTCCAGTTTCTGAGCGTCTCCCGCCATGAACTGATTGCCTTACTTCCGTCTCAGACGCTACCATGAGGGAACTCGGTTGCAGCATGGCGCTGCATCTGTATACACCAAAGTTTGACCGCTAAGAGACTGGGTCGCAGACAGAGCGTCTGCATGCACTAACGTTCACTGAGCGTCTGTGTCCAATAAAAATACTGGAGCGGCAGTGTACACTAGTAGCATCTGGATCCACTCAGCGGTTTGCGAATGTGTTGATCAATCCTGGAAGTGGGGTGAGTCTCCCTGTATCCCACTCTACAGAGTAAGGGTTATACAGCACTAAGATTCTATCTACTATGTTAGTATGAATAGTTAAGTTTAGTGCCTATTGCATATGAGTTTTTGTACAATGCTGTAGTTTTTCTCTGCAATTGCGTCCGAATACATTAAAATAACTGTATAATACAGAAAACAGTAAATGTACACCTAAATACTTGAAATGTGTTTGTACTTGATAATATGCTCATATGACTAATAATATCATGTGGCTGACTGCTAGTGTGATTGCTGACTTTATATAAGTTTGTCAGTAATTCTTTTTCTGAACCTCAATGCTGGTGTTTGGGTTGGGGATCAGATTTATATCACTTTTTATGCTACATAAAGTGTGTTGTGTTCAGTCACAGATTGTGTAGTACTGTGGATGAGTTTAATATTTATCATGTCTAAGAGCGGCAAAGGTGACGAGGTTACTACAGTAACTCCAACACTTAAAACATGTTTATCCTGCAAGGTGGGGTTAATAACTCACTCCTTGGGAAATAATGGGTTGTGTGCAAATTGCTTATCATTTCAGCATACTACTAAGCAGATCCCTGTTTCACAAGAAGTAGATCCACCTTCGGCCATATTTGCACAGAATCTATCCAGTATAGCTGACAGGTTGACCCCTGCAGCTCTAGTAGGTTACACAATTAACCCTTACATGCAGCTCCCAGCTTATGGTATAAACCCTACAGCTTCTACAACTCACCAAGCTGATTAACCAAAGGAAAATATATCATCCAATTTGCAAGCTACACAGGAGGATGCAACAGATGATGACTCCATATACTCAACTTCACCTTATGAAGAACAAATAGAGGGCTTCAGCTCAGAAGATATAGCTGAGTTAATTGGAGCAATGAAGGCTATTCTGTCTCTTGAAGATTCAGTTGAGCCAGTAGTAAAAACTAAAGCACCTGTGTTTAAACATCCCAGAACAGTGAGGGTGGAATTTCCAGGGTCAGAGAAACTGATGGAAATTATGGAGGAACCTTGGGCTACACCCAATAAGAAATATAAAATCCCAAGGAAATGAGATTCGTACTACCCTTTTCCAACTGGGGACTGTTTAAAAAGAGAAGTGCCTCCTAAAGTATATATGCACATCGGTGGTCATTCTGAGTTGTTCGCTCATTATTTTTATTTCGCAAAGGAGTGATTAGTCGCTAATGCGCATGCGCAATGTCTGCAGTGCGACTGCGCCAAGTAAATTTGCTATGCAGTTAGGTATTTTACTCATGGCATTACAAGGTTTTTTCTTCGTTCTGGTGATCGGAGTGTGATTGACAGGAAGCGGGTGTTTCTGGATGGAAACTGGTCGTTTTATGGGTGTGTGCGAAAAAACGCTGCCGTTCCTGGGAAAAACGCGGGAGTGTCTGAAGAAATGGGGGAGTGTCTGGGCGAACGCTGGGTGTGTTTGTGACATCAAACCAGGAACGACAAGCACTGAACTGATCGCAGATGCCGAGTAAGTCACGAGCTACTCAGAAACTGCTAAGAAGTGTCTATTCGCAATTTTATAATAATAATAATAATAATTTTATTTATATAGCGCTCTTTCTCCCATAGGACTCAAGGCGCTTAACAGATACATAGCATAATATAGTACAGGAAATAATGAAGTACATTTTCATAAAATACAGAAGCATGAAGATACTAAAAGGGACAATTATGGGAATGCTTGAGTAAACAGAAAAGTCTTGAGTCTACTTTTGAAGGATTCTATAGTTGGGGCCTCTCGCACTGTGCGGGGAAGTGAGTTCCATAGAGTCGGAGCCGCATGACTAAAAGCTCGACCCCCTGATGAATTACGGGAGATTCTAGGTACTGCTAAAAGTCCTTCATCTACAGATCGCAGTAATCGAGTGGGGCAGTATGGGGTCAGAAGCTGTTTGAGGTACCTTGGGCCTTGGTCATGTAATGCTTTGAAACTCAGTAAGCCAATCTTGAAGATGATTCGCCATCGTACAGGCAGCCAGTGAAGGGAGTAGAGGATGGGTGTTATGTGGCTAGAACGGGGCTGGTTGGTTAATAGCCTGGCAGCTGTGTTTTGCACCAGCTGTAAGCGCTGCAATTCTTTTGCTGGGAGACCAAGGTAGAGGGCATTACAGTAGTCTAAACGAGATGATACAAATGCATGTATGACTTTTGGCATATCATCTGAGGGAATTAAGTGCTTGATTCTGGCTATGTTCCTCAGGTGAAAGAATGAGGATTTGATTGTGGCTGATATCTGATGTTTAAGTGTCAAGCCACCATCCAGGACAACGCCAAGATTCCGCACACGATCACTGGTCTGTAATTCTGAATCCCCGAGTGTAAGTCCAGTTGGTTGGCTATGCTGCAGTCTTGTCCTTTGATGTTGCGGTCGTATCATAAGGACCTCTGTTTTATCCGGGTTCAGTCGCAGCCAGCTGGCGCTCATCCACTCCTGTAGTTCAGCTAGACAGCCATTAAGGGTTGCTATTGGGTTATCAGTGCCCGGAGCAAAGGACAAGTACAGTTGTGTATCATCTGCATAGCAGTGGTAGACCAGGCCATGGCGCCTGATTATTTCGCCCAATGGGAGCATGTATACTGCAAAAAGCATGGGGGATAGTATAGAACCTTGTGGGACACCACATGACAATGACACTGGTGGTGATGAGTATAATCCAGATGATACTCTCTGTGACCTGCCTGTGAGAAATGATTTGAACCATTTTAGGACTGTGCCATCCAGACCACAGAAATGTATCAGTCGCTCAATCAGAAGCCCATGGTCCACGGTATCAAATGCTGCAGAGAGATCCAGAAGGATTAATATTGAACAGTCACCTCTGTCTTTTGCCATCAGAAGATCATTTAACACACACACCAGGGCTGTTTCAGTGCTATGTCTTCTCCTGAATCCTGATTGAAATGGATCATAAATATCATGGGTTGTCAGGCGGGTTTCCAGTTGATTTGCAACGACTTTCTCAATAACCTTTCCTAGGAAAGGAAGGTTTGATACCGGTCTGTAGTTGGTCATGCAGTCGGGATCTAAATTAGGTTTTTTAAGAAGCGGTCTAACAATTGCTTCCTTTAGGGGTCCAGGAAAAATGCCTGTCTGCAAAGAGCATTGAACAATTTTTGTAAAGACAGGACCAATTATATCCATACAAACTATTAGAAGCTTGGTTGAGGCTGGGTCCAGATCACAGGTGGTGGGACGCAAAATCCGAGCAATTTCAGCAGTGTCCTTTACATCCACTGGATCAAAGCTGGTCCATGAAGGCAGGTAGCTTATATTGGCGGGCTTTGTAATTTGGCACTCCTTTGATGGCACTGTGGAGATTCCAGCCCGGATGGTGGATATTTTATCTGCAAAGAAGTTTGCAAACTCGTTGCATCTTGCCTGGGAGAGGGTCTCATCAGTCTGCAGGCATGCTGGCTTGCAAAGCATCTCCACTGTGCGGAAAAGTTGAGCTGGCCTATTGTTTGCTGCTGTGATCTCATTTGACAGGAACTTTGCTTTCTTACGAGTGATTGTCGATTGATATTCTTCGTTATGCTTTATTAGTTTTATTTTGTCATCCACTAGGTTAGTCTTCCTCCATCGTCTTTCCAGTCTACGCCCCCTTTTCTTGAGCTCACTAACACTGTTGTCGAACCATGGAGCTTGACGTTGTGGTTTACGAGGTCTTAAACGCACAGGGGCGATAATATCAATTGCAGCCATAACATCCCTATTATAATAACGGACTAGGGAACAGGGATCTTCACAGGCACCCTGTATAGCAGAGAGATCCAGATTTGCTGCAAGAGCCTGGGGAGTCATACCCCTCCTTGGACGATACCTGGTCAACTCCACGGGCAGAGATCTTATTTGAGGGGTTGCAACTGAGAACCAGAGGGAGTAGTGGTCTGACCAGATGACTGGGTTTATTTTTAGGTCAGTGACCTCTAATCCAATCTGAAAGACGAGGTCGAGAGTGTGACCACTTTTATGTGTGGCAGAGGGAATGACCTGTGTGAAGCCCAGACCGTTCATTGTGCACAAGAGGTCTTGGCCAAGGCGTGAGAGCTCATCATCCACCCATGCATTGAAATCCCCGAGGATGAGCCATCTTTGATGTTCCAGAACCAGGCCAGCAACAGTGTCTGCAATTTCTTGTAGAAATATCTTTCCATCTCCAGGTGGCCGGTAAATAAGAAGTAGTCTGAAACCTAATCCTGTCGAACTCCGGGCAGCAATGCACTCAAATGAGCGAGTAGTTTCAATAGGGTGGACCCTAAGTTTAAGTTCTTTTTTGAAGCAGATAGCCACCCCGCCACCCCTGCGGTCCAGTCTTGGGTTGTGGATGACAGAGTAGTTTGTTGGTACTGCAGCCTCCAATATAGGTGCTGCATTTTCATCTAGCCAGGTCTCTGTAATACAGGCTAGATCTGCAGATTCAATAAGGTCAGCAATTGTTGCAGTCTTGTTTCTTATAGATCTGGCATTACAAAGGACTGACCTGATTGGGCATACCAGAGGGCCTTCAGTTTTCTTTATGTTAAGTGCAGGAGCTCTGGGTATGGGGGTCACAAAGTGAGAGTAGACAGTTCTGTCCTTCCAAACACAGGGCCGTCTTTTGGGTATCACTTCTATTTGATTGTTCTTTGAGTATGGGGGTGAGCAGGTGGTCAAAGGACTTAGATGGTTACCGGGGGAAATACATTTCCGGCCTGCTCGCTTCCCACGAATGCGCCTGTGTTTTCTTTTTAAAATGCCAAGGGATTGGAGAATAGAAGCCTGTGATGGTGTGATAGGAACTGCAGAGCGTGGTGGGCGGAGTGAAAGAATGAAGCTGGAGCAATACGTATACATTTGGTCATCAATGACAGATTACTATAAATTTGAACTGCATATGATGATGAGAGAGGGAGAGAAAGCAGTGGGTTTTTTTTGTTTGTTTTTTGTTTTTTTGTTTTTCCTTTTTGTGTTTTGTTTTCCCCCAATTCGGTATGTGATCCAAAATTATAATGGGATTATGAACAAAGTTATTGCTATAACCTATTGTGTATATTTGAAGCAAGTAATAAATAAAATAACTGCTAATAAATAAAATAATTTTGCTAATCTTTCGTTCGCAATTTTACTATGCTAAGATTCACTCCCAGTAGGCGGCGGCTTAGCGTGTGCAAAGCTGCTAAAAGCAGCTTGCAAGCGAACAACTTGGAATGAGGGCCATCATTCGACTGGTGCAAAAATCCATTTTACCCTTGCCTTCAACATCATTAAATGATGTCTCAGACAGGAGAGTGGATGGTTATTTAAAAAAAAAAAATTCCCTGTCAGGGCCAGTCGTAAGGCCTGCTATGGCCTCAGCCTGGATGCCAAAAATGGTAGTTGAATGGACTGAAGAATTAGAGAATGTGCTTTTAGCACCAACTAGTGAGCAGGAGTTGCATATAGCCCATTTGAAACAGGCTGCACTATTTCTAGAGGAAGCAGCAATGGATATGGGTATGATTGCTTCCAAAGCATCGGCCTTAATGGTAGCCACTCACAGAGCAATTTGGCCGCGTAAATGGAAAGCTGATTCCGAATCCAGAAAGGTTCTGGAAGCTTTGCCTTTTGTTGGGAACATTCTTTTTGGTAAGGAATTGACAGAGATTCTGGAGTCAGAAGCTGAATCCAAGAATGTTAAATTTCCTGCCAGTTATACTCCTAAACCTATGGGTTCAGGTTTTAGGCGATTTCGGTGGCATGGTAAAACAAAAGGCAAGAATGAACCTAAGCAAACTCAGTACAATAAGTCTGGTAAAACGAGGAAGCAGTGGGCCACTAGAGGGCCAGCTTCCAAACCAGAGCAGAAACCATCATCCTGAGGGTGCGGGCCTCCACTTGGGGGACTCCAAAGTAGGGGGCCGTCTTCTTCAGTTTTCACACATATGGCAGCGGTCGAAAACAGACGCTTGGGTGTAAGAAGTGATATCTCTGGGTTATGTTTTTCCATTCAAAAAACAGCCTCCTCAAAGGTTTTTTTGTACCAGCCCATCTCACATAGAGACGAGGGCCAGGGCACTAAAAGAAGCTGTTCACAAATTGCTTCAGTCAGGAGTAATCATCCCAGGACCTCCAGAACAATGGGGGAAGGGGTTTACTCTAACCTATTCTTGGTCCAGTAATCAAATGGGTCTTTTCGACCCATTCTCAATCTCATAATTTTGAACTAATATATTTGGGTACTGAGGTTCCATATGGAAATATTACATTCCATAATTTGCACATGGAACCAGGGGATTACATGGTATCTCTGGATATACAGGATGCTGTTATCTCAGGTTCGCTATCCTCCAGCAACATTTTAAGTTCCAAGCCTTACCCTTTGGGTTGGCAACTGCCCCCAGAGTATTCACCAAGATTATGGTGGTTATGGCAGCTTACCTCCACAAACAGGGGATAAGAATTTTTCCATACTTTGACGATCTTTTCATCCTGGCACAGTCCCAGGAATTGCTCTTGAGCCATCTCCAACAGACAATAACTTGTCTACATAAACATGGATGGCTCATAAATTGTGCAAAGTCGTCACTAATTCCATCACAACGAATGATTCACTTAGGGGCTTTATTGGATTCAGGTCTGCAGAGAATAATTCTACCGGTGGAAAGATATCCAAGGTGCAGTTAATGACTCAGGAATTGTTGCACAGTCAAACAATATCAGTTCACACGGCAATGCCAGTGATAGGGTTGATGGTGTCGACATTCGACAAGGTGAAATATGCACAATACCACTGAAGACCTTTACAACATCTGATCCTAACCAGATGGAATGGAGTACATCAGACAATAAAGAAACAGATGATGTTACTTCCGGTGGAGGTAAAAAGGTTGTAAGCCTGGTGGCTACAGACATCCCATCTAGACAAGGGGAGACCCTTTTGGATATCATATTGGGAGATCCTGACAACGGATGCCAGTCTTCAGGGCTAGGGAGCAGTGTCCGGAAAATTATGGTTCCAAGAACAGTGGACCAAAGAGGAAAGTTGCCTGCCAATAAATTTGTTGGAACTACGAGCCATATACATGGCACTGATTCAGGCAAAGGACATTCTGTAAGGAAAACCAGTCCAGATCCGCTCGGACAATGCAATGGCAGTAGCGTACCTCAACCATCAGGCAGGAAGTCGCAGCCAAAGAGCAATGGAGGAGGTAAGTCACATACTAAAGTGGGCAGAACTCCATCTTCCAGCATTGTCCGCAGTGTTCGTTCCAGGAGTCCTAAACTGAGAGGCGGACTTTCTCAGTTGGCACACGATTCGGGAATCGAATGGGCTCTACACCCAGAGGTCTTTCCGACTCTGGTAGACAAGTGGGGATTGCCAGAGATAGATCTCATGGCATCCCGTCTGAACCACAAAGGTCCGGTATACGGTTTAAGAACAAAAGACCCCAGAGCGATCCTTGTGGACGCACTGTCAGTGAAATGGGAATTTCATCTGGCATATATGTTTCCTTCAATCTCCCTGCTACCCAGTGTGGCGAAGAAAATAAAGCAAGCAAAGGGTGCCGTGATTCTGATAGCTCTGTCTTGGCCTAGGCATTAGTATATAGATCTGCAGAGGATGTTGTTGGATGCACCAATTCTGCTCCCTCAATTTCCAGATCTACTAATGCAGAGTCCTTGTTGTCACATGCATCTGGATCGGATGTCTTTGATGGCATGGCTGTTGAAACCTCTATCCTAAGATCAAGAGGGTTTTCTCAACAGGTAATTCAAACAATGCTTAGAGCAAGGAAACCTTCCTGCTCATTGGTGCAGTGAAAGAAACATGGATCCAAAATCTTTCAGAGTATCCAGAATCTTATATTTCCTTCAGGCAGGAATGGATAAGGGTTTGAAGGTGGCTTCCTTGAGAGTTCAAGTTTCAGCATTAACTGTATGGTTTCAAAAGAAAATTGCTACTTTACAGGTTGTGCATACTTTTTTTTCCAGGGAATGCGGCGCATTCAACCATTTTTTGTTCCTCCTGCAGTACCTTGGGATTTTAGTCTGGTTCTCAAAGCCCTTCAGGGGGCTCCGTTTTAACCACTTAAGAAAGTGGATCTTAAATGGTTGACAGCTAAAGTACTCTTTCTTCTGACTATGACATCAGCTAGACGAGTGTCAGATTTAGGAGCGCTGTCGTGTAAGTCTCCTTTTCTGATTTTCTATCGAGATAAAGCAGTTCTCAGAACTAGGTCTGGTTATTTTCCAAAGGTGGTCTCTAAGTTTTACCTTAATGAAGAAATTGTGGTCCCGGCTTTTCAGGTAGCGGGACTGTCTGCGGGAGAAGCGTCACTGGACGTAGTCCGTGCATTAAGAATCTACGTAGATTGTACCAGTGCCATCAGAAAGACAGATTCTCTCTTCATTCTCTACAGATTTCATAAGTGTGGATGGCCTGCTACTAAACAGATGCTAGCAAAATGGCTTTGAATGATGATTTCAGAAGCATACTCTCGAGCTGATCTCCCTGTTCTGGCTAATGTCTCTGCTCACTCTACACGTAAGGTAGGTCCTTCATTGGCAGCACAACATGGTGCTTCAGCAGAACAGATATGTAAGGCAGCCACATGGTCTTCCATTAACACAATCATTAGACATTATGCCTTGGATACCTTTGCCTCTCATGACGCTGAATTCGGATGAAAGTTTCTCCTGTCCAATCAGGAGTGTCCCCACCAATAAAAGTTTGCTTTGGGAAATCCCAATGTTATCCTGCGGATAACCTGTGGACTCAGCTGGAGAAATATACGTTATGGTAAGAACTTACCGTTGATAATGATATTTCTCCTATGTCCACAGGTTTCCACCAGGATCCCACCCTGACGCCCCTGATTTGAGAATCTTTATACTCACTAACCTCTTCCCTCTTGCATGGAAGGGTGTGCATGTGTGTTCTTCTCGCCTGAATAGGGTTCAACATAATGCTCCTGCCTACTTGCTTTGGAAACAACTAATTTGACTGTGTCGGTGGGCGGGATTATATGGATGAGCCCAGTGCATCCTGGGAGGCCACAAAGCTTGTGATTGATTTGGTGCCAATCCGCTGACACTCAAGCATATCCCAATGTTATCCTGTGGAAACCTGTGGACATAAGAGAAATACCGTTATCAACGGTAAGTTCTTACCATAACATATATTTTTCCCTACTCAGTCATTACTTGGGACTCAGTTTGATTGAAAATAACAGTTTCATTTTGAGTTAAGTTAATAATCAGAATTTTCAAGTTAATAATACATACAAAACCTGCAATGAAACAAGTATCACATTTCACAATTTAAACTCAAGAAAATCACATTAAATGTAGGTTAAATAATTGTCTACAAATGCAGTTGAGATACGTGTAAGAATTGCTGTAGAATGGCTCACTAATCAGCACATTTCCTTAAACTATATTAGATGCAACATAAAATGAAAGTACTCAAATTTATTACAGAATATACATTTACAAGAGAAAAAAAATAAGTAGCAGTAACTGTACCACTGAGACTTTTAGGACCGGTCCTCGTGTACTAGTTGTTCAACCGGGGGCAAAGTACCGAAGAGATCTAGTCCGGTTATTTTTCCACATCACTTTGGTTTTTTAAATAAATGGGTAAATGTATGTGTTGGCTATAGGTTGGATTTGGGGAATAGTCTCAATTGGGAACAGTGCATGCGATTCAAGGGGTAAATAAACTGGCACTTAATCAAGTGATCCTAACTGAAAAAGATTTGCAGACTCCTTATTATGAACCTTTGGAGTAGGCATATTCCCTTAAAATGGGGATACTATTCAATTTGCTTCAGATCAAATCTGTACTGGTCATAGTAGTTTGATAACTCTTGCATCCTCAGTCTATAAAAAATGATGCATAAGAAGGGGATCCAGTCAGGATCCAGGCTTTCAGTATCCCGGCAGTCAGAATCCCAATGCCGGAATCCTGACATGGCTTGAAATGCTGGCACTAGGATCCCAAATACTGGAATCCCGGTCAAAGTCTGCCGCCACTCTGCACTGGTAAGCCATGGAGGAGAGGGGTTAGGTTTTGGATGTGGGAGGAAGATTAAGGTTAGTCTGCAGGGGGAATGGTTAGGGTTAGGCTGTGGGGAGGGTCAGGCTGAGTGAAGAGGGTTAGGTTTAGGCTACGAGGAGGGGTGGTTAGGGATTGGCACCTCTGGGGAGGGTTAAGGTCAGGCTGTGGGGGGTATTTGGGTCAGACTACAGGTAAGGATAGTTATGGTTTGGGGGTTGGGGATCAGAGCTAGTCTACTTTCCACCTTGGTGTCAGGATCCTGAGCGTTGGGATGCTGTTGTCGGTATTTCTAATGCTGGCATACCAAGTGCGGGGATCCTGATACCATCCCATAAGAAGAGTACTGTATTTACTGTGTAGCAATTCTGTGAACTATAGGATTTAATTAGCAGGCCTCCCTGCACTTGAGTGCAGGTGTTTCCTGTTGGTAAAATAGGAACTCACTATGGCAGGTGGGGAAGAGGAAGACTCACAGTTTGCAGACCTCTCTCTTTGAGCTGCAGGCATGAACAGCTGGCTCAAGCAGGATTCATTGCAGGAAGGGAGGCAAAGCTACACCCGCTTCCTCCAAAGGCTGCCACATTGTCAGTTACACTGGAACCACCCTCCTGACATCACTGAGTCTTCCTCAGGATTTTGGAAGAAGCTCCGGAGGCTCCACTGATGGTCGGATGGACACAGCAACAGGTGGGTCACACAGTCATTCTCCTTTTTTGCAGGAATGGTGGTAAAGGAATCATAGCTAGTGGACGTAAGTCTCCATTAAACGTGGACAGGGGAGAGCAGTGCAAGATAGGTAAGGGTACTTCCTGTAAAACACTCGATTCAACTCATGGTAAAGCCTGTCCTTCGCAGTCCCGGCAGTTAATGTTCCAAGTGTATGCTCTCCACATCTCCTTTAAGTAACGTCTGCTGTCAGTTGGTATGTCCTCCCTGTCAGTGCGGGGGGACACTGACCGTACTCACGGGCGGGCCTCATGCACTTTGTCTAAGTTAGCTCCTCCAAATAATGTCCTTCATAGTATATGGCAGATTCCAGTGTGGTGACTAAGAACCATCCCATTTGTCCCCCCATTCACCAGATTGCTGGCCATTACAAATATGTAAAGATTAGAGATGAGCGGGTTCGGGTCTCAGAGAACCAAACCGTACTGAACTTCACGCGCTGAACCCGGTTCCAAGCCCGGCTCGAGTTTTCCCGCCTGATTTGGAAACCCGAATGAGGCAAAATGTCATCATCCCGCTGTCGGATTCTCACAGAATTTGAATTCCATATAAGGAGCCGCGCGTCACGGCCATTTTCACTCCAGTCTCAAAGAGTTTGGTGAGTGGATGTTTCTGCATCCTCAGTGACTGTGTGGGGGCAGGAAAGTGGGGTGGCAAGTCCAGTGCTGTGTTGTGCTGCTCAGTCTAGTCCAGTGTAGTCAGTGTATTGTGCTGCATCAGTCCAGCCAGTCACAGTGTTGGTGTCCTCTGCTGCTATATGTCCCCAGTTGTGCTGACTACTGTATAAGTCCCTTGCATTTTTGCTGTGTTGTCTTACATCAGACCAGGGGAAGTGTCTAGTGCAGAATCAGTCCAGTGACCAGTCACAGTGGTGGTGCACTCTGCTGCCATATATCCAGTGTAGCTGTATAAGTCCCTTTCAGTGGTGCTGTGTTGTCCTACATCAGACCAGTGGTAGTGTCCTGGCCATAAGTCATTCCAGTGACCAGGCAGTCACAGTGATATACATTGCTGCTATATGTCCACTGCTACAGTATAATAATAATAATAATAATAATAATAATAATAATAACAAACACAAGTCCCTTACAGTGTTGTTGTGTTGTGCTGCATCAGACCAGTGGTAGTATCCTGGCCATCAGTAATTCCAGTGACCAGGCAGTCACAGTGGTATACACTGCTGCTATATGTCCACTGCTACAGTGTAATAATAATAATAATAATAATAACAACAACAACAACAACAACAACAAGTCCCTCACAGTGTTGCTGTGTTGTCCTGCATCAGACCAGTGGTAGTGTCCTGTGCATCAGCCATCAGTCATTCCTGTGTCGCATATTGTGTTATATAACACCAGAAAAATAATGTATAACAAAAATTTGGAGGATAAAATAGGGAAAGATCAAGAACCACTTCCTACTAGTGCTGAAGCTGCTGCCACTAGCCATGACATAGATGATGAAATGCCATCAACATCGTCTGCTAAGGCTGTTGCTCATTGTGATTGTACAGGGCATGTAAAATCCAAAAAGCCAAAGTTCAGTAAAAAGCCCCCCCAAAAAATGGTCTGAGGAGAAACGTTAACTTGATAATATGCCATTTACGACACAGAGTGGCAAGGAACGGCTAAAGCACTGGCCTATGTTCATGACTAGTGGTTCAGCTTCACATGACGATGGAAGCCCTCATCCTCCTGCTAGAAAAATGAGAAGAGTTAAGCTGGAAAGAGCATAGAAAAGAACTATGCATTCTGAGATGGTATCACAAATCCCCAAGGAGAGTCCAAGTGTGTCGGCGGTTGCAATGCCTGACCTTCCCAACACTGGAAGGGAAGAGGTGGCTCCTTCCACCATTTGTGCGCCCCCTGCAATTGCTGAAATAAGCACCCACAGTCCAGTTCCTGATATTCAAATTGAAGATGTCACTATTGAAGTACACCAGGATGAAGATATGGGTGTTGTTGGCGCTGAGGAGGAAGTTGACGATGAGGATTCTGATGGTGATGTGGTTTGTTTAAGTCAGGCACCAGGGGAGACACATGTTGTCCATGGGATGAAGAAGACAATTGTGATGCCTGGGCAAACTACCAAAAAAGCCACCTCTTCAGTGTCGAATTATTTCTCCACACATCAGGACAACAGGTGTCAAGCCATCTGTTACCTCTGTCCATCTGTACTAAGTATGGGTAAGGATGTTAACCACCTAGGAACATCATCGCTTGTACATCACCTGATGCGCATTAATCAGAAGTCAGTGTCAAGTTGGGAAACTTTGGGTAAGAGCGTAAGCATTCCACTGAAACCTAAATCCTTTCTTCCTCTTGAACCCAAGCTCCTGCAAGCCACACCACCAACTCCCTCAACGTCAACTTCCTCCTCAGTCAGGAACGTCAGAAGTTCTGCAGGCCATGTCACTGTCAAGACTGAGAAGTCCTCTCCTAACCGGGATTCCTCCAGAGGATCCTTGAGTGGTACGCCTGCTGTTGCTGCCGCTGCTGTTGTTGCTGCTGGGAGTCAATCGTCATCCTATATGGGAAGTCAGAAGACCACTTGTGCTACTTCCAGTAAGCAATTGACTGTCCAACAGTCCTTTGTGAGGAAGATGAAATATGACAGCAGTCATCCTCTTGCAAAGCGGATAACTGAGGCCTTGACACTTATGTTGTTGTTAGACGTGCATCCGGTATCCTCCAATAGTTCAGTGGGACTTAGAGAGTTGATGGAGATAGTGTGTTCTCAGTATCAAATCCCATATAGGTTCCACTTCTCTAGGCAGGCGATACCGAGAATGTACAAAGACGTTAGAAAAAGAGTCACAGGTGTCCTACAAAATGTGGTTGTATTCACTGTAGACTTAACCATGGACATGTGGACAAGTGGAACAAGGCACACTAAAGACTATGTGACTGTGACAGCTCACTGTGTACATGTATGGCCTCCCGCAGCAACAACAGCAGCGGCAACAGTATCAGCATCTTGCAAATGCCAACTCGTTCCTAGGCAGGCTACGCTATGTATCACCGCTTTCCGTAAGAGGAACACAGCCTACAACATCTTACGGAAACTGTGGGACATCATCGCAGAATGGGTTACCCAAATTGGACTCTCCTGGGGATTTGTGATATCGGACAACACCACCAATATTGTGCGTACATTACATCTGGGCAAATTCCAGCATATCCCACGTTTTGCACATACAAATAATTTGGTGGTGTAGAATTTTTTGAAAAATGACAGGGGCGTACAGGAGATGCTGTCGGTGGCCTGAAAAATTGCGGGCCACTTTCAACATTCTGCCACCGTGTGCCGAAGACTGGAGCGACAGCAAATACTCCTGAACATGCCCTGCATCAACTGAAGCAAGAGGTGGTAACGAGGTGGAATTCAACCCTCTATATGCTCGAGAGGATAGTGGAGCAGCAAAAGGCCATTAAAGCCTATACATCCACTTACGATATAGTTAAATGAGGGGGAATGCACCTGACTCAAGCACAGTGGAGAATGATTTTCGTCTTGTGCAAGGTTCTCCAACCCTTCGAACTTGCCACACGTGAAGTCAGTAGCAAAATTACCCCCAAATTCTCTGATTTTAGCTGTTTTTATGTTTTTTTTTTCCAAAAATCATCCAGATCCAAAACCAAAACACGAAAGTGGAATTAGAACTAAAACCAAAACACAAAACACGAAAAGTGCCAGCCGCACATCTCTAGTAAAATACATTTGTTTAATTTGTACTTTGTATATTTATTACCATTTCTTGCAGAAATTAAAATGTTTTATTTTATCAAAGGCTTTCTTAAAATCTTTGTTTCTGAATGTATATATTATAGGATTTAGTAAAGGAGTTATCACAGTGTAAAACAGAGCCAGGACCTTGCTGATTGTCCAGAAGTGCTTTGTTGGAAACACATAAACAATGATTAGGGTTCCATAAAATATAGAAACCACAATCAGGTGAGAGCTGCAGGTGGAGAAGGCTTTCTGTCTTCCAGTAAACAATGGTATCTTTAGAACAGTAAACACAATGTACACATATGACATCACAATGATTATGAAGGGTCCCATAATTGCTAAAATAGCCATCACCAAAGTCTCAATATGAATTATGGTGGTATCAGAGCAGGAAAGCTGCAATATGGGTTCAATGTCACAGTAGAAATGTTCGATAACATTTGGTCCACAGAAATGCAAACTGCACATAGACTGCAAATCAATTATTATCATTATAAAACTCGTCATCCAAATTATAGTCATAGATTTCACACAAAACCTGTGATTAATTATATTATTATAGTGCAAAGGGTGACAGATGGCCAGATACCGATCATAGGACATCACAGACAGAAGAAGACATTCTGAAGACTCTGATGTAGCAAAGAAATTAAACTGAATGATGCATCCTATAAGTGACATAGTGCAGCCGTCATACAGCACAATGTGCAGCAGATTAGGGAGAATATCTGTAGTCAGCATGATGTCAAACAATGATAGCTGTGTAATGAAGAAGTACATAGGGGTCTGAAGGTGTTTGCTCAGTAGAAATAAAATCATGATTAGGAGGTTTCCAGAGATGGTCACAAAGTAGATGATGAACAGAAGTAAGAACAGGGGGATATTAAAGTATTGAAGATTTGGAAAACCCACAAGTATGACGGAGGTGATATTGTTCTTGTATGTTACCTGAGAGAGGAACACAAAGCTCCACATTTTTCAGTGTTGTATAAGAACACTAAGGACTGATAATGCTGATATTGATTACCTTATAACCTTCACTATATAGGTAAGAGACTAATATGCAATTGGCGTATGAGATACCGAAAGGGTACGCCCTTAGCGTAGCGGACGCTGTATCGGGAGCAAGCCGCTCGAGCGACACAAACGCTCGTGAGAATACGCGGTTAATATCGGGCACACTATGGGCGGTTGATCACCGTAATGTTACGCTACCAGCGTAGCGGACGCTCGAGACCACGAGGAGATCACGAGCGGCACAGACGCTCACAATATACCAATCAGTAAACCTTGAATGTACCACACAGTAATGACACTCTTATGCTGTAAACCTTTGTTCAGAAACACTGTAGCGATATAACGCTGCTTAACCTTAATAACACTAAAGCTGTTTGACCGATCGAGACGCTCTTATTACCCTTTGCAATACAATGAACACACAATACCGTGCTAAGGTTTCCAACGCCTTTACTAACTAGAGTCTTAAGTTATGTTAAAAAGAGTAACAGTTAACAAGTCATACACTACACACTAACATATGATTCTAACAGGTTATCTAGACAGAAATATACAATTGTGGCACAATTACATTTAAGGGAAAAGAGAGAGAGAGAGAGAGAGAGAGAGTGAGAGAGAGTGGCTTACAATAAACATGAGGTAATATGGTTGCAGAGAACTTACGCACAAGGGGAAACAATCGCAAGCGCCTTTCTGGATATCCAGCTCCCGATTATCAGTGATGAGAACCGTTGAAGAGTAGAGAGAATAGAGAGCTGGCCCAGGTCGGCTTGTCCTTATATACACTGCATACAGTGTACTACAAAGGGGCCTATAATCTCATTGTTCATTGGACACAGGAATGTCTCCTCGCATCATAACAAAAGGTCATAGGTTAGTTTTAACAGGTGGGCTGTGGCTATTACAATCAGCTCAGGTGGGTGGGAATCTCCGGATTCCCGCCGCATGGATAATGAACTGCAAATATATGAAAGGTCCAGAAACTACTAATGGCCATAACTATTTGCAGGAGTGATTAATCTGTACCTAACCAACACCGGATTATTGCTATTAAAATACTCTTCGGTTAGGTACCAGACACAACTGTTCTACCTTAATCAGACCCTTTGTACCACGTAAAGAGGGATTCCTATGTCCGTGAACAAGTTACATTAACCAAACTTACAGTTATCACTAAAGGGAACATTACCAACAAAACCTGCTATATGAATTTAATAGCGAGCGATTGAGTCGCTTGCTAGACGCGCACAAAATCTACCGTAAGTGCACATACCATGCGCTCGAGCGTACGCTCATAGAAGCATCGCCACGCATCTGCGAGTATGTGCACGCACGCCAGTGAAAGTGCACTTGCAGCGAGCACGCGCATTAGGGGAATATATGGCAACGTGCAGCGTGATATTTTTCTGACTTTGACAGTCCACCCTTTGGCAGTCACCAATAACTGCCACTTCTTAAAACATTTCAAAAAGAGAAAAATATATGTCATATGTGAATACATTTCTATGGTTGGGTAAGGGAGGAGAGAGGAAGGTGGGAAAAAAAAAGTATGACCTAGTGAGATAGTAGAAGTATGTATGTATGTATGTATGCGTCCATGTTTGAGGGGTCTTGTATCATCGTGCTGTACGTGTTTTAGATCAAGCTTCGAGGTATTGCGAAGTATACATTTGAATTCCTTCTTATCCCGTATTAAGGGTCTGTGGATGGGCTGTCATACTTTACCAAGCTCTCTTCGGCTTTTGTTTGTAACAAAATGGGGGAGCACATTTTAGTTGATGATACATGAATGGGGGGATATGTGATTGCTGATATCTGTGCCTATATTCCCTATCGACTATGTGTGTCATTACCTGAAGGTTGTAGAGATGAAGATAAGAAACAATTATGGTAAATGCAGTGATAAACTATGTGAGTTTAATAAACATTTGTTGATTGAAGTCTTGTCTGGTGTCTTGTCTCGATGTACATGATGACTGTAGTCTCTTTGGGCTACCCACAGCGGCGAGGGTGAGATTGTGTTTCCTTCGGAACTCCCACTTTAATTGCAAAATGTCATCCATCTTTTGATCTATGACCTCAACCGGGTCCTCAGTGCTGTTTGTGATATACGTACAACACTTTATTCCATACTGAGTCGCTAGGGTAACACAATACCCGCCCGTCACAGCCGTGAGATAATTGAGAATCATCCTATGCTGAACCAGTTCTGTTTTGTAGGCTTGTAACTCTCTCCCAGTATACCTGAATGTGTCATCATACATTTCAGTGATATTATCTAATAAATTTGCAAGCGCAGATATATATCTATAATTCATCACTCGAGTGATATCTAACGCGAGTAGGACTTGAATCCCGGTGGATTCATGGATCAGGTCAGAGGCCGGATGCTCTGTTCTTTCTATCAGGTGCCGTTTAACGATGTGCTCGTAATGAGTGTGAGTGTAAGGAGCTTGGGCACCACGGTGAATATCTTTCATTTTAGTTTGGGGTACAGTCATTACCTCAGGCAGTACTTTTATAATATAACATAACCCTTCTGAGTTTGGGGCAAGCCACTTATACGCCTTCCTCCCGCATATGAAATATGCATCATTGGGGAGAACATATGGGACGGAGTAGGACATAACCATATTACACATTTTCCATATGAAATCTCCTAACCCTAATTCTCCCATCTGTTTAGTACACGTATCTGTTTGTACGACATGTGCACAGTATCCTGGTGATACCTGTCCAACTCTCATGGACCTACTTCCTAGGGTATACCTATATCGGAAATATCTTCCACTACCGGCTATGTCGCGTATAAGTTCTGTGTCTATAGGCACTCTGTCAGCTCTATGTGAGAATGTCATGGTCTGATTACTCCATGACACTTCCCAATTTCCCGGCTTTCGGGGATTGGAAATGTTAAAGCACACTAATGATATTGGTGAAGCTTCAAACTAGGAGGACTGGAGATATTAAACCTCCTATCCACCGGCCTCCCACCACTTAGCTCAAGTACCTCTCCTACCGTTAAATGGAATGGCACTAGCCCTGATTTGCTATGGCCTTGAGGTACTTGAGAGCATACCCAACAGTCTGTCTGATTTAGTACTTTACCCACTAAGGAGTGATAGTCACTCAATGGATGCCAATCCATATGGATATTAAAACTGGATTGGCATTTCTTGATGCACCCATCCTCAACTACGTTATTACAATGTCTACAGATGCAGTTCTCTTTAGCTAACAATCCTTCACAATGTTTACAAATAACATGGCTGTTAGATTGTTTCCGGTACTCGCCTTTGCTCAGTGATTGTGTTGCTATTGGAAATTTACACCTCCGTCTCAGTCATCAGAACCTTTCTGGATCCTTTCTCATCCTCACTGGTACTCTCACTGAAACAGACTGCTCTGGTCAACATCATGGTCAACAGGAAAACACGGATCACAGTCTCTTGAGGCGAGTCCATCTTACAGGAGGAGAAAGGAGAAATTTGTAATGGGGGTACAGGGAAACAGTTTGAGGGGGAGAGAAACTTGTTACAATAAGTAGTTCTTTAGTCTTGTTGTTCTTCTTGTTCTGCTGTCATCTCAAAGGTGCTGTCTCTCAGTCTTCCAAACGAACACTCCGGTGATACAATATTCCTTCCAAACCAGCGATCTTTCTGTAAGGAGCAAAAATCTTGCATCACCATTTGTCTAACTGATGTGTGACATACCATCTTTAAAACATGAAAACATGTGTGAGAAGAGAGAAGACAAAAAAAACAAAAGAGAGATAGAACAATTCATATATATATATATATATATATATATATATTACATAAACCAACAATAAACAACAACAGGAAAAAACATTTTTCAAACATTTTAAAACATTGTCAGATCTGCCGTTCATCATCAGGCTGTCATATCTACATGTCCAATGGTATCCTTGCGCAGTCCCTCCCACCAGCACCTCCATACTCCACCCTTTGTATCTGGCCAGGATAAATTGATGCTGGTAGGTCATGCTGGGGTTTGGTAGGCTTCTGCAAAGACCAAGTAGCTATGCAATGTTTGAGTCCTGACGATGACCGTCAGAGATGGGGAAAAAGAAAACATTTCACAGATACATTACAAATTTTACCCGGTCATTCCTGTGTCCTCAAGGAATGACCTCCCAATTTGTTAACAATAACCTCAGGCTTACCATCAGTCCTAATGATCACCTTTCCTGATTGCATGTTATTGGTGTGGCCCAAAATTCTTCCTATATGATCCCTGATTATAATTTGGTGTGTCATAACTTTGCTCATATTCATGTCTTGGGGGTCTGACTTTATGTGGGCTGTTGCAGTTGCTGGCATAATGCCCTTCTCTTTTACAAAGATAACAAACCCTGGGCTTCCTCCAAGTGTCAGTGACCTGAGGTCTTGGTTGATTTGATGCCTCCTCAAACGCTTGGATGCTCATCACCATCAACCGCTTTCCCTGCACTTCCCTGATTCTTTGACTATTATGGTCATGTCGTTGTCTAGGGGGTGTATGTACCTTGTGTGTGTTTTTAGACCTACAATCTCGTGCAACATGACCTTCCTTCTGGCAATTATAACACCTTAACACCTTTGACTTACTCACAGGGATCTGGGGCTTCTTACTTCTCTGCGTTTCCCTGTGCTTGATGATGCTTTGCTCATGCTCAACAGCGGAGTCCCTTAATGCAGTTACTGACTTATCTATCCAGTATGGATTGGTGGTCTATATTCTTGCTCTCAACACTTCCTTTAAACCATCCATTAGCACAGATACTGCTACTTCTCTGTGCGGTGCACTTGTTTCAATGTTTTCTATACCTGTATACCTAGTCATGTCGTGCAATGCCCGGTGGAAATAATTAGAAGTACTTTCCCCTACGTTTTGTCTTAAGGAGAAAATTTCGTTCCACTCGACAATGGCTGGGAAATATACTTCTAACTGTCGGTTGATCTGCTTAATACATTCCTGATTGTGTTCCTCCGTACGAGGTACCTCCGTGTTTAGTTTACAATCAGCAATAAATTTCGCAGGGTCAACACTGGAGGGCAAACATGCCCTCAGCACTGTCCGCCAATCGTTGTTGGTGGGTTCTGTGGAGTTTCCTAGTTCTTTAATAAATCTTTGACATGCATCTAGATCTTCCCTAGGATCAGGGAATTCAGACATGATTGATCTCAATTCCATCTGGGACCAGGGACGGCGCATTGCACTGTCCTTGACGGGAATGATTCCCTGATCGTCAGTCTTCCCATTGGGGACTGTGATCACCCTGACAGGACTAAACTCAATTACATCACCTTGTGTTGATTTTACAATATGGGGTACATTTGTTTTGCGCGTGATATATAACACCGTACGTACCTGTGGACACGACCTCACCTGACCCTCCGTTAGGGGGTTTGATTACTGCCTTTAGAAACATAGAAACATAGAATTTGTCGGCAGATAAGAACCACTTGGCCCATCTAGTCTGCCCCTTTTTTTTTTTTTTTTTTTAATATTCTTTTTATCACTAACCTTATTTGATCCTTATTTCTTTGTAAGGGTATCCTTATGTCTATCCCATGCATGTTTAAATTGCTCTACTGTCTTAGCCTCTACCACCTCTGATAGGAGGCTATTCCACTTGTCCACTACCCTTTCTGTGAACTAATTTTTCCGCAAATTTCCCCTGAACCTCCCCCCCTCCAGTCTCAGTGCATGTCCTCGTGTCCTATTGCTTCTCTTCATTTGGAGAATGTTTCCCTCCTGGACTTTGTTAAAACCCTTCATATATTTGAAAGTTTCTATCATGTCCCCCCTTTCCCTTCTCTGCTCCAAACTATACATATTGAGATTTCTTAGTCTTTCTGGGTATGTTTTGTGATGTAGGCCATGCACCATTTTAGTTGCCCTCCTTTGTGCAGTTTCTAATGTATTAATATCCTTTTGAAGATATGGCCTCCAGAACTGAGTACAGTATTCTAGATGAGGCTGTACCTTTACCGATTTGGTCGCGTCCACCTGGATGTCTTGTAGGATGGCTGCTGGAAAAGGTGCCGACATCGTGCTGGGCTCACTTTCTTGCTGGTAATCCTGAGGGAAACTTAACATGGGGTGCAACTTGCATGGGTTAATAGTTGTACATTTAACAGTATTACAATTATCATTGTTACGTTTATTATAATTATTCTTATCATCTATAATACAGTTGCTAAGTGCATTTTTATCATACACCATTGTGCCACTCTCTGCAACCATAATCCTCTCCATTGCCATGTCTCTCTTCCCAAGATGAGAGTCAGATATGTAAGTTAAATTTCTTTGCATTTCACTTTCCTGTTGCCACAATTTTAAATAGTCATAATGTTTGATCCGTCTCTTTGCTGATTTAATTAGACATATCCTTCTCCTTAGATTTTGTAACACATCTGGGCTAAAACTGCCCACTCTTGGGAACTTCTCCCCGTCATGTACAGTCATTCTTTCCCATTCATCACATAAAACCTCTGTGTGTGGACCGTATTTCTCACACATTACATACCTTGCCGAACCGATTGGTCGGTTTACTGAATCAACCCGAACCAAGGTTGATCGCCCCCTACCTGAACAACTGGCCCCCATCTTTTGCAGGTGTTGCTTTCACTACCTCTGACCTTCAAATCAGGGTCTTCAGCTAAACCTTACAAAAACCAAGATGTCCGGTAGGCCGACGGTGGCAGTTTACCGAGTACTCCACTCACTCGCCCACGCCGACCAATACGCCCACACACTGTCTTAGCGCTGGCGTACTCGACCTAGGGCCCCTGCGACCTGAACCTCTATTTACTGGAACATGTGGGTGTGATCCGAAGAGCACTTAACCCTTTCCAGTAACTATTGGTTGTTGGATAGCTCCTGAGTGACCAGCGAACCTCCCTTAAAATAAAAAAAAATACACAAATCACGTTAGAATGTACAAATAGCGTTTATGACCCCTTTAGCGTACGCAAATGGTACTGGGTCAAATTACTAACTAATGCACACAATTACGTGCGGTACAATCGTTCGGCACATAAGCAACTAATCTTATGTGCGGAGCGACCAGTGGAATCGAAAATTATGGCTGCGAATTCCTTCAGCCTGAGCTTAATGGCCTATATGGGTTCCGCACCAACCCTTTCTGGTGTTGTGCTGTTTTTATCTATAGCGGACTTCTTAGTCTGCTGTACCTAGACCTCCTGGTCTGTGTGGACCTCCTGGTCTGTGCTACAGTAGACCTCCTGGTCTGCTATACTCTAATGCTCTTTTTTAAATGTTTAACAAGGGATGCCTCCCAAGCCACCATGCATGTCACTTACATGTATGTACCTCACGAGAACTCGATTTCTTGTGGTTCAATCCAAAAATTGTAGAAACTTATATATATATATATATACACACACTCACCACATGTACACTTTTACTTTTATTTCTGCGCAGAAATCCCTTTCATTCAGTAACACAGTCTAGACCAGATGAGTCGCAAATTGGAGAAGGATCTATTAGCTTAAAATTTTGGAAACTAAAATTGACTTGCGCTATTTATCGCGTTACCTCCTTTTCGTCTGTTAAAATAATACTATCGTGTGATTTGTATTATGTGGGCGTACCCAGACGCTCCGTTGCGTAATATACGCTCCGTGCGTCGGCCCTTGTGTTGCGTACACTAGTCTCACCCTTTTGTTAGAGACACGTGTACGCCAGCCGGATATGTCCACAGAAATACACTTAACACGTTTATATCAATGTAGATGATCTATAACTGTAATCATCTACCGAGCACCACACAGGTCTTTCCTTGTCTTTTAGGCAAAGCTATGTGTGTGTTTTACAAATTACCCCTTAATGTATTATCTTTACTCTTTAACTACCAATAGCAACAAATCTTTCTTAGCACGTTATCAATTGTGAAATGGCAACCAGGAGAGTGAGACGTGAAAATACACAAATGAAAAGAAATGCAGATGTATGCGTGCGTGCGTACGTACGCAAGACAGAAATGAAACAGGTTTAAAAGAAGACAATAGCGTACCGTTCTTACCTCCGGGTCTGGATTCCACCAGCACTCCTACGACGTAGCGAAACAGACGCTTATCTAGCCAGCACTACTGCCTTCCCGTCCCCTTGCTGGCAGATCACGTCTGCTTTCGTACGTGAGGATATGTGGAGGACGGACGAGCTCCCAATCGATAATGCTGATATTGATTACCTTATAACCTTCACTATATAGGTAAGAGACTAATACGCAATTGACGTATGAGATACCGTAAGGGTACGCCCTTATTGTAGCGGACGCTGTATCGGGAGCGAGCCGCTCGAGCGACACAAACGCTCGTGAGAATACGCAGTTAATATCGGGCACACTATGGGCGGTTGATCACCGTAATGTTACGCTACCAGCGTAGCGGACGCTCGAGACCACGGGGAGATCACGAGTGGCGCAGACGCTCACAATATACCAATCAGTAAACCTTGAATGTACCACACAGTAATGACACTCTTATGCTGTAAACCTTTGTTCAGAAACACTGTAGCGATATAACGCTGCTTAACCTTAATAACACTAAAGCTGTTTGAGCGATCGAGACGCTCTTATTACCCTTTGCAATACAATGAACACACAATACCGTGCTAAGGTTTCCAACGCCTTTACTAACTAGAGTCTTAAGTTATGTTAAAAAGAGTAACAGTTAACAAGTCATACACTACACACTAACATATGATTCTAACAGGTTATCTAGACAGAAATATACAATTGTGGCACAATTACATTTAAGGGAAAAGAAAGAGAGAGAGAGTGAGAGTGAGAGAGAGTAAGAGAGAGTGGCTTACAATAAACATGAGGTAATATGGTTGCAGAGAACTTACGCACAAGGGGAAACAATCGCAAGCGCCTTTCTGGATATCCAGCTCCCGATTATCAGTGATGAGAACCGTTGAAGAGTAGAGAGAATAGAGAGCTGGCCCAGGTCGGCTTGTCCTTATATACACTGCATACAGTGTACTACAAAGGGGCCTATAATCTCATTGTTCATTGGACACAGGAATGTCTCCTCGCATCATAACAAAAGGTCATAGGTTAGTTTTAACAGGTGGGCTGTGGCTATTACAATCAGCTCAGGTGGGTGGGAATCTCCGGATTCCCGCCGCATGGATAATGAACTGCAAATATATGAAAGGTCCAGAAACTACTAATGGCCATAACTATTTGCAGGAGCGATTAATCTGTACCTAACCAACACCGGATTATTGCTATTAAAATACTCTTCGGTTAGGTACCAGACACAACTGTTCTACCTTAATCAGACCCTTTGTACCACGTAAAGAGGGATTCCTATGTCCGTGAACAAGTTACATTAACCAAACTTACAGTTATCACTAAAGAGAACATTACCAACAAAACCTGCTATATGAATTTATTAGCGAGCGATTGAGTCGCTCGCTAGACGCGCACAAAATCTACCGTAAGTGCACATACCATGCGCTCGAGCGTATGCTCATAGAAGCGTCGCCACGCATCTGCAAGTATGTGCATGCACGCCAGTGAAAGTGCACGTGCAGTGAGCACGTGCATGAGGGGAATATATGGCAACGGGCAGCACAATATTTTTCTGACTTTGACAGGACAATATCCTATTAGCTGTGATAAATTCGCCTGAGGCTATTCAATTAGCCCAGATGCCGACACTTATCAGGGATTTCGTTTCACCTGCCTCAGACATGCATAACAAAAATTTGCAATAAGCTTACAGTCTTTATCCATTTGCGGCTAAGTAAACACATAGATCCATGACATTTTGTGGATCTTATGTGTTTTTTTGCCCAAACATGGGAAATTTGTCAGGCAGAACAAATGGAGGCTTATTGTAATAAGTCTCTGCTGTGGCTCATCCCTGTTTGTATTTCTGGCTGTCTCCTAGCAACTAGGATGCCGGCTACTACATGCAGCAGCACACATGTTTGGAATGCCTCGTTGCCTGACTCCAGCATGATGAATCCTGTGATTGAGCTGTCTCCCTTTCATTAGGGATTATGTTCAGTTATGCCCTGCTGGTAGTATTTTTTAGTTCCTGCACCTGGTGAGCTCATCACATGGTCATTGTACCCTGTACAGTTCCCAGTTTGTCTGTTTGTTCCTGATTCCTGGTTCCATGCCTCTGTGTACCTGCATTCCTGTATGCTGCCTCAGTTCTCTATATGTTGACACTGCTAGCACTGCACCAGTGACCTTTTTTATCCTGCCCTGTACCTGCCATCCTGTGTCCATACCTGCTCCAAGTCATTGTCTTGCCATGGCCCTCCAGTTACTCTCATGTCTGGTCCTGGCCCTCATCCAGGCTCCTGCCAAGTCTCTGTGAGTATATCCTGCCAGCTCTGGTTCTGAGTATATCTACTCCAACCTTGCCTGTAGTCACAAGTCTGCAGCAAAGTACAGTGAATCCAAAACATCAGAACCTGTTTACCAAACGCAGTCCAGGCACTGAGCTTGCATCATGTCTGTTATTGGAGAATGTGGCCTATTCACACTATCCAGTCAGTTATTCTGCTTTCAATCAGTAACTTTAAGCACCTGTCTATTTCCCATCAATTAACTATTGTTTTGCTAGGGTTCACCTGCAAAAGAACACCTAGTCCCTTATTTTTTTATTTCTGCATATTCGGTCCTGCAATCTTCAGTTACCATATCTTGTCAAGCCTGTCTGCAGATATCATTCCAGTATCCAGTCTATCTGCAACTAACCCTTGGCTTGCCAGCTGTTACACTTTAGGTTTAATACCTTGTGTCCTCCAGCCTATTTTGTGAGCTCATACTGCTAGAGGTTTAAGACCAGGTGGCATCTCAAGTACAGGTGAGTGCATACAGATTTATGGGAACAGGAGAGGCTGGTATTAGCAGAACACCCTCTCACCGGCTCACACATACTGTAGTGCTAGGGTTCGCTAACACTAATTGCATAGCCTGAAATAAAATCAGTGCAAAAATACACATTGTAGAAAAAAAACTTTTTTGACACCCGAAAAAGTTTAGAAACTAAATGGATACTCCCCTAAAAGAACTTTCTGTGGAATTTGCAGAAGTGATTTAAACAGAATTAGAATCTGTACCATTTTCTTCACTTCAGAGCAAACTCTTTGTCACCATAATGATTAAAACAATTATTGTGTAGATATAAACTGTTGATAGAAATAACATGTACTGTATAGACACAACCAACTGAATTGTTACAAATAGTTGTTTCATACATAAATATGGGTGGTGTTAAACAGACAGAACTTTACATTACTGTACAAGTCTACTTTATTTTTCTTTTGATTTATATTACATTGTGGTCAAAATTTATTTTACATATACATTTATTTATACAGATACTTGTAGGTTGTGTTTTTTTTTTTAGAATTTTCCTTGTAGCTATTTTGGTTTTTACATAAAAGGGAATCTGTAGTTGCTGCTATGTGATTGGAGTTATATAAAGGTCTGCAGTCAAATATTACTGTATATGCTGCAGGAACACACTTTTAGAATTTTACACTATCAACTTATTGGTTTTAATAAAAAAAAAAACAGATGTAGATAGAAATATAGATAAAACACATATAGACACATCAGCATTATTTAAATAATTCAAATACTACTTTATTTTCTTTTACATATTATGTCAAATTATGCTGCTATTTGATTGCAAACTGCAAGCCATGTATAAGTCTGCAGTCACATTCAAATAATTACATACTGTAATGTCAAAACATCTTTACTGTTTGCTGATGAATCATACTCTCAATGAAAACCTGTAGAAATTAAAGTTTTTATTTTGCAAAAAAAATATTTAGGCTAAGCACATCACACTCAAATAAATGTCTCTGCTTTGCTTTTTCAGTACTCTTTTTCTAGTGCTAGCTCCCTAAGTAAAACCAATAAAATAATTATGTACTGTACATATTGAGTGCCTCTGGATTATAGAGAGACAGAAAACGGACAGGCCATGTAATGTAGTTAAGTTGAATAACATCTCGTACTTCAATCAACTTCCTCACATATAACACTATCTATTACTCTTATCATAATGCCCCGGACTCTGCCAAACAAATATATTTTAAAAATTGCATCTCTGCTTAAGCCTCTAACCCCAAGCAACTTTTTAACACATATAAATCATTTCTCAACCCTCCTTCACCCAACCCACCAGCGACTATTAATGCACAAGATCTTGCTTCCTACTTCAAATATAAGATGGAAAAGATCTGAGATGAAATGGTATTCTCTTTCACAGTCAGTGACCTGCTTAATTCCCTACCTGAACCCGCTGGCACCTTCTTTTTATTTGATCCCACAAATGAAGATGACGTGTCAACAATCTTCTCATCCTCCTACTCTACTACCTCTCTTCTTGATCTTATACCCTCACAAATTAGTAAAGCTCTATCGTATGTGCTCATCCCAACCATAAACTAAAATCTTTTTATTATATTTTACTGTTTTATATAAGAAAACAATTTATTATTAAATACTCATTTTTATTTTAAATACATATTGTGTCAAAAAGCGCTGTATTTACACCTCTTTCTCTTGTTATCTAAAGGGTTTGACTACCCCTATTTATTCAGCTGCTAGGAAAAACATACTCATAACGGCGCCTATATATATACTTGTTATATATACCTTTTCACCATAAACTAAAATCTGTAATCTCTCTCTCTCTCTCCTGGTGTATTTCCTCTACTGTTAAAGCATGCATTTATTACCCCCATTCTGAAAATAAAAATCCAAACCAAAATTTCTCTCTAACTACCATCCCATCTCTCAGCTCCCATGCTCCTCCAAGCTACTTGAGAGACTTGCCTACACTCGCCTCACACACTTTCTTAACTCACACAACTTACTGGACCCACTTCAGTCAGGGTTTCATGCCCAACACGCCACAGAGCCAGCACTGACTAAAGTAGTGAATGATCTGGTCACTGCCAAATCTAAAGGCCATTACTCACTTATTATTCTTCTAGATCTCTCTGCTGCTTTTGACACTGTGGACCACTCTCTTCTCATACAAGCACTACAATCCTTAGAACTTCAGGACACAGCCCTTTTGTGGTTCTCATCCTACCTATACAATTGCCTTTCCACCAACCAATAGTAGTTACCAACCTGATATCGCTACCACAGTTGAGAACTTAACAATCAATCCTACCCCACAAGCTCGCTGCCTAGGTGTCATCCTTGACTATAAACTGTCCTTTGTTCCCCACACTCAATCAGCCTTAAAATCATGATAAAAACACATATAAAAAACATATCCAAAATACTGCTAGGATTTTATTATACATTTAGCTTTAGTACCGTGTTTGTGCTGACATGTAAGATATTATGTAGGTGTTTCTTTGCTCTGCTGCATATTGTTAGCTCCAAATCCCATAATAATGATGTGCTCACCTCTGCTAGAGATCCATGTGCGTTGATAGTGGTATGTTCTCCAACCATTGTAGGCTAAAAGATATCACATAGCTTTGTCCAGTATGTGCAGCAGAGAGATAATGATCTGAACATAGATCATTTTATATAGAAGCATGGAGAGTTTCAAAGATCTGGTGATCCCATAGAGAATTCACTGAGTCTTTAATTTGTGCTTGTGTGATTAGTATAATAATTAAAGTAACTAATCTAAAGTTTTTTTAAAAGTGATACTTTTGCTATTAATATGAAACACACCAGTTTGAAATGAACTTTTCATAAAAAGGCAGATTGTGACGTTTTTACATTTATATGTTATGTTGCATAGTGGCATAAATCTTGAACAAGTCGGCAAGAACATCAACTTAAAAGGAATGTAGTGGTAAAGGCCAAATGTATTATTATTATTATTATTATTATTATTATTTATAGGGCATTACAAGTGATCCATAGCACAATAAAGAGGGCAAAACAATAAGACAATACAGGGTAAAACAGTACAGTACAGTACAGGACAATACAATACAATACAGTGCAGCAGAATATTAACAAATAGCTCTACAACTCTTAACAGAGCCAATGATTTAAGGTGTACAATAGAAAGATACAGCATAAGCTGAATGCTGTTGCTATTAGTGCAGCCAGATTACAGGTCTAAGTCATCTGAAGAAACAAAGAACAACAAATGAGTGGTGTCCCGGAGCAGTGAGCCAAGAAGGAGGTGTAGAGTGTAGGAGTATGCAAGAGAGGGTGGTAATGAGAACAGGAGGGAGGAGTGCCTTTCTCATGGAGCTGGCAGTCTAAATGGAAGGGGGAGATAAAACAGAAGACATAAGGAGTGAGCCAATGTAAGCAGAGCTAAGGTTAGGAAGAAGGAGTGGGAAAATTGGAGGGTGAAGGAGGGTGAAGTAGACTATGTGGTAACATGGTTATGTGGTGTAGAGACACACTTTTGTGTACCGTTGAGTATTCAGGATGGCGGAGAGTGTATATGAAGATAAGGTTGGAGATGTAGGGAGTTGGAGAGGGCCTTGTACTTGATAATAAGGAATTTGCAGAAGATTCTGTAGGGGATAAGGACCCAGTGAGGGGCTAGGCAGTGAAGGGTGGCAGATGTGGAGCAGTTGGAAAGGAAGCTAAGTCTAGCTGCAGTGTAAGTACAGTTTAGAGAAGCGCAAGATGGGAGCTTTGGGGAGTATAGTGAGGAGTAGGTTACACTAGTCGAGTTGAGAGGCCATCAGTGGACAATGGTTTTGGTCGCATCCTGGGAGTTGAAGGGTATGATGGGAGTGATGTTGCAAAGCTAAACACCAAAAGGACAGTGTTATATCTTTACTGCTTACTCTGAGTAGAGGACCACTGCATTTGTAGCACACATTGTTGCACTCTCAGCTTACATACAGTATCACTACTATGTACTCCACAGCCATGATGAGTGGACAGCAGGATAAGAAGGCACATGCTCTAACTATGTGCACACCCTGCTGCAAGGTCCATAAGTTCCAGTTACTTCCATAAGTTCCAGTTACTTCCATAAGTTCCAGTTACTTAGTTGGAAGTCGGAGGTAGCGTGCACATTTTCAGAATATTACACAGAAAAGCTCCTGTGTACTGTATGCCATCCTGCTTTGATGCCATCACAGGAGTTGTGGTAATACCAGTGTAATCCCTGAGGATCCACAGTTTTGACAGCTGCTCTTACACTAAATTAACTAGGTGCATGCAAGATTGTAATTTACACATTGCTGCCTAATTCCTTTTCATTCACTTGATTGTCCAATGCCCAGACCAGTCTAATAACTGGCTTTCATATAGGTTATTCCTATGGACATGGACAAAGACATGAGTTATCACTGATGGCAACATGAAGTTGTGCATCCACATACTTTTACTGTACCTGCTATACTCTCTGTTCTTTCCACGCTTTCCTTGCTTCTCTCTTTTATGTGCTTGCTTTCTCTGTCATGCTCACTAGCTCTATCTATATACTGTTCATGTAGTCAAATATACACAGAGAGGAACAATCGATTATGCACTAACTCTTATTATGTCTATGCAAACTACAGCATGTTTGCACAGCAGGGTGGTCAACAGACATTTGAAGGCCTGGTACATTGAAGACATTGGGCTGTTTAAGTAGAAAAAAGTCCAGCATCATTGAAGCAGAGTAATAGGTGAGTGGGGCTGGGATGCTCAGGTTTACCACCTGACAGAGTCCATCATAGCTGCGCTGGTGACCATGTTCTTGAGTGTTTACTTACCTTTGGGATGTATCTTGATCAGACACATGCAGCATAGGGAAGCGTGACAGGCTGACTAGTAATAGATGATAAGACCCCGATGTGTGACATGAAGATTCATCATTTACAATTCTCTAGCATGGTGGTCCATACTTTTTCACTTTATGTCAGCCTTGACTAAGAGGATGACAACTTACTTCAACAGCTACTTAACATCTCATCTAGTAGAGCTCTTGTATGTTCACTTTATTGAAATATGCGTGTGACTTAGGGATAAGTGGGAATTAAATCCACAAACACAATGCTATAAATCTATTTTTTTGTCTTTGTAACAGTGGTAAGAAAATGGGTTTAAAACAAACAAACCAAATAATTGATTGTGGGGCTGGACAACAGATTTGGCTTTGCCCTGTAATTTTGGTCCATGGTAGGGAGGCATGGCTAAATTATGTAAACTTACATCATTTAGCCCCATCTCCTCAAGACAGCACTGCAATTCCCTGAATGATCTCCTCATCCTGCCCACTTCTCTAGGAAGTGGGCGGGATGTGGGGGATCTGACTACTCTTCCATGGTTGTGGTGGACTTCTCAAAAGATTGTGAGTCTCACAGTACTTGCGG
Source organism: Pseudophryne corroboree (assembly GCF_028390025.1). Lineage (NCBI taxonomy): Eukaryota > Metazoa > Chordata > Amphibia > Anura > Myobatrachidae > Pseudophryne > Pseudophryne corroboree. The sequence continues at coordinate 15,674,210 of NC_086449.1, forward strand.
GAAAGTAGGTAAGTATGATTTACATGTCATTATAAAGAGCCATACATATAGATCTGAAATGGAATGAGTGTAATGAAGGCTTATTTGACCATCTAAAGGACATTCAAGGTGGTATTTTCTAACTGAGACAGGGAGGGTTAGAAGAAAAGCTTCACATATTTTTGAAGAAATTATTTAACAACATCAGAGAGAGGTTTCCGACAATCACAGCAGATATAATTTAGAAAAGTAGAATATAGCAATCTAATAAAAGGTGCTGATCTTTTTACCCATCAGTTAAAAAATAAGTTTCTTCACTAAAGTAAAAATAAGTATGAGTATGGGTAGCAAATTACCAATATTGGCAAGTTCTTTCCAAGTCTCATAGTAAGCAGGCAACAATGGAACCAGGAAAAAGGGTAAATTAAAGTTAAACGTTTGGTTAATAAAGGAAATAACTTAATGCAAAGATATTGAAAAATTTAGCAAAACCACAAAGCATAATTTTAATTGCATCATTGTGATATCTGGCATCTGCAGTTGCTGCTGGGCTCTTGAACACTGTGGAAATTGGCCATTGTTTTAGGGAAGAAAATGGGAGGCAGGAGTACCCTAGCAGGAACCTTTGCTTCCGAGACCCACCAGGCAAATTTGCGGGCTTTGCAGTGGGTGTTGGGGAAAAGCTACTGAGAGCCTGAGAGGGTGCTGCAGGAGGCTTAAAAGGCAGGCAAGCTGATACTGACAGGTGTCATGTGGAGCTGACTAGTTTCTGCTCTGAGGGAGAACAGGGCCACCACTAAGCTTGGGAAACCCGACGGTGTAGGCAGAGAATCAAGATGCTGCTGATAACCAGAGTGCACAGCAACTAGAGAGTCATGATTACACAGAAATAGAGATGCCAATGAGTGGCTGCAGATAGGCTGGTGCTGAGCTAACAGAAGAATCTGGCACCAGAATCACACTGAATGGCAGATCAACATTTAATATGTCTGTGTATCTAACCCTCATGTGTATCCAGCGTGAACTGCCACTTTAAAAAAGTATACACTGAGCTAACAGCAAGGACACAGCTTAATTTATACCACTGTCCACTCTGTAGTCAAGGGACTGTTTAATATAGTGAAGACATTTATCCAGCCTTCTTTGTCTGTAGTAAAGTTGTCCCAGAGATCACTATGCTTTCAAGTTGTAAAACATGTTTAATCCCCTACAATGCCTCAAAGTGTGTTTAAAGTGCACCATAGTGCCTATTGCAGTCTGGGTGTGTGACAGAAGGTACAGTATCCTTGTATATTATTTCAACAAAACGTTGTGTTAAGATGTATGTCAGCAGTATTGACAACCTACAGAGTTGCACAATTCCTCGACCTGTATTCCATACTTTGCTGCTATTCTGGAGCTACTGGACTGCCTATTACATCTATGTATATAGACACTCAGTACATTCTAAACTACTTTAATACTCAATTAATTTAATACTCAATTACTGCCATATTATGTGCACCGACTTAGAGCTGGCCAGTGAAGAGTCACAGGTTAACCCATTTTTTGCCAGGGCTCATTGTACCAAGGATAGATAACCAACCACATTTAAGCTGTTTTATTATTGAACTTGAACTACTGCATTATTAAGTATTTTATGTGGTTACACATGTTCAAGTTTTATGTATATTATCGCCACAATATGTGTTGGTGTATTGCCTTTCAGTTATGTGATAATTATTAGAAGTGACCAGTATCAATATTATTTATTCCTCCTGAAGTATTTTCAGTTGAACAACTTAAACTGCATAGTTTAATCAAAGTTTGGCTCAGTCATGTTGTTTGCAGAAATGAAAAGAGCATTTCATATTGCACCTGTTACTGATCCCTTTACATTTGAGCAGATTCATAGTGACATACTGGGGTAAATTTACTAAGGTGGGAGATTTTTAGAACTGGTGATGTTGCCCATAGCAACCAATCAAATTATATCTACTATCTGCTAGAAGCAGCTAGATAAATGGTAAGTAGAATATGATTGGTTGCCATGGGCAACATCACCAGTTCTAAAAATCACCCACCTTAGTAAATTTACCCCACTGTTCTAAATTAATAAACCAAACATCACTTTACTTTTTGGTAGCTTCAATTGGGAATTTGGGGATTCTATGGTCCTCTGCTGTGCAGTGGCAGGAAGAAGAGCCTTCAGATACAAGGTATGATCCACATGAAACATGAACACTCAACACTAGGGGTGTCACATTACTCATATGGCATTTTGGACAGTGGCCCACAGAGTCTGCAGTCTAATGTTTCCAGCAACCAGGGTGGACATAAGCACTATGTCTGAATTTGGTGTGAATCTCATGAATGTAGCAGAACGGATTGATTTCAGAATTGCCCCTATGTGAGAAATTACTAGCTGAAAGCCCTCAATTACAGGGAGGTCACATGACAAAGTCAACCACAACGTAGCAGGATCTGTCAATTAGAGATGTGGAAAAAGATACCTTATGTGATAAGGTACTGTCATGTGGTGTCTCTAAAATGTGTATAATAAATCAAGTGCATCTCGTGATGAGTGTATGTTACAATGTGCTATGGCTTAGTCATAGCAAAATGACGTACATAAAAAAATACTTAGATGGTAGATTACATTTTTCTCTTAATTGCTGAAATGATAATATACAGCGACCAGGGTTAAAAATATCCTGAATTTTATTAATGCATTAGCATTGCTATTCAATCAACCAAACATTGTACACTGATGGAGGTAATTGTGGTATACCACATATAGGATCCCTATAGACATCCCCACACAATCCCCTGCCTCTAAACTCATTAACCTCACATCTTCACAAGGTCTCTCTATGTGTACCTCCTCACCCTCCCATGTGAATGGGAGCTCACTGGATCTGGTCTTCACTCACCGCTGTGATATTTCTGATTTTTCCAACTCCAAATTTCCCCTCTCAGACCATCACCTGCTCTCCTTTAACCTATCTCTCTTGGCTTCCCCATCTCTACCTCCCAAGGATACCAGCACTAAGCGAAACATTGAGGCTATTGACACCACATTCCTTTCCTCCCTGTTTGACTCACTTCTCTCTCCCATTCTCTTTGTCTCATGCCCTGAACAACCCACTTCCATATACAATGCATCCCTTACTTCTGATTTTGAATCTGTTGCTCCACCAACCACTATTCACCCTCACAAATGAACACCTTAACCCTGGCACACCAAATGTATTTATTTATTAACCGTTTCTTATATAGCGCAGCAAATTCTGTTGCGCTTTACAATTTGAAATAACAATAACAAACTGGATGATAACAAACAGTCACAGAGGTAGGAAGGCCCTGCTCACAAGCTTACAATCTATAGGGAAATAGGCATGTGTAAACAAGGAAAGGTTCTATCTATTGCATAGAATGAAAAGACATGTGAGGATATGTGTGCACTATACAGAGTGGCTGCAATTTGATAGGAAGGTTTATGAAAGTTATGTGGGCGGTTCTGGAATTTGATATGCTTGCCTAAAGAGGTGAGTTTTCAGGGAACACTTGAAGGATTGGAGACTAGAGGAGAGTCTTATTGTGCGTGGTAGGGCATTCCACATAGAGAGTGCAGCCCGATGAAACTCCTACAATCCTGAGTGGGAGCGAGTAATGAGTGTGGATGAGAGACGCAGGTTTCGTAAAGAGCGAAGAGGTCGGGTTGGGAGATGTTTGAGATAAATTAAGTGATGTACGTTGGTGTAGTTTGGTTAATGGCCTTGTGTGTGAGTTATAGTATTTATATTGAATGCGATAGAGTACAGGTAACCAATGGAGGGACTGACAGAGTGGATCTGCAGACAATAAACGTCTAGCGAAGAAGATAAGCCTCGCCGCTGCATTCAGAATGGATTGTAGTGGTGAGAGTCTCATTTTGGGAAGACCAGTTAGGAGACTATTGCAATAACCAATGCGGGAGATAATGAGAGCGTGGATATGAGTTTTAGCAGTGTCTTGTGTAAGGTGTGGTCATATTTTGGAAATGTTTTTTAGATGCATGTAACATGATCTTGAGACAGATTGAATGTGGGGAACAAAGGACAGATCAGAATCAAGGATGACACCTAGGGAGTGAGCTTACATCAGATATCTGCAAAAATGCTCACATACTACTGAGCGACACTGGAGGAAATAACGCTCTAAGGCAGACTTCCTCCATTTCAAACTTATGCTCTCATCCTTCAGTGCTGCCCTTTCTCTTGCTAAACAGTCATACTTCAAGAACCTCATCTCCTGCCAGTCTTCCAACCCCCAGTGCCTCATTGCCACTCTCAACTCACTCCTCTGCCCACCACCCACCCTCTTAGGTGACTATACTGCAATATGAAACATGAGGTAAGCCCTATTTAAAACAACAAACCTCACACTGCCTAACTAACTAGGAGAGAGGAAAAAAAGACAGGGCGGAAGGGGAGGGGAACAGTTATATACTCAAAGTGGGAGGATCCCAAAAGAAAAAAAATCCTGTCTACACTAGAGAAATTGGTCATTAACCCACAGTAGGGCAACCATGAAGTAGGATTTTATATATATATATATATATATATATATATATATATATATATATATATTTATATATATATATATATTACTGTACACAACTTTTTTACAGGTGTGGAAGAATGCTGCAAAGTTAGAAAGCTATAGACAGATAGATAGATAGATAGATAGATAGATAGATAGATAGATAGATAGATAGATAGATAGATACATACAAAAAACCTTTATCACATGCTTCAGAAGCAGCACCCCACAGTAAAACCCCTCTTAGCAGGAACCAGGAAACACCCACTACAGCCATTGAAGGAGCAGGAGTTCTGCTGATGTATATGCCCACATAAGGACCTTGATGTGCTCGATGATACTCTAAAGTAAGTGATTTATCAGTAGTTCCTACTAGTGATTACCCCATCATTACCTATTAATAGGTGCAATTTGTGTTATGGGACCTATTGATCCATCTAAGAATGTTTTTGGCTGGTGAAGTTTATTATTGCCCACCCTTCTTTTTAAAATTGTGATTTTACCCCTGGAGATGTCCTGTGCAAAGGACAAAACGCTTAGGGTATTAGGCGATTTGATCCCATTGTCTACATTGGTACTCCCACCATTGAGCTCACGCTCTAGGATGGTTGGTGGCACTCTATGACATCTGTTCCTATGTAGCATTGGTTCTATGTTTACACCTTATCTACAACATAAAAATAAAAAAGGGAATCTCATGTTTTGGGGGCACTCGTTAGAAAAAATATTTTGACTTTTTAAAATGTAACTTTTATTCCTAAAATTAAATGAATTGACAAAACAAGACAATAATATGAACATGTAGACATGCAGTACATAAACCACACCCACATTTCCGCATGGAAAAGAACGCTAATATATTTAGAGGTTATGCAGTTTACTAAATATCAGTCCAAACAATTGGAACCAGTGTAGATGATTATATGTGTTAAAAACTCCGCTCCATATGGAGTTTTGTGATAAATTATCTCAGTTTGAAGTATTGGAAAATTTTACAAACATATTCGGTTTAAAATAACATTTTTATTTCTAGTTAAGTTGAGTTGATATTCAGAATTTTCAAGTTAATAATACATACAAATTCTGCAATGAAACAAGTATCACGTTTCCCAGTTTAAACTCCAGAATATCACATTAAATGTAAGTTAAATAATTGTTTACAAATACAGTTGAGATATGTGTAACAATTACTATAGCTTGGCTCACCATAGCCTCTTTCACATCTCTAATGCCAGATCCCACCCGGGAATTGGAAACTGGTCCTTCCCGGGTGGGATCTGGCATTGGACCGACCGGGCAATTTGCTGGCTCGGATGCCATAGAGGCAGGGGGCATACGCGACGCTGGGAGATGAGCTACTTCCCGTGCCCCCTATCCCTATGTAGTAAACGGGTCCTGGGTCTCATCGACCCGGGAACCTGTTTCCACTGACCCGGTATTCAACCTGGGAATAACCCTTCTTATAACCCGGGTTGAATTACCAGGTCAGGGGACCCAGGAATTGGACCATGGCCCTTTAACACCACATGCTGACCCATGTGGATCCGGCATTATGCTGGGTCGATACTTGGTTAATTTTGCAATGTGAAAAGGGGTATTATCGGTGTATTTCCTTAAACTATATTATATGCAATGCAAAATGAAAGTACTAAAATGTATTACAGAATATACATTTACAAGCAAAACAATATAAGTAACATTAACTGTACCACTGAGACTTTTAGGACCGGTCCTCGTGTACTAGTTGTTCACATGGGGCAAAGTACTGAAGAGTTCCAGTCCGGATATTTTTCCAAAATCACTTTGTTTCTTCAAATAAAGGGGTAAATGTATGTGTTGACTTTAGGTTTGATTTGGGGAATAGTCTCAATCGGGAACAGTGCACGCGATTCAATGGGTATATAAACAGGCACTTAGTCAAGTGATCCTAACTGAAACAATTTGCAGACTCCTTATTATGAACCTTTGGAGTAGGTATTTTCCATTAAAATGGAGATACTATTCAATTTGCTTCAGATCAAATCTGTACTGGTCATAGTAGTTTGATAACTCTTGCATCCTCAGTCTATAAAAAATGATGCGTAAGAAGGGGATCCAGTCAGGATCCAGGATTTCAGTATCCCAGCAGTCAGAATCCCAATGCCGGAATCCTGACATGGTCTGAAATGCTGGCACCGGGATCCCGAATGCTGGAATCCTGATTAAGGTTTGCCGACACTCTGCACTGGTAAGCCATGGGGAACGGAGGTTAGGTTTAGGCGGCTGGGGGAGGATTAAGGTTAGTCTGCAGGGGGAATGGTTAGGGTTAGGCTGTGGGGAGAGAGGGTTAGGTTTAGGCTGCGAGGAGGGGTAGTTAGGGTTCGGCACCTCTGGGGAGAGTTCAGGTCAGGCTGTGGGGGGGGTGTTTGGGTCAGACTCCAGGTAAGGAGAGTTAGGGTTAGGGGGTTGGGGATAAGAGCTAGTCTACTTACTACCTTGGTGTCAGGATCCTGAGCGTTGGGATGCTGTTGTCAGTATTTTGACTGTTGGCATACCAAGTGCGGGGATCCTGATACCATCCCATAAGAAGAGTACTGTACTTTCTATGCAGCAATTCTGTGAACTATAGGATTTAATTAGCAGGTCTCCCTGCACTTAATTGCAGGTGTTTCATGTTGGTAAAATAGGGACTCACTATGGCAGCAGGGGAAGAGGAAGACAAACAGTTTGCAGACCTCTCTCTTTGAGCTGCAGGCATGAACAGCTGGCTAAAGCAGGATTCATTGCAGGAGAGGAGGCAAAGCTACACCCTGCTTCTTCCAAAGGCTGCTACATTGTCAGTTACACTGGAACCACCCTCCTGACATCACAGAGTCTTCCTCAGGATTTTGGAAGAAGCTCCGGAGGCTCCACTTATGGTCAGATGGACACAGCAACAGGTGGGTCACACAGTCGTTCTTCTTTTTGCAGGAATGATGGTAAAGGAATTGTAGCTGGTGGAGGCAGAATCCATTATACGTGGACAGGGGAGAGCAGTGCAAGATAGGTAAGGGTACTTCCTGTACAACACTTGATCCCTCTCATGGTAAAGCCTGTCCTTCCCAGTCCCAGCAGTTAATGTTCCAACTGTATGCTCTAAACATCTACCTTATGTAACCTCCACTGTCAGTTGGTATGTCCTCCTGGTCAGTGTTGGGGGACATTGAATGGACCCACGAGCGGGCCTCATGCACTTTGTCTAAGTTAGCTCCCCCAAATAATGTCCCTCATAGTATATGGCAGAGTCCAGTGTGGTGACTACGAACCATCCCATTTGCCCCCCCATTCACCACATTGTTGGCCATTACAAATATGTAAAGATAAGAGATGAGCAGGTTCGGGTCTCAGAGAACCGAACCTTACCGAACTTTACGCTCTGAACCCGGTTCCGAGCCCGGAGTGAATTTTCCCGCCTGACTTGGAAACCTGAATGAGGCAAAACATCATCATCCCGCTGTCGGATTCTCGCAGGATTTGGATTCCATGACCATTTTCGCTCCAGTCTCTGAGATTTTAGTGAGAGGACGTGTCTCCATCCTCAGTGTCTGTGTGGGGGCGGGAAGGTGGGGTGGCGAGTCTTGTGCTGTGTTGTGCTGTTCAGTCCAGTCCACTATAGTCAGTGTATAGTGCTGCATCAGTCCAGCCAGTCACAGAGTTGGTGTCCTCTGCTGCTATAAGTCCCCAGTGCAGCTGGATAATGTATAAGTCCCTTGCATTTTTGCTGTGTTGTCTTGCATCAGACCAGGGGTAGTGTCTTGTGCAGAATCAGTCCAGTGACCAGTCACAGTGGTGGTGTCCTCTGCTGCCATATATCCAGTGTAGCTTTAAAAGTCCCTTTCAGAGGTGCTATGTTGTCCTGTATCAGACCTGTGATAGTGTCCTGGACATAAGTCATTCCAGTGACCAGGCAGTCACAGTGGTATACGCTGCTGCTATATGTCTACTGCTACATTATAATAATAATAATAATAACAAACACAAGTCCCTCACAGTGTTGCTGTGTTGTGCTGCATCAGACCAGTGGTAGTGTCCTGGCAATCAGTCATTCCAGTGACCAGGCAGTCACAGTGGTATACGCTACTGATATATGTCCATTGCTGATGTATAATAATAATAATAATAATAACAATGACAACAAGTCCCTTTACAGTGTTGCTGTGTTGTGTTGCATCAGACCAGTGGTAGTGTCCTGGCAATCAGTCATTACAGTAACCAGGCAGTCACAGTGGTATACGCTGCTTCTATATGTCCACTGCTACAGTGTAATAATAATAATAATAATAATAACTAAACACAAGTCCCTCACAGTGTTGCTGTGTTGTGCTGCATCAGACCAGTGGTGGTGGCTCCTTCCACCATTTGCATGCCCCCTGCAAGTGCTGGAAGGTGCCCCCACAGTCCAGTTCCTGATATTCAAATTGAAGATGTCACTGTTGAAGTACATCAGGATGAGGATATGGGTGTTGCTGGCCCTGAGGAGGAAGTTGACGATGAGGATTCTGATGGTGATGTGGTTTGTTTAAGTTAGGCACTGGAGAAGACACCTGTTGTCCGTGGGATGAAGAAGCCCATTGTGATGCCTGGGCAAACTACCAAAAAAGCCACCTCTTCAGTGTAGAATTATTTCTCCACAAATCATGACAACAGGTGTCAAGCCATCTGTTGCCTCTGTCCATCTGTAATAAGTAGGGGTAAGGATGTTAAGCACCTAGGAACATCCTCCCTTATACGTCACCTGCTGCGCATTCATCAGAAGTCAGTGTCAAGTTGTGAAACTTTGGGTAAGAGCGTAAGCATTCCACTGAAACCTAAATCACTTCTTCCTCTTGAACCCCAGCTCCTGCAAGCCACACCACCAACTCCCTCAACGTCAACTTCCTCCTCAGTCAGGAATGTCAGTAGTACTGCAGGCCATGTCACTGTCAAGACTGAGAAGTCCTCTCCTAACCGGGATTCCTCCAGAGGATTCTTTAGTGGTACACCTGCTTTTGCTGCCGCTGCTGTTGCTGCTGGGAGTCGATCATCATCCCATATGGGAAGTCGGAAGACCACTTGTGCTACTTCCAGTAAGACATTGACTGTCCAACAGTCCTTTGTGAGGAAGAGGAAATATGACAGCAGTCATCCTCTTGCAAAGCAGATAACTGAGGCCTTGACACTTATGTTGGTGGTAGATGTGCGTCCGGTATATACCATTAGTTCAGTGGGACTTAGAAAATTGAAGGAGATAGTGTGTCCTCAGTGTCAAATCCCATATAGGTTCCACTTTTCTAGGCAGGCGATACCGAGAATGTACAAAGACGTTAGAAAAAGAGTCACCAGTGTCCTACAAAATGTGGTTGTATCCATTGTCCACTTAACCACGGACATGTGGACAAGTGGAACAGGGCAGACTAAGGACTATATGACTGTGACAGCCCACTGGTTAGATGTATGGCCTCCCGCAGCAACAACAGCAGCGGCACCAGTAGCAGCATCTCGCAAATACCAACTCGTTCCTAGGCAGGCTACGCTATGTATCACAGCTTTCTGTAAGAGGCAAACAGCTGACAACTTCTTACGGAAACTGAGGGGCATCATCGCAGAATGGCTTACCCAAATTGGACTCTCCTGGGGATTTGTGATATCGGACAATGCCACCAATATTGTGCGTGCATTACATCTGGGCAAATTCCAGCACGTCCCATGTTTTGCACATACAATTAATTTGGTGGTGCAGAATTTTTTTTTAAATGACAGGGGCATACAGGAGATGCTGTCGGTGGCCCAAAAAATTGCGGGACACTTTCAACATTCTTCCACCACGTGCAAAAAACTGGAGCGACAACAAACACTCCTGAAACTGCCCTGCCATCAACTGAAGCAAGAGGTGGTAGCGAGGTGGATTTCAACCCTGTATATGCTTGAGAGGATAGAGGACCAGCAAAAGGCCATTAAAGCCTATACATCTACCTACAATATAATCAAAGGAGGGGGAATGCACCTGACTCAAGCGCAGAGGAGAATGATTTCCGTCTTGTGCAAGATTCTCCAACCTTTCTAACTTGCTACACGTGAAGTCAGTTCAGACACTGCCAGCTTGAGTCAGGTCATTTCCCTCATCAAGCTTTTGCAGAAGCAACTGGATAAATTGAAGGAGGAGCTAAGATGGAGCAATACTGCAAAGTATGTGGGACTTGTGGATGGAGCCCTTCATTTGCTTTGCCAGGATTCACGGGTGGTCAATCTGTTGAAATCAGAGCACTACATTTTGGCCACCGTGCTCGATCCTAGGTTTAAAGCCTACGTTGTGTCTCTCTTTCTGGCAGACACAAGTTTGCAGAGGTGTAAAGACCTGTTGGTTAGTAAATTGTCAACTCAAGCGGAACGTGACCCAACAACAGCTACTCCTTCAATTTCTCCCACCACTGGGGCTGCAAGGAAAAGTATAACATTTCCTAGCCAACCCGTTGGCGATGATGCAGTGCAGTCAGAAGCGAAAGCTGATATCTGGTCTGGATTGAAGGACCTGCCCTTGCACAAACTGGCTTTATTTTACCTAAGTTGCCCCCCCTCTAGTGTGTACTCTGAAAGAGTGTTTAGTGCAGCCGGTAACCTTGTCAGCGATCGGCATAGGAGGTTACTTCCACAAAATGTGGAGAAGATGATGTTCCTCAAAATGAATTATAAATTCATCCTGGAAGACCTTTACCAGCAATTGCCTCCAGACAGTACAGAGGGACCTGTGATGGTGTATTCAAGTGGGGACAAATTAATACTCTGTGAGGAGGAGGAGAATGTTCACAGTGAAAGGGGTGAGGAATCAGAGGATGAGGTCGACATCTTGCCTCTGAAGTGCCAGTTTCTGCAAGGAGAGATTGATTGCTTCTTTTTTGTTGGTGGGATTAATTGCTTCTTTTTTTGTGGGGGCCCAAAAAAAACCAATTTCAGCCACAGTCGTGTGGCAGACCCTGTCACTGAAATTATTGATTTGTTAAAGTGTGCATGTCCTGTTTATACAACATAAGGGAGGGTGGGAGGGCCCAAGGACAATTCCATCTTATCATCATGTGCTGTTTGGGGACTATTGTTTTTAAAGTGCCATCCTGTCTGACACTTCTGTATATGTCCAGTTGTTTTGCCATTTAATTTCAGTGATTTGGACGTATAATTCAAGTGATTTTGCCATTTAATTTCCGTGATTTGGATGTATAATTCCAGTGATTTGGACGTATAATTCCAGTGATTTTGCCATTTTATTCCAGTGATTTGGACGTATAATTCCAGTGATTTTGCCATTTTATTCCAGTGATTTGGACGTATAATTCCAGTGATTTGGACGTATAATTCCATTGGGAATTGTTTGTGTCACTTTATTATTATTATCCAATTACAGAGTACATAAATAATCAAACAGGAAAACAGCAACTTACAGTTGACAGTATAGGACAAGTACAGGGTAAATAAACAGTTACATCAGCAGATGACACTGGAATAAGTATCAGGTGACAAAAGACTGCTGGATGTGGTACAGTTGAAGATTATTAAGGTAAGACAAAGGATAAGCACATGAGGGAAGAGGGCCCTGCTCGTGAGAGCTTACAATCTTTACAATCACTTGGCTTAGTCATACAGCTACCTCATTGCACCTCTTCAATATCTTTACATGAGATGCAGTGCCACTCCTAGATGGGCCAGGTGTTTGTGCCACACACTTGTGTTTTGCTTGGTCATACAGCCACCTTGGTGCAACTTTTAGGCCTAAAAACAATATTGTGAGGTGTTCAGAATAGACTGGAAATGAGTGGAAATGAATGTTATTGATAGTAATAATACCGTAGGAGCAAAATTACCCCCAAATTCTGTGATTTTAGCTGTTTTTATGTTTTTTTCAAAAATCATCCAGATCCAAAACCAAAACACGAAAGTGGAATTAGAACCAAAACCAAAACACAAAACACGAAAAGTGGCTGCCGCACATCTCTAGCAAAGATACATTTGTTTCATTTGTACCTTGGATATTTATCACCATTTCTTGCAGAAATTAAAGTGTTTTATTTTATCAAAGGCTTTCTTAAAATCTTTGTTTCTGAAAGTATATATTATAGGATTTAGCAAAGGAGTTATCACAGTGTAAAACAGAGCCAGGATCTTGCTGATTATCCAGAAGCGCTTTGTTGGATACACATAAACAATGATTAGTGTTCCATAAAATATGGAAACCACCATCAGGTGAGAGCTGCAGGTGGAGAAGGCTTTTTGTCTTCCAGTAAATGACGGTATCTTTAGAATAGTAAACACAATATACACATATGACATCACAATGATTATGAAGGGTCCCATAATTGCTAAAATAACCATCACCAAAGTCTCAATATGAATTATGGTGGTATCAGAGCAGGAAAGCTGCAATATGGGTTCAAAGTCACAGTAGAAATGGTCAATAACATTTGGTCCACAGAAGTGCAAACTGCACATAGACTGCAAATCAATTATTATCATTATAAAACTCGTCATCCAAATTATAGTCATAGATTTCACACAAAACCTGTGATTTATTATATTATTATAGTGCAAAGGGTGACAGATGGCCAGATACCGATCATAGGACATCACAGACAGAAGAAGACATTCTGAAGACTCTGATGTAGCAAAGAAATTAAACTGAATGATGCATCCTATAAGTGACATAGTGCAACCGTCATACAGCACAATGTTCAGAAGGTTTGGGAGAATATCTGTAGTCAGCATGATGTCAAACAATGATAGCTGTGTAATGAAGAAGTACATGGGGGTCTGAAGGTGTTTGCTCAGTAGAAATAAAATCATGATTAGGAGGTTTCCAGAGATGGTCACAGAGTAGATGATGAACAGAAGTAAGAACAGGGGGATATTAAAGTATTGAAGATTTGGAAAACCCACAAGTATGACTGAGGTGATATTGTTCTTGTATGTTACCTGAGGGAGGAACACAAAGCTCCACATTTATCAGTGTTGTAGAAGAACACTAAGAACAATATCCTATTAGCTTTGATAAATTTGCCTGGGGCTATTCAATTAACCCAGATGCCAGCACTTATCATGGATTTTATTTCACCTGCCTCAGGCATGCAAAACAAAAATTTGCGATAAGCTTACATTTTTTATCCATTCGCGGCCAAGGAAACACATAGATCCGTGAAATTTTGTGGATCCTACAGTATGTATTTTTTTGCCCAAAAAAGGAAAATTTGTCAGACAGAACAAATAGAGGCTAATTATTATGAGTCTCTGCTGTGGCTCATTCCTGTTTGTATTTCTGTCTGTCTCCTAGCAACTAGGAAGCTGGCTGCTACATGCAGCAGCACACCTATTTGGAATGCCTCGTTGCCAAACTCCGGCATGATGAATCCTGTGATTGGGCTGTCTCCCTTTCATTAGGGATTCTGTTCAGTTATGCCCTGCTGGTGATATTTTTTAGTTCCTGAACCTAGTGAGCTCATCACATGGTCACTGTACCCTGTACAGTTTCCAGTCTGTCTGTCTGTTTGTTCCTGATTCCTGGTTCCCTGCCTCTGTGTACCTGCATTCCTGTATGCTGCCTCAGTTCTCTATATGTTGACCTTGCTAGCCCTGCACCAGTGACCTTTTTATTCTGCCCTGTATCTGCCATCCTGTGTCCATACCTGCTCCATGTCATTGTCTTGCCATGGCCTTCCAGTTACTCTCATGTCTGGTCCTGACCCACGTCCAGGCTCCTGCCAAGTCTCTGTGTTTATATCCTGCCATCTCTGGTTCTGAGTATATCTACTCCAGCGGTCTCCAAAACATCTGAACCTGTATTCCAGACATAGTCCACCCACTGAGTTTGCATCATGTCTGTTATTGCAGAATGTGGCCTATTCACACTATCCAGTCAGTTAGTCTCTCTCTCTGCAACTAGGTTTATGTTGCCAGTACTCTGCTTTCAATCAGTACACTTTAAGCACCTGTCCATTTCCCATCAGTTAACTATTGTTTGGCTAGGGTTCATCTGCAAACAAATCTAATCCCTTTATTTTTCATTTTCCATAAACAGTGCATATTTGGTCATGCAGTCTTCAGTTACCATACCTTGTCAAGCCTGCCTGCAGTTATCATTCCTGTATCCAATCTACCTGCAATTAACCCTTGGCTTGCCAGCTGCTACACTCTAGGTTTAATTCCTTGTGTCCTCCAGCCTATTGTGTGAGCTCCTACTGCTAGAGGTTTAAGACCAGGTGACATCTCAAGTGCAGGTGAGCGCATACAGCTTTATGGGAACAGGAGAGGTTGGTATTAACAGAACACCCTCTCACCGGCTAACACATACTGTAGTGCTAGAGTTCACTAACACTAATTGCAACCCCAAAATAAAATCAGTGCAAAAAAAGAAATAGTGGGAAAAAAAACAACTTATTTGACACCTGAAAAAGTTCCGGAACTAAATGGATACTCCCTTAAAGAGCTTTCTGTGGAATTGCAAATGTGATTTAAACAGAATTTTAATCTGCACCATAGTCTTTACTACAGAACAAACTCTTTGTCACCAAAACAATCCAAAAACAAACGATTAAAACATTATTGTGTAGGTAGATACTGTAGATAGAAATAACACGTACAGTATATACACAACTGAAGTATTACAAATAGTTATTTCATAGATAAATGTGGTTGGTTTTAAACAGACAGAACTTTACGTTACTGTACAAGTCTGCTTTATTTTTGTTTCAATTTTTATTACATTGTGGACAAAATGTATTTTACACATAAATGTATTTATACAGATACCTGTAGGTTGTTGTGTTGTTGTTGGGTTTTTTTTTTTTTACAATTTTCCTTGTAGCTATATTGGTTTTTACAAAAAAAGGGAATCTGTAGTTCCTGCTATGTGATTGGAATCAGAAAGTTATATAAAGGTCTGCAGTCACATCTTACTGTATATGCTGCAAGATCACACTTTTAGAATTTTACACTATCAATTTATTGGTTTTAATTAAAAATAGATTTAGGGACTTCCGGCCGCGCTCGTATGCTGTGAGGACGTCTCCCTGCACAGCTCCGGTAGACGCGCTGCCTCCCCGCTTTTAAAAGCCGATCCGCGGCTTCCAATAAGGCTCCAAGGTGTACAGGGATTGTCCCGCTGTCGGATGGACATATTCTTAGCTTCGGGCGCCTCCACAAAGCCCTCTTCACTCCCCCAGCCGTCACGGCAAGAGAAGAGACGCGCTGAAACTAACATGGCGCCGGGTATCAATACGCCTCCAGCATCGCCTGCAGCAAAGAAAACGGCTGTTAACCCGAGCACTCAGGCTGTCTCTCACGCTGTTTCCCAGGTCAGTCACCCTCCTGATACCCCCATTACTTATTCTGATCTTGTGGCTGCAATAAATAGTACTATGGGCCCCCTCCTCACCAAAGCTGTGGCAGATATCACCCAGCAGATTCAACACCTGTCGCATAAAGTATCACTCCATGATAACCAAATTGGATCTCTTAGCCATGATATGGCTATTGCACAGGGATCTATTATACGTTTACAGAAAGAAAACCATCATTTGTGGAATCGTCTTGAAGACGCAGAAAATCGCTCACGCAGAAATAATATACGTCTGGTGGGCCTCCCTGAAATTATAAAAGGACCTGATCTAGTTAAGTTTGTACAGACCACTCTGCCATCTCTTCTGGGCATTGCGGATGCTTGCACAGATTTAGTGATTGAGAGAGTACACAGAGTGGGCCCCCCCCACGTACCCCTGATGGTCGCCCTCGTGTCGTCCTCTTTCGTTGCCTGAATTATTTACATAAATTGGCGTTCTGGACTGCTTCGCGCAAACAACGTTTTGTGTTATGGGAAAAATCACGTTTACTTATATTTCAGGATTTTTCTGTGGAGCTCACGAAAGCCAGAAAGGCTTTTAACCCGATATGTGCTAAATTAGTTCAATCCAAACGTAAGTTCACTCTTATGTACCCTGCTAAACTCCGCATTTATGGTGACGGTGATCCAGTGGATTTCACATCTCCGGATGATGCCATGTCCTATATTCAGGAATTTGATGCTGAAGCGGCTGAAGATATATCTGATGCTCATGCGGACTCGGGACCTGCCGCCCCCTCTGCTACGACTTAAGTCCATGCCTTTTTCTTTGCCTTCCCACCTATTTTACATCCTGTCTGGGATCTATTTCTCTATATGACGTAATGTTTTCTGCATTCTAATTTCTGACCACACAGTGTTTTTCGTCTCTCAATTCCCCTGTTAATGGGGAATCCAAAAATTCTAACACTTCATTACAAATCCTGTATTGCATGCCTCTCTAGATAGCCTTTATTTTTATTTTATTTTTATTTTACTTTTATTTAATTGTTTTTTTTTTTTTTTTGGTACTCCCATTTGGCAGTTGTATCTACCGGAGAGCTGCACCGTTATTTTGATTGGTTTATATATGTTAATAACCTCTTTTTATTCACCGGATTTCAGGCTGTTTTACATGGCCATGCTGAATATTTTGTCTTATGTTATTGTTTACCATTTTTCCTATGTCCCTCCCCTTCC
This sequence comes from Pseudophryne corroboree, assembly GCF_028390025.1. Taxonomy (NCBI): domain Eukaryota; kingdom Metazoa; phylum Chordata; class Amphibia; order Anura; family Myobatrachidae; genus Pseudophryne; species Pseudophryne corroboree. Next base: position 15,691,305 of record NC_086449.1, read on the forward strand.
TCTCCCCATTTCACTTACTTTTGCCTATAATACATTGATTGTTAATTTCCTGCTGAGTAGTGTTGTTCTATATCATAAGAATAATTTTCTATGACCGAACTTAAAATAGGCTCTCTTAATGTTGGGGGCATAAACTCCCCTGCCAAGAGGCGTAAAATTATTCAATACTTATCCAAACATGATATTGATATTGTTTTTATTCAAGAATCCCACTTAACCCAATCAGAGTCTCTTAAGCTTCAGATGCTTCAGTGGTTCTTATTAGCTGCTGCTCCCTACAATTCCAAGGCGCGAGGTGTCGTCATTTTGGCCAAAAGACATATTCCCATTACTGTTATTCGAACTGACGCTGACCCCTCTGGTAGGTTTCTTCTGGTTGAGATTACTCTGTATAATATTTAATTTATTCTTTGTAATATTTATGCTCCCAATGTATATAACAAAGCTTTTTTCCAGTTGTTGATTTATAAATTATCCCCACATCTTCAGGATAATTTAATAATATGTGGTGATTTCAATCTTATTACCTCACCTGCCCTAGACCGGTCTAATGCCCACAATGGTGCAGTTCACCTACCTAAATTAGGTATTCCTCATTTTTCTACGTCTCTACAGGTTATTGACGTTTGGAGGGCTTTACACCCCACCGACAGAGATTACACTTGCCTTTCTGCTGCCCATAATACGCTTTCACGCATTGATTACACCTTCTTGTCACACCATTTATTTCCTAAAGTAACAGAAGCAGATATTGAATCGATAGCTATTTCAGATCACGCTTTAATTTGGTTCTCTTTTTTAGTTAAACCCGATTGTAAACCCCCCCTGCATTGGCGTTTCCCTTCTCATCTAGTCCATTCCCTGAAATTTTGTGATATGTTACATTCAGCCTGGGATCAATATGTTTTTTCCAATAATTTTCACGCGATTGCTGATCCTTCCCTATTTTGGCAGGCGTCCAAGACAGTACTGCGAGGTGAGATCCTTTCTTATACGTTCGCACTGAAACGACAATATGCTCTCTCTTATCTTACTGTACAGCAGGCCCTCACCGAATCCTTTCAACTCTATAAGTCTATTCCTACCCCGGCTAATAAACATTCTTATCAAACTCAAAAATTACACTTCGATGAATTCTTAAATGCCATGGGTGATAAGTACAAATTTAAAGTAGATTTTCGTTTCCATAAATTCGGCAACAAGACAGGCAAGATGCTGACAAATCTCTTAAAAGGGTCTCGTTCTTCTATGTTGGTGCACCCACTAAAGTCGAAAGATGGATCTTTGATTGTTGATCCTCAGCAGATTTCAAATACTATGAGATCCTTTTATGAAAATTTGTATTCTGATCCCCCCCTTTCACTTTCCCCTATGCCTGTAGAATATCCCACTCCTTCTTCCTGGGAATATCCGGCGCTTCCGCAATTTCCTGTTGATACTTCCCCCAATCTAAACTCCCCGATCACTTGTGAGGAAGTACGTGCTGCAGTTTCTCGATTGAAACCTTCTAAAGCACCGGGTCCGGATGGTTTAACGGGGGAATTTTATAAATGTTTACTTCCAAAAATTGATACACACCTAACAGCCTTATATAATCATATCTTAGAGACTAATACACTTCCACTTCACTTCAATTCTGCTATTATTAGAGTTTTACCGAAACAAGGACGTGATCTCTCTGACCCTGCTTCTTACCGCCCCATATCCCTTTTAAATATCGACTACAAAATTTTGACTAAAATAATTGCTGATCGTCTTAAACCCTCCCTACCTCACGTGATCCATCCCGATCAAACGGGATTTATTTATGGCCGTCATTCCGTTATAAATGTTAGACGAGTTCTTTCCGTTATCGCATACTTAACCTCTTCTTCCAAGTCCGTCTCTTCTCATAATGTGGTACTGTCTTTGGATGCCGAAAAGGCCTTTGACCTTATTACCTGGCCCCATCTCTTCCTTTCCTTCGAAAAATTTGGTTACCCCCCTTCATTTATTGCCTTCTTAAAAACCCTTTATACCTTCCCTAGATCACAACTCTTATGTAATGGACATTTATCGGACCCGTTCACTATCCAAAAAGGGACACGTCAAGGTTGTCCCCTTTCCCCACTTCTGTTTGCTCTAGCGATTGAGCCTTTAGCTGTCAGAATTCGTAACTCCCCATTAATCGAAGGAATTCAGATAGGCAATGTTGTCTTAAAGACAGCTCTCTTTGCAGATGACATGCTGCTATTTCTTTCGAACCCGAGGTCGTCATTATCTCAAGTGATGACTTTAATACATTCTTTTGGTTCGGTAGCAGGCTTTCGGATAAATGTTACTAAATCTGAATTACTTACTATTACTGCCCCACCTTTGGCACCATTACTTTCCCATTTCTCTACCACTGACAATATAAAATATTTAGGTATTCATATTCCCGCTGATTTATCCTCTTTATATAAAAGAAATTTTTCCCCAATCCTTTCCAAAATTGCTACTTTATATGACTCATGGATGTCTTTACCTTTATCCCTCTTAGGCCGTTTAGCTGTTGTGAAAAGCATCATCTTTCCAAAAATATTTTACGCTCTCCAGATGTTGCCTATCGGTCTTTCTACTTCAGATTATGCCCGATTTGATCGTCTTACTTCCAAATTCTTATGGCAACTCAAACGCCCCAAAATAGCGCTCAACAAACTCCAATCCCCACGCATTAAAGGTGGTATGAATTCTCCTAATCTTCATAGATACTTCCTCTCTATACAATTTAGATATATCTCTGATTGGTTGCTGAATACCTCCACATATACTGATTTTGCTCTTGACTGTGCTATTTTTTCCCCTTTCGCTCCCAGTGCACTTCTTCATTCAAAGAAAGCTGATATCCCTCTTTCAATTAGACAACACCTCTTATTTCAAGACCTTTATTTGGCCTGGCGAACTATCAATAGGAAGCTAACCAGAAATTTTCTATCTTCTCCTTTCGTTCCTCTATGGGGCAACCCTTCTTTCCCTCCTTCTTTGACGAATGTAGAATTCAACAACTGGAAATCTAAAGGGCTGATGTTGATCTCTCAAGTTTTTGATCCAGGGGGTTCCTTATTGTCTTTCTCAGACCTAACACAAACCTACCAGATTTCGAATCGTTCATTTTACATGTACCTACAATCTAGACATTTTGCGCAGTCGCTTGACCCTTCCACTAGATTCATTTTATCTAAAGACTCACTCAACACTCTCCTCAATTCTTTAAAATCATCCCAATACCATACAAGATTATTATATTCCCTCTTGACTCCTGATAACATTTCACTGGCCTGGTCTACCCTCCTAGTAGCCTGGCAGGGAGATATTTCATCTAATACTCCGATTACTGATTTAACCAAATATTTTGATAGGTCGCTGAGACATCTGAAGTCTTCCTATCTTCAAGAGGTACATTTGAAAGCAATGCACAGGGCATACATCTCTCCGGTTCAGAGGAAGCATATGTCCCCGGACTGTGATGGATCCTGTTTGAAGTGTCACGCTTCCAATGCTAATTTCTTCCACTGCATGTGGAATTGTGGTAAGATCAAAAGATTCTGGAGTAAGCTATTAAATTATATTAATATCATTTTTGGATTACGCCTTTCTCTAGATCCCATTGCGTGTCTACTAACTGATTTCACCAACTGGTCCCTTGGCAATGAGAAATTGACTATCATACCATTACTAACAATTATACTTACAGTAGCCAAAAAGGTGATTTTAATTCACTGGATTTCTCCGTCCTCTCCATCTATACAAGAAGTTAAGCACAAACTTCTCCAATTACTGTATTTTGATAGACGAGATACGCTTTCGGATCTCAATAAACATGTAGATAAATTCCACGTTAAATGGAAACCTTTTATTTCCTCCCTAGATTCTTGCACACAAAATAATATTATGAAAATTTATGAAAACACGGATTGGAATCTTCGCCGCACCATTTCTTGACCCTTATATTATTCATAATTGCCTGTAGATCGTTGTCTTCCTTTCTTTTTAGTCATACTATTTTCGAACACTATTCAGCATATCTTTTTCAGGTTGAATCTGTTTCTAGGTTTATATAGGCCCCCCCTCCCCCCTTCCATCTCCCCTCCCTTCTTTGAATTATTTTTTGTGCGATGTATTTTATTAGTATTGAAGGTTGTCAAATTATTGCCTCAATAATTCTATGGTTACTAACTCCACCTGCTGATTTATGATGTGCCTGTCCGTTTTTTTAACTACACCTTAGCATTATTCGAGGCAGATGATTTTTCTTCTTATTATGTTTTTTTTTTTTTTTTCTGTGATGTGGTATACGCTCATATATTTGTGCCTGAATTTGGCTCTCATTATGTTTTCATGTTTTCGCTACATCTGATGACATTCATGTTCTCTATACTTCGTGTGCCTTTTGTTCTGTTGCACAAAATTAATAAAAATTGTTGATTAAAAAAAAAAAAATAGATTTAGATAGAAACATACTTTAGATAGAACACACACAGTATAGAAAATCAGCATTATTTAAATAATTCAAAGACTACTTTATTTTGTTTTACATATTATGGCAAATTATGCTGATACTTGATTGTAAACTGCAAGTTTGTCTGCAGTCACATTAAAATAATTACATATTGTAATTTTAAAACATATTTACTGTTTGCTGATGAATCACATTCTCCATGAAAACCTATAGAAATTAGTTTTTATTTTGCAAAAAAAGTATTTAGGCTAAGCGCTTAATAAATGTCTCTGCTTTGCTTTTTCAGTACTCATTTTCTAGTGCTAGCTCCCTGAGTAAACCAACAAAATAATTAGGTACTGTACATATTGAGTGCCTCTGGATTATAGAGAGACAGCAAACAGACAGGCCATGTAACATAGTTGAAATTGAACAACAGTGGCATAAATCTCGTACTTCAATCAACTTCCTCACATATAACACTATCTACTACTCTTATAGTAATGCCCTGGACTCTGCCAAACAAACATATTTCAAACTTTGCATCTCTGCTCAAGCCTCTAACCCCAAATGATTTTTTAACACATACACTATAAATAATTTATCCACCCTCCCTCACCCAACCCACCAGCGGCTATTAATGCACAAGATCTTGCTTTTTACTTCAAGGACAAGATTGATAAAATCCGAGAAAAAATGGTATGCTCTTCCACAGTCAGTGACATGCTCAATTCCCTACCTGAACCCTCTGGCAACTTCTTTTCATTTGATCCCACAAATGAAGATGACATGTTAACAATCTTCTCATCCACCTATTCTACAAACTCTCTTCTTGATTCTATACCCTCACAAATTAACCATAAACTAAAATCTGTAATCTCAAACTAAAATCTGTAATCTCTCTCTCTACTGGTGTATTTCCTTCACTGTTCAAGCATGCCGTGATTACCCCCATTCTGAAAAAAACAAAACAAAAATTTAACCCCAAATTTTTCTCTGTCGTCCATCTCTCAGCTCCCATGCTCCTCCAAGCTACTTGAGAGACTTGCCTACTATCAAGTCACACACTTTCTTAAATCACACAATTTATTGGACCACCAATGGTTTCATGCCCAACACGCCACAGACTGCACTGACTAAAGTAGTGAATGATCTAGTCACTGCTAAATCTAAAGGCCATTACTCATTCTTATTCTTCTAGATCTCTTCTAGATCTCTCTGCTGCTTTTGACACTGTGGACAACTGTCTTCTCAAACAAGCACTACAATCCCTAAATCTTCAGGACACAGCCCTTTTGTGGTTCTCCTGCTACCTATACAATCGCCCTTTCCAACAATCAATAGTAGTTACCAACCTGACATCTCTACCACAGTTGAGAACTCAACAATCAACACTAGCCCATAAGCTCGCTGCCTAGGTGTCATCCTTGACTATGAACTGTCCTTTGTTCCCCACACTCAATTGGTCTCAAAATCATGTTACTCCCATATAAAAAAAACATATCCAAAATACTGCTAGGATTTTATTATACATTTAGCTATATTACCATGTTTGTGCTGACATGTTTGATATTACAGTATGTAGGTATTTTCTTTGTCTGCTGTGCTGCATATTGTTAGCACCAAATCCTGTGATAATGATGTGCTTACCTCGGCTGGAGATCCAAGTACATTAATATTGGTATGTTCTCTAATCATTGTAGGCTAAAAGATATCACACAGCTTTCTCCAGTACTGTATGTGTAGCAGAGAGATCATGATCTGAACATAGATCATTTTATAAAGAAGCATGGAGAGTTTCAGATCTGATCATTACAGAGTTACAGATCTGGTGATCCCATGGAGAATTCACTGAGTCTCTAATTTGTGCTTGTGTGATTAGTGTAATAATTACAGTAACTAATTTAAAGTTTTTAAAAAGTGATACTTTTGTTATTAATATGAGTAACACCAGTTTGAAGTTAACTTTTCATAGGAAGACAGCATGTGAAATCTTTACATTTATATGATTGATGTCAGTAACAAATATACTGTACTTATAGTGTATGTTTAGTTATATGGTGTGACAAATGTTATGTGGCATTGTGGCATAAATCATAAACAAGTTGGGCAGAACATCAACTTCAAAGGAATTTAGGGGTAGAGGTCAAATATATTATTATTATTATTATTATTATTACTTTTTTTTATATCTGGCATTGCAAGTGATCCATAACACAGTAAAGAGGGAAAATCAATAAGACAATATAAGGTAAAACAGTACAGTATGATACGATACGATACGATACGATACAATACAATACAGACAATTAACAAATACAGATGGAGCTTCATTATCTTTGCTCCGTGTGTGACTAGGTGCGCCCGTCTGGATGTACTTAGTCACTGTGAGCATCTCCGTCTGGACGGGTACGTGCGCCTGGACGGATACGCGCACCATTCACTTGAATGGAGAGCGCCTCCGTCCGCATGCTCAGACAGATACGCTCTGTATGGGGGCGTCTCTGTGCATTCCTGGCGTGACTAGGTGGATGGATCGCCTAGTCATGCTGGGAGTGCACGCCTGCGACTTGGCAGGCAAAGATAACGGAGGCTCCATCTGTAGCTACAAGTCTTAACAGAGCCACTGATTTAAGGTGTACAATAGAAAGATAAATAATAATTTGAATGGTGTTCCTATTAGGGCAGGCAGATTACAGGTCTAAGTCATCTGAAGAAACAAAGAACAACAAAGTAGTGGAGTCCCTGAGCAGAGAGGCCAAGGAGGAGGTGCATAGTGTAGCTGGTGTGCAAGAGAAGTAGGTAATGAGAACAGGAGGGAGGAGTGCCTTTTTCATGGAGCTTGCAGTCTAAAGGGGAGGGGGGTAGACAAATGGAAGAAATAATGAGTGACCCAATGTAATTGGAGCTAAGGGTAGGAAGCAGGAGTGGAGAAATTGGAGGGTGCAAGAGGGTGAGGTAGACTATGTGGTAACATGGGTATGTGGTGCACAGACACACATTTTAATGAACAGGTGAGTTTTCAGCACCTTCTTGAAGTGATGAAGACTGGGGGATAATCTAATGTAACTAGGAAGATTGTTCCAAGGTCAAGGGGCAGCATGGCAGAAATTTTGGATTTTGTGATAATCTGTGGTAACCAGAAGGGAGAAAAGACATTAGCTGCCCAGGGAGGATGGTAGAGAGTGTATATGGAGAGGAGGTTAGAGATGTAGGGAGTTGGGGAGGGCCTTGTACTTGATGATGTTGAATTTGGAAAAGGTCAGTTTGGTGCCGCACAGGACCCTAAAAAATTTTTCTTTGTAATGGGCTCTTATGAAATTTGTCCCTTATGAACCAACAGTGCATATACATACGAAATGCCTGTATAGGTCTTTAAGGAATTACTGTTGTTGGTGGTGCACCCAGAGTCAATAGTACATATCAAAGTTACAAAGAAAAAAGAGAGACTCTGTGTTGGGGCACGCTTGAAAAACTAAAACGTAACTTTTAATTATAGTATGATAAAATTATGGTACACAATTGAACACACATATAATATATAGTATTTAGGGAGAAAAAATATAATGATTCTCACTTGCAAATTAATAATTTAGGAGTAGCAGTTCTCCAAGTAATATTGCTATTTAAGGTGACAGTGACACCTAAGATGAAAAATTTTTTATTCATTGACCTTATGGTTACCTAGCAACCAGCAAAACACAAACACTACACATAGTTTACTTTTTTTCTCTTATCTACAATTATGGTTGCACGTAGCCTTTCCTGTTCTTTTCAGAACAGGAAGAGATTTAGCTAGTGCTCCGACGCCACTTCCGGTCACATAGTTTCTATTTCATATGCGGTTCCCGTTATCAGTTGCACACAGCCTTTCCTGCTCTTTTCATAACAGGAAGTGATGTAGCTAGTGCTCCGACGCCACTTCCGGTCACGTAGCTTCTACCTCTTATGCGGCCCCATTATCAGGGCCATCTAAATATATAAATTCGTATTCCTCTACTCCTCCGCAGGCCCTACCAGCTATCTCCAGTCTAAAATTACTTCTTAATCAGCCGCACATAAAATTAAAAGTGACGGCCTTTTTTCACCACTTCCGGCCCTCGTGACCGGAAGTCATGCGTCCATGTCCCGGTGCGCGCCCACAGTAGTCTGATTACTATGAATCGGGACATGCAGACAGGAAGTGATGCAACTAAGCACTTCCTGTAAGATGGTACACTGACGCCATCTCCGGTCACGGAGTTTCTTTACTCCGATCGTGGCCACACCATCCGAACCAATATGTACTTCTCTACTCCCATTTATGCTCATCCGCAGTTATCCTCAGCCCTACGTGTTCTTTTTCACTCAGCCCCACATAAACCTAGAATTACGGTCACGCACGCCACTTCCGGTCTTTTCAACCGGAAATGACGCTACGCTATTCAGGGACGCGTCCCTGACAACTCCAGTGACCTATGAACCCCCGGCTACGTAGTTAATATTTTGATCTTGTCCACAATAATTAACTTTAAATGTTATCTTCCCTATTTACTCACTGCATCTTAAGCTATATTATAAGCCCTATCTAACCCTAGATACGACTCTATGCATAATTAGAATAACCTTAACTTCCGGATTTTGAAACCGGAAGTGATGCGCAGGATGTCTCATTGACTTCCTCCTTCCTGTGATTGGTCTGAATTTTGAGACCACCCCCCTTTTTGCCTTAAATAGACTCTCTTCCACCATCACCTCACACAGTGAACAAGCCACCTACAGGTGAAACGGCCGTCTGTGACTAGTGGTGCTGAACAGTGCACGGTTCAGCCCACTCACCTCCTGGTATCGTATATTTGACAAAAAATATTTTATCTTTAAATTGTTTAATTTTTTTGTTTAATCTGCTACCTATTATCCACAATGTAAAGAAATTGAACGCTCCTTTGATGTCTCTTTTCTCTCACATACCGTAATTAGTGAGATAGAATTTCATACTAATACGTGTGTTTTGAGATATCTCAAATAGCTGGCTTCGGCCTTCTTTTGCAATATTCTAGGGGCATCGCCAAATAGCGAAAATTTCTTGCCCACTACTATTAGGATTAAGAATATGTAATTGAATCATGCACTATCATAAGAAACCTTAAGATATCTGTGTAATTTCACACCATTATTCAATAGGCCCTGATAACTCGCCTCTCTCATCCACTGTCCGCTATATTAAATTATATGACAGTGGACAGCAGAAGACGGGCTCTGAACCTATAATTTTCCTATATCTTACTTTTTCATTACTCTCTCATCCTGACGCCAGTTATATAACTCCCCTGCAATGCTAAAAGTAACAGGGAAACTGTGCGCAATAATGGACAGCAGAAGTACTCTGTCTGGTATATGCCAATAACCATACACTCTCTCATTCACAATCTATGGGATATTACTGCCACATCTCACTGGCTACGCCCAATCTCGCCTGATCTTGGAAGCTAAGCAGTGAATAGCCTGATTTGTACCTGGATAGGAGACTTCCAGGGAATATTAGGTGCAGTAACAAACACCTCTGTATTCATGTGAAAAGCAGAAGTATTGGAGCAACCTTTGACCATTACCTTTTTCATATCAAATTTTCCTTCTTCTCATGAAATTCTCTTCTTGATTATATACTCGTCTAGAGCCCTTTCACATATTGCAATTATTGATTAGAAAATTTTGAAATAGCAGATTAATCATTACCAGGACATACCATTATAAATAGGCATTGGAAGAATTTTCTGGTATGCTGAAATTAAATTCTCAATATTTTCATCTTAGGTGTCACTGTCACCTTAAATAGCAATATTACTTGGAGAACTGCTACTCCTAAATTATTAATTTGCAAGTGAGAATCATTATATTTTTTCTCCCTAAATACTATATATTATATGTGTGTTCAATTGTGTACCATAATTTTATCATACTATAATTAAAAGTTAAGTTTTAGTTTTTCAAGCGTGCCCCAACACAGAGTCTCTCTTTTTTCTTTGTAACTTTGATATGTACTATTGACTCTGGGTGCACCACCAACAACAGTAATTCCTTAAAGACCTATACAGGCATTTCGTATGTATATGCACTGTTGGTTCATAAGGGACAAATTTCATAAGAGCCCATTACAAAGAAAAAATTTTTAGGGTCCTGTGCGGCACCAAACTGACCTTTTCCTGATCATGTATGCTGATTGAATCTTCAGCTTCAGGTTCCAGCACGGACAGGACATTTATGTCCCTCTAAGCCGAATTCTGGCATATTATTGTTACGGTACACCCATTTATCACACATACCCTTATAAGAACGCATATTATTTATAAATTTATTACAACATTCCATTCCAAAAAATCATTACTCCTCTCAGTTTAATCTTTTTGACATTAAGTCAGCTATCCACTAATAGTTCCAGCATGGCTTCTTTTAGCCTTCGCAACGAACTAAGCAGTAGACACGTCTCATTACAAAGTGTGGAAGATATTTTCAATAGTGGAACAGATTTATCCTCAGGCAACCTAGGGTGGGACTCAGAACTTAACAAATTAAGATCTTGTCTGCAGAAAAGAATGCGCTCCTCATGGGATGTTAAAACTTTGGAAAGTTATGTTAAAAATAAAATTACACCTAGAGGTTTAAGACCTAAGATCTTTCCGACCTTTCAACTAACTACGGATAGTCTAACAACAGAATGGGAAGCTGTACTTCTGAAATGCTCCCAAGACCTCATGGCTGTCCTAATCAAACACAATCACTTAGTACTTAATGCATGTGAAAAAGAAATAGAAGACTTAGGCAAAAGCCTTGAAGAATGGGAAACCAACACTAAATTCCAACAAACTTTGGAAAAGATCAAGAAAGAACTGGAACCCTACGAACAAAAAATTATTGATAGAAAGAAAAGCAAATTTGCAAGAGACATGAGGGATTTCAAGACGGGCAACATATTTCGCTGGAGCAAAACACCCACATACAGAGACCACACACAGTCGCAAGACAGATACACTTCATCCGAGGCAGAATCATCAGGGGGAGAAGAATATTTGGACCCTTGTAATTCGGAAGGAGAAACATACAATTATAGGGACGATTTCACAAACCATACATCGACTCATTTTTTAGGATCAGACAGGAGGGGAGGAAGTCCAAGATTTCGACAAAGAGGAAGACGAGGAGGGGGAGCAAGAAATCAACGAGAACAAGCCAATTGGGAACCCAGATACCCAGTCAGAAACAACAGGAGGAAGTAACACAGGAGACGAATTTCAGAATTATTAATCTTTCAGACAAAACCCTCACTGATGACCACATCACTCTCTTATCCAAAGGATTATCCTTCTCGCCCACACAACCATTGAATCGCTTCCTTTGGGAGAAGGATTTACACCTCTTTGGGCGGAAACTACTTCTTAAAAAATTCTTTGTAACACGTCAAGAATCCCATTTGGAAAACGACACAGAACATAATCCAATAGATGAACCACTTACCACAGAAGAAATAGAGGCCTTAGCAGCATTAGAGGAACTCCACACTGGAGAATTGGATACAACAGATACGCCTACGAGACCTAAATGTAAGAAAAAATCAACCTTCTTTCCTCCTGAACATATTTCACCGGAAACCAGAGTATTTCAAGAATTAGTAGCTCGTGACCTAGATAAGATCTATACCAAGTCCAAATCCAAACCATTTCATGGCGACAATCTGAGCAAAATGGAAAGAAGAACTCTGCGTGAAATACAGTCCTGGTCGGATATAGTAATCAAGCCCTCTGATAAGGGGGGCAACATTGTCCTCTGGCCTAAAACAATGTACATTATTGAGGCAATGAGACAACTGGGGGATATACAATGTTATAAACAAATAACATTCGATCCAACTGACAACTTTAGGATCGCCCTTAATAGGATCTTAGATCGGGCATACTCCCAAGGCACGTTGACCAAGGAGGAAACTGAGTATCTAACAACCACCAAACCCAAAACACCCACATTATATCTTCTACCCAAGGTTCATAAAAACATTACCATACCACCAGGACGACCTATTGTATCAGGACAGGGTGGAATTCTGGAAAAACCGAGTACTTTCTTGGATTTACACTTACGGCAACACGTGTTGAATCTTCCTTCATATCTACGGGATACAACGGACATACTCCAAAAGCTACATGATGTCCAACTCGATGACAACCACCTATTGGTAACATTAGATGTAGAATCACTCTACACCAGCATCAAACATCAGATCGGTATAAAAGCAGTCAGATACTTTCTTGACATGGCCGGCAATAATGAGTTTCATGACCTACTAATTGAATTATTGGAGTTCATACTAACGAGCAACTACTTCACCTTTAACGACAAGTTTTATCTTCAAACTCGCGGGACAGCGATGGGCGCGGCCTGCGCACCAACGTACGCGAACCTGTACTTAGGTTGGTGGGAGAGGGAAATTGTGATGCATCCCAATAATGAGAAATATACACGACATGTAGTTGCATGGTGGCGCTACATCGATGATATCATCCTGATTTGGGAAGGTGATAGAAGTTTGTTACTAACATTCATTGAGGAATTGAACACCAATGACAACAATCTCAAACTCATACACCACATCAGCAAGGACTCAGTATGCTTCCTCGACCTTGTGATTTCAAAAGCACCTAATGGCCAGATAGAAACCGAACTATATCGCAAAGAAACATCTACAAATAGCCTTTTATACCAAACAAGTGCACATTTCCCCCCAACAGTGGAAAATATCCCTAAGGGTGAATTCTTACGTCTGAAAAGAAATTGCTCAGATTCTTCGACCTTTTTAGAGAAAAGCATGGAACTAACAACAAGATTACGTGAACGTGGCTACAGCCATAGGTCTATTAAAAAAGCCAAATGGCACACCAGCCAGACACCGAGGGACAAGTTGATCTTTCCACAGACTAAAACGCATAAATCACTGGAACAAGATAACAAGCTCAGATTCGTGGGCACCTTTTGTAGAGAATTGAGGGAGATACAAGAATCTATTAACAGGCACTGGCCAATCTTACTTCTAGACAAGGACCTAGCAGCAACAATAGGACAAAAACCCTCCATGAGTTGGAGAAGGTCTAAAAATCTCAAAGATAAACTTACCAGTAGTCATTTCACCAAAAATCCCAAAAACAACCAACCATCAAGGGCTCCTTCCCATGTGGAAATTGTAAAGCATGCCCACATATGGTCAAAACATCTTCCATTATTGATCGGTATGGAGAGGAGAAATTAATTAACCAATTCATCAACTGCAATGCAGTTGGAGTTGTATACTGCATATCGTGTAGTTGTGACATGAAATATGTGGGTATCACCACAAGAGCCCTAAAACAACGTATCCTGGAACACATAGGCTCTGTAAGAAATGCATCATCCGATATTAAAAAAATGAAAAAACTAACGTCAGTGGCGCGCCACTTTTTTAACTATCATCAGGGCAATCCCAAAGAACTCAAAGCCTTTGGACTGGAAAGAATCAATTTAGGAATACGCGGAGGAGATTTGATGCAAGAATTGCTCAAACATGAATCCGAATGGACCTTCAAACTTAACTGCCTTGCGCCTAAGGGCATGAACGAATACATAAATTATGGAGTTTTTATCTGATGTTCCATATGATTCCCTAACCCAATTCTTCCCTCTCCTTTTTCTTCATCTGTCCCCATCTAATTCACTTCTCTAATCAACAACTCCACTTATTCTCTCACATTTACATTATTCACTTTCCTATTTCTTCATTTGTTTCTATCCAACAATTCCACTCATTCTCTCACATTTATACCTATTCACATTCACACCCATAAGGCACTCCCTACACACTCATTTTCATTGACTCACCCCTCCATTCACATTCAAACCAATCGCCACACACTCATGATGCACCAACACAATACCAATATCCACTCACAACACAATCACCCAGATATCACATCAAATAAAATATAATCTATTAACTTCTTCCGCTCTACTATAGAAGCTGTATCAATTTCAATTTTCTCCTTTTCTCTTCTTTCAACAAACATAGTCGCAACCTTGCCTAATTCGATATCACAATACGTTATAACTTGATCATTATTTTAAACGAGCAAAAAATCATTATTATTTTGTTATAATTTATTTATTTATAATTTCATTTATTTTATCCTATTATATTATCATATTATCATAACATTATATTATTATTTCATTTATTATTTATTATTATTTTTATTATTATTATTTTTAGCTTCTTTACTCTTTTCTTTTATCCCCCCCCTTTTTATTTTTATTTTTATATATATAATTTTTATTTTATTCATTTTTATTTATTTTTAATCTTTTCTTCTCTCTCTCTCCTCACCCTTAATCACTAATTCATAAACACAAATCACAAAGGCATACTTTTAAATTTAACAATTTTTATTCATTGACCTTATGGTTACCTAGCAACCAGCAAAACACAAACACTACACATAGTTTACTTTTTTTCTCTTATCTACAATTATGGTTGCACGCAGCCTTTCCTGTTCTTTTCAGAACAGGAAGAGATTTAGCTAGTGCTCCGACGCCACTTCCGGTCACATAGTTTCTATTTCATATGCGGTTCCCGTTATCAGTTGCACACAGCCTTTCCTGCTCTTTTCATAACAGGAAGTGATATAGCTAGTGCTCCGACGCCACTTCCGGTCACGTAGCTTCTACCTCTTATGCGGCCCCATTATCAGGGCCATCTAAATATATAAATTCGTATTCCTCTACTCCTCCGCAGGCCCTACCAGCTATCTCCAGTCTAAAATTACTTCTTAATCAGCCGCACATAAAATTAAAAGTGACGGCCTTTTTTCACCACTTCCGGCCCTCGTGACCGGAAGTCATGCGTCCATGTCCCGGTGCGCGCCCACAGTAGTCTGATTACTATGAATCGGGACATGCAGACAGGAAGTGATGCAACTAAGCACTTCCTGTAAGATTGTACACTGACGCCATATCCGGTCACGGTGTTTCTTTACTCCGATCGTGGCCACACCATCCGAACCAATATGTACTTCTCTACTCCCATTTATGCTCATCCGCAGTTATCCTCAGCCCTACGTGTTCTTTTTCACTCAGCCCCACATAAACCTAGAATTACGGTCACGCACGCCACTTCCGGTCTTTTCAACCGGAAATGACGCTACGCTATTCAGGGACGCGTCCCTGACAACTCCAGTGACCTATGAACCCCCGGCTACGAGTTAATATTTCGATCTTGTCCACAATAATTAACTTTAAATGTTATCTTCCCTATTTACTCACTGCATCTTAAGCTATATTATAAGCCCTATCTAACCCTAGATACGACTCTATGCATAATTAGAATAACCTTAACTTCCGGATTTTGAAACCGGAAGTGATGCGCAGGATGTCTCATTGACTTCCTCCTTCCTGTGATTGGTCTGAATTTTGAGACCACCCCCCTTTTTGCCTTAAATAGACTCTCTTCCACCATCACCTCACACAGTGAACAAGCCACCTACAGGTGAAACGGCCGTCTGTGACTAGTGGTGCTGAACAGTGCACGGTTCAGCCCACTCACCTCCTGGTATCGTATATTTGACAAAAAATATTTTATCTTTAAATTGTTTAATTTTTTTGTTTAATCTGCTACCTATTATCCACAATGTAAAGAAATTGAACGCTCCTTTGATGTCTCTTTTCTCTCACATACCGTAATTAGTGAGATAGAATTTCATACTAATACGTGTGTTTTGAGATATCTCAAATAGCTGGCTTCGGCCTTCTTTTGCAATATTCTAGGGGCATCGCCAAATAGCGAAAATTTCTTGCCCACTACTATTAGGATTAAGAATATGTAATTGAATCATGCACTATCATAAGAAACCTTAAGATATCTGTGTAATTTCACACCATTATTCAATAGGCCCAGATAACCCGCCTCTCTCATCCACTGTCCGCTATATTAAATTATATGACAGTGGACAGCAGAAGACGGGCTCTGAACCTATAATTTTCCTATATCTTACTTTTTCAGTACTCTCTCATCCTGACGCCAGTTATATAACTCCCCTGCAATGCTAAAAGTAACAGGGAAACTGTGCGCAATAATGGACAGCAGAAGTACTCTATCTGGTATATGCCAATAACCATACACTCTCTCATTCACAATCTATGGGATATTACTGCCACATCTCACTGGCTACGCCCAATCTCGCCTGATCTTGGAAGCTAAGCAGTGAATAGCCTGATTAGTACCTGGATAGGAGACTTCCAGGGAATATTAGGTGCAGTAACAAACACCTCTGTATTCATGTGAAAAGCAGAAGTATTGGAGCAACCTTTGACCATTACCTTTTTCATATCAAATTTTCCTTCTTCTCATGAAATTCTCTTCTTGATTATATACTCGTCTAGAGCCCTTTCACATATTGCAATTATTGATTAGAAAATTTTGAAATAGCAGATTAATCATTACCAGGACATACCATTATAAATAGGCATTGGAAGAATTTTCTGGTATGCTGAAATTAAATTCTCAATATTTTCATCTTAGGTGTCACTGTCACCTTAAATAGCAATATTACTTGGAGAACTGCTACTCCTAAATTATTAATTTGCAAGTGAGAATCATTATATTTTTTCTCCCTAAATACTATATATTATATGTGTGTTCAATTGTGTACCATAATTTTATCATACTATAATTAAAAGTTAAGTTTTAGTTTTTCAAGCGTGCCCCAACACAGAGTCTCTCTTTTTTCTTTGTAACTTTGATATGTACTATTGACTCTGGGTGCACCACCAACAACAGTAATTCCTTAAAGACCTATACAGGCATTTCGTATGTATATGCACTGTTGGTTCATAAGGGACAAATTTCATAAGAGCCCATTACAAAGAAAAAAATTTTAGGGTCCTGTGCGGCACCAAACTGACCTTTTCCTGATCATGTATGCTGATTGAATCTTCAGCTTCAGGTTCCAGCACGGACAGGACATTTATGTCCCTCTAAGCCGAATTCTGGCATATTATTGTTACGGTACACCCATTTATCACACATACCCTTATAAGAACGCATATTATTTATAAATTTATTACAACATTCCATTCCAAAAAATCATTACTCCTCTCAGTTTAATCTTTTTGACATTAAGTCAGCTATCCACTAATAGTTCCAGCATGGCTTCTTTTAGCCTTCGCAACGAACTAAGCAGTAGACACGTCTCATTACAAAGTGTGGAAGATATTTTCAATAGTGGAACAGATTTATCCTCAGGCAACCTAGGGTGGGACTCAGAACTTAACAAATTAAGATCTTGTCTGCAGAAAAGAATGCGCTCCTCATGGGATGTTAAAACTTTGGAAAGTTATGTTAAAAATAAAATTACACCTAGAGGTTTAAGACCTAAGATCTTTCCGACCTTTCAACTAACTACGGATAGTCTAACAACAGAATGGGAAGCTGTACTTCTGAAATGCTCCCAAGACCTCATGGCTGTCCTAATCAAACACAATCACTTAGTACTTAATGCATGTGAAAAAGAAATAGAAGACTTAGGCAAAAGCCTTGAAGAATGGGAAACCAACACTAAATTCCAACAAACTTTGGAAAAGATCAAGAAAGAACTGGAACCCTACGAACAAAAAATTATTGATAGAAAGAAAAGCAAATTTGCAAGAGACATGAGGGATTTCAAGACGGGCAACATATTTCGCTGGAGCAAAACACCCACATACAGAGACCACACACAGTCGCAAGACAGATACACTTCATCCGAGGCAGAATCATCAGGGGGAGAAGAATATTTGGACCCTTGTAATTCGGAAGGAGAAACATACAATTATAGGGACGATTTCACAAACCATACATCGACTCATTTTTTAGGATCAGACAGGAGGGGAGGAAGTCCAAGATTTCGACAAAGAGGAAGACGAGGAGGGGGAGCAAGAAATCAACGAGAACAAGCCAATTGGGAACCCAGATACCCAGTCAGAAACAACAGGAGGAAGTAACACAGGAGACGAATTTCAGAATTATTAATCTTTCAGACAAAACCCTCACTGATGACCACATCACTCTCTTATCCAAAGGATTATCCTTCTCGCCCACACAACCATTGAATCGCTTCCTTTGGGAGAAGGATTTACACCTCTTTGGGCGGAAACTACTTCTTAAAAAATTCTTTGTAACACGTCAAGAATCCCATTTGGAAAACGACACAGAACATAATCCAATAGATGAACCACTTACCACAGAAGAAATAGAGGCCTTAGCAGCATTAGAGGAACTCCACACTGGAGAATTGGATACAACAGATACGCCTACGAGACCTAAATGTAAGAAAAAATCAACCTTCTTTCCTCCTGAACATATTTCACCGGAAACCAGAGTATTTCAAGAATTAGTAGCTCGTGACCTAGATAAGATCTATACCAAGTCCAAATCCAAACCATTTCATGGCGACAATCTGAGCAAAATGGAAAGAAGAACTCTGCGTGAAATACAGTCCTGGTCGGATATAGTAATCAAGCCCTCTGATAAGGGGGGCAACATTGTCCTCTGGCCTAAAACAATGTACATTATTGAGGCAATGAGACAACTGGGGGATATACAATGTTATAAACAAATAACATTCGATCCAACTGACAACTTTAGGATCGCCCTTAATAGGATCTTAGATCGGGCATACTCCCAAGGCACGTTGACCAAGGAGGAAACTGAGTATCTAACAACCACCAAACCCAAAACACCCACATTATATCTTCTACCCAAGGTTCATAAAAACATTACCATACCACCAGGACGACCTATTGTATCAGGACAGGGTGGAATTCTGGAAAAACCGAGTACTTTCTTGGATTTACACTTACGGCAACACGTGTTGAATCTTCCTTCATATCTACGGGATACAACGGACATACTCCAAAAGCTACATGATGTCCAACTCGATGACAACCACCTATTGGTAACATTAGATGTAGAATCACTCTACACCAGCATCAAACATCAGATCGGTATAAAAGCAGTCAGATACTTTCTTGACATGGCCGGCAATAATGAGTTTCATGACCTACTAATTGAATTATTGGAGTTCATACTAACGAGCAACTACTTCACCTTTAACGACAAGTTTTATCTTCAAACTCGCGGGACAGCGATGGGCGCGGCCTGCGCACCAACGTACGCGAACCTGTACTTAGGTTGGTGGGAGAGGGAAATTGTGATGCATCCCAATAATGAGAAATATACACGACATGTAGTTGCATGGTGGCGCTACATCGATGATATCATCCTGATTTGGGAAGGTGATAGAAGTTTGTTACTAACATTCATTGAGGAATTGAACACCAATGACAACAATCTCAAACTCATACACCACATCAGCAAGGACTCAGTATGCTTCCTCGACCTTGTGATTTCAAAAGCACCTAATGGCCAGATAGAAACCGAACTATATCGCAAAGAAACATCTACAAATAGCCTTTTATACCAAACAAGTGCACATTTCCCCCCAACAGTGGAAAATATCCCTAAGGGTGAATTCTTACGTCTGAAAAGAAATTGCTCAGATTCTTCGACCTTTTTAGAGAAAAGCATGGAACTAACAACAAGATTACGTGAACGTGGCTACAGCCATAGGTCTATTAAAAAAGCCAAATGGCACACCAGCCAGACACCGAGGGACAAGTTGATCTTTCCACAGACTAAAACGCATAAATCACTGGAACAAGATAACAAGCTCAGATTCGTGGGCACCTTTTGTAGAGAATTGAGGGAGATACAAGAATCTATTAACAGGCACTGGCCAATCTTACTTCTAGACAAGGACCTAGCAGCAACAATAGGACAAAAACCCTCCATGAGTTGGAGAAGGTCTAAAAATCTCAAAGATAAACTTACCAGTAGTCATTTCACCAAAAATCCCAAAAACAACCAACCATCAAGGGCTCCTTCCCATGTGGAAATTGTAAAGCATGCCCACATATGGTCAAAACATCTTCCATTATTGATCGGTATGGAGAGGAGAAATTAATTAACCAATTCATCAACTGCAATGCAGTTGGAGTTGTATACTGCATATCGTGTAGTTGTGACATGAAATATGTGGGTATCACCACAAGAGCCCTAAAACAACGTATCCTGGAACACATAGGCTCTGTAAGAAATGCATCATCCGATATTAAAAAAATGAAAAAACTAACGTCAGTGGCGCGCCACTTTTTTAACTATCATCAGGGCAATCCCAAAGAACTCAAAGCCTTTGGACTGGAAAGAATCAATTTAGGAATACGCGGAGGAGATTTGATGCAAGAATTGCTCAAACATGAATCCGAATGGACCTTCAAACTTAACTGCCTTGCGCCTAAGGGCATGAACGAATACATAAATTATGGAGTTTTTATCTGATGTTCCATATGATTCCCTAACCCAATTCTTCCCTCTCCTTTTTCTTCATCTGTCCCCATCTAATTCACTTCTCTAATCAACAACTCCACTTATTCTCTCACATTTACATTATTCACTTTCCTATTTCTTCATTTGTTTCTATCCAACAATTCCACTCATTCTCTCACATTTATACCTATTCACATTCACACCCATAAGGCACTCCCTACACACTCATTTTCATTGACTCACCCCTCCATTCACATTCAAACCAATCGCCACACACTCATGATGCACCAACACAATACCAATATCCACTCACAACACAATCACCCAGATATCACATCAAATAAAATATAATCTATTAACTTCTTCCGCTCTACTATAGAAGCTGTATCAATTTCAATTTTCTCCTTTTCTCTTCTTTCAACAAACATAGTCGCAACCTTGCCTAATTCGATATCACAATACGTTATAACTTGATCATTATTTTAAACGAGCAAAAAATCATTATTATTTTGTTATAATTTATTTATTTATAATTTCATTTATTTTATCCTATTATATTATCATATTATCATAACATTATATTATTATTTCATTTATTATTTATTATTATTTTTATTATTATTATTTTTAGCTTCTTTACTCTTTTCTTTTATCCCCCCCCTTTTTATTTTTATTTTTATATATATAATTTTTATTTTATTCATTTTTATTTATTTTTAATCTTTTCTTCTCTCTCTCTCCTCACCCTTAATCACTAATTCATAAACACAAATCACAAAGGCATACTTTTAAATTTAACAATTTTTATTCATTGACCTTATGGTTACCTAGCAACCAGCAAAACACAAACACTACACATAGTTTACTTTTTTTCTCTTATCTACAATTATGGTTGCACGCAGCCTTTCCTGTTCTTTTCAGAACAGGAAGAGATTTAGCTAGTGCTCCGACGCCACTTCCGGTCACATAGTTTCTATTTCATATGCGGTTCCCGTTATCAGTTGCACACAGCCTTTCCTGCTCTTTTCATAACAGGAAGTGATATAGCTAGTGCTCCGACGCCACTTCCGGTCACGTAGCTTCTACCTCTTATGCGGCCCCATTATCAGGGCCATCTAAATATATAAATTCGTATTCCTCTACTCCTCCGCAGGCCCTACCAGCTATCTCCAGTCTAAAATTACTTCTTAATCAGCCGCACATAAAATTAAAAGTGACGGCCTTTTTTCACCACTTCCGGCCCTCGTGACCGGAAGTCATGCGTCCATGTCCCGGTGCGCGCCCACAGTAGTCTGATTACTATGAATCGGGACATGCAGACAGGAAGTGATGCAACTAAGCACTTCCTGTAAGATTGTACACTGACGCCATCTCCGGTCACGGTGTTTCTTTACTCCGATCGTGGCCACACCATCCGAACCAATATGTACTTCTCTACTCCCATTTATGCTCATCCGCAGTTATCCTCAGCCCTACGTGTTCTTTTTCACTCAGCCCCACATAAACCTAGAATTACGGTCACGCACGCCACTTCCGGTCTTTTCAACCGGAAATGACGCTACGCTATTCAGGGACGCGTCCCTGACAACTCCAGTGACCTATGAACCCCCGGCTACGAGTTAATATTTCGATCTTGTCCACAATAATTAACTTTAAATGTTATCTTCCCTATTTACTCACTGCATCTTAAGCTATATTATAAGCCCTATCTAACCCTAGATACGACTCTATGCATAATTAGAATAACCTTAACTTCCGGATTTTGAAACCGGAAGTGATGCGCAGGATGTCTCATTGACTTCCTCCTTCCTGTGATTGGTCTGAATTTTGAGACCACCCCCCTTTTTGCCTTAAATAGACTCTCTTCCACCATCACCTCACACAGTGAACAAGCCACCTACAGGTGAAACGGCCGTCTGTGACTAGTGGTGCTGAACAGTGCACGGTTCAGCCCACTCACCTCCTGGTATCGTATATTTGACAAAAAATATTTTATCTTTAAATTGTTTAATTTTTTTGTTTAATCTGCTACCTATTATCCACAATGTAAAGAAATTGAACGCTCCTTTGATGTCTCTTTTCTCTCACATACCGTAATTAGTGAGATAGAATTTCATACTAATACGTGTGTTTTGAGATATCTCAAATAGCTGGCTTCGGCCTTCTTTTGCAATATTCTAGGGGCATCGCCAAATAGCGAAAATTTCTTGCCCACTACTATTAGGATTAAGAATATGTAATTGAATCATGCACTATCATAAGAAACCTTAAGATATCTGTGTAATTTCACACCATTATTCAATAGGCCCAGATAACCCGCCTCTCTCATCCACTGTCCGCTATATTAAATTATATGACAGTGGACAGCAGAAGACGGGCTCTGAACCTATAATTTTCCTATATCTTACTTTTTCAGTACTCTCTCATCCTGACGCCAGTTATATAACTCCCCTGCAATGCTAAAAGTAACAGGGAAACTGTGCGCAATAATGGACAGCAGAAGTACTCTATCTGGTATATGCCAATAACCATACACTCTCTCATTCACAATCTATGGGATATTACTGCCACATCTCACTGGCTACGCCCAATCTCGCCTGATCTTGGAAGCTAAGCAGTGAATAGCCTGATTAGTACCTGGATAGGAGACTTCCAGGGAATATTAGGTGCAGTAACAAACACCTCTGTATTCATGTGAAAAGCAGAAGTATTGGAGCAACCTTTGACCATTACCTTTTTCATATCAAATTTTCCTTCTTCTCATGAAATTCTCTTCTTGATTATATACTCGTCTAGAGCCCTTTCACATATTGCAATTATTGATTAGAAAATTTTGAAATAGCAGATTAATCATTACCAGGACATACCATTATAAATAGGCATTGGAAGAATTTTCTGGTATGCTGAAATTAAATTCTCAATATTTTCATCTTAGGTGTCACTGTCAGCTTAAATAGCAATATTACTTGGAGAACTGCTACTCCTAAATTATTAATTTGCAAGTGAGAATCATTATATTTTTTCTCCCTAAATACTATATATTATATGTGTGTTCAATTGTGTACCATAATTTTATCATACTATAATTAAAAGTTAAGTTTTAGTTTTTCAAGCGTGCCCCAACACAGAGTCTCTCTTTTTTCTTTGTAACTTTGATATGTACTATTGACTCTGGGTGCACCACCAACAACAGTAATTCCTTAAAGACCTATACAGGCATTTCGTATGTATATGCACTGTTGGTTCATAAGGGACAAATTTCATAAGAGCCCATTACAAAGAAAAAAATTTTAGGGTCCTGTGCGGCACCAAACTGACCTTTTCCTGATCATGTATGCTGATTGAATCTTCAGCTTCAGGTTCCAGCACGGACAGGACATTTATGTCCCTCTAAGCCGAATTCTGGCATATTATTGTTACGGTACACCCATTTATCACACATACCCTTATAAGAACGCATATTATTTATAAATTTATTACAACATTCCATTCCAAAAAATCATTACTCCTCTCAGTTTAATCTTTTTGACATTAAGTCAGCTATCCACTAATAGTTCCAGCATGGCTTCTTTTAGCCTTCGCAACGAACTAAGCAGTAGACACGTCTCATTACAAAGTGTGGAAGATATTTTCAATAGTGGAACAGATTTATCCTCAGGCAACCTAGGGTGGGACTCAGAACTTAACAAATTAAGATCTTGTCTGCAGAAAAGAATGCGCTCCTCATGGGATGTTAAAACTTTGGAAAGTTATGTTAAAAATAAAATTACACCTAGAGGTTTAAGACCTAAGATCTTTCCGACCTTTCAACTAACTACGGATAGTCTAACAACAGAATGGGAAGCTGTACTTCTGAAATGCTCCCAAGACCTCATGGCTGTCCTAATCAAACACAATCACTTAGTACTTAATGCATGTGAAAAAGAAATAGAAGACTTAGGCAAAAGCCTTGAAGAATGGGAAACCAACACTAAATTCCAACAAACTTTTGAAAAGATCAAGAAAGAACTGGAACCCTACGAACAAAAAATTATTGATAGAAAGAAAAGCAAATTTGCAAGAGACATGAGGGATTTCAAGACGGGCAACATATTTCGCTGGAGCAAAACACCCACATACAGAGACCACACACAGTCGCAAGACAGATACACTTCATCCGAGGCAGAATCATCAGGGGGAGAAGAATATTCGGACCCTTGTAATTCGGAAGGAGAAACATACAATTATAGGGACGATTTCACAAACCATACATCGACTCATTTTTTAGGATCAGACAGGAGGGGAGGAAGACCAAGATTTCGACAAAGAGGAAGACGAGGAGGGGGAGCAAGAAATCAACGAGAACAAGCCAATTGGGAACCCAGATACCCAGTCAGAAACAACAGGAGGAAGTAACACAGGAGACGAATTTCAGAATTATTAATCTTTCAGACAAAACCCTCACTGATGACCACATCACTCTCTTATCCAAAGGATTATCCTTCTCGCCCACACAACCATTGAATCGCTTCCTTTGGGAGAAGGATTTACACCTCTTTGGGCGGAAACTACTTCTTAAAAAATTCTTTGTAACACGTCAAGAATCCCATTTGGAAAACGACACAGAACATAATCCAATAGATGAACCACTTACCACAGAAGAAATAGAGGCCTTAGCAGCATTAGAGGAACTCCACACTGGAGAATTGGATACAACAGATACGCCTACGAGACCTAAATGTAAGAAAAAATCAACCTTCTTTCCTCCTGAACATATTTCACCGGAAACCAGAGTATTTCAAGAATTAGTAGCTCGTGACCTAGATAAGATCTATACCAAGTCCAAATCCAAACCATTTCATGGCGACAATCTGAGCAAAATGGAAAGAAGAACTCTGCGTGAAATACAGTCCTGGTCGGATATAGTAATCAAGCCCTCTGATAAGGGGGGCAACATTGTCCTCTGGCCTAAAACAATGTACATTATTGAGGCAATGAGACAACTGGGGGATATACAATGTTATAAACAAATAACATTCGATCCAACTGACAACTTTAGGATCGCCCTTAATAGGATCTTAGATCGGGCATACTCCCAAGGCACGTTGACCAAGGAGGAAACTGAGTATCTAACAACCACCAAACCCAAAACACCCACATTATATCTTCTACCCAAGGTTCATAAAAACATTACCATACCACCAGGACGACCTATTGTATCAGGACAGGGTGGAATTCTGGAAAAACTGAGTACTTTCTTGGATTTACACTTACGGCAACACGTGTTGAATCTTCCTTCATATCTACGGGATACAACGGACATACTCCAAAAGCTACATGATGTCCAACTCGATGACAACCACCTATTGGTAACATTAGATGTAGAATCACTCTACACCAGCATCAAACATCAGATCGGTATAAAAGCAGTCAGATACTTTCTTGACATGGCCGGCAATAATGAGTTTCATGACCTACTAATTGAATTATTGGAGTTCATACTAACGAGGAACTACTTCACCTTTAACGACAAGTTTTATCTTCAAACTCGCGGGACAGCGATGGGCGCGGCCTGCGCACCAACGTACGCGAACCTGTACTTAGGTTGGTGGGAGAGGGAAATTGTGATGCATCCCAATAATGAGAAATATACACGACATGTAGTTGCATGGTGGCGCTACATCGATGATATCATCCTGATTTGGGAAGGTGATAGAAGTTTGTTACTAACATTCATTGAGGAATTGAACACCAATGACAACAATCTCAAACTCATACACCACATCAGCAAGGACTCAGTATGCTTCCTCGACCTTGTGATTTCAAAAGCACCTAATGGCCAGATAGAAACCGAACTATATCGCAAAGAAACATCTACAAACAGCCTTTTATACCAAACAAGTGCACATTTCCCCCCAACAGTGGAAAATATCCCTAAGGGTGAATTCTTACGTCTGAAAAGAAATTGCTCAGATTCTTCGACCTTTTTAGAGAAAAGCATGGAACTAACAACAAGATTACGTGAACGTGGCTACAGCCATAGGTCTATTAAAAAAGCCAAATGGCACACCAGCCAGACACCGAGGGACAAGTTGATCTTTCCACAGACTAAAACTCATAAATCACTGGAACAAGATAACAAGCTCAGATTCGTGGGCACCTTTTGTAGAGAATGGAGGGAGATACAAGAATCTATTAACAGGCACTGGCCAATCTTACTTCTAGACAAGGACCTAGCAGCAACAATAGGACAAAACCCTCCATGAGTTGGAGAAGGTCTAAAAATCTCAAAGATAAACTTACCAGTAGTCATTTCACCAAAAATCCCAAAAAACAACCAACCATCAAGGGCTCCTTCCCATGTGGAAATTGTAAAGCATGCCCACATATGGTCAAAACATCTTCCATTATTGATCGGTATGGAGAGGAGAAATTAATTAACCAATTCATCAACTGCAATGCAGTTGGAGTTGTATACTGCATATCGTGTAGTTGTGACATGAAATATGTGGGTATCACCACAAGAGCCCTAAAACAACGTATCCTGGAACACATAGGCTCTGTAAGAAATGCATCATCCGATATTAAAAAAATGAAAAAACTAACGTCAGTGGCGCGCCACTTTTTTAACTATCATCAGGGCAATCCCAAAGAACTCAAAGCCTTTGGACTGGAAAGAATCAACTTAGGAATACGCGGAGGAGATTTGATGCAAGAATTGCTCAAACATGAATCCGAATGGACCTTCAAACTTAACTGCCTTGCGCCTAAGGGCATGAACGAATACATAAATTATGGAGTTTTTATCTGATGTTCCATATGATTCCCTAACCCAATTCTTCCCTCTCCTTTTTCTTCATCTGTCCCCATCTAATTCACTTCTCTAATCAACAACTCCACTTATTCTCTCACATTTACATTATTCACTTTCCTATTTCTTCATTTGTTTCTATCCAACAATTCCACTCATTCT
This sequence comes from Pseudophryne corroboree, assembly GCF_028390025.1. Classification (NCBI taxonomy): domain Eukaryota; kingdom Metazoa; phylum Chordata; class Amphibia; order Anura; family Myobatrachidae; genus Pseudophryne; species Pseudophryne corroboree. The sequence continues at coordinate 15,719,130 of NC_086449.1, forward strand.
CTCACATTTATACCTATTCACATTCACACCCATAAGGCACTCCCTACACACTCATTTTCATTGACTCACCCCTCCATTCACATTCAAACCAATCGCCACACACTCATGATGCACCAACACAATACCAATATCCACTCACAACACAATCACCCAGATATCACATCAAATAAAATATAATCTATTAACTTCTTCCGCTCTACTATAGAAGCTGTATCAATTTCAATTTTCTCCTTTTCTCTTCTTTCAACAAACATAGTCGCAACCTTGCCTAATTCGATATCACAATACGTTATAACTTGATCATTATTTTAAACGAGCAAAAAATCATTATTATTTTGTTATAATTTATTTATTTATTTATTCATTTATTGTATCCTGTTATATTATCATATTATCATAACATTATATTATTATTTCATTTATTATTTATTATTATTTTTATTATTATTATTTTTTCCTTCTTTACTCTTTTCTTTTATCCCCCCCTTTTTTATTTTTATTTTTATATATATAATTTTTATTTTATTCATTTTTATTTATTTTTAATCTTTTCTTCTCTCTCTCTCCTCACCCTTAATCACTAATTCATAAACACAAATCACAAAGGCATACTTTTAAATTTAACAATTTTTATTCATTGACCTTATGGTTACCTAGCAACCAGCAAAACACAAACACTACACATAGTTTACTTTTTTTCTCTTATCTACAATTATGGTTGCACGCAGCCTTTCCTGTTCTTTTCAGAACAGGAAGAGATTTAGCTAGTGCTCCGACGCCACTTCCGGTCACATAGTTTCTATTTCATATGCGGTTCCCGTTATCAGTTGCACACAGCCTTTCCTGCTCTTTTCATAACAGGAAGTGATGTAGCTAGTGCTCCGACGCCACTTCCGGTCACGTAGCTTCTACCTCTTATGCGGCCCCATTATCAGGGCCATCTAAATATATAAATTCGTATTCCTCTACTCCTCCGCAGGCCCTACCAGCTATCTCCAGTCTAAAATTACTTCTTAATCAGCCGCACATAAAATTAAAAGTGACGGCCTTTTTTCACCACTTCCGGCCCTCGTGACCGGAAGTCATGCGTCCATGTCCCGGTGCGCGCCCACAGTAGTCTGATTACTATGAATCGGGACATGAAGACAGGAAGTGATGCAACTAAGCACTTCCTGTAAGATGGTACACTGACGCCATCTCCGGTCACGGAGTTTCTTTACTCCGATCGTGGCCACACCATCCGAACCAATATGTACTTCTCTACTCCCATTTATGCTCATCCGCAGTTATCCTCAGCCCTACGTGTTCTTTTTCACTCAGCCCCACATAAACCTAGAATTACGGTCACGCACGCCACTTCCGGTCTTTTCAACCGGAAATGACGCTACGCTATTCAGGGACGCGTCCCTGACAACTCCAGTGACCTATGAACCCCCGGCTACGTAGTTAATATTTCGATCTTGTCCACAATAATTAACTTTAAATGTTATCTTCCCTATTTACTCACTGCATCTTAAGCTATATTATAAGCCCTATCTAACCCTAGATACGACTCTATGCATAATTAGAATAACCTTAACTTCCGGATTTTGAAACCGGAAGTGATGCGCAGGATGTCTCATTGACTTCCTCCTTCCTGTGATTGGTCTGAATTTTGAGACCACCCCCCTTTTTGCCTTAAATAGACTCTCTTCCACCATCACCTCACACAGTGAACAAGCCACCTACAGGTGAAACGGCCGTCTGTGACTAGTGGTGCTGAACAGTGCACGGTTCAGCCCACTCACCTCCTGGTATCGTATATTTGACAAAAAATATTTTATCTTTAAATTGTTTAATTTTTTTGTTTAATCTGCTACCTATTATCCACAATGTAAAGAAATTGAACGCTCCTTTGATGTCTCTTTTCTCTCACATACCGTAATTAGTGAGATAGAATTTCATACTAATACGTGTGTTTTGAGATATCTCAAATAGCTGGCTTCGGCCTTCTTTTGCAATATTCTAGGGGCATCGCCAAATAGCGAAAATTTCTTGCCCACTACTATTAGGATTAAGAATATGTAATTGAATCATGCACTATCATAAGAAACCTTAAGATATCTGTGTAATTTCACACCATTATTCAATAGGCCCAGATAACCCGCCTCTCTCATCCACTGTCCGCTATATTAAATTATATGACAGTGGACAGCAGAAGACGGGCTCTGAACCTATAATTTTCCTATATCTTACTTTTTCAGTACTCTCTCATCCTGACGCCAGTTATATATCTCCCCTGCAATGCTAGAAGTAACAGGGAAACTGTGCGCAATAATGGACAGCAGAAGTACTCTATCTGGTATATGCCAATAACCATACACTCTCTCATTCACAATCTATGGGATATTACTGCCACATCTCACTGGCTACGCCCAATCTCGCCTGATCTTGGAAGCTAAGCAGTGAATAGCCTGATTAGTACCTGGATAGGAGACTTCCAGGGAATATTAGGTGCAGTAACAAACACCTCTGTATTCATGTGAAAAGCAGAAGTATTGGAGCAACCTTTGACCATTACCTTTTTCATATCAAATTTTCCTTCTTCTCATGAAATTCTCTTCTTGATTATATACTCGTCTAGAGCCCTTTCACATATTGCAATTATTGATTAGAAAATTTTGAAATAGCAGATTAATCATTACCAGGACATACCATTATAAATAGGCATTGGAAGAATTTTCTGGTATGCTGAAATTAAATTCTCAATATTTTCATCTTAGGTGTCACTGTCACCTTAAATAGCAATATTACTTGGAGAACTGCTACTCCTAAATTATTAATTTGCAAGTGAGAATCATTATATTTTTTCTCCCTAAATACTATATATTATATGTGTGTTCAATTGTGTACCATAATTTTATCATACTATAATTAAAAGTTAAGTTTTAGTTTTTCAAGCGTGCCCCAACACAGAGTCTCTCTTTTTTCTTTGTAACTTTGATGTTGAATTTGCACAGGATTCAATAGGGGTTGAGGATCCAGTGAAGGGATAGGCAGTGAAGGGAGGCAGATGTGGAGCAGTGGGAGAGGAAGATAAGTCTAGCTGCAGTTTATGTACAGATTGGAGAAGTGCAAGATGAGAGCTATGGGGAGTCCAGTGAGGAGTAGGTTACTCTAGTTGAGGTGAGAGGTCATCAGTGGACAATGGTTTTGGTTGAATCCTGGGAGAGGAAGGTTATGTGGGAGTGTTGTTGCAGAGCTAAACACCAAAAGGATAGGGCTAGAGAGCATTATCTCTTTACTATATATATACTGAGTAGAAGACCACTGCATTTGTAGCACACATTGCTGCACTCTCAGCTTACATACAGTATCACTAATACTGTATGTACTCCACAGTCACTGATGATGAGTGGTCTGCAGGATAAGAAGGGACATGCTCAAACTGTGTGCACACCCTTCTGCAAGGTCCATAAGTTCCAGTTACTTATTTGGAAGTCAGAGGTAGCGTGCACATTTTCAGAATATTACTCAGAAAATTTCCTATGTACTGTATGCCACCCTGCTATGATGCCATCACAGGAGTTGCGGTAAGGCCCTGAGGTTCCACAGTTTTGAAAGCTGCTCTTACACTAAATTAACTATGTGCGTGCAAGATTGTAATTTACACATTGCTGCCTAACCCCTTTTCATCCACTTGATTGTTCAATGCCCAGAGCAGTCTAACAACTGGCTTTCATATAGGTAATTCCTATGAACATGGACGGTATCCGGACTCCAGGTCGACAACAAAAAGGTCGACACACCTTAGGTCGATGCCAATTGGTCGACACCTTAGGTCGACATGGACAAAAGGTCGACATGGACAAAAGGTTGATAGGAACAATGTCGACATGGAAAAAGTTCGACATTAGTTTTTATGTTTTTTTTTTTTTTTTGGAACCTTTTCATACTTAACGATCCACGTGGACTACGATTGGAACGGTAATCTGTGCCGAGCGAAGCGAAGGCACCATGCCTGAAGCATGGCGAGCAAAGCGAGCCATGCGAGGGTACGCGGTGCACTAATTGGGGTGCCCGGTCACTCTACGAAGAAAACGACACCAAAAAAACATAAAAAACTCATGTCGAACTGTTTCCATGTCGACCTTGTTCCTGTCGACCTTTTGTCCACGTCGACCTTTTGTCCATGTCGACCTAAGGTGTGTCTACCAATTGGTGTCGACCTAAGGTGTGACGACCTTTTTGATGTCGACCCCAAGTCCCAGACCCACATGGACAAAGACATGAGTTATCACTGATGGCAACATGAAGTTGTGCATCCACATACTTTTACTGTACCTGCTATACTCTCTGTTCTCTCCATGCTTTCCTTGCTTCTCTCTTTTATGTGCTTGCTTTCTCTGTCATACTCACTAGCTCTATCTACATACATGTAGTATACATACATGTACATACATGTAGTCAAATATACACAGAGAGGAACAATTGATCATGCACTAACTCTTATTATTTATATGCAAATTACAGCATGCCTGCAAAGCAGGGTGGTCAACAGAATTTTGAAGGCCTGGTACATTGAAGACATTGCGCTGTTTAAGTAGAAAAAAGTCCAGCATCATTGGAGCAGAGTATCAGGTGAGTTGGGCTGGGATGCTCAGGTTTACCACCTGACAGAGTCCATCATAGCTGCACTGGCAACCATGTTTTTGAGAGTTTGCTTACCTTTGGGATGTATCTTGATCAGACACATGCAGCGTAGGGAAGCATGACAGGCTGACTAGTAATAGATGCTAAGACCCCAATGTGTGACACGAAGATTCTTTATTTACAATTGTCTAGCATGGTGTTCCAGACTTTTTCAATTTATATCAGCCTTGACTTAGAGGATGACAACTTACTGTACTTCAACAGCTACTTAACATCTCATCTGGTAGCACTGTCGTATGTTCACTTTTTTGAAATATGTGTGTGACTTAGGGATACTCGGGAAGTAAATCCACAAACACAGTAAAAAATTTTGTCTTTGTAACAGTGGTAAGAAAATGGGTTTAAATCAAACAGACCAAATAATTGGTGTCGGGCTGGACAACAGATCTGGTTCTGCCCTAAAAATTTTGTGATTTGTGGGTCCATGGTAGGAAGGCAAGGCTAAATTATGTAAACTCACATAATTTAGCCCCACCTCCTCAATTCAGCATTGCAATTCCCTGGATGATCTCCTCATCCTGCCCACTTCACTAGGAAGTGGGCATGATGTGGAAGATCTGGCCACTCTGGACAGTTTAAGAGAATTAGATGGAACAGCTCAGAGAGTATAGTGTTCAAAGAACAGTCAAATAACCTGGAGAAGAAATTTCAAGAGTGTGGATATGAAGTTGAGCATGTGAGGGAAGTAAAAGAACAAACTTTGGGTTTAAAAAGAGAACTCCTGAAGAATAGGGAACGGGCAAGGGACGAACATAATCATTTAGAATATAAATGGAGAAGAAATGGCTGCGCAGTGTTTTAGGGCAATATAAATGAGAGCTGACGCGTAGATAATAAATTTTTTTATTGTACTAATAACATTAAATTTAACACATTAAAAATCAATAATCCGACTGATAAAGGTATTATTATAAAACCAGAGTTTTGATGCAGAAGCACCTTGATATTGTAGATGTATATACTGGAGGTTATAACTTTTGGTATTAATAAAGAAACAAGTCCAATGTCATCTCCATATAAAGGTCCACAGTCAGGTAAGCGGCTGATCAATGAATGTCTAATGTTAAATGCCGTAATAGAGATCTCAGTGCGGCAATAGAGAATACTGCTGTATAAGTGATTATATACCTCTCCGAGGGCTGGTCCCGACCGAGCGTCCTCGGCCGTGTGTTCCTGCGATGCCCAGTGCTTATTTGTGCGATGGAGGGAGGAACATGCTATCACCGGATTGATGTATGGAGTTTAACAGCGGCGTGCTGGTAGAAGTCACCGGCGGCAAATGAAGAAGCCGGGATGGGAGCCGAGATGTGGGTGGCTCAGTCAGCAGCTTGCTACCTGTGAAAGTGGTAGAGTCAAGGTGTGCAAGGAGGCGGGGTCCTGACGCGTTTCGTCACAAACCATGTGACTTTATCAAAGGTGTATCCCAGCCTCTGAGTCTATCAGTATTTAAAGTCCAAATGCTATACAAAACATGTGTGAATATTTAACTAATCAATTAAGAACAGGTTACACGTCAGCTCATGGTGGAATTTAATCACTAATAATCCACATCTAAAAATAATTCATTAGTAAATATGTGCAACTAGGACAATAATACAGCAAGAAATAAATATATATTAAATAATAAATCATAATGATAAAAAGTAAGCAGTTTAGCTGTATATACACATTAAGGGTTACAACCCGATGGTAACGATATGCAAATTTTACCACATAATATACAATCGGAATAAATAAGAAATAAATGTGTTTAACAGCTCCAAAAAGGAGAATATATAATAATAATAATAAACCGAATCATAGATAGAGCATATATAAACATATTGAGAGAGTGAGAGGCAACAAAGTAAAATGATGTTATAAAAAGTAACATACTAAGAATCGAACCCACAGTCAGGCCGGGGAATATTAGAGTCCACAATGAGAAGTTGGTCGTCCTACCCGTTACACCACAGGACTTGCTAGTAGATTACATAAAGAGTAAGAGCATCTATGACTAACAGAGAACTCGTGTATATCATAGATTTATAATTAATAAGGAACTCATGCATGTAACGGATATGCCCCTAATGGGAGCTAACAAAGAGTCTACACAGCTCAAACAGACATATATATATATATTTATTCTTTAATATAGAATAAGTAATAGATGAACCTCTAGCTTAAATGTATATTAATATATGGAGTGAGTAAGTTAGAACTGTCAGGTGTAATATTGACATAAAATTAAAAAGAAAATATAAAAAGGAATGGCAGTACCATATATAATATATTAGATGGTATTTATGAAAATGGATGAAAAATTTGATAGAAATGAAATCGTTAATCTAATTACGAGAAAATATGATTCATCAATAGAATGAGGGTTCATTCAAAAAATCTAGGTGTCAGGATAAAAATGCAGAGAAGAAAAAAGCCAAAATATATAGATATGCAGAGAGGGAGAGACTACAGAAACAGACTGGGTGTTAACATAAATCCATTTCGATAGATTCATTCAATCCCTCAGGGACAAGGGTTTTAAGTTTATGGAACAAATAGTTTTCCCTTAGACATAACCTTCTATATCTATCCCCGCCACGAGCGGTGGGTAGTATAGCCTCAATACCAATAAGTTTAATTTCCTCAGGATTTTTATGATGTATTTCTGAAAAGTGTCTTTAAACACTATGAAAAAGGAACCCCTTGAGGATATTCCGTCTGTGCTTCAGAAATCTAATGCATTTACCTTTCTTATCTGCTTACTTTGATGTCGATATGTCTGATATGTATGCGGTTCTTTTTTTTTCCTTATTTCTGTACCATGTTTTGGAGGTATTTAATAAACATATTTGGAAAAAAAAAAAAGAAATCTAATGCATAATTTACGTGTCGTTCTGCCTACATAAATGAGGTTACAACTACAAATTAATAAATAAATTACATAAGTGCTATTACAGTTGATAAAAGAACGTATGTCAAATTGTTGATTATTGGATGAAGAAAAGACCTTGGAGTTATTTTGAATATAAGAACAAGAAATACATTGTTTAGAACTGCATTTAAAGCAACCTATGGTTTTAGGAAGCCATTGTGACGTTTTGTCTACAATTGCAGAAGGTATAGAGATTCTTTTATCTATAAAGAAGCTGGGGGCGAGATGTTGCTGAAGATTATTCGACTTTTTAAAGATGACTGACGGAGTGTCACTTAATTCAGTTCTCAGAACATGATCCGTGAGGAGAATGGAATAATTATTGTCAATAATTTTCCTAATCCTTGAGGAGGAACTATTATACTGTGACATAAAGTGTGGTTGGTCATAATCAAATCTTGAATGTTTTTTCTTATTCTAGGTTAACAGATCTTTTCTATCTAGAGCATCGACTTTATCTCAAGCTGTTTTAATTAGAGAAACACTGGATATCCTCTGTTCTGAAAAGATATAGATAATTAATCTGCCTGTAGTATATAGTTGTCTACATTACTACAATTACGTTTGATACGCCTTAGTTGACCATAAGGAATGTAATTTATCCACGGTTTGTAAGGTGAGCTATCATAATGTAAGAAATTTAGAGTATCGACATCTTAAATGAACAGTTAAAAAAACTGTTCCTGCATTGGACTGAACTTAACCATCTTCCTTTTTCTTCTCATCCTCAGGTATGTTCAAATCTCACCATGTAATCTGCCTATTGCTATCTGCACCTATGCCAATCATCTATATTCCAAATGTATGTTCAAATCTCACCATGTAATCTGCCTATTGCTATCTGCACCTCTGCCAATCATCTATATTCCAAATGTATGTTCAAATCTCACCATGTAATCTGCCTATTGCTATCTGCACCTATGCAAATCATCTATATTCCAAATGTATGTTCAAATCTCACCATGTAATCTGCCTATTGCTATCTTCCAAATGTATGTTCAAATCATTTGTTAGACAGTTTTGTGATTTATGCTTTTGTTTGTAATTTAAAATACCTGTGTTTCAAAGCTTGGTCAGTGCCGCATATTTAATTAAGGCTGACTGGGCTGGTGTTTGTTTAGTCAAAAACTGTGTAATGTAACACCTTTGATAAGTGGGACATTTGCCTCAGCTGTAGTTGGGTCAATTTCCCAGAGTATATGTGTAACTTCAACCATGCACAGCTGTGCATGTCAGCTGTGCGTTCCAATACTCAAAGCGTTCCTTTCTCTAAGCATTTTGAAAATGAACAGTTAAAAAAACAGTTGAACAAACATTGAACAGCATCAAGAAAGAAATCTGGAACATTATGTGGCCTCTCCTCACCTCTGCCATGAGAACACCAGGACCAATGCCTACTACTTCTCTGTCCAAGAACATCATGTCTGCTCCTGGGACTACCCCTCAAGCTGATCAGGGAACTGAGGGACGTGCGCATCAGGACCAGACTTTGCTGGGTCAGTTCCATTGGACTGTGTGCACCCCACATTCTCACACCCACCCGCACTGCTCTCATGAGACCAGGACATTTATCTTTTTCACAAAATAATGTTAGTACAGTTTTCCTGCAAATGTGTCTTTCTCTTCTCTTTCTTCTTACACGGTACTTCCACCCCACTGTGTGCTATTCCCGTAATGTGTACCTCCATTGGTTGCACACCCTGCCAGCAGTAACCTATGCAATGTGCCCCACATGGCTGCCTCGGATGGTTCCATCGTGGGCGGGGTGTGCTTCATTTGGATCTTTCCATGCAGGGTATAGCATACTCCTACACCGTGTCAGTTCTCCCATACATGCATTTGGCCCCTGTATGGCTCATCTCCCACTGTGTAACCTTTGTAGTGCGTCCAACATGGCTGCCTTATCTGGTGCGCTTGTGGATGGGATGAAAAATGCGTGGACCTGATGTTTTTATTGGAACCCTACTCTGAACTTAAGGACTCTGCAATCTCCCCATTTTGTGTTCTCTTCTAGGGGTGGACTATTCCACCCTGGGTAATCCTACGCAGTGCGCCTAAGATGGCTGCCGCACCTGGTGCCTTGTGAGGGTGGAATACACAACCCCTGGAGGTTATTACCCAAAATGCCTACACCAATCATGCATTATTCTTTCTGTGTCTTTGTCTGTGTGGTTTATCTTTTGATGTAATACTTAAATCTTCTGTATTATGTGCATTGTGTGAGTTCTAGTTGGCGCCGCGGATGGCTGCCTCGGTGCTGCTCTGCCAAGCAGCCTTAGTTTTTAGTCTTAAATGTATAATATGTCTACTGTACAGTTGCATATGTGCAGTATGAACTCATATGTGTAATGTTTGTAATGTATGCTACGTTTTTCCTCCTTCATGTTGCTGCTTGGCGATGCATTGTACCACAAAGAATTCCTAGTGTACGTGAGTACACCTGGCCAATAAAGCTGATTCTGATTCTGAGTCCTGAAGGTTTTGGTAGAAATTTGACCGTCAATTATGGTCAGGGAGATATCCAGGAAGGAAAATCGAGAGTTTATCCATGGTGCTCGTGAAACACAGATTGAAAGCATTGTCATTAAGTACATTGGCAAAATTGGAAAATTGTGAGATACCCCCATCAAAAATAAAAAAGAGATCATCTATGTAACGGCAATAGTAGACGAGGTCCGCGCCAAAGTCCCGCCCCCACACATGTGCTTCCTCAAAGGCACCCATGTATAGGTTGGTGAAACTCGGCGCGAACCTCGTCCCAATGGCCGTTCCAAGTATCTGTAAATAATACTGCTTATCAAAAATAAAATAATTATGAGATAATATAAAAGAAATAGAGTCAAGAATAAATTGCTGTAATTCCATATTCATGGACTCTGATTTTGCAAGATAATCAGCAACAACAAGGTTGCCCTTCTGATGGGGAATATTTGAGTAGAGCGCCTGAATATAACAAGAAAAAGGAATATTTCCATTTAATATTTGAGATCACATTTAAAAAAGAGGTAGTGTCTTTAATATGTGAACAGAGTGAAGATGCTATCGGTTGTAAAAAGTGATCAATGAAATGTGATAAATTGGAAGTGAGGGACCCAACACCAGAAATAATTGGTCTCCCAGGGGGTGTGGTGAGTGATTTGTGGATCTTGTGTAAATGATAATAAGTGGGAGTGATGGGGTGAGTGGGTGATAAATATCTCGATTCCTGTTTGGATATGATTCCCTTAACAAGAGCATCATTAACCATAGTGGTTAATAATTTATGAAATTCTTGAGAGGGATTAGTGGGCAGCTTAACATAGGTTCTATTATCGCCAAGCTGCCTATAGGCCTCGTTTAAATAATCCTCCGTATCTTGAATAATAATGCCCCCGCCCTTGTCAGCTGGCTTGATGACAAGGGCTGGGTCATTAGCCAGCCTCTGAAGAGCAAGTCTTTCCTGAACAGATAAATTATGTCTGTATTTAAATGTTTTGCTTTCTTTCTGACAAAGAGTATTGAGATCATTAAGTGTTTTTTTTATAGAAAATATCAATCGGAGGACTTTTATGATGTAATGGAAAAAATTGGGACTTGTTTTTGAATTTGGACAAATGTTCACTATTATGTTCATGGCTATATATTGGAATAGTAGAATTGACTGTATTATTTTCAATAGAGAGTGACTCAAGGATATCTAAACCGATCCTATCAAAGTCATCCAGAACAATTGGTATACCATCTAATTTTCGTTGGGCCAATTTTTTTGTTGCAAAATACAGTATCTTTTGCGAGCTAAGGTATGGACATATCTGTTGAGTTCTACGAAAAGATTTAAAAAAGCTGGTGGTTTAGAAGGAGCAAATTTAAGACCTTTAGATACAAGTTGCATATCTAATTTACTAATTTGGGCTGAAGACAAATTATAAATGTTAGTCAGGTTTAGGGTCTCTGGTCTCGTTTTTTTTCCCTGTAACCTGCGGCCTCCTCTACATCCTCTATGCTTTCTTCTCTTGCTCTCTTTGGAGAGTCTATTCTCAGGGGTTCGTAACGGTTTTGGGAATGATAGGGGGGCCTGGGTCTGTATGTCATCTGATCCTTCTCTAAAAAATGAGTGGTAGTTAAAGTGCTATTAATTTGAGACCCATTAGTAGAGTGAGAATTCCCATAGGGACGATGTTTAGGTCTTACTGATACATCTAAATGGGAATGTCTAGTTGGAGAAAACAGTCTAGTATCAGTGTTACATTTTTTGGGGAACTAAATCTGGTGGTCGGTTGAGCCCTTTGTTCCTGCTTGGGGTGGGGGTCTATTCTTAGAATTATTATAAGCTCTATTACGTCTCCAATTAGACGTACTACGAGATCTACCTCTATTGTGTTGGTTACCTCTCTTATTAAAGCTGCGGACTCTATTTGAATTGTAATCATCTGTGTCTCTGAGGAACTTTTTGTTTTTACCTTCTATAACCTCTCTCTCATATTGTTCCAGTTTAAGATTGAGTTTAGAATCATTAGATTTAAATTGTGGATGATCAGAAAAAAACATTTAAGCATTTCTTAGTATCTTCTATTGCATTTTTTAACTGAATTGTTTTCTCTCTCCGGTTATTGATAAGGAGCTCCATTAATGAAAAAGAACAATTATATCTAATAGGAGATCCCATTTCTCTTTTAATAAGGGATCGTCAATGAAGGCCAATGTTTTGAAGATTCTGAGACCTCTGGGGATTTTTTTGATTTTAATGTATTTTTGTAAGGTGACCATATCCCACCAATGGCGGGTTTCTGCTTTCATGAGGTCTTTTAATTTATAAAATAAATTATTAAACTCCCTCTCGTTATCATTTGGAGTTACTGAGAAGGGAATGGTCTCAGAATCCTCATCAAAATTGGCCTCATTTAGAATATGCCTTTGTAACAAACTATAGTCTACAACACAAATCACTGGAATACTCAATTAGAAAACATTGGAACATTTTGAAAAAAAACCCAATACTAATGGAGGTCCTACCAGATAGACCAGTGTTTATTTACAAGTAGGCTCCAAACTTAAAAAATGTGTTTGGTTAGGAGTGATCTTCCTATCCTAAAGAAGGAGGGGCAAATTAACACTAAAGGATTTCATCGGTGTGGGTCTTGTGTAGGGTGCAAAGCATTTAGAACAGATAGTGGGAAGAAGCTAGAAAAGCTAGAAATAAATGGGCAAATACATCAGATATGTAATTTCATAACGTGCAATGTTAACAATGTTGTTTATGCAATAGAATGTTCATGTCACATGTTCTATATAGGCAGGACATCAAGGCCTTTAAAAATACATATAGGTGAACATCTTAGAAACGTAAAAAAGGGCCTTGAAACACACGCATTGGCCAGCAACTTCAAAAAACTTCATAACTGTGATGTTAGTAAAATCTTGAGATTTGTAGGACTGAAAAGGGTGGAAGCAAACCATCGTCAAAAGAATACCCGTAAGTTATTAGCTAAAATGGAAATGCAACTTATAGGGGGTGATTCCGAGTTGTTCGCTCTCCAGCTGCTTTTAGCAGCATTGCACACGCTAAGCCGCTGCCCTCTGGGAGTGTATCTTAGCTTAGCAGAATTGCGAACGAAAGATTAGCAGAATTGCGAATAGAAATTTCTTAGCAGTTTCTGAGTAGCTCCAGACCTACTCACAAATCGCGATCAGTTCAGTCAGTTTCGTTCCTGGTTTGACGTCACACACACGCCCAGCGTTCACCCAGCCACTCCCCCATTTCTCCAGACACTCCCGCGTTTTTCCCTGAAACACCTGCGTTTTTCCGCACACTTCCAGAAAACGGCCAGTTTCCGCCCAGAAACACCCACTTCCTGTCAATCACACTCCAATCAGCAGAACGATGAAACAACTTCGTTAGGCCGTGAGAAAATTACCAAACTTTTGTGCTAATTTACTTGGTGCAGGCGCACTGCGTACATTGCGCATGCGCAGTTTGTGACTAATCGCTCCGTAGCGAAAAAAATAACGAGCGAACAACTCGGAATGACCCCCATATACAAGTATAACACACTTATCCCTGGGGGGCTTAATTCAGACTTTGAGGTCAAATTGTTCATATGAAAATTGATTTGGATTATTTTATTTATGTCCTATATACCATCTGGTAATTTTTAAGTGAGTTTCTGCTCAGTCTAATATATGTTTGACCCACCTGAGATTAAATATGGGGTTTGTTTATAAATTATTACTTTTTGATTATTAGGCTATTACATGGAATCCTCAAACAGAAAACACCTCTGTAAGAACACACTACTGTTAATATGGACTTCCATAAATTAAAAGGGTAGAAAGACTGTACATGAAAGGGAAACCGGTATCCTAGCAATATGTACCAACAAAAGACGATATTGAGGGCGGAAATGACATCTCACGCATGACAACGGATCCTGGCGATTGTTTAGCAACCAGAAGATGCCGGAAATGACGTTTCATGGATGACAACGGATTGCGGGGCTAAAGGACGGTCACCTAGCAACCAGACTTTAATGCACTAATTTCATTAGCCCGTTTGAATGAACTTTAGGATATTAGTACCATACGGGGGGTATAAATGATGCCACCTAATAGACCCGCATTGGATTTAAATTACCATCTCTTGAAAAATTATGAGAACAGGTTGTGTGATTCTTGAACGGAAGTGGTGGTCATGACAATGGATGTACATTTATGGAAGGGGCCATGTTTGTTACAGATGTATATAATTTATTGTGATTAATGCTGTGATTGGATGTCTTAGGAATAAAAGCAGGTAGGATTTTATGGGGAGCACATCTGCCTTGAAAAAGGGCCTAGAAAGGCCTGAAACGCGTCAGCACAACACAGGGTTTTTCTTTGCTGTCTTTGAAGTGAAGGTTACCGTAAAACCCAGGAGGCCATTTCCAGGAAGGCTTCCTGGTGATTGTTAACATGCTGATTTGAGGATTTTCAAGTCCTCCAACTTTCCGGTAATTGCAACCTCTATATTCAGCATATCTATCACCGTTTGTGTTGTATTTGCTCCGTTAAGTTTTATGGATAGTTTTTATCTTGAAGAATTTGTTTTTATCATTTTATGAAATTGCTATGGAGAAATAAAACATGATTACACAATATATTCCCCATTTCATTGTTTTTATGATGAAACCCATTGAGACTCTGCGGAGGATATCTTCCTATATATGAAGATTTCAGAGAATCCTTTACATGCCGGAATGAAAACCTAACTAAGGAACGTACGCAAACAAACACTCAAAAAGTTTATATTGTGTTGTTATATACAGACATCTGTTGCAATTGTTATTCATTTTCAATTTAATTACCGCACAGCACTGTTCCCACCTACTTTCTATTATTATTGTCTTTTGGGGAGTGGGTTACGCAACTATTTGGTGTTTCACTGTTCAGGCAGCTATTTATGCGCATTGGAGAGGTGCTCCATCCTCCTTTTCACAACTGTCATGTTGTGTCTCTAAAATGTGTATAATAAATGAAAAGCATCTCGTGATGAGCGTATGTTACAATGTGCTATAGCTTAGTCATAGCAAAATGACGTACATAAAAAATACTTAGATGGTAGATTACATTTTTCTCTCAATTGCTGAAATGATAATATACAGCGACCAGGGTTAAAAATATCCTGAATTTCATTAATGCATTGGCATTGCTATTCAGTCAACCAAACATTATACAGTGATGGTGGTAACTGTGGGATACCACATATAGGATCCCTATTGACATCCCCACACAATCCCCTGCCTCTAAACTCCTTAACCTCACCTCTTCACTTGGTCTCTCCCAGTGGACCTCCTCACCCTCCCATGTGAATGGGAGCTCACTGGATCTGGTCTTCACTCACCGTTGTGATATTTCTGATTTTTCCAACTCCCCATTTCCCATCTCTGACCACCACCTGCTCTCTTTTAACCTATTTCTCTCGGCTTCCCCTTCTATACCTCCCAAGGCTACCATCACTAAGCGTAACTTTGAGGCTATTGACACCACATTCTTTTCCTCCCTGTTTGACTCACTTCCCTCTCCTATTCTCTCTCATGCCCTGAACAAGCCACTTCCATATACAATGCATCCCTTACTTCTGCTCTTGACTCTGTTGCTCCATCAACCACTATTCACCCTCGCAAATTATCACCTCAACCCTGGCACACCAAATGCACCAGATATCTGCAAAAATGCTCACGTTCTGCTGAGCGACACTGGAGGAAATCATGCTCTAAGGCAGACTTCCTCCATTTTAAACTTATTCTCTCATCCTTCAGTGCTGCCCATTCTCTTGCTTAACAGTCATACTTCAAGAACCTCATCTCCGCCCAGTCTTCCATACCCCGGTGCCTCTTTGCCACTCTCAACTCACTCCTCTGCCCACCTCCACCTCGTCTCCCTTCCTCACTCTTTGTTCTTGACTTTGCCAATTACTTCACATCCAAAATTGATTCCGTACATCAGGACATCACACCATACCATCAGTAACCAGCCTCCTCCCATTCCTTACCACCCCTCCCCATCCCTCCCACCAACTCTGACATCTTTCTCTCATGCCTCTGGAGAGGAAGTCATGGACCTCATTCATTCTTGTCCTCTCACCACTTCCCCAATTGACCCTGTCCCCTCCTGCCTCCTCCGCTACCTCTCTCCTTCTGCCTGTTCCCATCTTTCCCACCTTCTCAATCTCTCCCTCTCATCTGGCACTGTCCCCTCTGCCTTCAAGCATACTCTTGTCTCCCCAATTCTTAAAAAACATACCCTTGATCCAAACACTCTCTTCAACTACCGACCCATCTCTCTCCTCCCTTTTGCCTCCAAACTCCTTGAGAGTATTGTCTACAACCGCCTTACTTTCTTCCTTTCCTTACACTCACTGCTTGACCCATTCCAGTCTGGCTTCTATCCACTCCATTCCACTGAAACTGCCCTTACAAAAGTATGAAATGACCTCCATGCTGCTAAATCTAAGGGGCACTACTCTCTACTTATTCTACTTGATCTCTCTGCTGCTTTTGACACTGTGGACCATCCTCTCCTACTGCAAATCCTTCACTCCATTAGTCTGCGTGATGCTGCCCTCTCTTGGCTGTATTCCTACCTCTCTGACTGTTCATTATCTGTCTCCTCTCATGACTTCACCTTCTCCTCACTTCCACTAACTATAGGTGTACCCCAAGGTTCTGTCCTTGGTCCTCTTATTTTTTCTCTCTTTATGTCCTCACTAGGTAAGCTCATTAGTTCTTTTGGTTTCCAATATCTTCTCTATGCTGATGACACTAGAGATGAGCGGGTTTGGTTCCTCGGAATCCGAACCCGCCCGAACTTCAGGGTTTTTTACACGGGTCCGAGCGACTCGGATCTTCCCGCCTTGCTCGGTTAACCCGAGCGCACCCGAACGTCATCATCCCGCTGTCGGATTCTCGCGAGGCTCGGATTCTATCGCGAGACTCGGATTCTATATAAGGAGCCGCGCGTCGCCGCCATTTTCACACGTGCATTGAGATTGATAGGGAGAGGACGTGGCTAACATCCTCTCCGTTTATAGAGAGTGAGACTAGAGTAGAGAGAGACACAGTATTATATTTACTTTAGTAATTTTGGGGAGCATTAGGAGGAGTACTACTACTTGCTGAAGTGATAGTGTGACTGTATATCTGACTTGTGGGGGAGACAGTGGGGAGCAGTTAGAGTCTGAGAGCAGGAGTACATATTTTAACGTACAGTGCACACTTTTGCTGGCACTCTGCTGCCAGAGTGCCACACTGCCATTGTGACCACACTGACCACCAGTATATATTGTGATTGTCTGCTTAGGAGTACTACTTGCAAGTTGCTGATAGTGTGACCAGTGACCTGACCACCAGTTTAATTAATCACCACCAGTTTAATATATATATATATATATATATATATAATTGTATATAATATATATATAATTAATTGTATATGTATACCACCTACCCGTGTTTTTTTTTTTTTCTTTCTTCTTGATACATACTACTATAGTGTTAGGGTCTCCTGCCCTGTGCTGCCACGTCGTCATGGCAACCGGGAGACAAGTGATAGTGGAGTAACCTGAGCGCAGCTGATACTCCGGTTCGGGTCTTTTGCTGTGCAGTGGTTATAGGCTCTGTGCACGGCAGGGGATCCGGTGCTGGTTTTTGTGCTCACAGTCTGTGAGGTCTAAGTGGGGCGTGGACAGCACCTGCTTTATAAGGCCTCTTTTCAGGGTAAGCAGATGCTGCTGAATCTCTGTTGGTTAGTCAGTTCATGAAAGTTAGCCAGTACTGTGTAGCTTTGTATTTGTTTGTTGCTTACTGCAAATAGGCCTGGGGATTTGGTATTACACTCTGCCAATCCAGACCTAGCAGTAAGACTGGAGTCAGTCGTTTAGCTTGCTGGGGTTCTGTTATTACTCTGTGAACTTAGCAAGTTTGCGGCTGTATTCTAACACTTGCCTGTCTAATCCTGTCTCACTGTGCTAGGTGTCAGGGGTCAGTTTAGTGGCAGTAAGCTTAAACCTGTGCACTGCAAGTGAGAATCAGGATTGTGGAGGCTCTCCTTGTGTCTATCATTCCATCTCTGACCAAGGAGTTTACTGCCACACCCGTTGGTAACCCTTTAGGGTTTTGCTGTTGCCCTTAGCAACAGCATTTCGGGTTCTCTACGTATTAAAACACAACATCTTGCTTTTTACATCTGAGCAGTTCTAATACAAGGGAGATACCCAGTTCCTTAGCCTCTGGGCTTCTCTGTTCACTGTGTGTGTATTT
This sequence comes from Pseudophryne corroboree, assembly GCF_028390025.1. NCBI lineage: Eukaryota > Metazoa > Chordata > Amphibia > Anura > Myobatrachidae > Pseudophryne > Pseudophryne corroboree. The sequence goes on from NC_086449.1 coordinate 15,737,508, forward strand.
TGTTACCCTATCACCTTCTGTGTACGTTATGTCATATTCCCCAGTTTGTCTGTGAGTCCATTTGTTTTGCATAACAGTTCAAACACCAGTACATTCCTGCAGACACTGGAGTGCATAACAGTTCTGACACTAGTACTTTCCTGCAGGCACTGGTGTGCATAACATATTCAGCAGCCCAATACTCCTGTTGAAATTTTGTGGGAATATGGAGCATACCCCTCAAAATACGTTGCAACAGGTGGTCGATCAGGTGCAGGTCCTGACTCTGCAATTTAATGATTTGTCCATTAAAATGCACACCTCCCAGGCTGCTGGCGGAGCTCCCGCAGCAGCAGCACCTGCAGGGGTTAAGGAGCCGAAAGTAAATCTCCCGTCTCGTTTTTCTGGAGATCGCTCGCAGTTCTTTTGTTTCAAGGAGAGCTGCAAGCTATACTTCCGGCTTAGGCCTCAGTCTTCTGGGTCGGAGATTCAGCGGGTGGGCATAGTGATTTCCTTGCTACAAGGAGACCCACAGGTCTGGGCATATGGGTTGCAGCCTGACTGTCCGTCGCTTAAAAGTGTTGATGCTTTTTTTACGGCACTGGGCATGTTGTATGATGACCCTGACAAGACGGCCTCAGCCGAGGCTCAGATTTCGATCCTTAAGCAAGGGCGAAGGCCAGTTGAGGTTTACTGTACGGAGTTTCGGAGGTTGGCCCATGATACCCAGTGGAATGACCCAGCCCTGAGACACCAGTACCGAAGAGGTCTTTCTAACCAGATAAAGGACCAACTGGTACAATATCCCTTGCCTGATAGCTTGGATCAGCTCATGCAGTTATCCATCCGGGTGGATAGACGGCTGAGAGAGCGTAGGCTTGAAAGGGAGACTGAGATTTCCTTCCTTCCCAAGGGAACCTCAGACTCTGAGGAATTTTCTGAGGAGCCTATGCAGATTGGGGCTACCCGCCTCTCCTCGCGTGAGAAGACGCGGAGGAGACAGCAGGGGTTGTGTTTGTACTGTGGGAATAAAGGTCATGTGGTAGTATCATGCCCAGAAAAGCCGGAAAACTTCAGGGCCTGAGGGTGATGGGAAATATCCTGTCAGGCCAGAAGTCAGAATTTCCCAAGAAGACTTTTATCATTCCGGTGACCTTGAAGATCCTCGGTCAAACTGTCAAGACTGAGGCCTTTGTGGACAGTGGGGCCGACGGGGTTTTTATGGACCGCCAATTCGCCCTAAGACACTCTGTTCCCTTAGTACCCTTGGCATCGGAAATTGAGATTTGTGGGTTAAACGGGGAACCATTATCCCAAGGTAAAATCACCTCTTGCACTAGCCAGATTTCTTTGTTTATTGGAGCCACACACTCTGAAAAATTGTCCTTTTATGTGACTGTCTGTACTTTTGCCCCATTGGTGTTGGGGTTACCCTGGTTAAGGGCCCACAATCCTCAATTTGACTGGGTCTCTGGGGAGATTCTTAGTTGGGGTACTGATTGTTTCAGGAGTTGCTTGAGCCTTCCAGTCAGGCTCTCGCAGCTAAGTTTGCCAGGATTGCCAGGGTGTTATGCAGATTTTGCGGACGTGTTCTCCAAAAAAGTTGCAGAGGTACTACCTCCCCATCGCCCCTATGACTGTGCCATTGATTTGTTGCCAAATGCTAAGCTTCCCAAGAGCAGGTTGTACTCCCTGTCACGTCCTGAGACTCAGGCTATGGCAGAGTACATTCAGGAGAACTTGGCTAAGGGATTTATCAGACCTTCACAGTCTCCAGTTGGGTCGGGGTTCTTCTTCGTGGGTAAAAAGGACGGTTCGTTGCGACCCTGCATCGACTTCAGGGAATTGAACCGTATCACGATTAAAAACTCATACCCACTGCCTCTCATTTCGGTCTTGTTTGACCAGCTTCGTACTGCCACCATTTTTTCTAAGATTGACCTACGCGGTGCGTACAATCTAATCCGAATAAGAGAGGGGGATGAATGGAAGACTGCCTTTAATACCCACTCAGGGCATTATGAATATTTGGTGATGCCTTTTGGGCTCTGTAATGCCCCGGCAGTCTTCCAGGATTTCATGAATGATGTGCTCAGGGAATATTTGGATAGATTCTTAGTTGTATACTTAGATGACATCCTAATCTTCTCCCATTCCCTGGAGGAACATCGGAAGCATGTACGCTTAGTCCTCCAGAAACTCAGAGACCACCGGCTTGGGGCGAAGCTGGAGAAGTGCGAATTTGAAGTTCAGCAAATCGCATTTCTAGGATATATTATCTCCCCAGAAGGTTTCCAAATGGAGGGTTCCAAGGTACAGGCAGTCCTGGATTGGGTGCAGCCCACTAGTTTGAAGGCGCTTCAGCGTTTCCTGGGCTTTGCGAATTTTTATAGACGATTTATCGCTGGATTTTCGTCTATAGTGGCGCCCTTGGTGGCACTCACTAAGAAAGGGGCGGATGTTGCTCACTGGTCTTGTGAGGCTAAAGCGGCTTTTGCCCGTCTCAAAAGGGCATTTGTATCGGCCAAGGTGCTGCGACACCCAGATCCAGAGCGTCCTTTTGTGGTGGAGGTGGATGCCTCTGAGATGGGTATTGGGGCAGTGCTTTCTCAGATGGGAGTGTCTGATAATCGCCTTCATCCCTGTGCTTACTTTTCCCGTAAATTTTCGCCTGCCGAGATGAATTATGACGTGGGTAACCGGGAATTGTTGGCTATTAAGGATGCACTCGAGGAGTGGAGACACTGGCTTGAGGGGGCTAAGTTTGTGGTCTCAATTCTCACTGACCATAAGAATCTGGCATATGTAGAGTCAGCGAAGCGTCTCAATGCCAGGCAGGCACGATGGGCTTTGTTTTTTGCTCGCTTTAATTTTTTGATAACATATCGCCCTGGGTCAAAAAACATCAAGGCTGATGCGCTCTCGCGGAGTTTTGCTCCAATCCAGGAGACCACCGAGGAGCCGTTGCCCATTGTTTCCCCATCATGTATTAAAGTGGGCATTACCCAGGACCTCTTATCATTAGTCCTTAGAGCACAGGAGCAGGCTCCTCCAGACCTTCCGGTAGGTCTTTTGTTTGTGCCTCCTAGGTTAAGACAGCGAGTGTTCCTGGAATTCCATGCCAAGAAGTCGGCAGGTCACCCGGGTATTGCCAGAACTCGGGAGTTGCTATCTAGGGCGGTGTGGTGGCCCTCGGTGGCTAAGGATGTGGATCAGTGGGTTCGGGCATGTGACATCTGTGCCCGAAATAAGACTCCTAGAGGGGTTCCTGTTGGCCCATTACATCCACTCTCTATCCCATCTAAGCCATGGACCCACATTTCAATGGATTTTGTGGTGGACTTGCCCAAATCCTCGGGGATGACAGCCATCTGGGTTGTCGTTGACAGGTTTTCGAAGATGGCGCACTTCGTTCCACTGGTTGGGCTGCCATCAGCCAGACGCCTGTCTGAATTATTTATGCTGCATGTTGTGCGTCTCCACTGGTTGCCACTTGATGTGGTCTCTGACCGCGGATCCCAGTTTGTGGCCAAATTCTGGAGGGCATTTTGTTCCGATCTCCAGATTTCTGTCAGCTTGTCGTCAGGCTACCATCCGCAGTCTAATGGGCAGACTGAAAGGGTGAACCAGTCCTTGGAGCAGTTCCTCAGGTGTTATGTCTCCAAGTGTCAGACTGACTGGGTTGCTCATCTGTCCATGGCGGAGTTTGCCTATAACAACGCGGCTCACTCTGCTACAAGGATCTCTCCCTTCCTTTGTGTGTATGGGCATCATCCTAAGGCCAATTCTTTTGACCCCCTGGACTCCACGCCTGGTGGTTCCTCTGTGGTTTCGGTCCTTAGAGGTATTTGGCGGAAAGTGAAGAAAGCCCTTGTGTCTGTGTCATTAGTGACCAAAAGGGTTTTTGATAAGCGGAAAAGACCCTGCAGCTTCAAATTAGGAGACTTCGTCTGGTTGTCTACCAAGAATTTGAAGTTGAGACAGCCATCTCATAAGTTAGGGCCCCGGTTCATCGGCCCTTATAAGATCACCAGGGTTATCAATCCGGTGGCATTTCAGTTAGATCTGCCCCGTTCTTTGGGTATCAATAAAACATTTCATTGTTCCCTTTTAAAACGGGCGATTAGTAATCCTTCTTCCAGTGGAAGACCTTCCCCTCTTCTGATACGTGGCCAGAGGGAGTTTGTTGTTGAAAGGATTCTTGACTCCAAGGTGGTTCGGGGTCGGCTGTCATTTTTGGTGCACTGGAAGGGGTATGGCCCGGAGGAGCGGTCGTGGGTGCGCAGTTGTGATCTTCATGCCCCCAGACTGATACGCTCTTTCTTCTCGCAGTTCCCCGATAAACCCGGTGGTAGGGGTTCTTTGACCCCTCGTCAGAGGGGGGGTACTGTTAGGGTCTCCTGCCCTGTGCTGCCACGTCGTCATGGCAACCGGGAGACAAGTGCTAGTGGAGTAACCTGAGCGCAGCTGATACTCCGGTTCGGGTCTTTTGCTGTGCAGTGGTTATAGGCTCTGTGCACGGCAGGGGATCCGGTGCTGGTTTTTGTGCTCACAGTCTGTAATTCTAAGTGGGGCGTGGACAGCACCTGCTTTATAAGGCCTCTTTTCAGGGTAAGCAGATGCTGCTGAATCTCTGTTGGTTAGTCAGTTCATGAAAGTTAGCCAGTACTGTGTAGCTTTGTATTTGTTTGTTGCTTACTGCAAATAGGCCTGGGGATTTGGTATTACACTCTGCCAATCCAGACCTAGCAGTAAGACTGGAGTCAGTCGTTTAGCTTGCTGGGGTTCTGTTATTACTCTGTGAACTTAGCAAGTTTGCGGCTGTATTCTAACACTTGCCTGTCTAATCCTGTCTCACTGTGCTAGGTGTCAGGGGTCAGTTTAGTGGCAGTAAGCTTAAACCTGTGCACTGCAAGTGAGAATCAGGATTGTGGAGGCTCTCCTTGTGTCTATCATTCCATCTCTGACCAAGGAGTTTACTGCCACACCCGTTGGTAACCCTTTAGGGTTTTGCTGTTGCCCTTAGCAACAGCATTTCGGGTTCTCTACGTATTAAAACACAACATCTTGCTTTTTACATCTGAGCAGTTCTAATACAAGGGAGATACCCAGTTCCTTAGCCTCTGGGCTTCTCTGTTCACTGTGTGTGTATTTTGTTACCCTATCACCTTCTGTGTACGTTATGTCATATTCCCCAGTTTGTCTGTGAGTCCATTTGTTTTGCATAACAGTTCAAACACCAGTACATTCCTGCAGACACTGGAGTGCATAACAGTTCTGACACTAGTACTTTCCTGCAGGCACTGGTGTGCATAACATATAGTAGCTTACTGTAGCAGTCTGCGGTGCTGCTGAGCTGACAGTGTCCAGCAGGTCCGTCATCAGTCATTACATAATAAATATATATACCTGTCCGGCTGCAGTACTAGTGATATTATATATATATATATATATATATTAATTTCATCTCATATCATCCAGTCTATATTAGCAGCAGACACAGTACGGTAGTCCACGGCTGTAGCTACCTCTGTGTCGGCAGTCGCTGGTCCATCCATAATTGTATACCACCTACCCGTGGTTTTTTTTTTCTCTTTCTTCTTGATACATACTACTATAGTAGCTTACTGTAGCAGTCTGCGGTGCTGCTGAGCTGACAGTGTCCAGCAGGTCCGTCATCAGTCATTACATAATAAATATATATACCTGTCCGGCTGCAGTACTAGTGATATTATATATATATATATATATATTAATTTCATCTCATTATCATCCAGTCTATATTAGCAGCAGACACAGTACGGTAGTCCACGGCTGTAGCTACCTCTGTGTCGGCAGTCGCTGGTCCATCCATAATTGTATACCACCTACCCGTGGTTTTTTTTTTTCTCTTTCTTCTTGATACATACTACTATAGTAGCTTACTGTAGCAGTCTGCGGTGCTGCTGAGCTGACAGTGTCCAGCAGGTCCGTCATCAGTCATTACATAATAAATATATATACCTGTCCGGCTGCAGTACTAGTGATATTATATATATATATATATATATTAATTTCATCTCATTATCATCCAGTCTATATTAGCAGCAGACACAGTACGGTAGTCCACGGCTGTAGCTACCTCTGTGTCGGCAGTCGCTCGTCCATCCATAAGAATACTAGTATCCATCCATCTCCATTGTTTACCTGAGGTGCCTTTTAGTTGTGCCTATTAAAATATGGAGAACAAAAATGTTGAGGTTCCAAAATTAGGGAAAGATCAAGATCCACTTCCACCTCGTACTGAAGCTGCTGCCACTAGTCATGGCCGAGACGATGAAATGCCAGCAACGTCGTCTGCCAAGGCCGATGCCCAATGTCATAGTACAGAGCATGTAAAATCCAAAACACCAAATATCAGTAAAAAAAGGACTCCAAAATCTAAAATAAAATTGTCGGAGGAGAAGCGTAAACTTGCCAATATGCCATTTACCACACGGAGTGGCAAGGAACGGCTGAGGCCCTGGCCTATGTTCATGGCTAGTGGTTCAGCTTCACATGAGGATGGAGGCACTCAGCCTCTCGCTAGAAAAATGAAAAGACTAAAGCTGGCAAAATCACCGCAAAGAACTGTGCGTTCTTCGAAATCCCAAATCCACAAGGAGAGTCCAATTGTGTCGGTTGCGATGCCTGACCTTCCCAACACTGGACGTGAAGAGCATGCGCCTTCCACCATTTGCACGCCCCCTGCAAGTGCTGGAAGGAGCACCCGCAGTCCAGTTCCTGATAGTCAGATTGAAGATGTCAGTGTTGAAGTACACCAGGATGAGGAGGATATGGGTGTTGCTGGCGCTGGGGAGGAAATTGACAAGGAGGATTCTGATGGTGAGGTGGTTTGTTTAAGTCAGGCACCCGGGGAGACACCTGTTGTCCGTGGGAGGAATAGGGCCGTTGACATGCCTGGTGAAAATACCAAAAAAAATCAGCTCTTCGGTGTGGAAGTATTTCAACAGAAATGCTGACAACATTTGTCAAGCCGTGTGTTGCCTTTGTCAAGCTGTAATAAGTAGGGGTAAGGACGTTAACCACCTCGGAACATCCTCCCTTATACGTCACCTGCAGCGCATTCATAATAATCAGTGACAAGTTCAAAAACTTTGGGAGACAGCGGAAGCAGTCCACTGACCAGTAAATCCCTTCCTCTTGTAACCAAGCTCACGCAAACCACCCCACCAACTCCCTCAGGGTCAATTTCCTCCTTCCCCAGGAATGCCAATAGTCCTGCAGGCCATGTCACTGGCAATTCTGACGAGTCCTCTCCTGCCTGGGATTCCTCCGATGCATCCTTGCGTGTAACGCCTACTGCTGCTGGCGCTGCTGTTGTTGCTGCTGGGAGTCGATGGTCATCCCAGAGGGGAAGTCGTAAGCCCACTTTTACTACTTCCACCAAGCAATTGACTGTCCAACAGTCCTTTGCGAGGAAGATGAAATATCACAGCAGTCATCCTGTTGCAAAGCAGGTACTGAGGCCTTGACAACTATGTTGGTGTTAGACATGCATCCGGTATCCGCCGTTAGTTCACAGGGAACTAGACAATTTCTTGAGGTAGTGTGCCCCCGTTACCAAATACCATCTAGGTTCCACTTCTCTAGGCAGGCGATACCGAGAATGTACACGGACGTCAGAAAAAGACTCACCAGTGTCCTAAAAAATGCAGTTGTACCCAATGTCCACTTAACCACGGACATGTGGACAAGTGGAGCAGGGCAGGGTCAGGACTATATGACTGTGACAGCCCACTGGGTAGATGTATGGACTCCCGCCGCAAGAACAGCAGCGGCGGCACCAGTAGCAGCATCTCGCAAACGCCAACTCTTTCCAAGGCAGGTTACGCTTTGTATCACCGGTTTCCAGAATACGCACACAGCTGAAAACCTCTTACGGCAACTGAGGAAGATCATCGCGGAATGGCTTACCCCAATTGGACTCTCCTGTGGATTTGTGGCATCAGACAACGCCAGCAATATTGTGTGTGCATTAAATATGGGCAAATTCCAGCACGTCCCATGTTTTGCACATACCTTGAATTTGGTGGTGCAGAATTTTTTAAAAAACGACAGGGGCGTGCAAGAGATGCTGTCGGTGGCCAGAAGAATTGCGGGACACTTTCGGCGTACGGGCACCACGTACAGAAGACTGGAGCACCACCAAAAACGCCTGAACCTGCCCTGCCATCATCTGAAGCAAGAAGTGGTAAAGAGGTGGAATTCAACCCTCTATATGCTTCAGAGGTTGGAGGAGCAGCAAAAGGCCATTCAAGCCTATACAATTGAGCACGATATAGGAGGTGGAATGTACCTGTCTCAAGCGCAGTGGAGAATGATTTCAACGTTGTGCAAGGTTCTGCAACCTTTTGAACTTGCCACACGTGATGATGTCAGTTCAGACACTGCCAGCCTGAGTCAGGTCACTCCCCTCATCAGGCTTTTGCAGAAGAAGCTGGAGGCATTGAAGGAGGAGCTAAAAGGGAGCGATTCCGCTAGGCATGTGGGACTTGTGGATGGAGCCCTTAATTCGCTTAACAAGGATTCATGGGTGGTCAATCTGTTGAAATCAGAGCACTACATTTTGGCCACCGTGCTCGATCCTAGATTTAAAACCTACCTTGGATCTCTCTTTCCGGCAGACACAAGTCTGCTGGGGTTCAAAGACCTGCTGGTGACAAAATTGTCAAGTCAAGCGGAACGCGACCTGTCAACATCTCCTCCTTCACATTCTCCCGCAACTGGGGGTGCGAGGAAAAGGCTCAGAATTCCGAGCCCACCCGCTGGCGGTGATGCAGGGCAGTCTGGAGCGACTGCTGATGCTGACATCTGGTCCGGACTGAAGGAACTGACAACGATTACGGACATGTCGTCTACTGTCACTGCATATGATTCTCTCACCATTGAAAGAATGGTGGAGGATTATATGAGTGACCGCATCCAAGTAGGCACGTCAGACAGTCCGTACTTATACTGGCAGGAAAAAGAGGCAATTTGGAGGCCCTTGCACAAACTGGCTTTATTCTACCTAAGTTGCCCTCCCACAAGTGTGTACTCCGAAAGAGTGTTTAGTGCCGCCGCTCACCTTGTCAGCAATCGGCGTACGAGGTTACTTCCAGAAAATGTGGAGAAGATGATGTTCATTAAAATGAATTATAATCAATTCCTCCGTGGAGACATTGACCAGCAGCAATTGCCTCAACAAAGTACACAGGGAGCTGAGATGGTGGATTCCAGTGGGGACGAATTGATAATCTGTGAGGAGCGGGATGTACACGGTGATATATCGGAGGATGATGATGAGGTGGACATCTTGCCTCTGTAGAGCCAGTTTGTGCAAGGAGAGATTAATTGCTTCTTTTTCGGTGGGGGTCCAAACCAACCCGTCATTTCAGTCACAGTCGTGTGGCAGACCCTGTCACTGAAATGATGGGTTGGTTAAAGTGTGCATGTCCTGTTTATACAACATAAGGGTGGGTGGGAGGGCCCAAGGACAATTCCATCTTGCACCTCTTTTTTCTTTGATTTTTAATTGCGTCATGTGCTGTTTGGGGAGTGTTTTTTGGAAGGGCCATCCTGCGTGACACTGCAGTGCCACTCCTAGATGGGCCAGGTGTTTGTGTCGGCCACTAGGGTCGCTTATCTTACTCACACAGCTACCTCATTGCGCCTCTTTTTTTCTTCTTTGCGTCATGTGCTGTTTGGGGAGTGTTTTTTGGAAGGGCCATCCTGCGTGACACTGCAGTGCCACTCCTAGATGGGCCAGGTGTTTGTGTCGGCCACTAGGGTCGCTTATCTTACTCACACAGCTACCTCATTGCGCCTCTTTTTTTCTTCTTTGCGTCATGTGCTGTTTGGGGAGTGTTTTTTGGAAGGGCCATCCTGCGTGACACTGCAGTGCCACTCCTAGATGGGCCAGGTGTTTGTGTCGGCCACTAGGGTCGCTTATCTTACTCACACAGCTACCTCATTGCGCCTCTTTTTTTCTTCTTTGCGTCATGTGCTGTTTGGGGAGTGTTTTTTGGAAGGGCCATCCTGCGTGACACTGCAGTGCCACTCCTAGATGGGCCAGGTGTTTGTGTCGGCCACTAGGGTCGCTTAGCTTACTCACACAGCTACCTCATTGCGCCTCTTTTTTTCTTCTTTGCGTCATGTGCTGTTTGGGGAGTGTTTTTTGGAAGGGCCATCCTGCGTGACACTGCAGTGCCACTCCTAGATGGGCCAGGTGTTTGTGTCGGCCACTAGGGTCGCTTAGCTAACTCACACAGCTACCTCATTGCGCCTCTTTTTTTCTTCTTTGCGTCATGTGCTGTTTGGGGAGTGTTTTTTGGAAGGGCCATCCTGCGTGACACTGCAGTGCCACTCCTAGATGGGCCAGGTGTTTGTGTCGGCCACTAGGGTCGCTTATCTTACTCACACAGCTACCTCATTGCGCCTCTTTTTTTCTTCTTTGCGTCATGTGCTGTTTGGGGAGTGTTTTTTGGAAGGGCCATCCTGCGTGACCCTGCAGTGCCACTCCTAGATGGGCCAGGTGTTTGTGTCGGCCACTAGGGTCGCTTAGCTTACTCACACAGCTACCTCATTGCGCCTCTTTTTTTCTTCTTTGCGTCATGTGCTGTTTGGGGAGTGTTTTTTGGAAGGGCCATCCTGCGTGACACTGCAGTGCCACTCCTAGATGGGCCAGGTGTTTGTGTCGGCCACTAGGGTCGCTTAGCTTACTCACACAGCTACCTCATTGCGCCTCTTTTTTTCTTCTTTGCGTCATGTGCTGTTTGGGGAGTGTTTTTTGGAAGGGCCATCCTGCGTGACACTGCAGTGCCACTCCTAGATGGGCCAGGTGTTTGTGTCGGCCACTAGGGTCGCTTATCTTACTCACACAGCTACCTCATTGCGCCTCTTTTTTTCTTCTTTGCGTCATGTGCTGTTTGGGGAGTGTTTTTTGGAAGGGCCATCCTGCGTGACACTGCAGTGCCACTCCTAGATGGGCCAGGTGTTTGTGTCGGCCACTAGGGTCGCTTAGCTTAGTCATCCAGCGACCTCGGTGCAAATTTTAGGACTAAAAATAATATTGTGAGGTGTGAGGTGTTCAGAATAGACTGAAAATGAGTGGAAATTATGGTTTTTGAGGTTAATAATACTTTGGGATCAAAATGACCCCCAAATTCTATGATTTAAGCTGTTTTTTAGTGTTTTTTGAAAAAAACACCCGAATCCAAAACACACCCGAATCCGACAAAAAAAATTCGGTGAGGTTTTGCCAAAACGCGGTCGAACCCAAAACACGGCCGCGGAACCGAACCCAAAACCAAAACACAAAACCCGAAAAATTTCAAGTGCACATCTCTAGATGACACCCAAATCTATCTTTCCTCTCCAGACCTCTCCCCTGCTCTCCTCACTCATATCTCCATCTGTCTCTCTGCTATCTCTTCATGGATGTACCAGCACTTTCTCAAACTTAACATGTCTAATACTGAGCTGATCATCTTCCCTCCCTCCCGCATAACCTCACCTCCTACAATCTCATTGTCTCTTGATGGCAATACTATCTCCTCTAGCCCCAAAGTGTGCTGTCTTGGAGTAATCCTTGACTCCTCCCTCTCCTTCAAACCACACATTCAGCACCTCTCACAAACCTGCCGTTTTCATTTAAAAAATATTTCCAGGGTCAGACTCTTTCTGACCAAGGATGCTACTAAGACTCTTATCCACTCACTGGTCATCTCCAGACTGGACTACTGTAATCTCCTACTGACTGGTATTCCTGACAAATACCTCTCTCCACTCCAATCTATCCTCAATGCTGCTGCTCGGCTCATTTTCCTCACCAAAACACACAAAGTCCACCTCTCCTCTCTTAGAAGACCTTCACTGGATCCCCTTCCCTTTCAGAATCCATTTCAAGCTTCTCACACTCACTTACAAAGCCCTCACTCCTCTTCCATCTACATCTCTGACCTTATCTCCCTTTACACTCCCACCCATCCTCTTCACTCTGCTAATGCACACCAACTCTCCTGCCTATGGATTACTTCCTCCCACTACTACCTTCAAGGTTTTTAATGTGCTGCACCACTTCTCTGGAATTTCCTACCTCTCCCTCTGAGACTCTCCACCTCTCTACAAAACTTCAAACGGGCTCTAAAGACCCACTACTTCACCAAACCCAGCTAAATCTCACCCTAACCCTCTGTTCCACGCTCTCTATGTACCCCATCTGTGTCACCCCTGTCTGTCTACCCCTCCCCTTTAGAATGTAAGCTCTCATGAGCAGGGCCCTCTTCCCTCATGTGCTTATCCTTTTTCTTACTTTAATGATCTTCAACTGTACCACATCCAGTAGTCTTCTGCCACCTGATACTTATTACAGTGTCATCTGCTGATGTAACTATGTGTATTTACCCTGTTCTTGTCCTATGCTGTCATCAACTGTAAGTCGCTGTTTTCCTGTTTGATTATTTGTTTATGTATTCCGTAATTGGGCGCTGCGGAACCCTTGTGGCACCATATAAATAAAGGATAATAATAATAATATAGGAATGTGGTCCGATATTTTAAAATCTCTGGATAATTTCTTGGAAGTAATAATGTTTTTGAATATCTAAGGGAATACAAGACTTGTGCAAATTGAGATAAAACGTATGGGCATATGACCAGAATTTTGCTTCTTCCACATCTTTATTAATGTAAACAGAGAGACCTACTAAACAGAAAAAGTTTTTTTACAGAGACATAAAAAAGAAAGACTATATATGCCTTTTCTGGAGCACACTTTCCTATATGAATGTTAAAATTTAACTTTTATTCCCATTGTTTAAAATTCAAGGCGAATTGCAACTCTTAAAATATATATCATATGAATGCATAAATAGCTAGAAAATTAATAAATACAATAGCAAAAGTATAAACAATTGCGGTTAACCGGGAACTGTTACCCGCCAGTAGGTCTATCCATAGACTGCATGGGGTTTTGTGGGCGCTCTGTTGGCCACCTAAGCCAGAACAAATTTTTTTGGAGAAAGGAAAAATATTTAATGTTAGGAATTTGTATATACTCCCTTTATTGTCAGTTCATTGATAGCATATGTAATTTCCATGGCACACCACCAATCAGATGTGTGGGTGACACAAGTACCCCATTCTAGAATAGATTCATCAAAGTATCCAAGAAAAATATGTAGCAAGGCAATAAATTGTCTGTCTTAAATTAATTGAATTGTACAATAATCAGATCCTTTTGAATGAATTTAACACTGCATAAATAGCTACAATACTGATACCTAACTCCAAAAAAGCAATACTTTTTGCATATATGGTTTATATCGTGATTGGGGTATCTATCTGTTATGCCCCCCAATCAAACCTATTAATAACCCCTTAAGGGACAAGCTCGGCCAAATGTTCCAGTTCAACCAGGGAAATTTGTGACACACATATTTTGAACTGTGATTAGGCTTAATTAAACATATTCAACACCTTCATACACCTGCAAGTATCAAGCATAAACAAATATAATTGTGCTCATCTATCCATGCATATGAACACCATAGATGGAATTATATGAGCCACACTGCTTACTAGCATAAGATCATTCAGTAACATATATTGTTGTTTATATTAATTGTGCTCATAATGACATATATTGCGCTTTATGCAAAAAAAGGGTGCTCATAGTAAAGATTTGTAAGAACCAGAGTTAATGGGAGCAGATGGTCTTCTGCTGTCCTGTATCTGTATTCACATCGAATACAGACTGAGAGAGACACACAAGCTGCCACTCTGGTTGAAGAGAGTAGAGAGGAGCTTGCTACTGCTTTTGCTATATTGCTGCTCAGAGAGCCCTGATGCCGTTCTGTGTAGTTAGTCAGCATAGGGCATCCCGGCTGCTGCAATGAGTGGGCCCGTTCCTATATAAAAATATGAGAGGTGAAGGTTGTGCACAGTTTAAAACATATTTGCCTGTCTCCCTGGCCTGGTTTGCGCCGCCATGTCCCCAGCAAATAAAGGGGGTATTGCTGCCGTGAGGTGGTGAAGAGAGCGACCGCCGGTGTCCATATACCCGGAAGTCGGACCCGGCCCGGAACCGGAAATTACGTACGTTTCGCTGTGAGGAACTTGATCACGGTCGCCTAGTGACAGATCTCCTCCCTTGAGTTTTTATGTATTGCGGGCACCATTTTGGCTGAGTTTTCTCCACCACCTGCAGACTGCTTGAAAGCCTTATTAATCACTTCTAGTGCTCAAAATTTTTGTGTTACAATTCTGTAAGTAGATTATTTATCATTATCCCACTTGTAATAAAGGCCCTCATTCCGAGTTGTTCGCTCGCAAGCTGCTTTTAGCAGCATTGCACACGCTAAGCCGCCGCCTACTGGGAGTGAATCTTAGCTTAGCAGAATTGCGAACGAAGTATTCGCAATATTGCGAAAAGATTTATCTGGCAGTTTCTGAGTAGCTCGAGACTTACTCTTCCAGTGCGATCAGTTCAGTGCTTGTCATTCCTGGTTTGACGTCACAAACACACCCAGCGTTCGCCCAGACACTCACCCATTTCTCCAGCCACTCCCGCGTTTTTCCCAGAAACGGTAGTGTTTTTTCACACACTCCCATAAAACGGGCAGTTCCGCCCAGAAACACCCACTTCCTGTCAATCACACTACGATCACCAGAACGAAGAAAAAAGCTTGTAATGCCATGAGTAAAATACCAATCTTCATAGCAAATTTACTTGGCGCAGTCGCAGTGCGAACATTGCGCATGCGCAATTAGCGGAAAATCGCTGCGATGCGAAGAAAATTACCAAGCGAACAACTCGGAATGAGGGCCAAAGAGCGAGCGAAAATAATATAAAACCTCTGGATGAATTTGTCTTAATGGGAAGATATTTATGGAACTTTGCTTGTGTGTGTTGTTGTTATTAACCCATTATATGCATGCCGGGCCAATTCATAGTTTAAAAAAAACCTTTTTCTGAATATTAGTCTTTGTTGACTGTTGTCTAGGAGCACCGCCAACTAAGTGCTGTAAATAGATTCACTCAGATACAGCCTATATGTTGGTAAACAATAATGTAACACTGTATAATTAATCCAGTGCGGTTTCAAAACAAGATCTAGTAAACAGTCTGATATATACTAAAAGAAAGAATCTTGGAAAATGCAGACATATCGGGAAGTCTGAGACAGCTATTCTATCTATGTTGCAGTAATCTACTCCTGGGTATCTTGGGCTTTTTGGCCTGCCACACAAATTTGGTGAAAGCTGCTATACCTAGTTTTGTGTTTATTCGACAGATATCTATAGGAAGCATCACAGCTTATTAGTATTTTTTGGTTTAAAAAGGGCTCTTCTACCTACGTAGTAATGAAGCCAATTAACTGCGAGAGCATGCCTTTAATATGAGGAGTCAAGTTATAAGCATATAAATATGATCTGTCTGACGGAATATGAACTACCAGATACTTAAAGGAAAAACATGCTATTTTATTCCCAAATTGTCAACACAAACTCAGCAGACCTCTGGGGATCTGGTCTCAAGTCAACTGCACTTAGGTCAACACTCATTAGGTCGACCACTATTGGTCAACATGTATTGGGTCGATGTGGTCTATTGGTCGACATGGTCACTATGTCGACATGGACAAGGTCGACATGGAAAAAGGTCAACATTAGTTTTTTTCTTTAAATCCTTTTTTTAACTTTTTCATACTTTACAATCCACGTGAACTATGATTGGAATTAGTAACCTGTGCCGATAACAGCGGTAGCAGAGAGAGGCACCATGCCTGAAGCACGGCAAGTGAACTGAGCCATGCAAGGGTACACGGTGCACTAATTGGGGTTCCCGGTCACTTTATGACAAAAACGACACAATTTTAAAAACAAAACAAAACATGTCAACATTTTTCCATGTTGACTTTGTTCATGTCTACCTAATGACTGTGTTGACATATTTCAGGTGTCGACCTGGCCACTGTTGACCAATATTGGTCGATGCAATGACTGTTGACCTACTTACTCTCGACCATATGATCCACACCAGACCTCTGGAGGGGACACTAGAGAATAATACTGACACTTCACATTTCTAGATATTAGTTTTATATCCCACGAAGGAGGTAAAGCAGAATATACAGTAGTTTGTAGAATAATCAGGATGGATCGAACAGTGTAAGAGATATGTAAGCATCATACATGAAAATGGAAACTTTCATTTCTATAGGGCATACACAAATAAACAACAAAAAGAAAGGATTACGTAGGGTATCAGCCAGGGGTTCCAGAACTATAGCAAAGATTAATGGAAATAGGAAGCACTCCTGACTTGTAACTCTAAAGATGGGGAAGGGAGAGGAGATATATTGTACCCATTGCCAAGGACTATTGGTAAGGACCATTGTCAGAATGTAGCATACCAATAATATTAATTTATTTGGGACTACAGCCAAATCAACAGAGTTTCCTAGAGATGTTACAAAACTACAAGTTCAAAGGCCTTTGCAGTATTAAATGGTAATAAAGTGTCAGAGTCACTCCTAAAGTAGGAAACTTTCTTTTGGAGAATGGCAGCTAAGTGTCTCCAAAAAATTGTAATGGAGTGCCTGCCCCAGATAAACCCCGCCTGATCTGGATTTATAATGGAAAGGAGAACCAATTTCAGACTTTCTGCTAGAATCTTTGTGAACAATTTTTTATCCATATTTAGCAGAGCAATTAGGGTGGTATGATCAAGGTTATTCTGGGTCATGACCTGGTTTTGGAAGGACTTAAATCAAGGCTTTGTCCAACTCAAGATAAAGTACTTTCTCTAATAAGAGAGATTAAAACATCCACCTGAGGAGGAAGGATTTTAGGTTGCAAAAGTTAGAAAACTTCAACTTTTAGGCTGTCAAGGCATTGTGATTTCATGGGT
Organism: Pseudophryne corroboree; assembly: GCF_028390025.1. Lineage (NCBI taxonomy): Eukaryota > Metazoa > Chordata > Amphibia > Anura > Myobatrachidae > Pseudophryne > Pseudophryne corroboree. The sequence goes on from NC_086449.1 coordinate 15,754,423, forward strand.
TTAAGTAATTGAATAGTAGCTTCCACTTTTTCTGAACCAATGAGTTCTAATCACATGGAAAGGTACTCATCAGAGACTTGGGGTACAGAAAAATATTCCCTGAATGTTGCTTATTTTTCTAAATTAGGGGAATTCTGAGCAGAAAAGTCAGCATACAATTTCTGGGACATTTTTACAATGTCTCCTCCAGTAAAACTAGTGTGTCCATTGGCATCTTTAGGAGCTTGAATATCTGGATTCTATCTGCCGCCTTGGAGTAGAGTAGACAAGAGGCCTGCTTTATTATCATATTTATGAACCCAAAATGCACTTTCATAGAGAGTTTTATTTCCAAGTTGATCTAATAATTTTTCAATATAAATTTTGTTAGTTTTATAGGAATGCAGATTTCTGGGGGAAGGGGAATGTTTCATGGCCTGATAAAATGTAGTAAGTTCAGTTTGTTCAAGGAGAAGTGACCAAGTTATTTCCCTTTTAAATTTGGCAGAGTATGACATGATAGCACCCTACAAGGTAGCTTTCGACAGCTGGCCAATAGGTTAATAGATCGCGGGCATGGGCTTCATTATTGAAGGTAAAGTTATCCCATTCTTCCACAGCATATCTTGAAATTTGTGGAAGTTTGCCAATGTAGAAGGAAAATGTCAATAAGCACCAGTGTTAATGGCAAATTCAAACAGGAGCATGGTCCGATACTATGATAGGGTCTATGCCAACCTACTGGATATGGAAGAGGAGAACAACCAATAATTAATCACACAGAATGATTTATGTGGAGGTGAAAAGTATGGTGGTCATTCCGAGTTGTTCGCTCGGTAATTTTCTTTGCATCGCAGCGATTTTCCGCTAATTGCGCATGCGCAATGTTCGCACTGCGACTGCGCCAAGTAAATTTGCTATGAAGTTTGGTATTTTACTCACGGCATTACGAGGTTTTTTCTTCGTTCTGGAGATCGGAGTGTGATTGACAGGAAGTGGGTGTTTCTGGGCGGAAACTGGCCGTTTTATGGGTGTGTGTGAAAAAACGCTACCGTTTCTGGGAAAAACGCGGGAGTGGCTAGAGAAACGGAGGAGTGTCTGGGCGAACGCTGGGTGTGTTTCTGACGTCAAACCAGGAACGACAAGCACTGAACTGATCACACTGGAACAGTAAGTCTCGATCTACTCAGAAACTGCACAGAGAAGTCTTTTCGCAATATTGCGAATCTTTCGTTCGCAATTTTGCTAAGCTAAGATTCACTCCCAGTAGGTGGCGGCTTAGCGTGTGCAATGCTGCTAAAAGCAGCTTGTGAGCGAACAACTCGGAATGAGGGCCTATGTGTATTCTCAAGAGGTAGGGTTATGAAGTCTCCAGATATGTATGACATACCAATATTAGTGTTACGACCCGGATGCTCAGGACTGGAGAGATCTTATACAGTAGTCCAGAGCAGCAGGACGTAATGCTGGGAAAGGGAAACGGAATGGGAAATGTTACTACCTGGAGGCTCAGTACTGGAGAGGTCTTATACAGTAGTCCAGAGCAGCAGGATGTAATGCAGGGAAATGGAATGGGAATAGCCCCTGGCACCCTACCTCCGTTGTTTTACCCGTGCTGTCAATTCACTCTTGCAAGACTATGGTTTCTTGGGCCCATGGCAGCCGCGTTTGAAGGGCGGATTAAGTCTGCCCAACTCCGATGCCCCCTCAGGTCTTAAGGAGAGACAAAGAGTGAACTGAGACAGGGTAATAACAAGGGGCCCTCTAACTGAAACAACAAGGCCAGGGGCTACTGGCTAACCTAAAACAAAAAGTATGCGTGGCTTGCCGCCAAGTAAAAGGACAACCAAAGATACCACTTGTCCACTCCCCTACACGGCACAGCCGAGCTCCGGGGAGGACAATGGAAGCGGAAACCTCCGCAATGCTCCAGTACAAACAAAACAATACTAAAGCGGCCTAGGCCGCAACACGCGGCAAGGCCGCCACTCACGAAACCCGGGTGAGAACCCCAACCGACTGCCACAGATAAATGAGGACCAGAAGCATTCCCAGGACCGGCTAACGAACTCCAAGATACAGGAACTCAGGGAGCAGGACGGACCGGATACGACAGACCAAGAACAGACGTTCACCAAACATGAGCAGCATGCAGGAAGATATCACCGGCGTTAGTGTGAGGCACTGAGGAGGCATATAACAGGGGACCCTCCAATAGAAACACAAAGGCTAATGAACAAATGCCGTGCAGCTGCTTTGCTGCACGAGCAGGGGAAAACAGGTGAATGCTGATTAGTGCAACGGGGAACGCGGTCCGCCTGTGGCGTCCCCGTTGCTAAGGACCCGGCGGCCCTGCACGCACGGCGTCCTAGCGTTGCCAGGGAGCCGGCGGCTAGCGCACGCCTAGCGTCCCGGCGTTGCTAGGCACCACGCAGAAGAAACAAGAAGAGAGGCGTGGCGCCCGTGACCGCTGCTCTGTCAGCGAGCGGGCGCACCGCCGCGCCTAGCAGTACCCCCCCCCTTGAGGAGGGGTTACAGAACCCCTAGAGCTGGGTTTCTGAGGAAACTCCTGAAAAAATACCCTCTTAAGTCTTGAAGCATGTAAATCTTTATCCAACACCCAAGACCTTTCTTCAGGGCCATAGCCTTTCCAGTGGACCAAAAAATAAAGTCAGCCCCGAGACATCTTAGAATCTAGAACCTTCTCCACCAAGTACTCCTGCTGCCCCTGCACATTCACCGGAAGTCTACTCCGGGAAGCCCTCCGAAGAAATCTCCTGGAGGAAAAATACTGTTTCAGAAGGGAACAGTGAAACATATTGCCAATCTTTAGTGATCTCGGTAAACGTAATCGAAAGGCAACTGGGTTGACCTTTTTAATGATAAGGAACGGTCCAATAAATTTGGGTCCTAATCTAGCCGAGGGCTGTCGGAGCCTGATGTTGCGGGTTGACAACCACACCTTATCTCCCACCTTAAACGTGCATGGGCGCCGGGACCTGTCTGAAAAAATCTTTTCTCGGAAGGCAGCCTTCTTGAGGGCAAGGTGAACTTTTCTCCAAATAATTCTAAGACGGGAAGTTAAGGTCAACGAAGAGACTGGAACATGAGGGTAAAAAGAATTTGCTCTAGGATGGAAACCCAACACTGAAAAGAACGGAGACTCCTTGGTGGAGGAATGACAAGAGTTATTAAAAGCAAACTCAGCCAACGGCAGAAATTCAGACCAATCATTCTGAAGTTTGGCCGAATATAACCATAAGTACTATTTTAATGACTGATTTACATGTTCAGTTTGTCCGTTAGACTGGGGATGATATCCAGATGTTAAAGAAAGTTTCATATTCAATGAGGCACAAAAACGTTTCCAGAATCGTGCAATGAATTGTGACCCCGATCAGAGACAATATCCGTGGGTAAACCATGGAGCCTGAACACATGGCGGAGGAACAAAACTGCTAACCCTTGAGCAGAGGGTAACCGGGGGAGAGAAATGAAATGAGCCATTTTACTAAAATGGTCTACCACCACCCAAATGACTCGAAGGCCCGCAGAAAGAGGAAGGTCCACCACGAAATCCATGGATATATGTGACCATGGCCTGAGAGGAATGGCTAGAGGCATGAGTTGCCCGACTGGCAACGCTCGATCAACCTTGAACTGAGCACAAACCTGACAGGAACGGACAAATTCTTTAACATCTTTAGAGAGACTAGGCCACCACACCGAACGAGATACTAGTTCCAAGGTCTTAGTGATACCTGGATGACCAGACACGTTGTTGTCATGGAACTCAGCTAGAACAGAGCCTCTCAGAAATTCAGGGACAAAAAGACGATCAGCAGGAGTAGCTTTGGGAGCCTGCTGTTGAAGCTGGACCAGCTGTGTAAATAAATCCTGTGTGAGGCCTGCCCGGATGATAGATGATTGAACAATGGGGGTGGTGGCAGGATGGTTATTGTGAACTGGAAGAAAACAACGTGACAGGGCGTCAGCTTTCGTATTCTTGGAACCGGGCCTGAAGGTGATAATAAACCTGAAATGAGTGAAAAACAATGCCAAAAGTGCCTGCCGAGCATTAAGTTGTTTAGCTGACTCAATATATTGCAGGTTCTTATGGTCAGTAAACACTGTAATGGTATGCCTAGCACCTTCCAGCCAATGCCTCCATTCCTCAAAAGCCCATTTAACTGCCAACAATTCTTGATTACCAACATCATAGTTGGATTCTGCGGAGGAGAATTTCCTGGACATGAAGGCACAAGGGTGTAACTCCTGAGACTCCGGATCTTTCTGAGAAAGGATAGCCCCCACTCCAACCTCTGAGGCATCTACCTCGACTATAAAGGGGAGCTCCGGGTTAGGATGTCTGAGAATAGGAGCCGAGACAAAGGCCTGCTTCAAGGCCAGAAAGGCAGACTCAGCTTCTGGCGACCAATTGGAAGGGTCTGCTCCTTTTTTAGTCAAGGCTACAATTGGAGCGACCAAATCAGAAAAGGCATGAATGAAATGCCTATAATAATTTGCAAACCCTAAAAAGCGCTGAATTGCTTTTAAATTTGTGGGTTGCGTCCAATTAAGGATGGCCTGGAGTTTTTTCGGTTCCATATAAAACCCCTGGGGAGAAATAATATACCCCAAAAAAGACACTTCCGTGATGTGGAAATCACATTTCTCAAGTTTAGCATATAAATGATTCTCCCGTAGCTTTTGAAGAACCAGACGCACATGGGAAACATGTTGTTCCAAAGACTCGGAGTAGATCAAGATGTCGTCTAAATAAACGACTACAAACTTCCCAAGAAAGTCACGAAGCACATCATTAATAAGGTCTTGAAATACCGCAGGCGCATTAGACAGCCCAAATGGCATCACCAGGTATTCATAATGACCTGACTGAGTGCTGAAAGCCGTCTTCCACTCATCCCCAGATCTTATTCGGATGAGGTTATAAGCTCCTCTAAGATCGATCTTAGAGAAGATGACGGCAGAGCGTAACTGATCAAAGAGCACTGAAATTAATGGCAAGGGATAGGTGTTCTTAACAGAAGTTTTATTCAGAGCCCGAAAGTCAATACATGGTCTGAGCGACCCATCTTTTTTCTCAACAAAAAAGAACCCTGCACTCAATGGAGACTTCGAGGGCCTAATGAAACCTTTTTTCAGGCTCTCCTGAATGTAATTATCCATAGCCGTGGTTTTTGGCCCAGACAGGGCATATAATCTCCCCTTAGGTAAAGTGGCATCTGGAATTAAGTCAATAGTACAATCATAGGACCGATGGGGAGGCAGAATGTCCGCGTTACCTTTGGAAAAAACATCGGCAAAATCCTGATATTCCAAAGGAATAGATTCTGGGGTAACAGCCGCAACCCGAACTGGATGGGAAATACACTCCTTGCAACAAAAAGGACCCCATTGGGAAATCTCCCCAGAACGCCAATCTATGGTGGGATTATGAAAGGCAAGCCAGGGGTGACCCAAAACTACTGGAACTGCCGGACAATGTGTAAGGTAAAATTTTATTTCTTCTGAATGTAGGGCCCCCACTGTCAGCAATACTGGAGGTGTGCGGTGAGTAATAACCCCATTGAAAAGCGGACCCCCATCCAAGCCGTGCATGGTGATACGTCTATCTAAGGGTATCTGTGGAACGCCTAAAGCCTTAGCCCAAGCTAAATCCATAAAATTTCCTGCAGCTCCACTGACGACGAAGGCCGACACCAACGAACTGAGGCTGCCAAAGGAAATCTTTACCGGAACTAATAAAGAATCTTTAGAGGAGATAAACTGCAGACCTAAGTGAACCCCCTCACCATTCACTTGGTCAAAGCGTTTTCCGACTTATTCGGGCAACTACGTGCGAAATGCCCCTTGCCACCACAATACAAACAGAGACCAGATTTTAGCCTTCTGGTCCTTTCCTCTTGGGACAGCCGGGAGAAACCCATCTGCATGGGCTCCTCGACGTCCTCAGGAAAAGTGTATACACATGGACTAGGCCTAAAAGTTGTTCTTCTTTCAGCCCTCCGCTCTCGGAGACGATGATCAATTTTAATGGCAAGCGCCATGAGTTTGTCTAGAGTCTCAGGAGCGGGGTACTGAAGGAGACTGTCTTTAATAATTTCAGACAAACCGAGGCGAAACTGACTGCGCAGGGCCGGGTCATTCCAGCCACAGTCGTTCGACCAACGGCAAAACTCGGTACAATATGCTTCTGCTGGACCTTTCCCTTGCTTTTGAGCACGCAGATGGCTCTCAGGGTCATCATACAAAAGGCCTAAGGATTTAAAAAAGGCGTCTACTGATAGCAAGGCAGCATCATCTGATTTTAGCCCAAAAACCCAGGTCTGTGGATCACCTTGGAGTAAAGATATGACAATCCCGACCCGTTGGGACTCAGTACCGGAAGAACGAGGCTTTAAACGAAAATAAAGCTTACAAGCTTCTTTAAAATTAAAAAGATCCTTCCGACTACCCAAAAAATGATCAGGTAAATGCATCTTCGGTTCAGGAACCACACTCGGGGAGGCTCACAAAAGATCTTCCTGCGATCTCACCCGAAGAGAAAGATCCTGAACCATCTGAGTTAACTCCTGAATCTGGTTGGCCAAAAGCAGACTGAGATTTGGACCTAACCCTGCTGGATTCATGAGGACGAATTTCTAGGCCCACCAATACAAAAAATAAAACCCTCTTTTTATTTTTTATATGGGCCGGTGATAATGTTACGACCCAGATGCTCAGGACTGGAGAGATCTTATACAGTAGTCCAGAGTAGCAGGACCTAATGCTGGGAAAGGGAAACGGAATGGGAAATGTTACTACCTGGAGGCTCAGGACTGGAGAGGTCTTATACAGTAGTCCAGAGCAGCAGGATGTAATGCAGGGAAAAGGGAAACGGAATGGGAATAGCCCCTGGCACCCTACCTCCATTGTTTTACCAGTGCTGTCAATTCACTCTTGCAAGACTATGGTTTCTTGGGCCCATGGCAGCCGCGTTTGAAGGGCGGATTAAGTCTGCCCAACTCCAATGCCCCCTCAGGTCTTAAGGAGAGACAAAGAGTGAACTGAGACAGGGTAATAACAAGGGGCCCTCTAACTGAAACAACAAGGCCAGGGGCTACTGGCTAACCTAAAACAAAAAGTATGCGCGGCTTGCCGCCAAGGAAAAGGACAACCAAAGATACCACTTGTCCACTCCCCTACACGGCACCGCCGAGCTCCGGGGAGGACAATGGAAGCGGAAACCTCCGCAATGCTCCAGTACAAACAAAACAATACTAAAGCGGCCTAGGCCGCAACACGCGGCAAGGCCGCCACTCACGAAACCCGGGTGAGAACCCCAACCGACTGCCACAGGTAAATGAGGACCAGAAGCATTCCCAGGACCGGCTAACGAACTCCAAGATACAGGAACTCAGGGAGCAGGACGGACCGGATACGACAGACCAAGAACAGACGTTCACCAAACATGAGCAGCATGCAGGAAGATATCACCGGCATTAGTGTGAGGCACTGAGGAGGCATATAACAGGGGACCCTCCAATAGAAACACAAAGGCTAATGAACAAATGCCGTGCAGCTGCTTTGCTGCACGAGCAGGGGAAAACAGGTGAATGCTGATTAGTGCAACGGGGAACGCGGTCCGCCTGTGGCGTCCCCGTTGCTAAGGACCCTGCGGCCCTGCACGCACGGCGTCCTAGCGTTGCCAGGGAGCCGGCGGCTAGTGCGCGCCTAGCGTCCCGGCGTTGATAGGCGCCGTGCAGAAGAAACAAGAAGAGAGGCGAGGCGCCCGTGACCGCTGCTCTGTCAGCGAGCGGGCGCACCGCCGCGCCTAACAATTAGGGCTAGGTCTAGAATGTAAGAATCTGGGTAAGGGTAAAAACTGTTAATATAGTTCAAAAATAAGGTTTTACCATATTTATTGGGTGCATACATGCACAAGAATGTATCTGTGAGCAGCAATCATCAAATCCATGACAACATATCTACCAGCTGTATCAGAGAGGGTAGATTGTATAAGTACATCTACATGCTTGCATATTAAAATGCAACTTCTCCAGATATCGCGTATGAGGTAAAGGCTAAAACTCTATGCCTCAACATATTAAGTTTATCATGTTCTGTCTCTGTCCTGAAGCAGATAAACATTAACACCTTGATGCACCTAGATGAGATAGGTAAATTCAGTTTTCTTTTTAATTTGGGAATATATGCCTTTCAAATTCCACAAACAGAATTTCAGTGGTCTCATGTGCAGGAAGCTTATGTAGATAATTAGTCCAGCAAGCCAGGAGACTGGAAGGGTAAGACAAAGGAAGCAGGGGGAAAGAGACAAAGATATCCATGAGAAATAACATATCAAACAATGTACAAAAATCTAAGAGAGAAACTTGTGATCGTATGTGGCAGTAATTGCTATAATCTACAGTATATTAAAAATATTAGCAAGAATCCCTATGTTCAGCGGAAATAAAGTAACAAGAGAGATGAGCAATAGCATTCTCATAAATTATTAAAACTTCAAAATCAGAAAAACAGTATGAAGAATAGTTATTCTGCCCCTTCACTCAGTAGAAGTACTCTTAGGGGTAGTGGAACAGTCACGATCCTCCTCAACCAGGAACTCCTGGGCATAGCTGGTTATGTAAAAGCTTTAAAATATTTCCCATGAAATATACAAAGCTGAGCTGGATATAGCAGTGCAAATTTGCAATCTGAGCAAGCTAACTCAGTGCAGATAGGAGCCATGCCTTGACGTGCTGTAGTAACTTCTGCAGAGTAATCTTGCAAAAGACACAGTCATTCATCATTCCATGCAATAGAACCTGCCCATCAAACTGCAGACCAGATATTGACTTCATGTTTAAAATTGAGACTTTTAAAAATAATGGCTGTGAGTCTAGTATCCATGTTAATCGGTACACTCATTTAATCTCAACATTTTGAAGAGTACTACCCAAAAGTTCCAAAGAACAATCTCTAAGAATTGAAGTAAGGATGGACCCTTGATTGATTCCAGTAGACCATAGGTTCTCAAACTCGGTCCTCAGGACCCCACACAGTGCATGTTTTGCAGGTCTCCTCACAGAATTACAAGTGAAATAATTAGCTCCACCTGTGGACCTTTTCAAATGTGTCAGTGAGTAATTAATACACCGGTGCACCTGCTGGGTTACCTGCAAAACATGCACTGTGTGGGGTCCTGAGGACCGAGTTTGAGAACCCCCGCAGTAGACCAATGAGGTCCAGCTTGTTTATATGTGATCTGTTCTTAAGGTTATCTATTTTATTTTTCATTTGGTACTTTTTTTGGCATTTGAGATACAATATCCTTAAATTCTAAGAGTTCTTGAATACTTTTGAAAAGCCTTGTTCATTAGTAGAAACCTGACAAGATGTAGTGGCCAACTGATCTTTAAGCTTACAAATGGCTTTCTGCAACTGTATTTGCCTGAACAGCCATAAGAGGCTCCATAGTGTCCTTAATGGCCCTGACAATATCAGTAACATAGTTAATGAGGTTGAAAAGAGGCAAAATGCCCATCTGGTTCAACCTGTATTCTGTATTAAGAAGTGCATAATATAACGCATCAGCTGAAGTAATGGTGTTGTACCAATTGACAACTATATTTTGTATCACTCCCATATACATAATGTCAATATATTAAGTGCTATAGTCTTGGACACTTTTTTTCAGCTAGAAAACTGGTTGTACCAATTTACAACTATATTTTGTATCACTCCCATATACATAATGTCAAAATATTAAATGCTATAGACTTGGACACTTTTTTTCAGCTAGAAAACTGTTCAATCCAATTTTAAATGCATTTACAAAGTCCGCCATTATTACCTTCTCCGACAGGGAATTCTAAATCCTTATTGCCCTTACAGTGAAGAACCCTTTACTACGTTTTGTACGGAATTTTCTATCCTCTAGCCTCAGTGAGTGCCCATGTGTCCTATACAGAGTTCAATTAATAAACAAATTCCCTGCTAACTCTTTGTATTGACCCTTTACATATTTGAAGATATTAATGTCACCTCATAGTCTCCTCTTTTCAAGAGAATACATATTTAACCTAGTAAGCCTTTCCTCGTACTCCAGTGTCTCAAAACCTTTAATCAGTTTAGTAGCTCGCCTTTGAACTCTTTTGAGCTCCCAGATATCTTTTTTATAACATGGTGGCTAAAATTGAACACAATATTCCTGGTGCGGACGTACCAATTATTTATACAGAGGTAGGATTACATCCTCGTACCTTGTGTCAATACCCAATCTTATGCACGCCTTCTTTGTTGCATTTTGACTTTGTGTACTGTTATTAAGCCTATTATCTATGAGCACCCTCAAAATCTTTTTCCACTATTGTTACCCCTATATTTTCCCCATTAAGTGTGTATAATGCAAGTTTCTTTTTAATCGCAAAGTGCATAACTTTGCATTCTTCAATATTGAACCTCATTCCCCATTTAGACGTCCAGGTTTCAAGTTTAAGTAAGTCATTCTGTAGAGACTCCACATCGATTTCTGAATTAATTACCTTACACAGTTTAGTATCATCTGCAAAGATTGACACTGCTTCCCAGGCCTATTCCTAGATCATTAATAAATATATTGAACAGTAGTGGGCCAAGTACAGACCCTTGTGGCATTCCGCTGACTACTGGTGCCGAGCTGGAGAACATGCCATTGACCACTACTCGTTGTACCCTGTTATCCAGCCAATTACCTATCCATGTACAAATAGTATTTCCTAGGCCACGTTCCCTTAATTTGATGATCAGTCTCCTGTGAGGCACTGTATCAAAGGCTTTTGCAAAATTTAAAAAGATCACATCCACTGGTTTGCCCTGGTCAGCATTTTCACTCACTTCCTCGTAGAAGCTAATTAAGTTAGTTTGACACGATCTGTCCCTCACAAACCCATGCTGACTCTTGCTAAAAAATGTAGTATTCCGCAGATAATCCTCTATGCTATCCCTCAAAATTCCTTCCAATATTTTACCCACTATAGAGGTTATACTAACTGGTCTATAGTTCCCAGGATGATTTTTAGATCCCTTTTTAAATAATGGCACTACCTCAGCTATACGCCAATCCCTTGGTACTATACCTGATCAAACTAAACTTGGAAAATCAAGTATAAGGGTCTTGCTAGCTATGCCCTAAGCTCCATAATAACCCTGGGTGAAAACCATCTGAGCCCAGTGATTTATTAATCTTTATGTTGCTTAGCCTCTCCAGGACTACTTCCTCACTTAAACAAGCATCTAGCAAAGAATCATTACCTTCACTGTTGTTATGCACTTCTATCACCTTTTGATCCACCCTGGTGAATATTGATGGAAAAAAAATTGTTAAATATATCTGCTTTTATTTTGTCATCATTTATCAAGGCTCCCAGTTCATCTTTTAATGGGCCTACATTCTCCTTTTTAAATCACTTACTATTTAGGTATTTATAAAACTTTTTAGAATTGGCTTTACTCTCTATAGCGATTTGCCTTTCGTTTACAATTTTAGCTGCTCTTAATGCTTTTTTGCATCTTTTATTGCATTCCTTGTAATACTGGAATGACTCCTCCACTCCAATGGATTTAAATGCTGTCAAAGCATGCCTCTTTTTAGCCATTTATTTTTTGACCTCCTTATTTGTTAATGTGTTTAGAAATCTGCTGCTCCTAGTTTTTACACATGAATCATTACTTCAATTTATATCTCAATAATTGAAATCCCCTATCACTAGGATGTCCCCCATACCCGCAGCTTTTTCAATTTGCTGCAAGAGTTGTTCCTCCTCATGTATGCTAATATCCGGTTGTTTGTAGCACGTGCCAATGACTTTTTTTTTTTTCAATGCCCCCACTTGTGATCACAACCCATAGCGATTCCATCATATCTCCAGTCCCCTCGTAAATAACATCTATTAAGTTTGGTTTTAGAGATGGTTTAACATAGAGACATACCCCTCCTTCCCTTTTTGTAGCCCTATCCCTCCTGAAAAGTGAATATCCCTACAAATTTGCAACCCAGTCATGGAAGCCGTCCCACCATGTTTCCGTAATACCTATAATATCATATTGATTTTTTGATACAAGCCATTCCAGTTCTCCTATTTTACCTGATAGGCTTCTTGCATTCACATGCATACATTTTAGCTTACTATTTCCCTTGCCCATTTGTTTTAATGCTATCTTATCATTATTTACAAGTGCCTTTCTAGAATTACTCTTAATGACTGTTATTCTCCTCCCTCCCTTAGCGCACTACCATACTTAATACAGCCTTTTTTTACTACTATCCCTATTTGACCTATTAGGTCTTTCTAACCCCCCAACCTTCCTGATGTAGGTATTTTCCCTTATGCTGTGGACATAATTTTCTAAATACCGGACTGTTGAATGATAATCATTGTAATTTAATAACTTGGGAATATCATGGGCAATACCTTTGTTAGTAATTCCTGTGCCGGCTGATTTTTCCCTCCCCCCTTCACCACCCCCATATTGTTCACTACCCCCAAACTTATTTTTCTCACTTTTTGACCTGGATCTTATAGCTAAACCCTCGCCCCAGGCTCCTAGTTTAAAAGCTCCTCCAACCTTCTAACCATTCTGCCCCCAGCACCACAGCCCCCTCCTCATTCAGGTGCAACACATCATGACAAAAAAGATGGTGTCTGACTAAGAAGTCTACCTAGTGTTGTAAGAACACAAACCCCTCCTTCCTACACCAGTTTCTAAGCCACACATTTACCTCCCTAATCTCCCTCTGTCTCCCTTAACTAGTGTGAGTCTGGTGTAGGTTTAGAGGGCAGGGCCAGGTTTTGAGATATCTATAAAAGGATCTCTAGATGAAGGAGAGAGTTGGCGACATCATCAATTCCGTGACAAGGGTAATGAGCATGAAGTGGATGAGCGCCTATTATGAGAAGTTCATGTGAAAGGAGAGTCAGACTACACACTGCATATATTTCAATGAGGACTATTGTAGGTATAGGAATATTACCATCAGTTAGAAGATATTAATGTAGAAAATATATCACTGGAGATAATACTTACTAAATGTTGGCAATCTGGATGCCGGTTGTCACATGACTGGCCACAACATCCAAACACTGAAGATCCCAACATTGGATGGGGTAAGTATTTCTGCCCCCTGTCCCTTACCCTGACCCTAACCCTCAGGAGTGTCAGCTATGGATTATCCCTCTAGGGTTGTTGCTTATGGCTAACCTCAGGAGGATAATGGCTAGAGCTAACCCCCCAAGTGCATAACCCTCTCCCCTAGTGCCTAACCATAACTCTCCCCCTGGGCCTGATCCATAACCCTGAATCCCAATACTCACCTTTGGGATGTTGGTTGTTGGTGATTCAGCGTGGTCTCCTGAGTGGTTTCAGGATTCTGGTGTTGTTCACATGACCGCAGGCATCCTGACAACTGGGATTCTGAACACATCCCCTCTGAAGAACTTGCAAGTATCATAAATGCAAAAATTATGTCATGCAGGTTTGCACCTATTATAGTGGAAGGAAGATGTCTTCCTACATAAGTATTGATAGTATATAGAAGCTCACAGATTATGTTTCTTAGTCAGCACCAGTATATCAGGAGTGAACACAGGCATAGACTAAAAGGGAGACCTGTACCAGTAAGATAAATAATTTGCAGGGGCATGACCACTGTGCAGACAGGAAAGAATTTATGCAGTATTAGTATCAGTGAAGAGTCGAGTCCTGGTCTGCAGGTATGGGCGAGTAAATTGTGGACAGACTGCTGGGAGAGAGTTAAAAACCTGAATTTATGACTCACCAGCAGGATAGTATCAGTGTCTCAGTGTCCTGAGTAGCAGAATATCAGGACAGCCTCTCCAGTGGAATCAGGTGATGGAAATGTGGGGAGAGAGTTTTATACCTTCTGCCCTACTGTGTTTTTATAAAGCAGCCAGACTGCATTGAGAAGATCTGGTCTTCCAAGATTTCCACCAGCTGTACCCCACGTTGATCACTGTGAAGATGTACTGTACAAGCCAGTCAGGGAGAGAGTCAAAGGGCAGCTCTTATGCTGTCCTCGAGGACTGACAGCTTAGTCCACAAGCTGCCCCCAGCAGAGGGAATCCCCTGTATAGCAGGGTTCAAGCTGTGGCAGCAGTCTTCACAGGGCAGGCAGGAAAGCAACTGCAAAGAATGTCAATTCCAGAAGATTAGCCCACAGCAGTCCCCCTTTCTACATCACTTGGGACAAAGAACCCCCTGGCTTATATGCAGCTCCAAATCTGGGAATTACAGCAGTCAATTCTGGAACCCAAACTTGCTATGGTGTTCTTCAGCTGCCCATTCTCTATTTGTAATTGGAGAGTGTTTAGCCCAGCCAAGAACCTTGTGAACATTAAGTGTAGGAGGCTACTTCTACAAAATGTGAAAAACAGACATGATAAATTCTATGAAGATGATGACATCTTCAACTTTCAAGATAATACTGTTAGCCTTAAGTCCATTGGTAGCTTAGTTTAAACATACAGTACCATACAAATGATTTCTTATGAGGGAGCCCAAACAAATCAAGTACTTCAGCTACAAAAGTGGCAGTTCTTATTGCAGAAGTGCTTGGTTTGTTAAGTTGATCATGTCCTTTTTAATATACAAAATTAGGGTTGGTGGTAGGGCACAAGGATAGTTTTACTTTCCATCAATGGTGTTCACATTTTTGCTGTCTTAGTGTAAAAACTAATAGACTGTTACTCCATCTCTATTTTCCTATGCTGACAAAAATGTCAATGATTTGCTGGTTGGAAAAGTTTTTTTTTATTATCTTTTCTACTAGGCCAGGCCTGGTCAAACTGTGGTTCTCCAGTTGCTGTGAAACTACATATCCCATCATGCCCTAACACAGTTTTAGAATACCCTATTAGCAAAACACTGTGGCAGATTATGCTGGAACTTGTAGTTTCACACTATCTGGAGAGTCACAGTTTGGCCAGGCCTGTACTAGGCTTTTTCTCTGGCTTGAATCACCTGTATTGGCCAGAGGCATGTGATTTGCTGTTTGGATTCATTTTGCATTTGAAAACTCACATTTGGATTTTAATAATCTTTACATAGTTCAGAATTACTTTTCTTATAGTAATAAGTACCTTACCTTCCACTGAATACTCCACCTCCTATCTTCTGTAAAGGCCCTGGGACTGTGATTTGCTGTTTCTAAAAAGTTTGATGGTGGTCTAACTTTCTAGTTTTCTGCTTACTCTGGCAGCAATCATCTGTACTGGTCTGAAGCCAGTGATTTACTGTTTGAATAAGTGTATTGGTAATATTTTACATTTTCTACTAGGCTTATA
The DNA here is from genome assembly GCF_028390025.1 of Pseudophryne corroboree. Lineage (NCBI taxonomy): Eukaryota > Metazoa > Chordata > Amphibia > Anura > Myobatrachidae > Pseudophryne > Pseudophryne corroboree. Next base: position 15,769,749 of record NC_086449.1, read on the forward strand.
CTTTTAGGCTATTAGTTCTTAATTAACAAACACATTTTACAGATTTGTCCTTATTTTACTGTAGCTGCATATAGCAGTATATCCCAGCATGCACTGAAGTACAGCGGTCCCTCCCGTAGCATGCTGCAGCCACCAGGTACCCCGTAGTAGTGCATGTTACAGTGGTAGCATGCACACACGCACTCCCACGACCGCACGCCACACTATAATATGCCACTTTCTTTGCATTGTTAGCAATGGACACATCTGTATAGGGCGCTATAGGTTATTAAACTGACATCTACCACTGATATGTCACTATGTTTGAAAGGCTGGTGGCTTACCATATGTATGCAAATGTATGTTACTTAGATCTCTGCATTTTTATTATATTGTAGGATGCATGGCTCATTTGCTGGGCGATTGCAATGTGCTGGGTGGGAGTTTTTGTTTTGTTTTGATTTTCTCTTCTAGATAAGACCCTCCCTTACATGTACCTGTAATTGACCAATAAATTGATTGAGTAAATACCATTCTGTGTATACCTTGGTACCAGTTGAGATTGAAGTTTTATTCTTTTTATTGCTAAAAAAAAGGTATTGGAGGTTTGCAGTTTCTTTGTATCATGATAACATGCTTGTTCTGAATTTGTTGTGAATCAGTTAAATGGTTAATAAAAAAGTAATTATATGTGACTGCTCTCTTTACTGGAGGTTCCAGGGGAATGAACTATAAGAATTGTAACAGTGCAATTTGTTTGGACATTGTTTAGTTTTAATCTCTTGGGGCCTCCTCATGGCATTAGAGTTGTAGCTAGAGAACAATGGTATGAATAGAATCCCATGAGTAGTGCTTGGTCAGATGGCATGATGAGAGATAAAGGGGACATTTTTAGGGTAAGCCCTCCTGGAGCTTGCTGTGGGCAGGAGACAAACCTTAGTTATTAGGTTGGCAGAACACAGAGCCCACCTTTGCTGAAGACTAGAAATTAAAAGATGCCATTTGCCCACTTCTTGACAGTGACCAGAAAACTGATCAGTAGCTCCTGCTATTTGTTGTCGTACCTGTATTAGCTATTAAGCTGGAAGGTAAAAAATAATAGAAAAAAGTATCCAATAATGCTGGTTAGGCCAATTCATGGACTGTAGGGGACTTCATATACAGTAAGCAGCCTTCTGACACAGTATGTCAACAGTTGTACTATACCTCACACAAAAACATGGCAGCCACTAAGTGATCTGGTCATTCTAAAAAGTTTTGATAATTGCAGTTTTTCTAAAAAAATTCTACAAATTAAGTTTCCAAACTTAAAGTAACTTGCTTAAAGCTTGTAGACTAATAAAATACAGCTTCAAAGTTGAATCTCAAAACATCTTGTTTAATGAACATTTTTCTTTTTTTAAAATATACCATTATCCCTCTGGAGACAAATTATTATAATTGCCATAATTTAAATTACACAGCTGAATTCTCTTTGGATACACCAGACCCATGAAACACTCCGCACTAAGGTATAAAATGATTGTACATTGAGATGATTTTTCTGCAGCACTATCTGGGCTGTAGGACAGACTCTGTGTGATATATTTTACAACAGCTTTGAAATTTTGCTAAGGTTCCTTCAAGCTAAGTTTATTACATGCAGAAAGCAGCACTATCAACAGACATGGACCCACTAGGAATTCCTGGTGCAGTTGAGGTCAGCAGAAACGTCATCATGGTACTTGGGTCTTAATCTGTGCAGGTTACATAACAATTATCCTTAGTGTGATTCAATATATGTTCTTTTAAACAAATAAAAAAAATGTTGGCGGATGAGTGCTGAATCACATTTCTACATAGTTTGATTCGCTTATTAAACCTACCACAATTAATATTTTGTGATTGTAGCTTTATCTTTCGATCTGGATCTCCTTTGTGTTTTGGATCTGTATTGATTTTGCCAAAACCATCCTTGAATGTTTTTGTTTTGGCTCTTGATCTGGATTTTTTTTTAAATCATAAAAACAGCTAAAATAACAGAATTTGTGGGGGGGGGGGGGGGGGGATTTTTGTTCCTACAGTATTATTAACCTCAATAACATTAATTTCCAGTCTATACTAAACACATCACAGCTCATAATACTGTTTTTATCCAGTTTAGGTTAAAAGGTTGCACCAAGGTCGCTGGATGACCAAGCTAAGCAACAGTAGTGTGCAGCAAACATGTGGCAGTTAACAATATATTTTTAAATGCTGTATTCATCTGTTAAAATTATTTTAAAATTAGGATCAAGTTCTTCTGTTCCTCAAAGATATTTTTGACATGCAGAAGGTTCGCTATTCAAGTGTGTAGAGTTTAGTTATAATAATTGAATTTAAATTCAGTCAATTTGTAATTATAATTAATAATATTAATATGAATGAATCACTGTTGTGATAAGAAGAATTATGAAAATAGGACAATAAGTTATAACTGCGGACACAGCACCCTGAAATGGCCTGAGCACGCCTGCATATATACTGGGAGGATACAGCAAAAAAATATTTAAAAAAATGTCTTTTATTTAGGGTGGACTGACAGAACACCCCTAAATGGACGGAGCAGCTGCAGTCCCTGGATGTATACTGGGATGACACAGCACAAAATATTAATTTAAATAAAAAAAAATATATATATATATATATATATAAATGTATATCACACACTGCTTTTACAGTGTCACACAAATTAGTCAGAAATATGCATTATTATTTTTTATATCACACACCTGAGTTACATTGTCACACAAATGAGTCGGAGAATATATATTTTTACACATTGCATTTTACCTTCACCGAACGTTTAACACAAATGAGTCAGAAATATGCATTATTACATCCATCCAGTACACTTTCCACAGCAGGAGTAAAGATGGCACAGATGCATGTGGACTTACACTATATAGATTTCAAACCCCTCAAGAATCTGACAGTGTGAAGATGACTTATGGCCTTGCTTTGGGATCTGAGAAAGGCAGGAGGTCCCGACTCAAAACTCAATGTTCGGGAGGGTTTGGTTTTGTAAGCTTTGGTTCAGTTTTGTAAAAAAAACAAAGTAGTGTGCTAAATGTAATAGCCTCTGACTTGCCGGAGATGGGGGACTTTCTGCGAGTCTGCCCATTTTTTTTCAAATGCAGCAATCATTTACAAGGCATCACCAACCTGGTTTTGAATTGTAAATGGTTGCTGCTTTAAAAAAAGGGCAGACTCGCAGAAATGTTTAATGATAAAGCTAAATGCATGATTTTTTTTTTTTTTTTAGCAGGATCTGGAACTCAGAATTAGCCATAAAGTAGCAATGTAATCAGACATATACATACAACTTAGACAATAAAACCATGCAGCATTAGACACAGCAAATTAATTAGACACAGTAAGTTAAGTAGACATAGACATATAATAAGGCATATTAAGGTAATTAAACATAGACAAACTGTGATAAGGTAAAAGGACATACAAAGTCAATTAGGCATACAGAATTAGACATAGAAAGTTTATTAAAAATTTACATATAGAATTACAAATAATTAGAGATATGAAATCAGAGATCCAGCCGCAAAGCTAATCAGTTTTAACTTTATTGTGTTGTTCGCCCAGTTTTCTAATTTGGGGAATATTTGGTTTTCTAGTAACACTTCTGTGCTTCTCCCAGCTTTGGTTATTATGAATACAAATAAAATGTATTATTATTATTATTATTATTATTATCATCATCATCAATATCATCATCATCATCATCATCATCATCATCATGATCGTCATCATCATCATCATCATCATCATCATTATTATCCTTTATTTTTATGGCACCACAAGGCATTCACAGCACCTAACAAAGTACATAAACACATCAGCAAAACAAGAAAACAATGACTTCCAATACAAAATATTGTAAGACATGTTTTTTAAACAATGTTGCATCAGCGGTCATAACACTCCAATACAGTAAGAATCATGGTGGCAGCAACCAAGGGTTAGGTGCATTGTAGGTAGTGTGGAGTAGATGGCAGTAAAAGTATGGGTAGGAGAAGCACATGAGGGGAGAGGGCCCTGCTCGTGAGAGCTTATATTGTAAAAAAAGAGCTTTACTATTAAAAGCATGTTTAGTTTGCAACATGAATTACAACTCTACAAACAATGTGCAAATAAATGGTTTTTCAGGGAATACAATGTCGGGGATGAGAAATTTTGTTTATTTAATTATTTGTAGACAGCTTCGGAAAAGGGCACTAAAATAATAAATCAGAATTTACTGTAATTATAAAGTTCAGTTAGTATTTCAGTTCCTTCTGAACCTTATGCACTAGAATAACATAGGTTATCGAGTAAGAAGAACAGAAGTGCATGAAAATAAAAATGAGGTTTCCCTTGAATAGTTACTATACTTACGATCTATGCAGAAGAAAATCACAATTTGTGTTTAATTGAATCTCCCTCTGTAATTTTTTGCCCATAGCTACAAAACCAGTAAATATGGAGTTTTATGTTCCTCTCCCAGGTAACTTACAGGAACAATATCACTTCAGTCATTCTTCTGGGGTTTCCAAATCTTCAAAATTTGAATATCCTCCTGTTCTTGCTCCTGTTGATTATTTATTCTGTGACCATATCTGCAAACACTTTTATCATGGTTTTATTTCTACTGAGCAAGAACCTTCAGACCCCTATGTACTTCTTCATTACACAACTTTCGTTACTTGACATTACCCTGATTACAGATATTCTCCCTAACCTGCTGCGCATTGTGCTGTATGATGGATGCACTATGTCACTTATTGGATGCATCATTCAGTTTAATTTATTTGCCACTTCAGAGTCCTCAGAATGTCTTCTTCTGTCAGTGATGTCCTACGATCGGTACCTGGCCATCTGCAACCCGTTACGTTATGTTTCTATAATAAATCACAGGTTTTGCGTGAAATCTGCTATTACTGTTTGGATAGTAGGTTTTTTGCTGATGTTAGTCAATGCTATATCTATATGCAGTTTGCATTTCTGTGGACCAAATGTCATTGACCATTTCTATTGCGACTTTGAACCCTTATTGCAGCTTTCCTGCTCTGATACCACCATAATTCATATTCAGACTTTCATAATGAGTATTTTAGCCACTCTTATTCCATTTATGATAATTGTGATGTCATATGTGTACATTGTCCTTACGATTCTGAAGATACCTTCATTTTCTGGCAGAAAGAAAGCCTTCTCCACCTGCAGCTCTCACCTGATGGTGGTTTCCATATTTTATGGGACATTAATCATTGTTTATGTGTTTCCAACGAGACAATTAACCACAATAAGCAAAGTCTTGTCTCTGTTTTACACTGTGATAGTCCCATTGCTTAATCCAATTATATATACTTTCAGAAACAAGGATGTTAAGGAAGCCTTTGATAAAGTAAATCAAATGAAAACAGACAAGTTATGGTGGTAAAGTAAAAAAAATAAGCACCATGAAAACATTTGAAGTGATAGTTACTAAGCCTCAACAAGCTTTAGTCATTATGTAAAGGGTAACCGGTTAACTCTACTCAAACATCAAAAAGTTTAGAGAGGCTGAATGGGTACGTAAAATGAAATGATGAGCAAGAGCAGGCCAAGCATGGTACAGATGAGTTATTTTAATTACAACCTTACCGAACAACAAAAGCCCCGGTCCTGATGGCTTTGGCGCAAAGTTCTATAAAATGCTTAGGGATGAACTGGCACCCACCCTTACGTCTCTCTATAATCACATTCTTACATCCAAACAAACACCGATTAGATTAAATGAGGCCACGATTATAGTCATTGTGAAGCCTGGAAAGGATCCCTCCCTACCCGGCTCTTACAGGCCGATCTCTCTCCTTAATCAGGATTTTTAAATTCTTACGAAATTAATGGCCAATAGATTGCAGCTCTGTCTTTCTCGCCTCATATCGCCTGCGCAGTTGGGATTCATCAAACATAGACAATCTGTGCAGGGTATTAGGACCGCCCTGGCGGCTATCAACTACTCGCATACCCACAATCTCACCAATAATATCCTCATTAACCTCGATGCGGAAAAGGCCTTTGATAAGATTGCCTGGCCCCATCTTACTAGGGTTTTGTCTTATCAACAGTTTGGAGATAAATTTTGTGGCCTAGTTGAATCCATCTATGCTGGCCCCACTGCGCAGGTGATAGTCAACAACACTCCCTCACCCTCCTTTATCCTTGAAAGAGGAACCAGACAAGGTTGTCCCCTCTCCCCCCTCCTTTTCAACCTGGCCTTAGAACCCTTTATACGTTACATCCTCAACCTCTCTGATTTTCGCGGTGTTAGGTTTGGCAATAGAGAGATTAAATTAATAGCGTTTGCGGATGACATTCTTCTTTTTACCTCCAATCCTAAACAGTCCATTACAGCATTGCAGCACGCTATTTCTCGCTTTTCCTCTTTTGCAGGATTTTCGATCAACCTCGACAAATCGGAGGCTCTGGCCATCTTTCCTCATATTACTACAGGGTGGGATACCCCCTTCCCGTTTCGGTGGGCCACCACTCATATCACGTATCTTGGGGTCCACCTTCCCTCTGACCCCGCTCGTTTATACCTTGACAATGTTCACCCTATCCTAACCAAGATCCATACAGAATTAGCACTATGGAGGAATCTACCTCTCAACCTTTTAGGTCGCTGTAGCCTAGTGAAGATGGCCAGCTTCCCCAAATTGCTATATGTCCTTCAGATGGTGCCTATCATGCTATCTAAATCTGACCTCTCCCTCCTTAACTCAACTATTTCTAAGTTTATTTGGTCCAATAAGAGACCCCAAATTAGTTTTTTTAAACTGTCTCAGACGGTACAGAATGGAGGGCTGAACCTGCCGGACATAGAGCAATATAACAGGGCCTGCCTCCTACGCTTCGCCATGGACTGTCTCAATGGTACTTCGATTTTCACTGATTCACTGATCGACTCCCAACTCTGCACCCCCTTCTCTCTTAGCTCTGTTCTACACATGTCTAAATCTGATTTGTCATCTCTCTCTCTGGACAATGTACTCCTTACCTCCACTGCGTTGGCGTGGAGACTATCTAGGAAATCCCTGAAGTTACAGTACACCCACTCCATATTTCTCCCCCTAGTTGGGAACCCGTGTTTTCAGCAGGGCCAGGCCTCCTATCCCTTTGTTGCATGGCACGCTGCAGGGATCACACGAGTCGGTGACCTTCTTAACTCTAGTAAAAAACCACTCACTTTTGCGGAAGCACAGATTAAATATGACATATACCCGAGCCATGGATTCTATTTTTTTCAGGCTTCTCATTATATACACTCAGTCCTTTCTCATCTCCATGTATTCGACTTTGTTAACAGCCTTGATACGCTCCTGCGCTCTGGGATATGCTCCATCTCATCTCTCTATGCCCGCATTCGCACAGAACACATTCCCACCACGGACCTAACCCAAGTGCTGACATGGTCCTCCTAAATTCCCTCTATGCCCCTGGACACCGTCATGGACTGCTTTACAACTTCCCTCAAACTCATCCCGGCTAGCCTGTATCAAGAAATGTCCTTTAAAATTCTACACAGAGCCTATATCTCTCCAAAGAGGAGTCACTTGATGGGTTTGTCTGACTCGGCGAAATGCTTAAAATGCTCTGCGCCAGTAGCCGACCTTATGCACTGCTTCTGGCATTGTCCCCTTATCCAAAGGTTTTCGGCAGAGCTACAATCATATAGCACCTCCGAGTTGGGTCTGCCCTTTCAATGTACTGCCTCTTGGGCTCTCTTTGGCCACACTCAAGACCAGCCTGAACTCCCCTCTCAAGACACAAAACTGATAGCAATTCTATCGGCGGTAGGCAGGAAGGCCATACTTCAGCAGTGGATTTCTGACACCCCTCCTACGCTATCACTAGCTACCTCTAGACTACTCTTCCTGTTCACAATGGAATGGCTGGAAACGACCCTGAATAAGGAGACTCTGACCCCTACCTTATTCCGATGTTGGGGCCGTTTTATCAACCAACTGCCCACTCTTACAAAATTGGCTATTAGGCAGAGCTTTCAACATACCGCGTGGTACGGCCATCAACTCCTGACTGATGATCCTCCCATCTCACTCTCGCGACTACACGATCCTCCCCCTCCATCTCCCTCATCTACCTCCCTTCCCTGATTACTACATCCCAGGCTGCAGCTCCCCCTTTTCTCCTTCGCCTCTCCCCTTCCATATTTTCTCTCTACGTCTCCGCTGTCTACATACCTCTCCTTGCTCTGATGATGTCTCCATGGATTTGTCGGCGGTCCCTATGCTCCAGCAGGTACGATTATTGTTTTTATGTTTTTTCTGCGTTTTTCTTTTTCTTTTGGTTCGGTAGGTTTTAGTTTTTCGTTCTCCACTGGGGAGATCGTATTGGTACGTTGTTTTGTTTCTACTGTTTATATTTCAGCCTTTGCATGCGATTGACGGACAGTATTTTTGTAGAATGACTTTTTTTTACAATTCTGGTAACTGTATTGTTTACAACTTTATTTCAATATACTAGAAAATGGAAAAAGTGAGGTTTCACCCTAGCCCCCGATACCGTAAACTTAGACGATGTTTGTTGTATTGCTTATCTTTGCACCAGGCTGTATGACATGTTTACTTCTGATATTCAATGTTGTATATTCAAAACCTCAATAAAATACATATTGTAAAAAAAAAACCATGTTATATGTTTAAAAAATGTTGTGCACAAAACATAAGTGTGTGTACATTGAACCATCAAAAAGTGAATGTGTCACTATCTAAGATGCGCTCAAAAAATTATGTATTTTGGAATATTTCTTATTTTGGAATTTTGGGTATGGGTGACTCAAACTATATTTTTTAAACTAATATTTGTTTTATCTATGGTTTTGTAGTCTCTAGATCAATATTATTTATTAGCACATTTGTTAATGCTGCTGTGGTCATTATATGCCATTTTTTGATTCATAGCTTTGTACCATAATTATTATATTTATCTAAAAGTCCAGTATTAATAGTATTTGTCCTCTGCCTACTTGGGGTAATTTCTATCAGCTCACACTGTAGTATATCTTGTCATGCCAATATGAAATAGCCAAGTATTTCATATAATCTTACTACTGTTATTTTTACAGTGTATATATATATATATATATATATATATGTTTCCAAAAGTCACGGCACTCATCTTATAAAGGTGTAAGGTGCTGTGGTGCCATCCCAGGAGAACCAATCCTCCAGTAACAATGCAGTGGGGTAAGGCGGCACTCGAACAGACTTCTTAGGCAGTATGAAAAAAGGTCAGCTTTATTGTACCGACATGTTTCGGGGCTATACCCCTTCCTCAGGGCCTCAACAACCCTTACTGAACCACAAGTGATACATATATACATCATCAATGACAAACAATCAAACAGCCCAAATGTGACTCACCTGCTTGGCGGCGCCATCCTGACCGTCCGGACGCTCAACAGCGCTCCCTCGTCGCCCATCTGTGACGTAATCAAGTTGCGCCTGTAGTCTGTCCCCTTGGCAACTCACAGGCCTCACTCGTTCGTCAGTCCAGGGGATGGGTCTCACGCTGCCGGCCCGTGACGTCATCCGGAGCCGCGTCGCAGGGTAGTAACTAAGCAACCTGTGAAACCATAACAAAGAAACAGACATAAAACAACAAAACGTATAGCTGTTACATCTCATTGCCAAATCTAGACAAATCCCAGCCTATAAAACTAATAATATTGTAGATGGATCCTTATAGCAGGATTAAATGGAGGAAAATGGCACTAGCTAAAGCAGTATAAACAAAATAGCTTAAGCCTATATTATTCAGTCTGAATGAAACAAACAACTCCTATTAGATCCTATATTATAAACTGAATAACTAAGCAAGTTATAGAAAGCACTGTAACCCAAGATTTTCATTCAAACCCCGAGGGGATAATGTGCCCAACTTGTGGATCCACCTGGATTCCCGTTGTAACAGGGTACGGTCTCTATCACCCCCTCGCAACAATTTAGGGACATGATCTATCAGGATGGCTCTGATACTAGCCACCCCATGTTTAAACATTAAGCAATGGCGGGCAAAAGGTTGGTCGCTATTACCTTTCTCAAATGCTTTCTTTATGGCGCTTCTGTGTAGCGCCATTCGTTCCCGGAATTGACGGACAGTTTTGCCTACATAGGCAAGGCCGCACGGGCAGGTCAATAAATACACCACATGTGTAGAGGTACATGTGAGGCGATGTTGAATGGAAATCTTCTTACCGGTAAGGGGGTGATTAAACGATCCCCCTGTCATAAGTGTGTTACAAGTGGCACATCCAAGACATCGGAAACAGCCCAACTTAGTTCTTAAGAAGTGTGATTCCTGTACACCCGTTAAACGTGTGACATCCAATTTAACTATATGGTCTCCAATATTCCTACCCCTGGTGTAACTGGGTAGGAGCATCGTATTGGCCAAGGACGATAGTGCTGCCTCTGTTTGAATAATGGGCCACAAAGCTTTAGCCCTACCTACCCTCTTATTAGTAGCTGTTGAGAATCTATTAACCCAGGGGAGTTTAGGGCGAGCCGCCCTTTTTTGGTTATGGGGAGGATATAAGACCTGCTCCCGTGAATCCTTCAATGCTCTGGCCTTTGCTAATTGTAATTCACCTAAGGGATAACCTCGCTCCGCAAACTTAATTAGCATGTTATCCATGGCTTTCATGGTCTCATCTGGGTCTGAAGTGATGCGACGTACACGCATAAATTGGGAATAGGGTAGTCCACTACGTAATGAGTCAGGGTGAAAACTACGATGGTCAAGAAGCATATTCCTATCCGTATTTTTGATAAAGAGGGTGGTAGACAACTGACCCGCCCTGACTGTAATGGTCACATCAAGGTAGTTGATGCTAGTGTCATCAATGACATAGGTAAATTGTAATGGGTGCTGTGTCAAATTGTGCTCCTCCCACAGTGAAATTAGGTCCTCTCTAGATCCCTGCCACAGAACTATAAGGTCATCTATATATCTTTTAAAATATAGCACCTGGGATTGAACAATTGGGTCCAGGTAGAACATTCTCTTTTCGACCTGGTACATGAACGCGTTGGCGTACGAAGGGGCCACAGCGCATCGCACACCCCGCTAACTCAAGCATGAATTTGCCATTGAACACAAAGTAGTTGCATTTAAGAACCCTATCTAAGAGTGACAGAAAAAAAGTTATGTCAGGGCCAGAATAGGCCTCACTTTCCTGGACAGCCTCAATACCCGCCTCATGCGGAATACATGTGTATAGACTGACAACGTCCGAACAGCACAGCCACAACCCCTCGGGTAAGGAACCCAGGGACTGTAGCTGCTGCAGAAGGGACGTTGTGTCCTTTAGATAAGACCTCAAAGACTGTATACATGGTTTAAGGTAAGCATCGAGATACACAGATTTTGGATGATAGAGTGATCCCCTGGCAGACACTATCGGCCTGCCAGGGGGATCCACCAGGGACTTGTGGATCTTGGGCACAGTATAAAACAGTGGGGCCTTAGGATGCTCAATAGTAAGAGCCCTGACAACATCACTAGATACAGTGCCCTGCTCCCTAGCCATATGTAACAAAGCATCTAGCTCACTTTTGTAAGTCTTGGTGGGGTCCATCGTAAGCCTTTTATAGACTTTGGTATCACCCAACTCACCGACCATAGGCAGATTCAATACAGCGTTTTGCCGACGGTGGGTAGCGATACTCAATAAATGCTCCATGGACTTACTACTATTGGTAGTGGAGGAGTCAACAAGAGAGCTCCACTTGGTGCGAGAGCAGCTTCTTCTCTTTGAAGGTGAACACAAACCCACCCTATCATTGGATACCCAATCTGACTGGGTTACTAAACTTACCACACAGATTGAGCAATATCGCCAGGACCTGGTGCGATTCAAGAAAGAAAGAAAGATAAACTTGTAACTGTCCAGAGAGACTATCAGCAAAGACAAGTTTACCCTTGGTTATGTGGCACCCGGTCGGCACAAGATTCCAAACAATCCAACTGGCGCTCCAACTCCAGATGGCGAAGAGAACTACAAACAGGAGCCAGTACCTCAGCTAGTGATTCAGAAGTGTCCACTGGCGCTACTTCCCAGTCAGATGGCAATTTCCCTTTAGGCCAAGGCCCACAGGGAATTCGGACCCGCTCCAATCGCACTCCCCAGCGAAGAAGAGGGAGAGGACGCGGAGGTCGGGGCAGAATCAAAGAATCCTCCGCACAAAAACCACAGAAAGCCTCAAGGAATTAGTGTTTAATTTATCTTCCACTCCTTTAACTGAGCCTGAATACCGCCTTTTGGCCAAGGGACTGTCTTTTGTCCCAACAGTCCATCCAGACCCCTTGGAGTGGAAAGTTGAAGTGCACCGTTTGAGAAGATCTTTAAGGCGACAAGAACATTTTAACTCACAGTCATCCGAATCAGTTTCTTCTAATATTCCTGATCAACTGAGGAGAATTGCTCCTCGCTCACAATTTGACCCTCCCAGCTTAAACCCATCTATCAGGACTTTCATGCGAATGCTGGAATCTGAGGACGGGGCGCAGACTGAATGGACTCACCATAATCTTTCCAAGTCCGAGATGACTACGCTGCAAGAGTTGTCCCGCAGGACTGATATAGTTGTCCGCAAGGCCGATAAAGGGGGGTCCATCGTAATCCTTAATTTGACTGATTATGTTAATGAATGTGAGCGACAATTGGGTGATACCAAAGTCTATAAAAGGCTTACGATGGACCCCACCAAGACTTACAAAAGTGAGCTAGATGCTTTGTTACATATGGCTAGGGAGCAGGGCACTGTATCTAGTGATGTTGTCAGGGCTCTTACTATTGAGCATCCTAAGGCCCCACTGTTTTATACTGTGCCCAAGATCCACAAGTCCCTGGTGGATCCCACTGGCAGGCCGATAGTGTCTGCCAGGGGATCACTCTATCATCCAATATCTGTGTATCTCGATGCTTACCTTAACCCATGTATACAGTCTTTGAGGTCTTATCTAAAGGACACAACGTCCCTTCTGCAGCAGCTACAGTCCCTGGGTTCCTTACCCGAGGGGTTGTGGCTGTGCAGTTCGGACGTTGTCAGTCTATACACATGTATTCCGCATGAGGCGGGTATTGAGGCTGTCAGACTCCTTATCCAGGAAAGTGAGGCCTATTCTGGCCCTGACATAACTTTTTTTTCTGTCCCTCTTAGATAGGGTTCTTAAACGCAACTACTTTGTGTTCAATGGCAAATTCATGCTTGAGTTAGCGGGGTGTGCGATGGGGTCCGCTGTGGCCCCTTTGTACGCCAACGCGTTCATGTACCAGGTCGAAAAGAGAATGTTCTACCTGGACCCAACTGTTCAATCCCAGGTGCTATATTTTAAAAGATATATAGACGACCTTATAGTTCTGTGGCAGGGATCTAGAGAGGACCTAATTTCACTGTGGGAGGAGCACAATTTGACACAGCACCCAGTACAATTTACCTATGTCATTGATGACACTAGCATCAACTACCTTGATGTGACCATTACAGTCAGGGCGGGTCAGTTGTCTACCACCCTCTTTATCAAAAAGACGGATAGGAATATGCTTCTTGACCATCGTAGTTTTCACCCTGACTCATTACGTAGAGGACTACCCTATTCCCAATTTATGCGTGTACGTCGCATCACTTCAGACCCAGATGAGACCGTGAAAGCCATGGATAACATGCTAATTAAGTTTGCGGAGCGAGGTTATCCCTTAGGTGAATTACAATTAGCAAAGGCCAGAGCATTGAAGGATTCACGGGAGCAGGTCTTATATCCTCCCCATAACCAACAAAGGGCAGCTCGCCCTAAACTCCCCTGGGTTAATAGATTCTCAACAGCTACTAATAAGAGGGTAGATAGGGCTAAAGCTTTGTGGCCCATTATTCAAACAGAGGCAGCACTATCGTCCTTGGCCAATACGATGCTCCTACCCAGTTACACCAGGGGTAGGAATATTGGAGACCATATAGTTAAATTGGATGTCACACGTTTAACGGGTGTATAGGAATCACACTTCTTAAGAACTAAGTTGGGCTGTTTCCGATGTCTTGGATGTGCCACTTGTAACACACTTATGACAGGGGGATCGTTTAATCACCCCCTTACCGGTAAGAAGATTTCCATTCAACATCGCCTCACATGTACCTCTACACATGTGGTGTATTTATTGACCTGCCCGTGCGGCCTTGCCTATGTAGGCATAACTGTCCGTCAATTCCGGGAACGAATGGCGCTACACAGTAGCGCCATAAAGAAAGCATTTGAGAAAGGTAATAGCGACCAACCTTTTACCCGCCATTGCTTAATGTTTAAACATGGGGTGGCTAGTATCAGAGCCATCCTGATAGATCATGTCCCTAAATTGTTGCGAGGGGGTGATAGAGACCGTACCCTGTTACAACGGGAAACCAGGTGGATCCACAAGTTGGGCACATTATCCCCTCGGGGTTTGAATGAAAATCTTGGGTTACAGTGCTTTCTATAACTTGCTTAGTTATTCAGTTTATAATATAGGATCTAATAGGAGTTGTTTGTTTCATTCAGACTGAATAATATAGGCTTAAGCTATTTTGTTTATACTGCTTTAGCTAGTGCCATTTTCCTCCATTTAATCCTGCTATAAGGATCCATCTACAATATTATTAGTTTTATAGGCTGGGATTTGTCTAGATTTGGCAATGAGATGTAACAGCTATACGTTTTGTTGTTTTATGTCTGTTTCTTTGTTATGGTTTCACAGGTTGCTTAGTTACTACCCTGCGACGCGGCTCCGGATGACGTCACGGGCCGGCAGCGTGAGACCCATCCCCTGGACTGACGAACGAGTGAGGCCTGTGAGTTGCCAAGGGGATGGACTACAGGCGCAACTTGATTACGTCACAGATGGGCGACGAGGGAGCGCTGTTGAGCGTCCGGACGGTCAGGATGGCGCCGCCAAGCAGGTGAGTCACATTTGGGCTGTTTGATTGTTTGTCATTGATGATGTATATATGTATCACTTGTGGTTCAGTAAGGGTTGTTGAGGCCCTGAGGAAGGGGTATAGCCCCGAAACATGTCGTTACAATAAAGCTGACCTTTTTTCATACTGCCTAAGAAGTCTGTTCGAGTGCCGCCTTACCCCACTGCATTATATATATATATATATATATATATATATATATATATACAAATTCAAGAAAATCATGGTGCATTTAGTAGACTGATTCAATTGAGTTGCTTTAAAGGTGTGTCTGCAAAAATGTTCATCATAACAGAACTACGCTATTCTTTGACAATCTCAATTATTTAATTTAATCTGCTGTATCAGTTATATTGCAGTGTAGAAATTAATGTGTTCTAAAAAATACACAAATCTGGTTAATGTGTCAGGCATATCAACCCAGAGATATGTAAAAACACAACACACATGAACAACACACTACACAATGTTAAATGTGGAGTGTTTCTACAACATACTGAATGTTTCTTTATGTTTTTATACTGTAAGTGTCTTTCGTAAACAGAAGACATAGAGATGTGTCCTCATACACCTACAGTAGCTTCAATACACCATCCAGAGTGAGAAGCCTGGAGTGAGTGAGCCACGTAGAGCAGTGTAGTATAACCAGGCCCAGCACTACCTGCTCAGCATCCCTGAGCTGATGTACCAGCTGCTGTCATCTGCTGCGCCTGTCACACTGTAGGACAGGCAGCAATGCCAGCAGCTTTAAGTCTCCTGTAAGTCTTTGACAGTGCAGTGTGCGGAGCAGTGGGACCTAAGAGCGGCAGATCTACATGGGACTGAGGGGCAGAGCTACACAGGACCAGGCTGCACTCTGCTACACAGGAGGATGAGCTGCTTCAGCTCCGGAAGCAAGACTACCTTATTGAATGAGAGAAGTGTGTGCGTATATATATGTGTGTGTTTCTCTATATGTGTATGTTTGACTGTGTGGGCATAAAGGGTCACTGCTACAGGGGACATTATGTGTGTAATTGTGTCACTGCTACAGGGGGCATGTGTTAAAGCTTCACTGCTACAGGGAGCATTATGACTATAAGCGTCACTGCAACAGGGGGCGTTATGTGTGTAAGCATCACAGCTACAAGTGGCGTTAAGTGTGTTAGCATCACTGCTACAGGGGGCATTGCTTGTGTAAACATCACTGCTACAGGAGGCGTTATGTGTGTAAGAGTCATTGCTACAGGGGGCATTGTGTGTGCAAGTGTTCATTGCTACAGAGGACGTTATGTGCAAGCGGCAATGCTAAAGGAGGCATCATGTGTATAGGCATCACTACTACTGGGGACGTTATGTGTATAAGCTGTGCCACTACCGGGAGCTTTATGTATAAGTGGTGCTACAACTGGGGGTATTATGTATAAGCAGCTCCAGTACTGTGGGCATTATGTGTATAAGCGGTGCCACTACAGGGAGCATTATGTATAAGCGGCCCCACTACTAGGGGCATTATGTCTTTCAGCAGCACCACTACTGGGTGCATTATGTGTATAAGTGGCGCCACTACTTGGAGCATTATGTTTAAGCATCATTACTACTGGGGCATTATTTGCATAAGCAGCACTACTACGTGCGGTTTAATGTGAATAACATTGTGCTACTGTGTGGCGTAATTTGAAATGGGAATACTATTGTGTGGCTATGCCTCTTCCTTGTTAGACCACACCCATTTTTTGGTGCGCACCAAAGCGTGCACTGTCCCTTTGTAAAGTATGGGAGTGCCCAAATTTAGCACTGGCCATGAGTGTAACAATGCTTTCTTTAAATTTGCATTGTATACACACCATATACTGTATGCAGCAAAATACTACTCAATCTTTACCAGAGATACTGGGCTGCGACTTTAACTGCACAGGAAATAGTGTGGTTTCATATTATATTCTTTTTCTTCACTGGGTTTTCCTTTTCTTTTGATCTTTACCTATCATATTGTGTCTTTCTTCCTCTTTAGCTAGTCTTGCTATCACGCTAATTATCTTTCACTGTGTTTCTCCTTTTTAATTTACAACATGGATAAGCCCCTGAGAGTGGTAGCGTTTGCTTACCATTACCTTTCTGGTGTGGGCGTCACTGCCGGGGATGCAGGTGCCGGGGGCTCCGTTCATGATCTAGCATGGAGGGGTCACAGTTGCTCGCAAGTGCGGGTGATGCCGCCGTTGGTGCCGTTGCTGGGGCAGAGGCTGCCACTGCATGGATTCAGCAATCTCCCCCTGTGTGTGGCTGGGGGCGTCTGCGGTATTGTGGTCGGATCCCGATGCTGAAGGATGACAGGCCCGTGTGTGGTGAGAAGTCTGCCACAGGATGTTGGGAGGCGGCGTTTTCCACTGCGGGTCTGGGGTATCAGGTGAGGACTGTAGCTCAGCCATTTCTAGTGGGGGCTGGCAGCAGGAGGTCCAGATTGGCTGCTTTTGGTCTAAGTGACCTAGTTAGTTTGGGGGTTTGTACATGGTGTGGACAGGTCACACAGTGAGGTCCTTAGTAGGGAAGCCCTGTGTAATGCATGGGTGCAAGGGCAGGTCAGGTGCCAATGCAATATTGTCAACACAAAAAAACATGTTTAAAAGGAGCCTGGGAGTGAGGGCAGCTCTATTTATGTACCTGGTTCCTCTGATGGTAAAGACAAACACAGGGCAGCTGTGCTAGTTTGTGCACCTACTGTATGCAATCTGGGTGGTGCTGGGCCAACTTAGGGTGGCACTATGTGCAGGTCTTATGTGGATGTCATCTGCCAGGTACTGGTTTGGGTGGAAAAAGGATGCACGGGGCACAGGTAGCAAGGGGGTCATCAGCCACCCTAGTGCGTAGTTTGGACATGGCGAGAGTGTCCACACTCTGTACTTGGTCGTGTATGTTTTGGTCACAATTCTTACCACTGGGCCAGGTGGTGTAATACCAGGATTGGTTGTTGATCTGGTTTCATTAGCTATACAGTTAGCGCAAGTGGTGGTGCCAGTGGTGGGGGCTGCAGTGGGGAGAACACAGGGCAGCAGGTGTTCCAGTGACTCCATTTTAGGTAATATACCTGTGGTGCCTGAAGTTGTTTCTCCTTCTTTATCTACAGCTGCAAAGTCAACTATTGATTATTATCTGGCCACAGATACAGCTGCCGGGATTTCTTGTTTAGACATGGCATTAAGGGCCATGGGTGAGTCCTGTTCTGACCCTGATTGGGAGAGTGGGGAGTTGTTAGGTATCAGCTCTGGGGAGTCTAGCTCAGTCAGCTCATTTTTGGCTATCCTGTTGCGGCACGCTAGAGCTGGTAGGTGCAGGCGTCCTTGCGACGCAAAGTGGGTGATGAGGGTGAAAGCCTGTTATCTACCTCATCTACATCATCTTCCACTTCAGAGGATGGAAAAAGTCAGTATGGGAGTCTGCACGCAAAACAGCATCGTAGGTCATCCAGCAGTAGCATGTCCATAGAGTCTGTGCAGTCGGATGTGGTACATTGTGTGAACACTGCTGTACTGCATGGCCTTCAACAGCGGGTGAAGGAGAGAATTAGGAAAGGGCATTACAGATGGAGCCATCTTTATCTTGGCCTTTAATAGGATTTACTGAGCCAGGGCAGTTGGACTTATTCTCCTGCTGTAATGATTTAATCCCCTGATGTATTGTTCTCTCTGTGGTATATTTACTAAAATTCGTATTTTTCGGAATGAGGTTAAAGTTCAAACACGAATGACATCGAAAGTGTAAATTTGCAACTTTTTGAATTTATTACGACTAATTTACTAAGCTGCCGTATTCTGCATTTTCGTATTTACCGATGTCGATGTCATTCGTATTTTTTGGCAGTGTTTTACGGGAGTGAATTGTAAAACACTGCCAATTTTAACACAATGAATCACGGCCGGATCTGTGAGATCCGTGCTGGGCTTCATTGTGCACCTTTCGTAAAAAAAAAATATTTTAAAATAAAAAAAAAATGCGTTGGGTCCCCCCTCCTAAGCAAAACCAGCCTCGGGCTCTTTGAGCCGGTCCTGGTTGAAAAAATATGGGCAAAAAATTGACAGGGGTTCCCCCATATTTAATCAACCAGCACCGGGCTCTGCGTCTGGTCCTGGTTCCAAAAATACGGTGGACAAAAAGTGTAGGGGTCCCCCGTATTTCTGAAATCAGCACCAGGCTCCAATAGCCAGATACAAAATGCCACAGCCGGGGGACAATTTTATATTGGTCCCTGCGGCCCTGGCATTACATACCCAACTAGTCACCCCTGGCCGGGGTACCCTGGAGGAGTGGGGACCACTTCAATCAAGGGGTCACCCCCTCCAGCCACCCAAGGGCCAGGGGTTAAGCCTGAGGCTGTCCCCCCCATCCAAGGGCGGCAGATGGGGAGCTGATATCCTTTTTGACAAAATGAGAATATTGTTTTTAGTAGCAGTACTACACGTCCCAGCAAGCCTCCACTGCAAGCTGGTACTTGGAGAACCACAAGTACCAGCATACGGAGGAAAACCGGGCCCGCTGGTACCTGTAGTACTACTACTAAAAAAATACCCAAATAAAAACAGGAGACACACACCTTGAAAGTATAAGTTTAATACATACATCCACACCTCCAAACATACATACTTACCTATGTTCACACGAGGGTCGGTCCTCTTCTCCATGTAGAATCCAAGGGGTACCTGTTGGAAAATTTATACTCACATAATCCAGTGTAGATCGGTCTTCTTCTGTTCCATTTGTAACCCACGTACTTTGCAAAATAAAAAAACGAACACCCGACCACGCACTGAAAGGGGCCCCATGTTTTCACATGGGACCCCTTTCCCCGACTGCCAGTAACCCCCCCTGACTTCTGTCTAAGAGGGTTCCTTCAGCCAATCAGTGAGCGCCACGTCGTGGCACCCTCCTGATTGGCTGTGTGCTCCTGTAGTGTCTGACAGGCAGCACACGGCAGTGATACAATGTAGCGCCTATGCGCTCCATTGTAACCAATGGTGGGAACTTTGAGGTCAGCGGTTGACCGAAAGTAACCTCACCGCTGACCTCAAAGTTCCCTCCATTGGTTACAATGGAGCGCATAGGCGCCCCGGACCCATACCTAGTTTTAGGGACCCCCAGTGACGGAGAAGCCTTGTCGATCGGCCTGGGGGCTTAACCCTATATCTGCAGATATACGCAACTAAGATCTCCGTATTATTTGACTATTATGTAGTAATATTTTTCACTCAGTGTGCATTAGGGAACACAGTTTTTTCCTACACAGAATTACCCCTCCATTTTAGCACCTGAGTGACATTACAATCTGATTGAGCAGCTTTCCATTTTGTGTATTGCTTTTAATAACTTGCAATGCACTTTGGGGAAAAGTGTAAGTTTTGGCATCTTTGTATTAGGTGCAGAGAAATGCATCCGATCATGGACTGTACTCGGTTTGTTGGATGGGATGGTGGCACATCTGCCACACAAGGCTGTGGCCTCACGACTCTCCTTCCACATTTATCTTCTAAGTTGCGTTTTACTGTGGTTTTCCACTATCAATCAAAAGGGAAATTAGGTTCGGTCAGGTTCAAAAGTTGTGCACTGCAAGGAATTTTCTGCTCGTTTTGCGTGAAAAGGTTATGAATGAGGTCGCTTTGGGATGTATGGCAGGAGTCCCCTGTGGTAGGTCTGGTGCCGTCACCAGTTGGGGTAGTACCGAATAAAATCACAGGGAAATTTAGGCTGATTCAACATCTCTCTTATCCATTAGGCACTTTAGTGAACAATGCCATAGCTTTGGATGACTTTCTCCTATTAGGCCTGGCAGGTTACCCACAATGTAGTGGCGAAACTACCAGCGGTGCAGCTGGTACATTGCGCCATGGCCTGTGGTAGTGAAAGGTCCCACAGCCACTGACATCAGCAGAACTAATAAAAAGTCTGATTGACTCATTACAGTACAGTGGCCAGCCAGTCACTGCAGGCTTGTACAGAAGAAAGAAGGATTTCAGGTTGAAGGAGAGGAGGGGGCTCCTCACAATTTTACTCTGCCACAGAGCAGCCTTGCTTAACCTGCCACCCTATCCCTCCCACTCCAAGGACTAGGCCCTCCCACCTCTTCTCTAAAGAGCCCATGATCCTTCTTCTCCACTGTCACTTGATGGTGGCTTTGGCTCCCCCGTCTTGCTCCTTTGTCCCCACACTCCACGGACCCCCTCCCTCTGGCCATCATATACATGCTTCTGTCTCTCCAGCTGTAGTAAACAGCTGCAGATCCCCAACCTCCACCGAGTCTACCCAGCTGTTATATACTATATAATACTGGGTGAACGGAGCTCCAAGAGCTGCAAGGGCCAAGGGGACATGAATGTGGATGCTGATGGCAGGGAGATGCTGTGTCTGCACCAGCTGCAACTCTGTGCTGTGGCCCAGGTGCAGTTTGTGAAAAGCAGACCATTATGTGAGTTACATTTTCACCTTTCTATTTAGCAGCCATGAGCTGGGCACGAGGGGATAGAAAATGTGCGCTGCGGGCAAGAGCTGGGCATCAGAGGATGGAAAATGTTGGCTGTGGGTAGAATCTTGGCACCAGGGGATAGAAAATGTGGCTGCAGGCAGGAGCTGGGCACTGGGGGATGGAAAATGTAGGCTGCTTGCATGAGCTAAGCACTGGGTTATTGAAGATGCGAGCTCTAGCTGGGCACTGGGGGATGGTGGCTACAGTCTGCTGACAGGAGCTGGGTACAGAGGGGAGGAGGTAGTGGGCAGGAGCTGGGCACAGGGTGCTGCATACTATGGCCACTGAGCTGGGAGCAGTGGGGAGACTGCAGAAAGGGATACTAAAAGATCCCTTTCCCGCACAAGCACCAGTATAAAACCCAGCTTGTGATGTGATTTAGGAGCTGTATACCATCTGTGGATGGCGTACAGTTACACAGTCAATTAAAAAAAATCTATGATTTTCGGAAATTGATGAATAGCATAATTTCTACATCCCCATGGGTAGTGTGGAAATTATTGTGGCAGGACTGTAACCAGGAGGTATCAGTGATATTCCCTGCATTTCATTATTGATGAATGGGTCTGACACTTAAAAACTACATATGTAAAGAGGGTGTTAAAACCATTCATAGGATGATGACTGGACACCTTAGTGCAGCTTACTGTAAAGCAGGCATTCCCAACCACTGTCCTCAAGGCACACCAACAGTGCAGGTTTTAGTGATATCCAGGCTGCAGCACAGATGGTTAAATCAAAATAACTGAGCTACTAATTAAGTCACCTGTGCAGAAGCCTGGATGTCACTAAAACCTGCACTGTTAGTGTGCCTTGAGGACCGTGGTTGGGAATGCCTGCTGTAGAGATTAAGGGCCTAATTCAGAGCTGATTGCTTGCAAGCGGTTTTTGGCCTGCTGCGATCAGGTCAGAACTGCGCATGCGTATGAACCGCATTGCGCAGGCACGTTGCACGGGTACGGGCTTATCACTACATCTGGCTGTCTATGGAAATTCATAGGGATTTGTTAGTCTGGGACAAAAGAGGATTTGTTTTTGGAAAGAGCATCACAAAGGACACAAGTACACCCACTTAGGTTAGAGGAGAGGAGATGTCACACACAGGGACGGAAAGGTTTAATGCAGTGAGGATTTGAGATGTATGACTGGAATCCAGCTCTGTTCTTCAGCTTTTCACAGACACAGCCGGTTTCACAGGTTTTGGTGCATTCTTTGATAGGAATTAATGAGTGGCACCTTGACCTGAGGACTGGGATAAGGACGATTTGACTGGGAATATGTTGTTGTTGGAATTGTTCCCAACAATGGTCACCTTGGAACTGTGGTGTGGTTGGTTGGAGATCAGAGAATTGGTTTTCTGGTGTGACATTCTGAGGGTTGTACATGATATTAATCAATAAAGTTCAGCTGGTTATCGCTTGCTTGCATGAATAGTGTTGTGATGTTTGGGAAGTAACATATCGTTGCAGGTGGAACATGTACCTGTGGTGGATAATGGGGTTGCCAACGCTCTCCCACATCTCAAATGTTTGCACTTTTGCCAGCTGGCGCCGCATGCTGAAACAGTTGCTGAATCTTGTCCCTCTTATGTATGACAGGTAATCCAGCCAGAATGGAAGGATTAGCCCATTGATCTTTAGCTCCAGCGATTTATACGGCCTATTTATCCGCTTAGGAACAGTGGAGCCAGTTCTTGGTTCGCATGGGTAAAGTAGCTAAGTGTTTGCATGCTTTGATTCTTGCCTTTGAGTGGTGTTTATACTCAGCAGGTAAGTCCAAAGCGTATGTCAGAAAATTACTGTTGGGTATTTCCTATTTCCTCTGTTTACAGGGAGTAACAGGATGTTACCAAATCTTTTTTACTTTCAAGGGTATTGAAGTGTTAAACTAGAGCCGTGCCAATTCCTCTAGACTTGCGTCAGCCTATCGTCAGGTTAATGCTGCTGCATTTGTTCAAAGTTTCTGCGCGAGTATGTTCATCGAGTTACTAAGTTTGTATGTTTATTCTTGCTTCCACTATGGCTTATCATAGGCGTTCAGAGTGAGCAAATTGGTTACGTCCTCCAGGAGGGCCATTTCTCCTATACCGGTGCCACATACTGTGGTCCGGGAGGATGGGGTTTGGCGTAAAGTGCAATGCTCCAAGACAGATCAGGTTGGTAGAGAACATTGGGTTTCCATAGTTTGTTGCCCAGATTGCAGTATCTGTCCTTTGGCTTTGGTGATGACCTATGTGAAGCTCTGACTGGTTTCCGCGGGTGCCTGTTTGATTCATCTGGGTAGGTCACCAGTTACTCGCTATCAATTCGGTTGGGTTTTGAGTCATTGTATTTTAGAATTGGGTATCTCTCTGGGCATCTATGGTACTCATTCATTCTGCATTGGCACCTCCACACTGTGGTGGGTTGGTCCATGCATGATATCTGGGCACTGGGAAGGTGGAGGTCTGGTGTATTTCAGAGATACATCAGGTGTTGACTTGGCAGTGCACCCTAACTTGGGGATTAGACACTGACAACAACTGGTGGGGTCTTGAGGAATATTTTGTATTACCATCAGTTTTAATTTAGGCTTCTGCTGGCTGGTGGACATTGTGTGTTTATTACCGCAACTCAAGTTAAGTGGACCCTACGACCCCCCATCACCATGTCAGGTCTATACCCTGTATATCTACGCCCTGTTTCTCTCCCAGTTTTGCTCAGTGGTTGTTGCTTCTTGGCTGTTGGTTACCAGGTTTTCGGTATGTTATACCATCATTTTTCTGCAGGTTTGCATTTAGATGATCAATTGATGTGGGTGGTTGGCCACTCTTTTGTGTATTGGGAAGCTCGTTCTGTTGTTGTGGCTGATGTCGCTGTTTACCCAGAGGCGGTTTTGTGTGGTGGATAGGTCGGAGAGGAATTCCGTCAGGTTTTGGAGGAAGCAGTGGTAACATTTGGTTATATGTTGTTTTTGGTCATCCATTTGTGCAGCACCAATGTTACCATGAGATCGTCCCTTGATTTGCAATGTGACATCAGGTGGTAGCTAGTGGAGTTGATGGCTGACTGGCCCTTTTGTCGGGCTCTTTGGTCCTATATCATACCTATATATTGAAATTTGGTGCAATTGATTTGGGGTTAATGTGGTTGTGGGCTGAGCTGTGGAGGCTCATGGTGGCCACTTCAGTTAGCATCCAGCTATATCATTTAGGGACCATAATTTGTTTTGGGGAGATGGGGTCCATCTTTCTGAAGAAGGTACTGTATGGCTATTTTTGTTGATGACATTTTTAGAGGTTTTAGGTCTGCTTACTTGTGTTTGTATGGTGGTGGCGGCAGTTCTTAGGGAACCTTCGTGGTGTAGCCAGTTTCAGAATGGCTCCTGGTTTGTGGTCTAAGCTATATTTTATGTTGCCCTTCAAGGAATTCAAGGAGGTTAGGCATGGATAGCAGTGTCAGTCAAGGGGCATCAGTGGTCCAGATGGGACCTTTCCCTTCTCTGTGGCTGTGCTGTTGCTTCAAGTTGATTCCAATGTGGGCAGATGGCGTAATTGGTTTTGGATATGTCCCCATAAGGGTTGGGCAATTTGCCCTTCCCTTGCAAGTCATATTGGCAAGGATAGTGGCAGTTGACTCATCCTTGTTTTGTTGGGCAGTTGGCCATGTTGTTTGAGTTTATTGTTCAAGTTTCTGCTTAAGCACAATAGAACTTGGGGTGAAACAAAGCAGCAGCAGCTGCATTGTAACACTTTGTATAGAGACTGACTCGTTCACACACAGATGTACAAGTGTTGCATATGAAATTATTCAGTGCAGTCTTGGAAAGCAGCTTTGTTGTATCGCATTGTTAGTAAGGTGTACGTTCACATGAAAGCCCAGTCACACAGGACTTGGTGTACTGCAATGTGCTGTTTGGAGCAACTGCAACAAAATTTATGAAAAAAGCTGATTAATAGCATAATTTGTCTGTTATATTGTGTTTATGGGCCTGACCCTAAGCTGGGAGTAAAGCAAAAAAGAGCAAGTAACTTTGCACCTAGACAAATCATGTTTCAATGCAAAGGGTGCAAACACAGTACATTTATCTTATTTGCACATAGGGCAAATACTGGCTGCTGTTGCATGCAGTCCACAAATGCTGTACAGGTTTATTTGTATATGTGCAGGACTGGACAGTCAAGTGCAAGAAGGGCGGATAGCTTGATGGGCCTGTCTGCTCTAAAAGTCTGGTCAAAGAGTGCTGCTTGTCCATATGGCAAACAGAGCGAGGGACTGGCTGAGCAGTTCCTCGTCCTGGCAGAGCACTTGGCTGCTCAGCATGCCACAAGGCCACACCCCCATGAGTCTTGGCCATTCCTCCTTCGTGTGCATGCACTCAGCCACTAGACTTTCAGGACTATTTTAGTCTCCAAATCCATCCCTGCCTATGGGTTCTATTTACTAAGCCTCAGGTGTAGATGCATTTGGCCAGAGATAAGGTACCAGCCAATAAACTCTTAACTGCCATGTCGCAGGCTGGGTTTGAAAAATGACAGTTAGGAGGTGATTGGCTGGTTCTTTATATCTGTCCACTTTATCTCCACCTGAGGCTTAGTAAATAGACCCCTATGTGTCATATGTTTTTTGAAAAAATGATGTTGGGTCATTAAGGAATGGTGACAGTGTGAAAGCAACAGTTGCACCTCTACACACATACAGTGCACAACTGTGACTTAGTGGGAGCTACCACAAAGGACTAGAATAGAAGAGTACTGGAAATAGGGTACGTATAACATAAGGGAAGTAGCAGCTGAGGTCATACAGAACCATCAAAGACAGTAGAGGACCAGGAATGGGTGAGTAGAATGGAAGTGGGTTGGAGAGAAAGCAATGGGTGCAGAGCAGAGAGAGTGTGAATGAGGCTGACCCAAAGATTCTAGGCCCACTAAGTGGGAACAAATAATACACACTATATTTAATCTATAATATTTATGGGGTATACCTGGATTGCTGCCTGTATTCTTTGAATGGATTGCTGTAAGGTGCCCTGGATCCAATGTTTTATACAAACACAAAGGTTACATGGGAGAAATGCATAATGGTCCACACAAGTTGACTCTCCCTGTTTGGATGGACTTGCACAGCCGTGGAATAGGACATTACTTGCTCCTAGCACATATCTTTCTCTAATGTGAAGGGTGACTGCTGACCATTATTGTCCTCTCTCACACCACAATTAATTCATTTGCTAGTTATCTAGAAACTCAAAATAACTATATCAGTGGTATGCAATCTACACAGTCGAGTCACATTATTATGACCACCTCCTACATGTGAGGTTAGCAGCATGTAGCCCATGAAGTATATCACGTGTCAGGTGCTAGCTTGGTGGGTATATAAGGTGTTAGATTGGCCCTTGCACACATATCACTCATTGTTGTCATGGGTAAAAGGGGCGATTTATGCGAGTTGCAGAAAGGGATGACTATAGGCTTTTGGGCCAAGGGTGGCGTTATTTCTGACACAGCTCAGAGTGTTACCTGTTCATGTGCTCTGTGGTGAAGGTGTATCGTGACTGGAGAAATGGCACCATTGCAAATTACAGATGTGGAAACTGCAGAGCACCACGCGCTATTGATGTGAGAGGTGAACGTCGGCTACAAGAGTGCGTGAGGGCCGACTGACACACTACAGTGGAGCAGCTCACCATCAAAATGAACCTGCGGGCCCATCTAGCTGCTGTCCATGTTGCACACGTCGTTTACTCTGACTATTAGCTGGTGCTCATAATAATGTGACTCAACCGGGTATGTCTTCTATACTGAGAGAGAGTGAAATTGAACACGTGGGGATGATTTATGGGTTTAAGGTTATTTAAGTGAGGTGACTGAATGACATACTGTAAAACAGTTCATCTGTGCGGACCAGTGAAGAGAAATGTAGAACAGTATGTGGAAAAGAATGAAATACTGTGGGAGGAAGAAATATGACGCTAGCAGGAACATTATATTTTTATTATTTTTAGGTGTTTGACCAAAATAGAAATAACATCTGAATTTGCTAGTATAATTCTATACTCATAATACTATATTTCAGGTATCATCATTATTTACATATAGCAGACATATCAACTTCCTAAATCTTAGAAATACTCATTCTTAAACAGTTGTCTGAGGATAAAAGTGGAGCACAGACTTCCAAATGGTGAAGAATATTGCACTGTAAATAACAATATTTACTGATATGCACTAAACCAAAACTTCTTTCAGTGCAGTATATGGGGGTACTGTATCAAATGGAGAGAGATAAAGAACTTTATCTCTCTCTGATTTTTTTCTACATCTCCCTCTATTTTTTTATTCTACTGTCATTGGACCTTTTCCGCTGTATTATGGGAAGTTACAGTACATTGCAGTTGCTGCTATTCCCTCAGAGTCGCAACGATCAAATGCAAATAGCGAAAGACATAAAAAGTGTAATAAAATCAATAGAACCTTTAATACATAAAATCAATGCTCATACAAAAAGTGTTATCTTGAGGCCATAATGTATTTAAAGGTGTCAAGAAATGTTGGAACGTTCTGTAGTTAACGAATGTGTGAGTCAACCTTTGTGCACTGTTTATACGGGTTGGGCTGCGCTCACCACAGGTTCTATTTCCAGTCTATGGGTGTCACGGACACCCGTTTATACTGATGTCTAAGCTAGGGTCTCATTGTCTTAGTTTACTTAAGGAAAGTGTGGGAGATGCCGATATTTTTCCTGATAATATATACTGTAGCAGATGACACTGACTGGTCTCAGGTTGGGTCCTTGTAACATGCTTTAGAAGTCTATGGGGGTCATTCCGAGTTGATTGCTAGCTGCCACTGTTCGCTGCATAGCGATCAGTGAAAAAAAATGGCTAACCTGCGCATGCACCGCAATGCGCATGCGCGTCGAACCTTTGTGGTTTTGCACTAGTTGTAGCGACAATTCCAATTGCACAGCCGAATGCAAGGAGATTGACAGAAAGAGGGCGTTTATGGGTGTCAACTGACCGTTTTCTGGGAGTGATTGGAAATACGCAGGCGTGGCCGACCGTTTGCTGGGCGGGTATCTGACGTCATTACTGTGTCACTAGTCGCAGCAATCATCGCACAGGATAAGTAACTACAGGGCTGGTCTTGTTTTTACAAAATGTGTTTGCAAGCGCTCGGCTGCACAGGCGTTCGCACTACTGCAAAGCAAAAATACACTCCCCCGTGGGCAGCGACTATGCGATTGCACGGCTGCTATAAACTGCTAGCGAGCGATCAACTCGGAATGACCCCCTATGTACATTAGAATTGCAGCTGTGCCATTTCTGGTAACACCGTGATTTACTAATCCAGATCTTATTTTTGCATCATGGTGAAAACTTTCTCTACCCTACTGGCACCCTTTAGTTGCTGGCAAAGTGTTGCTGTGAAATGCGCACTTTTGGTTTGCCTCACAAATAACATAAACCAACCCTTTATGGCTTTGCGGCCTCCTTTTCCAGCCACAAGGGCTTCAAGTGTTTGATTGCTTCTTATCTAGAGTTAAATGGCTGGGGGAAGGTTCAGGTTAGCTTCTTCCCATACTGGCATATCATTACAGCTGCGAACGGCAAAAGATAGCTACAAGAGTATAACAAACAACCGCACATGACTGACCCCCAGTCTAGAGGGATTGCAGATGGCAATGCTAAAAAGGTGAGCACCATTTTTTCAGTTACCCTATTTTTTATAAATTGAGACTTAAAACACTAAGTAAAATGTCTGTTAAAAGCTTCTTAAAAAAAACTCATGCTGTAGCTTACGCTAAAACTTTCCCTGAGAGAAAATTACTTTACTTATGCATAAACAAAATAAAATAAAATAACATGAGGAAAAATATTTGATTAAAGCAGTTGTTTTCAACGTCATTCCTCAAGTTTTGCCAACAGGCCATGTTTTGAGTATTTCTGTTTTTATGCAGTTGTAATAATTACTGACCCAGCACAATAAATTATCTTGTGAAATGGGCAAAAAAACCAAACACTAAACATTACCTGTTGGTGGTACTTGAGGACTGAAGTTGAGAGCCCATGACTTATTAGATGATCTTTGGTTTATATTCCCAGTGTGGATTTGATACAGACACGCTGTTGCTTTGAAAGTATATTATATAGGGTGAGTAACCCTTATCCAAAATGCTTGGGACCAGAGGTATTTTGGATATCGGATTTTTCCGTATTTTGTACTAATTGCATACCATAAGGAGATATCATGGTGATGGGACTTAAATATAAGCACAGAATGCTTTTATGGTACATATACACCTTATACACACAGCCTGGGGGTCATTTAATACAATATTTTTAATAACTTTGTGTATATTGAGCCATTAAAAAGCAGAGGTTTCACTATCTCAGTCTCACTCAAAAAAGTCTGTATTTCGGAATATTCCGTATTTCGGAATATTTGGATATGGGATACTCAACCTGTATTCTACTAGTTAGCTGCATTTTTCATCACTGACTTATCTTCTATGCTGTCACCCAGTATTGAAACCAATCTATAATAATTACTATCAATGACCAGTTCACATTAGTTGAACAAATATCTTTCTAATGAAAATTAAAGTTCTGACAATTATTTTAGTAATTTTACACAATTCACTCCCTTGATCACATCTGTTGAAAACGTTCCTCCATTACATTGTCCATTATGAATGGGGTGACTTAAAATATCATATGCATCATAGAAAAAGTAGTAAGTCCTAAAAGAGTTAAGACAGAATATATTTTCATGTCGGTTCCGTTGCATGTAACTTTGCCTTTGGTGTTCTGGGTCAAACTCTGAAAATGTCCATTTCCCATCTCACAGATACCTTTTGAAGCACATCCACGGACAGCAATTTTTTGGGTGTTGTCATTTCCTAAGAACAATAAAAATATATTTACAGAAAAAGTATTAGAACAACTTATTATTATCATGTACTGTATACATATAGACCATTACAGAAAATGTTTAAACATTAAATTTAGTACTGTAGATAGATATATATATATATATATATATATATATATATATACATACATACATACATACATACATTGGGATAAATGGAGGAAACCCTTTAAGACTCAGGGAATCTCTAGACCTCAAATGAAGGAACTTAAATGAAATGTACTGTATGCCTAGAATATTGGCATTCAGTAACTTGAGTTCCAAAAAATTGCTTAGTACAGCCTGGTAAGGTAACATACATGGTAAGGTATATCTGATACTTTTGTTGCAGATCTGCAGTGTGCTACAGTGGGGGTACTCTCGAATCATGCTTAGACCTTGGGAAAACCCCAATGCATGAAAAGAAGTGGTAAGACATTTCTGAGTAATTTGTAACCATGGCCAGATTTATTGTTGAGAGCCCCCACAATCTCTGAACCTATCAGCAGGGAACATTGCAGGCAATGATGTCTATATACACAAACTGACTCTATGTAGGCAAGATGTCACAACACCATGCCTTGTAAGTGATTGTCCTTTTAAAAAAATGACAGAGTTTGGCCGGCATCCCGCTGAACTTGGGTGTCATTATACCCGGCCCTTACTCCCTAGTCACTGTCCACTATCTGTCAATCATACAGACAAATGGCCTAAACAGACCTCATATACCTGAGACTCCTCCACCCCTCTCAGACTGACAGGCAAACCACATTCCTTCCTTGCCTTTAAAAGAGAGGCCATGTGTTCTGATTTGATCAGTCAGACTGCCAAACTGCAAGAAATCCACAATGAAATCAACAAGCAGGAAGGCACACATTTTGTGCCTAATTCAAGGTTGATTGCAAAATAACATTTCCCCTAATATGCAAAACCATGTGCACAGGGGGGGGGGGGGGGGGCAGATATAACATGTGCAGAGAGAATTAGATTTGGGTGGGTTATATTGTTCTGTGCAGGGTAAATACTGGCTTCTTTATTTTTACACTGCAATTTAGATTTCAGTTTGAACACACCCCACCCAAATCTAACTCTCTCTGCACATGTTATATCCCCCCCCCCCCCCTGCAGTGCACATGATTTAGCCCATAAGGGGAAAATGTTGTTTTGCAATCAACCTTGAATTAGGCCCTTTAGCCTTAAAATGTATTAATTTGCTGGGATTACTAGCTAAACACTCCTGGGTCCTCATTTGTAGCACACTGCTGCTTTTGGCAAAAGGGGTAGTGTGCTACAAAGGAGCCAGAAGTGTTTATCTAGTAAGCCATGGTAAATCATGTATTTGAACAATAAAAAATGTGTGTGTTACCTACTTGGTGATTTCAGTGTCTTTCGCCCCTCCAGCCTGGCACAACAGAAGGCATGTGAGTAATCAAAACAGAGCACCCGTTTGGAGCTCCTTTTTAAAGTCAAGGTGGGAGTGTAATTTGCCTGACAGTCCCGGAGTGGGAGGAAGAGTCTAGGATATATATGGTCTGTCTTGGACTTTTGATGTTGTCACATTAAAGAGGTAAAAACCTTAAATATTGGCTTGTCCACAATGACATTGAAGCCAGCAGTGCTGATATTCAGAGACAACACTTCATGACCAAAAAAAAAATGGGCAGTTAACTGCTAATTGTGCTTGACATTATATGGAATCCACACCCTATGTTCTACATACACACTCAGGAGGTAAGTTGAAGGCTGAGTACATCTGCCCAATGTATTTTTATCCTTATTAAAGCTATATTTCTTAATGTACTGCACTTTGATTTCTTATTTTTGTTTTAGAAACTCTGGGGCAGATTTATTAAGCTCGGTGAAGTGATAAAGTGGAAGGTGATAAAGGACCAGCCAATCAGATCCTTACTACCATGTCACAAGCTGGGTTTGAAAAATGACAGTTAGAAGCTGACTGGCTGGTGCGTTATTACCATCCAATTTATCACTTCACCGAGCTTAATAAATCTGCCCCTCTGTGAACTATAGTATGACGAGGATCTAACTAGGAGAGTAGTGAAAAAAGGCTCAATATGCAAAAGTCTGAAAATCACAAACGTGCAATTTTCGGACTTCTACACATGCCCTGTGATCACACAGCATATGTGTGGCTAGCAAAGTGTGGTCAAACTTTGATTTACAGCAGGGGGGCCGGTGACGTACTGTACTAATGCGGGGGAGTGGTGTGGCTAATGCAGTTGTGTCCGGACCGTTTTTGATGCAGCTGCATGACATCATACGCAGTCGCTCAGATGGAAAAAAATGGCCAGCCTTCACAGCCATGCTGCAAAGGCAGGGGGCATCCACAGTTACCGTGACCACAATGTAATTGTGGCCCAATAACAATTACATTGCGGTCTCAGCTGCTGGTTGACGGGTAGCATGCTTGGCGACCTTGTCCTGCGCTGGGTGGCCCCCAGCTTGCGATAGAAACAATTTCTGATTTCGCTTTTTAGCAGCATCTTCAATCCAACATGAATAGGGTCCAAAGGGCCTTATTCAACTTCAGTTTCACTTTTGCTAATTTAGCCAAACTGCATCTTTTAGCACTTGCATGCTGGGTGGCTGCCCAGCACAAGGTAAGGCCATCCAGCATGCTAACGGCTATAAGCAATGCAATCACAATTCAATTATGATCACATCTCAGACCCTGCAAAACGAGGGAAGCCCCCTGCCTGTGTTTCTGTGATGTCACGCAGTCACCCCAAAAATGGTCTTGACCCATCCCCTTTTTCACCCCTACAATGCACTGTTGCTGTCCCTGACTGCATTGCAAACGCTTCTGCCTGTCAATCAGGCAGAGGCATTTGCATCAATGTGATGTGATCACATTGACCGGTCCACGCACACAAAGAACAGGCCCTGCACGTGCGGACTGACATGCGGATCGGGGGAATGCGATCACATTGCTTTTCCAATCCAACCTGAAGAAGACACAAAGATAATGGACAATGCTTATTATTGTGAAATGATAAATAGGACTATACTTATATGATTGTACAGTACATTATGCTCAGTGTTTATAAATATATCCTATGTATTATAAATGTCTGCCTTTAAAGTCTATAAAAATATACTCACATGACCATCATATACTGTATACACAAATATCACGTACAGTAGAAAGAACATTTTTGAGAAGGCATACTTTTCAACTTTAAAACATATAGAGTATTTATAATGTAATACAAGAAGGAGTTAAACAGTTGTCTTTTGAGATATAGGAGCAATATATGTTCCATACTCTGTTTTATACCCCTTTCACATCTCCAATGCTAGATCCCACCTGTAAATTGGAAATGGGTCCTTCCTGGGTGAGATCCGGCATTGGCGGCTAAGTGCTGGCTTCCCAACCTGGCAATTTGCTGAGTCGGTTGCCATAGCGGCGGGGGGTGGAGCTGGCAGCTGGTGCGGAGGTGGCGCTGGGAGAGGAACTCATCTCCGTGCCGCCTCTCCCTATGTAGTAATGGGTGAATCTGTTTGCGTTGCCACTGACCTGGTTTTCAACCCAGGAATAACCCTTCTTATAACCTGAGTTGAATTATTAGGTCAGGCGACCCAGGAATTCTCATGGGGCCTTTTCACATCGCACACTGACCCATGTCGAACTGGCATTATGCCGGGTCGATACCAGGTTATTTTTGTGATATGAAAGAGGTATTACTATTTAAATATGTATACCTGATATCTCAATAGAGCCTAAAG
The DNA here is from genome assembly GCF_028390025.1 of Pseudophryne corroboree. NCBI lineage: Eukaryota > Metazoa > Chordata > Amphibia > Anura > Myobatrachidae > Pseudophryne > Pseudophryne corroboree. The sequence continues at coordinate 15,803,884 of NC_086449.1, forward strand.
CACAAACATTTTCTTCTCCTTTGCAGTTCACGTTTTCATTTGGGCTGCAATCCAAAGATGAATAGGAAACACATGCTGGGCAGGATATTCCATTCTCTAAATTGTTGTCAAATGACACTAGAAGAGAGAAACCTCATTATATATGTGACATAGGGACCATGAAATTATATTTTCCTATGTAATGTAGTACTGTATAACCTGCCTATTTCTGATCTGTATGAAACATTGGGGCAGATGTATTAACCTGGAGAAGGCATAAGGAAGTGATTATGTGGCAACACATTGCCTGCGATGCAAATGCATTACGGGCCATGATTTAAAATCACACATCTGTACCCATGTGTATTTAAGTGTTAAATATTCATTCTGTGTGGAGAACGTAAGGTCTCCATATTAATTCCTTTGTGGTGGCAGAGAAATTGTGTATTTATCATTGAGTGGGTGAGGAGCGCACCGCCACGACCCAGATGTCCTAGATTTGAGTATCTGATTGCGGGCTGGATTCGAAAACAATATATATACACAGTGGCGCCATTGTAAATAATCAATTAAAAGTTTAATATTCAGGTACAGAATCTCAATAACAGTAATTTTTTTTGTTAATGGCCCTAAAATATATTGAAACAAATATGCATCTTAGTGTATGGTTAGTAAAATTGAAGGAAATCATTGACAACCTATAGTCTACATACATTCTACATACATTCTATTACTCTGCAATGTAAAGGGACCCATTTGATTGAATAATTACACAAACTCTCAGTGATTTGTTGTTGCATGCTAAATTACATATAACAGTCCAAAATCCTAATATATATATATATACATACAGGCTGAAGTCCCAGCAAGCCTCTTCTGCAAGCTGGTACTTGGAGAACCACAAGTACCAGGATGTGGGGGAAAACGGGCACCCTCGGGTACCTGTAATTCTACTACAAAAAATACCCAAATAAAAACAAAACACAGACACCGTGAAAGTAAATTTTTATTAAACATACATGCACACATACATACATACATACATACATACAAACATACATACTTAACTATGTTTACACGAAGCACTCGGCCCTCTTCTCCAGTAGAATCCAGAGGTACCTGTAAATAAAATTATACTTACAAAGAATCTGGAGTACTGTGGATACAATGTAGCACAGCGGCGCTACATTCTATCCAATGATGGGAACTTTGTGGTCTGCGGTAGACCATGTGGTTAAGTGGGGCCAACCACAAGAGTGACCCCACTTAACCTCATGGTCTACCGCAGAACACAAAGTTCCCACCATTAGATATAATGTAGCGCCGCTACGCTACATTGTATCCTCAGTACACCTCCTGACTGACAGTGCAGGAGCGCACAGCCAATCAGGAGAGTGCCATGACGAGGCGCTCCATGATTGGCTGAAAGAACCCTCTTTGACAGGAGTCATAGGGAGTCCCGATATTCGGGGAAAGGGGTTCCATGTGTAAACATGGGACCCCTTTCAGTACGTGGTTCGGGTATTTTGTTTTATTTTTTTAACAAGAATGTGGATTATAACTTTTAAGAAGAGGACCGATCTACCCCGGATTCTTGTGCCCACATAAAGCAATTTGGCTGAACTAATAATATTTAGTGATTATACTCATGTATTAAATGTCCTATTTTCTTATAAATGATAAGCTTGCCAGCATGGCCGTCTTGCCTCTCTGCCTGTCTGTTATTATTATCCCAGTCTCAATTTATTACTGTTTCATTCTCAATTTAAAAGTGCAATGGAATATGCTTACACTACAGGTGAAACTCAGAAAATTTAACTATCATGCAAAAGTTAATTTATTTCAGTAATTCAACTTAAAAGGTGAAACTAATTTACTATATAGAGTCATAGGCATGCAGGGGAGGGGGGGGGCAGGTGTGCACAGCTAATCTCACATGCCTAATGCAGCGTTCGCTGAGCAGGCTGATTACTGTCCCCTCTGCGCTGCACCCTGTCAGGACAGCATTACTGACCGGACGCCTGGATTAAACAAGGGTGTCACTGCCGCCGGATTTCAAACTCCCGGCTCCACCTCCATGTACAGAAATAGCATGATGTGATGTGATGACGTCATGCTGCGCGCAAGCCCAACCGTCAGCCTCTCACCTTCTATGCCATGCCAACGACAGCCACTGATGAGGAGCAGCATGCAGCCAGCAATCCTCTCAAATTCAATACTGGCAGGCAGTCGGCAGCAGCATTGATACGTTACTCATTTTTCCAGCAGGAGCAGTACTAGTCTGCGACTGTCAGTGTCAGTGAGTGACTTAATTGTAAGTAAGCTGCTGCAGCTTGCAGGGGAAAGAGAGGGGGAGCCAGACCAGGCTGAGGAGGTGCAGTGTAATTGCACTGAGTGCCATTAGGGGTGTTTGTTTTGTGCACACCACAACATCTGACAATGTATCTGTAGTATTAGGATTAGTACAAGGGTGGATATTTTATATTGCGTTGACCGTCAATACACGGTGATAGACACGTCCAATAAGTGGTGCTCAACATGCTCAATAGGTGGTGTTAGAAACACCCCTCCGATGGTGCACCCGCTAATAAAATGTGCTGCGCATGCCTATGTATAGAGTCATTACATGCAAAGTGAGATATTTGAAGTCTTTAATTGCTATAATTTTGATAATTGTGGTTTACAGCGTAAAACCCCCAAATCCAAAATCTCAAAAAATTAGAATATAACATAAAATCAATAATAAAAGGATTTTAAATACAGAAATGTCAGCCCTCTGAAAAGTATAATCATGCAGATGTACTCAGTACTTGGTTTGGGCCACTTTTGCATAAATTACTGCCTCAATGTGGTATGGCATGGATTCTATCAGCCTGTGGCACTGCTGAGGTGTTATGGAAGACCAGGATGCTTCAATAGCGGCCTTCAGCTCTTCTGTATTGATCCGTCTCATGTCTCTCATCTTTTCTTGGCAATGACCCATAGATTCTCTATGGGGGTCAGGTCAGGCAAGTTTGCTGGCCAATCCAGCACAGTAATCCCATGGTCATTCAACCAGGTTTTGGTACTTTTAGCAGTGTGGACAGGTGCCAAGTCCTTCTGGAAAATGAAGTCAGCATTGCCATAAAGCTTGTCTGCTAAAGAAAGCATGAAGTGCTCTAAAATGTCCTGGTAGACAGCTGGGTTGACTCTGGACTTAATAAAGCACAGTGGACCAACACCAGCAGATGACATGGCTCCCTGTTATGCACACCAGTGCCTGCAGGAATGTACTGGTGTCAGAACTGTTATGCACTACAGCGCCTGCAGGAATGTACTGGTGTTTGAACTGTTATGCACACCAGTGCCTGCAGGAATGTACTGGTGTCTGAACTAATAGGTATGCAAAACAAATGAACTCACAGACAGACTGGGGAATATGACATTACGTACACAGAAGGTGATAGGGTAATAAATAAACACAAAGTGAACAGAGAAGCCCAGAGGCTAAGGAACTGGGTGTCTCCCTAGTATTAGTAATGCTCAGATGGTAAAAGCAAGATGTTGTGTTTTAATACGTAGAGAACCCGAAATGCTGTTGCTAAGGGCAACAGCAAAACCCTAAAGGGTAACCAACGGGTGTGGCAGTAAACTCCTTGGTCAGAGATGGAATGATAGACACAAGGAGAGTCTCCACAATCCTAATCCTCACTTGCAGTGCACAGGTTCAGCTTACTGCCACTAAACTGACACCTGAACACCTTGCACAGTGAGACAGGATTTAGGCAGGCAAGTCTTAGAATACAGCCGCAAACTTGCTAAGTTCATAGAGTAGTAAAAGAACCCCAGCAAGTTAAACGACTGACTCCAGTCTTACTGCTAGGTCTGGATTGGCAGAGTGTAGTACCAAATTCCCAGGCCTATTTGCAGTAAGCAACAACAAATACAAAGCTACACAGTACTGGCTAACTTTCAGGAACTGACTAACCAACAAAGATTCAGCAGCATCTGCTTAACCTTAGAAGAGGCCTTATAAAGCAGGTGCTGTCCGCGCCCCACTCAGACCTCACAGACTGTGAGCACAAAAACCAGCACCGGATCCCCTGCCGTGCACAGAGCCTGTAACCACTGCACAGCAAAAGACCCAAACCGGAGTATCAGCTGCGCTCAGGTTACTCCGCTAGCACTTGTCTCCCGGTTGCCATGACGACGTGGCAGCACAGGGCAGGAGACCCTAACAGTACCCCCCCTCTGACGAGGGGTCAAAGAACCCCTACCACCGGGTTTATCGGGGAAGTGCGAGAAGAAAGAGCGTATCAGTCTGGGGGCATGAAGATCACAACTGCGCACCCACGACCACTCCTCCGGGCCATACCCCTTCCAGTGCACCAAAAATGACAGCCGACCCCGAACCATCTTGGAGTCAAGAATCCTTTCAACAACAAACTCCCTCTGGCCACGTATCAGAAGAGGGGAAGGTCTTCCACTGGAAGAAGGATTACTAATCGCACGTTTTAAAAGGGAACAATGAAATGTTTTATTGGTACCCAAAGAACGGGGCAGATCTAACTGAAATGCCACCGGATTGATAACCCTGGTGATCTTATAAGGGCCGATGAACCGGGGGCCTAACTTATGAGATGGCTGTCTCAACTTCAAATTCTTGGTAGACAACCAGACGAAGTGTCCTAATTTGAAGCTGCAGGTTCTTTTCCGCTTATCAAAAACCCTTTTGGTCACTAATGACACAGACACAAGGGCTTTCTTCACTTTCCGCCAGATACCTCTAAGGACCGAAACCACAGAGGAACCACCAGGCGTGGAGTCCAGGGGGTCAAAAGAATTGGCCTTAGGATGATGCCCATACACACAAAGGAAGGGAGAGATCCCTGTAGCAGAGTGAGCCGCGTTGTTATAGGCAAACTCCGCCATGGACAGATGAGCAACCCAGTCAGTCTGACACTTGGAGACATAACACCTTAGGAGCTGCTCCAAGGACTGGTTCACCCTTTCAGTCTGCCCATTAGACTGCGGATGGTAGCCTGACGACAAGCTGACAGAAATCTGGAGATCGGAACAAAATGCCCTCCAGAATTTGGCCACAAACTGGGATACGCGGTCAGAGACCACATCAAGTGGCAACCCGTGGAGACGCACAACATGCAGCATAAATAATTCAGACAGGCGTCTGGCCGATGGCAGCCCAACCAGTGGAACGAAGAGCGCCATCTTCGAAAACCTGTCAACGACAACCCAGATGGCTGTCATCCCCGAGGATTTGGGCAAGTCCACCACAAAATCCATTGAAATGTGGGTCCATGGCTTAGATGGGATAGAGAGTGGATGTAATGGGCCAACAGGAATCCCTCTAGGAGTCTTATTTCGGGCACAGATGTCACATGCCCGAACCCACTGATCCACATCCTTAGCCACCGAGGGCCACCACACCGCCCTAGATAGCAACTCCCAAGTTCTGGCAAAACCCGGGTGACCTGCCGACTTCTTGGCATGGAATTCCAGGAACACTCGCTGTTTTAACCTAGGAGGCACAAACAAAAGACCTACCGGAAGGTCTGGAGGAGCCTGCTCCTGTGCTCTAAGGACTAATGATAAGAGGTCCTGGGTAATGCCCACTTTAATACATGATGGGGACACAATGGGCAACGGCTCCTCGGTGGTCTCCTGGATTGGAGCAAAACTCCGCGAGAGCGCATCAGCCTTGATGTTTTTTGACCCAGGGCGATATGTTATCAAAAAATTAAAGCGAGCAAAAAACAAAGCCCATCGTGCCTGCCTGGCATTGAGACGCTTCGCTGACTCTAAATATGCCAGATTCTTGTATTATAGTCCAGTGATTGACTGACCCTGGCTTTCCCTACCTTTTGTGAGTCACTGATCGCGGCTCACTATTGGCGTTCCGGCTCTGGTTCCCTCCAGCACTGAGTTGCGGTGTCCGTTGGTCTTCAGATCGGCGCTCGAAAATGACGTCAGATCCTGATTCAACTTCCGCTCCTCTCACTTCCGTCTCTCATCAACGCGTTTCGGGTCTTCCACCCTTCGTCATGGATTGAGATTAGAACACGGTGCTTGCTATTTATAGCTAAAAAACTTTATTACTTTACCATTAAAAACAGGAAGTGGTCATACCGGAACTTACTATTCCAGCGGCAACCACATGCACCTTCTGATCCTTATTTAATATTTGGTTATTTTCAATTAAAAAATAATATAGGTATGGCATTTCTTTAAATAATAGTCATGATAATAAAATAATTTATAAAAATATATTAGTATTTGATATTTTCTGAAAAAATTTGATATTTTGATATCTGAAAGTTATATTCTTATGTTATATTATAATTATGTCACTAAAAAGGAATTTATATCTATTTCTACATTTAGTCCCTGTGGTTGCATAGTTTGTATTAAAAAAATCCATTTTGTTTCACTCCTTCTCAGATCCAATGTTATATCTCCTCCTCTCCAGTTCCTCCAAATTTTTTGAATGCCTATGAATTTTAACATTGAGGAGTTCTGTTGGTGATGGTCTTTGTAATGTTTCGAGACACTGTGGGTTTCCAAACCTCTTTGTATGTTATATATATGTTCGGAAATTCTGGTTTTCAATTTCCTTTTGGTTTGGCCAATATATTGGTATCCGCAGGGACATTCCAACATATAAATGACTCCTTCAGTATCACATGTAATTTTTTCTTTTATCTTGAATTTTTTGTTTGTTGTATTTGATCTAAATTCAATGATTGGTTTGGTACCTTTGTTTCCCATGTTTTTACAGGCTTTGCAGTTTAAACAATAATATTGTCCCTTATTTTCCATCCTATGAGGGGTTTCATCATGTAAATGGCTTGTGACCAGATGTTGTTTTATGTTTTTTGCTTTCTTGTATATAATTTGAGGTTTTTCTTTGATATGGGGTGCCAATTGTTTATCCAAAAGTAAAACCGGCCAGTGTTTCCGTAAAATATTTTCCAGTTGGTAATGTTGACTATTAAATTGGGTAACGAATGCTGTGTTGTAGTTGTTATCTGTAGGTTTGTGGTTGTACTGTAACATGATTTTTCTGTCCATAGATGTTACTTTTTCTATTTCCCTATTCAATTCTTCTTCATCATATCCCTTTTCCACGAATTTGTCCCTCATGTTGGTACTTTGTTGAAGAAATGTGTCTTTTTGTGTACAGTTTCTTCTGAGGCGTCGAAATTGGCCTCCCGGAATATTTCCAAGCCAGTTTCTGTGGTGATTACTTGTCTTATCCAGCATTGTGTTTCCGCTGACCTCTTTAATGTGGTTTTTTGTGATGATATTCTTTTCGTGGATATGGATTTCTAAATCTAGATATGTTACCATCTGTTTGCTGTATATAGATGTAAATTCCAAGCCGTATGTGTTGTTATTCATATATACCAAAAATTCTTGAAGTATTTGTTCGGGACCTTTCCAGATAATTATTAAATCATCAATGTATCTTTTCCATGTGATTATGTGTTGTCTATATGGGTTATCATTCCAAATTTTTTCTTCCTCCCACCTAGCCACAAATAAATTAGCGTAGCTAGGTGCGAAGGAGGAACCCATTGCGGTTCCTTTTATTTGATTATAAAATGTACCCTGGTCCCAGAAATAATTATTTTTCAATATATATTCCATGCAGCTAATGAGAAAATTGATTTGGGTATTTGAAAGTTGTGTTCCATATGTTAGAAAAAACCTACTCGTATCGCACCCGATGTCATGGGCTATGCATGTATATAACGAGCGGACGTCACAGGTGCACAGGATGTAATCATCCTGCCATTCAACCTCATCCAATACCTGTAATACATGTATGGTGTCCTTTAGATAACTTTTTTGTTCTTGAACGACATCTTTCAGGAAAAAATCTACATATTTAGATAAATTTGATGACACTGATCCTATTCCGGAAACAATCGGACGTCCGGGGGGTAGAGTTGGATTTTTGTGCAGTTTTGGGAGTTGATAAAATGTGGGAATCTTTGGATATTTAATATAGATGAAATCTTTTTCCTTCTCTGTTAGAATCCCAAGACTTATTCCTTCTTCTAGAAGTTCTTCAAGTTCTCTTTGATATCTTCCTGTAGGATCTTCTTGGAGGATTTTATATGTGCTCTCATCTGACAAAAGATTATTTACCTCTTGTTGGTATTGTTCTCTATTGAGTATTACTACGCCACCTCCTTTGTCCGCTGGTTTCAGTACTATTGATTTGTCCCCTTTAAGTTCCTTTAGTGCTTGGCTTTCTTCTTTCGTGAGATTGTATTTCTTTTTTATTTTTGGTGTTATGTCATTAATGTCCTTTTCAACTAATTTTTGAAATGTTTCTATATGTGGACCCTTTATATAGGAGGGAAAAAAAGTTGATGGAGGTTTGAATTGACTATGTGTATATGTGTCTATTGTTTGAGTCACAGGTACCGACTCTTTACTATTAGAAAAAAATTTCCTAATACATAACTTTCGTACAAATTTATGAACATCTATAAATATGTCGAATGTGTTGGCATTGGAATGGGGAGAAAATTTCAATCCTTTTTGTAATAAGGAAATTTGATCAATTGTAAGTTCCTTATCGCTCAAGTTGTATATACCATCTTCTTTCGGTGTTACTTTTTTCTTTCTTCTGGTCTTTTTCCCTCCCCTGACCCCCCTTCTCCTGGTGATAAGGCCATCCTTTTTGTTCGTTGCTTCCATGCCATCGATTTCCAATCTGGGGGATGTGAGTCCTGCATAAGTTCCCCTAAAAAATGATGTAGGTCTTCTTCTTCATCCTCTATCTCGAGTGACCTTTTCCTATTTTTAACATTAGGAGTACTATCTTTTTTTGCAGTTTCTATAGTTTTCATTAACATCTGATATTCATTCCTTTCTTCTTTTTTTGCATCCTCTCTCCCTTGATTGAAAGATTCTCTCTCTGTAGGGAGTCTCCTCGTCTTATCATAGTGAAAGTTTTTTGGATTATAAGGAGGATAATTGTTTCTTTGATATGATGATTTTGGTTGTTCATGTATAAGTGTTCTTCTATCCTTTGTGTTTTGTTGGTTCTTCTTTTGTTGTGGTCTATACGGAGTTTTTTCTTTCGTTGTTTCCTTTTGATGTTTGTACTCTGTATGTCTTGGTTTTTGTTGGACTATATGTGGTGGATTTCCATTTTTTCTTCGTTCATTCTCTGGAAAATGGTGTTTCTCATGATGATCTCTGTAAAATTTTCTTTGTTTTTGTAATATGATGTCGCCCTCCAATTTTTCCATCTTGGAGTTCGTCATCTTCATCAGATTAATATAATCTGGCATGTTTTCAAGAGGTTCAAATTTCTTTTCAGTATTGTGAATTTTTTCACTTAAAATTTCCAATGTTTTCTTTCTATCCTCAATTATCAGTGTTATGAGGCTACTTGAACACCTGTCTAGGATCTGGTTCCATTTTTTAAAAAAACCTGGATCCACAGGGTCAAAAGTAGGATTTTTCTGTATTCTTAGGCCTCTTGGAATCATGCCCATTTCCAAATATTTTGCTAAAGTTGTAACTTCCCACCAATTTTTTATTTCTTGATTATAATCTTTTTCTAACTTCAAAAATTGTGCACAGAAACCTTCTTCTTGTGCATTACTTTCTGGAGGTGGTTTATCTATTATAAATATGTCACTGAGTTTTTCCCTGCTAGGGTGAGTAATGTAACTGTGCATAGCAGCAATGTATACAAACAAATTGACAATTAAAAAAATTATTATACAATGCGCTTGTTTGTTCTGAGCAGCTTCTGTAAACCAAATTCTACCAATATTAAAATATAGAAGCGCTTGTAATGTGTTAAAAAAATGCTCATACCTGAAAAAAAAAACTGTTAGTATTATGTTTACAGCTCTTTTTGGATATTGTATGGAAGTATTTTGTTGTGTGTTTCTTTTGCTGAGGGTTCCGTATTTTCGATCCCGGTATTATAGTCCAGTGATTGACTGACCCTGGCTTTCCCTACCTTTTGTGAGTCACTGATCGCGGCTCACTATTGGCGTTCCGGCTCTGGTTCCCTCCAGCACTGAGTTGCGGTGTCCGTTGGTCTTCAGATCGGCGCTCGAAAATGACGTCAGATCCTGATTCAACTTCCGCTCCTCTCACTTCCGTCTCTCATCAACGCGTTTCGGGTCTTCCACCCTTCGTCATGGATTGAGATTAGAACACGGTGCTTGCTATTTATAGCTAAAAAACTTTATTACTTTACCATTAAAAACAGGAAGTGGTCATACCGGAACTTACTATTCCAGCGGCAACCACATGCACCTTCTGATCCTTATTTAATATTTGGTTATTTTCAATTAAAAAATAATATAGGTATGGCATTTCTTTAAATAATAGTCATGATAATAAAATAATTTATAAAAATATATTAGTATTTGATATTTTCTGAAAAAATTTGATATTTTGATATCTGAAAGTTATATTCTTATGTTATATTATAATTATGTCACTAAAAAGGAATTTATATCTATTTCTACATTTAGTCCCTGTGGTTGCATAGTTTGTATTAAAAAAATCCATTTTGTTTCACTCCTTCTCAGATCCAATGTTATATCTCCTCCTCTCCAGTTCCTCCAAATTTTTTGAATGCCTATGAATTTTAACATTGAGGAGTTCTGTTGGTGATGGTCTTTGTAATGTTTCGAGACACTGTGGGTTTCCAAACCTCTTTGTATGTTATATATATGTTCGGAAATTCTGGTTTTCAATTTCCTTTTGGTTTGGCCAATATATTGGTATCCGCAGGGACATTCCAACATATAAATGACTCCTTCAGTATCACATGTAATTTTTTCTTTTATCTTGAATTTTTTGTTTGTTGTATTTGATCTAAATTCAATGATTGGTTTGGTACCTTTGTTTCCCATGTTTTTACAGGCTTTGCAGTTTAAACAATAATATTGTCCCTTATTTTCCATCCTATGAGGGGTTTCATCATGTAAATGGCTTGTGACCAGATGTTGTTTTATGTTTTTTGCTTTCTTGTATATAATTTGAGGTTTTTCTTTGATATGGGGTGCCAATTGTTTATCCAAAAGTAAAACCGGCCAGTGTTTCCGTAAAATATTTTCCAGTTGGTAATGTTGACTATTAAATTGGGTAACGAATGCTGTGTTGTAGTTGTTATCTGTAGGTTTGTGGTTGTACTGTAACATGATTTTTCTGTCCATAGATGTTACTTTTTCTATTTCCCTATTCAATTCTTCTTCATCATATCCCTTTTCCACGAATTTGTCCCTCATGTTGGTACTTTGTTGAAGAAATGTGTCTTTTTGTGTACAGTTTCTTCTGAGGCGTCGAAATTGGCCTCCCGGAATATTTCCAAGCCAGTTTCTGTGGTGATTACTTGTCTTATCCAGCATTGTGTTTCCGCTGACCTCTTTAATGTGGTTTTTTGTGATGATATTCTTTTCGTGGATATGGATTTCTAAATCTAGATATGTTACCATCTGTTTGCTGTATATAGATGTAAATTCCAAGCCGTATGTGTTGTTATTCATATATACCAAAAATTCTTGAAGTATTTGTTCGGGACCTTTCCAGATAATTATTAAATCATCAATGTATCTTTTCCATGTGATTATGTGTTGTCTATATGGGTTATCATTCCAAATTTTTTCTTCCTCCCACCTAGCCACAAATAAATTAGCGTAGCTAGGTGCGAAGGAGGAACCCATTGCGGTTCCTTTTATTTGATTATAAAATGTACCCTGGTCCCAGAAATAATTATTTTTCAATATATATTCCATGCAGCTAATGAGAAAATTGATTTGGGTATTTGAAAGTTGTGTTCCATATGTTAGAAAAAACCTACTCGTATCGCACCCGATGTCATGGGCTATGCATGTATATAACGAGCGGACGTCACAGGTGCACAGGATGTAATCATCCTGCCATTCAACCTCATCCAATACCTGTAATACATGTATGGTGTCCTTTAGATAACTTTTTTGTTCTTGAACGACATCTTTCAGGAAAAAATCTACATATTTAGATAAATTTGATGACACTGATCCTATTCCGGAAACAATCGGACGTCCGGGGGGTAGAGTTGGATTTTTGTGCAGTTTTGGGAGTTGATAAAATGTGGGAATCTTTGGATATTTGATATAGATGAAATCTTTTTCCTTCTCTGTTAGAATCCCAAGACTTATTCCTTCTTCTAGAAGTTCTTCAAGTTCTCTTTGATATCTTCCTGTAGGATCTTCTTGGAGGATTTTATATGTGCTCTCATCTGACAAAAGATTATTTACCTCTTGTTGGTATTGTTCTCTATTGAGTATTACTACGCCACCTCCTTTGTCCGCTGGTTTCAGTACTATTGATTTGTCCCCTTTAAGTTCCTTTAGTGCTTGGCTTTCTTCTTTCGTGAGATTGTATTTCTTTTTTATTTTTGGTGTTATGTCATTAATGTCCTTTTCAACTAATTTTTGAAATGTTTCTATATGTGGACCCTTTATATAGGAGGGAAAAAAAGTTGATGGAGGTTTGAATTGACTATGTGTATATGTGTCTATTGTTTGAGTCACAGGTACCGACTCTTTACTATTAGAAAAAAATTTCCTAATACATAACTTTCGTACAAATTTATGAACATCTATAAATATGTCGAATGTGTTGGCATTGGAATGGGGAGAAAATTTCAATCCTTTTTGTAATAAGGAAATTTGATCAATTGTAAGTTCCTTATCGCTCAAGTTGTATATACCATCTTCTTTCGGTGTTACTTTTTTCTTTCTTCTGGTCTTTTTCCCTCCCCTGACCCCCCTTCTCCTGGTGATAAGGCCATCCTTTTTGTTCGTTGCTTCCATGCCATCGATTTCCAATCTGGGGGATGTGAGTCCTGCATAAGTTCCCCTAAAAAATGATGTAGGTCTTCTTCTTCATCCTCTATCTCGAGTGACCTTTTCCTATTTTTAACATTAGGAGTACTATCTTTTTTTGCAGTTTCTATAGTTTTCATTAACATCTGATATTCATTCCTTTCTTCTTTTTTTGCATCCTCTCTCCCTTGATTGAAAGATTCTCTCTCTGTAGGGAGTCTCCTCGTCTTATCATAGTGAAAGTTTTTTGGATTATAAGGAGGATAATTGTTTCTTTGATATGATGATTTTGGTTGTTCATGTATAAGTGTTCTTCTATCCTTTGTGTTTTGTTGGTTCTTCTTTTGTTGTGGTCTATACGGAGTTTTTTCTTTCGTTGTTTCCTTTTGATGTTTGTACTCTGTATGTCTTGGTTTTTGTTGGACTATATGTGGTGGATTTCCATTTTTTCTTCGTTCATTCTCTGGAAAATGGTGTTTCTCATGATGATCTCTGTAAAATTTTCTTTGTTTTTGTAATATGATGTCGCCCTCCAATTTTTCCATCTTGGAGTTCGTCATCTTCATCAGATTAATATAATCTGGCATGTTTTCAAGAGGTTCAAATTTCTTTTCAGTATTGTGAATTTTTTCACTTAAAATTTCCAATGTTTTCTTTCTATCCTCAATTATCAGTGTTATGAGGCTACTTGAACACCTGTCTAGGATCTGGTTCCATTTTTTAAAAAAACCTGGATCCACAGGGTCAAAAGTAGGATTTTTCTGTATTCTTAGGCCTCTTGGAATCATGCCCATTTCCAAATATTTTGCTAAAGTTGTAACTTCCCACCAATTTTTTATTTCTTGATTATAATCTTTTTCTAACTTCAAAAATTGTGCACAGAAACCTTCTTCTTGTGCATTACTTTCTGGAGGTGGTTTATCTATTATAAATATGTCACTGAGTTTTTCCCTGCTAGGGTGAGTAATGTAACTGTGCATAGCAGCAATGTATACAAACAAATTGACAATTAAAAAAATTATTATACAATGCGCTTGTTTGTTCTGAGCAGCTTCTGTAAACCAAATTCTACCAATATTAAAATATAGAAGCGCTTGTAATGTGTTAAAAAAATGCTCATACCTGAAAAAAAAAAACTGTTAGTATTATGTTTACAGCTCTTTTTGGATATTGTATGGAAGTATTTTGTTGTGTGTTTCTTTTGCTGAGGGTTCCGTATTTTCGATCCCGGTATTATAGTCCAGTGATTGACTGACCCTGGCTTTCCCTACCTTTTGTGAGTCACTGATCGCGGCTCACTATTGGCGTTCCGGCTCTGGTTCCCTCCAGCACTGAGTTGCGGTGTCCGTTGGTCTTCAGATCGGCGCTCGAAAATGACGTCAGATCCTGATTCAACTTCCGCTCCTCTCACTTCCGTCTCTCATCAACGCGTTTCGGGTCTTCCACCCTTCGTCATGGATTGAGATTAGAACACGGTGCTTGCTATTTATAGCTAAAAAACTTTATTACTTTACCATTAAAAACAGGAAGTGGTCATACCGGAACTTACTATTCCAGCGGCAACCACATGCACCTTCTGATCCTTATTTAATATTTGGTTATTTTCAATTAAAAAATAATATAGGTATGGCATTTCTTTAAATAATAGTCATGATAATAAAATAATTTATAAAAATATATTAGTATTTGATATTTTCTGAAAAAATTTGATATTTTGATATCTGAAAGTTATATTCTTATGTTATATTAGAATTGGTGGGAAGTTACAACTTTAGCAAAATATTTGGAAATGGGCATGATTCCAAGAGGCCTAAGAATACAGAAAAATCCTACTTTTGACCCTGTGGATCCAGGTTTTTTTAAAAAATGGAACCAGATCCTAGACAGGTGTTCAAGTAGCCTCATAACACTGATAATTGAGGATAGAAAGAAAACATTGGAAATTTTAAGTGAAAAAATTCACAATACTGAAAAGAAATTTGAACCTCTTGAAAACATGCCAGATTATATTAATCTGATGATGATGACGAACTCCAAGATGGAAAAATTGGAGGGCGACATCATATTACAAAAACAAAGAAAATTTTACAGAGATCATCATGAGAAACACCATTTTCCAGAGAATGAACGAAGAAAAAATGGAAATCCACCACATATAGTCCAACAAAAACCAAGACATACAGAGTACAAACATCAAAAGGAAACAACGAAAGAAAAAACTCCGTATAGACCACAACAAAAGAAGAACCAACAAAACACAAAGGATAGAAGAACACTTATACATGAACAACCAAAATCATCATATCAAAGAAACAATTATCCTCCTTATAATCCAAAAAACTTTCACTATGATAAGACGAGGAGACTCCCTACAGAGAGAGAATCTTTCAATCAAGGGAGAGAGGATGCAAAAAAAGAAGAAAGGAATGAATATCAGATGTTAATGAAAACTATAGAAACTGCAAAAAAAGATAGTACTCCTAATGTTAAAAATAGGAAAAGGTCACTCGAGATAGAGGATGAAGAAGAAGACCTACATCATTTTTTAGGGGAACTTATGCAGGACTCACATCCCCCAGATTGGAAATCGATGGCATGGAAGCAACGAACAAAAAGGATGGCCTTATCACCAGGAGAAGGGGGGTCAGGGGAGGGAAAAAGACCAGAAGAAAGAAAAAAGTAACACCGAAAGAAGATGGTATATACAACTTGAGCGATAAGGAACTTACAATTGATCAAATTTCCTTATTACAAAAAGGATTGAAATTTTCTCCCCATTCCAATGCCAACACATTCGACATATTTATAGATGTTCATAAATTTGTACGAAAGTTATGTATTAGGAAATTTTTTTCTAATAGTAAAGAGTCGGTACCTGTGACTCAAACAATAGACACATATACACATAGTCAATTCAAACCTCCATCAACTTTTTTTCCCTCCTATATAAAGGGTCCACATATAGAAACATTTCAAAAATTAGTTGAAAAGGACATTAATGACATAACACCAAAAATAAAAAAGAAATACAATCTCACGAAAGAAGAAAGCCAAGCACTAAAGGAACTTAAAGGGGACAAATCAATAGTACTGAAACCAGCGGACAAAGGAGGTGGCGTAGTAATACTCAATAGAGAACAATACCAACAAGAGGTAAATAATCTTTTGTCAGATGAGAGCACATATAAAATCCTCCAAGAAGATCCTACAGGAAGATATCAAAGAGAACTTGAAGAACTTCTAGAAGAAGGAATAAGTCTTGGGATTCTAACAGAGAAGGAAAAAGATTTCATCTATATTAAATATCCAAAGATTCCCACATTTTATCAACTCCCAAAACTGCACAAAAATCCAACTCTACCCCCCGGACGTCCGATTGTTTCCGGAATAGGATCAGTGTCATCAAATTTATCTAAATATGTAGATTTTTTCCTGAAAGATGTCGTTCAAGAACAAAAAAGTTATCTAAAGGACACCATACATGTATTACAGGTATTGGATGAGGTTGAATGGCAGGATGATTACATCCTGTGCACCTGTGACGTCCGCTCGTTATATACATGCATAGCCCATGACATCGGGTGCGATACGAGTAGGTTTTTTCTAACATATGGAACACAACTTTCAAATACCCAAATCAATTTTCTCATTAGCTGCATGGAATATATATTGAAAAATAATTATTTCTGGGACCAGGGTACATTTTATAATCAAATAAAAGGAACCGCAATGGGTTCCTCCTTCGCACCTAGCTACGCTAATTTATTTGTGGCTAGGTGGGAGGAAGAAAAAATTTGGAATGATAACCCATATAGACAACACATAATCACATGGAAAAGATACATTGATGATTTAATAATTATCTGGAAAGGTCCCGAACAAATACTTCAAGAATTTTTGGTATATATGAATAACAACACATACGGCTTGGAATTTACATCTATATACAGCAAACAGATGGTAACATATCTAGATTTAGAAATCCATATCCACGAAAAGAATATCATCACAAAAAACCACATTAAAGAGGTCAGCGGAAACACAATGCTGGATAAGACAAGTAATCACCACAGAAACTGGCTTGGAAATATTCCGGGAGGCCAATTTCGACGCCTCAGAAGAAACTGTACACAAAAAGACACATTTCTTCAACAAAGTACCAACATGAGGGACAAATTCGTGGAAAAGGGATATGATGAAGAAGAATTGAATAGGGAAATAGAAAAAGTAACATCTATGGACAGAAAAATCATGTTACAGTACAACCACAAACCTACAGATAACAACTACAACACAGCATTCGTTACCCAATTTAATAGTCAACATTACCAACTGGAAAATATTTTACGGAAACACTGGCCGGTTTTACTTTTGGATAAACAATTGGCACCCCATATCAAAGAAAAACCTCAAATTATATACAAGAAAGCAAAAAACATAAAACAACATCTGGTCACAAGCCATTTACATGATGAAACCCCTCATAGGATGGAAAATAAGGGACAATATTATTGTTTAAACTGCAAAGCCTGTAAAAACATGGGAAACAAAGGTACCAAACCAATCATTGAATTTAGATCAAATACAACAAACAAAAAATTCAAGATAAAAGAAAAAATTACATGTGATACTGAAGGAGTCATTTATATGTTGGAATGTCCCTGCGGATACCAATATATTGGCCAAACCAAAAGGAAATTGAAAACCAGAATTTCCGAACATATATATAACATACAAAGAGGTTTGGAAACCCACAGTGTCTCGAAACATTACAAAGACCATCACCAACAGAACTCCTCAATGTTAAAATTCATAGGCATTCAAAAAATTTGGAGGAACTGGAGAGGAGGAGATATAACATTGGATCTGAGAAGGAGTGAAACAAAATGGATTTTTTTAATACAAACTATGCAACCACAGGGACTAAATGTAGAAATAGATATAAATTCCTTTTTAGTGACATAATTATAATATAACATAAGAATATAACTTTCAGATATCAAAATATCAAATTTTTTCAGAAAATATCAAATACTAATATATTTTTATAAATTATTTTATTATCATGACTATTATTTAAAGAAATGCCATACCTATATTATTTTTTAATTGAAAATAACCAAATATTAAATAAGGATCAGAAGGTGCATGTGGTTGCCGCTGGAATAGTAAGTTCCGGTATGACCACTTCCTGTTTTTAATGGTAAAGTAATAAAGTTTTTTAGCTATAAATAGCAAGCACCGTGTTCTAATCTCAATCCATGACGAAGGGTGGAAGACCCGAAACGCGTTGATGAGAGACGGAAGTGAGAGGAGCGGAAGTTGAATCAGGATCTGACGTCATTTTCGAGCGCCGATCTGAAGACCAACGGACACCGCAACTCAGTGCTGGAGGGAACCAGAGCCGGAACGCCAATAGTGAGCCGCGATCAGTGACTCACAAAAGGTAGGGAAAGCCAGGGTCAGTCAATCACTGGACTATAATACCGGGATCGAAAATACGGAACCCTCAGCAAAAGAAACACACAACAAAATACTTCCATACAATATCCAAAAAGAGCTGTAAACATAATACTAACAGTTTTTTTTTTTTCAGGTATGAGCATTTTTTTAACACATTACAAGCGCTTCTATATTTTAATATTGGTAGAATTTGGTTTACAGAAGCTGCTCAGAACAAACAAGCGCATTGTATAATAATTTTTTTAAATGCCAGATTCTTATGGTCGGTGAGAATTGAGACCACAAACTTAGCCCCCTCAAGCCAGTGTGCATCCTTAATAGCCAACAATTCCCGGTTACCCACGTCATAATTCATCTCGGCAGGCGAAAATTTATGGGAAAAGTAAGCACAGGGATGAAGGCGATTATCAGACACTCCCATCTGAGAAAGCACTGCCCCAATACCCATCTCAGAGGCATCCACCTCCACCACAAAAGGACGCTCTGGATCTGGGTGTCGCAGCACCTTGGCCGATACAAATGCCCTTTTGAGACGGGCAAAAGCCGCTTTAGCCTCACAAGACCAGTGAGCAACATCTGCCCCTTTCTTAGTGAGTGCCACCAAGGGCGCCACTATAGACGAAAATCCAGCGATAAATCGTCTATAAAAATTCGCAAAGCCCAGGAAACGCTGAAGCGCCTTCAAACTAGTGGGCTGCACCCAATCCAGGACTGCCTGTACCTTGGAACCCTCCATTTGGAAACCTTCTGGGGAGATAATTTATCCTAGAAATGCGATTTGCTGAACTTCAAATTCGCACTTCTCCAGCTTCGCCCCAAGCAGGTGGTCTCTGAGTTTCTGGAGGACTAAGCGTACATGCTTCCGATGTTCCTCCAGGGAATGGGAGAAGATTAGGATGTCATCTAAGTATACAACTAAGAATCTATCCAAATATTCCCTGAGCACATCATTCATGAAATCCTGGAAGACTGCCGGGGCATTACAGAGCCCAAAAGGCATCACCAAATATTCATAATGCCCTGAGTGGGTATTAAAGGCAGTCTTCCATTCATCCCCCTCTCTTATTCGGATTAGATTGTACGCACCGCGTAGGTCAATCTTAGAAAAAATGGTGGCAGTACGAAGCTGGTCAAACAAGACCGAAATGAGGGGCAGTGGGTATGAGTTTTTAATCGTGATACGGTTCAATTCCCTGAAGTCGATGCAGGGTCACAACGAACCGTCCTTTTTACCCACGAAGAAGAACCCCAACCCAACTGGAGACTGTGAAGGTCTGATAAATCCCTTAGCCAAATTCTCCTGAATGTACTCTGCCAAAGCCTGAGTCTCAGGACGTGACAGGGAGTACAACCTGCTCTTGGGAAGCTTAGCATTTGGCAACAAATCAATGGCACAGTCATAGGGGCAATGGGGAGGTAGTACCTCTGCAACTTTTTTGGAGAACACGTCCGCAAAATCTGCATAACACCCTGGCAATCCTGGCAAACTTAGCTGCGAGAGCCTGACTGGAAGGCTCAAGCAACTCCTGAAGCAATCAGTACCCCAACTAAGAATCTCCCCAGAGACCCAGTCAAATTGAGGATTGTGGGCCCTTAACCAGGGTAACCCCAACACCAATGGGGCAAAAGTACAGACAGTCACATAAATGGACAATTTTTCAGAGTGTGTGGCTCCAATAAACAAAGAAATCTGGCTGGTGCAAGATGTAATTTTACCTTGGGATAATGGTTCCCCGTTTAACCCACAAATCTCAATTTCCGATGCCAAGGGTACTAAGGGAACAGAGTGTTTCAGGGCGAATTGGCGGTCCATAAAAACCCCGTCGGCCCCACTGTCCACAAAGGCCTCAGTGTTGACAGTTTGACAGAGGATCTTCAAGGTCACCGGAATGATAAAAGTCTTCTTGGGAAATTCTGACTTCTGGCCTGACAGAATATTTCCCATCACCCTCAGGCCCTGAAGTTTTCCGGCTTTTCTGGGCATGATACTACCACATGACCTTTATTCCCACAGTACAAACACAACCCCTGCTGTCTCCTCCGCGTCTTCTCACGCGAGGAGAGGCGGGTAGCCCCAATCTGCATAGGCTCCTCGGAAAATTCCTCAGAGTCTTAGGTTCCCTTGGGAAAGAAGGAAACCTCAGTCTCCCTTTCAAGCCTACGCTCTCTCAGCCGTCTATCCACCCGGATGGATAACTGCATGAGCTGATCCAAGCTATCAGGCAAGGGATATTGTACCAGTTGGTCCTTTATCTGGTTAGAAAGACCTCTTCGGTACTGGTGTCTCAGGGCTGGGTCATTCCACTGGGTATCATGGGCCTACCTCCGAAACTCCGTACAGTAAACCTCAACTGGCCTTCGCCCTTGCTTAAGGATCGAAATCTGAGCCTCGGCTGAGGCCGTCTTGTCAGGGTCATCATACAACATGCCCAGTGCCGTAAAAAAAGCATCAACACTTTTAAGCGACGGACAGTCAGGCTGCAACCCATATGCCCAGACCTGTGGGTCTCCTTGTAGCAAGAAAATCACTATGCCCACCCGCTGAATCTCCGACCCAGAAGACTGAGGCCTAAGCCGGAAGTATAGCTTGCAGCTCTCCTTGAAACAAAAGAACAGCGAGCAATCTCCAGAAAAACGATCCGGGAGATTTACTTTCGGCTCCTTAACCCCTGAAGGTGCTGCTGCTGCGGGAGCTCCGCCAGCGGCCTGGGAGGTGTGCATTTTAATGGACAAATCATTAAATTGTCGAGTCAGGACCTGCACCTGATCGACCACCTGTTGCAACGTATTTTGAGGGGTATGCTCCATATTCCCACAAAATTTCAACAGGAGTATTAGGCTGCTGAATATGTTATGCACACCAGTGCCTGCAGGAATGTACTGGTGTTTGAACTGTTATGCACACCAGTGCCTGCAGGAATGTACTGGTGTCTGAACGGATAGGTATGCAAAACAAATGAACTCACAGACAGACTGGGGAATATGACATTACGTACACAGAAGGTGATAGGGTAACAAAATACACACAAAGTGAACAGAGAAGCCCAGAGGCTAAGGAACTGGGTGTCTCCCTAGTATTAGTAATGCTCAGATGGGAAAAGCAAGATGTTGTGTTTTAATACGTAGAGAACCCGAAATGCTGTTGCTAAGGGCAACAGCAAAACCCTAAAGGGTTACCAACGGGTGTGGCAGTAAACTCCTTGGTCAGAGATGGAATGATAGACACAAGGAGAGTCTCCACAATCCTAATTCTCACTTGCAGTGCACAGGTTCAGCTTACTGCCACTAAACTGACACCTGACACCTTGCACAGTGAGACAGGATTTAGGCAGGCAAGTCTTAGAATACAGCCGCAAACTTGCTAAGTTCACAGAGTAGTAAAAGAACCCCAGCAAGTTAAACGACTGACTCCAGTATTACTGCTAGGTCTGGATTGGCAGAGTGTAGTACCAAATCCCCAGGCCTATTTGCAGTAAGCAACAACAAATACAAAGCTACACAGTACTGGCTAACTTTCAGGAACTGACTAACCAACAAAGATTCAGCAGCATCTGCTTAACCTGAGAAGAGGCCTTATAAAGCAGGTGCTGTCCACGCCCCACTCAGACCTCACAGACTGTGAGCACAAAAACCAGCACCAGATCCCCAGCCGTGCACATAGCCTGTAACCACTGCACAGCAAAAGACCCGAACCGGAGTATCAGCTGCGTTCAGGTTACTCCGCTAGCACTTGTCTCCCGGTTGCCATGACGACGTGGCAGCACAGGGCAGGAGACCTTAACACTCCCCAAATCATCACAGACTGTGGAAACTTCACACTTGACTTCAAGCATCTTGGATTGTGTCCCTCTCAATTCTTCCTCCATACTCTGGGGCCTTGGTTTCCAAATGACATGCAACATTTGATCTCATCAGAAAAGAGGACCTTGGACCACTGAAAAACAGACCAGTTATTTTTTTCTTTAACGCAGGTAAGACCCATCTGACATTGTTTGTGTACAGGAGCAGCTTGACAAGAGGAATATGACATTTGAAGCCCATGTCCAGTATCCGTCTGTGTGTGGTGGCTCTTGATGCACTAACTCAAGCCTCAGTCCACTCCTTGTGAAGCTTTTGTATGGCCTTTTCCTGACAATCCTCTCCAGGCTTTGGTCATCCCTGCTGCTTGTGCACCTTTTTCTTCCACACTTTTCCCTTCCACTTAACTTTCTATTAATGTGCTTTGATACTGCACTTTGAGAACATCCAACTTCTTTTGCAATTTCCTTTTGATGCTTTCCGTCCTTGTGGAGGATGTCAATGATGGTTTTCTGCACAACTGTCAGGTCAGCAGTCTTCCCCATGATTGTGAATTGTACTGAACCAGACTGAGAGACCATTCAAAGGCTCAGGAACCCTTTGCAGGTGGAAAAGTCATTTGGGTGTCTGTTTTTACCTATCTAATAGACAGGAAAAAACAGACACCCAACCCACTTTTTAAACTATTGAATTCCCCCAGTGAGTCTATATAATATATTAGTCTCACCTTTTAAGTAGAATTATTGAAATAAATGAACTTTTGCATGATATTCTAATTTTCTGAGTTTCACCTATATATACTGTATAAATTACTGTTAATAAACAAATGCCTTCCATAGAATGAATACTAAAAAACCAACAAAATGACTGAGTGCTGATCATGTGTCTTAACCACTTGCCTGGCATGGTGGCATCAGATGCAACCACACCAGCAAGTGTTTTATCTGACCTGGTCACACAGGATGCAACCAGTCATATAAACTGTGTTAGCAGCAGCAGGGAAGGGAAACTTCCATCTGCTGGGGCTCTCAGATGGACCGGAAGATCCCTCTGCCTCCATGAACCCTCCCCTCAGTGTTGCCATGCTGCCAATCATTGCTGATCGATCACCACTGCAGGATCCCCCCACTCAGTGGCTGCAGACAATGGCAGCCGCTATGAAAGTGTAAAACACCCCCCCACAAGCCACCCCCAGACCTCCCTACCTGTGTACCTGTCAGCTGTCTTGGGGGTAAAAGTAACATTTTGATGGTCGCAATGTTACCCATGTTCTGATGTTACCGATCTTTCTGACCGATGTTTTGGATTTATTTATTTATTTTAACTAAAATCTGTTTAGATTAGGTTAAATGCACGTTCCTCACCTAATTCACTAATAATAAAAATCAGACAATTTCAGAGCTTTTTTTGGGGGGGAAATTGTCAGTTAAGTGGTTAAGTGCATAAGTGCAACAAAGAGATTTTGGACCTGGGGGGTAATTCCAAGTTGATCGCAGCAGGATATTTTTTAGCAGTTGGGCAAAACTATGTGCACTGCAGGGGGAGGCAGATATAACATGTGCAGAGAGAGTTAGATTTGGGTAGGTTATTTTGTTTCTGTGCAGGGTAAATACTGGCTGCTTTATTTTTACACTGCAAATTAGATTGCACATTGAACTCACCACACCCAAATCTAACTCTCTCTGCACATGTTATATCTGCCTCCCCTGCAGTGCACATGGTTTTGCCCAACTGCTAAAAAATGTCCTGCTGCGATCTACTTAGAATTACTTCCCTGATTCAGTAAGGTTTACAAATTCTGTTAACTAGCAGAATTTGCAATTCTTAGGAACGCATGCTGGGGGCCACCCATCGCAAGGCAAGGCTGCCCAGCATGCTAGCCTCCGCGCCCTACCCCCTTGACCACACTGAAATTGCAGTTGCAACGCAATTTCAGCATGATCGCTAACAATAAGGCAGCCTCCTGCCAGCGCAGCCTGGCTGCACCCGCAGGAGGCCCACCACCATTTTAGTGATCGCAGCGGCTGCGTGTGACATTGTGCAGCCAGCCTGATCACGCACACGCCATTCCCCCTATTCACACTGTCACACCCCCTGTTTTTCACGCTCCATCTCCGCCTTGGAAATGGAGCGTTGCTCCCCCTCCCACTGTAAATGCGGGTGCATGCCACAGAACGGGGCTAAAAATTCCAGTAGGATTGCTAAATTAGACCCTTTTTACACACTAAACAGAGGAGTCAATCATTCTTCTAGAATTGTTGCTATTCTTTGTTAATTGTAAAGTGCACTTAGAGTAAAGGCTGCTTATTTATACAGTGGATTGATTGTTATTGGTTATGCAAACTAGGTTGGTTTGAACTTGCACAGTAGTCTAAACTCAATGGAGCAGTAATGCAGAAAATGTATACATCGAACGAAGAATACAGTTGTATCCAGCAGACAACACAATGTTACTGTAGATACAAATTGAATAAATGGTGTAAGTGTGGCTCCCAGGAGTCAGAAAACATCAGTGTGTATATAATAAGTACAAAGTAGAAGACTCTTTTTTGGGGCACTCTTTATGTATATTGTATGTGTTAAGAATGAACGTTTAATTAAAACATATTAGAATATAACAAGACCAAATCTACAGTATACTGACTCATTTTTGTTCTAAATTAAAGTAGTTCTGTAAAACTTGGTAGTATTATTCAGTGTAGTAAACATTGGTAAACACATAAAATAGTGATGGTAGTGTACATTTCACAAAACAGTCAATCTTGCTACAGTATGTACTCCCTCCATCAAAAGAAATTCTCAAGGTGAAAATATATATTTTTTAATATTGAAAGCACTGGTCAAAATACTTTTTGTGCAAATACAATTTATTAGGGAGTGGTCATACATAAACAAATATGTCCAAAAGCACGTTCTGTAGTCATGTAGAAGTTCTACTCCTACTGTATCTATGATCACATGTGCATATTTTAGGACACAGGTACTCAAACTTGATCTTCAGGAACCCACACAATTCATGTTTTCAAAGTTACCTGTAGATTTTTAAAATGTGATAGTGATACACAGTGTACCTGCCGGGTGACCTGGAAAACGTGACCTGTGTGGGGTCCTGAGGACCAACTTTGAGAACCACTGGTTTAGGAGGTCATCTCCAATGGTTATCTAAATAAAAAAAAACTGCACATTGTAGGAGCTTGGTACCATGATACCTTCCTATTGTAATTATATCAGCCGAAGAATTCTGAGCTCAGTGTTGGACTGGTGTAAGAAGGGCCCACCGGGGAATGCACTGACAGTGTAACAATAAAGCTGCCTAACATGTGTGGGCTACTTGCAAAAGTAGCCAGTATTTGCCCTGCACAGAAACAATATACATGTAATTGCTCCCCTCACATGGCAACATGGTTTGTTCCAGATACAAAGGTACGTGCATCTTTTGCCTCTCTTACTAATCTGAATCAGACCCTATATACAGTACAGTGAGCATACTTACAAGTGGGATCTTGAGGAACACACTTGTCTCCCTCACAGCAGGTGATGCTTATTTTAAGTCGGGTTTTCGAACCAAACCCTCCATGTGTTCCGCAGAGTTGCTTGTCTCCACATCCTCGGTAAAATAAGGTAGTGCCTGTATGAAGTAATTAAGATAAATTCAGTGAAATGTGTTACAAAATAAACCTTTTCATTAGTAGAAGGTTTGCAGAAGCCATAAGGGTCTGATGGTGCTGCAATTAAAGTAGTGCCCAGATGATGTAGAAGGCAGGAAGGTGGGACGTAATTACATTTTTTTTTTGGTCTGATGTTAATTATTAAAGTATACATGTTAGGTAGACATAACCTTTACATTTACACAGAGTAATAAAAAGTTATTTTTATGTTGGATTTATGTAGAGCACAAATTGATTGCATTTTAGGTTTTAGGAGGGTTGCTACAACCTATAAAGTTAGAGATATCTACAGTGGTCTAATTCTATGTCTACAAGAATGCTAGTTCCAAGGTTTACTCAAGAGCAGGCGTGCACTTAGCAGTCAGTGCGCATCTAAGCATAACGGGTATGTGTCGACCCAACTTAGGTAAACGGTCATTAGGTCGACCACTGGAGGTCTACATGGGCATTAGGTCAACATGCAGTAGGTCGGCAATGGCATTAGGTCAACGTGTACTAGGTCTACAGGTGAAAAGGTCGATATGAGTTTTTGGACTGTTTTTGGTGTTGTTTTCTCCATAAGGTGACGGCGAACCCAAATTAGTGCACTTTGTCCCCTCGCATAGCTCGCTTCGCTCACCATGCTTCGGGCAAAGTGCCTCGCTCCACTACCGCTGCGCTCGGCACAGGTTACTATTACCAATCATAGTCCACGTGGATCGGAAAGTATGAAAAAGTCCAAAAAGTTACACAAAATTTGAAAAACTCATGTCGACCTGTTGACCTAGTGCATGTGGACCTAACATCAATGTCGACCTTCAGTGGTCGACCTAATGACTGTCGACCTAAGTTGTGTTGACCTAAAGACCATATCCGGGCATAAGAATTTTGGTTACCTCTGCCATCCAATTTTTTTAATTTTCATTGTTTAGACATAAGCCTCATTTTGGCAATTGTTAATTTCATTTAATGTAGTCTAATAACAAAACAAGTCATGAGCTTTGACATTTCATTTATTTGTTTTAATTATGTATACATATTTACTAAGCAGGACACTTATGGGGCAGTCGGCACATGTCCTACCCATTCAAACTCAACTCAGGATGGTGGCCCTCATTCCGAGTTGATCGCACCAAGCAACTTTTTGCTGCTGCTGCGATCAGCTAATCTCCCTCTATGGGGGGGGGGGGGGTGTATTTTAGCATAGCAGGACTGCGAACGCTTGTGCAGCCCTGCTATGCTAAAAATGTTTCACTCAAATTAAGACTAGCCCTGCAGCTACATACCCAGTGCGACGGATCCAGCGATAAAGGTCCCAGTCCTGACGTCAGACATCCACCTTCCGTTCGCCTGGACACGCCTGTGTTCTTGTTACCACTCCCTGAAAATGGCTGGAAACGGTGAGATTCCTCCCCGGAACGCCTACCGCCTGTCTATCTTCTTGCAATCGCCGCTGCAATCACATTTGTCGCTGGCAGCGTTGTTGCCCGGCGACAATCATCGCCATGCAATGATGCTAGTGCGCAATGCATCCGCCGTGCATGCACATTTCCGACCCATTCGCACTGCAGCGAAGAACCGCTGCATGCAAAAGGGTTGGAATGACCCCCGGTGTATGGTAAATTAGAGTTGAAACATTTTGTAGTTACTGGTAATTTCAGACTAAGGGTATTGAAACATGAGCCCAAGTGCCATACCCCAAGAAGTACTCACATGTCTAATGGGAAATTTGCACCTGCTCAAGAGACTGTGAAAAAGTCATATTTACCAAGCTCTGAAAGGCATAGCTAATGTCATTTTTCAATGGCATTATCTATGCTTTTCAGAGCTTGATAAATATGTATGTACAGAAGTGTCCACATACAGTTCATCTATCCTCTCATTGCACCAAGTAGCTCCATTTATTGCACCATGAATTTTGCAACCTAGATCCATAAATCTATCTTTTAATCTGCCACTTTGTACTAAGGGGCTAATTCAGGTTGGATAGTGAAGAGCGGATTTTTTTATGATTGCCCCAATGATTCATGAGCAGGGCCTGTCCTTCACGTGCGCCCACATTTTCTGTGGGCACCCCACAGTAAATATGAATGCCTCTGCCTGTCAATCAGGGAGGGGGGCTGCAACGCTCCATTTTCTAGGCAGAGACAGAGAGCTGCGGGGGCAGTGAACTGAAAATGGGGGGCGGTGGCACGCAAATGAGGTGCATGGTGGCAGGCCTCCAGCAGTCACTGCCAGGCTGCATCGACAGGAGGCTACCCAATTTTTAGCAATCACGCTGAAATTGCGGTGCGACCGCAATTTCAGCGTGGTCTCAGGGGTGCCGGCTGATAGCATGCTGGGCAGCCTTGCTCTGCAATGGGCGGCACCCAGCATGCAATCAAAAGAATTGCAAATTCTGCTAAGCAATACTTACTAAGGGGGTAAGTATTAAACTCACAGCAGCAATCGGGTCAGAACTGCGCATGTGCTGGCCTTGCAGTGCACCGGCGCATGCCAGGCGGCCGACGGCTGTCATTGCTATGCGACTGCCTCTGCCTGATTGACACGCAGAGGCGTTCCCTGGGTGGAAGAGGGTGGCGTGGCGGTGTTTGGCTGCAATTTTTAGGGGCACAGTCTGGCCAATGCAGGTGTGGCTGGACCGTGCGGGGGGCAGGCTGCAGTGGCTGTGTGTTATCACATGCAGCCACTGCGACCCTGTCAGCAATGGAGTAACTCCTGGCCAGCCGCAGAAGCTGCGCTGGTCTGGAGTTACTCTTCAAGTGCAAAAGCATTACCGCTGTGCAATGCTTTTGCACTTGTGCGGGGGAGGCCGGCCTGATATGCAGGGTGGAATAGCCCAGTGCTGGGCGTCCCCCCGCATGTCTGTATCAGTGATCATTGCTGTGCTACATTTACCACAGCTATGATCAGGTCAGAATGACCCCCTAAATCGGGTCCTAAATTCCATTTTGACCAAAAAATTACAATACCTATTGTGCTATAAATAAATTTATGTCAACTTGTGTGCATGTTATCAGGCCAAAATCTCCAGGGTATGTAAACTTTTGATCAGGGTCATTTGGGTAGTTTCTGTTGTCATTATGATTTAAAAAGAGTAAACACAGTTGTTTGACAATAAATGGCTTCACCCAACTAATAACCATGAGTGAAAGTACATTTTGTGAGTTATCATTCATATTCTCTGACAAATGGCCAGAAAATCACAAATTCTGCTAGGGCATGTACATTTATGAGCACAACTGTGTATATATATATATATATATATATATATATATATATTAATCCATTTGTTGGCAGCACTCACAGCTCAAGAAAGAAATAGACAGAGGCTTTGTCTTGAGTGCACTAAAGACAAAGCCTCTATTTCTTTCTTGAGCTACGAGTGCTGCCAACAAACGGACTACATGGACGATAGTGATTCCATCATTATTAATGGAGGGCACCGGCGTTTTTGTACATTTAGATTGATGGCATGGAGTGCTGCAGATTGCTGCAGCATATATATATATATATATATATATATATATACTGTATATATTGTTTGTGTTATATCACTACCTGTGCGCTACTGTTTTTATTGCAATACAAAAAAAATGTGTTCTTTGCCAGAAAGTTTCTAACGCCATCTGCAGATGTTGTTATCTAATGGCGATTAGGTTTTATAGATTTGTGAATCTTCGTTGTCTATTATTATTATTATTATTGCTATTATTATTATTATTATTACACAACATATTACTAACCCTCTCACCGTGAATAATTCCACAATAATGTGCATTGTTATATGTATTAAAACATCCTTGTCATACTGATAGGCATGCTGGATTATTCTGCATTGTTCATGTAAAACAGAAGCAGGAGCTGGCAAGGACTGGTGGTGATCTGCCATGTGGCCAACTTCAATAGCTTACACTACCAGGCCTGGTGGCAGGAGTTCAGGGTCGAACTGGCCCACATGGGTTCAGGGAAAATCCCAAATTGCCTCAGCGTCTAAGAGCCCAACCCCTCCTTTAGGGACCAGGTTCCATGTTGCACTGAAATTACACATTATACATACTGTATGTTACATTAAACTGCACAGGGCTATGGTGTATTCTCTACAGTTCATTACTCTTTTAAATGATCATGCCTAGAATAAATTTATAAAGGGACCCAGACACTCTTTGATTGTGGGTATGTCTAGTCCCCTCTGGCCCTCTGGGAGACTGGCCACACCCACAAGGCATGGGCCCTACCTCTACATTGCTTTGGCGGGCCCTTCATGTCCCAGTCCAACACTGTAAGGGTTATTCAAATGGTTTTAATGGAAGTGGGGTGGGATTTAATTAATTCCTTTGATAGGGTGGTTGGAGTCTGGGCTATTAATTTATTTGGGTTTTGGGGGTTGAATGTTTATTGTAATGTTGATGGGGGATTGGCTATTATTTAGTGTCATAGTTTGGTCTAATTTTATAATGTAACTAAAGCTAGGGGGTGTGCTATCAATGTAATGGTGTGGTGGTGGTAGTAAATAATTTAATGGAGATTTGGAACTATTCACTTATTGGTTATCACTATTTAATATAATAATGACATATTTGTGGTGCTTAATTATTTAAGGTTTCTTCTTTTAAATTTTAAATAATGTGCCTTGAAGACTTGTAGTAGCCTTACACACAAGCCTGTTCCTACAGGAGCCCCATACAGTAGGTCTAAAATTATGTTTGTGACTACATCACCACACAGGCCACTCTCAACACTATGAAGCTGGCTGGTTGCTTGCCAATGCATTGACTGGAGGCCTCTGAGTGTGAAAAGTGTTCCCTTTCAATGCCGCCTGTTGTAGCTGTGTCTTTTCCTCTTACTGCTTTTATTAAGGACTGTAGGCCTGATTCAGAGATGGACGCAGAACACATTGCTGCTGCAGCTTTGGACATTGTGCAAAAAATGCTAATGCAGCTGGTGAAGTCTGTAGGAAAATGACTCCTCCTGCCGGCATCTGCAATCGAAGTGCTGCGTTCAAAGACATACAGTATATAGCATCAGACCCCCATCACATCCATCTGTTTTGATATTGACAGCATCAGTCACCTGAGTTAGCCAATGCTTACTCAGTATGACCTCAGGAACTGCTGAGCCGGGTGCCAATAATCTGCATCGCAAAATACTGACCCTGGCCTTGCCAATCCCAGAAAATGGGAGCAACATGCTAAATGTTTAGGAATGTTGGCCAGTTTTGCCTAGCCCCTGCCTTCCCCCCTCCCCCCGACACCAGCAGCCTGCCACTTGGGTACACTGTGTGCGAGGGCGCTGAACCCAATCTGCTCATGCACAACAGCCCCATCATAAGAGATAAGTGAAAACTATTGGATTTACAGACATCGCTGAATCAGGCCCTGTGCTAATAAATACTAACAGGTTTTGCCACTGGAACTTTATTGTGATCAGTGACCTTTCCATTATGATAAAGATACCATCAATGCTATCCCTTGCAATACTTTAGCATCACCTTCTTCAGTCAACTTTTCTGATACAGTGGTGTGTACTTGATCCCAAGTCTAATATTTGCCAGCCATGGGATATAATGATTAGATGGCTTTGTATTTGGTGATTGCTGTTCCTTTGCCTTGAACAAGATTTAAAAGAATGTCTGCAGACCATTCAGTAATTTCTATGCCGATTGGAGGCCATAGGCTCATGTGTCTGTGTACACCATATAATCAGTCTATATAGGCAAGTAAATAATTTTCAAGGAGATATTAAACCATGGCTACATTAAATATGATTGTCTTATATCCAATGCTGGGGTGACCTCACTAGACATTCCGTAATACAATTTGCAATGCTACTTTTAATGACTTTTTTGTTTAGAACAAGATAAAAAAAATGTAAGCTATTTCTTGTAGCTTACCTTCATTGTTCCCTTGCATCATAGACATGCACACATGTTGAGGGGTAGTACACGCAAGGAGCTCCCCTGGGCATAATTCATTTCCGCTTGTACAGTGATAGCAAGATAAGGAAAAACCTAAAAGAAATATTATTGGTCCAAAAATAAAAAATGAACACAATTTTGACAAGTAATAAGTACTGTAGCTTTTGAACAGCTGTAGAGGGCAGGCTTTAACGTAAAATCTACAAAAGCGTTCCAAATTCCAATGTAACAAATGGTGTCATGTTCTTTTTGTGTAGCATTACTTGGTAATTTACAGGTACTATGAAACACAGATTGACATGTTGTGTTCTATTACAGTATACTGCTCTTATGTGCATTCCCAAACTCTCACTCCTGCATCTGAACTAGTTCTGCTTGGCTCAATCCCCCATTGTTTAAAATAAAGTAAATTGGAATCATTCAGAAATGATGATGCTATGTTAATAGCATATGTTAATAATAAAAGTATATTAATGTACAACATTAAAATAACACCATCCAAATTACCTCTACAGCACCTCTGCCAACCTGGACAATTGCTTTGTAAACATGTTACTTTCTTAAACTTAATGGGCATGTATAATCAAATCCAATGAAGCTGTACATGCCAAGGATTTCTTAACTAATCTAATTGAACAGGAGGGAACTATATTAAAACAGGTTGAGTATCCCATATCCAAAATGCTTGGGACCAGAAGTATTTTGGTGTATCTGATCTTTTCGTATTTTGGAATTATTGCATACCGTAATGAGATATCATGGTGATGGGACCCAAGTCTAAGCACAGAATGCATTTATGTTTCATATACACCTTATACACACTACACACAGCCTGAAAGTCATTTTACCCAATATTTGTAATAACTTTGAGCATTAAACAAAGTTTGTGTTCATACACACAATTCATTCATGTTTCATATATATGCACATAGTGTGAAGGACAGTTAATACAATATTTTTTAAAACTTTGTATATTAAACCAAGTTTGTGTACATTGAGCCATTATCTCAATCTCACTCAAAAAAATTCCTATTTCTGAATATTTGGATAAGGGATACTCAACCTGTATCTAGCAAACTGGGAGAAAGGTTTTAGTGAATCACTTTGTTAATCTTAATTGCTATACATACAGCGTGTTACATTTAATTAATTTTAAATAATGCTACTCAATGAAAGAGAAACATAGAAACATAGAATTTGACGGCAGATAAGAACCACTTGGCCCATCTAGTCTGCCCAATTTTTTTATCCTTTAGGAAATCACAACCCTCTTTGAACCTTAATTCCTTGTAAGGATATTCACGTGCCTATCCCAAGCATGTTTAAACTGCTCCACAGTCTTAGCCTCTACCACCTCTGATGGGAGGCTATTCCACTTATCCACTACCCTTTCTGTGAAATAATTTTTCCTTAAATTTCCCCTGAACCTGCCTCCCTCCAGTTTCAGTGTATGTCCTCGAGTTCTAATACTTCTCTTCCTTTGAAAAATGTTTCCCTCCTGAACTTTGTTAAAACCTTTGGTATATTTGAAAGTTTCTATCATGTCTCCCCTTTCCCTACTCTCCTCCATACTATACATGTTAAGATCTTTTAGCCTTTCCGGGTAAGTTTTGTGACGTAGGCCATTCACCATTTTAGTTGCCCTTCTTTGTACACTCTCTAATGTATCTATATCCTTCTGGAGATATGGTCTCCAGAACTGGACACAGTATTCCAGATGAGGCCGCACCAATGACCTATACAGTGGCATTATTAATTCTCTTTTCCTGCTACTGATTCCTCTCCCTATGCAACCAAGCATCTGACTTGCCTTTCTCATTGCTTTGTTGCATTGCTTTCCTGCCTTTAAGTCACTTGAAATAGTGACTCCTAAATCCCTTTCCTCCTCAGTAGTTTCCATTATAGTACCCTTGATACTATATTTAGCCTTTGGGTTTTTGAGACCCAAGTGCATGATTTTGCATTTTTTAGCATTAAACTGTAGTTGCCATGTTCTTGACCATTTTTCAAGCCTAGCTAGATCATCAATCATTTGTTTTACCCCTCCTGGTGTGTCTACCCTGTTGCATATCTTTGTATCATCTGCAAAAAGGCATACTTTCCCTTCAATACCATTTGCAATGTCACCAACAAAGATATTAAAGAGAACTGGTCTGAGTACAGATCCCTGGGGTACTCCACTGGTAACATTTCCCTCCATAGATTGCACTCCATTTACTACAACTGTTTCCTATCCCGCAACCAGGTTCTTATCCATTTAACTATTCTATAATCCACCCCCACACTTTCAAGTTTATTTAGCAGTCTGCGATGTGGGACAGTGTCAAATGCCTTACTAAAGTCTAGATATGCTACATCTACAGCTCACTCTTGATCTATTATTTTCATCACAGAGTCAAAAAAGTCAGTAAGATTTGTTTGGCATGATCTCCCACCAGTAAATCCATGCTGTTTTGGATCCTGTAAGTTGTTTGATTTAAGATATTCCACAACTCTTTCTTTTAGTAGTTTTTTCATTACTTTCCCTACTACTGATGTAAGGCTTACTGGTCTGTAGTTACTTGCTTCTTCCTTGCTTCCTTTTTTGTACAATGGAACTACATTTGCTCTTTTCCAGTCCTCTGGAATGGCACCTGTATTTAGTGACTGGTTAAATAATTCTGTTAATGGTGCCACCAGCACATCTTTTAGCTCTTTTAGTATCCTTGGGTGTATCCCATCTGGCCCCATTGATTTATCCACTTTTAGTTTTGAAAGTTCAGTTAGGACCTTCTCCTCTGTAAATGTACTTTTATCTACCTTATTTTTATGAATGTCCTTGCAACATAACTGTGGCCCCTTCCCTTCTCCTTCTGTAGTAAATACTGAGCAAAAATAATTATTTAGGTGATCAGCTATTGCCTTGTCTCCCTCCACCAAATTCTCCCTCTCTGTCTTAAGTCTAATTATTCCTCCATTTGATTTTCTCCTTTCATTTATATACTTAAAAAAAGTGTTGCCCCCTTTATCTACCGACTGGGCCATTGTCTCCTCAGCTTCTGCCTTTGCACGTCTGATCACTTTCTTAGCATCCTTCCGTCTGTCAAGATACACCTCTTTGTGCATGGAAAATTTTTACACTTTAAGTAAAGCTCTATGTTACAATTTTTACATTTCATCATTTGTTTAGCATAATAATGCAAAATTCCAAATTACACAAACTCTTCCAAAAGTTTTTTTTTAGTTCCAAAAATATAGTGAATAATGCAATTATTCTTATTTGCAAAGTACTGTTGTGTTAATTTTACAATCCTTTTTATATATAAATAACCTCAAGTGTATTTTTAAAAATGTGTTTATTACATTAAACAGTTACTAAAAAGTCAAACATGATTTAAAAAAAATATTACATGAAATATTATTTGTTTTTGAATCATGTGTAGTTTTATTTTCAAATTTCATTGTCTTAATCCTTAATGCGAAAAGTGCATTTCAAATTTTCAAAGATATTTTCTTGCAAGATATTAGTTTAAAAAACTGTCTAGTAATGCTGAAAAAAATTAATTTTTATTACCAGTTAAGGTTTAGGCATCATAAAGTTTAAAGAAATTCAAAGTTGGGCTCATCTATTGGAAAATGTTATAAAAATTTAATTTTTATCATCGCTTTATAATATGTACAGTAGAACAATTTTTGTAACCCTTTAAAAAGTCAATATATTATTGCAACCAATATGTGACACAATACAGTAGTTAGATTGCTGAATCAATTATTTCAGAAAAAAAGCAGTAAAGCCAAAGAAAACAAAACTCACCTGATGTTATAAGACCACAAAATAAGCACACAGCAGCAAGGATTGAAGTCATTTTGTAAATTGCTATCAAACACAAAGACTTCTGACTCTTTTATACTAAACTGATAGATCATTAACTTTTACAGAGGATTAAAGTACATCAATTAAGGGAAAAACATTTGATGAATCAGAGACATTAATCACTCATGCTGAACCCCACTTTTAAATGAAGTAGATACCTTCCATCTCCACCCATACTGTTAATCTGCATACAGTACACAGGGCATTGCAGAGACTGCACATGAAGAGGAAAAAAAATTCTGCTACCCAGAGTTTTTAAAGCTTGCAAATGTGTTTGTGGAGTGATAATGTTGTATTGTGTGTATGTGAAACAGATTTTAATGTAGAGGGTTTTTCTTACATTTTGGGAACAAATTGAAGATGTACTGTATTACTTATATGGTGCACTCCAAGATATGACTCATTAGGACTAATTTCTCCTGAATGTTTAATTGTTGTATTCCAAGTGTATTTTAATAACTTGTACTGTTTTATTCTGTATGGTGTTACCCCATGCTTGCCGACATCAGACGTCTCATCTCTGGGAGATGCCAGGGGTGGGACTGGGATGTACATTTTAAGGTCCCACCACTAAAATGCCATGACTTGAGGGTCCGTGGGTAGGAGGCGGGGCTAAATGCTGCTTTTTTTGCAAAATTTAGCGCTGCTTTTCCATTCAGCACCATTATTCTCTGTATGATCTCCTCATTCGGCCGCTTGCTTGATTCTGCCAGCCAGCCCAGTTTTTTGTTTACAAAACACTGGAAAAATAACTGTGAAGTTGTATGGATTTTTTTTAATGAATCTACTCAGAAGTAACAACACTGGTTTGGATGGTTCAGGTGTCAATCAATAGGGTGTGTGATGTAGATGTGCAATAAGGTTGCAGAATTTTGTGATTGCAAAATTTGAAAGTGGTCAGGTTGTTGAGAGCTAACATGTCAAAGTCACAATTGTTTTTCCCATAGAAAAAGCCTTGAGAGAGGGGTGCCCACCTTTACCCTTTGGGTTGTAAATTGCAGTGAAGCCCTTTTTAAGAATGTTGTTTCCTACTAAAAAAATAAATAAAAATAGTGTCTAAACCAAATGCCACAGATGGTGCAACAAACTAAAAAAAGTAGTAAACATTTCTACTCTCTTTTTCTGAACATTTCAAAATGGCATTTCACTGAAAGCCTTGTAGAACACACCATACCTTTTTATTTTTGTTTGATTTCAAGCAACAGGGTTGACTAGTTATATTTAAAGGGGAATATGGAGATCTGTCCTTTTGAATCCATGCACCTGTCCCAAGTGTAAATCACATGATAAACTATATATTCTGAAAAGACATACATATATATTTTTCTCTTTATACATGTTTTGTGCATAGTGTTATCTTGTGATATTGTGAGTTTGCCAGTTAAGGAATATATCCCCTGTATTTATTATACTGTTGACAGAGAAGTATGGTAAGAAACTTCCCTTTATTACTTTGGCTTGCCGATTGTATTTCAAATTTTGGGATATTAATGTAATGTGGGGTTGGCAGAGGCTGAAAATATACTGTACAATCAATTTATTCAATGCAGAGGCTTTTATCTTAATGAAGGAGTGCTTTGGAGGTGATTTAAATACTACAAACTTGAAATTAAGACTGGTTGATGGGAAAAAGCCCAGTGTATTAAATGTACATATTATTAATTTAATGTTGGAGGGAAGTGGGGAGAATAAGACTATTTCTTAAATATACAGAATGATACTGGGGATAAGTGG
Organism: Pseudophryne corroboree; assembly: GCF_028390025.1. Lineage (NCBI taxonomy): Eukaryota > Metazoa > Chordata > Amphibia > Anura > Myobatrachidae > Pseudophryne > Pseudophryne corroboree. The sequence goes on from NC_086449.1 coordinate 15,841,129, forward strand.
TGGTCCGGATGTTAAGTAGAATTATTGAAGTGCAGTTGCAATTGCATGATAGGTTTTTTTTTTTTCATCAGTTTTTCGTATGCTGAATACTGGGAATACACTCTTTTCATTTGTATTTTGTAATGTTTGCTTTACTGCAATTTTGCTATTTTATTGAACTGGTGAGTTGGAACAAAGATATTTCATCTGTCAAATTTGCTATGTTTTTGATGATGACAATAAATTTGTATTTGTATTATTTTAAGTCAGTGTGGTTGGAGGTAGTAGGTTCATTTATTAGATGTGAAAGGATTAATAAGTAGCCATACTGACCAGAATCATACAGTATTTGCAGAGATCCTCATGAGTTCAGAACAAAATACTAGTTATATTTACAGTAGTTATGTATTTGGCCGAATGGGTAGGATCACTAGGCAAAAAATAGATGCTCTTGGTGGCAAACAATGGACCTAATTCAGACCTGATCGGTGCTGTGCAGTTTTGCACAGCAGCCGATCAGGTCTGAACTGCACATGCTCCGGTGCCGCAGTGCACTGGTGCATGGCAGGCAGCCTAAGACTGTCTCAGCCCTGCGATCGCCTCTGCCTGATTGACAGGCAGATGAGTTTGCTGTGTGGGAGGGGACTGTCGGGAATTCATACTAAACCCATCTCAACTTTTTAGCTTTTCTGTCATGAAATGAATTATTTATTACTGTAACAAATCTTTGCAAGTAAGGAAAATATCAAATTACTGTAACAGTAGGAAGTAATATTTTTCTCAAAATCCAACAGTAAAAAAAGGAGTTCTATTTTTTCATCTTTTTGTGGTGACAACTTAACTACAAGACAACTAACTGTTCCTGAAAGCATTTGGCACGTACTGTATTGATTGTTCACTCTATTGCTACTAGAGAAATTCCATTGTGCCACAAGGGGGCACCACAACCTATAGAAAACAATACTCAGCATATTTTTAAACTTGAGCTCTTGAACAAAGTTGAGATCTTGATTAATCACGCAGTCCAAAGCTCATCCTTCTCCTGCCTGCTTTGTGTATTCCTGGAGAACTTACAGTTTAAACAAAAATGTAAGCACAACTATTGCACAAAGTTGTCTCTTGGCATGAACCATACTGTAGCTCAAGAATAATCTTACATCAAACTATACAAAAAATAAATGCATATAGAACAGCAGACACAAAATAATTTCTTAATCCAATCACAAAGAAATGGTAATTTTATTTTCTAATATAGAAAGCCAAGACTGCAGTAGGTGAGTTTACTGCAGAAGTAAACCCATCAGACCGTAATGCAGGAGTCCTAAGGCAAGCTCAGGAAGGACAAAAGTCTGCAGAAATCAACAAAAATGCAAACTAAGTAGAATATAGAACACATCAGTATTCAGAGAGATAAGTTACTGTTTTTCAAAAATCCAATAAAAATGAATTAATTTACAATGTAATTTGAATTTGCGGATATGAATTAAATTTGAATGAGAACGGCAAAAGTCTCACCAAAAAAAGAGATCAAGATGAAATGAAGAAAATCTCCCCCACAATCTCTGAGACATTACCTCCAACATGGAAAAAATACATTCATGTAAACAATTCATAATGCAATCAGAAGAAAAAAATCAAGTAGGCGGAGGCAACTGAGAAGTAAAATATATATTTCAATACTAAAACTTTCACAAAAAAACAATGAAAACATAGAAAACTTGTAGAAAAATCCATGGAACTGTCAGCTTCAAAACGGCTTTGCTACTGCACAAGTCAACTGTCAGATATTGACCATCCAGTTCCTGCCCTAAATAAACTCAGTTCAATCTGTATGGATGAGGTAGGCCAGATGGGGTTTAAACATGTTCTGCTAAGATCTTGGTGTCTGTGCTAATAAGGATGGTGTCATTGAGTAAGAATGTAGGTACGAATACCAAGTTGACTTTAGCATGTCATTAAATTTAGGGCAGGAGGCCAGATAGATGGGAACCTCTAATGTTTGAAGTTACCTACAGCAGTTGTGGTGTCTAGAACCAGATTAAAGCATGATCAGATAAACTAATGGGTTCATTGCTAGTATGGATATCTGTTTTGTGTTTGCTTAGATATGAAGTATCTTTAGCCTCTTAGTAGGGGAGTTGATGCTCCTTACATTCCAAAAACAAACTTTTAATGAAGACATACTAGAATTTATAACCTTGGCAGCAAGTAGATGGTACTGAACAGAACAGGGAATGTCACGCATAATGTCAGCATCCGGAGTCTTACCTCTGGTGCTGGTCTCTGTGGCTTTCCTGTTAGCTGACTGGTGTGGCTGCGGAAGATAGGAGCTGTGGCTGTCGGACATCTGGAGGCCAGGGTCTGGGTCCTGGGGAGGGGAGCATGGCAGCCGGAGGTGTCTATTTCCAAGTGTCCTGTTGCTGGAGTGCAGCATCTGGGAGGCTGAGGCCAGAGGTAGTGGCTCTGTGCTGGTTCCACAAGTGTCCACTGTGCAGGGAGCCACCATGTTGGAGACCAAGCCAAGCCAATAGGTATCCCAGTTCGCGTCCAGCCAATCCGGTGCAGTCTTCCCTTAATAAAAGGGTTTGATGCTTAGCTATGGTGCCAGTGCTTCAAGTTACTTGCTGTAAGGTGCTCAAACTCTGCGCTCCCAGGTTAACCCCTGGTATCTTGGTTCTGCTGTGGCCGCCCAGTGGTCAGTTCTGTTATTGCAGTCCTTTGCACCTGCTCTTGCGGATTAACCGCTGGGACCTCAATCTGGTAGAGGGTCTCCATTTGCTGATGTGCTCACAGCGATCCTTTCTTCAGCATCGTTTACAAATCACAAGTTATCTCTTCATTCAGTGTTCTTCAGCATCGTTTACAAATCACAAGTCATCTCTTCAATCAGTGTTCTTAAGCATTATTTACAAATCACAAGTCATCTCTTAATTTAGTGTTCTTCAGCATCATTTACAAATCATAAGTCATCTCTTCATTCAGTGTTCTTCATCATTTACAAATCACAAGTCATCTCTTCATTCAGTGTTCTTCAGCATCGTTTACAAATCACACGTTATTTCCTCATTCAGTGTTCTTCAGCATCGTTTACAAATCACACGTGGGGGGTCATTCCGAGTTGTTCGCTCGCAAGTGAATTTTAGCAGATTTGCACACGCTAAGCCGCCGCCTACTGGGAGTGAATCTTAGCATCTTAAAATTGCGAACGATGTATTCGCAATATTGCGATTACACACCTCGTAGCAGTTTCTGAGTTGCTTCAGACTTACTCGGCATCTGCGATCATTACACTGCTTGTCGTTCCTGGTTTGACGTCACAAACACACCCAGCGTTCGCCCAGACACTCCCCCGTTTCTCCAGCCACTCCTGCGTTTTTTCCGGAAACGGTAGCGTTTTTTCCCACACGCCCATAAAACGGCCTGTTTCCGCCCAGTAACACCCATTTCCTGCAATCACATTACGATTGCCAGAACGATGAAAATGCCGTGAGTAAAATTCCTAAGTGCATAGCAAATTTACTTGGCGCAGTCGCAGTGCGGACATTGCGCATGCGCATTAAGCGGAAAATCGCTGCGATGCGAAGATTTTTACCGAGCGAACAACTCGGAATGACCCCCGTTATTTCCTCATTCAGTGCTCTTCAGCATCGTTTACAAATCACAATTCACTTCCTCATTCAGGTTACTTTAGCGTCATTTACAAATCACAAGTCACTTCCTCATTCAGTATTCTTCAGCATCGTTTACAAGTAACAAATATTTCATCCTTCAGAATTCACTTAAACTTATCTCCTAGTCATTGTGCATGCCAGAGGTCTCATTAAAACTAAATGAATCTTTTTTCAGGGTATTGTTCTTGGTCATTGACCTCATTGCCTACCCCTCTACATCTTCGGGTCTAAGTCTTCTTCAATCCATGAGTAAGAACTACATTCAGACACCTCGTTTCCTTCCTTTTCAGAAAGCTGCTCCCTCAGACAATTACCAGTCGTCATATTCCCAACTCAAGCCAAGGGTGACAGTAAGCACTGGCCCCATGGATCCGATGAGTGATCAGGCTTCTGGGGGTGATGCAGCCTCAGACATCCTGTCACATTTAAATAAGCAGGAAGCTACACAAACTCATATCGTGCAGTTTATGCAAAGTACTGTATGTCTGCTCATCTTGACTCTTTCCATGCAGTCATATCCGTACCTCATGTGCCAGCTCCCATTCTTGCCACTCCAGTTTTAACAGCTCCTGTGCAAGTTCCACTTCCACGGTTGCAATTACTGTGACCTAGTAAGTTTGATGGTACTCCAAAGCAATGCCGTGGATTCCTCAACCAATGTGAGATTCAGTTTGATTTACAGTCGGTGAATTTCCCAACATCCCAGACCAGGGCAGCTTATATAATTTATCTGTTGACTGGTCAGGAATAAGAATGAGCCTCTCATCTGTGGGAGAGAGCGGATCCCATTCTTTCAAATTACTCCAAATTTGAATCAACTTTCCGAAAGATTTTCGACGAACCGGGCCAGACTTCTTCAGCTTCTTTGGAGATTCTGCATTTGCGACAGGGAAATTAAACTGTCAGTCAATAGTTTATCCAGTTTTATACCCTCTCTTCCAAACTTGGTTGAAATTAAGAAGCTCTCATAGCAGCTTTCTGAAATGGTCTTTCAGACAAGATTAAGGACTATCTAGCAACCCTAGACACTCCAGACAAGTTGGACAAACTAAACTCTCTATGCAACAAGTTGGATCTGAGGTATAGAGAGCGTTGCTTGGAGAGATCAAAGTCGGACCATCTGAGACCACGTGTTGCTCCTCTTCCTAGACCATCTTCTCCATCCGCAGAGGAACCCATGCAGGTTAACTGGTCCCATCTCACTGATGAAGAATGACAAAGGCAGAGACGAGGAAACCTCTGTATGTATTGTGGAGCAGCTGATCACTTTGTCAAGTATTGAGTAATCGGCTGGGAAACTTCCACTCCTAACTTGTGCAGGAGAAGTTAAGTTAGGAGTCTCCTCAGAATTACCTTTCTGAAAATAATCTGTGCTTACCACTTGTCTAGAGCTCTCCTCTTCTTCTCTTTTTGTTTTTGCACTACTCGACTCTGGAGCAGCTGAGAGATTTATCACCTTGGCAATAGTAAAACAAATCGGAATTTAGACAGTGAAGTTGGATCGTTCTATTTCAATCACTGCAGTTGATGGGAATTACATCCTCGAAGGAATCATTACTCACCACATTGTTACTCTCAAATTAAAGATTGGAGCTCATTATTCAGAAAACAAATCTTCCTTAGTAATTCCTAAAGTCTCTCAAGAATTAATTCCCACATTCCCTTGGCTACAAAGACATAATCCCTGTATCGATTGGCAGACTATGGATGTGCTCACTTGGGGTGAGTCGTGCCTCCATGAGTGCTTGGCGTCTGTGGAACCTCTTTGCAATTTGAATCCTTCTGTAATGCTGGTAGTCTATCAGGACTTTCAAAATGTCTTTAGCAAACATGGAGCTGACACTTTGCCTCCCCATCGTAGTTGGGACTGTCCCGATGATTTGATACCCGGCAAGACTCCTCCAAGAGGTCGGATATATCCGTTATCCCTTCCAGAGACCCAGGCCATGTCAGACTACATTTTGGAAAATCACAGTAAGGGTTTTATGTGTCCCTCTTATTTCCTGGCCAGAGCAGGTTTTTTTTCCATGAAAAATAAAAGGATGGGAGTTTGCGGCCATGCATAGACTACCGGTGTTTGAATGAGATCACTGTGAAGAACAGATATACTTTGCCCCTGATTCCTGAGTTATTTGATCGAGTGAAAGGGTCCACCGTTTTTACTAAGTTGGACCTTCGAGGGGCTTATAACCTGATACGTATTCATTTTGGAGACAATGGAAGATCGCTTTTAACACCCGGGATGGGCACTAGGAGTATCTAGTGATGCCCTTTGGTTTCTGCAATGCTTTGGCAGTCTTTCAGAACTTTGTGAACAAGATACTATAGTCAGAGATCTTCTTTACAGTTGTCTAGTGGTATACTTGGATGATATTCTAATTTTTTCTAAAGATTTGAAGGTCCATCGTGAGCAAGTCAAAGAGGTTTTTTTTGCAAGTTAGAAATGTGCACCTTTGAGGTACCCTCCATCTCCTTTCTCGGTTATGTCATCTCCAGACAGGAGCTACAGATGGATTCAACCAAGGTCTAAGTGATTCGTGATTGGACTCTTCCTGATATTCTGCAAGGGATCTAACAATTTCTTGGCTTTGCCAACTTTTACAGAAAATTATTCAAGGACTACTCCACTATCATTGCCCCTAATACCATGTTAACCAGGAAAGGAGCCAATCCTTTGATTTGGCCACCCGAAGCTCTGAAAGCCTTTACATTTTTAAAAGAGCAAAGATTGATTATACCAAGGTATACTCGGGCACTTGGGACATGAGATGCTATGCTTATCAGCTGCCTCTATAAATTGGGGAAGTCACTCCTTTGATGCACAACGATATACAGGAAAAACCAAAGGGGGATTCGCTTTGATACACCAATAATTCAAACAATATACCAGAGCGATTTAGGTACTAAAACTGTACAATTTAATGTTATAAAGAAGAAAAGTTGATATTGTTAAAAATTAATAAAACATAAAACTATATGCATGTCACTTGAGTTAAAAATAGGAATTCATATACGTATAATTGGATTGTTACCCAACAGGTCAGGAACTGAGTGTGGATGTTTTGAGGAGTCCATTCCAATACTGTTCCCCTGTAGCAAGAATACTTATCCAAGCAGAAAAAGTTCCTGCAAATATTTAGGTGTCCAATGGGAGGTAGGCAGTTCACCATTAGAGGATGGTATGCTCCTGGATCTCAAATACGAGAACCTCATGCATTACGGTGATCCTTCTAATGGCAAATGTTTGAATATTGTATTTTCCAGAGTTGTATGAATGGCTTGGAATGATCAGGGGATGGTTCGGTCCTCCTCTCCTTATGTTCCTGACTGTGGTAGATGAGCACACAATGCATTTCACTGCATTCCACTAGCAGCTTTTTCAAATCAGGAAAGGAGCCAATCCTTTGATTTGGCCACCCGAGGCTCTGAAAGCCTTCACATTTTTAAAAGACAACTTCATGTCCACTCCAGTTTTTGACCAACCTGATCTTAGTCACCTCTTTCAAGTGGAAGTAGATGCTTTTTCAGCGGGAGTCAGGGCATTTCTTTCTCAGCTCTTTGAAGATAAGAAAAGTCATCCTTGTGCATATTTTTCTCGAAGATTCTCCCAAGCAGAGCAAAATTATCCTATTGGTAAACAAGAATGGTTGGCCATAAAATTAGCTTTTGAAGAGTAGAAATATTTATTAGAGGGAGCTCAACACCCTATCCCTGTTATCACGGATCACAATAATCTTCTGTACCTCCAGACAGCATGTTGTTTAAACCCACAGCTAGCCAGGTGGGCTCTCTTCTTCTCTCGGTTCTCTTTCAAACTCTTTTACCACCCAGGAGCCTTAAATCGAAGAGCAGATTCACTTTCTTGCTCTTTTCAAATGGATGATTCACTCGACTCCTCTGAGAAACAATTTATTCTGAATCCAGCTTTTTTTGCTTCAACTCATACTGTTCCTCTTCCTCCTCTGGGGAGAACTTTTGTGGCAACAAAACTTCTCAGGAAATTGCTTACGTGGTTAATTCTTCGTCTTTCATTGGTCATGCAGGTGGTCTTAAGACTCTCAAGTTCATTCAACGATTCTACTGGTGGCCTCATCTTAAAATGGATGTATTTGAATTTGTAGCAGCCTGTTCCAAGTGTGCTCAACATAAAAGTCTACAAACATCTCCCTCGGGTCTTCTTCATCCACTTCCAACACCTCAAAAGCCTTTGACTCACATCCCCATGGATTTCATAACCAATTTGCCAGTCTCCAGAGGATACAACACCATTTGGGTCATTGTGTACCAATTTTTGAAGATGGCTCACTTCATACCCCTCATCTGTCTTACCGCTGCTCCTCAGCTATCAAAATAGGTTTTTCTCAGAGATTTTACATTTGCATGTGGGCAAGTTCTGGAAAGCTCTCAGCTCTACCCAAGAAATCAAGTTGAATTTCTATATCATCCCCAGACTGACGGACAGACTGAAAGAGTTAACCAATATCTGGAATATTTCTTGCGGATGTTCATGTCCCCTGCTCAGGATGACTGGATGGATTGCCTCCCATTTGCTGAGTTCACACACAATAACCTATATAATTCTTCTACCAATTCCACTCCTTTCTTCAATAACTATGGTTTTCATCCATGAGTTCCTTCCTTCAAATCTCTCCCAGCTCTCAAGGATCCTGCTGCTGAATCTGCTCTTCATCAGTTCACTAAGATTTGGGGACAAATTCATAAGGTGCTACTTAAGACTTCCCATAAATATAAGACCTAGGCCAATCGGAAATGGAGGTCTGTTCCTAGTCTCAAAGTGGGAGATCATGTTTGGATATTCACCAGAAACCTCAGACTCAAAGTTCCTACCAAAATGTTCGCTCCAAGATTCATCGGTCCGTATCCTATTGAAAGAGTGTTGAATCCTGTTTCTTACAAGGTGAAACTGCCTCCCTATTTGAAAATCCCCAATGCCTTTCACATTTCTCTGCTAAAGCCTCTTGAACTAAATCATTTTTGGGCAGCTTTCCCTAAACCTCCCAAGGTTCAAGCCGCTCAAAATGAGGAATTCGAGGTTCATAAGATTTTTGACTCCCGCAAAAGGTATGATCAACTCCAGTATCTCATAGATTGGAGAGGATATGGTCCAGAGAAAAGATCTTGGGTGGCTGCAGAGGATGTTCATGCTCCAAGACTGATATGTGCCTTTCATCGCAAGAATCCCACTAAGCAGTGTGGGTGTTCAGAGACCACCCTAAAAATGGGGGGTACTGTCAGGATCCGGAGTCTTACCTCCGGTTCTGGTACCTGTGGCCTTCCAGTTAGCTCGCTGGTGTGGCTGTGGCAAATAGGAGCTGTGGCAGCAAGGTCCTCTGGTGTGGCTGCCAGGCATCTGGAGGCCGGGGTCTGGGTCCTGGGGAGCGGAGCATGGCATTCCAGAGGTGTCTGTTTCCAAGAGTCCTGTTGCTGGAGTGCAGCATCTTGGAGGCTGAGGCCAGAGGTAGTGACTGTGTGCTAGTTCCACATGTGTCCTCTGCGCAGGGAGTTGCCAAGTTGGAGACCAAGCCAAGCCAATAGGTATCCCAGTTTGCATCCAGGCAATCCAGTGAAGTCTTCCCTTATAAAAAGGGGTTGATGCTTAGCTATTGTGCCAGTTCTTCGAGTTATTTGCTGTAAGGTGCTCAAGCTCTGTGCTCCCAGGTTAACCCCTGGTATCTTGGTTCTGCTGTGGCCGCCCAGTGGTCAGTTCTGTTATTGCAGTCCTTTGCTCCCAGTCCATCTGCTCTTGCAGTTTAATCGCTGGGTACTCTATCTGGTAGAGGGTCTCCATTTGCTGATGATGATCACAGCGATCCTCTCTTTAGCTTTGTTTACAAATCACAAGTCATCTCTTCATTCAGTGTTCTTCAGCATCGTTTACAAATCACAAATCATTCTCTTCATTGGGTGTTCTTCAGCACCATTTACAAATCACAAGTTATCTCTCCATTCAGTGTTATTCAGCATAATTTACAAATTACAAGTCATCTCTTTATTCGGTGTTATTCAGAATAATTTACAAATCACAAGTCATCTCTTCATTCACTGTTCTTCAGCATAATTTACAAATCACAAGTCATCTCTTCATTCAAAGTTCTTCAGCATCGTTTACAAATCGCAAGTCATCTCTTTGGGGGTAATTCCGAGTTGTTCGCTCACTAGCAGATTTTAGCAGCATTGCACACGCTAGGCCGCCGCCCTCTAGGAGTGAATCTTAGCTTAGCAGAATTGCGAACGAAAGATTAGCAGAATTGCGAATAGAAAATTCTTAGCAGTTTCTGAGTAGCTCCACACTTACTCCTACACTGCGATCAGCTCCTGGTTTGACGTCACAAACACACCCTGCCAGCCACTCCCCCATTTCTCCAGACACTCCCGCGTTTTATCCTGGCACGCCTGCATTTTTCCCGCACACTCCCAGAAACGCCCACTTCCTGTCAATCACACTCCGATCACTTCAACGATGGAAATTGTTTGTTCGGACAGGAGTAAATCTACTAAGTTTTGTGCTAAAATACTTAGCGCATGCACACTGCGTACCATGTGCATGCGAATTTTCGCTTTAATCGCTCCGTTGGGAAAATCGGCAATGAGCGAACAACTCAGAATGACCCCCTTTATTCAGTGTTCTTCAGCATTGTTTACAAATCACAAGTCACTTCCTCATTCAGTATTCTTCAGCATTGTTTACAAGTCACGAACATTTTGTCCTTCAGAATTCACTCAGACTTATCTCCTAGTCATTGTGTATGCCAGAGGTCTCATTAAAACCAAATTAATCTTTCTTCAGTGGATCTGCCTACCTCTCTACATCTTCAGGCCTAAGTCTTAAATCCATGAGTAAGAACTACATTCAGACACCTCGTTTCCTTCCTTTTCCAAAATCTGCTCATTCAGACAATTATCAGTCATCAGATCCCCAACTCAAGCCGAGAGTGACACATACAGATTTAGCCTCGCTTGTTGTGGCTTCACTGCGGCTGGACGTGCACTGTATACACGGTGTGCCTAGTTGCGCACACAAGGTGCATTTATGTCTAGATGTAGCCATGAGGAGTGTGGCAACATCTGTAAATATGAATTTTCTAACTCTAAAGGTTATGTATATGGTATGTCTACACATATGACAAATAAAGCGCATCATGGGAGAGAGTACTAGGAGAGAAAAAGAAAGAAGGGAGAAATAAAGTGTCATAAGTAAACATATTATCCGGGTAAATATTATAATACAAGAACAGAGGACTAATGGGGTTATTCAGGAAAGTTAGCAAACCAAAAAAATTTGCAATTGGGCAAAACCATGTTGCACATGGTTTTGCCCAATTGCTAACTTTCTTGGTTTGCTAACAACTCTGAATAACCCCCCAAGACATGTCCAGGTACATGATTTAGTTTCACTCATCAGTTCTGTAGTTCTGTGTGTAAACAAACTAACCTTAAGCATACTAAAATCAGGGCCGGTTCAAGGGCGCAGAGCGCCCCGGGCAGGAAAGTGGGCATGGTCTAATACAGGGGGCGTGGTCAGTTACGCCCCCTGTACACTGCTGGCGCCGCTTGAATGCTGAGCGGTGCGCGATGACGTCATCGCGCACCGCACAGCAAAAGGTCCTCTCCACGAAGGGAAACTAGACACTATGCGTCTAGTTCCCTTCGTGGAGAGGACCTTTGCTGTGAGGTGCGCGATGACGTCATCGCGCACCGTTTAGCAAAGTTACTCTCCACGAAGGGAAACTAGACGCATAGCATCTAGTTCCCTTCACAGGAGGCGCCGCGGACGGGGACGGGAGAGGCAGCGGAGGCGGACGGGGGACACAGCGTGCAGCAGTGGCGGATCTTGCCACGGTGCGGCGCCCTCCCGATGGCGCCAGCGCCCTCCGGAAGGCGGCGCCCCGGGCAAAAGTCCTGCTTGCCCGTGGCAAGATCCGCTACTGACTAAAATACATAATAAATAATAAAAAGTAATACCTGCCAACAGATAGAAACCTCACAAAATATCAAAGCCCTGCCTGGTGCTGCCAGTATAGGACTATGGGCCAAATTCAGACCTGATGGCAGCAGCAAACTTTTTCTCTAATGGGCAAAACCATGTGCACTGCAGGTGGGGCAAATGTAACATGTGCAGAGAGAGCTATATTTGGGTGGGTTATTTTGTTTCTGTTCAGGGTAAATACTGGCTGCTTTATTTTTACACTGCAATTTAGATTTAAGTTTGAACACACCCCACCAAAATCTAACTCTCTCTGCACATGTTATATCTGCCCCCTGTAGTGCAGCATGGTTTTGCCCATTAGAGAAAAAGTTTGCTGCTGCAATCATTTTAAACTTTTTTTTAACTCTTCAATGCGTAATAAAATAACAAGCTCTGCCCAGACAATACTAACCTGTGCAGTGCTCCTTCCAAACTCACATTCTAGGTCTATGATTTGAGGGGGTTTCCTGTCATTTTCTGCTCAGGTTTTGGTCTGTTTTAAAACCAACCATTACTAAATTAGTGGATCTTATTCTTGTCTACAGTATGTGATAAAATTGATTGTTTTTCCAATGTGTTCTAAAGTTTTTGGTGATTTTGCTGCCAGTTTTTATTTGGTAAATGGACAGATTACAAAAAAAAACAGGAAAACGAAATCAATATCCAAACCAACCATTAGTAAATATGCCCATTGGTCTGGGAACCTTTCACAGTAGCAAGGAACTGAAGTACAGTAACTGGAGGAAAGGTTCCATAGTTCCTCTGATGGCACAAAGCGCAATTTCATATACTGTAGTAAGTCATAGGAGAAGCAATGAACTTAGACTGAAGAGTGAAGAACATTGGAACAAGTACTGTACCATAACTTCAACTCCATGGATGTTAGTAAAGTAATCAACAGTATGTAGTTTATCCGGGTGAAGCATGAACAGATTGTCTTTCCTGAAGTCCACCATGGTATGCTGGGCTTTTGCAAGGGGCTTACAACATCATAAATTTGTATTAGCAGGAAGAGGTCTAATTAGCGCCATGCAGGTTACTAATCCAAATGACTGTGTTCACTAAAACACAATACAACAAAGTACAATAAATAAAATATTCAGAAGACAGCTCACATTGCGTGTGCATAATATGTCAAGGTCCCACAATCAAATGGATGATTCAATAAAGATCCTTTTCCTTAACGATGTCTCAATTATTTTTGTTGCTCCAAGTAATTCAAAAAAAGAAAGTTTTTTAAGGCTAATACTGTCAATACTTAATTGGACACTACCCAGTGTACTCTCAACGCAACTTCAGACAGCATAAAGTTCCCAAGTCAGACAGAACCAATAAAAGAACATGTCACCTTAGAATTAGTATTATTATTATTATTATTGGGGTTACACTGTTTTCACAATTAGCATGTATAAAAAAAATAAGCATTTAGGGGGACATTTACTAAGCAGTGATAAGAGCGGAGAAGTGAGCCAGTGGAGAAGTTGCCCATGGCAACCAATCAGCACTGAAGTAACATCTATAATTTGCATACTATAAAATGATACAGAGCTGCTGATTGATTGATGGGGAAATATCTCCACTGGCTCACTTCCCGCTCTTATCACTGCTTAGTAAATGTCCCCCTTAGACACTTTTAATATGTCTGTTTGACACCGTATTACTCTAGATCAGTGATTTTCAACCTTTTTTTACTCGCGGCACACCAAACAATATTTTAAAATTGCCAAGGCACACCATCCGTTCCCCACAGGAAAAAAACAAAACACACACACATTGGCCCTCACAGTAAAAAAATAATCCACACATACATTGGCCTACACAGAAAAAAACAACCACATTGCTCCCCACATAAATCATGTTGCTCCCTCCATAAATCCTATTGCTCCCCACATAAATCAATCACATTTCTCCCCACATAAATCCTTTTGCTCCCCACATTAATTATTCACATTGTTCCCCCCATAAATCCATAAATTCTTATTATTCTCCCCACATAAATCCTATTGAAATCCTATTGTTCCCCACAGGATAAATAAAATAACAAGTATTATTATCAGCTGTCCTCCTCCCTGTCCCTCAGTGGCGAGGGTTGTTCATAGTGGAGTTCTGCGAATACTGAGTAGCGGGCAGGTGTGGATGTGGGTTGGCAAGGAAAGCTGTGGATGCAGGCGGGAACTGGAAGATGTGTATGAAGGCAGGTGGGCTGGCTGGGTGGTGAGACGCGGCGGCCGTGACCGTTTTCAAGGCAAAGGTCACGACTGGAGCACGACTGATCCTCTAAGAAGAGCCCGGGCCAACAGTTCACTCTGAAGGTGCAGGAAGCTGCTCTGGCTCCGCGGCACACCTTGCAACTGGTCGCGGCACACTAGTGTGCCACGGCACACTGGTTGAAAAAGCCTGCTCTAGATGCATTTTTTTTCTTTTTTTGTGTAGTATGTGCTGACTTTGGAAACAGTTTAGCCAAATGTAGATGGACTGAAAAGTCTCTTAAGACAAGCAAGAACTTAACTTTGTATTTTGTAAGAGTCCCATTAATAGAGGGGGGTGGAATATACATATATGCATACTTTTTTACTTGAAATGTGGCGTGTTAGGAACATGGACAAAACAGGAAACACAATTAAAAGACATTGCTTCATGTACATCTCTAGATTTGTTAGTTTTTTTTATCTGTAGGAATGAGTACAGTATCTGCACATTGGGCCTTATTCAGGTTTGATAGTAAACCAAAAAAGCTAGCAATTGGACAAGCCCATGCTGCACTGCAGGTGGGGCAGATGTAACATGTGCAGAGAGAGTAAGATTTGGGTGGGGTGTGTTCAAACTGAAATCTAAATTAAGTGTAAATAAAGCAGCCAGTATTTACCCTGCACAGAACAATATAACCCACCCAATTCTAACTCTCTCTGCACATGTTATATCTGCCACCCCTGCAGTGCACATGGTTTTGCCCACTTGCTATTTTTTTGGTTTGCTAATAAATCTGAATAAACCCCATTATCTCTCATTTTTAAATAGTGTAATAAATCATTATTATTGTCAAACAGGAGAATCTTTATAAACATGAAACAATTTGAATGAATATATATATATATATATATATATATATATATTTATTTATTTTTTATTTTTTTATTTTTCTTAATCAATGGTAAAAAGTTGTGTCATATGAGATGTTTGTCAGTTTCAATTTCTGTGAACACAAGACCATAAACTGATAAGGTCTTACTTACGGGATGTCATGCTTCTGATACTGACTTTAAACATTTTATTACATTCAATGTAATATTCTTTCACAGCTTATCTTAGTTTTCAGTTTTATTTAAAAAAGATGTTTCATGCTGATCACTTACTTGCGATCTGAATCTTTGGGGCTACATTCAGTCAGTTGTCTCAGATAAAGGGGTCCTGAGATTTTGAACCAGAAAATAAAGGTTGGAGGGTGCAGCTTAATGATGACAAGTTAACGTCTCCCCTTTATGATTTAAATTAAATGGTTCTAGTTGCAAAAATCCAGGTTCACCTTGAGAAAACTGGAACAAATGAGGAAACCAATCAGAAAAAAATGTGTAGGGAGACTCATGCGAGAATGTATTAAGCCTTAAAAAGGGATAAAGTGGAGGGTGATAAAGTATCAACTAGTCAGCTCCAGACATTATTCAAACACATCCTGTAACATGGCAGTTAGGAAGCTGATTGGCTGATCCTTTATACAGTATCTCTTTAACACTCCCACTTTATGTCTTTTAAAGGGTTAATACATTTAGGCCTCAGTTAAAGAAAATAATTGTAAAAGAAAAATATGGCACATTAACAGCACTCAGGCTGGCTCCAAACACTAAATGGAACATATGTTTACCAAAAGAAAGCCATTCTTACTAGTTTAATAAGCTACAGTACATGCTGGGATAGAGCAGTGTACATATGAACGAGAGATGAGCAGGTTTGGTTCTTTGAGAACTAAACTCAGCTTTCCCCTAACTTTATGACCTGAGTCAGGATCTGAGTCCGGCTCGGGACTTCCCGCCTTAATCGGATAACAAGGCAGGCCGAATGTCATCTTCCCGCTGTTGGATTCTCACAGGTTTTGAATTCTATATAAGTCCCTGTGCATCTGCGCCATCTTCACTACAGCACTGGAGAGTGTACTGGACAAATGTTTCCGTCTCAGTACTGGGAGGCATGGCATGGTGTACGGTGGGTGAAGGTGCCCTGTGCGCTGTATCTGAAAAAGGGCTGATCTCTCTGCTTGCTGTATCTGAAAGGGGTGCTCTATCTGTCTACTGTATCTGAAAGGGGCGTTCTGTCCAGCCATCCAGGGGCTCTGCCCCAGTGTAAAATTAAAATATTAAAAGCTAAAAACAAAGAGCCTACAATAAATGTAATATATATATATATATATATTTATAAATAGCCCTGTACCCCAGTTGTCACAACTGAGGGCTGGTGCTGACTATGGGAAGCCTCAGTTGTATGGGCTGGGGGGTTCTTAAACCTGGTAGGTAAGATAGGACTCCTGGACATGCATGTGGGCTTGCAGTACCAGTGCCCGAAGGCGTGAACACAACTGAAGATATGTTCAAACGGGTTTTATTAAGAACACAGCTCAACAGATATATTGGCAGTTTGCAGTATGGTATTCAATAGATAACAAGTCAAAGTTCCTAGAAGTGCATTAGGAAGTCTCTAGGTGTCCTTTACCAACACCTATGCACTAAGAAGCAGATTAGAAACAGGAACTGGCCAGCTGATGTAATACAGAAGCTGGTGACTGTGTTGTAAACTGCTGGGTTTTACCAGATGGGACTGGTCCAAATGAATAGCTGTAGTGGAAGTGCTGGAGTGCACCAATGTATCTAGGGAGTGAAGAAATATCACAGGTGATGCTTGGGATCGCAGATTACTGGAGAACGATGGCAGGGCATCGATGTAGAACAGAGACAGGGCACCGCTGGAAGTTGAAATGCTGGAAGCCGGTGTTTAGTAATCTGCCAGATGCAGGGTGCAATGATGAGACACTGAAGAGTCAGGCTACACCATGAGGAGTAGGACTGGTGCGAGTCTCTAGTAGAGTATTAAAGACAGGAACAACCACAATGAGGAGAGACTAGTATCACTGGGATGATTACTGAAGCACTGACAATCCTCCAGCTATGAAACAGGATATTTATACCTGCTGGGATGCAGGCATTGGCTAATCAATTAAGCAGAGTTCTGTAGCGCAGTGGATTGTAGGAAACAACAGCATGTGACCAGGACCAACATGGCTGCGCCCATGTTATCACTTGGAGGGAAAGTCAGCTTGGGAAAAACCATGTGGAAAACAACAGCAATGGTGGCAGAGGCCGCGGCAGGCAGGAGACGCCACACCTGTTCACCTGCGCAGCAAGGCCACAGGGACAGTGACAGAGACCTCAGTGAGCATGAGACGTCCCACCAAACTCTCTGCACACTGAAAGCACAGCATGGCTGCAGCGGGGTCGCGGCGGGATGAGAATTGCATTCTGGGACCTGGCAAGTATACTGAGAAGGGTACTGTAACAGCACTGCGGGCCAACAGTGAAGTGATGCAGAATATATACATCAGCAACACAGCTGGGACCCGACCCTGGAATGCAGAACCAGCCCCAGAAGACAAATGACTAGTGAAAAATGACGACCAGTTACCCGAACCGTGTCAGCACCCCACTTTAGGAGTGGCCCAAGGACACTTCTTAGGCTTCTGAGGAAATCTGGTATGGAAATTTGGACAAATTTTGGAGCATGGACATCAGATGCGTTTGTTCAGGAACGTTCCTCAGGACCATATCCCTTCCAATTGATCAGGTATTGAAGATGACCATACCAAAGGCATGAATCCAGGATCTTGGCAACCTCATACTCAACCCCATGTTGAGTCTGGACCTTGGGAGCAGAGGGAAGTGCTGAATGAAAGTGATTCAGAATAACTGGTTTCAGGAGTGAAATAAGGAATGTCCTGGGAATCTTCAGGAAAGTAGGTAGCTGAAGTCTGTAAGCCACGGGGTTGATTACTTGTTCAATCAGGAAAGGTCCAATATAGCAGGGGGCAAATTTCATGCTTGGGACCCACAATCTTAGATTCTTTGTAGACAGCCAAACATGATCACCAACTTTAAGACCAGGAATTGCCCTGCGCTTCTTGTCCGCAAATCTCTTGTACCTGTAGGATGCTTTTAACAGAGCTGCTAGAACCTTCTTCCAGTTATTTGAAAACTGACGAAGAGTGATATTAGCTGCAGGCACCGATGTTGCTGGTAGCAGTTAAAATTCTGGAACTTTTGTGTAGAACCCATAGTTGGTGAAGAATGGCATGGAGGAAGATAAGGAATGGTACTGATTGTTGTGGCAAAACTCAGCCCATGGGAGGAGCTGAACCCAATCATCTTGGGTCGAGGATACATGGATATGGAGGAAGGCCTCCAAGTCCTGATTCACCCTCTCAGTTTCCCCATTAGTTTAAAGGTGTAAAACTTGACTTGGAGAGCCTGGGAAAGACTTCGGCAGAACTTGGCTACAAACTGAACACCTCTGTCAGAAATGATCTCCTCAGGGAGACCGTGTAATCTGAAGATCTCTTGGATGAAGACTTGAGCCAATTGGAGGCTTATGGAAGACCGCTGAAAGGAATGAAATGAGCCATCTTGGTGAACCGGTCAACTACTACCCAGATGGTGTTGAATTTATTACACACAGGAAGATCCGTGATGAAATCCATAGATAGATGAGTCCACGGATGACGAGGAACAGGAACCAGATGCCCAGCGGGTGACTGGTAGGGTACTTTTTGTTGGGCACATTTTGGGCAGGAGGCCACAAACTCAGCAATATCCTTCTTAATGGTTGGCCACCAGTTTGATCTGGAAATTAATTCTAAGGTCTTTTGTATGCCCACGTGTCTGGCGAAGTGAGAGGAATGTGCCCAATGCAAGAGCTTCCTTCTGAGAGCCATTTTAACGAAACTTTTCCCTGGTGGGGGTATAGAGTCCATACTCACTGCGGAGAACGCCACTGTATCAATAATATAATGCTTGACAGTAGATTCAGACTCATTTTCTTGCTCCCAAGAGCGGGAAAGGGCATCAGCTTTGTGATTCTGTGACCCTGGACAAAACTGTAGTTTGAAGTTAAATCTGGAAAAGAAAAGTACCCACCTGGCTTGGCGAGGGTTAAGACATTGAGCGCCTATTAGATATAGGAGATTCTTGTGATACGCAATAATGGTGATGGTGTGAGAAGCTCCTTCTAACAAATATCTCCACTCTTCCAAAGCGAATTTGATAGCCAGAAGTTCTTGATCGCCAGTGGCGTAATTATGCTCGGCAGGAGAGAAATTTTGTGAGAAGAAGCCACAGGGATGTAGATGACTGCCGTTAGCTCTTTGAGACAGAACTGTGCCCACTCCAACAGAAGAGGCGTCCACTTCAAGGATGAAGGGTGAACTGATATCTAGCTGTTTCAAAACCGGAGCAGAGATGAATCTTTGTTTCAACAGATGAAAGGCTTGAGTAGCTTCTTCTGACCATTTGGAAGGATTGGCCCCCTTTTTGGTAAGAGCATTAACAGGTGCTACAATAGTGGAAATGTCTTGAATACATTTCCTGTAATAATTGGCGAATCCTAGGAATCTCTGGATACCCTTAAGGGTTACAGGAATCGGCCAATCTCGGATAGCTTGAAGTTTCTCAGGGTCCATCTCCAGACCGAAACTGGATACAATGTACCCCAGGAACGGGATGGATTTAATTTCAAAGATACATTTTTCCAATTTGCAGTAAAGGCGGTTGGTATGGAGATGGGACAGGACTCCTTTACCCAGAATCGATGTTCCTCCAGATCATTTGCAAAGATGATAATGTCTTAGAGATAGACTACCACATTACAATAGAGAATATCCCTGAAGATCTCGTTCTCGAAGTGCTGGAACACAGCTGGAGCGTTGCTGAGTCCAAAAGGCATGACGAGGTACTCATAATGTCCGTCACGAGTGTTAAATGCGGTCTTCCACTCGTCACCCTTCCAGATTCAAATAAGGTTATAGGCACCCATCAAATCTAACTTCGTGAATATAGTAGCTCCACTGACACGGTCAAATAACTCGGTGATAAGTGGCAGAGGGTACCGGTTTTTCACTGTGATGTCATTCAGGCCCCGATAATCAATACAAGGCCGCAGGCCACCATTCTTTTTCTTCACGAAGAAGAAGCTTGTGCCAGCTTGAGAGGAAGAAGGCCGGATAAATCCCTTTGCTAGATTTTCCTTAATGTATTCTTCCATGGAATGAGTCTCAGGTAACGACAATAGATATGTGCATCCACGGGGTGGAGCCATTCCCAGGATGAGATCGATAGGGCAATCCAATTCTCTATGAGGGGGAAGAACATCTGCAGAGGATTTGCTGAATACATCTGAGAAATCTTGGTAAGGATGAGGCGGAACATCAGAAGACTTGGAGGAGGATGTGCAAACTGGAAGCACTTTAGACAAACAAGTCTTAGAGCAGGAGGGACCCCATGCCAGGATATTGGTAGTCATCCAGTCAATTTGAGGATTGTGAAGACGCAGCCATGGGAGGCTGAGAACTACGGGATGAGTGGCTTTTTGAATTACCAGGAAGGAAATCAGTTCTGAATGCAAGGCTCCCACTTTCAGACAGATAGGTAGAGTTTTGGAAGAAACAACTGCATCGGAAATCCTACTACCGTCCACGGCAGTCAAGGATATGGGAGATGACAGTCTCTCAGTGGGTAGGGACCACTGCTTTACATACTTCTCAGTCATAAAGTTTCCTGCTGCCCCGGAATCCAACAAGGCAATAAGATTCCTGGTACGCTGAGCCAGTTTAAGCAAAACTGAGAGATTGCAATCACTTGAAGATGGAAAGGAGTACATTACTCCTAGCCGACCTTCTCCTTGGCGTGCTAGGACTTGAAGTTTCCCGGACGCTCAGGACAAGCGTTGATGACATGGGAAGGTGCAGCACAATACAGGCAGAGACGTTTAGAAAGGCGTCTTCTACGCTCTGCTGGAGACAAACAAGAGTGACCTATCTGCATAGGTTCATCCTTGGGTGGAGATGGCTGACGAGGAGGAGGAGTAGAAGTCTTAGAAAATGTTGACATGTCTCACTCATTAGCCCTTTCACGGAACCGTAGGTCAACTTTAGTGCATATGATATGAGCTTGTTCAACTTGGAAGGTAAGTCTCTGGTAGCAAGCTCATCCTTAATATGTTCAGAAAAGCCTTGCCAAAAGGCTGCATAAAGAGTGTCATTGTACCAGGAAATTTCGTAAGCCAAAGTCTGAAATTGAACTAAATACTGGCCGACAGTTCATGTCCCCTGACGTAGCCGGAGGATTTCAGAAGAGGCGGATGTCACACGACCTGGCTCATCGAAGATGCACCTAAAAGTTGCCATGAAGTCAGAATAGGAGGACAACAGAGGATCTGATCTCTCCCATAGGGGTGAAGCCCAGTCAAGGGTAGAGCCACTAAGGAGGGAGATAATGTAGGCAACTTTGGTGCAGTCTGTCAGAAAACTGCCAGTTTGTAACTCAAAGTGAATCTCACACTGGTTTAGGAATCCCCTGCAGGCTTTTGGGGACCCGTCAAATTTAGCAGGTGTCGGCAAGTGAAGATGTGAAGTAGAAATGGGCATGGTGGGTGGGAACACCACCGTAGGTACTGTGGTTGGCACACTGGACACCCCTGACCCACGGAGGGTCGCTTGAATTTCATCCAGCCTGGAGGAGAGGTCCTGGAAACAGCTAATCACATGGCCCAGTGCAGCCTCCAGCTGTTCAAGGCGGGCTGCAAGTTCTTGCATCGGCCTGGTCGCTTGGACTTGGTCTCCGTCTGGATCCCTTTAGTCAGTGCTTACTATTACAACTGAGGGCTGGTGCTGACTATGGGAAGCCTCAGTTGTAGGGGAGGTAAGATAGGACTCCTGGACATGTGTGTGGACTTGCAGTACCAGTGCCCGAATGCGTGACCATGACAACTGAAGATATGTTCACACGGGTTTTATTAAGAACACAGCAAAACAGGTGTATTGGCAGTTTGCAGTATAGTATTCAAAAGATAACAAGTCACAGTTCCTAGAAGTGCATTAGGAAGTCTCTAGGTGTGGTACAGTCAGGAGACAGTCTTAAAGGACCTGGAGGTGGTATGTCCTTTACCAACACCTATGCGCTAAGAAGTGGATTGGAAACAGGAGCTGGCCAGCTGAGGTAATACAGAAGCTGGTGACTGTGTTGTAAACTGCCGGGTTTTACCAGATGGGAATGGTCCAACTGAATAGCTGTAGTGGAAGTGCTAGAGTGCACCAATGTATCTAGGGAGTGAAGAAATATCACAGGTGATGCTTGGGATCGCAGATTACTGGAGAACGATGGCAGGGCATCGATGTAGAACAGAGACAGGGCACCGCTGGAAGTTGAAATGCTGGAAGCCGGTGTTTAGTAATCTGCAAGATGTGCAACGATGAGACACTGTAGAGTCCGGCTGTACCATGAAAAGTGGGACTGGTGCGAGTCTCTAGTAGAGTATTAAAGACAGGAACAACCACAATGAGGAGAGACTAGTATCACTGGGATGACAACTGAAGCACTGACAATCCTCCAGCCCTGAAACAGGATATTTATACCTGCTGGGATGCAGGCATTAGCTAATCAATTAAGCAGAGTTCTGTAGTGCAGTGGATTGGAGGAAACAACAGCATGTGAACAGAACCAACATGGCTGCGCCCATGTTATCACTTGGAGGGAAAGTCAGCTTGGGGAAAACCATGTGGAAAACAACAGCAATGGCGGCAGAGGCCACGGCAGGCAGGAGACGCCACACCTGCTCACCCGTGCAGCAAGGCCACAGGGACAGTGACAGAGACCTCAGTGAGCATGAGACGTCACACCCAGCTCTCTGCACACTGAAAGCACAGGCACGGGATGAGAACGCCATTCTGAGACCTGACAAGTATACTGAGAAGGGCACTGTAACAGCGCTACGGGCCAACAGTGAAGTGATGCAGAATATATACATCAGCAACACAGCTGGGACCTGACCCTGGAACACAGAGCCAGTCTCAGAAGACACTTGACTGGTAAGAAATGATGACCAGTTACCTGAACCGTGACACCAGTGTACTATACAATTTTTATTTTATTTTCTCAAGAACTGTGACACTGCCGGTCAGAGTGCAGTATATTATTTCCTATTTTACATTTCTGACTTATTTGTGCAACGCTGTTGGTGAATTCAACCAGAGTGTAATTATTATGAGGACACACAATTGAAAGTTCGGGAACCACTTCCTACTGTTAGTGCTGAAGCAGCTACCACTAGTCATGACAACAATGCAATTCCGTCAATGTCATCGGCTAAGGCCGAAGACCTCTGGCATACAGGGCATGTAAAGTCAAAGAAGCAATATTCCGAGGTGATAAAAAAAATTAAAAAATAAAGTTAACTAAAGAGAAATGTAAAAATGTCAATATGCCATTCACTACATGAAGTTTCAAGGAAACTTGGAGGTCCTTGCACAAACTGGCTTTGTTTTACCTTAATTGCCCCCCTCCAGTGTGCAATCAGAAAGAGTTTTTAGTGCAGCTGGTCAACTTATCAACAATCGGCATAGGAGGTTACTTCCCTATAATGTGGAAAGGATGACGTTCATCTAAATTAATAACAAATTCCACCAGGAAGATTTTTCCCTGCGATTACCTCCAAAATGTACAGAGGGACCTGGGACGGTAGATTCCAGTGGGGACAAATTAATAGTCTGTGAAGAAGAGGATGTAGACAACAATGGGGGTAAGGAATCAGATTATGATGATGACAACTATGACATCATTGATGTAAACTAAAACCAGTTTGTGCACTGTCCATTGCCCACTTGTTTTGTGGGGGCCCAAACAAACCAATCAATTCAGCTACAACTGAAGTGACAGTCCCTGTTGCTGAAATGATTGGTTTGTTAAACTTTGCATGGCCTGTTTAATATACAACATAAGGGTGGGTGGGAAGGCTCACGGACAATTCCATCTTGCACCTTATTTCTCTGCGTTATGTGCTCTTTGGATAATTTTTTGGGCATAGTGTATAAAACTGACATCCTGTCTGCCACTGCAATGCCACTCCTAGATGTGCCAGGTGTTTGTGCCACCCACTTCTGTCTCTTAGTTTAGTCATCTGGGTTAGGAACATAGACAAAACAGGAAACACAACCAAAATACATGGCTTCATGTAAATCTCTATATTTTTAAATTCTCTGCACAAAACGCAAGGCAGTGAACCACTTTGTACCCGTGTGACGCGCCTGCGCATTCCGGTGCATATGCATGCGCAGTTCTGACCTGATCGCAGTGCTTAAAAAAATGCTAGAGAGTGATCAGATCTGAATGACCCCCATTGTCTATAATTTTAAGTCATTATTATGGTCAAACAGCAGAATCTTTTTAAACATATAACTGAATTTTGAATGAATATTAAAAATATTTTTTTCTTAACCTGTAATAAAAATTTGTGTCACATGAGATATTTGGCAGCTTCAAATTCTATCAACACAAGACCATAAACTGATAAGGTATTACTTACGGGATGTCATGCTTCTGATACTGGCTTCTTTTTATTACATTCAAGGGCCCTCATTCCGAGTCGTTCGCTCTGTAATTTTCATCGCATCGCAGCGTTTTTCCGCTTAGTGCACATGCGCAATGTTCGCACTGCGACTGCGCCAAGTAATTTTGCTATGAAGATAGTTTTTTTACTCACGGCTTTTTCTTCGCTCCGGCGATCGTAGTGTGATTGACAGGAAATGGGTGTTACTGGGCGGAAACACGGCGTTTTATGGGCGTGTGGATAAAAACGCTACCGTTTCCGGAAAAAACGCGGGAGTGGCTGGAGAAACGGGGGAGTGTCTGGGCGAACGCTGGGTGTGTTTGTGACGTCAAACCAGGAACGACGAGCACTGAACTGATCGCAGATGCCGAGTAAGTCTGAAGCTACTCTGAAACTGCTAAGTAGTTTGTAATCGCAATATTGCGAATACATCGTTCGCAATTTTAAGAAGCTAAGATTCACTCCCAGTAGGCGGCGGCTTAGCGTGTGTAACTCTGCTAAAATCGCCTTGCGAGCGAACAACTCGGAATGAGGGCCAATGAAATATTCTTTAATAGCTTATCTTAGTTTTCATTTTCATTTTTATTTCAGAAAGATGTTTCATGCTGATCACTTACTGGCAATCTTAATCATTGGGGCTACATTCAGTCAGTTGTCTCAGATAAAAGAGGTCCCAAGATTTTGTATCAAAAAATAAAGCTGGGAGGGGTGCAGCTTAATGAGGAAAAGTTAACTTCACCCCGTTATGCTTCAAATGAAAGCGTTCCAGTTGCGGAAAAAAAAACAAGTTGACCTTGAGAAAATTAGAACAAAAGAAGAAAGCAAGCAGAAAAAAATGTGTAAGGAGACTCAGTTAAAGAAAATAATTATAAAAGAAAAAGATGGCAGATTACCAGCACTCATGCTGGCTCCAAACACTAAATGAGATCTGTCTTTACCAAATAAAAGTCATCCTTACTGGTTTAATAAGCTACAAGCTGGAATAGAGCAGTGGGGGTCATTCTGACCTGATCGCTCGCTGCAGTTCATCGAAACGCAGCGACCAGGTCAGAACTGTGCATGCGCCAGTGCTGCAGTGCACAGGCGCATGGATGACAGCCGACGGCTGTCGTTGCCTAACGATCGCCTTTGCCTCATTGACAGGCAGAGGCATTCGCTGGGCAGGAGGGGGCGGCACAGGAGCATTTGGCCGCTGTTTTGTGTTTGTGGTCTGGCCAACGCAGGTGTGGCCAGACCGTGAAGGTCAGACCATCACATGTAGCCGCTGCGAGCCAGGCAGCGACAAATAGCTCCCGACCAGCATGCAAAAGCTGCACTGGCCGGGAAATACTCTTAAAGTGCAAAAGCATCGCCGCTGTGCAAAGTTTTTTGTACTTCAGTGACTGGGCAGTGACTGACATGCGGGGAGGGCTAGCCCTGTGCTGGGCATCCCCCCGCATGCTAGTGTGGATGATCGTAGCTGTGCTAAATTTAAGACCAATGGCATACCGGGCCTGTAAAGTCAAAGAAGCAATATTCTGAAGTGATAAAAAAAAAAAAAAAAAAATAAAGCTAAAGAGAAATGTAAAATTGTCAATAAGCCAATCACTACACGAAGTTGCAAGGAATCTTGGAGGCCCTTGCACAAACTGACTTTGTTTTATCTTAAATTCCCCCCCTCCAGTGTGCAATCAGAAACAGTTTTTAGTGCAGCTGGGCACCTTATCAACGATCGGCATAGGAGGTTACTTCCCCATTATATGGAAAGGATGACGTTGATAAAAATGAATAACAAATTCCGCCAGGAAGACTTTTACCAGCAATTACCTCCAAAAAGTACAGAGAGACATGAGATGGTGGATTCCAGTGGGGACAAATTAATAGTCTGTGAAGAAGATGATGTAGACACTGATCGGGGTGAGGAATCAGATTATGATGATGACAACTATGAAAGCCAGTTTGTGCACTGTCCATTGGCAACATGTTTTGTGGGGGCCCAAACAAACCAATCATTTCAGCCACAACTTAAGTGGCAGTCCCTGTTGCTAAAATGATTGGTTTGTTAAACTTTGCATGGCCTGTTTAATATACAACATAAGAGTTGGTGGGGAGGCTTAAGGACAATTCCACCTTGCACCTTACTTCTCTGCGTTATGTGCTCTTTGGATAATTTTTTGGGCATAGTGTATAAAACTGCCATCCTGTCTGCCACTGCAGTGCCACTCCTAGATGTGCCAGGTGTTTGTGTCGCACACTTCTGTCTCTTAGCTTAGTCATCCACCTATCTCGGTGCAACCTATTGACCTACACTGATAAAAACAATATTGTGAGCTGTGAGGACAATTTTTCCCCCTATATATAATTTCAATGTTCTAGTTCAGTCATGTCAAACTCAGAATCCCAACCAGGATGAATAATCAAGGTCTAAGTCTTGTGTGGGCCACAAAAAAAGAAAATTCTTATATGCGCTTTTGAAAGGTTTATTAGAAAAACCAACAATAAAGTATAATCAAAGTTACTTAATGTCAAATATTGGGAAGAAAACAACATGAATAGTGTGAACTGGGTGCTGTGTTCTTCTGTGTGGTCCCCTCTCCTCTATGTATTAATAATACAGGTTGAGTCTCCCTTATCCAAAATGCTTGGGACCAGAGGTATTTTGGATATTGGATTTTTCCGTATTTTGGAATAATTGCATACCATAATGAGATATCATGGTGATGGGACCTAAATCTAAGCACAGAATGCATTTATGTTTCATATACACCATATACACACAGCCTGAAAGTAATTTTAGCCAATATTTTTAATAACTTTGTGCATTAAACAAAGTGTATCTACATTCACACAATTCATTTATGTTTCATATACACCTTATACACACAGCCTGAAGTACATTTAATACAATATTTTTAATAACTTTGTGTATTAAACAAAGTTTGTGTACATTGAGCTTTCAAAAAACAAAGGTTTCACTATCTCACTCTCACTCAAAAAAGTCCGTATTTCGGAATATTCCGTATTTCGGAATATTTGGATATGGGATACTCAACCTGTACCACATAGTGTGAGCTGGGAGCTGTATTATCCACCCCTCATATTTCACTGAGCAGTAGGGACCTCTCCTGTATAATACATATCAGTGTGAGCTAGTAAAATGTGTCACTTTCAGACCCCCATCTATCCCTCATTTCCAGCCTCATGCTCCCTGGTATCCTTACTCCTTGTGTCTCCTCCAGCCACATGCCCTCTGTGCCTCCTGTGCCAGCTCCCTTCAATGTACCCTCTTCATTGAGAAATGTTTTTCTATCTAGATTCCAGGAGAATTCTCCTGCAATTAGGGTAGGTGGGTACACAGGGTAGTAGGGCGCACACACACATACAGGGCATGACATCTTCAATGCTAATGGCACTTAGTAGGCGAGATGTGGATGGGGCAGAGCTTTGCAATGGCATCTGCACAAGTGCAGAATGGTGAATGCTACCCGATCTGAGATAAGCTCCAAACACAGAAGATGGGCCAAAAGTAACTAATCCGGTGGTGGTGGGCCGCATTTCATTGTTTTTAAAAAAGTAAACTTGGGCCGCAAAAGTATTAATTGTGGGCCACATACGGCCCTCGGGAAGCGAGTTTGACACATCTGTTCTAGTGAATTCATTTGTTTTCCTATAAACAAGAGCCATTAGAAGAGTTATTGCACCCATGGTTTTTCCTCTAGTAGGAGGACATTATATATATTTTCTCAGTAATGACAGAAACTCTTCATACTCAGAAACCTCTATCACTTTAGGAGTGTATCAAGCTCACACTTATTCATGTGATTCTCACTATAGATAATTAGAAGACTGGCACTTACCCCCATGCTGTGTTACAGCACATCTCAGGGCTCTGTGGTGACTCCTATTGCTGCTCCTGTGCTATGCTCCCATACTGCACATGGTCCTGGCATTTTCTTCCTGTCTCCTGTCAGCTTGTGGGTGCTGCCATCTTGGTCCAGGTCTGCTGACTGTTGGCAGACCAATCAGGTGGCATTACTGGAGCAACTAACCACGTCCACCTATGGACTATGTTAAGTTTTCAGAACATTTGGGGGTAATTCCAAGTTGATCGCAGCAGGATATTTTTTAGCAATTGGGCAAAACCATATGCACTGCAGAGGGGGGGGGGGGGGTCAGATATAACATTTGCAGAGAGAGATAGATTTGGGTGGGTTATTTTATTTCTGTGCAGGGTAAATACTAGCTGCTTTATTTTTAGACTGCAATCTAGATTGCATATTGAACTCACCACACACAAATCTAACTCTCTCTGCACATGTTAAATCTGCCTCCCCTGCAGTGCACATGGTTTTGCCCAACTGCAAACAAAATTCCTGCTGCGATCAACTTGGAATTACCCATATTGTACAGTTTGGCGAGATCTAAGGTCAGATGCAATGCTTTTTTTTAGAGAACTGGATGCTAGATTTGACATAGATTATCTTACTTGTAGAATAGCAGTGGCAGTGAGGGTAACTAAGATATAAAACTGTGATACTGGACACTCAGAAGGAAATGACATAATCTTCTGTAATAACAATAAGAACTGAGTCCACACTGAAATGGAAGGAATAGACTGATGCAAGGATTTGGAATGGGACCAGAATAGCTTGACAGTAACTGTAATGATTTGCTACTGGGACCTAGACTGGAACCGTATTGGCTTGGAACTATGATCCTGACTTGAACCCGAATGGCTTGGAACTGGGATCCAGACTGTAACTGGAATGGCTTGATACAGGGATCCAGATGTAAACCAGAATAGTTTAGCACACGAATCTGGGCTGGAACTGGAGTAGCTTTGTGCAAGGATAATATGATATGTAAGCAACTAGGCAGATACACAGAGAGGTCTGGCAACTGGAGTCTCGATTGCCTGGTGACAAACATTGCCGGGTGCCTTCTTGGCTTCATTAGGAGCCTTTTATTCCCCTAGCTCCTCGTCCATTGGTGGTAATACCACCTGGTTGTTCTGTCAGTGGTCTGCAGACCGGGACCAAGATGGCAGCACCCTCAGATTGGCATGAGACAGGGCATGGGAGCGTGGCACAGGAGCAGCAAGAGGAGACCTCAAATAGCCCTGAGATGCACTGTGAGATGGTATGGGGGTAAGTGCCTGGGCAGTAGCCACTTGGTTCGTTACACACTATTGAAGATGAAGTGTACAATTTACACTGACCAGGGCACAGGGAAAAACACACATACCGCAGGTGGACTGAAAATTCTCTTGGGTTAAGTATGAACTTAAATTTGAGTTTTGTCCCAATAATAGACGTGGTGGAATATACAGTATTTGCGTACTTTTTTCATTGTAATATGGCATGTACCTATTGGATCTGTCTGGGTTAGGAACATGGACAAAACAGGAAACACAAACTAAATACATGGCTTCATGTACATCTCTATATTTTTGGATTCTTCGCACAAAACACATTGCAGGGCAGTGAACCGCTTTGTACCCGTGTGACGCGCCTGAGGATTACGGTTCTGACCTGATTGCAGTGCTGAAAAAAAAGCTAGTGAGTGATCAGGTCTGAATACCCCCATTGTCTATAATTTTTAACATATGTAAAAAGTCATTATTATGGTCAAACAGCAGAATCTTTTTAAACATATAACTGAATTTGAATGAATATTAAAAATATTTTTTTCTGAACCTGTAATAAAAATTTGTGTCACATGAGATATTTGGCAGCTTCAAATTCTATCAACACAAGACCATAAACTGATAAGGTATTACTTACGGGATGTCTTGCTTCTGATACTGGCTTCTTTTTATTACATTCAATGTAATATTCTTTAACAGCTTATCTTAGTTTTCATTTTTATTTCAGAAAGATGTTTC
Source organism: Pseudophryne corroboree (assembly GCF_028390025.1). NCBI lineage: Eukaryota > Metazoa > Chordata > Amphibia > Anura > Myobatrachidae > Pseudophryne > Pseudophryne corroboree. The sequence goes on from NC_086449.1 coordinate 15,871,262, forward strand.
ATGCTGATCACTTACTGGCAATCTGAATCATTGGGGCTACATTCAGTCATTTGTTTCAGATAAAAGGGTCCCAAGATTTTGTATCAAAAAATAAAGCTGGGAGGGGTGCAGCTTAATGAGGACAAGTTAACTTCACCCCGTTATGCTTCAAATGAAAGCGTTCCAGTTGCGAAAAAAACAAGTTGACCTTGAGAAAATTAGAACAAAAGAAGAAAGCAAGCAGAAAAAAATGTGTAAGGAGACTTAGTTAAAGAAAATAATTATAAAAGAAAAAGATGGCAGATTACCAGCACTCATGCTGGCTCCAAACACTAAATGAGATCTGTCTTTACCAAATAAAAGTCATCCTTACTGGTTTAATAAGCTACAAGCTGGAATAGAGCAGTGGGGGTCATTCTGACCTGATCGCTCGCAGCAGTTCATCGCAGCGCAGCGACCAGGTCAGAACTGTGCATGCGCCAGTGCTGCAGTGCACCGGCGCATGGCTGACAGCCGACTGCTGTCGTTGCCTAGCGATCGCCTTTGCCTCATTGACAGGCAGAGGCATTCGCTGGGCAGGAGGGGGCGGCACAGGAGCATTTGGCCGCTGTTTTGTGGGCGTGGTCTGGTCAACATAGGCATGGCCAGACCGTGAAGGTCAGACCATCACATGTAGCCGCTGCAAGCCGAGCAGCGACAAATAGCTCCCGGCCAGCGCAGTTTTCTTATACTCATGAGTAGTGAGGCCAATCCCGGGCTGTTTTTTCAATACTGGGAATAGGGATTGAAAAACGATCAATCCCAGAATTTCCGAGATACCCTGGATTGGGTTGTCATTGTCCCACCTGTCAAGTTCCACCCTACCTACCTCACTATAATTTCCCATCCTCTTTTCAGGTGGAAGGGAGGATGGGTCCACGTACGGAGAACTGCTTTGCACTGATGCATTGGCAGTCCGCATGGTGCACATTGCTGACATCAGGCTGTGTAGATGACCTCTGACATTATGTTATGCTAAGAATTGCCCACACCTGGGAAAGGGGGAGCCAGGCGGAAGTAGACAGGCAGCTTCTGAGCCTGGTAAAGAGGCTCAATGATGATTGACATTGAAAATTAAAATTGGGAAGGCTAATCCCAAAACCCCAAGGATTGGAAGCTCCAATCTCGGGATTGAATTCTGGAAAATTATAGACCTAAATCCCAGAATCCCATCAATTCTTATCCAGGGATTGGCCACCATACCAATGAGCCATTAGACTAAGAGCTTTTGTACCTCAGGTATATATTTTCCAAGTGATGATCGAAAATCTTCATACTCACAAACCTATATTACTGTAGAAGAGTAACAGCCTCACACTTTTTCATGTGATTCTCACTATAGAAAAGGACATTAAACTAGTGTATGCCAGTTGTCGGTTGGTGGTGATGAAGATGTTGGAATGAATGGTACTGACCCACCTTAAGTCCACAGTAGGTCCGCTCCTTGACCCTCTCCAGTTTGCCTACAGGGCTAATAGATCAGCAGATGATGTTGTGAATTTGTGTCTGCATCACATCGTGCAGCATGTGGACTTGCCGGGGGGTTACGCGAGGGTACTGCTCATGGACTTCAGCTCTGCATTCACCACTATCATTCCTGGTCTGCTGCAATCAAAAATGCACAGACTAGGAGTCTCGGGTAGGCTATGCTCCGGGGTGCTGAACTTCCTAACAGAGCGGGAGCATAGAGTCAGGATGGGGAAATTCTACTCAGGTGTAAAGTCAACCAGCACGAGTGCCCCCCAGGGGTGTGTTCTTTCCACCTTCCTTTTCTCTCTTTACACCAATGACTGCATCTCCAGGGACATGTTGGTGAAACTCCTTAAATTTGTGGATGTCACCACGCTAATTTGCCTGATCTCAGAGGGAGCGGAGACTGCTTACAGGAATGAGGTAGATTGGCTGGTCATCTGGCGCAGCCCCAACAATCTACAGTTAAATGCATCAAAGATGGTTGAGATGATCATAGACTTCAGGAAGCATCCCCCTACACTCCATTCACTAACAGTTGCAGGTAGTGCAGTAGCGGTAGTTGAATCTATTAGATTTATAGGCTCCACAATTGCTAGGGATCTGAAGTGGAAGGACAACATCGATGGCATTTTAGGAAAAGCCCAGCAAAGGCTGTACTTCTTACGCTAACTTAGGAAGTTCAAACAGCTGCAGGAACTCCTGGAACTACTCAGCTATTATCCAATCCGTTATCTGCACCTCGATAATAGTTTTATTTGGCTAGGCCTCAACTCATGACAGGAACAGACTACAGCAAATAGAGGGGGCAGTGAAAAAAAATCATAGGGACGAATCTCCCGGCAATTGAAGATATTTATCGGGCAAGGGTTACTAAATGGGCGGAAAGGATAATCGGTGATCATTCCCACCCCGCTCACGACATGTTCAGAAGGTTGCCTAAGGGAGGCGGTACAGCTTGCCACTGGTGAGAACCGGGGGGTTGTATCTGCACACACACTCTTTGTTGATTCGTGATTGGAACAAAAAGCTCCAAAAATCGCCCCTATTAATTGTAGGTATGTACCATTAGTATTGGGGGTGCTACCAACTACAGCTAAGGTAAGTAGACAAGGAAAAGAGAAAGAGAAGGCTGTATTGTTGATGCACAGGAATAAGGGTGATCTAATTATCACCACATTCTCAAGAATTCATAAAATTTAACTTTTATTGTTGTCAAATTAAAATGGTGTGACAATAACAAACACACAAACTACGAGTATAGACGAAACATAGAGGTTAAAATCAAGACACATACAACATATACCACAAGTGCAAATGGAATAATAAATGTGATTAAAGATTAAAAAATGTGTCCGCGTATTGATTCTTATGTCCTATTATAAGATATTGCTCTTAATCTTACATCAGTCTGATAATCGTTGTCAGCAGTTGGTCACTATGTCTTTACATGACCATTTATTGATATAAATATATAATATCAGAACTGCTTCACTCGTATTTATTATGTTGACAGCTGACAGTATCCTTCAGACAGCAAGTATAATATATTGTATAGATATCAACTCTGTCTGTTCATTATTCTGTACGCAGAAGAGCCTTATTAGAAAAAAAGTATGATTTACTATATATCTATCAGTAGTTCAGTATTTTAATACATCCTTCTTAAACCTTCCAAAGGACGTTCATGAAAAAGGGCAAATTCAATTATTCTGCCTGAGAATTGGCACATAAACTACACCAATTGGTGCTTATGTGCTGATTATGGTTGTAAATAGTGCTAGTGAAATGCAGTGTAATAATATGTCTCATAAGTTATATTAAATATACTTGTAACTTTAATGAGACTCTCTGTGATCATATGAAGCGACTGTAACAGAGATCATGATGTTTCAGGTAATGGGAAAGAATATATTCTTCCATCCTCAGTGTCAATATTATAAATATATAGCTATTTCTTATGTTAATTTAGTTATATCAGATGCTGATATCCCACTTGAGGAGAGCACCTAATTATAACAATAAATTTAATATATCTCAATTTGAGAGAAAATAGCTATATCCCCTTTTATTTATAAACAACCAGACGGTTATAGATTATAGTTTGTAGTTTACTGGCTTTATTATTGCCTCTAAAGTTTACCTGAAACATCATGATCTCTGTTACAGTCGCTTCATATGATCACAGAGAGTCTCATTAAAGTTACAAGTATATTTAATATAACTTATGAGACATATTATTACACTGCATTTCACTAGCACTATTTACAACCATAATCAGCACATAAGCACCAATTGGTGTAGTTTATGTGCCAATTCTCAGGCAGAATAATTGAATTTGCCCTTTTTCATGAACGTCCTTTGGAAGGTTTAAGAAGGATGTATTAAAATACTGAACTACTGATAGATATATAGTAAATCGTACTTTTTTTCTAATAAGGCTCTTCTGCATACAGAATAATGAACAGACAGAGTTGATATCTATACAATATATTATACTTGCTGTCTGAAGGATACTGTCAGCTGTCAACATAATAAATACGAGTGAAGCAGTTCTGATATTATATATTTATATCAATAAATGGTCATGTAAAGACATAGTGACCAACTGCTGACAACGATTATCAGACTGATGTAAGATTAAGAGCAATATCTTATAATAGGACATAAGAATCAATACGCGGACACATTTTTTAATCTTTAATCACATTTATTATTCCATTTGCACTTGTGGTATATGTTGTATGTGTCTTGATTTTAACCTCTATGTTTCGTCTATACTCGTAGTTTGTGTGTTTGTTATTGTCACACCATTTTAATTTGACAACAATAAAAGTTAAATTTTATGAATTCTTGAGAATGTGGTGATAATTAGATCACCCTTATTCCTGTGCATCAACAATACAGCCTTCTCTTTCTCTTTTCCTTGTCCACTGGTGAGAACCTCCTGACACAGGAACAGTTTTTTACCCCTAGCAACTACTCTAATAAATTTGATGGGCGCATAGCCCATTCCATTTGCAATTCAACATGGCACATGTATCTATGAACCTATCATGCTACTCTTCCCATGTGTGTTTTGGTCTTTTTATGTATGTATACTGTCTGAGAGCGGTGATTATCAGAAACAAATTCCTTGTGTATTGTGTATTGGGCACTGATATACTTGGCAATAAAGTGATTCTGATTCAGGTTTTCAGGTCTTTGTATTGTTTCAAGAGATCTAGGGTTAGATGTAATGCTATTTTAGAGGTCTTGACGATAGATGGACATACATTTTCTTCCTCATAGAATATCATTTTCAGTAAAACTAACTAAGATATACAATAGCGATACTGGACACTTGGCAGAATTGGACAGAATCTTCCAAAATAATAATAAGAAATCAGCCCACACTGAAATGGCAGGAATAGACTGATGCAAGGATGTGGGATGGTCCAAAACAGCTTGATAATGGAATCTTGCTGAAAGTGGAATGGCTTGGTACTGGGATCCAGACTGGAACCGGAATGGCTTGGTACTGGGATCCGGACTGGAACTGGAATGGCTAGGTACTGGGATCTGCTCTTGAACCAGAATGGCTTGGTACTGGAATCCAGACTGGAACCAGAATGGCTTAGCACATGAATCTGGACTGGAACCGGAATAGCTTGGTGCAATGATAATGTGCTATGTCAGCAACAAAGCATATGCACAGCAAGGTCTGGTAAATGGAGTCTCAGGATGTCTGGTGACAAACATTGATCTAGTGTCATCTGGGTTTCAGAAGGAGCCTTGTCCATTGGGGGACATGGTCAGCTGTCCAGGACCAATATTGTGGCAACACATGTTGGCAGGACACAGGAAGAGAATGTCGGGACTATGTGCTGCATGGAAGCATTGCAAAGGAGCAGCAAGAGGAGTCCTCACAGAGCTCTGTGATGCACTGTGAGATGGCATGGGGGTAATTGCCAGGGCATTAGACACTTGGTTTGTGACACACTATTGGAGATGTAGTGTAGAATTTATTCTGACCAGGGGACAGGGAAACACAGACATAGTGATTGTCCATTTAATGGCTGCATCACATGGTTACAATAAACACACAACATCATAAGCCTTTCCCTGTAGAATTCAGAGTGGATTAAATGAGAACATAATGAACATCCTCTGTAGAAATAATGGCAGCGGCACATGTGCAGAATGGTGAATGCTACCTGATCCGAGATAATGTCCAAACACAGCAGATGGGCCAACAGTAACTTATCCAGTGATGGTGGGCCGAATTTCCTTGTTTTTAAAAAGTAAACTTGGGCCACAAAAGTATGCGTTGTGGGCCGCATACTGCCCTCGGGCAGCGGGCTTGACATGTCTGTTCTTGTGAATTCATTTGTTTTCCTCCACCCAAGAGCTATTAGACGAAGAGTTTTTGTATCCAAGGTTTTTCCTCTAGTAGAAGGACAGTATATATATTCCCAGTAATGACAGAAACTATTCATACTCAGAAACCTCTATCACTTTAGGAGAGTATCAGGCTCCCACTTATTCATGTGATTCTCACATAGCACATTATCCTTGCACAAAGCTATTCAAGTTCCAGCCCAGATTCATGTGCTAAACTATTCTGGTTTCCATGTTGATCCCAGTACAGTCCGGATCCTAGTATCAAGCCATTCCGGTTCCAGTCTAGGTCCCAGTAGCATGTCATTACAGTTCCCAACAGGAACCCAGTATCAAGCTTTTCTGGTCCCATCCCAAATCCTTGCATCAGTCTATTCCTTCCATTTCAGTGTGGACTCAGTTCTTATTGTTATTACAGAAGGTTCTGTCATTTCCTTCTGAGTGTCCAGTATCACAGTTTTATATCTTAGTTACCCTCACTGCCACTGCTAGTCTACAAGTAAGATTATCTATGTCAAATCTAGTTTCCAGTTCTCTAAAAAAAGCATTGCATCTGACCTTAGATCTCCCCAAACCGTACAAGGTCCTGAAAACTTGACATAGTCCATTGGTGGATGTGGTCAGTTGCTCCAATAATGCCACCTGATTAGTCTACCAGTAGTGAGCAGACCGGGACCATGATGGCAGCACCCACAAGTTGACAGGAGACAGGAAGAGAATGCCAGGACCATGTGCAGCATGGGAGAGTGGCACAGGAGCAGCAAGAGGAGTCCTCACAGAGCCCTGAGATGCGCTGTAACACAGCATGGGGGTAAGTGCCAGTCTTCTAATTTTCTATAGTCTACCAAAATAATAATAGTAAGAAATCAGCCCACACTGACATGGCAGGAATAGACTGATGCAAGGATGTGGGATGGTCCAAAATAGCTTGATACTGGAATCTGGCTGAAACTGGAATGGCTTGGTTCTGGGATCAAGATGGAAACCAGAATAGTTTAGCACATGAATCTGGGCTGGAACTTAAATAGCTTGGTGCAAGGATAATGTGCTATGTAAGCAACAAGGCAGATACACAGAGAGCTCTGACAACTGGAGTCTCAGACACCTGGTGACAAACATTGCTCAGCTGCCCTTTTTGGCTTCTTTAGAAACCTTTTAGCCCCCTTGCTCCTAGTCCATTGGTGGATGTGGTCAGCTGGTCTGGTAATGCCACCTGATTGGTCTGTCAGTGGTCTGCAGCCCGGGACCAAGATGGCAGCACCCACAGATTGGCATGAGACAGGGCATGGGAGCGTGGCACAGGAGCAGCAAGAGGAGACCTCAACGAGCCCTGAGATGCACTGTGAGATGGTATGGGGGTAAGTGCCAGGGCATTAGCCACTTGGTTCGTTACATACTATTGAAGATGTAGTGTACAATTTACTCTGACCAGGGCACAGGGAAAAACCCACATATCGCAGGTGGACTGAAAAGTCTCTTGGGATAAACGTGTGATCAGGTCTGAATGATTCCCATTGTCTGTCATTTTTAACATATGTAATAAGTCATTATTATGGTCAAACAGCAGAATGTTTTTAAACATATAACTGAATTTGAATGAATATTAAAAATATTTTTTTCTTAACCTGTAATAAAAATTTGTGTCACATGAGATATTTGGCAGCTTCAAATTCTATCAACACAAGACCATAAACTGATAAGGTATTACTTACGGGATGTCTTGCTTCTGATACTGGCTTCTTTTTATTACATTCAATGTAATATTCTTCAACAGCTTATCTAAGTTTTCATTTTCATTTTTATTTCAGAAAGATGTTTTATGCTGATCACTTACTGGCAATCTGAATCATTGGGGCTACATTCAGTCATTTGTTTCAGATAAAGAGGTCCCAAGATTTTTTATTAAAAAATAAAGCTGGGAGGGGTGCAGCTTAATGAGGAAAAGTTAACCTCACTTTGTTATGCTTCAAATTAAAGAGAAAAACCATCAATCCCAGAATTTCCGGATTACCCCAGATTGGGTTTTCATTGTCCCACCTGCCAAGCTCTCACTCCGCCCCACCATAACTTACCATCCTCTGTTCAGGTGGATGGGCGGGTGGGTCCGCATAGAGAGGACTGCGATGCAGTGAGGCATGGGCATTCCGGGTGGTGCACATTGCTGACTTCAGGCTGTGTACATGACCTCTGAAATCATGTCATGCTCTGAATTGTGCACAACCAGGAAAGGGGGAGCCGGGCAGCATCTGAGCCTAGTAAAGGGGCTCAATGCTCTCCAACATTGAAAATAAATGGGGGAAGTCTAATCCCGAAACCGCAATCCCGGAATCCCTCCGATCCTTATCCAGGGATTGGCCACCATAGCAATGAGCCATTAGACTAAGAGTTATTGCACCACAGGTATATATTTTCCAAGTACTAATAGATAATCTTCATACTCATAAACCTCTATCACTGTAGGAGAGTAACAGGCTCACACTTGTTCATGTGATTCTCACTATAGAAAAGGACACTGCACTACTGTATGTCAGGTTTTCAGATCTTTGTATGATTTTAAGAGATCTAGGGTTAGATGTAATGCTATTTTAGAGGTATTGACGATAGGTGGACATAAATATTCTTCCTCATAGAATATCAGTTGCGGTGAGAGTAACTAAGATATGCAATAGTGATACTGGGCACTTGGCAGGATTGGACAGAATCTTTAAAAATAAGAAGAAGAAATCAGCCCACACTGAAATGGCAGGAATAGACTGATGCAAGGATGTGGGATTGGATCAAAATAGCTTGATACTGGAATTTGGCTGAAACTGGAATGGCTTGGTACTGGGATCCGGACTGGAACTGGAATGGCTTGGTAATGGGATCCAGACTGGAACCGGAATGCCTTGGTACTGGGATCCGGGCTGAAACCGGAATGGCTTAGCATATGAATCTTAGCTGGAACCGTAATAGCTAGGTGCAAGGAAAATGTGCTACAGTATGTCAGCAACAAGGCATATACACAGCGAGGTTTGGTAATTGGAGTCTCAGAATGTCTGGTGACAAAAATTGATCTTGTGTCATCTGGGCTTCAGAAGGAGCCAAAGGGGTCATTCCAAGATGATCGTAGCTGTGTTAAATTTAGCACAGCTACGATCATCCTCACTGACATGCAGGGGGATGCCCAGCACAGGGCTAGCACATCCCGCATGTCAGTTCCTGCCCTGTTGCTAAATTACAAAAGCATCGCCCAGCTGCGATGCTGTTGCACTTCAATAGTAACTCCCGGCCAGCGTAGCTTTTGCATGCCAAACGCCGCCCCCTCCTGCCCAGCAACTGCCTATCAATCAGGCAGAGCCAGTCAATAGGCAACGATGGCCATCGGCCGTCTGGCATGCACCGGCGCACTGTGGCGCCGGTGCATGCGCTGTTCTGACTGGATCTCTACTGTGTGTTAAACGCACAGCAGCGATCGGGTCGGAATGACCCTGTTTGTTCATTAGGGGACATGGGCCCTCATTCTGAGTTGATCCCTAGCTGCTTTTGTTCGCAGTGTAGCGATCAGTCCAAAAATCTGCACTTCTATGCATGCGTATGGTGCGTACTGCGGATACGCAACGTACTTTCAGAAAAGCCGATGTAGTTTTACACAAGCTCTTGCAACGCTTTTCAGTCGCACTGCTGGCCGCAGAGTGATTGACAGGAAGTGGGTGTTTCTGGGTGGTAACTGACCGTTTTCGGGGAGTGTGTGAAAAAACGTAGGCATTCCTGATAAAAACGCAGTAGTGGCTGGGGAAACGTAGGAGTGGCTGGCTGAATGCAGGGCGTGTTTGTGATGTCAAAACAGGAACTAAACAGTGTGAAGTGATCGCTAGCTAGAAGTAAAATTTGAGCTACTCTGAAACTGCACTTTTTTTTGTAGCTGCTCTGCGATCCTTTCATTCGCACTTCTTCTAAGCTAAGATACACTCCCAGAGGGTGGCGGCTTAGCATTTGCACTGCTGCTAAAAGCAGCTAGCGAGTGATCAACTCGGAATGAGGGCCATGGTCAACTGTCCGAGACCAATATAACGGCAGCACAGGTTGGCAGGACACGGGAAGAGAATGTCGGGACCATGTGCTGCATGGAAGCATTGCAAAGGAACAGCAAGAGGAGTCCTCACAGAGCACTGAGATGCACTGTGAGACAGTATGGGGGTAAGTGCCAGGGCATTAGACAATTGGTTTGTGACACACTATAGGAGATGTAATGTAGAATTTACTCTGACCATGGGATGGGGAAACACAGACATAGTGAATGTCCATTTAATGGCTACACCACATGGCTACAATAAATACACATCACAAGCTTTCCCCTGTAGAATTCAGAGTGGATTAAAAAAAGAACATTATGAACAGCCTCTATAGAAACAGGGATTCATCTGTAGCAATATGGATCACATGGCGTAACTTCATCCCAGTTACCTGGAGGCAAGATACATTGTGTGCCCCCCAAACAAAAAAAATATTAGTATTTTAACTGACTCAATACCTGCCACTATATCACTAACCCCTCTATACCCTACAAAAAAAAATCTCTGACACCTCTATACCCTACACTAAATTACTGACACCTCTGTACCCTACACTTATCTATTGACTTATTAATAATGTACACTAAATTACTGACCCCTCTGTATTCTACACTACATTAATGACCACCATTGTACTCTTCACTACATTACAGACCCCTCTATACCCTACTCTGCATTAATGACCCCACTTTAGGTAAAAATACTTTCACATTGGCACAAATAGGAAAAAGTAAAACAGACACATTGGCACTAACAGAAAAAAATAAAGCACATAGGCCCCAACAGGAAAATAATAAAAGACATTGGCACTGATAGAAAAATACTACAGCACATAGGCTGCCACAGGAAAATAATACAGCACATACAGTAGATCACCACAGGAACATAATACTTTACATAGGCCATTGCAGAACAATGATATGGCACATATGCCTGCAGGAACATAATACAGCACGTAGTCCACCACAGGAACATAACACAGCACCTATGCCACCACAGGAACATAATACTGCACATACTGTAGGCTACCACAATGCAAATAATAAAAAACACATTGACTTCACATGAAAAAGAGCCAACACACTGGTGCTGATAGGAAAAAAAACACAGATCCCTCGATACCTGCCACTACATAACTGACACCTCTATAGTCTACACTAAACTATTGACCCATTTATACCCTACACTATATTACTGACCCATCTATATCCTATACTGCATTACTGACCCCATTGTAGGTAAAAACACACACAAACTGACACTGATAGAAAAAATAAAACACACATTGCCACTGATAGGAAAATCAAAACTTACAATGTTAATGAGTATCTAAGCCTCAGGCTGTGGGGTCCCCTATGTGGCGGCTTGGTGTGTATCTCCCTTTTATGATAACTAGGGACCTATGCCCCCCCCCCCATGTGAGCAATGTCGCATTCTTTCCCACTATGTGAGCCATGCCCCCATTCCCCTGTGTGAGTGATATACCCCCTTTCCACTTTGTGAGCAGTGTCTCTCAGCCACACCATTATCTCCTATCTGTATCTCTCAGCCACACCATCTTTCTCTGCATCTCAGTCACACAATCATCTCCCACCTGCGTCTCCAAGCTAGTCCGTCTTCAGCCACACTATCATCTCTCACCCACCCTGTGTCTCTCAGCAACACCATCTTCTACTGCCTTTGTCTCTCTGACATGTCATCATCTCCCACCACCCCTCTTACCTTGTGTCTCTCAGCCGTCCTGTTCACTCTTCGCCTCTCAGCCACCCACCTTCCACTCTGTGTCTCTCGGCCTACCACCCTTTACTCTGTGTCTCTCAGCCTGCTCCCCCTTTATTCTGTGCCTCTTAGCCTGCACCCCTTCACTCTGTGCCTCTCAGTATGCCCTCACTCTGTGCCTCTCAGCCTGCCCCCTTTCACCATGCCTCTCAGCCTGCATTCCTTCACTCTGTGCCTCAGTCTGCCCTCCTTAACTTTGTGCCTCTTAGCATGCTCCTCATTCACTCTGTACCTCTCTGCCTGTTCCCCCTTTTACTCTGTGTCTCTTAGCCTGCACCCCTTCACTTTGTGCCTCTCAGTCTGCCCACCCTTCACTCTGTGCCTCTTAGCCTGCACCCATTCACTCTGTGCCTCTTAAAGTGAGAGGGAGGAGGGCAGGCTGAGAGGCACAGAGTGAGAGGGAGAGCAGGATGTGTGTCTTAGCCTGCTCCCTATTCACTCTGTGCCTCTTAGCCTCATCCTTCAGTTTGTTCCTCTCAGCCTGCGCACTCCCGTCTTTCAGCCTGCATCTCAACTCTCTCTCCCCTGCATTCCCCACTGGTAGCTGCAATCACCTGTAATAGAGTGAGCCGGCAGACAGTAAGGGAAGGCGCTGTTGTGGGTCACGGGGTGCAGTGTGCAGTGGCCCACTGGCTGCTGCTTTTACATTAACATGTGCATGCTCACGTGTGCTGTGTGGGTTATATGAAGAATCCATCTGCCCCCTTCAAGGTTGGAGCCCAGTTGCAACCTACTCCATTGCCTCCAGGAGTTACGCCACTCATGGATCATAAGTAGGAGCAGAATTGAAATCTCACTGTTTTGTTCAGGGTCCATAACCTGTTCAATTTTGCATTAACAATACTAATCTACCCCTGATCAGATTTTAACACCTCTGATCTATTTTTAATACAGTGGCTATTAATGATTCTCCTCCTAAAACATTCTGCAGCTGCTGATGTGCTCTCCAGAAGGATATACATTAGAGAGTGTACAAAGAAGGGCAACTAAAATGGTGCATGGCCTACATCACACAACTTACCCGGAAAGGCTAAAAGATCTTAATATGTATAGTATGGAGGAGAGAAGAGAAAGGGGGGACATGACAGAGACTGTCACATATACCAAGGGTTTTAACAAAGTTCAGGAGGGAAACATTCTTCAAAGAAAGAGAAGTATTAGAACTCGAGGGCATGCACTGAGACTGGAGGGAGGTTCAGGGGAAATTTAAGGAAAAATTACTTCACAGAAAGGGTAGTGGATAAGTGGAATAGCCTCCAATCAGAGGTGGTAGAGGCTAAGACAGTAGAGCAATTTATACATGCTTGGGATAGGCATATGAATATCCTTACAAAGAATTAAGGTTCAAAAAGGGTTGCGATTACCTAAAGGATAAAAAGAATGGGCAGACTAGATGGGCCAAGTGGTTATTATCTGCCATCAAATTCTATGTTTCTATTTTTCTATGATACATCTCAGCACAATGTGGAGCCATAAGACTGCAATGTAAAAAAGTGGACAGAGATAAAGTACCAGAAAACAAGCTAATACAGTACCTATAATTTTTCAAACACAGCCTAAAACATAACCTTGTACACATGTAACTGTGACAGGGAAGGTGGCCCCTCTCAGCTCTGTCCCCATAGCATCTGCACTGCCTGTACCTATGGTAGCTACACCCTGTATATAACACATGTAACTGTGACAGGGAAGGAGGCCCCTCTCAGCTCTGGGCCCCATAGCAGCTGCACTCCCTGCACCTATGGTAGCTACACCCTGTATATAACACATGTAACTGTGACAGGGAAGGTGGCCCCTCTCAGCTCTTGCCCCATAGCAGCTGCACTCCCTGCACCTATGGTAGCTACACCCTGTATATAACACATGTAACTGTGACAGGGAAGGTGGCCCCTCTCAGCTCTGGCCCCATAGCAGCTGCACTCCCTGCACCTATGGTAGCTACACCCTGTATATAACACATGTAACTGTGACAGGGAAGGTGGCCCCTCTCAGCTCTGGCCCCATAGCAGCTGCACTCCCGGCACCGATGGTAGCTACACCCTGTATATAACACATGTAACTGTGACAGGGAAGGTGGCCCCTCTCAGCTCTGGCCCCATAGCAGCTGCACTCCCTGCACCTATGGTAGCTACACCCTGTATATAACACATGTAACTGTGACAGGGAAGGTGGCCCCTCTCAGCTCTGGCCCCATAGCAGCTGCACTCCCGGCACCGATGGTAGCTACACCCTGTATATAACACATGTAACTGTGACAGGGAAGGTGGCCCCTCTCAGCTCTGGCCCCATAGCAGCTGCACTCCCTGCACCTATGGTAGCTACACCCTGTATATAACACATGTAACTGTGACAGGGAAGGTGGCCCCTCTCAGCTCTGGCCCCATAGCAGCTGCACTCCCTGCACCTATGGTAGCTACACCCTGTATATAACACATGTAACTGTGACAGGGAAGGTGACTCCTCTCAGCTCTGGTCCCCATAGCAGCTGCACTCCCTGCACCTATGGTAGCTACACCCTGTATATAACACATGTAACTGTGACAGGGAAGGTGGCACCTCTCAGCTCTGGCCCCATAGCAGCTGCACTCCCTGCACCTATGGTAGCTACACCCTGTATATAACACATGTAACTGTGACAGGGAAGGTGGCCCCTCTCAGCTCTGGCCCCATAGCAGCTGCACTCCCTGCACCTATGGTAGCTACACCCTGTATATAACACATGAAACTGTGACAGGGAAGGTGGCCCCTCTCAGCTCTGGCCCCATAGCAGCTGCACTCCCTGCACCTATGGTAGCTACACCCTGTATATAACACATGTAACTGACAGGGAAAGTGGCCCATCTCAGCTCTGGGCCCCATAGCAGCTGCACTCCCTGTACCTATGGTAGCTACACCCTATAAACAACACATGTAACTGTGACAGGGAAGGTGGCCACTCTCCGCTCTGGGCCCCATAGCAAATGCACTCCCTGCTCCTATGGTAGCTACACCCTGTATATAACACATGTATCTGTGACAGGGATGGTGGCCCCTCTAAGCTCTGGTCCCCATAGGAGCTGCAATCCCTGCACCTATGGTAGCTACACCCTGTATATAACACATGTAACTTTGACAGGGAAGGTGGCACCTCTCAGCTCTGGGCCCCATAGCAGCTGCACTCCCTACACCTATGGTAGCTACACCCTGCATATAACACATGTAACTGTGACAGGGAAGGTGGTCCCACTCAGCTCTGGGCCCCATAGCAGCTGTACTCCCTGCACCTACGGTAGCTACACCTTGTATATAACACATATAACTGTCACAGGGAAGGTGGCCCCTCTCAGCTCTGGGCCCCATAGCAGCTGCACTCCCTGCACCTATGGTAGCTACACCCTGTATGTAACACAGGTAACTGTGACAGGGAAGGTGGCCCCTCTCAGCTGTGGGCCACATAGCAGAATAGCAGCTGCACTCCCTGCACCTATGGTAGCGACACCATGTATACAACACATGTAACTGTGACCGGGAAGGTGGCCCCTCTCAGCTCTGGCCCCATAGCAGCTGCACTCCCTGCACCTATGGTAGCTACACCCTGTATATAACACATGTAACTGTGACAGGGAAGGTGACTCCTCTCAGCTCTGGTCCCCATAGCAGCTGCACTCCCTGCACCTATGGTAGCTACACCCTGTATATAACACATGTAACTGTGACAGGGAAGGTGGCCCCTCTCAGCTCTGGGCCCCATAGCAGCTGTACTCCCTGCACCTACGGTAGCTACACCTTGTATATAACACATATAACTGTCACAGGGAAGGTGGCCCCTCTCAGCTCTGGGCCCCATAGCAGCTGCACTCCCTGCACCTATGGTAGCTACACCCTGTATGTAACACAGGTAACTGTGACAGGGAAGGTGGCCACTCTCCGCTCTGGGCCCCATAGCAAATGCACTCCCTGCTCCTATGGTAGCTACACCCTGTATATAACACATGTAACTGTGACAGGGAAGGTGGCCCCTCTCAGCTCTGGCCTCATAGCATCTGCACTCCCTGCACCTATGGTAGCTACACCCTGTATATAACACATGTAACTGTGACAGGGAAGGTGGCCCCTCTCAGCTCTGGCCCCATAGCAGCTGCACTCCCTGCACCTATGGTAGCTACACCCTGTATATAACACATGTAACTGTGACAGGGAAGGTGACTCCTCTCAGCTCTGGTCCCCATAGCAGCTGCACTCCCTGCACCTATGGTAGCTACACCCTGTATATAACACATGTAACTGTGACAGGGAAGGTGGCACCTCTCAGCTCTGGCCCCATAGCAGCTGCACTCCCTGCACCTATGGTAGCTACACCCTGTATATAACACATGTAACTGTGACAGGGAAGGTGGCCCCTCTCAGCTCTGGCCCCATAGCAGCTGCACTCCCTGCACCTATGGTAGCTACACCCTGTATATAACACATGTAACTGACAGGGAAAGTGGCCCATCTCAGCTCTGGGCCCCATAGCAGCTGCACTCCCTGTACCTATGATAGCTACACCCTATAAACAACACATGTAACTGTGACAGGGAAGGTGGCCACTCTCCGCTCTGGGCCCCATAGCAAATGCACTCCCTGCTCCTATGGTAGCTACACCCTGTATATAACACATGTAACTGTGACAGGGAAGGTGGCCCCTCTCAGCTCTGGTCCCCATAGGAGCTGCAATCCCTGCACCTATGGTAGCTACACCCTGTATATAACACATGTAACTGTGACAGGGAAGGTGGCACCTCTCAGCTCTGGGCCCCATAGTAGCTGCACTCCCTGCACCTATGGTAGCTACACCCTGTATATAACACATGTAACTGTGACAGGGAAGGTGGCCCCTCTCAGCTCTGGACCCATAGCAGCTGCACTCCCTGCACCTATGGTAGCTACACCCTGTATATAACACATGTAACTGTGACAGGGAAGGTGGCCCCTCTCAGCTCTGGCCCCATAGCAGCTGCACTCCCTGCACCTATGGTAGCTACACCCTGTATATAACACATGTAACTGTGACAGGGAAGGTGACTCCTCTCAGCTCTGGTCCCCATAGCAGCTGCACTCCCTGCACCTATGGTAGCTACAACCTGTATATAACACATGTAACTGTGACAGGGAAGGTGGCACCTCTCAGCTCTGGCCCCATAGCAGCTGCACTCCCTGCACCTATGGTAGCTACACCCTGTATATAACACATGTAACTGTGACAGGGAAGGTGGCCCCTCTCAGCTCTGGCCCCATAGCAGCTGCACTCCCTGCACCTATGGTAGCTACACCCTGTATATAACACATGTAATTGACAGGGAAAGTGGCCCATCTCAGCTCTGGGCCCCATAGCAGCTGCACTCCCTGTACCTATGGTAGCTACACCCTATAAACAACACATGTAACTGTGACAGGGAAGGTGGCCGCTCTCCGCTCTGGGCCCCATAGCAAATGCACTCCCTGCTCCTATGGTAACTACACCCTGTATATAACACATGTAACTGTGACAGGGAAGGTGGCCCCTCTCAGCTCTGGTCCCCATAGGAGCTGCAATCCCTGCACCTATGGTAGCTACACCCTGTATATAACACATGTAACTGTGACAGGGAAGGTGGCACCTCTCAGCTCTGGGCCCCATAGCAGCTGCACTCCCTACACCTATGGTAGCTACACCCTGCATATAACACATGTAACTGTGACAGGGAAGGTGGTCCCTCTCAGCTCTGGGCCCCATAGCAGCTGTACTCCCTGCACCTACGGTAGCTACACCTTGTATATAACACATATAACTGTCACAGGGAAGGTGGCCCCTCTCAGCTCTGGGCCCCATAGCAGCTGCACTCCCTGCACCTATGGTAGCTACACCCTGTATGTAACACAGGTAACTGTGACAGGGAAGGTGGCCCCTCTCAGCTCTGGGCCCCATAGCAGAATAGCAGCTGCACTCCCTGCACCTATGGTAGCTACACTCTGTATGTAACACATGTAACTGTGACAGGGAAGGTGGCCCCTCTCAGCTCTGGCCCCATAGCATCTGCACTCCCTGCACCTATGGTAGCGACACCATGTATACAACACATGTAACTGTGACAGGGAAGGTGGCCCCTCTCAGCTCTGGGCCCCATAGCAGCTGCTCTCCCTGCACCTATGGTAGCTATACCTTGTATATAACACATATAACTGTGACAGGGAAGGTGGCCCCTCTCAGCTCTGGCCCCATAGCATCTGCACTCCCTGCACCTATGGTAGCTACACCCTGTATATAACACATGTAACTGTGACAGGGAAGGTGGCACAGCTCAGCTCTGGCCCCATAGCAGCTGCACTCCCTGCACCTATGGTAGCTACAACCTGTATATAACACATGTAACTGTGACAGGGAAGGTGGCCCCTCTCAGCTCTGGCCCCATAGCAGCTGCACTCCCTGCACCTATGGTAGCTACACCCTGTATATAACACATGTAACTGACAGGGAAAGTGGCCCATCTCAGCTCTGGGCCCCAAAGCAGCTGCACTCCCTGTACCTATGGTAGCTACACCCTATAAACAACACATGTAACTGTGACAGGGAAGGTGGCACCTCTCAGCTCTGGACCCCATAGTAGCTGCTCTCCCTGCACCTATGGTAGCTACACCCTGTATATAACACATGTAACTGTGACAGGGAAGGTGGCCCCTCTCAGCTCTGGCCCCATAGCAGCTGCACTCCCTACACCTATGGTAGCTACACCCTGCATATAACACATGTAACTGTGACAGGGAAGGTGGCCCCTCTCAGCTCTGGTCCCCATAGGAGCTGCAATCCCTGCACCTATGGTAGCTACACCCTGTATATAACACATGTAACTGTGACAGGGAAGGTGACCCCTCTCAGCTCTGTGCTCCATAGCAGCTGCACTCCCAGCACCTATGGTAGCTACACCTCTGTATATAACACATGTAACTGTCACAGGGGAGGTGGCCCCTGTCAGCTCTGGGCCCAATAGCAGCTGCACTCCCAGCACCTATGGTAGCTACACCCTGTATATAACACATGTAACTGTGACAGGGAGGGTGGCCCCTCTCAGCTCTGGCCACATAGCAGCTGCATTGCCTGCACCTATGGTAGCTACACCCTGTATATAACACATGTAACTGTGACAGGGAAGGTGGCCCCTCTCAGCTCTGGCCCCATAGCAGCTGCACTCCCTGCACCTATGGTAGCTACAACTTATATATAACACATATAACTGTGACAGGGAAGGTGGCCCCTCTCAGCTCTGGGCCCCATAGCAGCTGCACTCCCTGCACCTATGGTAGCTACACCTTATATATAACACATATAACTGTGACAGGGAAGGTGGCCCCTCTCAGCTCTGGGCCCCATAGCAGCTGCACTCCCAGCACCTATGGTAGCTACACCTTATATATAACACATATAACTGTGACAGGGAAGGTGGCCCCTCTCAGCTCTGGGCCCCATAGCAGCTGCACTCCCTGCACCTATGGTAGCTACACCTTGTATATAACACATATAACTGTGACAGGGAAGGTGGCCCCTTTCAGCTCTGTGCCCCATAGCAGCTGCACTCCCTGCACCTATAGTAATTACACCCCTCTATATAACACATGTAACTGTGACAGGGAAGGTTGGCCCTCTCAGCTTTTGGCCCAATAGCAGCTGCACCCCCTGCACCTATGGTAGCTACACCCTGTATATAACACATGTAACTGTGACAGGGGAGGGTTGCCCCTCTCAGCTCTGGCCCATAGCAGCTGCACTCCCTGCACCTATGGTAGCTACACCCTGTATATAACACATGTAACTGTGAAAGGGAAGGTGGCCCCTCTCAGCTCTGGCCCCATAGCAGCTGCACTCCCTGCACCTATGGTAGCTACGCCCTGTATATAACACATGTAACTGTGACAGGGAAGGTGGGCCCTCTCAGCTCTGTGCCCTATAGCAGATGCACCCCCTGCACCTATGGTAGCTACACCCTGTATATAACACATGTAACTGTGACAGGGAAGATGGCCCCTCTCAGCTCTTGGCCCATAGCAGCTGCACTCCCTGCAACTATGGTAGCTACACCCTGTATATAACACATGTAACTGTGACAGGGAAGGTGGCCCCTCTCAGCTCTGGGCCCCATAGGAGCTGCACTCCCTGCACCTATGGTAGCTACACCCTGTATATAACACATGCAACTGTGACAGGGAAGGTGGGCCCTCTCAGCTCTGTGCCCAATAGCAGATGCAACCCCTGCACCTATGGTAGCTACACCCTGTATATAACACATGTAACTGTGACTGGGAAGGTGGCCCCTCTAAGCTCTGGGCCCCATAGAAGCTGCACCCCCTGCACCTATGGTTGCTACACCCCTGTATGTAGCACATGTAACTGTGACAGGGAAGGTGGCCCCTCTCAGCTCTGGCCCCATAGCAGCTGCACTCCCTGCACCTATAGTAGCTACACCCTGTATATAACACATGTAACTGTGACAGGGAAGGTGGCCCCTCTCAGCTCTGGCCCCATAGCAGCTGCACTCCCTGCACCTATGGTAGCTACACCCTGTATATAACACATGTAACTGTGACAGGAAGGTGGCCCCTCTCACCTCTGGCCCCATAGCAGCTGCACTCCCTGTACCTATGGTAGCTACACCCTGTATATAACACATGTAACTGTGATAGGGAGGGTGGCCCCTCTCAGCTCTGGGCCCCATAGCAGCTGCACTCCCTGCACCTATGGGAGCTACACCCTTTCTAGAGATGAGCGCCGGAAATTTTTCGGGTTTTGTGTTTTGGTTTTGGGTTCGGTTCCGCGGCCGTGTTTTGGGTTCGACCGCGTTTTGGCAAAACCTCACCGAATTTTTTTGTCGGATTCGGGTGTGTTTTGGATTCGGGTGTTTTTTTCAAAAAACACTAAAAAACAGCTTAAATCATAGAATTTGGGGGTCATTTTGATCCCAAAGTATTATTAACCTCAAAAACCATAATTTACACTCATTTTCAGTCTATTCTGAATACCTCACACCTCACAATATTATTTTTAGTCCTAAAATTTGCACCTAGGTTGCTGGATGACTAAGCTAAGCGACCCTAGTGGCCGACACAAACACCGGGCCCATCTAGGAGTGTCACTGCAGTGTCACGCAGGATGTCCCTTCCAAAAAACCCTCCCCAAACAGCACATGACGCAAAGAAAAAAAGAGGCGCAATGAGGTAGCTGTGTGAGTAAGATAAGCGACCCTAGTGGCCGACACAAACACCGGGCCCATCTAGGAGTGTCACTGCAGTGTCACGCAGGATGTCCCTTCCAAAAAACCCTCCCCAAACAGCACATGATGCAAAGAAAAAAAGAGGCGCAATGAGGTAGCTGTGTGAGTAAGATAAGCGACCCTAGTGGCCGACACAGACACCGGGCCCATCTAGGAGTGTCACTGCAGTGTCACGCAGGATGTCCCTTCCAAAAAACCCTCCCCAAACAGCACATGACGCAAAGAAAAAAAGAGGCGCAATGAGGTAGCTGTGTGAGTAAGATAAGCGACCCTAGTGGCCGACACAAACACCGGGCCCATCTAGGAGTGGCACTGCAGTGTCACGCAGGATGTCCCTTCCAAAAAACCCTCCCCAAACAGCACATGACGCAAAGAAAAAAAGAGGCGCAATGAGGTAGCTGTGTGAGTAAGATAAGCGACCCTAGTGGCCGACACAAACACCGGGCCCATCTAGGAGTGTCACTGCAGTGTCACGCAGGATGTCCCTTCCAAAAAACCCTCCCCAAACAGCACATGACGCAAAGAAAAAAAGAGGCGCAATGAGGTAGCTGTGTGAGTAAGATAAGCGACCCTAGTGGCCGACACAAACACCGGGCCCATCTAGGAGTGTCACTGCAGTGTCACGCAGGATGTCCCTTCCAAAAAACCCTCCCCAAACAGCACATGACGCAAAGAAAAAAAGAGGCGCAATGAGGTAGCTGTGTGAGTAAGATAAGCGACCCTAGTGGCCGACACAAACACCGGGCCCATCTAGGAGTGGCACTGCAGTGTCACGCAGGATGTCCCTTCCAAAAAACCCTCCCCAAACAGCACATGACGCAAAGAAAAAAAGAGGCGCAATGAGGTAGCTGTGTGAGTAAGATAAGCGACCCTAGTGGCCGACACAAACACCGGGCCCATCTAGGAGTGTCACTGCAGTGTCACGCAGGATGTCCCTTCCAAAAAACCCTCCCCAAACAGCACATGACGCAAAGAAAAAAAGAGGCGCAATGAGGTAGCTGTGTGAGTAAGATAAGCGACCCTAGTGGCCGACACAAACACCGGGCCCATCTAGGAGTGTCACTGCAGTGTCACGCAGGATGTCCCTTCCAAAAAACCCTCCCCAAACAGCACATGACGCAAAGAAAAAAAGAGGCGCAATGAGGTAGCTGTGTGAGTAAGATAAGCGACCCTAGTGGCCGACACAAACACCGGGCCCATCTAGCAGTGGCACTGCAGTGTCACGCAGGATGTCCCTTCCAAAAAACCCTCCCCAAACAGCACATGACGCAAAGAAAAATTAAAGAAAAAAGAGGTGCAAGATGGAATTTCCTTGGGCCCTCCCACCCACCCTTATGTTGTATAAACAGGACATGCACACTTTAACCAACCCATCATTTCAGTGACAGGGTCTGCCACACGACTGTGACTGAAATGACGGGTTGGTTTGGACCCCCACCAAAAAAGAAGCAATTAATCTCTCCTTGCACAAACTGGCTCTACAGAGGCAAGATGTCCACCTCATCATCATCCTCCGATATATCACCGTGTACATCCCCCTCCTCACAGATTATCAATTCGTCCCCACTGGAATCCACCATCTCAGCTCCCTGTGTACTTTGTGGAGGCAATTGCTGCTGGTCAATGTCTCCGCGGAGGAATTGATTATAATTCATTTTAATGAACATCATCTTCTCCACATTTTCTGGATGTAACCTCGTACGCCGATTGCTGACAAGGTGAGCGGCGGCACTAAACACTCTTTCGGAGTACACACTTGTGGGAGGGCAACTTAGGTAGAATAAAGCCAGTTTGTGCAAGGGCCTCCAAATTGCCTCTTTTTCCTGCCAGTATAAGTACGGACTGTGTGACGTGCCTACTTGGATGCGGTCACTCATATAATCCTCCACCATTCTTTCAATGGTGAGAGAATCATATGCAGTGACAGTAGACGACATGTCCGTAATCGTTGTCAGGTCCTTCAGTCCGGACCAGATGTCAGCATCAGCAGTCGCTCCAGACTGCCCTGCATCACCGCCAGCGGGTGGGCTCGGAATTCTGAGCCTTTTCCTCGCACCCCCAGTTGTGGGAGAATGTGAAGGAGGAGATGTTGACAGGTCGCGTTCCGCTTGACTTGACAATTTTGTCACCAGCAGGTCTTTCAACCCCAGCAGACTTGTGTCTGCCGGAAAGAGAGATCCAAGGTAGGCTTTAAATCTAGGATCGAGCACGGTGGCCAAAATGTAGTGCTCTGATTTCAACAGATTGACCACCCGTGAATCCTTGTTAAGCGAATTAAGGGCTCCATCCACAAGTCCCACATGCCTAGCGGAATCGCTCCGTGTTAGCTCCTCCTTCAATGTCTCCAGCTTCTTCTGCAAAAGCCTGATGAGGGGAATGACCTGACTCAGGCTGGCAGTGTCTGAACTGACTTCACGTGTGGCAAGTTCAAAGGGCATCAGAACCTTGCACAACGTTGAAATCATTCTCCACTGCGCTTGAGACAGGTGCATTCCACCTCCTATATCGTGCTCAATTGTATAGGCTTGAATGGCCTTTTGCTGCTCCTCCAACCTCTGAAGCATATAGAGGGTTGAATTCCACCTCGTTACCACTTCTTGCTTCAGATGATGGCAGGGCAGGTTCAGTAGTTTTTGGTGGTGCTCCAGTCTTCTGCACGTGGTGCCTGTACGCCGAAAGTGTCCCGCAATTCTTCTGGCCACCGACAGCATCTCTTGCACGCCCCTGTCGTTTTTTAAAAAATTCTGCACCACCAAATTCAAGGTATGTGCAAAACATGGGACGTGCTGGAATTTGCCCATATTTAATGCACACACAATATTGCTGGCGTTGTCCGATGCCACAAATCCACAGGAGAGTCCAATTGGGGTAAGCCATTCCGCGATGATCTTCCTCAGTTGCCGTAAGAGGTTTTCAGCTGTGTGCGTATTCTGGAAAGCGGTGATACAAAGCGTAGCCTGCCTAGGAAAGAGTTGGCGTTTGCGAGATGCTGCTACAGTGCCGCCGCTGCTGTTCTTGCGGCGGGAGTCCATACATCTACCCAGTGGGCTGTCACAGTCATATAGTCCTGACCCTGCCCTGCTCCACTTGTCCACATGTCCGTGGTTAAGTGGACATTGGGTACAACTGCATTTTTTAGGACACTGGTGAGTCTTTTTCTGACGTCCGTGTACATTCTCGGTATCGCCTGCCTAGAGAAGTGGAACCTAGATGGTATTTGGTAACGGGGGCACACTGCCTCAATAAATTGTCTAGTTCCCTGTGAACTAACGGCGGATACCGGACGCACGTCTAACACCAACATAGTTGTCAAGGCCTCAGTTATCCGCTTTGCAGCAGGATGACTGCTGTGATATTTCATCTTCCTCGCAAAGGACTGTTGGACAGTCAATTGCTTACTGGAAGTAGTACAAGTGGGCTTACGACTTCCCCTCTGGGATGACGATCGACTCCCAGCAGCAACAACAGCAGCGCCAGCAGCAGTAGGCATTACACTCAAGGATGCATCGGAGGAATCCCAGGCAGGAGAGGACTCGTCAGAATTGCCAGTGACATGGCCTGCTGGACTATTGGCATTCCTGGGTAAGGAGGAAATTGACACTGAGGGAGTTGGTGGGGTGGTTTGCGTTAGCTTGGTTACAAGAGGAAGGGATTTATTGGTCAGTGGACTGCTTCCGCTGTCACCCAAAGTTTTTGAACTTGTCACTGACTTGTTATGAATGCGCTGCAGGTGACGTATAAGGGAGGATGTTCCGAGGTGGTTAACGTCCTTACCCCTACTTATTACAGCTTGACAAAGGCAACACACGGCTTGACAAATGTTGTCCGCATTTCTGGTGAAATACTTCCACACCGAAGAGCTGATTTTTTTTGTATTTTGACCAGGCATGTCAATGGCCCTATTCCTCCCACGGACAACAGGTGTCTCCCCGGGTGCCTGACTTAAACAAACCACCTCACCATCAGAATCCTCCTGGTCAATTTCCTCCCCAGCGCCAGCAACACCCATATCCTCCTCATCCTGGTGTACTTCAACACTGACATCTTCAATCTGACTATCAGGAACTGGACTGCGGGTGCTCCTTCCAGCACTTGCAGGGGGCGTGCAAATGGTGGAAGGCGCATGCTCTTCACGTCCAGTGTTGGGAAGGTCAGGCATCGCAACCGACACAATTGGACTCTCCTTGTGGATTTGGGATTTCGAAGAACGCACAGTTCTTTGCGGTGCTTTTGCCAGCTTGAGTCTTTTCAGTTTTCTAGCGAGAGGCTGAGTGCTTCCATCCTCATGTGAAGCTGAACCACTAGCCATGAACATAGGCCAAGGCCTCAGCTGTTCCTTGCCACTCCGTGTGGTAAATGGCATATTGGCAAGTTTACGCTTCTCCTCCGACAATTTTATTTTAGGTTTTGGAGTCCTTTTTTTACTGATATTTGGTGTTTTGGATTTGACATGCTCTGTACTATGACATTGGGCATCGGCCTTGGCAGACGACGTTGCTGGCATTTCATCGTCTCGGCCATGACTAGTGGCAGCAGCTTCAGCACGAGGTGGAAGTGGATCTTGATCTTTCCCTAATTTTGGAACCTCAACATTTTTGTTCTCCATATTTTAATAGGCACAACTAAAAGGCACCTCAGGTAAACAATGGAGATGGATGGATACTAGTATACTTATGGATGGACTGCCGAGTGCCGACACAGAGGTAGCTACAGCCGTGGACTAACGTACTGTGTCTGCTGCTAATATAGACTGGATGATTGATAATGAGATGAAATCAATATATATATGTATGTATATATAATATCACTAGTACTGCAGCCGGACAGGTAGATAATATATTTATTAGGTAATGATGACTGATGATGGACCTGCTGGACACTGTCAGCTCAGCAGCACCGCAGACTGCTACAGTAAGCTACTATACTATAGTAGTATGTACAAAGAAGAAAGAAAAAAAAAAAACACGGGTAGGTGGTATACAATTATGGATGGACTGCCGAGTGCCGACACAGAGGTAGCTACAGCCGTGGACTAACGTACTGTGTCTGCTGCTAATATAGACTGGATGATTGATAATGAGATGAAATCAATATATATATGTATGTATATATAATATCACTAGTACTGCAGCCGGACAGGTAGATAATAAGAATTTACTTACCGATAATTCTATTTCTCATAGTCCGTAGTGGATGCTGGGGACTCCGTAAGGACCATGGGAATAGCGGCTCCGCAGGAGACTGGGCACATCTAAAGAAAGCTTTAGGACTATCTGGTGTGCACTGGCTCCTCCCCCTATGACCCTCCTCCAAGCCTCAGTTAGGATACTGTGCCCGGACGAGCGTACACAATAAGGAAGGATTTTGAATCCCGGGTAAGACTCATACCAGCCACACCAATCACACCGTATAACCTGTGATCTGAACCCAGTTAACAGTATGATAACAGAGGAGCCTCTGAAAGATGGCTCACAACAATAATAACCCGATTTTTGTAACAATAACTATGTACAAGTATTGCAGACAATCCGCAAGCATCCACTACGGACTATGAGAAATAGAATTATCGGTAAGTAAATTCTTATTTTCTCTAACGTCCTAAGTGGATGCTGGGGACTCCGTAAGGACCATGGGGATTATACCAAAGCTCCCAAACGGGCGGGAGAGTGCGGATGACTCTGCAGCACCAAATGAGAGAACTCCAGGTCCTCCTCAGCCAGGATATCAATTTTGTATAATTTTACAAACGTATTTGCTTCTGACCAAGTAGCTGCTCGGCAAAGTTGTAAAGCCGAGACCCCTCGGGCAGCCGCCCAAGATGAGCCCACCTTCCTTGTGGAGTGGGCATTTACAGATTTTTGGCTGTGGCAGGCCTGCCACAGAATGTGCAAGCTGAATTGTACTACAAATCCAACGAGCAATAGTCTGCTTAGAAGCAGGAGCACCCAGCTTGTTGGGTGCATACAGTATAAACAGCGAGTCAGATTTCCTGACTCCAGCCCTCCTGGAAACATATATTTTCAGGGCCCTGACAACGTCTAGCAACTTGGAGTCCTCCAAGTCCCTAGTAGCCGCAGGCACCACAAATAGGTTGGTTCAGGTGAAACGCTGAAACCACCTTAGGGAGAAACTGAGGACGAGTCCTCAATTCCGCCCTGTCCGAATGGAACATCAGATAAGGGCTTTTTCTGGATAAAGCCGCCAATTCTGACACGCGCCTGGCCCAGGCCAGGGCCAACAGCATGACCACTTTCCATGTGAGATATTTTAACTCCACAGATTTAAGTGGTTCAAACCAATGTGACTTTTGGAACCCAAAACTACATTGAGATCCCAAAGTGCCACTGGAGGCACAAAAGGAGGCTGTATATGCAGTACCCCTTTTACAAACGTCTGAACTTCAGGGACTGAAGCTAGTTCTTTTTGGAAGAAAATTGACAGGGCCGAAATTTGAACCTTAATGGACCCCAATTTCAGGCCCATAGACACTCCTGTTTGCAGGAAATGTAGGAATCGACCCAGTTGAATTTCCACCGTCGGGCCTTACTGGCCTCGCACCACGCAACATATTTTTGCCAATTGCGGTGATAATGCTTTTGCGGTTACATCCTTCCTGGCTTTGATCAGGATAGGGATGACTTCATCCGGAATGCCTTTTTTCCTTCAGGATCCGGCGTTCAACCGCCATGCCGTCAAACGCAGCCGCGGTAAGTCTTGGAAAAGACAGGGTCCTTGCTGGAGCAGGTCCCTTCTTAGAGGTAGAGGCCACGGATCCTCCGTGAGCATCTCTTGAAGTTCCGGTTACCAAATCCTTCTTGGCCAATCCGGAGCCACGAATATAGTGCTTACTCCTCTCCATCTTATCAATCTCAGTACCTTGGGTATGAGAGGCAGAGGAGGGAACACATACCCTGACTGGTACACCCACGGTGTTACCAGAGCGTCTACAGCTATTGCCTGAGGGTCCCTGGACCTGGCGCAATACCTGTCGAGTTTTTCCCAACGGTTTATAATCATGTGGAAGACTTCTGGGTGAAGTCCCCACTCTCCCGGGTGGAGGTCGTGCTGAGGAAGTCTGCTTCCCAGTTGTCCACTCCCGGAATGAATACTGCTGACAGTGCTATCACATGATTTTCCGCCCAGCGAAGAATCCTTGCAGCTTCTGCCATTGCCCTCCTGCTTCTTGTGCCACCCTGTCTGTTTACGTGGGTGACTGCCGTGATGTTTTCCGACTGGATCAACACCGGCTGACCTTGAAGCAGAGGTCTTGCTAAGCTTAGAGCATTGTAAATGTCCCTTAGCTTCAGGATATTTATGTGAAGTGATGTCTCCAGGCTTGACCATAAGTCCTGGATATTCCTTCCCTGTGTGACTGCTCCCCAGCCTCGCAGGCTGGCATCCGTGGTTACCAGGACCCAGTCCTGAATGCTGAATCTGCGGCCCTCTAGAAGATGAGCACTCTGCAACCACCACAGGAGGGACACCCTTGTCCTTGGTGACAGAGTTATCCGCTGATGCATCTGAAGATGCGACCTGGACCATTTGTCCAGCAGGTCCCACTGGAAAGTTCTTGCGTGGAATCTGCCGAATGGGATTGCTTCGTAGGAAGCCACCATTTTTTTCAGAACCCTTGTGCATTGATGCACTGAGACTTGGCTCGGTTTTAGGAGGTTCCTGACTAGCTCGGATAACTCCCTGGCTTTCTCCTCCGGGAGAAACACCTTTTTCTGGACTGTGTCCAGGATCATTCCTAGGAACAGAAGACAAGTCGTCGGAACCAGCTGCGATTTTGGAATATTGAGAATCCAACCGTGCTGCAGCAACACTACCTGAGATAGTGCTACACCGACCTCCAACTGTTCCCTGGATCTTACCCTTATCAGGGAATCGTCCAAGTAAGGGATAACTAAAATTCCCTTCCTTTGAAGGAATATCATCATTTTGGCCATTACCTTCGTAAAGACCCGGGGTGCCGTGGACCATCCATACGGCAGCGTCTGAACTGATAGTGACAGTTCTGTACCATAAACCTGAGGTACCCTTGGTGAGAAGGGTAAATTTTGACATGAAGGTAAGCATCCTTGATGTCCCGAGACATCATGTAGTCCCCTTCTTCCAGGTTCGCAATCACTGCTCTGAGTGACTCAATCTTGAATTTGAACCTCTGTATGTAAGTGTTCAAATATTTTAGATTTAAAATCGGTCTCACCGAGCCGTCCGGCTTCAGTACCACAACAGTGTGGAATAATACCCCGTTCCCTGTTGCAGGAGGGGTATCTTGATTATCACCTGCTGGGAATACAGCTTGTGAATGGCTTCCAAAACTGTCTCCCTGTCAGAAGGAGACATCGGTAAAGCAGACTTTAGGAAACGGCGAGGGGGAGACGTCTCGAATTCTAATTTGTACCCCTGAGATATCACCTGAAGGATCCAGGGGTCTACTTGCGAGTGAGCCCACTGCGCGCTGAAATTCATTGAGACGGGCCCCCACCGTGCCTGATTCTGCTTGTAAAGCCCCAGCGTATACTGAGGGCTTGGCAGAGGCGGGAGAGGGTTTCTGTTCCTGGGAACTGGCTGATTTCTGCAGCCTTTTTCCTCTCCCTCTGTCACGGGGCAGAAATGAGGAACCTTTTGCCCGCTTATCCACGAAAAGACTGCGCCTGATAATACGGCGTCTTCTCATGTTGAGAGGCGACCTGGGGTACAAACGTGGATTTCCCAGCTGTTGCCGTGGCCACCAGGTCTGAAAGACCGACCCCAAATAACTCCTCCCTTAATAAGGCAATACTTCCAAATGCCGTTTGGAATACGCATCACCTGACCACTGACGTGTCCATAACCCTCTACTGGTAGAAATGGACAACGCACTTAGACTTGATGCCAGTCGGCAAATATTCCGCTGTGCATCACTCATATATAGAAATGCATCTTTCAAATGCTCTATAGGCAAAAATATACTGTCCCTATCTAGGGTATCAATATTTTCAGTCAGGGAATCCGACCACGCCAACCCAGCACTGCACATCCAGGCTGAGGCGATTGCTGGTCGCAGTATAACACCAGTATGTGTGTAAATACATTTTAGGATACCCTCCTGCTTTCTATCAGCAGGATCCTTAAGGGCGGCCATCTCAGGAGAGGATAGAGCCCTTACAAGCGTGTGAGCGCTTTATCCACCCTAGGGGGTGTTTCCTGTCAAAGTCAAAAATATTACATAGAGAGAACATACAAACCACACACACATTTAAGTCGATATACTTGCAAATATGCGCAGCGAGCACAGCAATATATGGAAACACACGCATTTGCTCGGACATGGCACGGAGATGGATTCGGCGCTTGTTTCATACAGTACATGGTTATAATAATGTCAAGCACCAGACATCATGGAGATTTAGAATTGGCTGATGAATTGATGTCATGAATATGTATTATCTGAACAGAACCAGATGCGCCCATCATGTTTGGTATTGAAGCAAGCAGAATGATGTGTGGGTTAGTTTGATGCTGGTTGTGAAGTTGTGGGACATTGCAGCGGATAGATATGATTATATGTATAAAAGCTGAGATCACTTTGTTGAGAACAATGGATGATCAAGCCAACCTTTTACTAAGATTTTCAGGGCTGAACCTGATTAACATATACAAAGGAGAGAGAGAGACCCCTCCCCTAGGAACAGACACACAGGAGGATAGTTCCTGTCTGGGGGGGTTGGGGGTCAGTTTTTTGCAGGTGGCCTCAGAGAACAGATGTAATGAAGCTACACTCAGAACAAAGCTCCCAGAAGCATGGCTGGATCATCACCAGGCACCAAAGGCTAAGTATTGAATTCACATGGCTAGATAAGGAAATATAGACAGATTGCTTTCTGGTTTAAATAGGATATTGTAACTTGGTTGTGTGATTGTTGGGTGTTTGTGTGATAGATCTGGGAATCTGTGATGGTAGCTGGGACATTAGACAACCTGTAGCATAGCATTTGTGGTATTTGTTTGCCTATGGTGATTTAAAATAGATTGTGCTGGTTAGTTATAATATATCTTGTTAATCATAAATACCACCATGCAGTTACGTTTGAACATGTGCTGGTAGCAATGGCAGGCTGAGATGTGTGGTTACATTGTGATCTGGTCTTGTGATGAATATGCTCTGGTTATTGAGATACTGAAGTTGTTTGGAATGTGAAAGTGAATAAGATGGTTCGAGGAAGTTGGATTGAAATTGTGAAAGGTGATTTAGATGGTTTGGAATTGTAAAATCAGAACATATGCATTGTTCTGAGGCTTGGACATTTTGGAATAAAATGGAGTCTTGTGTCTTCTGCTATGTGATTGTGGTGTAGTAGAGAGTGCCATGTGTTTGGACCTGCAAATCTAAAATGGCTGCTGCCGGGTGTTTTCCCCTCCCCCTTTCAACCATGTGTTGCAGTCTTCATGGGAGTTTTCTCAAAATGGAGTCTAGCTTCTGTCCCATGCGGTATTGTAGGGTTGTGTTGTATATAGGGACAGCCAGTATGGGTAAGGTCAAGTATTTTCTCTACAAAGATTCTCAGCATTGAATAACTGCGCAGCGATTGTTCCTCACATGTGTAAGCTTCTCTGAAATCATATTGATCTTCTTGTTATTATGAGCCATTTCTCTCTCTCTCTCTCTTCCCCTCTTTCTCTCTTATTTTCCCTTAAATAGTATTGTATTGTATTGTATTTCCTGTGTAGTTATCTGGTTAGGTAGTCTATGTTATATTGTAGTGTATGATTTGTATTTGTATTAATTCTTTTGCAAGTATATCATTCATAATATATATATTAGGCGTTGGACCCTGAGCACGGTATCTGTGTATTCCTTATAGTGTTAAGTATTCTCAGAGCGTCGGTGACGCTCGAACAGCTTTAAAGGTAATAAGGTTATTCTGTGTTGCATTTACACTCTACCACTACACAGAGGTTTACAGTATAAGTACATTCCTTAAGGTATAGTTAAGGGAGTACCCTTGCGGTACTTTTTGCGCCAATTGCGTACTGTGTTCTTTAACCTTTAACGTGTTTTTAATAAGATAAATATTTAGCTTTGTTAGATGGGGGCTCTGGTCCGGGATATCACGATCTTAATGATGCACTGTACATTACAAACGCGGCTGTAATTGACCGGCTAATGATGGACATCTCGCAAAATGCTGAAAAAAAAAAAAAAACATCCACGTTAATGTATTGTGGTATCAGTAAGACGCTGATAGGAAATTTTAAGGGACAAGGCGTTTCTCATAATATTTAAGATGCTAAAATATATTTTTATTGTCGCAAAACCAGGTTCAAATGGATCATATCGTGTTTGATTAAGATTAGATTGTTTATCTGTTTAAGTAGGTTTAAAAGTACATTTAAAAGTTACTTTGGGAGCTAGCATGGTGATTTTCTTTATGGCAGGAGAGGCCGCATGGTCTGTCCACCATTTTGTGTGACCCTCATGGAGGTGGAAGGGGGAGGAGCAGCGGCCATTTTGGGAAGGTCAAATTTTTTATTTTTTTTTGAACGGCTGATTTTCAGTTGACTCAGGAAATAATCAGCCATCCATTGTCAAAAAGAAATCATCATTTAATGAGTTTTTTAATGCATTTATTTAATCTATATCATAGTCAATCATAAGTAATAGTGATTGGTACTTATATGTAAAATCTATATGCGTGTGCTTACATCAATGTATGTTATTAGATTAAATTTAGAATTGCATTTTCATCTGTGTACTTTCACATATCTCACCTTCCTGTTTGCCATTTGAATTGATAAACGTGCTAAGAGAGATTTGTCGCTATTTAAATAGTTAAAGTGTAAAAGTAATACATTAAGGGGTAAATTGTAAGACACACGCACAGCTTTACCTGAGATACAAGGAAAGACCTGTGTGGTGCTTGGTAGATGATTACAGTTAAAGATCATCTACATTGATAAACGTGCTAATTGTATTTTTGTGGCCAGCGTACACGTGTCTCTAACAAAAGACTGAGACTCGCGAACGCAACACAAAGGCCGACGCACGCAGCGTATATTACGCAACGGAGCGTACGGGTACGCCCACGTAACTCAAATCACAAGTGTTAATTTTTTTCAACGCGAAAAATAGCGCAACACGGTAAATAACGCAAGGCGATAAATCGCGCAAATCTATTCTAACATTCGAAATTTAAATTAACAGATCCTTCTCCTAATTGGTAACACATCTGGTCTAAAGAGAAATTTCTGCGCAGAAATAGAAATAGAAACAAAAGTGTATATGTGGTGAGTGAGTGTTTGTTTTTACAATTTTTGAGGTTGAACCACAAGAAAAGTCGAGTTCTCGTGAGGTACATGCGTGTAAGTGACGTACATGGTGGCTAGGGAGGCATCCCTGGTTAAAACATACAATTTGAGCATTAGAGTGTAGCAGACCAGGAGGTCATACTGTAACAGACCAGGAGGTCATAGCAGACCAGCAGGTTTAGGTACAGCAGACAAGGAAGTCCGCTATACAGTCCACAGGCACAACACCAAGAAAGGGTTGGTGCAACACCCATATAGGCCATACAAGCTCTGGCTGAAGGAATTCGCAGCCGTAATTTTCGATTCCACTGGTCGCTCCGTACATAAGATTAGTTGCTTATGTGCTGAACGATTGGACCGCACGTAATTGTGTACATTAGTAAACCTGACCGGTACTATTTGTGTACGAAGGTCATAAACGCTATTTGTACATTCTAACGTGATTTGTGTAATTTTTTTATTTTAAGGGAGGTTCGCTGCTCACTCAGGAACTATCCAACAACCAATAGTTACTGGAAAGAGTAAGTGTTCTTCGGATCACCCTCACAGGTTCCAGTAAATAGAGGTTCAGGTCGCAGGGGCCCTGGGTCGAGTACGCCAGCACCATATCGGTGTGATCAGGTCGTATTGGTCGGCGTGGGCGAGTGAGTGGGGTACTCGGTAAACTGCCACCGTCAGCCTATTTTGAACATTTTGGTTTGCGTAAGGGTTGGCTGAATAAAGCAACACCTTCGAACTATGGGGGCCACTTGTTCAGGTAGGGGGCGATCAACCTCGGTTCGGGTTGATTCAGTGAACCGACCAGTCGGGTCGGCAAGGTATGTAATGTGTGAGAAATACGGAAGTCACACAGAAGCTTTATGTGATGAATGGGAGAGAATGACAGTACATGACGGGGAGAAATTCCCAAGAGTAGGTAGCTTCAGCACAGAAGTGTTAACGAATTTAAGGAGAAGGATATGTCTCATTAAATCAGCAAAGAGACGAATCAAGCATTATGATTGTTTGCAGTTATGGCAACAGGAAAGTGAAATGCAAAGAAATGTAACTTACATACCTAACTTTCATCTTGAGAGGAGAGACATGGCAATGGAGAGGATTATGGTTGCAGAGAAAAGGCACAATGTTGAACAATAAAAACGCACTTAGCAACTGTAGTATAGATGATAAGAATAAGTGTAATAAACATAACAATGATAATTGTAATGCTGTTAAATGTACAACTATTAACCCGTGCAAGTTGCACCCCATGTCAAACTTCCCTCAGGAATACGAGCAAGAAAGTGAACTCAACACGATGTCGGCACCACTTCCAGCAGCCATCCTACAAGACATCCAGGTGGACGCGACCAAATTGGTAAAGGCAATAATCAAACCCCCTAACGGAGGGTCAGGTGAGGTCGTGTCCACAGGTACGTACAATGTTTTATATCACGCACAAACAAATGTACCCCATATTGTAAGACCAAAACAAGGTGATGTAATTGAGTTTAGTCCTGTCAGGGTGATCACAGTCCCCAATGGGAAGACTGACGATCAGGGAACCATTCCCGTCCAGGACAGTGCAATGCGCTGTCCCTGGTCCCGGACCGAATTGAGATCAATTATGTCCGAATTTCCCGATCCACGGAAAAATCTAGTCGCATGTCAAAGGTTCATTAAAGAACTAGGAAACTCAACAGAACCCACCAACAAAGATTGGCGGACAGTGCTGAGGGCATGTTTGCCCTCCGGTGTTGACTCTGCGACATTTATTACTGATTGTCAATTAGACACAGAAGTACCTCAAACGGAGGAACACAATCAGGAATGTATTAAGCAGATAAACCAACAGTTGGAAGTATATTTCCCTGCCGTTGTCAAGTGGAATGAAATCTTCTCCATAAGACAAAACGAAAGGGAAAGTATCTCCAGTTATTTCAATCGAGCACTGCAAGTAATGGCTAGGAACACTGGGATCACAGACATCAAAACATGCGCACAGCATAGAGAAATAGCGGTTAAGGTATTAATGAATGGTTTAAAGGAGGTATTGAGTACAAGGGTACAGACCACCAACCCAAACTGGAGAAATATCTCGGTGGCCGCATTAAGAGAGGCCGCTATTGATATTGATCAAAATATCACCAGATACAGAGAGTCACAAAGTGATAAATGAATGGCCGCAAGTATACAGGCCCTAACCACAAGACCACTCCAGCATAAGCCCCAAACCCCTGCGAGAAATTTAAATGTGGAAGTCTGTTACAATTGTCATAAAAAAAGGACACTTTGCGAGAGATTGTAGATCAAGAGGAATACAAAAGTCATATCAATCCCCTAGACAACAACATAACCATGATATCCAAGGAAGCAGGGAAGCACAGGGAAAGCGGTTGATGGTGATGAGCATCCGAGCGTTTGAGGAGGCATCAAATCAACCAAAACCTCAGGTCACTGACACTTGGAAGAAGCCCCGGGTTTGTTATCTTTGTAAAGGAGAAGGGCATTATGCCAGCAGCTGTAATAACCCACATAAAGTCAGACCCCCTAGACCCAGAAATGAGCAAAATTAAAACACACACAATTATAAACAGGGACCATATAGGAAGAATTTTGGGCCACACCCATGATATGTGGTCAGGAAAGGTGATCATTAGAACTGATGGTAAGCCTGAGGTAACGGTTAATAAATTGGGAGGTCATTCCCTGAAGACACAGGAATGACCAGGTGAAACGTTGTAAATGTATCTGTGAAATGTTTCTTTTTCTCTCTCCCCATCTCTGACGAATATTGGTAGGATTCAAACATTGCATATATACTTGGTCTTTGCAGAAGTCTACCAAACCCCAGCATGACCTATCCGCATCAATGTATCCTGGCCAGATACAGAAAGTGGAGTATGGTGCTGGGGGGAGGGACTGCGCAAGGAAACCATTAGACATGTAGATATGACAGCCTGATGATCTGACAATGTTTTAAAATGTTTGAAAAATGTTTTTTTTCTCTTTTCCTATTGATGGCTATTGTTGATTTAAGTAATATACACATGCATATAAATTGTTCTCTCTCTTTGTTTTTTTTTGCTGTTGTTGTTTTCTCTCTCTTCTCACTCATGCTTTCATGTTTTAAAGATGGTATGTCACCCATCAGTTAGACAAATGGTAATGCAAGATTTTTGCTCCTTACAGAAAGATCGCTGGTTTGGAGGGAATATTGCATCACCAGAATGTTCGTTTGGAAGACTGAGAGACAGCACCTTTGAGAAGACAGCAGAACAAGAAGAACAACAAGACGAGAGAACTAATTATCGTAACAAGTTTCTCTCCCCCTCAAACTGATTTTCTGTACCCCATTACAAATTTCTTCTTTTCTCCTCCTGTAAGATGGACTTGCCCCGAGAGACTGTGATATGGATTTTCCTGTTGACCATGACGTTGACCCGAGCAGTCTGTTTCGGTGAGAGTACCAGTGAGGTCGAGAAAGGATCCAGAAAGGTTCCAATGACTAAGACGGAGGTGTAAATTTCCAATAGCAACACAAGCACCGAGCAAAGGCGAGTACCGGAAACGATCTAACAGCCATGTTATTTGTAAACATTGTTAGCTGAAAAGAAAACTGTATCTGTAGGCTCTGTAACAATGTAGTTGAGGATGGGTGCATTAAGAAATGCCAATCCAGTTTTAATATCCACATGGACCGGCATCCATTGAGTGACTATCACTCCTTAGTGGGTAGTGTGTTAAATAAGACAGATTGTTGGGTATGCTCTCAAGTACCTCAAGGTCATAGCAAATCAGGGCTAGTACCATTTCCTTTAACGGTAGGGGAGGTACTTGAGCTAAAGGGTGGGAGACCGGTGGACAGGAGGTTTAATATCTCTAGTCCTCCTAGTTTGAAGCTCCACCAATATCATGTGGATAGGTCCCTATTATGTTTTAACATCTCCAATCCCCGAAAGCCGGGAAATTGGGAAGTGTCATGGAGTAACCAAACCATGACCTTTTCATATAGAGCAGATAGAATGCCGACAGATACAGAGCTTGTACGCCACATAGCCAGTAGAGGAAAATCTTTCCGGTATAGGTATACCTTAGGAAATAGGATTACGAGAGTTGGAGAGGTATCACCAGGATACTGTGCACATATCGTACAACCTGATACGTGTACTAAGCAGATGGAAGAATTAGGGTTAGGAGATTTCACATGGAAGGTGTGTAATATGTTTATGTCCTACTCCGTCCCATATGTTCTCCCCGATGATGCATATTTCATATGCGGGAGAAAGGCGTATGAGCGGCTTGCCCCAAACTCTGAAGGATTGTGTTATATTGGAAAAGTACTACCTGAGGTAATGAGTCTAAGGAGTGAGGAAACTGTAATTCCAATGGACTTGATTTATGACCCAACGGTAGAAACAATGATGTGATGAAAATGCGATTTCTACGGTCCGTTTCTTTCACCTGTTTTTCCGTTTTCTCCAAGGTAAAAAGACCCACTTGGACGAGGAGTTTGATGAGCCGATATACAGACAACAGATGGATTAAAGAAGAAGTTTTGACAACCTGATACACAGATTTTTGATGAACTATGCCATGGATCCCCAGTTTCCCTAGAAATTTTAAAATTACGCTAGCCCAACACTTTTGTAAATCTATGGACATTGACAGCTTTTGCTCGCACCTTATGGGCAAAAGCACAAAGAAGACTGCATTCAACAGACACCAAACAAGACCTCAATCGACGAATGTTCATTTACCTGACATAGAATACCACCGCATTTACCGTAATTATGTCTTTTCTTCATTTCTACAACCCTCAGGTAATGACACACATAGTCGATAGGGAATACAGGCACAGATATCAGCAATCACATATCACCCCCATTCATGTATCATCAACTAAAATGTGCTCCCCCATTTTGTTACAACCAAAGCCGAAAAGAGCTCGGTAAAGTTTGACAGCCCATCCACAGACCCGTACCACGGGATAAGAAGGAATTCAAATGTATACTTCGCAATACCTCGAAGCTTGATTTAAAACACGTACGGCACGATGATACATGACCCCCAAGCACGGATTCATACACACATGCTTCTGCTATCTCACTAGGTCATACCCTTTTTCTACCTTCTCCTCTCCTCCCCTACCCAACCATGTAAATGTATTAACCCCTGACATATATTTTTCTCTTTTTGAAATGTTTTAGGAAGTGGCAGTTATTGGTGACTGCCAAAGGGTGGACTGTCAAAGTCAAAAATATTACATAGAGAGAACATACAAACCACACACACATTTAAGTCGATATACTTGCAAATATGCGCAGCGAGCACAGCAATATATGGAAACACACGCATTTGCTCGGACATGGCACGGAGATGGATTCGGCGCTTGTTTCATACAGTACATGGTTATAATAATGTCAAGCACCAGACATCATGGAGATTTAGAATTGGCTGATGAATTGATGTCATGAATATGTATTATCTGAACAGAACCAGATGCGCCCATCATGTTTGGTATTGAAGCAAGCAGAATGATGTGTGGGTTAGTTTGATGCTGGTTGTGAAGTTGTGGGACATTGCAGCGGATAGATATGATTATATGTATAAAAGCTGAGATCACTTTGTTGAGAACAATGGATGATCAAGCCAACCTTTTACTAAGATTTTCAGGGCTGAACCTGATTAACATATACAAAGGAGAGAGAGAGACCCCTCCCCTAGGAACAGACACACAGGAGGATAGTTCCTGTCTGGGGGGGTTGGGGTCTGTTTTTTGCAGGTGGCCTCAGAGAACAGATGTAATGAAGCTACACTCAGAACAAAGCTCCCAGAAGCATGGCTGGATCATCACCAGGCACCAAAGGCTAAGTATTGAATTCACATGGCTAGATAAGGAAATATAGACAGATTGCTTTCTGGTTTAAATAGGATATTGTAACTTGGTTGTGTGATTGTTGGGTGTTTGTGTGATAGATCTGGGAATCTGTGATGGTAGCTGGGACATTAGATAACCTGTAGCATAGCATTTGTGGTATTTGTTTGCCTATGGTGATTTAAAATAGATTGTGCTGGTTAGTTATAATATATCTTGTTAATCATAAATACCACCATGCAGTTACGTTTGAACATGTGCTGGTAGCAATGGCAGGCTGAGATGTGTGGTTACATTGTGATCTGGTCTTGTGATGAATATGCTCTGGTTATTGAGATACTGAAGTTGTTTGGAATGTGAAAGTGAATAAGATGGTTCTAGGAAGTTGGATTGAAATTGTGAAAGGTGATTTAGATGGTTTGGAATTGTAAAATCAGAACATATGCATTGTTTTGAGGCTTGGACATTTTGGAATAAAATGGAGTCTTGTGTCTTCTGCTATGTGATTGTGGTGTAGTAGAGAGTGCCATGTGTTTGGACCTGCAAATCTAAAATGGCTGCTGCCGGGTGTTTTCCCCTCCCCCTTTCAACCATGTGTTGCAGTCTTCATGGGAGTTTTCTCAAAATGGAGTCTAGCTTCTGTCCCATGCGGTATTGTAGGGTTGTGTTGTATATAGGGACAGCCAGTATGGGTAAGGTCAAGTATTTTCTCCACAAAGATTCTCAGCATTGAATAACTGCGCAGCGATTGTTCCTCACATGTGTAAGCTTCTCTGAAATCATATTGATCTTCTTGTTATTATGAGCCATTTCTCTCTCTCTC
This sequence comes from Pseudophryne corroboree, assembly GCF_028390025.1. Classification (NCBI taxonomy): domain Eukaryota; kingdom Metazoa; phylum Chordata; class Amphibia; order Anura; family Myobatrachidae; genus Pseudophryne; species Pseudophryne corroboree. The sequence goes on from NC_086449.1 coordinate 15,911,198, forward strand.
TCTCTTCCCCTCTTTCTCTCTTATTTTCCCTTAAATAGTATTGTATTGTATTGTATTTCCTGTGTAGTTATCTGGTTAGGTAGTCTATGTTATATTGTAGTGTATGATTTGTATTTGTATTAATTCTTTTGCAAGTATATCATTCATAATATATATATTAGGCGTTGGACCCTGAGCACGGTATCTGTGTATTCCTTATAGTGTTAAGTATTCTCAGAGCGTCGGTGACGCTCGAACAGCTTTAAAGGTAATAAGGTTATTCTGTGTTGCATTTACACTCTACCACTACACAGAGGTTTACAGTATAAGTACATTCCTTAAGGTATAGTTAAGGGAGTACCCTTGCGGTACTTTTTGCGCCAATTGCGTACTGTGTTCTTTAACCTTTAACGTGTTTTTAATAAGATAAATATTTAGCTTTGTTATTCCCAACGCACCCTAACCTCTGGCGGGAAAGGATATAATGCCAATAACATTTTAGAAATTATCAGTTGTTATCGGGGGAAACCCACGCATCATCACACACCTCATTTAATTTCTCAGATTCAGGAAAACTACAGGTAGTTTTTCCTCACCGAACATAATACCCCTTTTTGGTGGTACTCGTATTATCAGAAATGTGTAAAACATTTTTCATTGCCTCAATCATGTAACGTGTGGCCCTACTGGAAGTCACATTTGTCTCTTCACCGTCGACATTGGAGTCAGTATCCGTGTCGGCGTCTATATCTGCCATCTGAGGTAACGGGCGCTTTAGAGCCCCTGATGGCCTATGAGACGTCTGGACAGGCACAAGCTGAGTAGCCGGCTGTCTCATGTCAACCACTGTCTTTTATACAGAGCTGACACTGTCACGTAATTCCTTCCAACAGTTCATCCACTCAGGTGTCGACCCCCTAGGGGGTGACATCACTATTACAGGCAATCTGCTCCGTCTCCACATCATTTTTCTCCTCATACATGTCGACACAAAAGTACCGACATACAGCACACGCACAGGGAATGCTCTGATAGAGGACAGGACCCCACTAGCCCTTTGGGGAGACAGAGGGAGAGTTTGCCAGCACACACCAGAGCGCTATATATATACAGGGATAACCTTATATAAGTGTTTTTCCCCTTATAGCTGCTGTATAGTTAATACTGCGCCTAATTTGTGCCCCCCTCTCTTTTTTAACCCTTTCTGTAGTGTAGTGACTGCAGGGGAGAGCCAGGGAGCTTCCCTCCAACGGAGCTGTGAGGGAAAATGGCGCCAGTGTGCTGAGGAGATAGGCTCCGCCCCCTTATCGGCGGCCTTATCTCCCGTTTTTTTATGTATTTTGGCAGGGGTTAAATGCATCCATATAGCCCAGGAGCTATATGTGATGCATTTTTTGCCATCCAAGGTGTTTATTATTGCGTCTCAGGGCGCCCCCCCCAGCGCCCTGCACCCTCAGTGACCGGAGTGTGAAGTGTGCTGAGAGCAATGACGCACAGCTGCAGTGCTGTGCGCTACCTTGTTGAAGACAGGACGTCTTCTGCCGCCGATTTTCCGGACCTCTTCTGCCTTCTGGCTCTGTAAGGGGGCCGGCGGCGCGGCTCTGGGACCCATCCAAGCTGGGCCTGTGATCGTCCCTCTGGAGCTAATGTCCAGTATCCTAAGAAGCCCAATCCACTCTGCACGCAGGTGAGTTCGCTTCTTCTCCCCTTAGTCCCTCGATGCAGTGAGCCTGTTGCCAGCAGGTCTCACTGAAAATAAAAAACCTAAACTAAAACTTTCACTAAGAAGCTCAGGAGAGCCCCTAGTGTGCACCCTTCTCGTTCGGGCACAGAGATCTAACTGAGGCTTGGAGGAGGGTCATAGGGGGAGGAGCCAGTGCACACCAGATAGTCCTAAAGCTTTCTTTAGATGTGCCCAGTCTCCTGCGGAGCCGCTATTCCCATGGTCCTTACGGAGTCCCCAGCATCCACTTAGGACGTTAGAGAAAATATATTTATTAGGTAATGATGACTGATGACGGACCTGCTGGACACTGTCAGCTCAGCAGCACCGCAGACTGCTACAGTAAGCTACTATACTATAGTAGTATGTACAAAGAAGAAAGAAAAAAAAAAACCACGGGTAGGTGGTATACAATTATGGATGGACTGCCGAGTGCCGACACAGAGGTAGCTACAGCCGTGGACTAACGTACTGTGTCTGCTGCTAATATAGACTGGATGATTGATAATGAGATGAAATCAATATATATATGTATGTATATATAATATCACTAGTACTGCAGCCTGACAGGTAGATAATATATTTATTAGGTAATGATGACTGATGACGGACCTGCTGGACACTGTCAGCTCAGCAGCACCGCAGACTGCTACAGTAAGCTACTATACTCTATAGTAGTATGTACAAAGAAGAAAGAAAAAAAAAAAAACCACGGGTAGGTGGTATACAATTATGGATGGACTGCCGAGTGCCGACACAGAGGTAGCTACAGCCGTGGACTAACGTACTGTGTCTGCTGCTAATATAGAGTCTAGACTGGATGATAAATTATTGATAATGAGATGAAATCAATATAATATCACTAGTACTGCAGCCGGACAGGTACTATATATATTTATTATGTAATGACTGATGACGGACCTGCTGGACACTGTCAGGTCAGCACTGCACCGCAGACTGCTACAGTAAGCTACTATAGTAGTATGTATAAAGAAGAATGAAAAAAAAAAAACCACGGGTAGGTGGTATACAATATTATATATATATATATATATATATATATATATATATATATATATATATTATATACAATTATATATATAAATATATTAAACTGGTGGTGATTGATTATTAAACTGGTGGTCACTTCAGGACAGGTCACGTTGCAACTTGCAACTAGTACTCCGAGGCCTAAGCAGACAATCACAAAATATATTATTATACTGGTGGTCAGTGTGGTCACAACAATGGCAGTGTGGCACTGACTCTGGCAGCAAAAGTGTGCACTGTACGTTATATGTACTCCTGAGTCCTGCTCTCAGACTCTAACTGCTCCCCACTGTCAGTGTCTCCCCCACAAGTCATATAATACACTTACAGTCACACTATCTAATCTATAAATATCACTTCAGCAAGTAGTATAGTAGTATACAGTAGTACTCCTCCTAATAATGCTCCCCGAAAATACTGTGTCTCTCTCTTCTCTAAACGGAGAGGACGCCAGCCACGTCCTCTCCCTATGACTCTCAATGCACGTGTGAAAATGGCGGCGACGCGCGGCTCCTTATATAGAATCCGAGTCTCGCGATAGAATCCGAGCCTCGCGAGAATCCGACAGCGTGATGATGACGTTCGGGCGCGCTCGGGTTAGCCGAGCAAGGCGGGAAGATCCGAGCCTGCTCGGACCCGTGTAAAAAACCTGAAGTTCGGGCGGGTTCGGATTCAGAGGAACCGAACCCGCTCATCTCTAATATATAACACATGTAATTGTGACAGGGAAGGTGGCCCCTCTCAGCTCTGGCCCCATAGCAGCTGCACTCCCTGCATCTATGGTAGCTACACCCCTGTATATAACACATGTAACTGTGACAGGTAAGGTGGCCCCTCTCAGCTTTGGCCCCATAGCAGCTGCACTCCCTGCACCTATGTTAGCTACACCCTGTATATAACACATGTAACTGTGACAGGGAAGGTGGCCCCTCTCAGCTCTGGCCCCATAGCAGCTGCACTCCCTGCACCTTTGGTAGCTACACCCTGTATATAACACATGTAACTGTGACAGGGAAGGTGGCCCCTCTCAGCTCTGGCCCCATAGCAGCTGCACTCCCTGCACCTATGGTAGCTACACCCTGTATATAACACATGTAACTGTGACAGGGAAGGTGGCCCCTCTCAGCTCTGGTCCCCATAGCAGCTGCACTCCCTGTACCTATGGTAGCTACACCCTATAAACAACACATGTAACTGTGACAGGGAAGGTGGCCACTCTCCGCTCTGGGCCCCATAGCAAATGCACTCCCTGCTCCTATGGTAGCTACACCCTGTATATAACACATGTAACTGTGACAGGGAAGGTGGCCCCTCTCAGCTCTGGTCCCCATAGGAGCTGCACTCCCTACACCTATGGTAGCTACACCCTGTATATAACACATGTAACTGTGACAGGGAAGGTGGTCCCTCTCAGCTCTGGGCCCCATAGCAGCTGCACTCCCTGCACCAAGGATAGCTACACCTTGTATATAACACATATAACTGTCACAGGAAAGGTGGCCCCTCTCAGCTCTGGCCCCATAGCAGCTGCACTCCCTGCACCTATGGTAGCGACACCATGTATATAACACATGTAACTGTGACCGGGAAGGTGGCCCCTTTCAGCTCTGGGCCCCATAGCAGCTGCACTCCCTGCACCTATGGTAGCTACACTCTGTATGTAACACATGTAACTGTGACAGGGAAGGTGGCCCCTCTCAGCTCTGGCCCCATAGCAGCTGCACTCCCTGCACCTATGGTAGCGACACCATGTATACAACACATGTAACTGTGACCGGGAAGGTGGCCCCTCTCAGCTCTGGGCCCCATAGCAGCTGCTCTCCCTGCACCTATGGTAGCTACACCCTGTATATAACACATGTAACTGTGACAGGGAAGGTGGCCCCTCTCAGCTCTGGGCCCCATAGCAGCTGCACTCCCTGCACCTATGGTAGCTACACCCTGTATATAACACATGTAACTGTGACAGGGAAGGTGGCCCCTCTCAGCTCTGGGCCCCATAGCAGCTGCACTCCCTGCACATATGGTGCTACACCCTGTATATAACACATGTAACTGTGACAGGGAAGGTGGCCCCTCTCAGCTCTGGGCCCCATAGCAGCTGCACTCCCTGCACCTATGGTAGCTACACTCTGTATATAACACATGTAACCGTGACAGGGAAGGTGGCCCCTCTCAGCTCTAGGCCCCATAGCAGCTGCACTCCCTGCACCTATGGTAGCTACACCCTGTATATAACACATGTAACTGTGACAGGGAAGGTGGCCCCTCTCAGCTCCGGGCCCCACAGCAGCTGCTCTCCCTGCACCTATGGTAGCTACACCCCTGTATGTAACACATGTAACTGTGACAGGGAAGGTGGCCCCTCTCAGCTCTGGGCCCCATAGCAGCTGCACTCCCTGCACCTATGGTAGCTACACCCTGTATATAACACATGTAACTGTGATAGGGAAGGTAGCCCCTCTCAGCTCTGGGCCCCATAGCAGCTGCACTCCCTGCACCTATGGTAGCTACACCTTGTATATAACACATATAACTGTGACAGGGAAGGTGGCCTCTCTCAGCTCTGTGCCCCATAGCAGCTGCACTCCCTGCACCTATGGTAGCTACACCCTGCATATAACACATGTAACTGTGACAGGGAAGGTGGCCCCTCTCAGCTCTGGACCCATAGTAGCTGCACTCCCTGCACCTATGGTAGCTACACCTTGTATATAACACATATAACTGTGATAGGGAAGGTGGCCCCTCTCGGCTTTGGGCCCAATAGCAGCTGCACTCCCTGCACCTATAGTAATTACACCCCTCTATATAACACATGTAACTGTGACAGGGAAGGTGGCCCCTCTCAGCTCTGGGCCCCATAGATGCACTCCCTGCACCTATGGTAGCTACACCCTGTATATAACACATGTAACTGTGACAGGGAAGGTGGCCCCTCTCAGCTCTGGGCCCCATAGCAGCTGCACTCCCTGCACCTATGGTAGCTACACCCTGTATATAACACATGTAACTGTGACAGGGAAGGTGGCCCCTCTCAGCTCTGGGCCCCATAGCAGCTGCACTCCCTGCACATATGGTGCTACACCCTGTATATAACACATGTAACTGTGACAGGGAAGGTGGCCCCTCTCAGCTCTGGGCCCCATAGCAGCTGCACTCCCTGCACCTATGGTAGCTACACTCTGTATATAACACATGTAACCGTGACAGGGAAGGTGGCCCCTCTCAGCTCTAGGCCCCATAGCAGCTGCACTCCCTGCACCTATGGTAGCTACACCCTGTATATAACACATGTAACTGTGACAGGGAAGGTGGCCCCTCTCAGCTCCGGGCCCCACAGCAGCTGCTCTCCCTGCACCTATGGTAGCTACACCCCTGTATGTAACACATGTAACTGTGACAGGGAAGGTGGCCCCTCTCAGCTCTGGGCCCCATAGCAGCTGCACTCCCTGCACCTATGGTAGCTACACCCTGTATATAACACATGTAACTGTGATAGGGAAGGTAGCCCCTCTCAGCTCTGGGCCCCATAGCAGCTGCACTCCCTGCACCTATGGTAGCTACACCTTGTATATAACACATATAACTGTGACAGGGAAGGTGGCCTCTCTCAGCTCTGTGCCCCATAGCAGCTGCACTCCCTGCACCTATGGTAGCTACACCCTGCATATAACACATGTAACTGTGACAGGGAAGGTGGCCCCTCTCAGCTCTGGACCCATAGTAGCTGCACTCCCTGCACCTATGGTAGCTACACCTTGTATATAACACATATAACTGTGATAGGGAAGGTGGCCCCTCTCGGCTTTGGGCCCAATAGCAGCTGCACTCCCTGCACCTATAGTTATTACACCCCTCTATATAACACATGTAACTGTGACAGGGAAGGTGGCCCCTCTCAGCTCTGGGCCCCATAGATGCACTCCCTGCACCTATGGTAGCTACACCCTGTATATAACACATGTAACTGTGATAGGGAAGGTTGGCCCTCTCTGCTTTTGGCCCAACAGCAGCTGCACTCCCTGCACCTATGTTAGCTACACCCTGTATATATCACATGTAACTGTGACAGGGAAGGTGGCCCCTCTCAGCTCTGGCCCCATAGCAGCTACTCTCCCTGCACCTATGGTAGCTACACCCTGTATATAACTAGAGATGAGCGGGTTCGGTTTCTCTGAAACCGAACCCGCACGAACTTCATGTTTTTTTTACGGGTCCGAGCAGACTCGGATCCTCCCGCCTTGCTCGGTTAACCCGAGCGCGCCCGAACGTCATCATGACGCTGTCGGATTCTCGCGAGACTCGGATTCTATATAAGGAGCCGCGCGTCGCCGCCATTTTCACACGTGCATTGAGATTGATAGGGAGAGGACGTGGCTGGCGTCCTCTCCATTAGAAATTAGATTAGAAGAGAGAGAGAGATTGTGCAGAGTCAGACAGAGTTTACCACAGTGACCAGTGCAGTTGTTGTTAGTTAACTTTTATTTATTTTAATATAATATATCCGTTCTCTGCTATATCCGTTCTCTGCCTGAAAAAAAACGATACACAGCAGCAGCCAGTCACACAGTGTGACTCAGTCTGTGTGCACTCAGCTCAGCCCAGTGTGCTGCACATCAATGTATAAAAGGCAAAGCTTATAATAATTGTGGGGGAGACTGGGGAGCACTGCAGGTTGTTATAGCAGGAGCCCCCAGGAGTACATAATATTATATTAATTTAAAATTAAACAGTGCACACTTTTGCTGCAGGAGTGCCACTGCCAGTGTGACTAGTGGTGACCAGTGCCTGACCACCAGTATAGTAGTATATTGTTGTATGTATTGTATACTATCTCTTTATCAACCAGTCTATATTAGCAGCAGACACAGTACAGTGCGGTAGTTCACGGCTGTGGCTACCTCTGTGTCGGCAGTCGGAACTCGGCAGGCAGTCCGTCCATCCATAATTGTATTACAATATATACCACCTAACCGTGGTATTTTTTTTTCTTTCTTTATACCGTCGTCATAGTGTCATACTAGTTGTTACGAGTATACTACTATCTCTTTATCAACCAGTGTACAGTGCGGTAGTTCACGGCTGTGGCTACCTCTGTGTCGGCAGTCGGCAGGCAGTCCGTCCATCCATAATTGTATTATTATTATAATATATACCACCTAACCGTGGTTTTTTTTTCATTCTTTATACCGTCATAGTGTCATACTAGTTGTTACGAGTATACTACTATCTCTTTATCAACCAGTGTACAGTGCGGTAGTTCACGGCTGTGGCTACCTCTGTGTCGGCAGTCGGCAGGCAGTCCGTCCATCCATAATTGTATTATTATTATAATATATACCACCTAACCGTGGTTTTTTTTTCATTCTTTATACCGTCGTCATAGTGTCATACTAGTTGTTACGAGTATACTACTATCTCTTTATCAACCAGTGTACAGTGCGGTAGTTCACGGCTGTGGCTACCTCTGTGTCGGCAGTCGGCAGGCAGTCCGTCCATCCATAATTGTATTATTATTATAATATATACCACCAAACCGTGGTTTTTTTTTCATTCTTTATACCGTCGTCATAGTGTCATACTAGTTGTTACGAGTATACTACTATCTCTTTATCAACCAGTGTACAGTGCGGTAGTTCACGGCTGTGGCTACCTCTGTGTCGGCACTCGGCAGGCAGTCCGTCCATCCATAATTGTATTATTATTATAATATATACCACCTAACTGTGGTATTTTTTTTTCTTTCTTTATACCGTCGTCATAGTGTCATACTAGTTGTTACGAGTATACTACTATCTCTTTATCAACCAGTGTACAGTGCGGTAGTTCACGGCTGTGGCTACCTCTGTGTCGGCAGTCGGCAGGCAGTCCGTCCATCCATAATTGTATTATTATTATAATATATACCACCTAACTGTGGTATTTTTTTTTCTTTCTTTATACCGTCGTCATAGTGTCATACTAGTTGTTACGAGTATACTACTATCTCTTTATCAACCAGTGTACAGTGCGGTAGTTCACGGCTGTGGCTACCTCTGTGTCGGCAGTCGGCAGGCAGTCCGTCCATCCATAATTGTATTATTATTATAATATATACCACCTAACCGTGGTTTTTTTTTTCATTCTTTATACCGTCGTCATAGTGTCATACTAGTTGTTACGAGTATACTACTATCTCTTTATCAACCAGTGTACAGTGCGGTAGTTCACGGCTGTGGCTACCTCTGTGTCGGCAGTCGGCAGGCAGTCCGTCCATCCATAATTGTATTATTATTATAATATATACCACCTAACTGTGGTATTTTTTTTTCTTTCTTTATACCGTCGTCATAGTGTCATACTAGTTGTTACGAGTATACTACTATCTCTTTATCAACCAGTGTACAGTGCGGTAGTTCACGGCTGTGGCTACCTCTGTGTCGGCAGTCGGCAGGCAGTCCGTCCATCCATAATTGTATTATTATTATAATATATACCACCTAACCGTGGTATTTTTTCTTTCTTTCTTTATACCGTCGTCATAGTGTCATACTAGTTGTTACGAGTATACTACTATCTCTTTATCAACCAGTGTACAGTGCGGTAGTTCACGGCTGTGGCTACCTCTGTGTCGGCACTCGGCAGGCAGTCCGTCCATCCATAATTGTATTATTATTATAATATATACCACCTAACCGTGGTTTTTTTTTCATTCTTTATACCGTCGTCATAGTGTCATACTAGTTGTTACGAGTATACTACTATCTCTTTATCAACCAGTGTACAGTGCGGTAGTTCACGGCTGTGGCTACCTCTGTGTCGGCAGTCGGCAGGCAGTCCGTCCATCCATAATTGTATTATTATTATAATATATACCACCTAACTGTGGTATTTTTTTTTCTTTCTTTATACCGTCGTCATAGTGTCATACTAGTTGTTACGAGTATACTACTATCTCTTTATCAACCAGTGTACAGTGCGGTAGTTCACGGCTGTGGCTACCTCTGTGTCGGCAGTCGGCAGGCAGTCCGTCCATCCATAATTGTATTATTATTATAATATATACCACCTAACCGTGGTTTTTTTATACCACCTAACCGTGGCAGTCCGTCCATAATTGTATACTAGTATCCAATCCATCCATCTCCATTGTTTACCTGAGGTGCCTTTTAGTTCTGCCTATAAAATATGGAGAACAAAAAAGTTGAGGTTCCAAAATTAGGGAAAGATCAAGATCCACTTCCACCTCGTGCTGAAGCTGCTGCCACTAGTCATGGCCGAGACGATGAAATGCCAGCAACGTCGTCTGCCAAGGCCGATGCCCAATGTCATAGTACAGAGCATGTCAAATCCAAAACACCAAATATCAGAAAAAAAAGGACTCCAAAACCTAAAATAAAATTGTCGGAGGAGAAGCGTAAACTTGCCAATATGCCATTTACCACACGGAGTGGCAAGGAACGGCTGAGGCCCTGGCCTATGTTCATGGCTAGTGGTTCAGCTTCACATGAGGATGGAAGCACTCAGCCTCTCGCTAGAAAACTGAAAAGACTCAAGCTGGCAAAAGCACCGCAAAGAACTGTGCGTTCTTTGAAATCCCAAATCCACAAGGAGAGTCCAATTGTGTCGTTTGCGATGCCTGACCTTCCCAACACTGGACGTGAAGAGCATGCGCCTTCCACTATTTGCATGCCCCCTGCAAGTGCTGGAAGGAGCACCCGCAGTCCAGTTCCTGATAGTCAGATTGAAGATGTCAGTGTTGAAGTACACCAGGATGAGGAGGATATGGGTGTTGCTGGCGCTGGGGAGGAAATTGACCAGGAGGATTCTGATGGTGAGGTGGTTTGTTTAAGTCAGGCACCCGGGGAGACACCTGTTGTCCGTGGGAGGAATATGGCCGTTGACATGCCAGGTGAAAATACCAAAAAAATCAGCTCTTCGGTGTGGAGGTATTTCACCAGAAATGCGGACAACAGGTGTCAAGCCGTGTGTTCCCTTTGTCAAGCTGTAATAAGTAGGGGTAAGGACGTTAACCACCTCGGAACATCCTCCCTTATACGTCACCTGCAGCGCATTCATAATAAGTCAGTGACAAGTTCAAAAACTTTGGGTGACAGCGGAAGCAGTCCACTGACCAGTAAATCCCTTCCTCTTGTAACCAAGCTCACGCAAACCACCCCACCAACTCCCTCAGTGTCAATTTCCTCCTTCCCCAGGAATGCCAATAGTCCTGCAGGCCATGTCACTGGCAAGTCTGACGAGTCCTCTCCTGCCTGTGATTCCTCCGATGCATCCTTGCGTGTAACGCCTACTGCTGCTGGCGCTGCTGTTGTTGCCGCTGGGAGTCGATGGTCATCCCAGAGGGGAAGTCGTAAGCCCACTTGTACTACTTCCAGTAAGCAATTGACTGTTCAACAGTCCTTTGCGAGGAAGATGAAATATCACAGCAGTCATCCTACTGCAAAGCGGATAACTGAGTCCTTGACAACTATGTTGGTGTTAGACGTGCGTCCGGTATCCGCCGTTAGTTCACAGGGAACTAGACAATTTATTGAGGCAGTGTGCCCCCGTTACCAAATACCATCTAGGTTCCACTTCTCTAGGCAGGCGATACCGAGAATGTACACGGACGTCAGAAAAAGACTCACCAGTGTCCTAAAAAATGCAGTTGTACCCAATGTCCACTTAACCACGGACATGTGGACAAGTGGAGCAGGGCAGGGTCAGGACTATATGACTGTGACAGCCCACTGGGTAGATGTATGGACTCCCGCCGCAAGAACAGCAGCGGCGGCACCAGTAGCAGCATCTCGCAAACGCCAACTCTTTCCTAGGCAGGCTACGCTTTGTATCACCGCTTTCCAGAATACGCACACAGCTGAAAACCTCTTACGGCAACTGAGGAAGATCATCGCGGAATGGCTTACCCCAATTGGACTCTCCTGTGGATTTGTGGCATCGGACAACGCCAGCAATATTGTGTGTGCATTAAATATGGGCAAATTCCAGCACGTCCCATGTTTTGCACATACCTTGAATTTGGTGGTGCAGAATTTTTTAAAAAACGACAGGGGCGTGCAAGAGATGCTGTCGGTGGCCAGAAAAATTGCGGGACACTTTCGGCGTACAGGCACCACGTACAGAAGACTGGAGCACCACCAAAAACTACTGAACCTGCCCTGCCATCATCTGAAGCAAGAAGTGGTAACGAGGTGGAATTCAACCCTCTATATGCTTCAGAGGTTGGAGGAGCAGCAAAAGGCCATTCAAGCCTATACAATTGAGCACGATATAGGAGATGGAATGCACCTGTCTCAAGTGCAGTGGAGAATGATTTCAACGTTGTGCAAGGTTCTGATGCCCTTTGAACTTGCCACACGTGAAGTCAGTTCAGACACTGCCAGCCTGAGTCAGGTCATTCCCCTCATCAGGCTTTTGCAGAAGAAGCTGGAGGCATTGAAGAAGGAGCTAACACGGAGCGATTCCGCTAGGCATGTGGGACTTGTGGATGCAGCCCTTAATTCGCTTAACAAGGATTCACGGGTGGTCAATCTGTTGAAATCAGAGCACTACATTTTGGCCACCGTGCTCGATCCTAGATTTAAAGCCTACCTTGGATCTCTCTTTCCGGCAGACACAGGTCTGCTGGGGTTGAAAGACCTGCTGGTGACAAAATTGTCAAGTCAAGCGGAACGCGACCTGTCAACATCTCCTCCTTCACATTCTCCCGCAACTGGGGGTGCGAGGAAAAGGCTCAGAATTCCGAGCCCACCCGCTGGCGGTGATGCAGGGCAGTCTGGAGCGACTGCTGATGCTGACATCTGGTCCGGACTGAAGGACCTGACAACGATTACGGACATGTCGTCTACTGTCACTGCATATGATTCTCTCAACATTGATAGAATGGTGGAGGATTATATGAGTGACCGCATCCAAGTAGGCACGTCACACAGTCCGTACTTATACTGGCAGGAAAAAGAGGCAATTTGGAGGCCCTTGCACAAACTGGCTTTATTCTACCTAAGTTGCCCTCCCACAAGTGTGTACTCCGAAAGAGTGTTTAGTGCCGCCGCTCACCTTGTCAGCAATCGGCGTACGAGGTTACATCCAGAAAATGTGGAGAAGATGATGTTCATTAAAATGAATTATAATCAATTCCTCCGCGGAGACATTGACCAGCAGCAATTGCCTCCACAAAGTACACAGGGAGCTGAGATGGTGGATTCCAGTGGGGACGAATTGATAATCTGTGAGGAGGGGGATGTACACGGTGATATATCGGAGGGTGAAGATGAGGTGGACATCTTGCCTCTGTAGAGCCAGTTTGTGCAAGGAGAGATTAATTGCTTCTTTTTTGGGGGGGGTCCAAACCAACCCGTCATATCAGTCACAGTCGTGTGGCAGACCCTGTCACTGAAATGATGGGTTGGTTAAAGTGTGCATGTCCTGTTTTGTTTATACAACATAAGGGTGGGTGGGAGGGCCCAAGGATAATTCCATCTTGCACCTCTTTTTTCTTTTCTTTTTCTTTGCATCATGTGCTGATTGGGGAGGGTTTTTTGGAAGGGACATCCTGCGTGACACTGCAGTGCCACTCCTAGATGGGCCCGGTGTTTGTGTCGGCCACTAGGGTCGCTTATCTTTCTCACACAGTCAGCTACCTCATTGCGCCTCTTTTTTTCTTTGCGTCATGTGCTGTTTGGGGAGGGTTTTTTGGAAGGGACATCCTGCGTGACACTGCAGTGCCACTCCTAGATGGGCCCGGTGTTTGTGTCGGCCACTAGGGTCGCTTATCTTACTCACACAGCGACCTCGGTGCAAATTTTAGGACTAAAAATAATATTGTGAGGTGTGATGTGTTCAGAATAGGCTGAAAATGAGTGTAAATTATGTTTTTTGAGGTTAATAATACTTTGGGATCAAAATTACCCCCAAATTCTATGATTTAAGCTGTTTTTTAGGGTTTTTTGAAAAAAACACCCGAATCCAAAACACACCCGAATCCGACAAAAAAAATTCGGTGAGGTTTTGCCAAAACGCGGTCGAACCCAAAACACGGCCGCGGAACCGAACCCAAAACCAAAACACAAAACCCGAAAAATTTCAGGCGCTCATCTCTATATATAACACATGTAACTGTGACAGGGAAGGTGGACCCTCTCAGCTTTTGGCCAATAGCAGCTGCACTCCCTGCAACTATGGTAGCTACACCCTCTATATGACACATGTAACTGTGACAGGGAAGGTGGCCTCTCTCAGCTCTGGGACCCATAGCAGCTGCATCCCCTGCACCTATGGTAGCTACACCCCTGTATGTAGCACATGTAACTGTGACAGGGAAGGTGGCCCCTCTCAGCTCTGGCCCCATAGCAGCTGCACTCCCTGCACCTATGGTAGCTACACCCTGTATATAACACATGTAACTGTGACAGGGAAGGTGGCCCCTCTCAGCTCTGGCCCTATAGCAGCTGCACTCCCTGCACCTATGTAACTACACCCTGTATATAACACATGTAACTGTGACAGGGAAAGTGGCCCATCTCAGCTCTGGGCCCCATAGCAGCTGCTCTCCCTGCACCTATGGTAGCTACACCTTGTATATAACACATATAACTGTCACAGGAAAGGTGGCCCCTCTCAGCTCTGGGCCCCATAGCAGCTGCACTCCCTGCACCTATGGTAGCTACACCCTGTATGTAACACAGGTAACTGTGACAGGGAAGGTGGCCCTTCTCAGCTCTGGCCCCATAGCAGCTGCACTCCCTGCACCTATGGTAGCGACACCATGTATATAACACATGTAACTGTGACCGGGAAGGTGGCCTCTTTCAGCTCTGGGCCCCATAGCAGCTGCACTCCCTGCACCTATGGTAGCTACACTCTGTATGTAACACATGTAACTGTGACAGGGAAGGTGGCCCCTCTTAGCTCTGTCCCATAGCAGCTGCACTCCCTGCACCTATGGTAGCGACACCATGTATACAACACATGTAACTGTGACCGGGAAGGTGGCCCCTCTCAGCTCTGGGCCCCATAGCAGCTGCTCTCCCTGCACCTATGGTAGCTATACCTTGTATATAACATATATAACTGTGACAGGAAAGGTGGCCCCTCTCAGCTCTGTCCCCATAGCAGCTGCAATCCCTGCACCTATGGTAGCTACACCCTGTATATAACACATGTAACTGTGACAGGGAAGGTAGCCCCTCTCAGCTCTGGGCCCCATAGCAGCTGCACTCCCTGCACCTATGGTAGCTACACCCTGTATATAACACATGTAACTGTGACAGGGAAGGTGGCCCCTCTCAGCTCTGGGCCCCATAGCAGCTGCACTCCCTGCACATATGGTGCTACACCCTGTATATAACACATGTAACTGTGACAGGGAAGGTGGCCCCTCTCAGCTCTGGGCCCCATTGCAGCTGCACTCCCTGCACCTATGGTAGCTACACTCTGTATATAACACATGTAACCGTGACAGGGAAGGTGGCCCCTCTCAGCTCTGACCCCATAGCAGCTGCACTCCCTGCACCTATGGTAGCTACACCCTGTATATAACACATGTAACTGTGACAGGGAAGGTGGCCCCTCTCAGCTCTGGTCCCCATAGCAGCTGCACTCCCTGCACCTATGGTAGCTACACCCTGTATATAACACATGTAACTGTGACAGGGAAGGTGGCCCCTCTCAGCTCTGGGCCCCACAGCAGCTGCTCTCCCTGCACCTATGGTAGCTACACCCCTGTATGTAACACATGTAACTGTGACAGGGAAGGTGGCCCCTCTCAGCTCTGGCCCCATAGCAGCTGCACTCCCTGCACCTATGGTAGCTACACCCTGTATATAACACATGTAACTGTGACAGGGAAGGTGGCCCCTCTCAGCTCTGGGCCCCATAGCAGCTGCAATCCCTTCACCTATGGTAGCTACACCCTGCATATAACACATGTAACTGTGACAGGGAAGGTGGCCCCTCTCAGCTCTGGCCCCATAGTAGCTGCACTCCCTGCACCTATGGTAGCTACACCTTGTATATAACGCATATAACTGTGACAGGGAAGGTGGCCCCTCTCGGCTTTGGGCCCAATGGCAGCTGCACTCCCTGCACCTATAGTAATTACACCCCTCTATATAACACATGTAACTGTGACAGGGAAGGTGGCCCCTCTCAGCTCTGGGCCCCATAGCTGCACTCCCTGCACCTATGGTAGCTACACCCTGTATATAACACATGTAACTGTGATAGGGAAGGTTGGCCCTCTCAGCTTTTGGCCCAATAGCAGCTGCACCCCCTGCACCTATGTTAGCTACACCCTGTATATAACACATGTAACTGTGACAGGGAAGGTGGCCCCTCTCAGCTCTGGCCCCATAGCAGCTACTCTCCCTGCACCTATGGTAGCTTCACCCCTGTATATAACACATGTAACTGTGACAGGGAAGGTGGACCCTCTCAGCTTTTGGCCAATAGCAGCTGCACTCCCTGCAACTATGGTAGCTACACCCTCTCTATGACACATGTAACTGTGACAGGGAAGGTGGCCTCTCTCAGCTCTGGGCCCCATAGCAGCTGCATCCCCTGCACCTATGGTAGCTACACCCATGTATGTAGCACATGTAACTGTGACAGGGAAGGTGGCCCCTCTCAGCTCTGGCCCCATAGCAGCTGCACTCCCTGCACCTATGGTAGCTACACCCTGTATATAACACATGTAACTGTGACAGGGAAGGTGGCCCCTCTCAGCTCTGGCCCTATAGCAGCTGCACTCCCTGCACCTATGTAACTACACCCTGTATATAACACATGTAACTGTGACAGGGAAAGTGGCCCATCTCAGCTCTGGGCCCCATAGCAGCTGCTCTCCCTGCACCTATGGTAGCTACACCTTGTATATAACACATATAACTGTCACAGGAAAGGTGGCCCCTCTCAGCTCTGGGCCCCATAGCAGCTGCACTCCCTGCACCTATGGTAGCTACACCCTGTATGTAACACAGGTAACTGTGACAGGGAAGGTGACCCTTCTCAGCTCTGGCCCCATAGCAGCTGCACTCCCTGCACCTATGGTAGCGACACCATGTATATAACACATGTAACTGTGACCGGGAAGGTGGCCCCTTTCAGCTCTGGGCCCCATAGCAGCTGCACTCCCTGCACCTATGGTAGCTACACTCTGTATGTAACACATGTAACTGTGACAGAGAAGGTGGCCCCTCTCAGCTCTGTCCCATAGCAGCTGCACTCCCTGCACCTATGGTAGCGACACCATGTATACAACACATGTAACTGTGACCGGGAAGGTGGCCCCTCTCAGCTCTGGGCCCATAGCAGCTGGACTCCCTACACCTATTAAAGCTACACCCTGTATATAACACATGTAACTGTGACAGGGAAGGTGGCCCCTCTCAGCTCTGGGCCCCATAGCAGCTGCACTCCCTGCTCTTATGGTAGCTACACCCTGTATATAACACATGTAACTGTGACTGGGAAGGTGGCCCCTCTCAGCTCTGGGCCCCATAGAAGCTGCACCCCCTGCAACTATGGTAGCTACACCCTGTATATAACACATGTAACTGTGACAGGGAAGGTGGCCCCTCTCAGCTCTGGCCCCATAGCAGCTGCACTCCCTGCACCTATGGTAGCTACACCCTGTATATAACACATGTAACTGTGACAGGAAAGGTGGCCCCTCTCAGCACTGGCCCCATAGCAGCTACACTCCCTGCACCTATGGTATCTCCACCCTGTATATAACACATGTAACTGTGACAGGGAAGGTGGCCCCTCTCAGCTCTGGTCCCCATAGCAGCTGCACTCTCTGCACCTATGGTAGCTACACCCTGTATATAACACATGTAATTGTGACAGGGAAGGTGGCCCCTCTCAGCTCTGGCCCCATAGCAGCTGCACTCCCTGCACCTATGGTAGCTACACCCTGTATATAACACATGTAACTGTGACAGGGAAGGTGGCCCCTTCAGCTCTGGCCCCATAGCAGCTGCACTCCCTGCACCTATGGTAGCTACACCCTGTATATAACACATGTAACTGTGACAGGAAAGGTGGCCCCTCTCAGCACTGGCCCCATAGCAGCTACACTCCCTGCACCTATGGTATCTCCACCCTGTATATAACACATGTAACTGTGACAGGGAAGGTGGCCCCTCTCAGCTCTGGTCCCCATAGCAGCTGCACTCTCTGCACCTATGGTAGCTACACCCTGTATATAACACATGTAACTGTGACAGGGAAGGTGGCCCCTCTCAGCTCTGGCCCCATAGCAGCTGCACTCCCTGCACCTATGGTAGCTACACCCTGTATATAACACATGTAACTGTGACAGGGAAGGTGGCCCCTCTCAGCTCTGGCCCCATAGCAGCTGCACTCCCTGCACCTTTAGTAGCTACACCCTGTATATAACACATGTTCCTGTGACAGGGAAGGTGGCCCCTCTCAGCTCTGGCCCCATAGCAGCTGCACTCCCTGCACCTATGGTAGCTACACCCTGTATATAACACATGTAACTGTGACAGGGAAAGTGACCCAACTCAGCTCTGGGCCCCATAGCAGCTGCACTCCCTGTACCTATGGTAGCTACACCCTATAAACAACACATGTAACTGTGACAGGGAAGGTGGCCACTCTCCGCTCTGGGCCCCATAGCAAATGCACTCCCTGCTCCTATGGTAGCTACACCCTGTATATAACACATGTAACTGTGACAGGGAAGGTGGCACCTCTCAGCTCTGGTCCCCATAGGAGCTGCACTACCTGCACCTATGGTAGCTACACCCTGTATATAACACATGTAACTGTGACAGGGAAGGTGGCCTCTCTCAGCTCTGGGCCCCATAGCAGCTGCACTCCCTGCTCTTATGGTAGCTACACCCTGTATATAACACATGTAACTGTGACTGGGAAGGTGGCCCCTCTCAGCTCTGGGCCCCATAGAAGCTGCACCCCCTGCAACTATGGTAGCTACACCCTGTATATAACACATGTAACTGTGACAGGGAAGGTGGCCCCTCTCAGCTCTGGCCCCATAGCAGCTGCACTCCCTGCACCTATGGTAGCTACACCCTGTATATAACACATGTAACTGTGACAGGAAAGGTGGCCCTTCTCAGCACTGGCCCCATAGCAGCTACACTCCCTGCACCTATGGTATCTCCACCCTGTATATAACACATGTAACTGTGACAGGGAAGGTGGCCCCTCTCAGCTCTGGTCCCCATAGCAGCTGCACTCTCTGCACCTATGGTAGCTACACCCTGTATATAACACATGTAACTGTGATAGGGAGGGTGGCCCCTCTCAGCTCTGGGCCCCATAGCAGCTGCACTCCCTGCACCTATGGGAGCTACATCCTTTATATAACACATGTAATTGTGACAGGGAAGGTGGCCCCTCTCAGCTCTGGCCCCATTGCAGCTGCACTCCCTGCATCTATGGTAGCTACACCCTGCATATAACACATGTAACTGTGACAGGGAAGGTGGCCCCTCTCAGCTCTGGGCCCCATAGCAGCTGCACTCCCTGCTCCTATGGTAGCTACACCCCTGTATATAACACATGTAACTGTGACAGGGAAGGTGGCACCTCTCAGCTCTGGTCCCCATAGGAGCTGCACTACCTGCACCTATGGTAGCTACACCCTGTATATAACACATGTAACTGTGACAGGGAAGGTGGCCCCTCTCAGCTCTGGTCCCCATAGCAGCTGCACTCTCTGCACCTATAGTAATTACACCCCTCTATATAACACATGTAACTGTGACAGGGAAGGTGGCCCCTCTCAGCTCTGGGCCCCATAGCTGCACTCTCTGCACCTATGGTAGCTACACCCTGTATATAACACATGTAACTGTGACAGGGAAGGTTGGCCCTCTCAGCTTTTGGCCCAATAGCAGCTGCACCTCCTGCACCTATGTTAGCTACACCCTGTATATAACACATGTAACTGTGACAGGGAGGGTGGCCCCTCTCAGCTCTGGCCCTATAGCAGCTGCACTCCCTGCACCTATGTAACTACACCCTGTATATAACACATGTAACTGTGACAGGGAAAGTGGCCAATCTCAGATCTGGGCCCCATAGCAGCTGCTCTCCCTGCACCTATGGTAGCTACACCCTGTATATAACACATGTAACTGTGACAGGTATGGTTGCCCCTCTCAGCTCTGGCCCCTTAGCAGCTACTCTCCCTGCACCTATGGTAGCTTCACCCCTGTATATAACACATATAACTGTGACAGGGAAGGTGGACCCTCTCAGCTCTTGGCCCATAGCAGCTGCACTCCCTGCAACTATGGTAGCTACACCCTGTATATGACACATGTAACTGTGACAGGGAAGGTGGCCCCTCTCAGCTCTTGCCCTATAGCAGCTGCACTCCCTGCACCTATGTAACTACACCCTGTATATAACACATGTAACTGTGACAGGGAAAGTGGCCCATCTCAGATCTGGGCCCCATAGCAGCTGCTCTCCCTGCACCTATGGTAGCTACACCCTGTATATAACACATGTAACTGTGACAGGGAAGGTGGCCCCTCTCAGCTCTGGTCCCCATAGCAGCTGCACTCTGCACCTATGGTACCTACACCCTGTATATAACACATGTAACTGTGATAGGGAGGGTGGCCCCTCTCAGCTCTGGGCCCCATAGCAGCTGCTCTCCCTGCACCTATGGGAGCTACATCCTATATATAACACATGTAATTGTGACAGGGAAGGTGGCCCCTCTCAGCTCTGGCCCCATAGCAGCTGCACTCCCTGCATCTATGGTAGCTACACCCTGCATATAACACATGTAACTGTGACAGGGAAGGTGGCCCCTCTCAGCTCTGGGCCCCATAGCAGCTGGACTCCCTGCACCTATTATAGCTACACCCTGTATATAACACATGTAACTGTGACAGGGAAGGTGGCCTATCTCAGCTCTGGGCCCCATAGCAGCTGCACTCCCTGCTCCTATGGTAGCTACACCCTGTATATAACACATGTAACTGTGACTGGGAAGGTGGCCCCTCTCAGCTCTGGGCCCCATAGAAGCTGCACCCCCTGCAACTATGGTAGCTACACCCTGTATATAACACATGTAACTGTGACAGGGAAGGTGGCCCCTCTCAGCTCTGGCCCCATAGCAGCTGCACTCCCTGCATCTATGGTAGCTACACCCTGCATATAACACATGTAACTGTGACAGGGAAGGTGGCCCCTCTCAGCTCTGGGCACCATAGCAGCTGGACTCCCTGCACCTATTATAGCTACACCCTGTATATAACACATGTAACTGTGACAGGGAAGGTGGCCTCTCTCAGCTCTGGGCCCCATAGCAGCTGCACTCCCTGCTCTTATGGTAGCTACACCCTGTATATAACACATGTAACTGTGACTGGGAAGGTGGCCCCTCTCAGCTCTGGGCCCCATAGAAGCTGCACCCCCTGCAACTATGGTAGCTACACCCTGTATATAACACATGTAACTGTGACAGGGAAGGTGGCCCCTCTCAGCTCTGGCCCCATAGCAGCTGCACTCCCTGCACCTATGGTAGCTACACCCTGTATATAACACATGTAACTGTGACAGGAAAGGTGGCCCCTCTTAGCACTGGCCCCATAGCAGCTACACTCCCTGCACCTATGGTATCTCCACCCTGTATATAACACATGTAACTGTGACAGGGAAGGTGGCCCCTCTCAGCTCTGGTCCCCATAGCAGCTGCACTCTCTGCACCTATGGTAGCTACACCCTGTATATAACACATGTAACTGTGATAGGGAGGGTGGCCCCTCTCAGCTCTGGGTCCCATAGCAGCTGCACTCCCTGCACCTATGGGAGCTACATCCTATATATAACACATGTAATTGTGACAGGGAAGGTGGCCCCTCTCAGCTCTGGCCCCATTGCAGCTGCACTCCCTGCATCTATGGTAGCTACACCCTGCATATAACACATGTAACTGTGACAGGGAAGGTGGCCCCTCTCAGCTCTGGGCCCCATAGCAGCTGCACTCCCTGCTCCTATGGTAGCTACACCCTGTATATAACACATGTAACTGTGACAGGGAAGGTGGCCCCTCTCAGCTCTGGCCCTATAGCAGCTGCACTCCCTGCACCTATGTAACTACACCCTGTATATAACACATGTAACTGTGACAGGGAAAGTGGCCAATCTCAGCTCTGGGCCCCATAGCAGCTGCTCTCCCTGCACCTATGGTAGCTACACCCTGTGTATAACACATGTAACTGTGACAGGGAAGGTGGCCCCTCTCAGCTCTGGCCCTATAGCAGCTGCACTCCCTGCACCTATGTAGCTACACCCTGTATATAACACATGTAACTGTGACAGGGAAGGTGGCCCCTCTCCGCTCTGGGCCCCATAGCAGCTGCACTCCCTGCTCCTATGGTAGCTACACCCTGTATATAACACATGTAACTGTGACAGGGAAGGTGGCCCCTCTCAGCTCTGGTCCCCATAGGAGCTGCACTACCTGCACCTATGGTAGCTACACCCTGTATATAACACATGTAACTGTGACAGGGAAGGTGGGTCCCTCTCAGCTCTGGGCCCCATAGCAGCTGCACTCCCTGCACCTATGGTAGCTACACCCTGTATATAACACATGTAACTGTGACAGGGAAGGTGGCCCCTCTCAGCTCTGGCCCCATAGCAGCTGCACTCTCTGCACCTATGGTAGCTACACCCTGTATATAACACATGTAACTGTGATAGGGAGGGTGGCCCCTCTCAGCTCTGGGCCCCATAGCAGCTGCACTCACTGCACCTATGGGAGCTACATCCTATATATAACACATGTAATTGTGACAGGGAAGGTGGCCCCTCTCAGCTCTGGCCCCATAGCAGCTGCACTCCCTGCACCTTTAGTAGCTACACCCTGTATATAACACATGTAACTGTGACAGGGAAGATGGCCCCTCTCAGCTCTGGCCCCATAGCAGCTGCACTCCCTGCACCTATGGTAGCTACACCCTGTATATAACACATGTAACTGTGACAGGGAAGGTGGCCCCTCTCAGCTCTGGCCCCATAGCAGCTGCACTCCCTGCACCTTTAGTAGCTACATCCTGTATATAACACATGTAACTGTGACAGGGAAGGTGGCCCCTCTCAGCTCTGGCCCCATAGCAGCTGCACTCCCTGCACCTATGGTAGCTACACCCTGCATATAACACATGTAACTGTGACAGGGAAAGTGGCCCAACTCTGCTCTGGGCCCCATAGCAGCTGCACTCCCTGTACCTATGGTAGCTACACCCTATAAACAACACATGTAACTGTGACAGGGAAGGTGGCCCCTCTCCGCTCTGGGCCCCATAGCAGCTGCACTACCTGCACCTATGGTAGCTACACCCTGTATATAACACATGTAACTGTGACAGGGAAGGTGGCCCCTCTCAGCTCTGGTCCCCATAGCAGCTGCACTCTCTGCACCTATAGTAATTACACCCCTCTATATAACACATGTAACTGTGACACGGAAGGTGGCCCCTCTCAGCTCTGGTCCCCATAGGAGCTGCACTACCTGCACCTATGGTAGCTACACCCTGTATATAACACATGTAACTGTGACAGGGAAGGTGGCCCCTCTCAGCTCTGGTCCCCATAGCAGCTGCACTCTCTGCACCTATAGTAATTACACCCCTCTATATAACACATGTAACTGTGACAGGGAAGGTGGCCCCTTTCAGCTCTGGGCCCCATAGCTGCACTCCCTGCACCTATGGTAGCTACACCCTGTATATAACACATGTAACTGTGACAGGGAAGGTTGGCCCTCTCAGCTTTTGGCCCAATAGCAGCTGCACCCCCTGCACCTATGTTAGCTACACCCTGTATATAACACATGTAACTGTGACAGGGAGGGTGGCCCCTCTCAGCTCTGGCCCTATAGCAGCTGCACTCCCTGCACCTATGTAACTGCACCCTGTATATAACACATGTAACTGTGACAGGGAAAGTGGCCCATCTCAGATCTGGGCCCCATAGCAGCTGCTCTCCCTGCACCTATGGTAGCTACACCCTGTATATAACACATGTAACTGTGACAGGGAGGGTGGCCCCTCTCAGCTCTGGCCCTATAGCAGCTGCACTCCCTGCACCTATGTAACTACACCCTGTATATAACACATGTAACTGTGACAGGGAAAGTGGCCCATCTCAGCTCTGGGCCCCATAGCAGCTGCTCTCCCTGCACCTATGGTAGCTACACCCTGTGTATAACACATGTAACTGTGACATAACACATGTAACTGTGACAGGAAAGGTGGCCCCTCTCAGCTCTGGCCCCATAGCAGCTACACTCCCTGCACCTATGGTATCTCCACCCTGTATATAACACATGTAACTGTGCAGGGAAGGTGGCCCCTCTCAGCTCTGGTCCCCATAGCAGCTGCATTCTCTGCACCTATGGTAGCTACACCCTGTATATAACACATGTAACTGTGATAGGGAGGGTGGCCCCTCTCAGCTCTGGGCCCCATAGCAGCTGCACTCCCTGCACCTATGGTAGCTACACCCTGTATATAACACATGTAAATGTGACAGGAAAGGTGGCCCCTCTCAGCTCTGGCCCGATAGCAGCTGCACTCCCTGCACCTATGGTATCTCCACCCTGTATATAACACATGTAACTGTGACAGGGAAGGTGGCCCCTCTCAGCTCTGGTCCCCATAGCAGCTGCACTCTCTGCACCTATGGTAGCTACACCCTGTATATAACACATGTAACTGTGATAGGGAGGGTGGCCCCTCTCAGCTCTGGGCCCCATAGCAGCTGCACTCACTGCACCTATGGGAGCTACATCCTATATATAACACATGTAATTGTGACAGGGAAGGTGGCCCCTCTCAGCTCTGGCCCCATAGCAGCTGCACTCCCTACATCTATGGTAGCTACACCCCTGTATATAACACATGTAACTGTGACAGGTAAGGTGGCCCCTCTCAGCTCTGGCCCCATAGCAGCTGCACTCCCTGCACCTATGGTAGCTACACCCTGTATATAACACATGTAACTGTGACAGGGAAGGTGGCCCCTCTCAGCTCTGGCCCCATAGCAGCTGCACTCCCTGCACCTTTAGTAGCTACACCAGTGGCGTAACTACTGCCCCCGCAGTCCTCGCGGTGGCTTGGGGGCGAGGGGCTGCGGGGGCGCCACTGATTTACAGCAGACTGACATGCGGACGAGCGTCCGCATGTCAGTCTGCTTTCTCCTTCCCTCCGCCACTTGTTGGAGGGACACGGAGGGCACAGCGTGTGCGTCTCCTGTGTCCCTCCTGCATCATCTCCGGCGGCCGCGGGTCTAATAGGGGGAAGTGCCGTCCGTGAGCTCTAATTGGCTCACGAACCGGCACTTCCCCCTATTAGACCCGCGGCCACCGGAGATGATGCAGGAGGGACACAGGAGACGCTGTGCCCTCCGTGTCCCTCCAACAAGCGGCAGCAGCGGCGACGGGCATTATCTGGCACTGGGGGGGAATATCTGGCACTGGGGGGGGGGGATCTGGCACTGGGGGCATATATGGCACTGGGGGGGGGAATATCTGGCACTGGGGGGGGGGATATCTGGCACTGGGGGCATATATGGCACTGGGGGGGGGGATTATCTGGCACTGGGGTATATCTGGCACAGGGGGGGGGATATCTGGCACTGGGGGCATATATGGCACTGGGGGGAATATCTGGCACTGGGGGAATATCTGGCACTGGGGGGGGGATATCTGGCACTGGGGGCATATATGGCACTGGGGGGGAATATCTGGCACTGGGGGAATATCTGGCACTGGGGGGGGGATATCTGGCACTGGGGCATATATGGCACTGGGGGGGAATATCTGGCACTTGGGGAATATCTGGCACTGGGGGGGGTATCTGGCACTGGGGGCATATATGGCACTGGGGGGGGATATCTAGCACTGGGGGCATATCTGGCACTGGGGGGGAATATATGGCACTGGGGGCATATATGGCACGGGGGGGAATATCTGGCACTGGGGGGGAATATCTGGCACTGGGGGCATATGTGGCACTGGGGGGGAATATATGGCACTGGGGGCATATCTGGCACTGGGGGCATATGTGGCACTGGGGGGGAATATCTGGCACTGGGGACATATGTGGCACTGGGAGCACAGCCCTAGCAACAAGGACTACCTCCTAGCAACGAGCATGACACCCAGTGCATGAAACACCTGACAACGAGCATGACACCCAGTGCATGAAACACCTGGCAACGAGCATGACACCCAGTGCATGAAACCCCTGGCAACGAGCATGACACCCTGAGCATGAAAACCCCTGGCACCGTGCATGGAACCAAGAGCATGAAACCCCTGGCAACGAGCATGACACCCAGTGCATGAAACCCCTGACAACGAGCAGGTAATTGAAAAGTAATTAGAAGCCTTACTGTAGGACTTAATGTGTAATGGGCATTACGGTGTGTGGCATAATGTATCACGGACATTGCGGTGTGTGTCATAATGTGTCACAGGCATTACGGTGTATGGTATACTATATCGCGGGCATTGTGATATGTGGTATAATGTCTCAGGGTCATTGCAGTGTGGCATAATACATAACGGGCATTGCGGTGTGTGGCATAGGGTATAACGGGCAGGGCATTGCGGTATGTGTCACAGGCATTACGGTGTATGGTATACTATATCACGGGCATTGTGGTATAATATCTCAAGGTCATTGCAGTGTGTGGCATAATGTGTCACAGGCATTGTATGTGCTATAATGTATCGGGCATTGCAGTGTGTGGCATAATGTATCACGGACATTGCGGTGTGTGTCATAATGTGTCACAGGCATTGTATGTGCTATAATGTATCAGGGGCATTGCAGTGTGTAGCATGATGTATAACGGGCATTGCGATTCCTGTCATAATGTGTCACAGGCATTACAGTGTGTGGCATAATATGTCTGGGGCATTACGGTGTGTGCATATTGTGTCATGTGCATTATTGTGTGTGGCATAATGTCTAAGGGCCATTGCAGTATGTGGCATAATGTATACTGGGCATTACTATAAGGAGGAAAAAGGACAAATAATGTAAGGGGCATGAATCAGGATTATTTTTCTTTCCTGTGGTGGCCAACGTCTGGGCGTGCAGGTTGCAAAACTGGGGTATAAGGTAGTCTTTTCCTGCAATGCCACGCCCCTTTATGAGAAACCACGCCCATTCCAACGAAACCACACCCCTTTTTGCGGTGCACGCCTTCAGCGCGCGCATATTTAGCCCTTTCTTGCTCCCAATTATGAGGCATGGGGGGGGGGGGGCGCTGAAGAATTTTTTGGCTTGGGGGAGAAAAATTTCTAGTTACGCCACTGAGCTACACCCTGTATATAACACATGTAACTGTGACAGGGAAGGTGGCCCCTCTCAGCTCTGGCCCCATAGCAGCTGCACTCCCTGCACCTATGGTAGCTACACCCTGTATATAACACATGTAACTGTGACAGGGAAAGTGGCCCATCTCAGCTCTGGGCCCCATAGCAGCTGCACTCCCTGTACCTATGGTAGCTACACCCTATAAACAACACATGTAACTGTGACAGGGAAGGTGGCCACTCTCCGCTCTGGGCCCCATAGCAAATGCACTCCCTGCTCCTATGGTAGCTACACCCTGTATATAACACATGTAACTGTGACAGGGAAGGTGGCCCCTCTCAGCTCTGGTCCCCATAGGAGCTGCAATCCCTGCTCCTATGGTAGCTACACCCTGTATATAACACATGTAACTGTGACAGGGAAGGTGGCACCTCTCAGCTCTGGGCCCCATAGCAGCTGCACTCCCTACACCTATGGTAGCTACACCCTGTATATAACACATGTAACTGTGACAGGGAAGGTGGACCCTCTCAGCTCTGGGACCCATAGCAGCTGCACTCCCTGCACCTATGGTAGCTACACCTTGTATATAACACATATAACTGTCACTGGGAAGGTGGCCCCTCTCAGCTCTGGGCCCCATAGCAGCTGCACTCCCTGCACCTATGGTAGCTACACCCTGTATATAACACATGTAACTGTGACAGGGAAGGTGGACCCTCTCAGCTCTGGGACCCATAGCAGCTGCACTCCCTGCACCTATGGTAGCTACACCTTGTATATAACACATATAACTGTCACTGGGAAGGTGGCCCCTCTCTGCTCTGGGCCCCATAGCAGCTGCACTCCCTGCACCTATAGTAATTACACACCTCTATATAACACATGTAACTGTGACAGGGAAGGTTGGCCCTCTCAGCTTTTGGCCCAATAGCAGCTGCACTCCCTGCACCTATGTTAGCTACACCCTGTATATAACACATGTAACTGTGACAGGGAGGGTGGCCCCTCTCAGCTCTGGCCCCATAGCAGCTACTCTCCCTGCACCTATGGTAGCTTCACCCCTGTATATAACACATATAACTGTGACAGGGAAGGTGGACCCTCTCAGCTCTTGGCCCTTAGCAGCTGCACTCCCTGCAACTATGGTAGCTACACCCTGTATATAACACATGTAACTGTGACAGGGAAGGTGAGCCCCTCTCAGCTCTGGGCCCCATAGCAGCTGCACTCCCTGCACCTATGGTAATTACACTCCTCTATATAACACATGCAACTGTGACAGGGAAGGTGGGCCCTCACAGCTCTGTGCCCAATAGCAGATGCACCCCCTGCACCTATGGTAGCTACACCCTGTATATAACACATGTAACTGTGACTGGGTAGTTGGCCCATCTCAGCTCTGGGCCCCATAGAAGCTGCACCCCCTGCACCTATGGTAGCTACACCCCTGTATGTAGCACATGTAACTGTGACAGGGAAGGTGGCCCCTCTCAGCTCTGGCCCCATAGCAGCTGCACTCCCTGCACCTATGGTAGCTACACCCTGTATATAACACATGTAACTGTGACAGGGAAGGTGGCCCCTCTCAGCTCTGGGCCCCATAGCAGCTGTACTCCCTGCACCTATGTAGCTACACCCTGTATATAACACATGTAACTGTGACAGGGAAAGTGGCCCATCTCAGCTCTGGGCCCCATAGCAGCTGCTCTCCCTGCACCTATGGTAGCTACACTCTATATATAACATATGTAACTGTGACAGGGAAGGTGGCCCCTCTCCGCTCTGGGCCCAATAGCAGCTGCACTCGCTGCTCCTATGGTAGCTACACCCTGTATATAACACATGTAACTGTGACAGGGAAGGTGGCCCCTCTCAGCTCTTGTCCCCATAGCAGCTGCACTCTCAGCACCTATGGTAGCTACACCCTGTATATAACACATATAACTGTGACAGGGAAGGTGGCTCCTCTCAGCTCTGGTCCCCATAGGAACTGCACTCCCTGCACCTATGGTAGCTACACCCTATATATAACACATGTAACTGTGACAAGGAAGGTGGCCCCTCTCAGCTCTGGCCCCATAGCAGCTGCACACCCTGCACGTATGGTAGCTACACCCTGTATATAACATATGTAACTGTGACAGGGAAGGTGGCCCCTCTCAGCTCTGGCCCCATAGGAGCTGCACTCCCTGCACCTATGTTAGCTACACCCTATATATAACACATGTAACTGTGACAGGGAAGGTGGCCCCTCTCAGCTGTGGTCCCCATGGGAGCTGCACTCCCTGCACCTATGGTAGCTACACCCTATATATAACACATGTAACTGTGACAGTGAAGGTGGCCCCTCTCAGCTCTGGGCCCCATAGCAGCTGGACTCCCTACACCTATGGTAGCTACACCCTGCATATAACACATGTAACTGTGACAGGGAAGGTGGCACCTCTCAGCTCTGGGCCCCATAGCAGCTGTACTCCCTGCACCTATGGTAGCTACACCCTGCATATAACACATGTAACTGTGATAGGGAAGGTGGCCCCTCTCAGATCTGGGCCCCATAGCAGCTGCACTCCCTGCACCTATGGGAGCTACACCCTATATATAACACATGTAATTGTGACAGGGAAGATGGCCCCTCTCAGCTCTGGCCCCATAGCAGCTGCACTCCCTGCACCTATGGTAGCTACACCCCTGTATATAACACATGTAACTGTGACAGGTAAGGTGGCCCCTCTCAGCTCTGGCCCCATAGCAGCTGCACTCCCTGCACCTATGGTAGCTACACCCTGTATATAACACATGTAACTGTGACAGGGAAGGTGGCCCCTCTCAGCTCTGGCCCATAGCAGCTGCACTCCCTGCACCTATGTTAGCTACACCCTGTATATAACACATGTAACTGTGACAGGGAAAGTGGCCCCTCTCAGCTCTGGGCCCCATAGCAGCTGCACTCCCTGCTCTTATTGTAGCTTCACCCTGTATATAACACATGTAACTGTGACAGGGAAGGTGGCCCCTCTCAGCTCTTGCCCCATAGCAGCTGCACTCCCTGCACCTATGGTAGCTACACCCTATATATAACACATGTAATTGTGACAGGGAAGATGGCCCCTCTCAGCTCTGGACCCCATAGCAGCTGCACTGCCTGCACCTATGGTAGCTACACCCTGTATATAACACATATAACTGTGACAGGGAAGGTGGCCACTCTCCGCTCTGGGCCCCATAGCAAATGCACTCCCTGCTCCTATGGTAGCTACACCCTGTATATAACACATGTAACTGTGACAGGGAAGGTGGCCCCTCTCAGCTCTGGTCCCCATAGGAGCTGCACTCCCTACACCTATGGTAGCTACACACTGTATATAACACATGTAACTGTGACAGGGAAGGTGGCTTCTCTCAGCTCTGGCCCCATAGCAGCTGCACTCCCTGCACCTATGGTAGCTATACCCTGTATATAACACATGAACTGTGACAGGGAAGGTGGCCCCTCTCAGCTCTGGCCCCATAGGAGCTGCACTCCCTGCACCTATGGTAGCTACACCCTATATATAACACATGTAACTGTGACAGGGAAGGTGGCCCCTCTCAGCTGTCGTCCCCTTAGGAACTGCACTCACTGCACCTATTGTAGGTACACCCTATATATAACACATGTAACTGTGACAGTGAAGGTGGCCCCCTCTCAGCTCTGGGCCCCATAGCAGCTGGACTCCTTTCACCTATGGTAGCTACACCCTGCATATAACACAAGTAACTGTGACAGGGAAGGTGGCCCCTCTCAGCTCTGGGCCCCATAGCAACTGGACTCCCTGCACCTATTATAGCTACACCCTGTATATAACACATGTAACTGTGACAGGGAAGGTGGCCTCTCTCAGCTCTGGGCCCCATAGCAGCTGCGTTGCCTGCACCTATGGTAGCTACACCCCTGTATATAACACATGTAACTGTGACAGGGAAGGTGGCCCCTCTCAGCTCTGGGCCCCATAGCAGCTGGACTCCCTGCACCTATGGTAGCTACACCCTGCATATAACACATGTAACTGTGATAGGGAAGGTGGCCCCTCTCAGCTCTGTGCCCCATAGCAGCTGCACTCCCTGCACCTATGGTAGCTACACCCTATATATAACACATGTAACTGTGACAGGGAAGGTGGCCCGTCTCTGCTCTGGCCCCATACCAGCTGCACACCCTGCACCTATAGTAGCTACACCCTGTATATAACATATGTAACTGTGACAGTGAAGGTGGCCCCTCTCAGCTCTGGGCCCCATAGCAGCTGGACTCCCTGCACCTATGGTAGCTACACCCTGCATATAACACATGTAACTGTGACAGGGAAGGTGGCCCCTCTCAGCTCTGGGCCCCATAGCAGCTGTACTCCCTGCACCTATGGTAGCTACACCCTGCATATAACACATGTAACTGTGATAGGGAAGGTGGCCCCTCTCAGCTCTGGGCCCCATAGCAGCTGCACTCCCTGCACCTATGGGAGCTACACCCTATATATAACACATGTAATTGTGAAAGGGAAGGTGGCCCCTCTCAGCTCTGGCCCCATAGCAGCTACTCTCCCTGCACCTATGGTAGCTTCACCCCTGTATATAACACATATAACTGTGAAAGGGAAGATGGCCCCTCTCAGCTCTTGGCCCATAGCAGCTGCACTACCTGCACCTATGGTAGCTACACCCCTGTATATAACACATGTAACTGTGACAGGTAAGGTGGCCCCTCTCAGCTCTGGCCCCATAGCAGCTGCACTCCCTGCACCTATGGTAGCTACACCCTGTATATAACACATGTAACTGTGACAGGGAAGGTGGCCCCTCTCAGTTCTGGCCCCATAGCAGCTGCACTCCCTGCACCTATGGTAGCTACACCCTGTATATAACACATGTAACTGTGACAGGGAAGGTGGCTCTTCTCAGCTCTGGCCCCATAGCAGCTGTACTCCCTGCACCTATGGTAGCTACACCCTGTATATAACACATGTAACTGTGACAGGGAAGGTGGCCCCTCTCAGTTCTGGCCCCATAGCAGCTGCACTCCCTGCACCTATGGTAGCTACACCCTGTATATAACACATGTAACTGTGACATGGAAAGTGGCCCATCTCAGCTCTGGGCCCCATAGCAGCTGCAATCCCTGTACCTATGGTAGCTACACCCTGTATATAACACATGTAACTGTGACAGGGAAGGTGGCCCCTCTCAGCTCTTGTCCCCATAGGAGATGCACTCCCTGCACCTATGGTAGCTACACCCTGTATATAACACATGTAACTGTGACAGGGAAGGTGGTCCCTCTCAGCTCTGGCCCCATAGCAGCTGCACTCCCTGCACCTATGGTAGCTACACCCTGTATATAACACATGTAACTGTGACAGGGAAGGTAGCCCCTCTCAGCTCTGGTCCCCATAGGAGCTGCACTCCCTGCACCTATGGTAGCTACACCCTGTATATAACACATGTAACTGTGACAGGGAAGGTGGCCCCTCTCAGCTCTGGTCCCCATAGGAGCTGCACTCCCTGCACCTATGGTAGCTACACCCTGTATATAACACATGTAACTGTGACAGGGAAGGTGGCCCCTCTCAGCTCTGGCCCCATAGGAGCTGCACTCCCTGCACCTATGGTAGCTACACCCTATATATAACACATATAAATGTGACAGGGAAGGTGGCCCCTCTCAGCTGCCGTCCCCATAGGAACTGCACTCCCTGCACCTATGGTAGCTACACCCTGTATATAACACATGTAACTGTGACATGGAAAGTGGACCCTCTCAGCTCTGGCCCCATAGCAGCTGCACTCCCTGCACCTATGGTAGCTACACAACTGTATATAACACATGTCACTGTGACAGGGAAGGTGGCCCCTCTCAGCTCTGGCCCCATAGCAGCTGCACTCCCTGCACCTATGGTAGCTACACCCTGTATATAACACATGTAACTGTGATAGGGAAGGTGGCCCCTCTCAGTTCTGGCCCCATAGCAGCTACACTCCCTGCACCTATGGTAGCTACACCCTGTATATAACACATGTAACTGTGACAGGGAAGGTGGCTCCTCTCAGCTCTGGCCCCATAGCAGCTGTACTCCCTGCACCTATGGTAGTACACCCTGTATATAACACATGTAACTGTGACAGGGAAGGTGGCCCCTCTCAGTTCTGGCCCCATAGCAGCTGCACTCCCTGCACCTATGGTAGCTACACCCTGTATATAACACATGTAACTGTGACATGGAAAGTGGCCCATCTCAGCTCTGGGCCCCATAGCAGCTGCAATCCCTGTACCTATGGTAGCTACACCCTGTATATAACACATGTAACTGTGACATGGAAAGTGGCCCCTCTCAGCTCTGGTCCCCATAGGAGATGCACTCCCTGCACCTATGGTAGCTACACCCTGTATATAACACATGTAACTGTGACAGGGAAGGTGGTCCCTCTCAGCTCTGGCCCCATAGCAGCTGCACTCCCTGCACCTATGGTAGCTACACCCTGTATATAACACATGTAACTGTGACAGGGAAGGTAGCCCCTCTCAGCTCTGGTCCCCATAGGAGCTGCACTCCCTGCACCTATGGTAGCTACACCCTGTATATAACACATGTAACTGTGACAGGGAAGGTGGCCCCTCTCAGCTCTGGTCCCCATAGGAGCTGCACTCCCTGCACCTATGGTAGCTACACCCTGTATATAACACATGTAACTGTGACAGGGAAGGTGGCTCCTCTCAGCTCTGGCCCCATAGCAGCTGTACTCCCTGCACCTATGGTAGCTACACCCTGTATATAACACATGTAACTGTGACAGGGAAGGTGGCCCCTCTCAGTTCTGGCCCCATAGCAGCTGCACTCCCTGCACCTATGGTAGCTGCACCCTGTATATAACACATGTAACTGTGACATGGAAAGTGGCCCATCTCAGCTCTGGGCCCCATAGCAGCTGCAATCCCTGTACCTATGGTAGCTACACCCTGTATATAACACATGTAACTGTGACAGGGAAGGTGGCCCCTCTCAGCTCTGGTCCCCATAGGAGATGCACTCCCTGCACCTATGGTAGCTACACCCTGTATATAACACATGTAACTGTGACAGGGAAGGTGGTCCCTCTCAGCTCTGGCCCCATAGCAGCTGCACTCCCTGCACCTATGGTAGCTACACCCTGTATATAACACATGTAACTGTGACAGGGAAGGTGGCCCCTCTCAGCTCTGGTCCCCATAGGAGATGCACTCCCTGCACCTATGGTAGCTACACCCTGTATATAACACATGTAACTGTGACAGGGAAGGTGGTCCCTCTCAGCTCTGGCCCCATAGCAGCTGCACTCCCTGCACCTATGGTAGCTACACCCTGTATATAACACATGTAACTGTGACAGGGAAGGTAGCCCCTCTCAGCTCTGGTCCCCATAGGAGCTGCACTCCCTGCACCTATGGTAGCTACACCCTGTATATAACACATGTAACTGTGACAGGGAAGGTGGCCCCTCTCAGCTCTGGTCCCCATAGGAGCTGCACTCCCTGCACCTATGGTAGCTACACCCTGTATATAACACATGTAACTGTGACAGGGAAGGTGGCCCCTCTCAGCTCTGGCCCCATAGGAGCTGCACTCCCTGCACCTATGGTAGCTACACCCTATATATAACACATATAAATGTGACAGGAAAGGTGGCCCCTCTCAGCTGTCGTCCCCATAGGAACTGCACTCCCTGCACCTATGGTAGCTACACCCTATATATAACACATGTAACTGTGACAGTGAAGGTGGCCCCTCTCAGCTCTGGGCCCCATAGCAGCTGGACTCCCTGCACCTATGGTAGCTACACCCTGCATATAACACATGTAACTGTGACAGGGAAGGTGGCCCCTCTCAGCTCTGGGCCCCATAGCAGCTGGACTCCATGCACCTATGGTAGCTACACCCTGCATATAACACATGTAACTGTGATAGGGAAGGTGGCCCCTCTCAGCTCTGGCCCCATAGCAGCTGCACTCCCTGCACCTATGGTAGCTACACCCTATATATAACACATGTAATTGTGACAGGGAAGGTGGCCCCTCTCAGCTCTGGCCCCATAGCAGCTGGACTCGCTGCACCTATGGTAGCTACACCCTGTATATAACACATGTAACTGTGATAGGGAAGGTGGCCCCTCTCAGCTCTGGCCCCATAGCAGCTGTACTCCCTGCACCTATGGTAGCTACACCCTGTATATAACACATGTAACTGTGACAGGGAAGGTGGACCCTCTCAGCTCTGGGCCCCATAGCAGCTGCACTCCCTGCACCTATGTTAGCTACACCCTGTATATAACACATGTAACTGTGACAGGGAAGGTGGCCCCTCTCAGCTCTGGTCCCCATAGCTGCTGCACTCCCTGCACCTATGGTAGCTACACCCTGTATATAACACATGTAACTGTGACAGGGAAGGTGGCCCCTCTCAGCTCTGGGCCCCATAGCAGCTGCACTCCCTGCACCTATGGTAGCTATGCCCCTGTATATAACACATGTAACTGTGACAGGGAAGGTGGCTCCTCTCAGCTCTGGGCCCCATAGCAGCTGCACTCCCTGCACCTATGGTAGCTACACCCTGTATATTACACATGTAACTGTGACAGGGAAGGTGGCCCCTCTCAGCTGTGGTCCCCATAGCAACTGATCTCCCTGCACCTATGTTAGCTATGCCCTTGGCACCACGGGTCCCAATAAAGTGTAGTAGAAAAGCCACAGAAATCACACACATCACTACTAACATTTCTTAGGGATGGGCTCCTTTTGATGCCCCTGTTCATATATGGGCTTTATTTTCATTTGGGCAATTAATAATGTTTTTTTGCCACAAATAATGGCTTTAAAAAATTAGTTATTGGGCCTAAAACATGATAATTGATTATTATGCCCCATGTGTTCAATATTCAATTTACTTGTAAAATTACAAATATCACAAATATCAGCACCCTATGGGGGGAATTCAAATGTTTAAAAAGTCAGTTGGGTATCTGTTTTTTCCTGTCTATTAGGAAAACAACTGACACCCAACTGACTTTTCAAACACTTGAATATCTCCCTATTATCTCTTTTTTTTCCTTATCTTTTAAAGTACATACAGTATACTGTTAATCATAGTACATCAAGGCATTATTTTATAACTTTGGAACACTAAATTCTTGCAGGTTATTCAGTGTTTTAGCCTATGTGTTGCCTTGATGCAATACAATGTAATCTGTAAGTGTTATGATAATCTATTCACTACTCAATTACTGCTTATCTTACTTTCATTTACATTTTTATCTCAGGAAAACGATTTAAGCTAAGTTATGACTTTGATCCACATAAAATGTTTGCTTGAAATAAAAATGTAAATGAAAGTGAAGTAAGATAAGCTGTTAGTGAGATTTATAAGCTTGTGTTCCTGTGTTGTCTATATACTGTACTTGAACTAAAGTCCATTGTCTGATCATTTAAAAATGAATAAGAATTTCTTTTTTTTTCCCTTTGTAAATACAGATTTTAAGCCTGTGAGCAGGGCCCTCACCTCCCTGTCTGTCTTGTAATAATAAAATTGCAAAACACAACAGAATATTTTGATTTTCTAGATACCGTAACTAGTAATAATAATGTCAGTAGTTATTACTGTGTTTCCATTGAAAGCACAATATGCGTGTACTAAATGAATACATATTATTAATTAATTGAATAAATCAATAAATAAGCAAAGCAATCCAGTATGGCTCTTTCCTGCATTATTGGTGTGGTGGTGTGATGGTATACTGTACATTGGTGAAGACTGATGGTGTTCTCCAGCTGTTTCTTTAATCTAATCTACATCTGGGTTTTATATACATTTTACATTTCAGCCATTTTGCCTGTAGGTACAAGTATTCAAGCATTAACTATAATGCGTACAGCACTGTACTGTGTACCGTATTTAGAAAACTTGGAATATACTGGATTATTTCGACCGAATTTGTTCAAAGCAATAAAAAATAGTTACTCTTAATGTTACTGAATATATGTATATAATGTGTAAGGGCCTTGGTGGGAATCAGTTCTGTGGAGCAGCAACCTACCCATTGCATATTCAAGCTTCTCCAATTACTTACTGATGACACTTTATGTAAAAGATGTTCCACTTCTGGAACAATTATCATCCCAGTATTCCTAAGAGCAATAGCAAGAAAATAAAAAAAGGGCAGATACTGTATATATATATATATATATATATATATATATATATGTGCCAGTAGAGGAATAGGCGCACTTGGGTTGTTTTTCCACCCAATATTCAATGGGGAAAAACAGCAGTCTCCCTAAGATATTTACTCCTAATTTGTGAGCATAAAACCACATTTAACATGTTCCATGTAAAATTTATTACAACATAAAAGCAATGATACAAAACGGTATAGTATCTCTTCTTGCAGATAACATTTGTTCATAAACATCAAATCTCCGAATTGTCAAAGGAGAAGGAGGAATCTATCAAAGTTATTTCAACTGGTCCTCTGTACTATATGGTGTTATCTGCAAGAAGAGATACTATACCGTTTTGTATCATTGCTTTTATGTTGTAATAAATTTTACATGGAACATGTTAAATGTGGTTTTATGCTCACAAATTAGGAGTAAATATCTTAGGGAGACTGCTGTTTTTCCCCATTGAATATTGGGTGGAAAAACAACCCAAGTGCGCCCATTCCTCTACTGGCACATATTTGTATCTTTTTAGTCCCTCCTAACAAGGGACTTAGTGGAATTTGGCAGCCTTAACCCAATCCTTTCTCACTTTCTGTTTAATAGCGCAAAAGGGAGAGTATCTGTTTTATATATATATATATATATATATATATATTTATAGATAGATAGATAGTGCTCGAAGTGGGCCAGTATACACCGTTATGGCATACAGCCGCTTCGAACACTGACTGAGACCCCCATCTCGGCAGTAATTTCATATTCAGCACTATTGAGTCTGCGACACACCAGCTGCCAATAAGGAGCGGCTGTGCGGCTGCTCTTGATTGGCTGCTGCTCAGTGGCAGATTTGATAAAGCGGCAGTCATAGATGGACCAGAGCCACGCCAGAGGCCGCCACCCACTGTCTGTTTCGCGCCCACGCCCACAGCCTCCTGCTCCACACCACCACCTCCCACAGCACAGCCTCCTCTGCACCGCCACCCGCGGTTTTTGCACCGCCGCCCACAGCCTCCGCACCGCTGACTACAATATCCTTATTCACTTGCCACAGTCAGCTCTGCACCACTGCTGACCAAAACCTCCTCATCCTCCACGCCGCCGCTGCTGATTAGGTCATTTTACACTGTTGCCTTTCTCTCTCCCTTCTGTATTTCCTTGCTGTCCCTCTCTCTCTGTCACTCTCCATGTCCCTAAATCCCCGCTGTCACTCTCCCTGTCCCTATGTCCCTGCTGTCAATCTCCCTGTCCCTATGTCCCTGCTGTCACTCTCCGTGTCCCTATGTCCCTGCTGTCAATCTCCCTGTCCCTATGTTCCTGCTGTCACTCTTCCTCTTTCTATGTCCTTGCGGTCACTCTCCCTGTCCCTATGTCTCTGCTGTCATTCTCCCTGTCCCTATGTCCCTTCTGTCACTCTCCCTGTCCCCATGTCCTGCTGTCACTCTCCCTGTCCCTATGTTCCTGCTGTCACACTCCCTGTCCCTATATTCCTGCTGTCAATCTCCCTGTCCCTATGTTCCTGCTGTCAATCTTCCTTTCCCTATGTCCTGCTGTCACTCTCCCTGTCCCTATGTCCCTGCTTTCACTCTAACTGTCCCTATGTTCCTCCTGTCATTCTCCCTGTCCCTATGTCCTGCTGTCAATCTCCCTGTCCTTATGACCCTGCTGTCAATTTCCCTGTCCCTATGTTCCTGCTATCACTCTCCCTCTTTCTATGTCCTTGCGGTCACTCTCCCTGTCCCTATGTCCTGATGTCACTCTCCCTGTCCCTATGTCCTGCTGTCACTCTCCCTGTCCCTATGTCCTGCTGTCACTCTCCCTGTCCCTATGTCTCTGCTGTGAATCTTCCTGTCCCTATGTCCTTGCTGTCACTCTCCCTGTCCCTATGTCCTTGCTTTCACTCTAACTGTCCCTATGTTCCTCCTGTCATTCTCCCTGTCACTATGTCCTGCTGTCAATCTCCCTGTCCCTATGTTCCTGCTGTCACTCTCCCTCTTTCTATGTCCCTGCTGTCACTCTCCCTGTCACTATGTCCCTGCTGTCACTCTCCCTGTCCCTATGTCCCTTCTGTCACTCTCCCTGTCCCTATGTCCTGCTGTCACTCTCCCTGTCCCTATGTTCCTGCTGTCACACTCCCTGTCCCTATATTCCTGCTGTCAATCTCCCTGTCCCTATGTTCCTGCTGTCAATCTTCCTTTCCCTATGTCCTGCTGTCACTCTCCCTGTCCCTATGTCCCTGCTTTCACTCTAACTGTCCCTATGTTCCTCCTGTCATTCTCCCTGTCCCTATGTCCTGCTGTCAATCTCCCTGTCCTTATGACCCTGCTGTCAATTTCCCTGTCCCTATGTTCCTGCTGTCACTCTCCCTCTTTCTATGTCCTTGCGGTCACTCTCCCTGTCCCTATGTCCTGATGTCACTCTCCCTGTCCCTATGTCCTGCTGTCACTCTCCCTGTCCCTATGTCCTGCTGTCACTCTCCCTGTCCCTATGTCTCTGCTGTGAATCTTCCTGTCCCTATGTCCTTGCTGTCACTCTCCCTGTCCCTATGTCCTTGCTTTCACTCTAACTGTCCCTATGTTCCTCCTGTCATTCTCCCTGTCACTATGTCCTGCTGTCAATCTCCCTGTCCCTATGTTCCTGCTGTCACTCTCCCACTTTCTATGTCCCTGCTGTCACTCTCCCTGTCACTATGTCCCTGCTGTCACTCTCCCTGTCCCTATGTTCCTGCTGTCACTCTCCCTGTCCCTATGTCCCTGCTGTCCCTCTCTCTCTGTCACTCTCCCTGTCCCTATACCCCTGCTGTCACTCTCCCTGTCCCTATGTTCCTGCTGTCAATCTTCATTTCCCTATGTGCTTGCTTTCACTCTAACTGTCCCTATGTTCCTCCTGTCATTCTCCCTGTCCCTATGTTCCTGCTGTCAATCTCCCTGTCCTTATGTCCTTGCTGCCACTCTCCCTGTCCCTATGTCTCTGCTGTCAATCTTTCTGTCCCTATGTCCCTGCTGTCACTCTCCCTGTCCCTATGTCCTTGCTGCCACTCTCCCTGTCCCTATGTCCTTGCTTTCACTCTAACTGTCCCTATGTCCTTGCTGTCACTCTCCCTGTCCCTATGTCCTTGCTTTCACTCTAACTGTCCCTATGTCCCTGCTGTCACTCTCCCTGTCTCTATGTCCCTGCTGTCCCTCTCTCTCTGTCATTCTCCCTGTCCCTATGTTCCTGCTGTCACTCTCCCTCTTTCTATGTCCTTGTGGTCACTCTCCCTGTCCCTATGTCCTGCTGTCACTCTCCCTGTCACTATGTCCCTGCTGTCACTCTCCCTGTCCCTATGTCCTGCTGTCACTCTCCCTGTCCCTATGTCCTTGCTGCCACTCTCCCTGTCCCTATGTCCTTGCTTTCACTCTAACTGTCTCTATGTTCCTCCTGTCATTCTCCCTGTCACTATGTCCTGCTGTCAATCTCCCTGTCCCTATGTTCCTGCTGTCACTCTCCATGTCCCTATGTCCCTGCTGTCCCTCTCTCTCTGTCACTCTCCCTGACCCTATGTCTCTGCTGCCACTCTCCCTGTCCCTATGTCCTTGCTTTCACTCTAACTGTCCCTATGTTCCTCCTGTCATTCTCCCTGTCACTATGTCCTGCTGTCAATCTCCCTGTCCCTATGTTCCTGCTGTCACTCTCCCTGCCCCTATGTCCCTGCTGTCCCTCTCTCTCTGTCACTCTCCCTGTCCCTATGTTCCTGCTGTCATTCTCCCTCTTTCTATGTCCCTGCTGTCACTCTCCCTGTCCCTATGTTCCTGCTGTCATTCTCCCTCTTTCTATGTCCTTGCGGTCACTCTCCCTGTCCCTATGTCCTGCTGTCACTCTCCCTGTCCCTATGTCCTGCTGTCATTCTTCCTGTCCCTATGTCCTGCTGTCAATCTCCCTGTCCCTATGTACCTGCTGTCACACTCCCTGTCCCTATATCCCTGCTGTCAATTTTCCTGTCCCTATGTCTCTGCTGTGAATCTTCCTGTCCCTATGTCCTTGCTGTCACTCTCCCTGTCCCTATGTCCTTGCTTTCACTCTAACTGTCCCTATGTTCCTCCTGTCATTCTCCCTGTCACTATGTCCTTGCTTTCACTCTAACTGTCCCTATGTTCCTCCTGTCACTCTCCCTGTCCCTATGTCCTTGCTTTCACTCTAACTGTCCCTATGTTCCTCCTGTCAATCTCCCTGTCCCTATGTTCCTGCTGTCACTCTCCCTCTTTCTATGTCCCTGCTGTCACTCTCCCTGTCACTATGTCCCTGCTGTCACTCTCCCTGTCCCTATGTCCCTGCTGTCACTCTCCCTGTCCCTATGTCCTGCTGTCACTCTCCCTGTCCCTATGTTCCTGCTGTCACACTCCCTGTCCCTATATTCCTGCTGTCAATCTCCCTGTCCCTATGTTCCTGCTGTCAATCTTCCTTTCCCTATGTCCTGCTGTCACTCTCCCTGTCCCTATGTCCCTGCTTTCACTCTAACTGTCCCTATGTTCCTCCTGTCATTCTCCCTGTCCCTATGTCCTGCTGTCAATCTCCCTGTCCTTATGACCCTGCTGTCAATTTCCCTGTCCCTATGTTCCTGCTGTCACTCTCCCTCTTTCTATGTCCTTGCGGTCACTCTCCCTGTCCCTATGTCCTGATGTCACTCTCCCTGTCCCTATGTCCTGCTGTCACTCTCCCTGTCCCTATGTCCTGCTGTCACTCTCCCTGTCCCTATGTCTCTGCTGTGAATCTTCCTGTCCCTATGTCCTTGCTGTCACTCTCCCTGTCCCTATGTCCTTGCTTTCACTCTAACTGTCCCTATGTTCCTCCTGTCATTCTCCCTGTCACTATGTCCTGCTGTCAATCTCCCTGTCCCTATGTTCCTGCTGTCACTCTCCCTCTTTCTATGTCCCTGCTGTCACTCTCCCTGTCACTATGTCCCTGCTGTCACTCTCCCTGTCCCTATGTTCCTGCTGTCACTCTCCCTGTCCCTATGTCCCTGCTGTCCCTCTCTCTCTGTCACTCTCCCTGTCCCTATACCCCTGCTGTCACTCTCCCTGTCCCTATGTTCCTGCTGTCAATCTTCATTTCCCTATGTGCTTGCTTTCACTCTAACTGTCCCTATGTTCCTCCTGTCATTCTCCCTGTCCCTATGTTCCTGCTGTCAATCTCCCTGTCCTTATGTCCTTGCTGCCACTCTCCCTGTCCCTATGTCTCTGCTGTCAATCTTTCTGTCCCTATGTCCCTGCTGTCACTCTCCCTGTCCCTATGTCCTTGCTGCCACTCTCCCTGTCCCTATGTCCTTGCTTTCACTCTAACTGTCCCTATGTCCTTGCTGTCACTCTCCCTGTCCCTATGTCCTTGCTTTCACTCTAACTGTCCCTATGTCCCTGCTGTCACTCTCCCTGTCTCTATGTCCCTGCTGTCCCTCTCTCTCTGTCATTCTCCCTGTCCCTATGTTCCTGCTGTCACTCTCCCTCTTTCTATGTCCTTGTGGTCACTCTCCCTGTCCCTATGGCCTGCTGTCACTCTCCCTGTCACTATGTCCCTGCTGTCACTCTCCCTGTCCCTATGTCCTGCTGTCACTCTCCCTGTCCCTATGTCCTTGCTGCCACTCTCCCTGTCCCTATGTCCTTGCTTTCACTCTAACTGTCTCTATGTTCCTCCTGTCATTCTCCCTGTCACTATGTCCTGCTGTCAATCTCCCTGTCCCTATGTTCCTGCTGTCACTCTCCATGTCCCTATGTCCCTGCTGTCCCTCTCTCTCTGTCACTCTCCCTGACCCTATGTCTCTGCTGCCACTCTCCCTGTCCCTATGTCCTTGCTTTCACTCTAACTGTCCCTATGTTCCTCCTGTCATTCTCCCTGTCACTATGTCCTGCTGTCAATCTCCCTGTCCCTATGTTCCTGCTGTCACTCTCCCTGCCCCTATGTCCCTGCTGTCCCTCTCTCTCTGTCACTCTCCCTGTCCCTATGTTCCTGCTGTCATTCTCCCTCTTTCTATGTCCCTGCTGTCACTCTCCCTGTCCCTATGTTCCTGCTGTCATTCTCCCTCTTTCTATGTCCTTGCGGTCACTCTCCCTGTCCCTATGTCCTGCTGTCACTCTCCCTGTCCCTATGTCCTGCTGTCATTCTTCCTGTCCCTATGTCCTGCTGTCAATCTCCCTGTCCCTATGTACCTGCTGTCACACTCCCTGTCCCTATATCCCTGCTGTCAATTTTCCTGTCCCTATGTTCCTGCTGTCAATCTTCCTGTTTCTATGTCCTTGCTGCCACTCTCCCTGTCCCTATGTCCTTGCTTTCACTCTAACTGTCCCTATGTTCCTCCTGTCATTCTCCCTGTCCCTATGTCCTGCTGTCAATCTCCCTGTCCCTATATCCCTGCTGTCACTCTCCCTATCCCTATGTCATCTGTCACTATCCTTGTCCCTTAATTGTGGCTCATACTGTGTGGCATAATATGAATTTTGTCTCATTCCATGTGAATTTTGTCTCATTCCATGTGGCATAATGTGAATGTTGGCTCATCCTGTGTGAATTTTGGCTCATTCTATGTGGCATAATGTGTAAGGAGCACCAGTACTTGATAGAATAAGGGGTTCTACTATTGTGGTGAATCATCTGTATAAGGAGTATGGGTTTGGTACACTACACTTAAGGACACACCCCCTTTTGAGTGACCACACCCTCTTTTCAGGATCTTAATAACAGCCTTAATTTTTCCGTACCCCACTTCAAAATTTCCACTTCGACCGCTTACAATTTGTAGAGAAATATCTAAATTTTTCCTCATTTCTGCAAGTACACTGTTCGGATTGTTGGACACACTC
The DNA here is from genome assembly GCF_028390025.1 of Pseudophryne corroboree. Classification (NCBI taxonomy): domain Eukaryota; kingdom Metazoa; phylum Chordata; class Amphibia; order Anura; family Myobatrachidae; genus Pseudophryne; species Pseudophryne corroboree. The sequence continues at coordinate 15,955,352 of NC_086449.1, forward strand.
AATACATCAATTCTGTACAATTATGGACATTGATTCTAAGTTTATGCTTTTATAAATGAATTTTTATGAAGGAGCATGTCATTATATCTTTATGACCTAATTTACTTGTGAAAACTTTGTAAGGGTCTGTTTTTAAAGTTGGGTGTTGATACGACCCTATTGGCGCCACTACTTCTATTGTTATACATTTCCATACACTTAGTTCCTTCTAACAGGGCATTTAGAAGTTATAGGCAGCCTTTTATTGAATTATTATTTATTCAATTAGAAATAGCGCAGTGGGAGAGTAATTGTGTGTTGTTTTATATATATATATATATATATATATATATTGTCCATGACTAAGAAACAGTTTAGGAGTTTACAGTTATGTTATGGTTTAGGGTTTGGGATAGGGTTTGGTTAAGTTTTATGGTTAGGTTTGAGGTTAGGGATATATTTAGGGTAAGGTTTAGGTTTAAGGTTAGGGTTAGGTTTATGGTAAAGATTAGATATATTGTCTGTGACTAAGAAATAGTTTATAAGTTTACAGTTATGTTATGGGTTATGTTCTGGTTTAGGGTTAGGGTTGATTTAAGGTTTTGGGATATATTTAGGATTAGGTTTAGGGTTGTGTTTAGGGTTAAGGTTAGGGCTAGGTTTTGGGTAAGGACTAGATGTAGGGATAAGCTAAAATATAAAACATATTCTATTACAGCCTTTTGCCTTTTGACATGCACAATGTCAGCACAATAAACATGTCGGCATTATGATCGTGTTAACATTTCTGTATGTCGACATGCTACATGTTGATAAAACTTCCATGTTGACAATCAGATTAAAACAAATTATAAAAAACCCTTGCGCTATTAGACTTAACTAGAGGCAACAGGACATGAATAAACTCAAATATAATTATAATTATAAGATAATTTTATTATCTATAAAATCGATCACATGTGAACGCCAAAAAATAGTTCATCAACAAATGGAATAATTAATATGCGCATATAAATAAAACTAAAACAATAATTAAATAATCATTATAAAACTACTAATTGAGCATAAGAGGTGGATCATATAACTAATAGTGACCACAGTGGGCTATCAATTGATAATGTCCTTGTTTTTAATTCTCAAATTGACATTCAGATTATGTTGACAGTCTGGTTTTAGCTTTCTGACTATTGATATCCTGAATGTTGACATACCATACCCATGACATATAGGTTATTAGAAAATATATCTTCAGGCATTGCTGTTAACTGCAGAAGCACTACTTGTCCTCTCTAATATTTCTGAGATATTGTCTAAATTAGTAGCACTGTGCTATATTATAATTCACCTGTTCCAAGATGATCATTGTGTAGTCTCATCATTCCTAAAGAACATTTTAGTATCATTATAAAAATCTATGATAACAGAATTGAAAGCAACCTCGTCTAAAGACCTAAATGCTTATCAGATGCCTCAAGGTCTCTATGTACTGTAGACTCCTATAATTCAACTCTGAAAGTTTTATTATATTATATTCACTATTATTATCTTCTTTTTAGTTTTATTGCAGATAACATATGCTTATCATTATTTAGCTTACAGTATATTCGTTTTCATTTTCATTTTAAGGAAGATTACCATGTTGCAAAAGGTAATTTGTAAAGCAAGAAACTGAAATGAAACTGTACTAGGAACCTTTCCCCACTCACCTATATATGACTCATTGAGATCTTATCTGATTTTTATTTTTCAATTTTCTTCCAGGACAATATTTTCTATTTATAATTTTTTTTTGTCAGGACAATTATTCAGATGTCCAAATAAACACAGCTTTTCCCAGCAGTATTAGCAGTGAAGTCACGGAGAACAGTGTTACTGTAACATACTGTACCCAGCATACTTACTGTAGGGATAAAAAGGAAACAGAGAAATTATATTTGACTGAGGTTATTTATTTATGTATTTACAGTTTTTTATATAGCGCAGCATATTCTGTTGCGCTTTACAATTAGAACAACAGTAATAGAAAAAAACTGGGTAAAAACAGACTAACATAGAGGTAGGGGGGCCCTGCTCTCAAGCTTACAATCTATAGGGAAATAGGCACTGATACACAAGGATAGATGCTACCTATTGCATAATGGTCCACCAGATTGCTATGTTCTTAATGGGTTGTATGATATAATCATCCAGCAATGTTGGCCAAGTGTCAGTAGGGTGTGAAAGTAAAGAAAGACAAAATATGTGATGTTATGTATACTGTATATAGAGGATGTAATTAGATAGGGAAGCAATGAATGTTATGTGGGTGGGTTTGGAATTTGATAGGCTTGTCTGAAGAGGAGAGTTTTCAGGGAACGGTTAAAGGTTTGGAGACTAGAGGTGAGTCTTATTGTGCGTGGGAGGGCATTCCAAAGAATGGAGTTCGATTTTGAACCAACAAAAATGCAAAAATTGTTTAATTACCTTTTCAATTTTCATGAAGTCTTAAGCTGGGCATACGCTACCAACTTTTTCATTAGATAAGACCAACTGAATAATAATGAAATTGACCCCATAGACAGAATTACTGTATAGTCAGATATGCCTGATATTCTGTCCCTAGAGGTTGTTTTTCACAAATCTTTTCTCCTCACATACTTAGCAGATTATTCCCTGACTTTTAGTAAAATTTTGAGATAAGGCTGAACAATGAAAACATTTCAGCATTCTCCACCTCCCATATTATAGAAAATATAATAATAAACAAAATATACACATCCGCCATAATTTGTAAAATTGGGGGGGGGGGGGGGGGGGATGGATATGTACCCCCCAGATTATATGGCAACCAGTACTATGCATTATGAGCATGCCAGGTGAAACCACAGAGAGAAGAACATTTTACCCAAGTGCTGGGTTCCCCAGGGAGATCATGCAAACTAAATAAATATAGTACCATGGACAAACCAATTTGCCTGCCCATGGGCCTGGTGGCACCTGTAATACCCATAAAAGCATTGAGACAATGTATATATATATATATATATATATATAATGTCCATGTGATCCGGCTCTCCTTTAGCATTTATTGCTGCACTGGGTGCCCCCATAAAAAAATCAATCATATATACTGCAGACGCGGCACTCCTGGTGTCTAAATCAGTAAAAACTCTCTTGCAGGCAGATGGTTACTGGCAACGTTTCAATGCCGTCTATTATGGCATTTTCCTCAGGTCTAAATAACAAGAAGACAGATCTTACCTTATATATGATACCATCACCCTGTGTGCAAACAGCTTGCGGTCGGTGGGACGCCGTGTTTTGGATTCAGACGTGTTGTGGAAAAACCTCCCTGAAAACTTTTTGTCGGATTCGGGTGTGTTTTGGATTTGGGTGTTTTTTTACAAAAAACCCTCAAAAACAGCTTAAATCATCGAATTTTGGGGTCATTTTGATCCCATAGTATTACTAACCTCAATAACCATAATTTACACTCATTTCCAGTCTATTCTGAAAACATCACAATATTATTTTTAGTCCTAACAGTTGCACCGAGGTCGCTGGATGACTAAGCTAAGCGACCCAAGTCGCCGACACAAACACCTTGCCCATCTAGGAGTGGCATTGCAGTGTCAGACTGGATGGCACTTCAAAAAAATAGTCCACAAAACAGCACATGATGCAAATAAAAAAAAAGAGGTGCAATGAGGTAGCTGTGTGACTAAGCTAAGCGACCCAAGTGGCTGACACAGACACCTGGCCCATCGAGGAGTGGCACTGCAGTGTCAAACAGGATGGCACTTAAAAAAAATATTCCCCAAACAGCACATGATGCAAAGAAAAAAAGAAGCGCAATGAGGTAGCTGTGTGACTAAGCTAAGCGACCCAAGTGGCCGACACAGACACCTGGCCCATCGAGGAGTGGCACTGCAGTGTCAAACAGGATGGCACTTCAAAAAAAATATACTCCCCAAACAGCACATGATGCAAAGAAAAAAAGAGACGCAATGAGGTAGCTGTGTGACTAAGCTAAGCGACCCAAGTGGCCGACACAAACACCTGGCCCATCTGGGAGTGGCACTGCAGTGTCAGGCAGGATGGCACTTCAAAAAATAGTCCCCAAACAGCACATGATGCAAAGAAAAATGAAAGAAAAAAGAGGTGCAAGATGTAATTGTCCTTGGGCCCTCCCACCCACCCTTACGTTGTACAGGACATGCACACTTTAACAAACCCATCATTTCAGCGACAGGGTCTGCCACACAACTGTCACTGAAATGACTGGTTGGTTTGGGCCCCCACCAAAAAAGAGGCAATCAATCTCTCCTTACACAAACTGGCTCTACAGAGGCAAGATGTCCACCTTCTCCTCATCGTACGATTCCTCACCCCTTTCGCTGTGTACATCCCCCTCCTCACAGATTATTATTTCATCCCCACTGGAATCCACCATCTCAGGTCCCTGTGTACTTTCCGGAGGCAATTGCTGGTGAATGTCTCCACGGAGGAATTGATTGTAATTCATTTTGATGAACATCATCTTCACATTTTGTGGAAGTAACCTCGTATGCCGATTGCTGACAATGTGAGCGGCTGCACTAAACACTCTTTCGGAGTACACACTGGAGGGGGGGGGGGCAATTTAGGTAAACTAGAGCCAGTTTCTGCAAGGGCCTCCAAATTTGCCGCTTTTTCCTGCCAGTATACGTACGGACTGTCTGACGTGCCTACTTGGATGCGGTCACTCATATAATCCTCCACCATTCTTTCAATGGTGAGAGAATCATATGCAGTGACAGTAGACAACATGTCATTAATCGTTGGCAGGTCCTTCAGTCTGGACCAGATGTCAGCACTCGCTCCAGACTGCCCTGCTTCACCGCCAGCAGGTGGGCTCGGAATTCTTAGCCTTTTCCTCGCAGCCCCAGTTGCGGGAAAATGTGAAGGAGGAGCTGTTGACGGGTCACGTTCCGCTGGACTTGACAATTATCTCACCAGCAGGTCTTTGAACCTCTGCAGACTTGTGTCTGCCGGAAAGAGATATACAACGTAGGTTTTAAATCTAGGATCGAGCACTGTGGCCAAAATGTAGTGCTCTGATTTCAACAGATTGACCACCCATGAATCCTGGTTAAGCAAATTTAGGGCTCCATCCACAAGTCCCACATGCCTAGCGGAATCTCTCTGTTTTAGCTACTCCTTCAATCTCTCCAGCTTCTTCTGCAAAAGCCTGATGAGGGGTATGACCTGACTCAGGCTGGCAGTGTTTGAACTGACTTCACGTGTGGCAAGTTCAAAGGGTTGCAGAACCTTCCACAACGTTGAAATCATTCTCCACTGCGCTTGAGTCAGGTGCATCCCCCCCCCTTTGCCTATATCATAGGTAGCAGTATAGGCTTAAATGGCCTTTTGCTGCTCCCCCATCCTCTGAAGCATATAGACGGTTGAATTCCACCTCGTTCCCACCTCTTGCTTTAGATGATGGCAGGGCAGGTTCAGGAGTGTTTGCTGGTGCTCCAGTCTTCAGCACGTGGTGGCTGAATGCCAAAAGTGGCCCGCAATTCTGCGGGCCACCGACAGCATCTCTTGCGTGCCCCTGTCGTTTTTTAAATAATTCTGCACCACCAAATTCAATGTATGTGCAAAACATGGGACATGCTGGAATTTGCCCAAATGTAATGCACGCACAATATTGGTGGCGTTGTCCGATGTCACAAATCCCCAGGAGAGTCCAATTGGGGTAAGCCATTCTGCGATGATGTTCCTCCGTTTCTGTAAGAGGTTGTCAGCTGTGCGTAGACTGCCTAGGAACGAGTTGGCATTTGCAAGATGCTGCTACTGGTGCCGCCGCTGCTGTTCTTGCAGCGGGAGGCAATACATCTACCCAGTGGACTGTCACAGTCATATAGTCCTGAGTCTGCCCTGGTCCACTTGTACACATGTCCGTGGTTAAGTGGACATTGGGTACAACTGCATTTTTTAGGACACTGGTGACTCTTTTTCTGACATCTGTGTTCATTTTCGGTATCGCCTACCTAGAGAAATGGAACTTAGATGGTATTTGGTACCAGGTACACAGTACCTCAATCAATTTTCTAGTTCCCTGTGAATTAACGGTGGATACCGGAAACATGTTTCTCACCATCCAGGCTGCCAAGGCCTGAGTTATCCACTTTGCAACAGGATGACTGCTGTAATATTTAATCTTCCTCACAAAGGACTGTTGGACAGTCAATTGCTTACTGGAAGTAGTACAAGTGGTCTTCCGACTTCCCCTCTGGGATGACGATCGACTCCCAGCAGCAACAACAGCAGTATCAGCAGCAGTAGGTGTTACACTTAAGGATGCATCGGAAGAATAACAGGCAGGAAAGGACTCGTAAGACTTGACAGTGACATGGCCTGCAGGACTATTGGCTTTCCTGTCTAAGGAGGAAATTGACACTGAGGGAGTTGGTGGTGTGGTTTGCAGGAGCTTGGTTACAAGAGGAAGGGATTTAGGTGGCAGTGGACTGCTTCCGCTGTCACCCAATAATTTTTAACTTTTTCAATGACTTCTGATGAATGCGCTCCAGGTGACATATAAGGGAGGATGTTCCTAGGTGGTTAACGTCCTTACACCTACTTATTACAGCTTGACAAAGGCAACACACGGCTTGACACCAGTTGTCCGCATTTCTGTCGAAATAATTCCACACCGAAGAGGTAATTTTTTTTTGTATTTTGACCAGGCATGTCAATGGCCATATTCATCCCACGGACAACAGGTGTCTCCCCAGGTGCCTGACTGAAACAAACCACCACACCATCAGAATCCTCCTTGTCAATTTCCTCCCCAGCGCCAGCAACACCCATATCCTCCTCATCCTGGTGTACTTCAGCAGTGATATCTTCAATTTGACTATCAGGAACTGGACTGCGGATGCTCCTTCCAGCACTTGCAGGGGGCGTGCAAATGGTGGAAGGCGCCACCTTTTCCCGTCCAGTGTTGGGAAGGTCAGGCATTGAAACCGACACAATTGGACTCTCCTTGGGGATTTGTGATTTAGAAGAATGCACAGTTCTTTGCTGTGCTTTTGCCATCTTAACTCTTTTAAGTTTTCTAGCGGGAGGATGAGTGCTTTCATCCTCATGTGAAGCTGAACCACTAGCCATGAACATAGGCCAGGGCCTCATCCGTTCCTTGCAACTCCGTGTCGTAAATGGCACATTGGCAAGTTTACGTTTCTCCTCAAACGATTTTGATTTAGATTTTCGGGTCATTTTACTGAGCTTTATATTTTGGGATTTTACATACTCTCTACTATGACATTGGTCATCGGCCTTGGCAGACCACATTGATGGCATTTCATTATCTCGGCCATGACTAGTGGCAGCAGCTTCAGCACGAGGTGGAAGTGGATCTTGATCTTTCCCTATTTTACCCTGCACATTTTTGTTCTCCATTTTTTAATGTGTGGAATTATATGCCAGTAATATATCAATAGCAATGGCCTACTACTATATATACTGCGTACAACAGAAATGCACCACAGGTACGGATGGATAATATACTTGACGACACAGAGGTAGGCAGAGCAGTGGCCTACTGTACCGTACTGCTATATATTATATACTGGTGGTCAGCAAACTTATGCTCTGTCCTACTACTATATATATATACTGTGCAAAACTTAAATGCACCACAGGTATGGATGGGATAGTATACTTGATGATACAGAGGTAAGTAGAGCAGTGGCCTACTGTACCGTACTGCTATATATTATATACTGGTGGTCAGCAAAATTATGCACTGTCCCCCTACTAAATATATATATATATATATATATATATATATATACTGTGCAAAACTTAAATGCACCACAGGTATGGATGGGATAGTATACTTGATGACACAGAGGTAGGTAGAGCAGTGGACTACTCTACCGTACTGCTATATATTATATACTGGTGGTCAGCAAAATTAAGCACTGTCCTCCAACTATATATATATATTGTGCAAAACTTAAATGCACCACAGGTATGGATGGGATAGTATACTTGATGACACAGACGTAGGTAGAGCAGTGGCCTACTGTACCGTACTGCTATATATTATATACTGGTGGTCAGCAAAAGTATGCACTGTCCTCCTACTATATACAGTATATACTGTGCAAAACTTAAATGCACCACAGGTATGGATGGGATAGTATACTTGACAACACAGAGGTAGGTAGAGCAGTGACCTACTGTACCGTACTGCTATATGTTATATACTGGTGGTCTGCAAAATGATGCACTGTCCTCCTACTATATATATTCTATGCAAAACTTAAATGCACAACAGGTATGGATGGATAGTATACTTGACGTCACAGAGGTAGGTAGAGCAGTGGACTACTGTACCGTACTGTTATATATTATATACTGGTGGTCAGCAAAATTATGCACTGTCATCCTCTTATACAGTATATATACTGTGCAAAACTTAAATGCACCACAGGTATGTATGGGATAGTATACTTGACGACACAGAGGTAGAGCAGTGGACTACTGTACCGTACTGCTATATATATACTGGTGGTCAGCAAAATTATTTACTGTCCTCCTACTATATACTACAATGCAGCACAGATATGGATCCTTTTTCAGGCAGAGAATGTATAATACTGGTTGTCACTGGTCAGCAAAACTCTGCACTGTCCTCCTACTATATAATACTGCTGGTCCCCAGTCCCCACAATAAAGCATTTAGCACACTGAGCACAGAAATTTGCAGCACACTGAGCACAGATATGGAGCGTTTTTCAGGCATAGAACGTAGATATTTGCAGCACACTGAGCACAGATATTTGCAGCACACTGAGCACAGATATTTGCAACACACTGAACATAGAAAACTGAGAGGACGCAAGCCACGTCCTCTCACTATCATCTCCAATGCATGAGTGAAAAATGGCGGCAACGCGCGGCTCCTTATATAGAATATGAATCTCGCGAGAATCCGACCGCGGGATGATGACGTTCGGGCACGCTCGGGTTAACCGAGCAAGGCGAAAAAGGGTGAAGTTCGTGGGGTTTCGGATCCCGATGAACCGAACCCGCTCATCGCTATTTATAACCCATTGGTGTCTCTACTGTATCTATTGTCCAAAACGGACTTTCTCTGTATGGCACCCTGTCAGGATGCCAGGTACAGTAAACAACTCCAAATCAGAGGCTCTTGTCTTGCATGTCACTCCCCGTTACAGTCCATATTAACTTCCATGTTCCCTTTTCTCTGGAGACCTACTGCTATTAAATACCTTGGAGTCTACTCTTGTTTTTACCAAACTAATTTTACCCCTCTGATTAAAACTCTAACAAGTTTCTTGACATTGGGATCGCGTGTATGTCTACTGGATTGGCAGGGTAAATGCTCTTAAAATTAACCTCTTTCCCAATTTATTATACCTTTTTCAAACCCTCCCAGTGTCAGTACCCAGTGTCACCTTGCAAAATTCATGTAACCAATTTAAATAGGAGAGTCATTAGGTGATTAATTCTTAGCAAGAGTACAGTCTTAGGAGGTGTTGGATTTTCTACACCTACTGTGTGGCATGTCACCTTAATCACATAATTTCATGGCATTCTGACCATGGAGTAAATAAAAATTGGTAGATATTGAGATCTCTTTGCTTCAAGGTGGTAAGGTTAGTGCCTTTGTTTGGCTTTCCTGAACCATAGACCAGTCTCTGCATGCTCAGTTCCCACTATTAACTTCACTGTCCAGTTATGGGACAAACTACCTATGTAAACTACTCATAATCTCTCCACTCACCCATCACTACTGACCCAATGTGGGATCATTCCCTATTCCCTTGAGGTTGTACAGCATAATGACACCTCAGTGGCGTGACTGTGGTACAGCATACCTTCCAACATGACCCTCTCCAGGAGGGACAGAATACTCTGATCCTGGACTTCCCTTTTAATTTTTGATTGCTGTCACCTGTGCTGAAACACCTTTCTTATCCATTAACCTGTTCAAAACAGGTGATGGCAATCATAAAATAAGATAAAAAGTCCAGAAGCAGAGCATTTTGTCCTTCCTGTAGAGGGTCATGTTTGGAGGTATGGTATAGATAGGTTTATCCACTTCAAGGGTAAATTTGTCCCCTACTCATTTAGAGACTTCCAAGAATGTCTAAGCCTTTCCTCTTCATATCTATTCCCGTATCTTCTCAATTATTCCTCTACTCTCATACTAAGTGTCCTTCTCATAGTATGCCTTCCTCATTTGAGTGTAAATGTTTATATTCAATTAGAATGACAGAGAACATCTAGGTAATCTATAATTCTATTTTGGTCTCTGATTATGTGTCTCATGGGCCACATGAGCTATCCTGGGAATCGGACCTTGCTGTATCCTGAGATGATGACCAAAGGGATGAATTTAGGCTGCGTACAGCTAAAGCATCTATTAGTGTTGCAAGTAACAAATCTTGTTATAAAGTTCATACCTGTTGGTATCTGGTTTCCATAAAATTCTACTTCATTTTCCATCCAAATTGATAATGTGCTGGAGATGTTGTGGGATAAAGGTTACATTATAGTATGGTGGCCCTGTCCCTCTATTAAACTCTTATGGAATCATGTACACAAAGTGATTCATCAAAGCTTGGAGAGAGATAATGTGGAGAGAGATAAAGTGCATACCAATCAGCTCCTGACAGTGTTTAACACAGGCTAATTCAGACCTGACCGCTGCTGTGCATTTTCGCGCAGCGGGCGATCAGGTCTGAACTGCGCATGTGCATGCTAGAGATGTGATTGGAATCTCAGCCTAGCAATGGCCTCTGCCTGATTGACAGTCAGAGGAGTTTTCTGGGTGGGAGGGGGTGGGCCGGTGGCATTTGGCCGCCATTTTAGAGGCGCAGACCGGTCAATGCAGGCGTGCCCGAACCATGCGGGGCAGGCAATGGCAGCTGTGTGATGTCACATGCAGCCGCTGCAACCTGGAGAGCGATGGGTAGCTCCTTGCCAGGAGCTGTGCTGGTAGGGAGCTACTCTTCTGGTACAAAAGCATAGCCGCCATGCGATGCATGTGTACCTGTGCAAGGGGGGCAGAGCCAGACATGTAAGGTGGACTAGCCCTGTGCTCAGTGGCGCATGCAGGAAGGTTTCTTGGCACCCAGAACCCCCCCCTCCACAAAAAAAAAAAATTTTTTTTTTGCTGCATACACTATCAAAGACTCCCTGCGGCTCCAAAGATAAGTCTTATTAATAGCTGTCTGTCATCCTCTGCAGCCTGCTGTCTTCCTGGTGGCACTTGTAAGGTCTTAATAAAAGTTTACTTTATTTTAATTATAGTACATTTATATCCATGTGCATATATATATATATATATATATATATATATATATATATATATATACACACACATTTATATACATACATATAAACACACACATATTATATATATAGATGTGTATATATACGTGTACTGTATGTGTACATATATATATATATATATATAGAGTATGTGGGCATCCGCACAGAGCTGTGTCAGTAGAGGACAACACGGTGGTGCTCAACTATAAGGAATTTCGGGTTCCTGATAATAGTCTTTTAAAAAAAGAGGGCATTCACCAGAAATTTCATAAAAGAAGGTCAGAAGGTCATTTATTGATACATCCGTAAGTCGACGTTTCGATCACATCCCAGTGATCTTTGTCAAGACAGTAAAGCAGTGTTGTTTGGTGACAGAGCACCAGAAGCAGTGTGTCAAACATGTTCACATATACAAGTATTTATACCATCATCAATCTGAGTCAACCAGCCCCACCCACATGTGTCACTTCCTGTCAGGTAGTCAGCTGTAATAGATTTAAAGCCATTTAATATGTAGTTCAATAGTTATATTAGAAGAATATGTGCTAGTCCTGAGTATTACACATCAAACCGAAAATATCATGTACTTAAAGTGTGCTAGTATTGTTCAAAAAGCCGGGCACATGAAACAGGAAGTGTCCGTGCGTTCCAACGGCTCTTGGAACGCACGCGCTAACCGGAAGTAACTCGCGTGTACCGGAAGTGACGCTTTAAGAGCCGAGCAAATGGAGACAGGAAGTGTCAGTGCGTTCCAGCAACACATGGAACGCACACGTATACCGGAAGTGTCTCGCGTCTACCGGAAGTGACACTTTAACCATCACAACCGGAGAAATGTAAACATCTAATTAGGGAAATGATACGCGTAGTCATGACAACACAAAACCGCATCAAAGGGGCAATATTACCTAGTCGTTGTCATGGGGATAACACATAACATTGGGTCAGCTGGAATAGCAAATAGATGATGGTGCACAATATCCTCCAATAATAAAACATAACTTTTAATAATACCATTAAAATGAAAATAAAAAATAAAATTAAAATTAAAATTATATATATATCTCGGGCCCCGGAGACATAGGGCTTTCATGAGGCCGCCATAGCCATGGATGGCATCACGAGAGCCACCATGTACTCAAAACTTGTTGCCGTACATATATAAAATACATGTATATAAAATGTAGAAATACACCATGACTATAGAACATTACAGAAAGATCCCATAAGGGTTAGCTTCATTTAAACCCTGTGGGATAAGTGTCTCTAACTCGAAGATCCACCGTGATTCACGCCCTTTCAATTTCAATTCCCTATCACCACCTCGAATTGAAGGTGGGATATGATCAATTAACATACATTTGAGACTTGAAACTGAGTGTTTGTGTTGTAACCAGTGTTTGGCTACTGGTTTGTCCGTTTTATTGGTCTCCAGAGCCTGTCTGATTGAATAACGGTGGTTCGCCATACGTTCGCGAAAACACCGTGTTGTGAGTCCCACATAGTAAAGCCCACAGGGACAGATGATAATGTAGATCACAAAATCAGACGTACACGAAAGCTTGTGTTTGATTGGGATCCGTTTTCCACTCTGTGGGTGAGCAAATGAAGACCCACTCATCATAGATCTGCATGTTGTGCAATCAGGACACCGGAAACAGCCTAATTTCCTCCTCGTCAGCCATGTTTGATTCACGATTTGTGGTTGCAGGGTTGGACGCATCAGCAACTGTCGCAAATTAGGCCCTCTGCGGTAGGAGTGCATAGGAGGTCTTTGGCTCAGCCCCTTCAATTTGGCATCTGTTGCAACTATAGGCCAGTGTTTCTTGATTGCTTTCTCAGCATTCTTGGTCTTTGTGTCAAACGTAGATGTAAAAATAAGCCGGCCAGGCTCAAGTCTTGATGCAGGTTTCTGACCAATATTTTTATTTTTGTATTTGACCTTAGCCTTCCTAAGGCATCTGGAGACAACCTTCGGTGAGTACCCTCTCGCAAGAAATCTCTCAGACATTTCGGAGAGCTGTTGATCAGCAGTAGCCTTTGAGGAATTGTTTCGCAACACCCGTAAAAATTGGGAGATAGGCATACTTTCTTTTAGGCTTTCTGGATGGTGGCTCGTTGCAAACAATAATGTATTCCTATCAGTCTGTTTGCGAAACAGGGTAGATCCTAGGTGAGTACCTTCTCGGAAAATCGTTACATCAAGAAAATTCATATAGTCATGGTGTATTTCATAGGTGAACCGAATGGGACTATCAATAGAATTCAGATACTGAACCATTCCATGAAACTCAGATTCCGTGCCCCTCCACAAAATAAAAATGTCGTCAATATAACGCCCAAAATATACCAACTTATCTCCAAACTTTGGGACAATATATGTGTTCTCATATTGATGCATAAATAGGTTGGCGTACGCTGGCGCCAGGTTGGAACCCATGGCGGTCCCAGTGCACTGAAGATAAAAATCAGTGCCATAACAGAAATGATTTTTACTGAGGACAAGTTCTGCCAGTGTTATCAAAAATTCAACAGGGGGACCGTCATGGGCACCACCACTCAGCGCCATCCTCAGCGCTTCAAGTCCAGCAGGGTGAGGGATCACTGTATACAGTGAATTGACATCCATAGATGCCAATAACACATCATCCTGAATGTCACCAATCTTGCAAATTTTATCCAAAAAGTCACCAGTGTCCCTGATGTAACTCCACATATTGCTCACAAGTGGTTGTAAAAAGCTATCAACAAATCGTGCAATCGGTTGTAGAAGAGAGTCATTGGCCGAAATGATGGGGCGTCCAGGGGGGGTATCAAGGGATTTGTGAATTTTCGGCAATGTATAAAGGATCGGACACACCGGATGATCAACAGTGAGATACATGGCAATCTGGGCATCAATCCAATCATTCTGGAGACCCATTGAAATGGTAGAGTCCACAAGTTTTTTTATCCCTGGCATGGGGTTAAAGGTGATCTTGCAGTAGGTCTGGGTGTCTGACAGTTGTTGCAGTATTTCTCTATTATACTTAGACCAATCCTGCACCACTATCGCCCCGCCTTTATCGGCTGGGCGGATCACAATTTGATCATTTTTCTTAAGTGACTGGAGTGCTAACCACTGTTGTTTATTGAGGTTATCATAAATATGATCGCCCTTATGCTGTTTCATTTCATGTTCAGTAAGTCTAAGAAAGGATTTAATGCTAGGATTATGGGAAATAGGGTCAAAACTACTAGGTTTTGAAAAAGTGCGATCCTGAAGGGTCTCACAGGGCTGGGTGGAAAAAAATTCCCTAAGTCTAAGTTTCCTGCCAAATTTAAAGTGGTCAACGGACCATTGGAAAGCATCGTGTCTTACTGTGGGGACGAAAGATAGTCCCAAAGAAAGGACTTCCATCTCAGTGGTGGTAAGAGAGACAGACGACAGATTAAAGACAGTTGTTAGGTCTTTGAACCCTTGGCTTTTTTTGTGTTTCCTCCCGCCCCTCCTTGTCGGGTATTTGGGGGACGTCTTTCCGGGGGAGTAGTGTTCTTGCGGGTACCCCGACCTAAAAAAATCACCCCTGGGTGGTCTGGAATCAGTAAATTCACTATCAGAGTTGGATTGAGAGGAACTATCGTACTGCCTCTGTGATCTAAATCGGGAATTGTGGTGGAATCTACGTGTGGGGTTTCTAGAGTCCCCTTTCAACCACCTATAGACCTGGTGGTTAGAATAGTCCGAATTTACAGTGTCTAATTTTTTCCTTTTAAAGGCAATAAGGTCACGTTGATATATAGATACTTGTTCTTTAAGTTTATCAATCCAATTTTCTGATTTCTCACGTGTAAGTGTGGTAAGGTGAAGTGTATTAAACTCAGCAAGTTCTTGTCTGACCTTACCTAGTTCGGTACCCACTTCCTCTATCACAAGAAGAATTAAATCAAGAGAGCATTTGTTCAATACTCCACACCAGCGTGTGCAAAATGACAGATTATTTTGCCCGATGGTGGGAGTATTATTGACTCTAAAACCACGGGGGATTTTTTTGTTCCTATAGTAGTCAGACAGGAATTGTCCATGTAAGGTAAGATCTATTTCCCTTTTTCTTAATTTCAACAATTTGTGATACAAATCAATAGGTGTATCATCAGGTAATTTCTGAAAATCACGATGATCAAATAAAACTTTTTCAGCGTCATCATCAGTGAGTGAGACAAAATTATTTTGTGCTAGATTCAGCGTAACCTCATCAAGTATATTGCTTGCCCCAAGTGACATTGCAGGCCTGTTGTTAAACCACAAATATATTAAGCTAATGGCTATGAATCTAGGTCAAGTCTCATGGAATGGTCAGAAATGGAACACTAAGAAGTAATGTCTAAGTCAAAAACTCAAAACAAACATGCAGTTAAAAACAACAGGTTCAATGGAACAAGCTGATACATTATGCAACTTAGAGCACTGTAACAACTAACACATGCATAAAAGACATTTTTTATATATCTCAAGGAGAGGAAAAGGAGACTAAGTCCACAGGTGCTGGATGATAGCAATAGTAGAATATACACGTTGCCAAAATGTAGAGTATGTGGGCATCCGCACAGAGCTGTGTCAGTAGAGGACAACACGGTGGTGCTCAACTCCAAGGAATTTCGGGTTCCTGATAATAGTCTTTTGAAAAAAGAGGGCACTCACCAGAAATTTCATAAAAGAAGGTCAGAAGGTCATTTATTGATACATCCGTAAGTCGACGTTTCGATCACATCCCAGTGATCTTTGTCAAGACAGTAAAGCAGTGTTGTTTGGTGACAGAGCACCAGAAGCAGTGTGTCAAACATGTTCACATATACAAGTATTTATACCATCATCAATCTGAGTCAACCAGCCCCACCCACATGTGTCACTTCCTGTCAGGTAGTCAGCTGTAATAGATTTAAAGCCATTTAATATGTAGTTTCAATTTTATTTTTATTTTCATTTTAATGGTATTATTAAAAGTTATGTTTTATTATTGGAGGATATTGTGCACCATCATCTATTTGCTATTCCAGCTGACCCAATGTTATGTGTTATCCCCATGACAACGACTAGGTAATATTGCCCCTTTGATGCGGTTTTGTGTTGTCATGACTACGCGTATCATTTCCCTAATTAGATGTTTACATTTCTCCGGTTGTGATGGTTAAAGTGTCACTTCCGGTAGACGCGAGACACTTCCGGTATACGTGTGCGTTCTGGAACGCACTGACACTTCCTGTCTCCATTTGCTCGGCTCTTAAAGCGTCACTTCCGGTACACGCGAGTCACTTCCGGTTAGCGCGTGCGTTCCAAGAGCCGTTGGAACGCACGGACACTTCCTGTTTCATGTGCCCGGCTTTTTGAACAATACTAGCACACTTTAAGTACATGATATTTTCGGTTTGATGTGTAATACTCAGGACTAGCACATATTCTTCTAATATAACTATTGAACTACATATTAAATGGCTTTAAATCTATTACAGCTGACTACCTGACAGGAAGTGACACATGTGGGTGGGGCTGGTTGACTCAGATTGATGATGGTATAAATACTTATATATGTGAACATGATTGACACACTGCTTCTGGTGCTCTGTCACCAAACAACACTGCTTTACTGTCTTGACAAAGATCACTGGGATGTGATCGAAACGTCGACTTACGGATGTATCAATAAATGACCTTCTGACCTTCTTTTATGAAATTTCTGGTGAGTGCCCTCTTTTTTCAAAAGACTATTATCAGGAACCTGAAATTCCTTGGAGTTGAGCACCACCGTGTTGTCCTCTACTGACACAGCTCTGTGCGGATGCCCACATACTCTACATTTTGGCAACGTGTATATTCTACTATTGCTATCATCCAGCACCTGTGGACTTAGTCTCCTTTTCCTCTCCTTGAGATATATAAAAAATGTCTTTTATGCATGTGTTAGTTGTTACAGTGCTCTAAGTTGCATAATGTATCAGCTTGTTCCATTGAACCTGTTGTTTTTAACTGCATGTTTGTTTTGAGTTTTTGACTTAGACATTACTTCTTAGTGTTCCATTTCTGACCATTCCATGAGACTTGACCTAGATTCATAGCCATTAGCTTAATATATTTGTGGTTTAACAACAGGCCTGCAATGTCACTTGGGGCAAGCAATATACTTGATGAGGTTACGCTGAATCTAGCACAAAATAATTTTGTCTCACTCACTGATGATGACGCTGAAAAAGTTTTATTTGATCATCGTGATTTTCAGAAATTACCTGATGATACACCTATTGATTTGTATCACAAATTGTTGAAATTAAGAAAAAGGGAAATAGATCTTACCTTACATGGACAATTCCTGTCTGACTACTATAGGAACAAAAAAATCCCCCGTGGTTTTAGAGTCAATAATACTCCCACCATCGGGCAAAATAATCTGTCATTTTGCACACGCTGGTGTGGAGTATTGAACAAATGCTCTCTTGATTTAATTCTTCTTGTGATAGAGGAAGTGGGTACCGAACTAGGTAAGGTCAGACAAGAACTTGCTGAGTTTAATACACTTCACCTTACCACACTTACACGTGAGAAATCAGAAAATTGGATTGATAAACTTAAAGAACAAGTATCTATATATCAACGTGACCTTATTGCCTTTAAAAGGAAAAAATTAGACACTGTAAATTCGGACTATTCTAACCACCAGGTCTATAGGTGGTTGAAAGGGGACTCTAGAAACCCCACACGTAGATTCCACCACAATTCCCGATTTAGATCACAGAGGCAGTACGATAGTTCCTCTCAATCCAACTCTGATAGTGAATTTGCTGATTCCAGACCACCCAGGGGTGATTTTTTAGGTCGGGGTACCCGCAAGAACACTACTCCCCCGGAAAGACGTCCCCCAATTACCCGACAAGGAGGGGCGGGAGGAAACACAAAAAAAGCCAAGGGTTCAAAGACCTAACAACTGTCTTTAATCTGTCGTCTGTCTCTCTTACCACCACTGAGATGGAAGTCCTTTCTTTGGGACTATCTTTCGTCCCCACAGTAAGACACGATGCTTTCCAATGGTCCGTTGACCACTTTAAATTTGGCAGGAAACTTAGACTTAGGGAATTTTTTTCCAACCAGCCCTGTGAGACCCTTCAAGATCGCACTTTTTCAAAACCTAGTAGTTTTGACCCTATTTCCCATAATCCTAGCATTAAATCCTTTCTTAGACTTACTGAACATGAAATGAAACAGCATAAGGGCGATCATATTTATGATAACCTCAATAAACAACAGAGGTTAGCACTCCAGTCACTTAAGAAAAATGATCAAATTGTGATCCGCCCAGCCGATAAAGGCGGGGCGATAGTGGTGCAGGATTGGTCTAAGTATAATAGAGAAATACTGCAACAACTGTCAGACACCCAGACCTACTGCAAGATCACCTTTAACCCCATGCCAGGGATAAAAAAACTTGTGGACTCTACCATTTCAATGGGTCTCCAGGATGATTGGATTGATGCCCAGATTGCCATGTATCTCACTGTTGATCATCCGGTGTGTCCGATCCTTTATACATTGCCGAAAATTCACAAATCCCTTGATACCCCCCCTGGACGCCCCATCATTTCGGCCAATGACTCTCTTCTACAACCGATTGCACGATTTGTTGATAGCTTTTTACAACCACTTGTGAGCAATATGTGGAGTTACATCAGGGACACTGGTGACTTTTTGGATAAAATTTGCAAGATTGGTGACATTCAGGATGATGTGTTATTGGCATCTATGGATGTCAATTCACTGTATACAGTGATCCCTCACCCTGCTGGACTTGAAGCGCTGAGGATGGCGCTGAGTGGTGGTGCCCATGACGGTCCCCCTGTTGAATTTTTGATAACACTGGCAGAACTTGTCCTCAGTAAAAATCATTTCTGTTATGGCACTGATTTTTATCTTCAGTGCACTGGGACCGCCATGGGTTCCAACCTGGCGCCAGCGTACGCCAACCTATTTATACATCAATATGAGAACACATATATTGTCCCAAAGTTTGGAGATAAGTTGGTATATTTTGGGCGTTATATTGACGACATTTTTATTTTGTGGAGGGGCACGGAATCTGAGTTTCATGGAATGGTTCAGTATCTGAATTCTATTGATAGTCCCATTCGGTTCACCTATGAAATACACCATGACTATAAGAATTTTCTTGATGTAACGATTTTCCGAGAAGGTACTCACCTAGGATCTACCCTGTTTCGCAAACAGACTGATAGGAATACATTATTGTTTGCAACGAGCCACCATCCAGAAAGCCTAAAAGAAAGTATGCCTATCTCCCAATTTTTACGGGTGTTGCGAAACAATTCCTCAAAGGCTACTGCTGATCAACAGCTCTCCGAAATGTCTGAGAGATTTCTTGCGAGAGGGTACTCACCGAAGGTTGTCTCCAGATGCCTTAGGAAGGCTAAGGTCAAATACAAAAATAAAAATATTGGTCAGAAACCTGCATCAAGACTTGAGCCTGGCCGGCTTATTTTTACATCTACGTTTGACACAAAGACCAAGAATGCTGAGAAAGCAATCAAGAAACACTGGCCTATAGTTGCAACAGATGCCAAATTGGAGGGTCTGAGCCAAAGACCTCCTATGCACTCCTACCGCAGAGGGCCTAATTTGCGACAGTTGCTGATGCGTCCAACCCTGCAACCACAAATCGTGAATCAAACATGGCTGACGAGGAGGAAATTAGGCTGTTTCCGGTGTCCTGATTGCACAACATGCAGATCTATGATGAGTGGGTCTTCATTTGCTCACCCACAGAGTGGAAAACGGATCCCAATCAAACACAAGCTTTCGTGTACGTCTGATTTTGTGATCTACATTATCATCTGTCCCTGTGGGCTTTACTATGTGGGACTCACAACACGGTGTTTTCGCGAACGTATGGCGAACCACCGTTATTCAATCAGACAGGCTCTGGAGACCAATAAAACGGACAAACCAGTAGCCAAACACTGGTTACAACACAAACACTCAGTTTCAAGTCTCAAATGTATGTTAATTGATCATATCCCACCTTCAATTCGAGGTGGTGATAGGGAATTGAAATTGAAACGGCGTGAATCACGGTGGATCTTCGAGTTAGAGACACTTATCCCACAGGGTTTAAATGAAGCTAACCCATATGGGATCTTTCTGTAATGTTCTATAGTCATGGTGTATTTCTACATTTTATATACATGTATTTTATATATGTACGGCCACATGTTTTGAGTACATGGTGGCTCTCCTGACGCCAGCCATGGCTATGGCGGCCTCATGAAAGCCCTATGTCTCCGGGGCCCGAGATATATATATAATTTTATTTTATTTTTTATTTTCATTTTAATGGTATTATTAAAAGTTATGTTTTATTATTGGAGGATATTGTGCACCATCATCTATTTGCTATTCCAGCTGACCCAATGTTATGTGTTATCCCCATGACAACGACTAGGTAATATTGCCCCTTTGATGCGGTTTTGTGTTGTCATGACTACGCGTATCATTTCCCTAATTAGATGTTTACATTTCTCCGGTTGTGATGGTTAAAGCGTCACTTCCGGTAGACGCGAGACACTTCCGGTATACGTGTGCGTTCCATGTGTTGCTGGAACGCACTGACACTTCCTGTCTCCATTTGCTCGGCTCTTAAAGCGTCACTTCCGGTACACGCGAGTCACTTCCGGTTAGCGCGTGCGTTCCAAGAGCCGTTGGAACGCACGGACACTTCCTGTTTCATGTGCCCGGCTTTTTGAACAATACTAGCACACTTTAAGTACATGATATTTTCGGTTTGATGTGTAATACTCAGGACTAGCACATATTCTTCTAATATAACTATTGAAAACGTATGAGCGCACAAATATTCAAAAGTGGTTAATTAGGCTGCTGGTTTGGTAAATAAAATATATTTTTATTAAAAGAACAGCAAACTAAATAAACATTCATAGATATAAAAACATCATGCTGGAAATCGCAGAATAATTAGTATCATACTTATAATCACTGCATGAAATTCAATAGATACCCCCGCATTAGCCAATTGGACTTATAATTAATTTAAAGCATGCATGCTTAATTGGTTAGCTGGTTAGTTAGTTGGACCAGTAATCAGTCCCAGTATACAGTCCTGGTTGTTAGTAACTGTTAATCCCTCCAGGGATTTTGTTATATTGATGTTAATAATTAGTTTGGTTAGATAGACAGAAATGTCCCTGGGTATATATGTCAACACAGTCCTTTTAAGATAGTGAAACTTTCTTCTGGTGATATTTCTGTGCCAGTTTATTCCATATAATGTAATATTGAGAGATTTACATAACCACTTAGTAACCCGTCGTGGCACTCATAGGGGCACTGCTTACCCTCCACTCTGCGGCGGTATTGGTGTCCACGATTGGGTTGAGGCACTGTATAGCTGGAAAGTTTCCTATCTGGCTGAGGCGGTGACACGCTGCCTGCGTGTAGCTGGGAGCGCTTGGCCGCGTGTCGCGGCTTCCGGGTTGTGCACAGCTTCCGGCTTACGATGCGCTCCAGCTGCGTTCCACTTGACGTCGTTAGGGTCACCTGACGCGTTTCTCCGCCTTTTGTGGGTGGCGGTTTCTTCAGAGGTTTTTAGAGGTCTAGATGTGCGGTCACTATTTATCCCCCTCAGGGATATTCCTCATTGGTTGCAATTAAGATCGTTATTAATAGCATCTGTATCGTCCTTCTCAGGGATACCCTGATTTTACCAGCCATATCCAATTAACTAAACCACTATTATGTATATATATGATACGATTAGATTTCCTCTTTTTAAAAAGACAGAATTAGTATAAAAATAAATATAAACATATACATAAAAATTTATTATTATTATCACTCATGACCACAATGAGATGTTCTAATGTGCAAATAGCATTCAATTATGTATATACGTATATACCTAATTAGATTCAATAATGAATATTCTATTATCTTTTTTATTTATTTATTTCATTATGTGTATATATGGAACACTAATTGGAGAAAGATATATGTAATTTTTAACCTAGTTGGTTAATAAAATAGATAATTCTTTTTTATTAGTTTAGTATCTAAAATATAGACCCATATATAGGGAGAAGTAAACACATAATATTAATATAAACAGACACATAAAAAATGCTCAGAATACTGAAACTCCATAATAAAATAGAATATATATTTTTCCGATAGGATTCTTCTATATAGAGCAATATACATATAAATATGGAGTCATAAGAAGAGAGAGAAGGGAAGAAGAGACGGAGGAAGAGAGCAGGAGAGATATAATATATTCATATATGTAAACCTGTGGAAAAGAAATATATAGAGATCTCTTTATCTCGCTCTAGGCAAGAATTTTACACTAACTTAATAATATTATACTACAGGTATATATTATATCCAGAGATGTTTTGCCATATCTAACGACTTTATTTTATTGTTTTACATAAACGCTATGTATGGCTGAGACCAGACACTGGTGGGACCAACAGACTCTCCAAAAATATATTAAGAATAAATTTATCCCCAGGGGTCTACGTATTTTCAAATCGGCCTCTTTCAAGGATGACAAAGAGTTCCTGGACAATTGGAATAATATATTGGATAAGTGCTCCTTTAATCTTATGGAGCTTCTGGTTGAATATAGAACCACTAAGGTTAATAATATACAATCGGAAATAGAAAAAATCCAGGAACTCTTGAAACCCTTTGAAAATACCACTGAATATAAGGAAAGGGATCAGCGGTTAAATACCAAGATAGAGGCCTATGAAAAGACAGTCATACAGTCAAAAGATCAAAAACTTGAGAGAGATAGGGGAGATTACGAGACAGACTCAGTAAGGACCTATAATAGGAAAAGAGGGGATTATTCAAGATCCCAAAATAGACCACCCTATAGAGAACGTTCCAATAAGAGATGGAATAGTAACACACGGAATAGATCTAGAAGTAAACAAAACAGATGGACTACAACTGGTAAAAGACTCCCCCAGCATAACACCCCGCAGAAAGATCCAAGAGGATATGTACATAAAAATAGGTATGAATGTCTATATAGGGAGGATTTTTCACCAGAAACTGTTGAAAGAGGGGGGGCAAGACCCAAGAAATCATCGTACAGTTGGGATAATGGTAAAAACACCAAACAAAGCAGGGAAGCTTATTCACCTGAAACCCTAGATAGAAAAGGGGTAAAATCCAAATGTAAAGATGATGAACAAAACCATTTTTTAGAGGTAAGCCCAGCGAAACATACCCAAATCAACAGATTAAATGTCAACCATATGAAGAGAGGAAGGGAAAGAGATATAGAGGATGTAGGGGAGGACGATTACAACAAAAAAGAAAAAAGTCAAAGGAACATATAAAAGATAAGGGAATCTTTAATTTGTCTTCTAAAGAATTAACAATAGCAGAGAAAAAACTATTAAATAAAGGACTAAAATATGCTCCCGCAAAAAAACCCAATTTATTTGGACTGTTTGTGGATTTAAACAGGTTCACTAGGAACCTATGTCGAAAACGTTATTTTGCTAGTAAAAAATTAAAAAAGATACCTGGAGATCAGGACTTAATGCCTATATTTTTAGATGAAGAAGATAAGGGTGCAATAAATATTTTGGAGGAGTTAAGATTAGAGAGTGCGACCGGGGGGACTGTCCAGTTGTTTAATATAGATAAAACTCAGGAAAATGATAAAAATAAAAATTTTTTTAAAAAGAAATCAGATTTCTACCCTCTACAGTTCAAGGGTCCCTCCATAGAGGGCTTCTATAATGTAACTATGGAGGATTTTAGGAAATTATGTGAGACTGCAGAGAAAGAACCTTTAAGAGATAATCTATCTTATGATGAACGAAAAGCCCTGAAGAATTTAATAGCTGACGAAAATCTTACCATCAAAATGGCAGATAAAGGAGGTGGGGTAGTATTGCAAGATACAGCAGACTACATTAAAGAGGCAAATAGACAATTGAATAATACCCTCTTTTATAAGGTCTTGCCTTCTAATCCCACGGAAAGATTTCAAGGTGAGCTAAAGATCATGTTGGATGAAGCATTGGACAGGGGGGCAATATCCAGGGACACTTGGCAATTTTTGTTTACACCTTATCCCATCACTCCGGTTTATTATCATTTGCCCAAATTGCACAAGTCACTAACTTCACCCCCGGGGCGTCCAATAATTTCAGGTATAGGATCAATCACTTCTAATTTGTCGCACTTTGTGGATGCTCACCTCCAGGACTATGTTGTACAATTAAAATCATATATTAAGGATACCACGCAATTTCTAAATATGGTAAAAACTATCAGGTGGAAAAACTCATATAAATTCCTTACATGTGATGTAGAATCTCTATACTCTAATATACCACATGAGAAAGGATTAGAAGTCATAGCCGATGTCTTGAAAAAAGATGAATCGGTTGATGACTATCTGAAGGCCCTGGTGGTGACATCCATAAAATTCATATTGGAGCACAATTATTTTACGTTCAATCACAAATATTATTTACAGACACGGGGGACCGCCATGGGGACTAGGTTCGCCCCGAGTTATGCTAACCTCTATATGGGGGCCCTTGAAAAGGAACTCATTTGGGGGGCAGACCTCGGGGGGAGCCTGGTCCTCTATGGCAGGTATATAGATGATTTATTCTTTATTTGGGATGGGGATCTAAATTCTGTTACATCATTTGTATCACATCTGAACACGAACACTTATGGATTAAAATTTACTCACACATGCGATCCTCACCATATCACATTCCTGGATATTGCCCTACTGTCTGATGGCGAGAACATCCATACAGAGACTTACTTTAAATCGGTAGATACTAACAACTTTTTGAAATATAGCAGCAGCCACCTTAAAGCCTGGCGAGATAACATCCCAAAGAGTCAATTTCTAAGAGTGAAGAGAAATTGCTCAAGGGATTATAGATATCAAGAACAGGTAATGAAAGTACATTCCTCCTTTGAACAACAGGGTTACCCAGATTATATCCTTCAGAAAGCACTTAAGGACGTAGAAAAACAAGATAGGAATAATCTTCTCACAAAAAAATCGCGCAAAAAGCAACAACATCAAAATGTGTACAAGGGAGATATCTATAAAGAAAAATGTATATTTGTAACACAATATAATACACATGCCACTAAGATAAAACAAATAATAAAGAAAAACACCCCACTCTTGTTGATAGATCCTCTGTTGGAACCTGTAATAGGTAAAAATATTAGAACAGTATATAAAAAATCAGAGACACTACAGATAAAATTAGCACCTAGTATGTTTAATCCTGATAAAAAGAAAAATAAAAAGAAAAAAATTCATAGGAACAACGAGTTATTGGGGACACTGAATACTAATTCTCTAGACGAATTACGGGAGAAACCCAGGGGATTCTTCAGGTGTGCCAGGACCAGGTGTCTTACTTGCTCGAATGTCAACTTGCGCAGTAAGACATTTGGATCTAGGGTAACGGGAGAATCCTTTGAGATAGAGGGCTTCCTAAATTGTGAATCTACATATGTAGTCTATCTTATTGAGTGTGGCTGTGGATACCAATACGTAGGTCGTACCATTAGAAAATTAAAAACACGATTCCTTGAACACAGACGGAATATTATGAATAAAAGCAATACACATAGCGTCTCTAGGCATACGAATTATTGTCAGCAGGGGAATATTTCTAATATTCGTTTAAAAGCTCTTGAACAGGTCGGTCAAACAGAAAGGGGAGGCGACAGATTCAATGCCCTATGCAGGAGAGAAGCATATTGGATCTTTCGCTTAAAGACTTTAGAACCACAGGGTCTGAATGAAAATATAGAACTTAACAACATGTAACATGAGGGGTTAATAAATCCCCCCCTCTCCCCTTTCTTCTTCACTTTTTCTTCATTTCTTCTTCTCTCCCTTTTTCTAGTTATATTCCTTATGTGATGTATATTCCTTAGAATTCTGGGAACACATACATTAGGATAAATAATTTCATCAGTAAGAACTACCATCCGCAATATAGCCCTTATATTGCATACTTTAGACATTGATGTTTCAAAATTGATTCTATATGTAAAACAATAAAATAAAGTCGTTAGATATGGCAAAACATCTCTGGATATAATATATACCTGTAGTATAATATTATTAAGTTAGTGTAAAATTCTTGCCTAGAGCGAGATAAAGAGATCTCTATATATTTCTTTTCCACAGGTTTACATATATGAATATATTATATCTCTCCTGCTCTCTTCCTCCGTCTCTTCTTCCCTTCTCTCTCTTCTTATGACTCCATATTTATATGTATATTGCTCTATATAGAAGAATCCTATCGGAAAAATATATATTCTATTTTATTATGGAGTTTCAGTATTCTGAGCATTTTTTATGTGTCTGTTTATATTAATATTATGTGTTTACTTCTCCCTATATATGGGTCTATATTTTAGATACTAAACTAATAAAAAAGAATTATCTATTTTATTAACCAACTAGGTTAAAAATTACATATATCTTTCTCCAATTAGTGTTCCATATATACACATAATGAAATAAATAAATAAAAAAGATAATAGAATATTCATTATTGAATCTAATTAGGTATATACGTATATACATAATTGAATGCTATTTGCACATTAGAACATCTCATTGTGGTCATGAGTGATAATAATAATAAATTTTTATGTATATGTTTATATTTATTTTTATACTAATTCTGTCTTTTTAAAAAGAGGAAATCTAATCGTATCATATATATACATAATAGTGGTTTAGTTAATTGGATATGGCTGGTAAAATCAGGGTATCCCTGAGAAGGACGATACAGATGCTATTAATAACGATCTTAATTGCAACCAATGAGGAATATCCCTGAGGGGGATAAATAGTGACCGCACATCTAGACCTCTAAAAACCTCTGAAGAAACCGCCACCCACAAAAGGCGGAGAAACGCGTCAGGTGACCCTAACGACGTCAAGTGGAACGCAGCTGGAGCGCATCGTAAGCCGGAAGCTGTGCACAACCCGGAAGCCGCGACACGCGGCCAAGCGCTCCCAGCTACACGCAGGCAGCGTGTCACCGCCTCAGCCAGATAGGAAACTTTCCAGCTATACAGTGCCTCAACCCAATCGTGGACACCAATACCGCCGCAGAGTGGAGGGTAAGCAGTGCCCCTATGAGTGCCACGACGGGTTACTAAGTGGTTATGTAAATCTCTCAATATTACATTATATGGAATAAACTGGCACAGAAATATCACCAGAAGAAAGTTTCACTATCTTAAAAGGACTGTGTTGACATATATACCCAGGGACATTTCTGTCTATCTAACCAAACTAATTATTAACATCAATATAACAAAATCCCTGGAGGGATTAACAGTTACTAACAACCAGGACTGTATACTGGGACTGATTACTGGTCCAACTAACTAACCAGCTAACCAATTAAGCATGCATGCTTTAAATTAATTATAAGTCCAATTGGCTAATGCGGGGGTATCTATTGAATTTCATGCAGTGATTATAAGTATGATACTAATTATTCTGCGATTTCCAGCATGATGTTTTTATATCTATGAATGTTTATTTAGTTTGCTGTTCTTTTAATAAAAATATATTTTATTTACCAAACCAGCAGCCTAATTAACCACTTTTGAATATTTGTGCGCTCATACGTTTTAAATTTGTGTATAGGGACAGTTCCCTTTGTTCAGGAGGACTTCCAGATCCTCCTTGTGTGAGCTGCAATTACTATTTAAATTTGATAGTACAAACTTAGCGCCTAATATATATTATTTATAATATAACTATTGAACTACATATTACTGTAAATGGCTTTAAATCTAATACAGCTGACTACCTGACAGGAAGTGACACATGTGGGTGGGGCTGGTTGACTCAGATTGATGATGGTATAAATACTTGTATATGTGAACATGTTTGACACACTGCTTCTGGTGCTCTGTCACCAAACAACACTGCTTTACTGTCTTGACAAAGATCACTGGGATGTGATCGAAACGTCGACTTACGGATGTATCAATAAATGACCTTCTGACCTTCTTTTATGAAATTTCTGGTGAGTGCCCTCTTTTTTCAAAAGACTATATATATATATATATATATATATGCATGTTTAATATGCTATGTGTATATATATATATATATATATTTATTTGAAAAGATATAAAAGATATAAGACCTTTATCGCGCTAAAGATGTAAAAGCTTCAACATAGGGAAGATACCCCCCTGTTAGATGGGGTATGAACAACAGTTAGTGAAAGAAGAGATTTCCCCAGGGAGCTGATGTCGTACTTTGGTATGTACAAGTTTTGTATAATAAAATAATTTTAAAAAAGAGAGATTGTTTATTTTTTTTTTAAAACAATACATAAAACTGTTTAAAATTTGCACAGAATAACAATAAACAATGTTTGTACAGACAATAGTTGTGTTGGTAATTCAAACAACATCAAAATGATCTTCTTTGTAGAGATGTCAGATAACAATGTGCTTACCCATCGAGTTTCATCCTACAGACTTTATCAGGGGTGTTTTATTCTAAACAATACAGAAACATTCATAAACAACTTCACTCTTCTAGTTATAATACAATTAACTCTCTTCAAAAGCTTATTGAATACATACCAAAGAATCACAATATGGACATACATCTTATCCTGTCTTCAAAAAGGCAATTTAACAATGCTTAAAATAGTATCGGACCAAATTTCACCATATGAGGTATCTGTAAAATCATAACATATGTTACCAAAAGAATATTACCACAAAAATATATGGACAGGATATATTATGTGAGCAGGAACAGAGGAGGTGGACTGGTTTACAATGATTCTATTGGGCTTTTAATCAGCCTTACTGCTTCATACTTAGTCAGAAAGGATTGTCTGATCATATTTGAATGTTAAACATATATATTTATACGTTCAACTTTTGATAAATATGGGACCAACAGAATGTGTAGATAATTCTCTGATGAAGCGTTACTAATATCCGCTTAATATTCACCAATTGGAAGTTTGAAGTGTAGATATACATATAAATAATTGTTATATATTTTATTTACTTTTATTTTTATTTTTATTCGCATTGGCACATATTATACATACCAATATAAATTGAATTGGAAGTAACCCTTTTCACTGATTATCCACTGGTTATACGCAGTGGATAATCAGTGAACAGGGTTACTTCCAATTCAATTTAAATTGGTATGTATAATCTGTGCCAATGCAAATAAAAATAAAAGTAAATAAAATATATAACAATTATTTATATGTATATCTACACTTCAAACTTCCAAATGGTGAATATTAAGCGAATATTAGTAATGTTTCATAAGAGAATTATCTACACATTCTGTTGGTCCCATATGAACGTATAAATATGTTTAACATTAAAATATGATCAGACAATCCTTTCTGACTAAGTATGAAGCAGTAAGGCTGATTAAAAGCCCAATAGAATCATTGTAAACCAGTCCACCTCCTCTGTTCCTGCTCACATAATATATCCTGTCCTTATATTTTTGTGGTAATATTCTTTTGGTAACATATGTTATGATTTTACAGATACCTCATAGGGTGAAATTTGGTCCGATACTATTTTAAGCATTGTTAAATTGCCTTTTTGAAGACAGGATAAGATGTATGTCCATATTGTGATTCTTTGGTATGTATTCAATAAGCTTTTGAAGAGAGTTAATTGTATTATAACTAGAAGAGTGAAGTTGTTTGTGAATGTTTCTGTATTGTTTAGAATAAAACACCCCTGATGAAGTCTGTAGGATGAAACTCGATGGGTTAGCACATTGTTATCTGACATCTCTACAAAGAAGATAATTTTGATGTTGTTTGAATTACCAACACAACTATTGTCTGTACAAACATTGTTTATTGTTATTCTGGGCAAATTGTAAACAGTTTTATGTATTGCTTTTATTATACAAAACTTGTTCATATCAAAGTATGACATCAGCTCCCTGGGGAAATCTCTTCTTTCAATATATATATATATATATATATATATATGTGTGTATATATGGTATCTATATGTAAAGATAGGTTCTGTATATATAAATATATATATATATATATATATATATAGACACACACATACACACTAGTTTTATGGACCCAGCATATACTGGGTCACCTCAGTCCCCACCCCCGTGCTTCACTCTACCCAATTCTGGAAACCCCCCCATGCAAATCCTGTATTTCCCACTGGTGCTGGGCGTCCCCCCGCATGTCTGTGAAACTGGTCATAGATGTGCTAAATTTAGCACATCTACGATTATCTCTGAATTACCCCCAGAAGCTAATTGGTTAGTACTTTATTACCAAGCTTTGATAAACTCTCCTCCCGAGTATTTATGTTGAATCATAATTATTATTACTGTAGCTAAAGACACATGCCTATGTAAACTACACTGGCTGTGTTCATGGCTATGCATGTAGATAAGGAGTGTCCATTGGCCAAAACATATCTGCTAAATGGGCAAAACAGCCATATCTACATTTTCAACTGTCAATTTCATGCAGAATTAGCAAAACTATATCCAGCTACTGACTTTTTGGTGAAAAAAATATTATATTTTATAATGTTTCGGTAGAGTTACCCTTTATAAAAAAAAAACCCCAAAATATATTTTCATGGTCCTTATTCTAAGTTTTCTTAGTGTTTCATGTCTGTTTTATTTTATCAAAGGCAACCTTAAAATCTTTGTTTCTGAAAGTATATATTATTGGATTAAGCAATGGAGTTACTACAGTGTAAAACAAAGACAGGATCTTGCGCATTATCCACAATTGTCTCACTGGAAACATATAAATAATGATTAGGGTCCCGTAAAATATGGAAACCACCATCAGGTGAGAGCTGCAGGTGGAGAAGGCTTTCTGTCTTCCAGTAAATGATGGTATCTTTAAAATAGAAAAGACAATATAGGTATATGACATCATAACTAGTGCAAAGGTACAAATGATGGCTATAAAACTTGTTATTAATGTCTGAATATGAATTACGGAGGTATCAGTGCAAGAGAGTTGCAATATGGGTTCAAAATCACAATAGAAATGGTCAATGGTATTTGGGCCGCAGAAATGTAAGCTACACATCGATATCGCATTGATTACCAACATCGTTAAATTCAACATCCAAATAATAATAACAGATTTCACACAAAACCTGTGATTTATTATAGAATTATAGTGTAATGGGTGACAGATGGCCAGATAGCGATCATAAGACATCACTGACAGAAGAAGACACTCAGAGGATTCCGATATGGCAAAGAAATAAAACTGAATGATGCATCCGATAAAAGACATAGTGCAGCCGCCATATAACACAATGTGCAGCAGGTTAGGAAGAATATCTGTAGTCAGTAGGATATCATAGAATGATAGCTGTGTAATGAAGAAGTACATGGGGGTCTGAAGGTTTTTATTCAGTAGAAATAAAATCACGATTAGCAGGTTTCCAGGAATGGTCACAGAGTAAATGGTGATTAGAAGCAAGAACAGAGGAATTTTAAAGTTTTCAAGGTTTGGAAACCCCAGAATAATTACTGAGGTGATATTGTTCTTGTATGTTACCTTGTAAAGAAGCACAAAGTTCCACATTTCTAGGTTTTGTGGTAAGAAGCAAAAAGGAACACCCATAGAGATATATAGATAAATTGCTGGTATTCTTATTTTAACATTTTAGCCATGAAAACTGTGGCTGTCATATAGAAGATCTACAATTTCTAGGTTGTCACTATATATATTTTTTTTGTGTGTGTTATTTTCACCGTCAGAGCCCAGAGAACCCCAATTAGTGCACCGCGTCTGCTCGCATGGCTCGTTTCGCTCACCAAGCTTCAGGCAAGGTGCCTCGCTCTGCTACCGCTGCATTCAGCACAGGTTACTATTCCCAATCTTAGACCAGTGGATGGTAAAGTATGAAAAAGGTGCAAAAAAACCTTTACAAAGTTGTGTCGACACTTATCGACCATAAGTGTGTCAACCATTGACACATCAACAATTTGAACCTGTTGATATTTTGTACCCATCGACCTTTTCTAGTGACAACATTTTGTCAGTGTCTACCTAATGCATGTCAACCTTTTGTCGGTGTTGATCTAATGCATGACAGTCATATGGGGTCGACCTAATGACTGTTGACCTAGACATTGTCTTCCTATATATTGGTTCCTGAATACTACAGATAGATTAACACTTGCAATGCCTTCAATGGAATTTGTGTCATAGATCCATAGGGCTGATGAATCAAGTAATCTTAATGTTTTAATACTAATAATAAAAATTAAACTGGATGTGCTGCCCATACTCTGGCAATATATATATATATATATATATAGAGAGAGAGAGAGAGAGAGAGAGAGAGAGAGAGAGAGAGAGGGAGAGAGAGAGAGAGAAAATGACATCACTCAGCCCAAAAAAGACGTTTAAGCATTACTGTGGTGCCAGGTCAAAAAGTATTATAATATCACTCACTTTCCCATAGAGAAAAAAAATTAAAAACTAGCACTCATGATTCAGTTGAAAGCAGAAGAGGATTTATTCTTCAGTACAAATCCAATAGTGATACGTCCAACAACTGTGGCCCGACAGCTGTTTCAATGCATACAGGTTTTACAAGCCCCTGAAGAAATCCTGTATGCGATGAAACAGCTGTCGGGCCATAGTTGTTGGATGTATCACTAATGGATTTGCATTTTTGCATTGAATGAATCGTGAGTGCTGATTTTTGCATCTTTTCTCTTTGTGAAAGTTAGTGATATATTATATATATATATATATATATATATATATATATATGCAAGTCTGGGATGCAAAATCAACGTTTCAATGTTAAGTAAACATTTTTGTCATGATAAACAAATATAACTGTGTCACTCACCTAAATACCCCCATCTGATGGTCCATGGCACCAACGGGCCATCGTGTCCCGCTCGTGGAATGACATCATGCTGAGGCACCGGCTTCGGCAAGTACAACTTGCTATTAAACATGAAAAACCTCCTCATTCTAATCTTACGAAGGCAGAATGGCATGCTTTAAACAATCTAAGCAAATATGATGACATCGTTATCCGCCCGGCGGATAAGGGGGGAGCCATTGTAATACAGAATATCTCTGATTACATTTATGAATTGAATCGACAATTATCTGACTCTGTAACATACTGGAAGCTTCATTCTGATCCAACAAACATCTTTAAAAAAGAATTGGACATTGTTTTAACAAAAGCCATGCAGGAAGGCTTGTTGTCATCTTCTCAATGTGAAGCTATGACCACCAAATTTCCCTTTGTACCAATCCTGTATTCGGTACCAAACATACATAAAAATAGCCAGTGTCCCCCTGCATGCCCTAAAATCTCTGCTAGGGGGTCACTTTTTCAAAAGGTATGCATTTTTTTGGATCATTATTTACAACCGTGTAATCTAGCAGTTGATCACTGCTTAAAGGACACTACATCTCTCCTCAACAAATTATCAACCATCACTACAGTACCCACCAATTGCTTACTGGCCTCAATTGATGTTCAGAACTTATATACCTGCATTCCTCACGAGGAAGGATTGAAAGCAGTGGAAAAGTTGATTCGGAATAATCCAGCATATAATGGACTTGACATTGATCTTTTTCTTTCCTTATTGCAAATTACTTTGCAGAGAAATTATTTCCTGTTTAATAATCAATTTTTTTTACAGCTTGCAGGTTGTTCCATGGGCAGCAACGTGTTGCCCTCCTTTGCTAAAAGTTTCATGTTGCAAGTGGAGGAGACACTGTTCCTGTACAATGAAATAACCAAAGCTCATGTCTTAATGTATCTCAGATACATAGGCCCTCATTCCGGGTTGATCGGTCGCAAGGCAAATTTAGCAGAGTTGCACACGCTAAGCCGCCGCCTACTGGGAGTGTATCTTAGCATCTTAAAATTGCGACCGATGTAATCGCAATATTGCGATTACAAACTTCTTTGCAGTTTCAGAGTTGCTCCACACTTACTCGGCATCTGCGATCAGTTCAGTGCTTGTCGTTCCTGGTTTGACGTCATAAACACACCCAGCGTTCGCCCAGACACTCCCCTGTTTCTCCGGCCACTCCTGCGTTTTTTCCGGAAACGGTAGCGTTTTTATCCACACGCCCCTAAAACGCCGTGTTTCCGCCCAGTAACACCCATTTCCTGTCAATCACACTACGATCGCCGGAGCGAAGAAAAAGCCGTGAGTAAAAATACTATCTTCATTGTTAAATTACTTGGCGCAGTCGCAGTGTGAATATTGCGCATGCGTACTAAGCGGAATTTCACTGCGATGCGATGAAAAATACCGAGCGAACGACTCGGAATGAGGGCCATAGACAATATGCTTTTATTTTGGTCAGGCCCTCGCAGTCTGTTGGAATCATTATTAGAATCACACAAAAAGTCCAATTCTCCAATTAAATTCACATATTACATACATGAACAGAGCGTTAATTACCTGGACGTACTAATTAACATCAAAGAACAAGGAATTGTTGCAGATATTTACATTAAAAATACAGATAGAAATAACCTCTTACAGGCTTCAAGCCATCACCCTATATCTCTTCGTAAAGGTCTCCCCTATTCTCAGATGCTTTTTTTAAAACGAATCATTAGTGATGAAGCTAATCTTGAATTAGCTTGTAACAACATGATCACCAAATTTGTACAAAGTGGATATGCCCATTCTGATTTAATTTCAATCAAAATCAAAGTACTTAAGATGAAAAGAAGTGACACTCTAGTCCCTGTTGACAAATCTATCAAAGCCGACAGGTTGATATGGACTAGTCAGTATAATACACAGAGTGCTGTGGTCAGTAAAGCCACAAAACAGTTTTGGCCCATAGTACAGACCGACAGAACATTTAACACCCTGTCCAATACACGTATCATGCCAGCCTATAGGAGAGGAAAGAATATACGTGATATAGTTGTCAAAACCATGATTGTAGGTACCAAAAAAAACACAAACCACCACTTTTCTCAAATCTTCATGTCCAGGATGTTTCAAATGCTTAGGCTGCACTACATGCAGCCATATGTTAATAGGAGACACTTTTTGTCATCAATTTACCTGAAAAAAATTTAAGATTAGATATCACGTGACATGTACCACACGGTTTGTTGTCTACCTCCTCAGTTGCCCTTGCGGGCTTCATTATGTCGGCAAGACTGATTGCATGTTTAAAGAGCGAATGGCTGGATATCGCACGTCCATCCCAGCCACCTTAACAACAGGTCGGAGCGATCAACCCGTAGCAAGACACTTTTTACAAGCTAAACAGTCTTGCGGCATCGTATAATTGACCATATCCCACCCCTTAAGAGAGGTGAAGATCATGGCCAACTTCTATTGAAAGCAGAGGCCAGATGGATATTCCTGTTAGATACTTTGTCCCCTCATGGGCTTAATGAACATGCAGGGTTATCTGCATTCATTCAATTATTGTGCTGCATAATATATACTACATAGGTTCACAGTATAGCATTTTCTTCATTACCCACTGCCACACATTAGTCTTTTCAATTACATCATGCATTACTCCATCCTTTATGGGCTGATTCTATTTGGACAGCATTTGCAACTATGTGATCGGTATCATTGTTACATGTTTCATTATTGGTGTCCTGTCGGCGTGTGTCACATCTAGCAGTTAAAATCAGACAAAAGGTGCAATTAACGCCTTATAGCATCGAGCATTCAGCTCTGTCTCTATCATCAATTAACCAGAGGATTTTATTTTATGTTGTCTAGTTTATAACTGTGGATTTATTTTTACACATTGTATAATTCTCGCTTATCACTTTGTAGAGGTGTTCCGGTCCTGGTGCTCCATGACGCCGAAGCCGGCGCCTCAGCATGACGTCATTCCACGAGCGGGACGCGACGGGCCGTTGGCGCCATGGACCATCAGACGGGGGTATTTAGGTGAGTGACACAGTTATATTTGTTTATCCTGACAAAAATGTTTACTTAACATTGAAACATTGATTTTGCATCCCAGACTTGCGTCTGTTGTTTTTTTCCACGCTGTGAGTGCCGCCTGCATGCTGGATATATTATTGGACACAGCGCTTGCTGTAACCACTGGAAGGCACCGGCTATTTTGATTATTTCAACCCCAGCTGAGGACACAGTGAGTGCCGTGCAACAAGCAGTGATATATATATATATATATATATATATAGCAAAAAATAAATAAAGTACACTGCTCTGGCTCTGAAAAAACTCTATACAATTCAACATGTAGGTGACACATTTCACCTTAAGAGGACAGTAAAATAGCCTTTCAAATATAGAAATTTTAAACTGACTTTTATAATAAACATGAGATTCCTTGTGTACATTTTTATCACACCGTGGGTGACCATCTTCCATGGCAAGGTGACCTCTGTCATATGAGATCCTATAGCTATTTTATTTTTGTCTTACGGCCAAAAGTGTGAACCAGCATCTTTTATTGTGTATTGTGCTATCAGTCAAAGCAGTGTAGCCCATTTATAAAGCATGTACTTGAAAAATAGTTTGTGTAGATCAATCATACCTTGAAGATTGTATATTAAAAGGGTGGCAACTGCTTTAAATTTTTGTCCAGGCACAT
Source organism: Pseudophryne corroboree (assembly GCF_028390025.1). Lineage (NCBI taxonomy): Eukaryota > Metazoa > Chordata > Amphibia > Anura > Myobatrachidae > Pseudophryne > Pseudophryne corroboree. Next base: position 15,992,390 of record NC_086449.1, read on the forward strand.
CCCCTCTTTATTCACAGGTGTGTTTTAACAGAGCAACAGGGTTCCTAGCAATATTACGTTCATCCCAGAGGCAAAAATTATTGTAATTATCACAATACAATTATACAATGTTAGTGCAGGTTCCAGAGCTCACCTTGCCATGGTAGATAGGCACCCAGGGTTTGATCAAAATGTACGAACCTTATATAAGCACAAAAGAAACAGTTCAACAGGAAATTTTGGTAAGTAGAGAAAACAATACTCAATAACCAGTAGAATTACAAATACTCCTCATTGGATGGAGAGTAATCATGTACTGAGAATCTATCAGATAACTAACATAGATTAAAAAACCTTTTCTACATCTAGCTAAACATTTTTTAGAATCTACCAGATCATCCAATTGATATTATATTAACCAAAGAGGAGGACAGATAGAAGCAAGAAAAATGAAAATAGATTAAGGAATATGGGATTCTCCCCAACCTCAGAGACAATCTCTAAGTCTACAGAAATAATTCTTACCTTTAAGTATCCTTTACAGGTTATTAACCTCTCACAAAAGATAGTTACCAAAGATCAAATCTCAATACTTAGTAAAATACTTTCCTCTCCCACTGAAATCTTTGATAGGTTCAAAATGAAAAATAACATAATCTCTAGTGAAGAACACTTTTATTGACCACATTTTTTGCACTAAATAGGAACATTCAGAAACACACCTTAGTACTGTATGTCACCTTTGGGAATTACCACAAGAGACAACAGTACAGATACCCTGTTTCTCTTTGACTGGCCTGAAGATAAACTTGAAGCTATTAGAAATTTGGAAGATCTCTCTGATTAATTTGATGTAGCCATCGCTGTGGCTACAACTATAAATAGACCCCACTGTCAAAAAAATCCATATTGTTTGCTCACAAAATTATTTGCCAAGAAATAAGAGTTATTAAGGAAATGGTATCTAGAGATTTTGCTGACCTGTTGAGTAAATATGACATGGGACCCATGTTGTACAACAATCTAAAAAAGAACAAAAGAAGACTATTGAAAGAAACATAAAGCTAGGATGACATATTGATAAAACAATCTGACAAAGAAGGTAATGTGAGCCCTTGGCCAAAATATAAATTTATAAATCTGAATATACAGTAAATGTACAATAAGAACCTCATGTTTATTGTAAAAGTTAGTTCATGAAATATGTATAATTTGTTTTTATTTCAAACAAACTTTGACAAGTGTATAGTTGTTCATAATTAAATGTCCAAAATATAATTGCCACTGTCTGATATAAAAATACAAAAAATGCACAACATAACCAGGAAAGCATTGGAAAAATGCTGTACAAATTTTTCTTCAAATGGATGCACAAGTCTACAATCGAATTGGAAAGGTGGGTGCACATACTGTAACTAATGAAGTCACCCCAGGATAGCCCTAATGTAATAACTACAGTATAGGAAAAAAATGTTTAATCATTCAAATACAGTGAAATGATGGTGCAAAATTGGTATAGATCCCACACCATTAAAAAATATATTTCTGGTCCTTGATATGGATTTATTTTTAGATAATCTTTGCTAATTATAGAGGTATTAAAGTCAAACATCCACAAAATATGTGGGTGTGCAGAGCTTTTTACTTTGTACATAAATTATGTGCCTTCTTACAGTAACTGTTTTATACCTACATTACAGGTGCTAGAACTTCCTGTAGAATATTCATCTGCCCCTAATTCTATATTTGTAAAGTGTGAAAACACCAATCCAATTACTTTAGGATCATTCCTTAGACTCATTTGAAAAATTGATTTTCCCCTAAATTATGTGATTCATGTTAAATTACTTCCTATAACTAATTATCTAAGTTTCTGCTGAATTACCTTCCTCTGCCCAATTCTGCATTTCTATGTCTAATTATCTTCCTATGTTTAATTCTATATATCATGTCTTCTAACTTTCATTTGTATATTTATCTATGTAAATTACATTCCTATGTCTTGTATGTTTATGTTTAATTATAATGTTATACCTAATTCTGTATCTCTATGTCTAATTAGCTTGCTACAGTATGACTTTTTTTCTAATTACGGTACAGTATCTTGTTATTTCAGGTTTGAGATGTCGGTCTAATGAATTTGCTATAGTATGTCTAATTTCTTAGTTTTAGTTTATACTTTTTCATTTACATTTTTTTTTTTTGCTGCAACATACAGCTTAAGATTATTTTTTTTTTGGGGGGGTACTGCATAATTTAAATGTGCAAAGCTAAAATCATTAAATATTACATGCAATATAAAGATACAGTATGTACAAATCTTTTTCAGCATCTGATCATTAATATGCAAGTTCCTAGTTTAAAAGAAAAAGGGAGCAGGATTTGTGGAACTCTGTGATAAATAAATATGTCCTATAAGCTGTAAATTCTTATGATGCTCACCTCAGAATTCTGTAGCAGGTCCATGGAGTCCACAAAGTGCTGTAGAGAGATCAACATCTCAATAAAAAATCATTATATACACTGGTACGGAGAATTTCATAGATGTGACGACTCCATGGAGAATTTAGTGTAATTACTATTGGCACAACCACTGTAAAAGTAATTTGCCTTCAGAGGTTTATATATATATATATATATATATATATATAGCATCTCTAATAAATATATATATATATATATATATATGTATATATTAGAGATGTGTTTTTGGTTTTTGATCTGTATTTCTTTTTTAACTATAAAGCTAAAATAACAGAATTTGGGTCTTTTTTCATTCCTACAGTATTATCTACCTAAATAACATTAATTTTAAGTCATTTCCAGTCAGGTTTGACCACCACTCAGCTCAAAATATTGTTTTCATCAAGTTTATGAAAAAAGTCTGCAGTGAGCTGTCTGGTTACTTAGTGACAGAGCAGTGGCACAAACACACAGTAGTTCATAGCACAACTTTGAAACATTGCCACACAGCAGTGGAAGAAATGAAAAGTAGTGCAAGATGGAATTGTTATTGGGCCCTCTCATCCACCCTCATGTTGTATATTAAAAGGAACATGCACAGTTTAACAATTCAAGCTCTTCAGTAACAAGGAGTAATGCTTTTGTGGCTGAAGTGCTTGGTTTGTTTATGGCCACAAAAAACAAGCTACCAATGGGCTTAAGGCAGCTAAGTTAACAGCTCTAAATTGCAAAGATATCATCGTCATTACTAAACTCATCCTCACTCTCATCTGTGTGCACATTATCCTTACACAATATCCATTCATCCCCACTGGAATCCACCATTACAGAAGTCTCTGTACTTTGATGTGATTTCCAGTGGAATTTTTAATAAATTTTGATGAACATCATCTTTTTCACATTTTGAGGAAGTTGCCTCCTATGGCGTTCGCTGACCAGGTTTCCGGCTGAGCTTAAAACTATTTCTGAGTACACATTGGAGGGTAGGCAGCTTAAGTAGTGCAAAGCCAGTTTGTACAAGAGCCTCCAAATTTACTTATTTCCTTCCAGTAATCAAAGAAACTATGTTACATGCATGTTTGTATGCTGTCATTAAAATAACCCTCCGCATTCATTTATTTCAATAGCTTCCCACTCCCAGTAGTATGCTGATTACTCCTACTCCAAGATATTTCCAACACTTGAATCCTGGTGAAGCAAATAAAGGACTTGATCTACAAATCTTACATACTTAATGGATTCACTTTATTTTATCTCTTCCTTCAATTTTTCGAGCTGATGTTCCAAAATTATTATGAGGGGAATCACCTGAGTCAAGTTAGCAGTTTCTGAACTCACTTCACAACTTCAAAGTTGTTCAGCACCTTGCACAAGATGGAAAATATTCTCAACTGCACTTGACTAAGGTACATTCCCCCTCCTCTCCCAATGTCATGACTGGTTGTGTAGCTGTGGGTGGCTATTTGCTGTTCCTCCATCCGCTAAAGAATGTAAAGGGTAGAAATCCACCTTCTTAATACATTAGAGACTGTACAAAGAAGGGCAACTAAATTGGTGCACAACCTACATCACAAAACATACCCAGAAAGACTAAACAAATCTCAATATGTATAGTTTGGACCAGAGAAGGGAAAGGGGGGACATGATAGAGACTTTCAAAAATATCAAGGGTTTTAACAAAGTCCAGGAGGGAAATATTCTCTAAATGAAGAGAAGCAATAAGACATGAGGACATGCACTGAGACTGGAGAGAGGTAGGTTCAGAGGCTATTTGAGGACAAATGACTTCACAGAAAGGGTAGTGGACAAGTGTAATAGCCTCCCATCAGAGGTGGTAGAAGTTAAGACAGTAGAGTAATTTAAACATGCATGGGATAGACATAATTATATCCTTACAAAGAAATAAGGATCAAATAAGGTTTGCATTAAAAATATGGTAAAAAAAGGGGTAGACTAGATGTGCCAAGTGGTTCTTATCTGCCTTCAAATTATATGTTTCTATGTTACCACCTCTTGCTTCAGTTGGTGGCAGGACAAATTGAACTGTTCTTTGAGCCCCTGAAACCTCCTGCATGCTGTTACTGAATTCAAAAAATGTCCCACAATTTTTCAGGCCACAGAGAGCATCTCCTGCATGCCCCTGCCAATAAAAAAACCTGTGCCACCCAGCTGTTTAATGCTTTCACAATATTTCTGGTGTTATCAGAAATCACAAATCCTGAGAAGAGTCCAAGTGGTGTAAGCCATTTTGCAATGACATCCCTTAGTTTTTCTAAGAGGTTGTCTGCAGTACAGTATGCCTCTTAATGAAGTTGGTGATACACAGAACAGCCTGTCTCTGAATGACCTGGTGTTGTTTGTTAGAAACTGCTGTTCAAGGTGATTCATCCACCCAATGTGCTGTACCAGTCATGTAATCTTTAGTTTACCCACTACAGCTTGTTCAAATATCTGTGATTAAGTGGACAGTGGGTACAATGGCATTTTGTAGGCCAATACTTAGATTTTTTTTAAGGTCCTGGTACAGCTGAAGTATTGCTTGTTAAGTAAAATGGTACTGAGATGGAATATGGTTCCCGGGGACACTGGATCTCAATAAACACCACAACATTATTGGCAGATATTGGCCACAGATCTAATACTAGCATATCTGGAATTTTGTCAATGATACGCCATGTGACTGGGTGACAGCTGTTATAATTGCTTTCCTTTGCAAAGGATTGTTTAACAGTCAATTGCCTTTTTTAAATAGCAGTTTTCTTATACACCTATGGGATGAAGATTCACCCCCAGCAGCAGAAGCAGAAGGCCTAGCACTGAAGGATTCTTCTGAGGAATCCTGGATAGGGGATATAGACTACCTCCAATCATTACTGAGGATATTGAGGATGAAGGTGTTGGTGGTGGAGATTGCAGGTGCTGGGATCTAGAACATTAACACTACCTTGAGCATCCCCTTTAAGGTTGCTAACTCTTGGGCTTTTTATAATATACACTGTGACCCCCCTAAAACCCTGTGCAGAAAAGGTCAAAAGCTATTATTAGCAAAGTTAGCAGCTGCAATCAATAAAGTCATATTATCACAGTGGATATCCCAGGATCCTCCTCCACTAACATTAGTACATCTCATTACTTTTTATTGGTGCAGAAATATAGCAGCTACAGTAGGTAAAATTCTCGGGAGGTCCTGCAGCAGGATGGGTAAAGGGATAATAGGGGTTCAGTAACTCTCAGAGGCTCAATATATTATTATTATTATTATTATTATTATTATTATTATTATTTTTATTATGTAGCGCAGAATATTCCATTGTGCTTTACACCTGGAAACAACAGTAATAGAATAAAACTGGGTAATAACAGACAGGCCTGCTTTCAAGCTTACAATCTATAGGAAATAGGCATGTGATACACAAGGGTAGGCGATACCTATTGCATAACACTACTGCCATATTGCATTGGTTCTTAATGAGCTGTATGAAATGTTAAGACAGCAATATTGGCCAGAGGTCAGAAGAATGTGGATGTGAATAAAAATAAGATATGTGAGGTTATAGGTGACTGTATAGAGGGGATGTAATTTGATATTTATCAAGGTTATGTGTGCGGTTCTGTAATTTGTAAAGCTTGCCTGAAGAGATGAGATCAAGATTGCTTTAAGGTACAGTGTGTTAGAAGTAAAGTAGAAAGCAGTTAAGTTGTTGCACAATGTTGTCCAAGATATAGATACACAATGATCACCAATTTAACTATAAAGTAATTGTAGTATATACTAACCATTAAATGTTTCTAGATACAGATATATAGATAGATAGATAGATAGATAGATAGATAGATAGATAGATAGATAGATAGATAGATACATAAATAATATACAATCATTTTTCTTAATGGAGATAACTTTAAGATCCTACTACATGAATGGAACATATGGATTCCTTACAAACAGTGCATAATACAATGTAGTTCTACTGGTCAGATAAAATATACCACTATGTTACTTTTACAAGTGATTTTTCCATTTAAATACCAGTAATTTGTTATAATTTTTTGTCACTATTTAACTGTGCTTCTGTTAACCTTTTTTATATACTGTACAACTTAATGGGCATATCCAATAATTTCCTTGCAAAATTGAGTGCATTGCAGATACTGTTTCACAACCAATATCCAATTATCATGGATGTACATGCTCCCAATTTCTGTTTAATCCAATAGAGTTTTTTTTGTTTTTTTGTTTTGCAAGATTACCTGCAGGAGTCTTGACCCTAAAATAGGGACTTTCCCCAACTTTGCACCTGCTTCGAAGCTCTGAGCAAAGAGTTGACGTTTGTAATTACCGTGGCTGAATTTCTTGCAGCCAATTGAATAGGAAAAACCTCACAGGTGTGGTTAAAACCTTCCACTATTGGACAAATAAAAATGTTGCGTTCAGATTGATTTGCCCCTAAGTGTTTCCTCACTGTCTGCGCATGTATATATTTAGGCAAATATAAGTAGGAGTGAAATAATGGGAGTAAAAGCATTATCAGTAGAGATGAGCGGGTTCGGTTCCTCGGAATCCGAACCCGCCCGAACTTCATGTTTTTTTTCACGGGTCCGAGCGACTCGGATCTTCCCGCCTTGCTCGGTTAACCCGAGCGCGCCCGAACGTCATCATGACGCTGTCGGATTCTCGCGAGGCTCGGATTCTATCGCGAGACTCGGATTCTATATAAGGAGCCGCGCGTCGCCGCCATTTTCACTCGTGCATTGAGATTGATAGGGAGAGGACGTGTCTGGCGTCCTCTCCATTAGAATAGAGATAGATTAGATAGAGAGAGAGAGATTGTGCAGAGTCGCAGACAGAGTTAGTTTACCACAGTCAGTGACCAGTGCAGTTGCTAGTTAACTTTTATTTAATATAATATATCCGTTCACTTCTCTCTGCTATATCCGTTCTCTGCCTGAAAAAAAAAACGATACACAGCACAGTCAGTCACACAGTGTGACTCAGTCTGTGTGCACTCAGCTCAGCCCAGTGTGCTGCACAGTCATCAATGTATAAATTAAAAGCTTATAATTAATTGTGGGGGAGACTGGGGAGCACTGCAGGTTGTTAGCAGGAGCCAGGAGTACAATTATATTAATTAACAGTGCACACTTTTGCTGCAGGAGTGGTGACCAGTGCCTGACAACCAGTATAGTATTGTTGTATACTACTAATATCTCTTTAAATATCAACCAGTCTATATTAGCAGCAGACACAGTACAGTGCGGTAGTTCACGGCTGTGGCTACCTCTGTGTCGGCACACGGCAGGCAGTCCGTCCGACCAGAATTGTATTATTTATTATTATATACCTACCACCTAACCGTGGTTTTTTTTTCATTCTTTATACCGTCATAGTGTCATCCTAATTGTTACGAGTATACTACTATCTCTTTATCAACCAGTGTACAGTGCGGTAGTTCACGGCTGTGGCTACCTCTGTGTCGGCACACGGCAGGCAGTCCGTCCGACCAGAATTGTATTATTTATTATTATATACCTACCACCTAACCGTGGTTTTTTTTTCATTCTTTATACCGTCATAGTGTCATCCTAATTGTTACGAGTATACTACTATCTCTTTATCAACCAGTGTACAGTGCGGTAGTTCACGGCTGTGGCTACCTCTGTGTCGGCACACGGCAGGCAGTCCGTCCGACCAGAATTGTATTATTTATTATTATATACCTACCACCTAACCGTGGTTTTTTTTTCATTCTTTATACCGTCATAGTGTCATCCTAATTGTTACGAGTATACTACTATCTCTTTATCAACCAGTGTACAGTGCGGTAGTTCACGGCTGTGGCTACCTCTGTGTCGGCACACGGCAGGCAGTCCGTCCGACCAGAATTGTATTATTTATTATTATATACCTACCACCTAACCGTGGTTTTTTTTTTCATTCTTTATACCGTCATAGTGTCATCCTAATTGTTACGAGTATACTACTATCTCTTTATCAACCAGTGTACAGTGCGGTAGTTCACGGCTGTGGCTACCTCTGTGTCGGCACACGGCAGGCAGTCCGTCCGACCAGAATTGTATTATTTATTATTATATACCTACCACCTAACCGTGGTTTTTTTTTTCATTCTTTATACCGTCATAGTGTCATCCTAATTGTTACGAGTATACTACTATCTCTTTATCAACCAGTGTACAGTGCGGTAGTTCACGGCTGTGGCTACCTCTGTGTCGGCACACGGCAGGCAGTCCGTCCGACCAGAATTGTATTATTTATTATTATATACCTACCACCTAACCGTGGTTTTTTTTTCATTCTTTATACCGTCATAGTGTCATCCTAATTGTTACGAGTATACTACTATCTCTTTATCAACCAGTGTACAGTGCGGTAGTTCACGGCTGTGGCTACCTCTGTGTCGGCACACGGCAGGCAGTCCGTCCGACCAGAATTGTATTATTTATTATTATATACCTACCACCTAACCGTGGTTTTTTTTTTCATTCTTTATACCGTCATAGTGTCATCCTAATTGTTACGAGTATACTACTATCTCTTTATCAACCAGTGTACAGTGCGGTAGTTCACGGCTGTGGCTACCTCTGTGTCGGCACACGGCAGGCAGTCCGTCCGACCAGAATTGTATTATTTATTATTATATACCTACCACCTAACCGTGGTTTTTTTTTTCATTCTTTATACCGTCATAGTGTCATCCTAATTGTTACGAGTATACTACTATCTCTTTATCAACCAGTGTACAGTGCGGTAGTTCACGGCTGTGGCTACCTCTGTGTCGGCACACGGCAGGCAGTCCGTCCGACCAGAATTGTATTATTTATTATTATATACCTACCACCTAACCGTGGTTTTTTTTTCATTCTTTATACCGTCATAGTGTCATCCTAATTGTTACGAGTATACTACTATCTCTTTATCAACCAGTGTACAGTGCGGTAGTTCACGGCTGTGGCTACCTCTGTGTCGGCACACGGCAGGCAGTCCGTCCGACCAGAATTGTATTATTTATTATTATATACCTACCACCTAACCGTGGTTTTTTTTTTCATTCTTTATACCGTCATAGTGTCATCCTAATTGTTACGAGTATACTACTATCTCTTTATCAACCAGTGTACAGTGCGGTAGTTCACGGCTGTGGCTACCTCTGTGTCGGCACACGGCAGGCAGTCCGTCCGACCAGAATTGTATTATTTATTATTATATACCTACCACCTAACCGTGGTTTTTTTTTTCATTCTTTATACCGTCATAGTGTCATCCTAATTGTTACGAGTATACTACTATCTCTTTATCAACCAGTGTACAGTGCGGTAGTTCACGGCTGTGGCTACCTCTGTGTCGGCACACGGCAGGCAGTCCGTCCGACCAGAATTGTATTATTTATTATTATATACCTACCACCTAACCGTGGTTTTTTTTTCATTCTTTATACCGTCATAGTGTCATCCTAATTGTTACGAGTATACTACTATCTCTTTATCAACCAGTGTACAGTGCGGTAGTTCACGGCTGTGGCTACCTCTGTGTCGGCACACGGCAGGCAGTCCGTCCGACCAGAATTGTATTATTTATTATTATATACCTACCACCTAACCGTGGTTTTTTTTTTCATTCTTTATACCGTCATAGTGTCATCCTAATTGTTACGAGTATACTACTATCTCTTTATCAACCAGTGTACAGTGCGGTAGTTCACGGCTGTGGCTACCTCTGTGTCGGCACACGGCAGGCAGTCCGTCCGACCAGAATTGTATTATTTATTATTATATACCTACCACCTAACCGTGGTTTTTTTTTCATTCTTTATACCGTCATAGTGTCATCCTAATTGTTACGAGTATACTACTATCTCTTTATCAACCAGTGTACAGTGCGGTAGTTCACGGCTGTGGCTACCTCTGTGTCGGCAGTCGGCAGGCAGTCCGTCCATCCATAATTGTATTATTATTATAATATATACCACCTAACCGTGGTTTTTTTTTCATTCTTTATACCGTCGTCATAGTGTCATACTAGTTGTTGCGAGTATACTACTATCTCTTTATCAACCAGTGTACAGTGCGGTAGTTCACGGCACAAACAGAATGTGCACAAACTGGCTTTATTCTACCTAAGTTGCCCTCCCACAAGTGTGTACTCCGAAAGAGTGTTTAGTGCCGCCGCTCACCTTGTCAGCAATCGGCGTACGAGGTTACATCCAGAAAATGTGGAGAAGATGATGTTCATTAAAATGAATTATAATCAATTCCTCCGCGGAGACATTGACCAGCAGCAATTGCCTCCACAAAGTACACAGGGAGCTGAGATGGTGGATTCCAGTGGGGACGAATTGATAATCTGTGAGGAGGGGGATGTACACGGTGATATATCGGAGGGTGAAGATGAGGTGGACATCTTGCCTCTGTAGAGCCAGTTTGTGCAAGGAGAGATTAATTGCTTCTTTTTTGGGGGGGGTCCAAACCAACCCGTCATATCAGTCACAGTCGTGTGGCAGACCCTGTCACTGAAATGATGGGTTGGTTAAAGTGTGCATGTCCTGTTTTGTTTATACAACATAAGGGTGGGTGGGAGGGCCCAAGGATAATTCCATCTTGCACCTCTTTTTTCTTTTCTTTTTCTTTGCATCATGTGCTGATTGGGGAGGGTTTTTTGGAAGGGACATCCTGCGTGACACTGCAGTGCAACTCCTAGATGGGCCCGGTGTTTGTGTCGGCCACTAGGGTCGCTAATCTTACTCACACAGTCAGCTACCTCATTGCGCCTCTTTTTTTCTTTGCGTCATGTGCTGTTTGGGGAGGGTTTTTTGGAAGGGACATCCTGCGTGACACTGCAGTGCCACTCCTAGATGTGCCCGGTGTTTGTGTCGGCCACTAGGGTCGCTAATCTTACTCACACAGTCAGCTACCTCATTGCGCCTCTTTTTTTCTTTGCGTCATGTGCTGTTTGGGGAGGGTTTTTTGGAAGGGCCATCCTGCGTGACACTGCAGTGCCACTCCTAGATGGGCCCGGTGTTTGTGTCGGCCACTAGGGTCGCTTATCTTACTCACACAGCGACCTCGGTGCAAATTTTAGGACTAAAAATAATATTGTGAGGTGTGATGTGTTCAGAATAGGCTGAAAATGAGTGTAAATTATGTTTTTTGAGGTTAATAATACTTTGGGATCAAAATGACCCCCAAATTCTATGATTTAAGCTGTTTTTTAGGGTTTTTTGAAAAAAACACCCGAATCCAAAACACACCCGAATCCGACAAAAAAAATTCGGTGAGGTTTTGCCAAAACGCGGTCGAACCCAAAACACGGCCGCGGAACCGAACCCAAAACCAAAACACAAAACCCGAAAAATTTCCGGCGCTCATCTCTAATTATCAGTTGTCCTTATCTGTGCATATGTGACTTCATGTATTTGCATGGAGTTAGAAAGCATGTGTCAGAGAAAGCAAGAATGTTAAAGAGCAGCAAAGAAAGAATAGAATACAGACAGTATAAAAGGTACAGTGCAAATAGTTTGTGCTGTGGTGCTCCTGATAGCAAGTAAATGCCCTTTAATTTAAAGCCCGGCATCTACACTCCCAAACCTCCCTGAGACCATGTTTGGGCAGTACATTTTACTCCCATGTGTGGATGTACAAGTTCAAAGTGCCATCAGTGATGATCTTTTTTTATCTCTGTTCATGTATCCCCACAGGAATGACCTACAGTATTTGAAAGTCAGTTATTAAACAACTCTGTGCATGAAAAAATCAGGTGGATGCACAGGGTGTGATGTGGGGACAACATGAGACCGTCACCATCTTTTTTACTGCTCATCGATACTTTTAATTCTTCAGTAAGTGATCATGTAATATTTTAGAGCCTGAGAAACTTTAGCAATAACTGGACACATTCCAGATCCTTTCCTACACATTTTTGTAAGTACAGAAAAATTGATGTAAATTTTCATATTTTGTTGTGTGTATTTTTGCCTTCACATAATACATCATTGTACTCCTGGACCCTATAACTGTCCCATCAGGAACATAAATTTGGCGAGCCAGCCAGAATTTCTGTGTTAGTATTTGGAGGAAAAAAAATATTTTTTAAAGAAAATGTTTGTCAGGTAAAGAAGGTATGTACCCATCTTGGGTCTGGATGCAATGCGGTGCAAATTTTAAGGCAAATTCTAACTTATACCTTCTCTCACTTTGAGAAGGTGCAAGTTGGTTGCAAAACTCTAAAATATAATGCAGTGTAAGTTTTTAGCAAAAAAAAACCCCTATACCTGAATGCGATGTCTGGCAAAAATAAAGACCAGAAACCTAGTAGTTAAACTTACACATTGTAATGTGAGTTGCATTACAAGGTGCAAGTTTTATCAGAAGCATGAACAGATCAGTGAGATATGTGCATGCTTCTGTCTTTAAAAGTGTTTAAACTGTTAAAAAAGTTTACAAAAATAAGATGTGCAGGTCTCCCCCAAAGCATAACCAGCCCAGGGCTCTTTGAGCTGGTCCTGGTTGCTAAAATACAGGGGGGAAAAATGACCAGGGGTCCCCTGTATTTTAACAACCAGCATCGAACCTTTGGACCAGTCCTGGTTCCAAAAATATGGGGAAGAAAAGATGTAGGGGTCCCCGGTATATCTGGAACTAGCACTGGGCTCTACTAGTCAAGGAGATAATACCTCAGCCGAAGGACTCATTTATACAGGTCCCTGTGGCTGTGGCATTAACCCACCAACTAGTCACCCCTGGCTGGGGTTCCCTAGGGGAGAGGGGACCCCCAAAAAAGAGGTACCCCCCACCAGGCACTCAAAGCCCAGAGATGAAGTGGGCTGTGAATGTCAAACTGCTAGCCCATGTAAAATGAAAAATAAATATTGTATTTTGCTGTGGAACTACAGGTACCAGCAAGTCTCCCCTGCATGCTGGACTTAGAGTACCACAAGTACCAGCATGCCATGCATTAAAGGGCCTGCTGGTACCTGTCTTTTTTCACAGCAAAATTAATATTACAATTATTACAATAAAGAAAACACAAACACTGGGGTAAATTTACTAAGATGGGAGTTCTGTTTAAGATGGGATGTTGCCCATAGCAACCAATCAGCTTCTACTTCTCATTTATCTAGCACCTTCTAGAAGAAAATACCTGGAATCTGATTGGTTGCTATGGGCAACATCCCATCTTAAATAGAACTCCCATTTTAGTAAATTTACCCCACTGTGTGTTTATTAAATCACACTTACACACTCACATATACTTACCTACTGTCCCACGTAGCCACTCGGTCTAGTGATCTAGTAGAATCCATAGGGTATAAAATACTCTGTCTGGGGGAGACCCAGCCATTGGACTTTTATTACCAAAAGATAATGTGGAAGTAGACAACCACAAACAGATAGGGATATTTCAAATGATTTGGAGGGATTATCTGTACTTCAGCTCACCTTAACCAGGTGGAATAAATTCTTGAAAGGTATCTTTATCCTTTCAGTGGATCTCATGTGGTCATTCACATCATCCAGAACATAAGGTAGAAGACAGGTAAAACAAAAATTGTTCCTCATAGTGTTTAAAAGTTTAGAAAGGAATTTATTCATAGCATATATCTATATGCAAATAGTGTAAAATTACAATAATGCTACAGTACATAATGGTATAGATTACTGTGTACCGCATGATACCTTTTGAAAAAGGCACACTTTAGGCATAAAGGTTATAGGTGGAAAATCCTAGGTAATCACCTAGATTAGCATAAAATGTAAAGCCATAGCTAATGTGCACACATACTGTATCCTTGTGATCTACTCCCAAACACACCATGGGCAGACATAGGTGCACGTATACATAGACTGCATCTGTTGGGCTGTATGTCAGGTGTGAAGAAGAATCACCAGAACCATTTAACTAGAACTGGGTGAGACCAGACAAGACATGTTAAGATGACAATTGTTTCTGAAACATGCTACAACAATATAAAAACATCTTTGTTTCTGGTGCAGGGTATGACTGGAGCGCAGAGGCAGTGTGAGAGATACGTGAATGTTTGGGTAGACTGACAGGGTTATCGGGAGATAGTCATGAGTGACCCCTGTAAACAGCAGAGACAAATAGTTCAGAAGGGGAGCGCTCCCCCAAAGAGATAAAAAACATGATACAATGTATTTATTTTTTGGCTTGTTATGTGTTGGGATTCCCTGCACAGAAATAGATGTAATTTCAAATGAGGATTTGTTTGAAAAGTGTAGAAACAGGGACTTGACTCAGCACCGTCCAAGCATATAGATAAGAGTGATGTGGATGAGGAAGCAACAGAAAGGGTCATTCAATAAGCCCATCCCAGGGTATGCCCATTGTCCTATCACAAAGCTAAAGAGGTGCTAGAGGAAAAGCAGGGCAGCTCACTTAAGCATAACACATCATGGAAGGTGTCCCAACCCTTATTAGATGAAGGTGGGTCTTCGGTCTTGGAACAGTTGCCTCTCACAGAGGTGGTGCATTACCAAGTGTGTGCAATCAATTTAAGCACCTTTTATAATTGTGCTTTGAGTTGGGATAACGGAAACATAGTCACCACCCAATGTACTGCTTTTCTAGATATGGTGGCAGAAGTTTTATTAAAATACAGGTCTCACATATCAGCAGGACAGAAAACCTTGACAGCAGTAGAGAGCTTGGGTTGTCAGGAAAAGCAGGCAGCCCACTTTCACTGGATAATGCTGTTGGGAACAGGCTTCTGGTTCCATGCTGTAGTCACTGACCTGCCAGACAATATAATTGGAATGGACAATTTGAAGGAGCAGTCCATAGACACCCCATCCAGCACTTACATATTTGGCTGTGCCATAAGAGCCATTACTATCTATGCAGTGAAGCCAGTAGTACATGAACATTCAAAGTTGGAACCCATATACATACTAGAGATGAGTGGGTTCAGTTCTCCGAAATCCGAACCCCCCCTGACCTTCACCTATTTTACACGGTTCCGAGGCAGCCTCGGATCTCCCCGCCTTGCTCGGTTAACCCGAACGCGCCCGAACATCAACATCCCGCTGTCGGATTCTCGCGAGATTCGTATTCTATATAAAGAGCTGCGCGCCGCCGCCATTTTCACTCGTGCATTGGAGATTGAACGGAGAGGACGTGTCTACATTCTCTTCCTGAAAAGCTCTGTATCTGTGCTCAGTGTGCTGCAAATATCTGTGCTCAGTGTGCTGCATAGTGGGGACCACCAGTATATAATTATAGTAGTAGCACAGTACAGTAGGCCATTGCTGTATCTTGCAGCTCTGTGTCAAGTATACTATCCATATCTGTGCTGCATTGTTGTGAGCAGTATATATAGTATTATAGTGCAGCATTTTGGTGACCAACAGTATATAGTTGTACAATAGGCCATTGCTGTATCTTGCAGCTCTGTGTCACTGCAAGTATCCATTCCATATCTGTGCTGCATTTTTGTGAGCAGTATATATAGTATTATAGTGCAGCATTTTGGTGACCAACAGTATATAGTTGTACAGTAGGCCATTGCTGTATCTTGCAGCTCTGTGTCACTGCAAGTATCCATTCCATATCTGTGCTGCATTTTTGTGAGCAGTATATATAGTATTATTTGCAGAACATTGCTACTCTTTTAGTAAAGATCTCCCTGGAAAACAGAAGGCAAACACACTAACAAGATAACAAAAGGACTGCATCACAACCACAAAACTCTGGAACTTTATGTGGCCTCTCCTCGCCTCTAACATGAGAACACCAAGTCCAGGCTTACCACCTCTCTGGCTGAGAACATCAAGCCTGCCCCTGGGCCTAACCCCCAAGATGAACAGGAAACTGTGGGGCACAGAACCAGGACCAGCAGGGACATCCCCATTGCTTCTGAGTATTGAGTATGCCCCCCACATTCTCCTACTCACCCGTACTAAGATCTGATCAAAATGTAAGCCCAATCCTACTCTGCCACTAGTTACCTGCTATTGTTTTGTTTTGTTATTTCCTCTTCATTGCTCGCTTCCACCCCACCATGTGTTTTTTCTGTAATGTTTACCTCCACTGATTGCACACCTTGCCATTGTGCCCTACATGCAGGGTACATCATACTACTACATAAGCATCAGTTTTCCCATATATGAACTTGGCCCTTGTATGACCCACCTCCCACAGTGTAACCTCCAAAGTGCGCCCAACATGGCTGCCCCATATGGTACACTTGTGGATGGGATGAAAAATACATAGGCCTGATGGTTTTGATGGAACCCTACTCTGAACTGTAGGACTCTGAAATCACCCCCATTTTGTGTCATCACTTCTAGGGGTGGACTATTCCACCCTGGGTAATCCTACGCCGAGCGCCTAAGATGGCTGCCGCACCTGGTACCTTGTGAGGGTGGAATACACAACCCTTGGAAGTTATTACCCAAAATGCCTGCACCAATCCTGCGTTATGCTTTCTGTGGTCTTAAGGTTTTCTTTTATGTCTGTGTTGCTTGTCAATTGTTGTATTACTCAAATCCTCTGTATCATGTGCATTGTTGTTGATGTCTGTAAAGCGCATTGAGTCCTGTTGGAGAAAGAGCGCTATATAAATAAAATTATTATTATTATTATTATTACAGTGCAGCATTTTGGTGACCAACAGTATATAGTAGCACAGTACAGTAGGCCATTGCTGTATCTTGCAGCTCTGTGTCAAGTATACTATCCATATCTGTGCTGCATTGTTGTGAGCAGTATATATAGTATTATAGTGCAGCATTTTGGTGACCAACAGTATATAGTTGTACAGTAGGCCATTGCTGTATCTTGCAGCTCTGTGTCACTGCAAGTATCCATTCCATATCTGTGCTGCATTTTTGTGAGCAGTATATATAGTAGTACAGTGCTGCATTGTGGTTTCCACCAGTATATAGTTGTACAGTACAGTAGGCCATAGCATTATCTTGCTGCACCGTGTCACTTCTAGTATCCTGATCAGTGCCTAATATCTGTGCTCAGTGTCAGTGCTGCATTGTGGTGACCAGTATACTACAGTACAATAGTCCAGTGCTGTTCTCGCTGCTCAGTGTCAGTTCTCCTTAGTATCATCAGTGATCAGTATAATCAGTGCTCAGTAAAATCAGTGCTCAGTATAATCAGTGCTCAGTATAATCAGTGCTCAGTATAATCAGTGCTCAGTAAAATCAGTGCTCAGAAAACCAGTGCTCAGTATAATCAGTGCTCAGTATAATCAGTGCTCAGTAAAGTCAGTGCTCAGTATAATCAGTGATCAGTATAATCAGTGCTCAGTATAATCAGTTCTCAATATAATCAGTGCGCTGCTAGACGTGCGCACATTTTCCACCATTAGTGTATTGGGATTTAGGCAATTGATGAAGTTATTGTGTCCCCGGTACAAAATCCCATCTAGATTCCACTTCACTAGGCAGGCGATAGCGAGATTTTACCAATTAATATCAGTGATTTATAATTATTAATTACAGTGATCTTGCCAAATAATTCCAGTGATTTTGTCATTTTCTTCCAGTGATTTGGACCAATAATACCATTGATTAGAACGAATAATTCCTGTGATATTGAGGTGTTTGTGTCACTTAGCTTAACCATCCAGCGACCACAGTGCACCTCTTTTTCTCTTTTCTTTGCACCATGTGCTGTTTGGGGACTATTTTTTAAGTGCCATCCTGTCTGACACTTCCGTATATGTCCAGTGGTACTGCCATTTGATATAATTCCCGACATTACTTCCATTTAATTCCAGTGATTTTGTCATTTTCTTCCAGTGATTTGAACCAAGAATACCATTGTTTAGAACGAATAATTCCTGTGATATTGAGGTGTTTGTGTCACTTAGCTTAACCATCCAGCGACCTTGGTGCACCTCTTTTTCTCTTTTCTTTGCATCATGTGCTGTTTGGGGCCAATTTTTTTAAGTGCCATCCTGTCTGACACTGCAGTGCCACTCCTAGATGGGCCAGATGTTTGTGCCGCCCACTTGGGTCACTTATCTTAGTCATCCAGCGACCTCGGTGCAAATTTTAGGACTAAAAATAATATTGTGAGGTGTGAGGTGTTCAGAATAGACTGGAAATGAGTGGAAATTATGGTTATTGAGGTTAATAATTCTATAGGATCAAAATTACCCCCAAATTCTATGATTTTAGCTGTTTTTGAGGGGTTTTTGAAAAAAAAAACACCCGAATCCAAAACACACCCGAATCCGACAAAAAAATTTCAGGGAGGTTTTGCCAAAATGCGTCCGAATCCAAAACACAGCCGCGGAACCTAATCCAAAACCAAAATACAAAACTAGAGATGAGCGGGTTCGGTTCCTCGGAATCCGAACCCGCCCGAACTTCATGTTTTTTTTCACGGGTCCGAGCGACTCGGATCTTCCCGCCTTGCTCGGTTAACCCGAGCGCGCCCGAACGTCATCATGACGCTGTCGGATTCTCGCGAGGCTCGGATTCTATCGCGAGACTCGGATTCTATATAAGGAGCCGCGCGTCGCCGCCATTTTCACTCGTGCATTGAGATTGATAGGGAGAGGACGTGTCTGGCGTCCTCTCCATTAGAATAGAGATAGATTAGATAGAGAGAGAGAGATTGTGCAGAGTCGCAGACAGAGTTAGTTTACCACAGTCAGTGACCAGTGCAGTTGCTAGTTAACTTTTATTTAATATAATATATCCGTTCACTTCTCTCTGCTATATCCGTTCTCTGCCTGAAAAAAAAAACGATACACAGCACAGTCAGTCACACAGTGTGACTCAGTCTGTGTGCACTCAGCTCAGCCCAGTGTGCTGCACAGTCATCAATGTATAAATTAAAAGCTTATAATTAATTGTGGGGGAGACTGGGGAGCACTGCAGGTTGTTAGCAGGAGCCAGGAGTACAATTATATTAATTAACAGTGCACACTTTTGCTGCAGGAGTGGTGACCAGTGCCTGACCACCAGTATAGTATTGTTGTATACTACTAATATCTCTTTAAATATCAACCAGTCTATATTAGCAGCAGACACAGTACAGTGCGGTAGTTCACGGCTGTGGCTACCTCTGTGTCGGCACACGGCAGGCAGTCCGTCCGACCAGAATTGTATTATTTATTATTATATACCTACCACCTAACCGTGGTTTTTTTTTCATTCTTTATACCGTCATAGTGTCATCCTAATTGTTACGAGTATACTACTATCTCTTTATCAACCAGTGTACAGTGCGGTAGTTCACGGCTGTGGCTACCTCTGTGTCGGCACACGGCAGGCAGTCCGTCCGACCAGAATTGTATTATTTATTATTATATACCTACCACCTAACCGTGGTTTTTTTTTTCATTCTTTATACCGTCATAGTGTCATCCTAATTGTTACGAGTATACTACTATCTCTTTATCAACCAGTGTACAGTGCGGTAGTTCACGGCTGTGGCTACCTCTGTGTCGGCACACGGCAGGCAGTCCGTCCGACCAGAATTGTATTATTTATTATTATATACCTACCACCTAACCGTGGTTTTTTTTTTCATTCTTTATACCGTCATAGTGTCATCCTAATTGTTACGAGTATACTACTATCTCTTTATCAACCAGTGTACAGTGCGGTAGTTCACGGCTGTGGCTACCTCTGTGTCGGCACACGGCAGGCAGTCCGTCCGACCAGAATTGTATTATTTATTATTATATACCTACCACCTAACCGTGGTTTTTTTTTCATTCTTTATACCGTCATAGTGTCATCCTAATTGTTACGAGTATACTACTATCTCTTTATCAACCAGTGTACAGTGCGGTAGTTCACGGCTGTGGCTACCTCTGTGTCGGCACACGGCAGGCAGTCCGTCCGACCAGAATTGTATTATTTATTATTATATACCTACCACCTAACCGTGGTTTTTTTTTTCATTCTTTATACCGTCATAGTGTCATCCTAATTGTTACGAGTATACTACTATCTCTTTATCAACCAGTGTACAGTGCGGTAGTTCACGGCTGTGGCTACCTCTGTGTCGGCACACGGCAGGCAGTCCGTCCGACCAGAATTGTATTATTTATTATTATATACCTACCACCTAACCGTGGTTTTTTTTTTCATTCTTTATACCGTCATAGTGTCATCCTAATTGTTACGAGTATACTACTATCTCTTTATCAACCAGTGTACAGTGCGGTAGTTCACGGCTGTGGCTACCTCTGTGTCGGCACACGGCAGGCAGTCCGTCCGACCAGAATTGTATTATTTATTATTATATACCTACCACCTAACCGTGGTTTTTTTTTCATTCTTTATACCGTCATAGTGTCATCCTAATTGTTACGAGTATACTACTATCTCTTTATCAACCAGTGTACAGTGCGGTAGTTCACGGCTGTGGCTACCTCTGTGTCGGCACACGGCAGGCAGTCCGTCCGACCAGAATTGTATTATTTATTATTATATACCTACCACCTAACCGTGGTTTTTTTTTCATTCTTTATACCGTCATAGTGTCATCCTAATTGTTACGAGTATACTACTATCTCTTTATCAACCAGTGTACAGTGCGGTAGTTCACGGCTGTGGCTACCTCTGTGTCGGCACACGGCAGGCAGTCCGTCCGACCAGAATTGTATTATTTATTATTATATACCTACCACCTAACCGTGGTTTTTTTTTTCATTCTTTATACCGTCATAGTGTCATCCTAATTGTTATGAGTATACTACTATCTCTTTATCAACCAGTGTACAGTGCGGTAGTTCACGGCTGTGGCTACCTCTGTGTCGGCACACGGCAGGCAGTCCGTCCGACCAGAATTGTATTATTTATTATTATATACCTACCACCTAACCGTGGTTTTTTTTTTCATTCTTTATACCGTCATAGTGTCATCCTAATTGTTACGAGTATACTACTATCTCTTTATCAACCAGTGTACAGTGCGGTAGTTCACGGCTGTGGCTACCTCTGTGTCGGCACACGGCAGGCAGTCCGTCCGACCAGAATTGTATTATTTATTATTATATACCTACCACCTAACCGTGGTTTTTTTTTTCATTCTTTATACCGTCATAGTGTCATCCTAATTGTTACGAGTATACTACTATCTCTTTATCAACCAGTGTACAGTGCGGTAGTTCACGGCTGTGGCTACCTCTGTGTCGGCAGTCGGCAGGCAGTCCGTCCATCCATAATTGTATTATTATTATAATATATACCACCTAACCGTGGTTTTTTTTCCATTCTTTATACCGTCGTCATAGTGTCATACTAGTTGTTACGAGTATACTACTATCTCTTTATCAACCAGTGTACAGTGCGGTAGTTCACGGCTGTGGCTACCTCTGTGTCGGCAGTCGGCAGGCAGTCCGTCCATCCATAATTGTATTATTATTATAATATATACCACCTAACCGTGGTTTTTTTATACCACCTAACCGTGGCAGTCCGTCCATAATTGTATACTAGTATCCAATCCATCCATCTCCATTGTTTACCTGAGGTGCCTTTTAGTTCTGCCTATAAAATATGGAGAACAAAAAAGTTGAGGTTCCAAAATTAGGGAAAGATCAAGATCCACTTCCACCTCGTGCTGAAGTTGCTGCCACTAGTCATGGCCGAGACGATGAAATGCCAGCAACGTCGTCTGCCAAGGCCGATGCCCAATGTCATAGTACAGAGCATGTCAAATCCAAAACACCAAATATCAGAAAAAAAAGGACTCCAAAACCTAAAATAAAATTGTCGGAGGAGAAGCGTAAACTTGCCAATATGCCATTTACCACACGGAGTGGCAAGGAACGGCTGAGGCCCTGGCCTATGTTCATGGCTAGTGGTTCAGCTTCACATGAGGATGGAAGCACTCAGCCTCTCGCTAGAAAACTGAAAAGACTCAAGCTGGCAAAAGCACCGCAAAGAACTGTGCGTTCTTTGAAATCCCAAATCCACAAGGAGAGTCCAATTGTGTCGTTTGCGATGCCTGACCTTCCCAACACTGGATGTGAAGAGCATGCGCCTTCCACTATTTGCATGCCCCCTGCAAGTGCTGGAAGGAGCACCCGCAGTCCAGTTCCTGATAGTCAGATTGAAGATGTCAGTGTTGAAGTACACCAGGATGAGGAGGATATGGGTGTTGCTGGCGCTGGGGAGGAAATTGACCAGGAGGATTCTGATGGTGAGGTGGTTTGTTTAAGTCAGGCACCCGGGGAGACACCTGTTGTCCGTGGGAGGAATATGGCCGTTGACATGCCAGGTGAAAATACCAAAAAAATCAGCTCTTCGGTGTGGAGGTATTTCACCAGAAATGCGGACAACAGGTGTCAAGCCGTGTGTTCCCTTTGTCAAGCTGTAATAAGTAGGGGTAAGGACGTTAACCACCTCGGAACATCCTCCCTTATACGTCACCTGCAGCGCATTCATAATAAGTCAGTGACAAGTTCAAAAACTTTGGGTGACAGCGGAAGCAGTCCACTGACCAGTAAATCCCTTCCTCTTGTAACCAAGCTCACGCAAACCACCCCACCAACTCCCTCAGTGTCAATTTCCTCCTTCCCCAGGAATGCCAATAGTCCTGCAGGCCATGTCACTGGCAAGTCTGACGAGTCCTTTCCTGCCTGGGATTCCTCCGATGCATCCTTGCGTGTAACGCCTACTGCTGCTGGCGCTGCTGTTGTTGCCGCTGGGAGTCGATGGTCATCCCAGAGGGGAAGTCGTAAGCCCACTTGTACTACTTCCAGTAAGCAATTGACTGTTCAACAGTCCTTTGCGAGGAAGATGAAATATCACAGCAGTCATCCTACTGCAAAGCGGATAACTGAGTCCTTGACAACTATGTTGGTGTTAGACGTGCGTCCGGTATCCGCCGTTAGTTCACAGGGAACTAGACAATTTATTGAGGCAGTGTGCCCCCGTTACCAAATACCATCTAGGTTCCACTTCTCTAGGCAGGCGATACCGAGAATGTACACGGACGTCAGAAAAAGACTCACCAGTGTCCTAAAAAATGCAGTTGTACCCAATGTCCACTTAACCACGGACATGTGGACAAGTGGAGCAGGGCAGGGTCAGGACTATATGACTGTGACAGCCCACTGGGTAGATGTATGGACTCCCGCCGCAAGAACAGCAGCGGCGGCACCAGTAGCAGCATCTCGCAAACGCCAACTCTTTCCTAGGCAGGCTACGCTTTGTATCACCGCTTTCCAGAATACGCACACAGCTGAAAACCTCTTACGGCAACTGAGGAAGATCATCGCGGAATGGCTTACCCCAATTGGACTCTCCTGTGGATTTGTGGCATCGGACAACGCCAGCAATATTGTGTGTGCATTAAATATGGGCAAATTCCAGCACGTCCCATGTTTTGCACATACCTTGAATTTGGTGGTGCAGAATTTTTTAAAAAACGACAGGGGCGTGCAAGAGATGCTGTCGGTGGCCAGAAAAATTGCGGGACACTTTCGGCGTACAGGCACCACGTACAGAAGACTGGAGCACCACCAAAAACTACTGAACCTGCCCTGCCATCATCTGAAGCAAGAAGTGGTAACGAGGTGGAATTCAACCCTCTATATGCTTCAGAGGTTGGAGGAGCAGCAAAAGGCCATTCAAGCCTATACAATTGAGCACGATATAGGAGATGGAATGCACCTGTCTCAAGTGCAGTGGAGAATGATTTCAACGTTGTGCAAGGTTCTGATGCCCTTTGAACTTGCCACACGTGAAGTCAGTTCAGACACTGCCAGCCTGAGTCAGGTCATTCCCCTCATCAGGCTTTTGCAGAAGAAGCTGGAGGCATTGAAGAAGGAGCTAACACGGAGCGATTCCGCTAGGCATGTGGGACTTGTGGATGCAGCCCTTAATTCGCTTAACAAGGATTCACGGGTGGTCAATCTGTTGAAATCAGAGCACTACATTTTGGCCACCGTGCTCGATCCTAGATTTAAAGCCTACCTTGGATCTCTCTTTCCGGCAGACACAGGTCTGCTGGGGTTGAAAGACCTGCTGGTGACAAAATTGTCAAGTCAAGCGGAACGCGACCTGTCAACATCTCCTCCTTCACATTCTCCCGCAACTGGGGGTGCGAGGAAAAGGCTCAGAATTCCGAGCCCACCCGCTGGCGGTGATGCAGGGCAGTCTGGAGCGACTGCTGATGCTGACATCTGGTCCGGACTGAAGGACCTGACAACGATTACGGACATGTCGTCTACTGTCACTGCATATGATTCTCTCAACATTGATAGAATGGTGGAGGATTATATGAGTGACCGCATCCAAGTAGGCACGTCACACAGTCCGTACTTATACTGGCAGGAAAAAGAGGCAATTTGGAGGCCCTTGCACAAACTGGCTTTATTCTACCTAAGTTGCCCTCCCACAAGTGTGTACTCCGAAAGAGTGTTTAGTGCCGCCGCTCACCTTGTCAGCAATCGGCGTACGAGGTTACATCCAGAAAATGTGGAGAAGATGATGTTCATTAAAATGAATTATAATCAATTCCTCCGCGGAGACATTGACCAGCAGCAATTGCCTCCACAAAGTACACAGGGAGCTGAGATGGTGGATTCCAGTGGGGACGAATTGATAATCTGTGAGGAGGGGGATGTACACAGTGATATATCAGAGGGTGAAGATGAGGTGGACATCTTGCCTCTGTAGAGCCAGTTTGTGCAAGGAGAGATTAATTGCTTCTTTTTTGGGGGGGGTCCAAACCAACCCGTCATATCAGTCACAGTCGTGTGGCAGACCCTGTCACTGAAATGATGGGTTGGTTAAAGTGTGCATGTCCTGTTTTGTTTATACAACATAAGGGTGGGTGGGAGGGCCCAAGGATAATTCCATCTTGCACCTCTTTTTTCTTTTCTTTTTCTTTGCATCATGTGCTGATTGGGGAGGGTTTTTTGGAAGGGACATCCTGCGTGACACTGCAGTGCCACTCCTAGATGGACCCGGTGTTTGTGTCGGCCACTAGGGTCGCTAATCTTACTCACACAGTCAGCTACCTCATTGCGCCTCTTTTTTTCTTTGCGTCATGTGCTGTTTGGGGAGGGTTTTTTGGAAGGGACATCCTGCGTGACACTGCAGTGCCACTCCTAGATGGGCCCGGTGTTTGTGTCGGCCACTAGGGTCGCTAATCTTACTCACACAGTCAGCTACCTCATTGCGCCTCTTTTTTTCTTTGCGTCATGTGCTGTTTGGGGAGGGTTTTTTGGAAGGGACATCCTGCGTGACACTGCAGTGCCACTCCTAGATGTGCCCGGTGTTTGTGTCGGCCACTAGGGTCGCTAATCTTACTCACACAGCTACCTCATTGCGCCTCTTTTTTTCTTTGCGTCATGTGCTGTTTGGGGAGGGTTTTTTGGAAGGGCCATCCTGCGTGACACTGCAGTGCCACTCCTAGATGGGCCCGGTGTTTGTGTCGGCCACTAGGGTCGCTTATCTTACTCACACAGCGACCTCGGTGCAAATTTTAGGACTAAAAATAATATTGTGAGGTGTGATGTGTTCAGAATAGGCTGAAAATGAGTGTAAATTATGTTTTTTGAGGTTAATAATACTTTGGGATCAAAATTACCCCCAAATTCTATGATTTAAGCTGTTTTTTAGGGTTTTTTGAAAAAAACACCCGAATCCAAAACACACCCGAATCCGACAAAAAAAATTCGGTGAGGTTTTGCCAAAACGCGGTCGAACCCAAAACACGGCCGCGGAACCGAACCCAAAACCAAAACACAAAACCCGAAAAATTTCCGGCGCTCATCTCTATACAAAACCAGAAAAATTTCCGGTGTACATCTCTAATACAAACCCCACCACAAGATCTAATTAATTTGAAGCAATACTGCATCCATGGAGTCCATGAAGAGTGTGCTGACTTGGTGACAGTGGGAGTGTTCAGATTAGCATGCAGTCCCTACAATACTCCAGTATAGAAAAAAAGGCAATTGGTTTCCCCCAGCACCCTGAATGATGACAGTAACTAGATGTAAATCCAACATAATAATAGAATTCAGAGATCTTCATTACACATATTTGCGCAAGTGTGTGGTTAAGCCCCAAAGCCACATCAAGGTGTCACTGTATATTTGGGGTCCCTTGCACTATATCTAGGTGCATGGTGTGGCACCCCAAAACACCAGCATAAGCCAGAAAGCCCAGCGTAGCATACCAGTGAAAAAACTATAGTGTTAATAAATTAGTATTTAGGAAGCCGAAGCTATAGAGAGGGTGATACAAACATGAAATGTAATTAAAATAGAGAAATAGTGTTAAAAAATTAATAAGTGAAAAGTGTTAATAGAATGTAAAGGTATGCCACACTAAAGCCATCCAGCACAGCCAGTCCAGAGGCACCACACCGCACACCTCCATTACCCCAATCTGGGTCTAATATTAACCAGCAAGGAGCCACATGATAATGGATCCTTACTACAATATGTCTAAGCTAAGAGCTACCTACCTTAGAGCAACCCCATAATGCTCCATGTGGCATGTCAGGGCCTGCACCTCCTCCTAATGCAGGAACCTCTCTGCCTCTCACAACAGACATATATATTGGTAGATGCTCAATTAGCTTAGTGATATCATGCAGGTGCTCGAAAGGGAGGGTATTTCTGAGTAAGAAAAAAAGGCAATTGGTTTCCCCCAGCACCCTGAATGATAACAGTAACTAGATGTAAATCCCAATAATAATAGAATTCAGAGATCTTCGTTACACATATTTGCGCAAATGTGTGGTTAAGCCCCAAAGCCGCATCAAGGCGTCACTGTATATTTGGGGTCCCTAGCGCTTTATCTAGGTGCAGGGTGTGGCACCCCAAAACACCGGCATAAGCCAGAAAGCCCAGCGTATCATACCAGTGAAAAAACTATAGTGTTAATAAATGAATATTTAGGAAGCCAAAGCTATAGAGAGGGTGATACAAACATGAAATGTAATTAAAATAGAGAAATAGTGTTAAAAAATGAATAAGTGAAAAGTGTTAATAGAATGTAAAGGTATGCCACACTAAAGCCATCCAGCTCAGCCAGTCCAGAGGCACCACACCTCACCCATTACCCCAATTTTTTTTATTGCTCAGAAATACCCCTCCCTTTCGAGCACCTGAATGATATCACTAAGCTAATTGAGCATCTACCAATATATATATAATACTCCAGTATACCCAGTGAAGAAACCAGATGGGTCATACAGACTAACCATTGATAACTGGGGGCTCAACAAAGTGGCTCCTTACACTAGCAGCAGCTATACCTGATTTAACATCAATAGTGGAAAGATAGAAGATGTGCACAGTCAAGGCAAAGAGAGGCTGATAGCACCTATCAGTGCCGTAAGAAAAGGCATTCCTATGACACAGCTCATGGCAAGGCAAATGGTGGAGAAGTGTGAAACCTTCCAACTGTTGAACTACAGAATGAAACTGACAGGAGATGTGGGATACATTTATAGAGGAAAGAAAGCTGGACAAGTCTGGCTGAGGGATTTCATAGGGTCTTTACCTACAGGGGTAGGAGGGGAGAAGTTTTGCTGCACAGCAGTTGACACATATTTTGAGGCCGTAGAAGCCAAACAGAGCAAGCATGTAGGCCAAGCCGCTACATTGAAGATGTTGGAAGATCTCCACAGTCATTATGAGACCCCTCAAGACATTAAGACAGACAATGACCCTCACTTAACTGGCAAACAAGAATGGGCCACTGAAAGGGCACAGCAGGCCTAGAAGAACATGTGAATGGACTCCTGAAGGACCAGATTAGGAAAAAGGGTGATCAAAAATAATTTTCATGGATGGGACAAAGTCCTTCAGAAGGCAGTGCAATGTTTGAATGAGAGAACATAGAGAGGGGATATTACACCATATGAGAGGTTGGAAATGCCCTCCAATTCAAGAACCCCACATCAGTTCATAATCAGAACAAAGAGAAACATAGAGAAAACATGTAGCCATGATTTGGTAATATAAGAACTTTTCACAGGTGTATGGGAACCAGTTCCAGACAGAAACAGAACATATGAGCCAGTGTGCTTATTGCTGTTTTCGCCTGGAACTACCAGGTTGGAGTATGATGAGTTTATCTACTTTATCCATACTACAAAAATCAGTGTACAGTATATGGGAAGACAAAGTGAAGTTGGGGATAGATGGAGAGTATGTTGTAAACCTTGGTGTTTGTGCTAGGCTTGAGCTAGATGCACAAGAACCTGTAGGTTTTATGCTAATCATGGCTAGAGGCAGGAGAACCTGTACATTTTATGCCAATCAGTTGTTCATAAGACAAGAAATTGAATAGTCAGTAACTGGTGGGAAGGTTTGGGTGCTACTTGCTGGACTGCAAACAGAGAAATTAAAGGGAGAAATAATGGCCAAGAGGTTAGGCAGGACTTACTACAGTATATGTTACTGAAAGGTGATACTATCTCTGTCTATTTCCACGCCCACAGGCTCTACCCAAGGACAACTTAATGGCTGCTATGTATAATCTGTTGGGACCCAAACCTGATCATTGGTTTTGGGGATGCATCATGGTATCCAGTATCATTATCATAGGCATTATTTTCACCATATGGGTCAACTTAGAGTCAGCTGAGCTACCTCAAGCAAACCTGACTATCCATAACGGATCCCGAAAGGAACTCCATGACAACCTACAAGATGACTGGCATATGCATATGCATCATTTGCTAATATCACAATTGCCCAATAGAGAATGTTGGATTTATACTCTTTCCCCACTCTCATCTCAGACAAAGCCCCATATACTGTAGCTGTACTAGTATTCTGGGACAAATTGCGTACTTGGAGTAAAAAGGCTCAAAGGGGAAATTTAAAATAATGGAAGGCCTCTGTCAAATTGATTTCCTCGGGTTTTAATACTATTAGGATGGATTTGTATGTAGTGGGGTGGGTGAAGCCACCCTGGTGGGCATTTAATCACATCTCCCAACTCCAGTACCCAGTACAAGTATGTGGAGAGAATTTCAACAAAGGAAACAGTATTAGAGCCAATGCAACAGATTGGACATATTGGTGGAGTATAATCCCGCTTCTACTTTGCTATATTATAAATTGGGAGGCCATTCTTAATCAAGTTTTATAGCTGCTAATTTTAATGACCCCATAAATACACACTTGGAAGATATAAGAGGTTGAAAGAGGAATTTAGGAAGGAGCACAATGATCTTGATTATGATTTGAATTTTGATTGTTTTTTCTGGTTGTACCCAGCCAACTGGTTCTCAGCTATCAAAGGGTGTGTAGTAGGCATGCTGCATATAGTAGGTTATGTCCTACTGTACTTTTATTTTTGGAGTACTATGTTCTCTTGAGAGTAGTTATGTGCATTATGGGGAAACTGTGTGACTCTGGTGAAAAATCCAAACTGTATCCAATAAGACGAGTATACAGCATAAGCAACCCCATTCTATACGAGACACATATCACACACAATAAAAGTACTGTAAGTATGGATTGTTATATGAGGACAACATGGTGCCACCACCATCTTGATTACTGCTCAGTTACACTTTTAATGCTTATGTAAGTGATCATGTAATATTGGATAGTCCTAGACCCTTTAGCAATAACGGGTCAGCCCAGATCTTTTCCTGCACACTCTTGTAAACACAACCTATATCCTGTTGCTTTGTAACCAATTACTATGTGAGAAGTATGTTTATGTCCTAATTTGGTAGTTGTCATATGGGCATTGTTAGTATCACTATAACTATCTGACCACTGTATAGTTATTGAGCCTTACACCCACACTGCAGAAGTACTGGGGTATTTGTTGCATCCAGCTTATTTTGTAAGAAAGGAGTCCTGGAATGTGAATTACTGTAACTGATCATCATTCTGATGATTGAAAATCTGTAGCTAAGTGCAATAAAATTGTTATGAATTGTCATATTTTGTGTGCATTTTGTCTTCACGTACTGTAATACTCCATTGCACTCCTGAACCATATAACTGCTTCACCGGGAACACAGAAGCTAGTTAATAATGTGGACATTACAATCTTGCACATACACACACACACACACACACACACACACACACACACACACACACAGCCTTATACATGTTTGTAAATAAAGCTAATTATCAAGCAACTGTTCAAAACCATGTTGTACTTCAAGTGGGGCAGATGTAACGTGCAGAGAGATTAGATTTTGGAGGGTTATATTGTTTCTGTGCAGGGTAAATACTGGCTGCTTTGCATGTAGCCCACAAATGTTAGACAGCTTTATTTTTGCACTGCAATTTAGATTTCAGTTAGAACACACCCCACCCAAATTTAAAACTCTCTGCACATGTTACATCTGCTGGAGGAAGAGATATGCAGATGCACACTCTTAGCACTAAGGACTGTTGTTGGCACTCCTCCCATTCACCCTCATGCGTTTTAATTAGCTGGGTTCCTGCATTTCAGATCACACATTGATTTGATAAGGCCCTATTTAGAGGTAAGTCCTGAATACATTTATAGAATGGGATAGTATTAGGGATGTTAGGGACCCATGTGATGAAGTCACCTGGCCGCGGTACATGGGCCCGCATATTTGCGCAAATGTGTGCTAAGAACTTCAACTATACTCCATGTTAATTGTGAGAGTTTATTTAAATAATTCTTACTATCAGTGTTCTTAGTGCTAGCAGTGTGCATCTGCATCTCTCTTCCTCCAGCATAGTATTAGAAGCCCCAGCATGATAGCACCTCTTGATATCTTTAGTAATAGGATGTGCAATCCAGGTCCCCCCCCTTTTTCCATGTTACATCTGCCCCAGTTGCTTGCTTTTTTGCTTTACTTGCAAACATGAACCAGGCCCATAGTTCATATAGTGTAAGAGCAGCTGTCAAGATTGAGGATCCCAAAGAACTGCCCTGGCCTTACCACAATCCCTGTGATTACATTATTGTTGGATAACATATGCAGGAGATACTGTATTCTGAGCAATAATATTCTGAAAAACTGCACATCACCTCTGGCTTCCTGCTGGGGAATTAAATCTGGTGGACCTTGCAGAAGGGCATGCAGATAGCTACAGCTTATGTTTTATTATCCTGCAGACCACTCAACATCAGTGGCTGTGGAGTACATGGTAGCGATACTGTATTATATGTTGACAGTGCATTGTACATCAAATTTTCTGTGGCAATTCAGTTGCATTATTCATGTACACTCTTTCTGTATTGTGTGCTACAAATGCAGCAGTCCATCACCCAGTATATATAGTTAAAAAGATAATTCTCTCTAACCCTATCCTGTCAGTTCCAGCTCTGCAACATTGCTATCATCAGACCCTTCCTCTAATGGGATGCCACCAAAACAATTGTCCACTGATTAGCTCTCATCTCGACTAGTGCAACCTTCTCCTTACTGGACTCCCCCCGCTCCCATCTTGCTTCTCTCCAATCAGTACTCAATGCTACAGCTAGACTTCTCTTCCTCTACTACTGCTCTACATCTGCCTTCCTTCTTTGCCAAGCCCTTCACTAGTTCCACTTTCAGTACAGAATCCTTTTCAAATTCCTTACCATCATGTACAAGGCCCTATCCAACTTCACTGCTCCCTGCATCTACAAGCTCATCTCCATACACACTCTCTCCCATCCTCTCCAATCAGCTATTTTTTTTTCTCCTCCTGATTACCACATCTCACTCCAGAATCCAAGATTTTTTCCATGGTGCTCCTTTGGAGCGATTTCCCTTGTTACATCAAGCTATACCCCTGTTTGCACTGCTTCAAGTGGGCACTGAAAACCCACCTGTTCATAAAAGTCTATATGTCCACCACAAAACCATGTAACCCCATAGTCTACCTCACCTTCTTGTACCTTCCAATTCTCCCACTCCTGCTTCCTGCCCTTAGTTCCACTGACACTCCTTCTGTCTTTCATTTGCTTCCCTCTGCCCTTTAGACTGAGCAGGGCTCTCCTCCCTCCTGTTGTCATGACCTATATCTCTAGACCAGTTGCACTCTATACCTCCTCCTTGGGCTTTAATGCCCTGTACTCAATTACTTTGTTGTTCTTTGTTTCTTCATACTACTTAGAACTAAAATCTGCCCACGCCGAGAGGTACAGTTTTCATCTTATGCTGTATCTTACCACTGTACCTCTTACATTGGTGGCTTTGTTGAGAGTTGTAGAACTATTTGTCAATAATCTACTATATATATATATATATATATATATATATATAGCCCCAACTACGCACTCTGCCCAGTTCCTCTGTATATCAAAGTCACTGCAAAAGTGTAAGGGAATCCAGGACCCAGAATAAACAGCCATAGGCAAAAAGGTATTGTCAATATTTCAGTGCAGAGCACTTTTATCAAGACATTCAAAGACATACAGAACAAACAATATATAGCAGTGCACTCACCCACGTGTGTTCCAACTAATGCTACCGACCACCACTCCGGATACCCGCTGAAGTCACATGCTCATATCGGGGCCCAGGACCCGTCATAGGGGGGTGGTGCATGAAGTGTAAGTATACCATCACCATAGTGACAAACGTAATAAAAATCAGGGATGCGTCTAGCAATATATAAACATCAGCACAGAAATCCTTACTGTGTGCCCACGATCAGCTGGACACACAGCAACAATGTAGCCAAAACAACAATCTAAATCTGAATGAAGCTGGCACACTGAATGTCAATATAGATAATGCATAAGCGTAATGAGACCATAGGTGGCAGAATAAACTATGCAGTAACAGAATGATCAGCATAATGTATAACGGGGGATCAGTACTAAATGCCGCTGGCCGGAATCCCAGTGGTCGAAATACCGACGCCGGAATACCGACCACACAATCCCGGCAGGGGTGGCAAGCGGAACGCATCCCCTTACGGGCATGGTGCCTCGCTAAACTCGGCACACTATTATATTCTCCCTCTATGGGTGTCGTGGACACCCACGGAGGGAGAATATGTCGGGATTGTGGCGGTCGAGATTTCGCGTCGGTATTTCGACCGCCAGGATACCGGCCGGCGGCATCTTGACCACATCCCTATAACGGCACATGCACAATATAACAGGCTGTGAAGATATGGTGTTCCTCTAATCACTCAGACCGAGCCGATGAAACCAAAGTGATGGTTTATTTCTCACGGCACACAGGAGTAGATAATTCACAGGAAACAGTGGTAAATATAGCCCAGAGACAGTATACAGGTATCAGTCCAGATAGTAAGTCCCAGTAGAGGATTTAGGTCAACAGCAATTCCACACAGAAGTTCCAGATAAACAGGTCCACACAGCAGAACTATCACTGAGCCTACACAGCAGTGATAGCAGATTAGTCCATGCAGTAGTAAGTACATATAAGTCCACACAGCACTGTTGATGCGTTCCACAAGGTTCCCTGGCAGAGAATAACCCCTTAACCAGAGTCCTGCAACTAACATGAGGAGCTGACCTGTGCAACCTCTTTTAAAACCTTCCAAATGCCCATCATGCCGCTTTCACCTGGGGAGGACACACAGGTTCCTGATTGGTGTGACCCCACCTCAGGTATCTCCCTACTCCCTCCCACAGCTGGCCTTCTCCTGCTGACCAGATGCTGGGTCAGGCTTCGAGTTGTCTGTGAGAGACCAGGATTTAACAAAGGAAAATAAACAGAAGGAATAATGACAGGGAAATTGGGTTAGGTCCTGATTGTCCCATGTGGAGGGGCATCTTCAGAGAGAGGTTACCTGGCCCTCAAATCTGTTTCCTGTGTGACCATATAAGGATCATAGATGGGTTAAACAGGGTTATCCATGATAACTTGTAACTTCATACACAGACTGGAATCCTCCTACAATAACATAACATGACATGACCGATATGGTCTGGAGACTAATTATCTACTGCACATGCATGGCGGCCATTTTGAATGTGTTTTTTTGCAGCGGCTGCAGCTCATGTTCCGGGCTCTGGAAAGGCGAGGATTAAAACAATATGGGTGTAATATGTGTGGTGTGGGCCCCCCTGGACACAGGAGCCCATGTGTCCCACACTCATTGTACCCATGATAGAAATGCCTATGGCACTAAAAGTCAGTGGTACAGCAGTACCTTCAGTTTCATCACTCTAGAACTGTAAGCTTTGTCACTTCTACAGTAATAGAATCCTTGCTTTTTTGTTCTACTATTACTCCCCTTTCCAGAATATAGAGATGTATTTTCCAGGTCTCATGCAACACTGCTAAAATTGGGCTCTTTTTATGACAAAAATGTGTCTTCATCACAACACAATACAACTAGGACACACCAGGAGACTGTGCTGATTAATTTGATATGCACCACTTGTATATTGTGTGTGACATGGGTCTATGTACTGTACTAAGCCTTAGAGATAAAGTGGACGGAGATAATGTAACAGCCAATCAGCTTGTAACTGTCATGTTACAGGCTGTGTTTGAAAAAAGACAGTTTAGAGTTGGTTGGTTGCTACTTTATCACACTCTACTTTATTACTATCCAAGACTAAGTACTTATGGGGACAAATCTTTCTGCTTTTACATGTCATTTTTCAAACACAGCCTGTAACATGGCAGTTAGGGGACTATTGTCTGACTTGCGTTGGGCTGGTGTGTCTGAAAGTGGTTCTTTGTCTGCTGTATCAGTCCAGGGGTGCTCTGTCTGCTGTATTAGTCCTGGGGTGCTCTGTCTGCTGTATTAGTCCAGGGGTGCTCTGTCTGTGGTAACTGAATGGGGAACTCTGGTCAAACATCCAGGGGACTCTGCCCTATTTGAAGTTAAATTAACCCAGTACAACAAAGAGGGACAGGTGTGTTCTATTATCAGTATGTCCAGGGGTGGTCTGTCTGCTGTATCTGAAAGGGGTGCTCTATCCATACATCCAATTGGCTCTGCCCCAATGTTAATTAAAATAACCCAGTATAACATATAGGGGCAGGTGTATCCTGTCAGTATCAGTCCAGGGCTGCTCTGTCTACAGTATCTGAAAGGGGTGATCTCTCCATCCATCCAGGGGCTCAGCCCCAGTGTAAAATTAAAATAATAAAAGCAAAAAGCCTATATATATATATATATATATATATATATATATATATATATATATACACAAAACAGATACTCTCTCTTTTGCGCTATTAAACAGAAAGTGAGAAAGGATTGGGTTAATGCTGCCAAATTCCACTAAGTCCCTTGTTAGGAGGGACTAAAAAGATACAAATATGTGCCAGTAGAGGAATGGGCGCACTTGGGTTGTTTTTCCACCCAATATTCAATGGGGAAAAACAGCAGTCTCCCTAAGATATTTACTATATATATATATTTATTATATATATATATATATTTATTTTTTTATTTTTTTGTTTGTGCTTGCACTATACAATTTTATTTTATTTTCATAAGTACTGTATCACTACCAGTCAGACCACAGTATATTATTATTTCGTACTCATGCACATATTGTGCAAAATTGTGGATGAAGGTGGTACCACAGAAATATATTTTCAGACTCATACACGTATTGTGCAACACTGTTGGTGAACTTAAACCACAGTGTTCAATTACTATTTCTATCTAATACACATATTGTGCAACAATGTAGGTGGTTCATTTTTGGTACAAATTGTGGTTTGTGGTGTACCCCACTCATTTCTTGATAGAAATGGAGGATAAACAATTGAGAGGAGATCATGAACAAGGTACTAGTGCTGAAGCTGCTGCTACTAGTCCTGACAATGATAGTCCATCAACGGCATTTGCTAAGGCCAATGCCCAATGGTATAAAAGGAATTTAAAATCAAAGTTGGTACATGTAAACTCAAAGAAGCAATATCATTTTACAGCGCTAGATAAAAAAAATCACAAGTAAAATTAACTGCAGAGAAACATAAAATTGGCAATATGCCATGCACAACACAAAGTGGCAAGGAAAGGCTAAGTCCTTGGCCTTTGTTTATTACTGGTGGTTCTGCATCTCATAAAGATGATGTAAGTCCTTCTCTCTGTAAAAGAGTTAAAAAATTAACTTGTTAAGGCACAGGAGCCAACTATTTGCTCAGAAATGTCACCAATCCTAGAGGAGAGTCCAAGTGTGTCCGTGGGTGTCATCTGTTAGCCTGACATTTCCAATACTGTACTGGAAGAGGAGGCTCCTTCCACCATTTGCACGCCCTCTGCATGTGTTGGGAGGAGCAGCACAAGTCAACATGCTGACATTGAAATTGAGGTTGTCACTGTAGAAGTACACCAGGATGAGGAGAACATTTATGTAACTGGTTCTAATAAGAATTTCAATGATAAGAATGTTGATGATGAGGATGTTGTTTGTTTAAATAAGGAGGCAGTTGTTGCCCATGGTATGAAAAATGCCATTGTCATGGTACAAAAAAATTCAGCTCTTATATGTGGAATTATTTCCACAAAAATCCAGACAACAACTGTCAAGCCATAGTAAGTAGAGGTAGGGACCTTAACCACATAGGAACCTCCTCCTGGTACATCACTTGCAGCACATTCAATAAAACTTTTTAAAAATTCAGAAACTTTTTCTAAGAACATAACCAGTCCAGCAAAACCTAGCTCCTTTGTCTATGTTAGATCCAAGCTCCTGCAATCTCACCACAAACAATCTCATCGTCAATTTCCTCATTAATGATCAGAAGTAGTCCTGCATCCAATTTTCTAAGCATGACTCACTCCTATCCTATCCGGGATTCCTCCAAATGATTCTAGAGTGTGTTGCCTACTTCTGCTGCTGCTGGGAGTCGATCTTCATCCCAGAAAGGGACAAGGAAGACTACTTGTAGCAGTTTAAATAAACAATTGACTGTCAAACAATCATTTGCAAGTGGGAGCAAGTAGGACAGCAGTCACCCAGTTGCACAGTGGATTACTGATGCTATAACAACTATGCTGGTATTAGACGTGCATCCAATATCTGCCATTAGTGCAGTGGGTTCAACTGTGATTTAGGTACTGTGTCCACAGTACCAAATACCATCTAGATTCCACTTCACTAGACAAGCAATTCCCAGCCTGTACAATGACATTAAAAAAGCATTATTAGTGTCCTCAGATATACCATTGTACACACTGTCCACTTAACAACGCATATGTGTACAAGGGAAACAGGGCAAACTTAAGACTACATTACTGTGATAGCCCACTGGGTAGGTGTATTGCCTTCAGTAACACCAGTGCAGCATCTTACAAATGCCAGCTCTTTCAGAGGCAGGATATGCTATGTATCACAGGTTTCACAAAGAGGCATACCACTGACAACCTCTTAGAAAAACTTGGAAAAATAATTGCAAAATGGCTTACCCCACTTGGACTCTTCTCGGGATTTGTTTTATCTGATAATGCCACCAATATTGTGAGAGCATTACAACTGGGCAAATTCAAACATGTCCAATGTTTTGCTCACACAATTAACTTGTTTGTGCAAATTTTTTTTCAAATGACAGGGGTGTGCAGGAGATCCTGTCCATGGCCCAGAAATCTTTTCGCCATTCTGCAGGTGCATGTAGAAAATTGCAGCACTTTCAAGAACTGTTGAATTTGCCCTGCCATTTGCTGAAGCAAGAGGTAGTAACAAGGTGGAATTCAACCCTCTATATGCTACAGCAGATGGGGGAGCAGGTCATCCAAAGCTACACATTGACCTATGACATGGGGAAAGGAGCAAGAGTGCACCTTAGTCAAGTGAAGTGGAGAATAATTTCCACATTGTGCAAGGTTCTCAAATCCTTTAAAGTTGTCACACGTGAAGTTACAGTAGTTCAGATATTGCCAGCTTGAGTCAGGTCATTCCTCTTATTAGACTCAGAAAAGAAACTAAACAAATTGAAGAAGGAGCTGAAAGGAAGAGATTCCACTAATAATGTCGGATCAGGCCCTTCATTGGCTTTATCAGTAATCAAGGTTTGTCAATCTCTTGAAATCAGTTCACTATATATTGGTGACCATACTTGATCCTAGGTTAAGTCCTACATTGTATCTTTCTTTCTAATTGACCCAAATGTTAACAGATGCAAAGAGCTGTTGGTGACCAAATTGTCAGCTCAAGCGGCACGTGACATGGCAACATCTCCTCCTTCAGTTTCTCTGGTAACTGCTGCTACCAGGAAAAAACTAAATTTTCCTAAAAGACCCACTGGCAGTGTTGCAGATCAGCCAGGAACAACCTTTAATATCTGGTCCAGACTGAAGGAACTGCCTACACTTACTGACATGTCTACCGTGACTGCATATGATACGGTCACCATTCAAAGAATGGTTGATGATTATTTCAGTGATAGCATCCAAATAGGCATGTCAGACAATCCGTGTCACTACTGGAAGGAAGAAAAGGTAATTTGGAGGCCCTTGCACAAACTGGCTTTGCTTTACTTAAATTGCCCACCCACCAGTGTGTACTCAGAGTTTTATGCGCAGCCGGGAACCTTGACATTGATCAGTGTAGGAGGTTACTTCCCCAAAATGAGGAAAAGATGATGTTCATCAAAATGAATGACCAAATCCGCCAGGAAGACCTTTACAACAATTGCATTCACAAAATAAAGAGGAACCTGTAATGGTGGATTCTAGCAGGGACATATTAATATTGTGTGTAGAAGAGGATGTACACACTGATGGGATGAGGAATCAGATGCTGATGACAACATCTTGCTTATGTAGAGCCAGTTTCGGAACTGCCTATTGCCACTTTGCCAGCTTGTTTTGTGGGGGCCCAAACAAACCAATCATTTCAGCCAAAAGGGAAACACCCTGTCGCTGAAATGATTGGTTTGTTAAACTGTGCATTTATTGTTTAATATATACAACACAAGAATGGGTGGGAGATGTCAATGGACAATTCCCTCTTGCACCTCTATTCTTTGCATTATGCGCTTTTTGGAGCATTGCTGACTGTTTTTATTTTGCATAGTTTATTAAACTGCCACCCTGCAGTGCCGCTCCTATATGTGCCACGTTGGAAGTTTAAGCACCACATGTTTGTGCTGCCCACTGCTGTCAGTTATTTTAGTCATCCAGCTAGATTAGTGCAATCTTTAGGCCTAAAGTGGATGAAAACAATATTGTGAGCTGTGAGGTCGAAAAAATAGACTGGAAATGAGTGGAAATTAATGTTATTGAGGCTAGTAATACTGTAGGAACAAAAACAGGCCAAAATTCTGTGATTTTAGCTGTTTAATGTTTTGCCCAAGAAAAAAAAACAGATACAAAACCAAAACCTGCAAGGGCAGTTTTGGCAAAACCAATACAGATCCAAGACACCAAGGAGATAGAAATCCAAAACCAAAACACAAAACCCGAGAAAAGGGCCAGCACACATCCCACTGGGTGGGATGACAACATGAAGATGGGGGAAAATGGAGACACATACCGTATCACTCCCATTTAAAATAAGGGTTGATTGTGATAAGGGGACAACATGGCACCGCCGTCATCTCTTTTGCTGCTCAGTTATACGTAATGCTCTGGTAAGTGATCGTGTAGTATTGGAGAGTCCGAGACACTTTATCAATGACAGGGTCCCGCCCAGATCATTTCCTGCGCATTCTTGTAAACACACTCTATATCCTGTTGCTTTGTATCCAATTAGTATGTAAGAAGTATGTTTATGCTTTAATTTGGAAGTTCACAGCTGGGCTTTGTTAGTAGCACTAAAAGTATCTGATCACTAGTTTCCCCTAAACCTTCATCCCTCCAGTCTCAGTGCATGTCCTCGTGTCCCATTGCTTCTCTTCATTTGGAGAATGTTTGCCTCCTGGACTTTGTTAAAATCATTCATATATTTGAAAATTTCTATCATGTCCCCCCTTTCCCTTCTCTGCTCCAAACTATACATATTGAGATTTTTTTTAGTCTTTCTGTGTATGTTTTGTGATGTAGGCCATGCACCATTTTAGTTGCCATTCTTTGTACAGTTTCTAATGTAAGAATATACTTTTAAAGATATGGCCTGCAGAACTGGACACAGAATTCTACTGTAGCTGAAGCCGTACCAATGACCTATACAGTGGCATCATTCTTTCTTTCTGCTGCTGATTCCTTACCTAATGTAGCCAGTCACCTGACTAGCCTTCCTCATTGCCTTGTTACATTGCTTACCTACCTTTATGTCACCTGAAATAGTGACTCCTAGACCCCTTTCCTCCTCAGTAGTTCCAGTATAGTGCCATTAATACTGAATTTATCCTTTATGTCACCTGAAATAGTGACTCCTAGATCCCTTTCCTCCTCAGTAGTTCCCAGTATAGTGCCATTAATACTATATTTATCCTTTATGTCACCTGAAATAGTGACTCCTAGATCCCTTTCCTCCTCAGTAGTTTCCAGTATAGTGCCATGAATACTGTATTTATACTTTATGTCACCTGAAATAGTTACTCCTAGATCCCTTTCCTCCTCGGTAGTTCCAAGTATAGTGCCATTAATACTATATTTATCCTTTATGTCACCTGAAATAGTGACTCCTAGATCCCTTTCTTCCTCTGTAGTTTCCAGTATAGTGCATTATTATTACTATATGTATCCTTTATGTCACCTGAGATAGTGACTCCTAGATCCCTTTCCTCCTCAGTAGTTTCCAGTATAGTGCCATTAATACTATATTTATCCTTTATGTCACCTGAAATAGTGACTCCTAGATCCCTTTCCTCATCAGTAGTTCCCAGTATAGTGCCATTAATACTATATTTATCCTTTAGGTCACCTGAAATAGTGACTCCTAGATCCCTTTCTTCCTCAGTAGTTTCCAGTATAGTGCATTATTATTACTATATGTATCCTTTATGTCACCTGAGATAGTGACTCCTAGATCCCTTTCCTCCTCAGTAGTTTCCAGTATAGTGCCATTAATACTATATTTATCCTTTATGTCACCTGAAATAGTGACTCCTAGATCCCTTTCCTCCTCAGTAGTTTCCAGTATAGTGCCATTAATACTATATTTATACTTTATGTCCCCTGAAATAGTGACTCCTAGATCCCTTTCCTCCTCAGTAGTCCCAGTATAGTGCCATTAATACTATATTTATCCTTTATATCACATGAGATAGTGACTCCTAGATCCCTTTCCTCCTCAGTAGTTTCCAGTATAGTGCCATTAATACTATAATTATCCTTTATGTCACCTGAAATAGTGACTCCTAGATCCCTTTCCTCCTCAGTAGTTTCCAGTATAGTGCCATTAATACTATATTTATCCTTTATGTCACCTGAGATAGTGACTCCTAGATCCCTTTCCTCCTCAGTAGTTTCCAGTATAGCGCCATTAATACTATATTTATCCTTTATGTCACCTGAAATAGTGACTCCTAGATCCCTTTCCTCCTCAGTAGTTTCCAGTATAGTGCCATTAATACTATATTTATCCTTTATGTCACCTGAGATAGTGACCCCTAGATCCCTTTCCTCCTCAGTAGTTTCCAGTATAGTGCCATTAATACTATATTTATCCTTTATGTCACCTGAGATAGTGACTCCTAGATCCCTTTCCTCCTCAGTAGTTTCCAGTATAGTGCCATTAATACTATATTTATCCTTTATGTCACCTGAAATAGTGACTCCTAGATCCCTTTCCTCCTCAGTAGTTTCCAGTATAGTGCCATCAATACTATATTTAGCCTTTGGATTTTTGAGACCCAAGTGCATAAGTTAGCATTTTTTGGGCATTAAACTGTAATTGCCATACTCCTGACCATTCCTCTAGTCTACCTAGATCCTCAATCATTTGTTTTACCCCTCCTGGTT
Organism: Pseudophryne corroboree; assembly: GCF_028390025.1. Classification (NCBI taxonomy): domain Eukaryota; kingdom Metazoa; phylum Chordata; class Amphibia; order Anura; family Myobatrachidae; genus Pseudophryne; species Pseudophryne corroboree. The sequence continues at coordinate 16,034,548 of NC_086449.1, forward strand.
TGTCTACCCTGTTGCATACCTTTGTGACATCTGCAAAAAGGCATACTTTCCCTTTAATGCCATTTGCAATGTCACCAATAAAGATATTAAAAAAGCACTGGTCTAAGTACAGATCCCTGGGGTACTCCACTGGTAACATTTCACTCCTGTGAATGCACTCCATTTATTACAACTCTCTGTTTTTAATCCTTCAACCATTCAACAATCTTAGGGGGGAATTCAAATGTTTGAAAAGTTGGTTGGGTGTCTGTTTTTTTCTGCCTATTAGATAGGAAAAAAACAGACACTCAACTGACTTTTCAACAACTGAATATCCCCCATTATGTCTAATCCCAAACTTTCGAGTTTATTTAGCCGTCTGTGATGTGGAACAGTGTCTAAAGCCTTACTAAAATCTAGATAAGCTATAGCCACGGTTCCACCTTTACCATTACTTTAGTCACACAGTCAACAAAGTCAATAAGGTTTGTTTGACATGATCTCCCCACAGTGAATCCATGCTAATTGGGATCCTGTAAATTGTTGGATTTGAGCTAATCTATAACTCTTTCTTTTAAGATTGTTTCCATTAATTTCCCTACTACTGATGTAAGACTCACTGGTCCTACAGAATCATATTCAAATTTCTCACCATCCAACCTCAGTGCTCTCCTCCGTACTCACTTCCTCCCATCCTCTTCTTTCAGCTAATTTCTTTTTTTCTCCCCTCTAATTACCACATTTCACTCCACAATCCAAGATTTCTTACATGCTGGCCTCTACCATTGGAACAATCTCCCATGTTACATCAGACTATTTCCCTGCCTGTATTGCATCAATCGAGACCTGAATACCTACCTGTTCATAAAAGATAATCCTTCAGTCACATAACTGTATCACCACCTAGTCAACATCACCCTCTTGCACCTCCAATTCATCCACTCCTGCTTACTGCCCTTATCTCTGCTTACATTAGCTCCACTCCTTATTTCTTCTGTTTTTCTCCCTTTTACCATTTAGACTGTAAGCTTCATGAGCAGGGCTCTCCTCTCTCCTGTCCGCATAACCTTCCTCTCTTTCACAGCAATTACACTCTATACCTCTTCTGTGGGCTCTTTGAGCCCAGACTCAACTACTTTGTTTTTCTTCTTTGTTTCCAATGATCTTGACCTGTAATCTTTCAATGCTAACAGGTACAAGTTTGAGCTTATGCTGTCTCTTTCCAATATATCTTTTACATTAGTGGCTCTGGATTACTATTTGTTAATTGTCTACTGTATTGTATTGTATTGTATTGTACTGTAATGTTTTACCCTTTATTGTCTTATTGTTTTGCCCTCTGTATGGTGCTGTCTATCACTTACAATGTCCTATAAAAATTACTACCACTACTTTCACTACTACTATTACTACTACTACTGCTACTACTGCTACTACTACTACGACTACTACTACTACTACTACTACTACTAAAAATAATAATAATAATAATAATAATAATAATCATAATAAATAATAATAATAATAATAATAATATATTTGACCTTTACCACTTGCTTTCTTTGAAATTGATGGTCTGCCCAACTTGTGCATGATTTGGCCACAATGCCACAATGCTATTAACATATATTGTAACTTGCAATAACTTTTGTAAGTTTACAAATAAATAAACATACACACACATATAAATCAATTCACATTCTGCCTTCTTATGGGCAGAATACAATGTGAAAAAGTTAATTTCAAACTGGTATGACTTAATAACGAAAGTATCACTTTTTTAAAAAAAACTTTGATTAGTTACTTTAATTATTGTACTAATCACACAAGCACAAATAGAACATCACTGTATTCTCCATGGGATCACCAGATCTGTGACACTGTCTGTGATCATCTATAAAATGTTCTGTATTCAGATCATGATCTCTCTGCTGCATATATTGGAGCCTATGACAAAGCTCTGTGATAGGAGAAAATTCAAATATCAACATATATGGATCTCTGGCTGAGGTGATCACCATCTTATTCACAACAATGGTAAAAAAGCTAAAAGCATGATTAAATCCTAGCTGTATCTGTAGCTCAAAATATAGATTGAGCAAGTGTTATTTCTGAAAGTGCTAAATTAGAAACATTGGGAGGTTATCCAGCACCAGACATCGTACTATATTACATTACCTGTCCATTTGCTGTCTCATATAATCCAGAGGCACTCAATACGTACAGTGCCTAATTATTTTGTCGGGTGACTGAGATACAGTAACACTAGATGAAGAGCAATGAAACAGCAAAGAAGAAACAGCTATTGAAGTGTGATGCAAAATAAGTTTTTTGTTTTTCTCTTTGCAAAATATATATTTACTTTCTATAGGTTTTAATTGAAAGTGTAAACAGCAAAAGATATTTCGACATTATGTAATTTATTGAATGTGATCGCAGTCTTCTTCATGGCTTGTAGTTTGCAACCAAATAGCAGCATAAATTGCCATATTATGTAAAACAAAATAAAGTAGTCTTGTATAGAAACTATATTAATCTATGATAGACTGAATTATTTTAAATAATGCTAATGTGCATTCTGTCTATGTATATTTCTATCTACATATATGTCTGTTATTTTAAGTGAAGACCTATAAAGTTGAAGGGGTAAAATTGTAAAAGTGTGATCCTGCAGGATACAAGATGCTTTACCACTATGCAATCATTTTATGTAATTGCAGATGCAAGCACAGACTAGAGGGGTTGCAGTTTCCAATTAAATAGCAGTAACTACAGGTTCCTTTTATACAGTTTGTACAAACCAACACAGCTACAACTTATAGATAATAATAATAATAATAATAATAATAATAATAGTTGAAACAAAGTTCACGTAACTATTACTTCAAGGACAATTGGCAACATTTTTTTACAGGTTTTTGTGTAAATGCATATATGCAAAATAAAATAATACGAAGGTAAACTTGTTTATTTACAAAATCCTAAAGATAGGTAAAACAAAATAAAGTAGACTTGTACAGTAATGTGAAGTCCTGTATGTTCAACACCAACCATATGAATCTAGAAAAATAGAATTATTTGTAACAATTCAGTTGTGTCTATTTGTGTTCTATCTATAGTATCTATCTGTCTGTCTGTCTGTCTGTCTGTCTGTCTGTCTGTCTACAGTATCTATCTATCTATCTATCTATCTATCTATCTATCTATCTATCTATCTATCTATCTATCTATCTATCTATCTATCTATTTGTCTGTCTGTCTGTCTGTCTGTCTGTCTACAGTATCTATCTGTCTATCTATCTATCTATTTGTCTGTCTGTCTGTCTGTCTGTCTACAGTATCTATCTATCTATCTATCTATCTATCTATCTATCTATCTATCTATCTATCTATCTATCTATCTATCTATCTATCTGTCTGTGTTTCTTTCTGTCTACACTATCTATCTATCTATCTATCTATCTATCTATCTATTTATCTATCTATCTATCTGTCTCTTTCTGTCTACATTATCTATCTATCTATCTATCTATCTATCTATCTATCTGTCTGTCTGTCTGTCTGTCTGTCTGTCTGTCTGTCTACATTATCTATCTATCTATCTATCTATCTATCTATCTATCTATCTATCTATCTATCTATCTATCTATCTGTCTGTCTGTCTGTCTGTCTGTCTGTCTGTCTGTCTGTCTGTCTGTCTATCTATCTATCTATCTATCTATCTATCTATTTTTCTGTTTGTCTACAGTATCTGTCTGTCTGTCTGTCTGTCTGTCTATCTGTTTTAATAATTAGCTTTCATATTGTCATGGTGAAACAATGTTTGTTTTGCTGTGATGACAATGGTGCACATTACACGTCTTGTAAAATCCCATTTGCTCCATGTGCACTTCTGCCTAAATAAGTATTATTATAAGAACAACAACAGTAATTGCTCTTTTAGTGTGCTGATAAATGTGGTGTTCCACGTTGTGTTCATCTCCCAGGTAACATACAAGAACAATATCACCTCAGTCATACTTGTGGGGTTTCCAAATTTTTATAACTTTAATATCCCCATGTTCTTGCTTCTGCTCATCATTTACTCTGTGAACATCTATGGAAATCTCCTAATTATGGCTTTATGTCTGCTGACCAAACACCTGCAGACCCCCATGTACTTCTTCATTACACAGCTGTCACTGTGTGACATCATACTGACTACAGATATTCTCCCTATTCTGCTGCATATTGTGCTGTATGACGGCTGCACTATGTCACTTATTGGATGCATCGCTCAGTTTTATGTCTTCGCTACATCAGAGTCCTCTGAGTGTCTCCTTCTATCAGTGATGTCCTATGATCGGTACCTGGCTATCTGTGACCCTTTGCGCTATCATTCTATAATAAATTACAGATTTTGTGTGAAATCTGTGATTCTAATTTGGATGATAAGTTTTATATTGACGATAACTGATTTGCAGTCTATGTGTAGTTTGCATTTCTGTGGTCCAAATGTTATTGACCATTTCTACTGTGATTTTGAACCCATATTGCAGCTTTCCTGCTCTGATACCTTCATAATTCATATTGAGACTTTGACATTGATTGTTTTAGCTCTTACAGGACCCTTCATAATAATTGTGATGTCATATGTGTATATTGTGTTTACTGTTCTTAGAATACCATCATTTACTGGAAGACAGAAAGCCTTCTCCACCTGCAGCTCTCACCTGATGGTTGTGTCCATATTTTTTGGGACACTAAGCATTGTTTATGTGTTTCCGGCAAAGCATTTCAGGATAATCAGCAAGGTCATGGCTCTGTTTTACACTCTGATAACTCCTTTGCTGAATCCAATAATATATACTTTCAGAAACAAAGATTTTAAGAAAGTCTTTGATAAAATAAAATACTTAAATTTTTGCAAGAAATTGTAATAAATATACAAAGTACAAATAAAACAAATACTGTATGTCATTACATATTCTCAGCTTTCAAGATTCCAAACTAAATTACAGTATGTAAAAGTGCCCTTAAATAATACGCATATATTTTTCTAATTTAAATCATTATTCTGAGTGTTTATAGTACTGCACTGATGCCTTATTTGTAAATAAAACAGGACTTTTGCCTGGGAACGGCAGTTGTAAGTGAACACAGGGCTGGCGCTGTAGCTAATATGTTGACGATGTCTATGGAACATTCATTGTAATCTTCAGCCTATAAAACTGTATAGAAGTGCCTTGAGTCCTATTGGAGAAAGAGCGCTATATAAATAAAATTATTATTATTATTATAATTATTATCAAAGGTGTTATTTGTCAATTGTTATTTTTTTAAGTATGTTATGCGGCAGCTTGACTACATATTGTAATCATTCTGCACTTCTAGTATACTTTATTTTGAATGTGCTTATTTTGAAAGTTTGCCATAGGCTTACTACTACTATCAAGCTATCTTTACATTCAAAATCACATCATCATATCCATCATTGTTTTGGTAATGGCTCCCATAAATATATATTATATATGTCTGTCATCATTTTCATCATCCTAATCATCGTAATCAATAATGTCTTGTTCCCTATACTGTCATATAGATTTAAAATGTGAACAATTCCTTTTGATAAGTAGTTTATTGATTTCAATGTATCACTCCAGTTTAATTGCTGCATATTGCTTAATATTAAGTACATTTTAACCGCATTGCCCTTCTATGTCCTCCCCTTCTGCCCCCAGACACCATTGCATTCTTATTTTCTATTGGTCAAAGCCGTGCCATAGCTCATTATCAGTCATCTGTCTCAACAGCTCCATTGTTTTTTAGTTTACCTCAGTAACTAATACAAAACGGGTTCCCTTGAGTACAGATTTGACTTTAGGGAAATCACACAATGCTAGGTCTGGTGAGTATGAAGGGTGTTCTAGCACTGCAAATTGTTTATTGGCCAAAAACTACTTCACAGAGAGAGCTATGTGGGCTGTTGCATTGTCCTTATGGGGGATGAAACCATTTTTCCAAAATTCTGGCCTCTTTCTTTAGATTATTTTTAGCTAATTTGCTAGAACATTTTTATAGTAATGTTGATTCACTGTTGCCCCTATTGATACCCAGCCTGACAAAATAACACATTGATATCAAAGAAAACAAATAACATATCTTGGAAAATGAATTAGCTTTGACGTACTTTCTTAATTATTGCTAAGAATATTGTTTTCCAGCACATGGACTGGTGTTTTGTCTCAGGATCATAATGGAGGATCCATGTTTCATCACAGGTAATATTTTTTCTAAAAAATGCAAATCTGCTTAAATTTGTTCCAAAATGTTTGTACAAATTTGCTTTTGATATTCTTTCTGCTTGACAGTGAAAAACCTTGGAACCATTTTAGCTGAAGCTTTTGTCAAGTTAAGAACTTTGATACAAAACTTGCCGAACAGTTTCTTTTACCACATTTTTCACTTCTGCTATCATTCGGATGCTGTGTCAATGGTCAATTTAAACAGTTTGTGCAACTTATTTCCACATTTTAATTTGTTTTTGATGTGCAAGGCCTACCAGAGTGTTCATCAACTTCTTCAACATCCGTCCATCACTAAAACTTTTGACCCATTCAAATACAAGTGTATGTGACATACAATCTACCCCTTAAGCCTCAGTTAAAATTTAAAGTTAACACACTGCTCTACTTTTGAACTAAGCATGTTTATGATGCATGGGGAAAACCATAATCTCTTTAAATACTGTGTAACAGCAAACTATCTTCTAGAGGGGTGAAACTTGCAAAACCATTTTGTGATAGTCCAAGGTCAATGGTCCCCCACTCTCTTTTAACTCACGCAGTATGATTTATTTCTTATGCGTACAATTATTACTAATTATTAGATTAGTATGTGGTATTATGTTTGACATTTTTATATACTTTATTCTGATTGCTGGTGTATTTATATTATTCAGTAAGGCAAGCCATTTCATGTTGATTCACCTATGCAGTGTATTATATTATTGGTCCTTATTTGCTAGATCTCTTTGTTGTTATATATTTTAGATACATAAATTGCTCAAATTAGAGCACCTTGTATAGTGTTATGTGCTGTTAAGTTTGGTACTGTTTATTACAAACCTATTCTTTGTATCACTTGGTAGCTAGGAAGCTCAGGGTTATTAAGGGGTGTCACTGGATTGTGGATTTGTAACTTCATCGTGACCCAATAGCAGCATACAGCCCATGCATTCACTGCACTCAGTGGTGGGATCCTTTATATGGTAAGCATATTTCTGCTTTATGAATGTATCCCTGATGAAGGTTAAATATGACTGAAATGTTGGATAGTTAAAAGTCAATAGTCAATCCTTATATCATAAACTATTGACATTCCTGGCACCTAAATTGATGTACCTGCTAAGCGGAGTGACCATCTACTCAGCTCTTTATATAATACATGTCAATGTTCAGCACTCCAGTCTTACGTGGCTGGTACAGCTATACTGGGTGCCCTCCAATAGCAAGTAGTGTATAGTATCAGAATATGGCAGCACTGGTCTACAAGCATGAAACATACACAAAGCTGCTTCTCTGTTATGGTTTATGAAACCATTGTCAGGAATGCATATATAAAATAATTATTACATTATAAATAATAGGAATACACCCAGGTGCTCATTAAGTGAAGGCACCAATTCACCCAATCTCAGATAACTTTATCAACAGTCAATTTATCTGCTGATGTGACACCATATGCCTGATCAACTGAAAAGTGTAACACATCAACATAGAGACTAGATAAAATGATGATGGAACGGGATGTAATGGAGTCTGAGTGTGCTCAACATGCAGGATGCCGGCTAAACATTTCTTAAGTGGGCAATCAGGGCTGTAGAGGGCCACATCAGGCCCCGGTGAAGGAGGTGGCATAAAATAGTGGTGTGGTGACACCCTCTACTTTTAAAATATTAATAGTATTAATCCACTGGGTGGAGAGGTTAATCCGTAGGGGGTAGTTTACTGTCATGGAGCTCAAGGGTTCTATGTTCTATGTCTTGGAGACAGATAAAGTAGACATAGATAAAGCACCAGCCAATCAGCTCCTAACTTCCATGTTACAGGCTGTGTTTGAAAAATAACAGGAGCAGGTTGGCTGGTACTTTATCTCCATCCACTTTTTCTCCATCCAAGGCTTAGAAAATCAACCCCTTAAATTCAATCAGGTCAAGACTGTAGACTAATCTTGAACTGTTACCTGGGAAGACATGAGAGTGATTTCTAGTAGTATTCTTCTTTAAAAAATAAAAATAAATAACAAGAAAACAATCAATGTCTTACTCTAAAATCTATTTTTGCTGGATATATAAAATGCCATAACGTTAAAATGATAGTATATGCTGCGCTATATAAGAAACTGTTAATAATACTAATAATAATAGTTAAACCAATTTTACAGAATTGCTAAAATAACTTTAAACATGCTGTAAAAGCTGTAAAAAGCATCCATGTTAAAATTTTTACTAGTGACACAGTTAAAATATTGTAAGTAGCATTTAACATGGGTGGCATACTGGTGGTGACAATGTGGCTCAAAAGCATTATTGACATAATGATTGCCAGTATCACTTCTGCATACCCAGGATGCAGTAGGTGACCAAGCAAAGAGTTGTGTGACATACTGTAGGTGTTAGATTCCAGAAATTCTAACCACTGCCACCCAGTGGAATACGAGTATATTTTTTCCATAAGCTGGAGTTAAGAAGTCATTCATGTACAAGTCTATCTTCACAACCCATTCACAAATGGTGGGATGAAGAGGACTTCCAACAAACTGGGGTCTCTTACCTGTGCATAGAGGTTTAGGTGGTTTGTGTGAATCAGGTCAACCATCCTTGAACTAAGAAGGAGTCCGGGGCAATTTGAGATGTGCTGCAACTGGCACATATTGTAACCTATCTGGTCCTTGGTTTTGGCTTCCACCTCCTATGCTTAAGGGCAGGGATGCCATAAGAAATTATAGGGCCCGGGACTGGGAAAATAGGCAGGCCCCCCCACCAAAAAAATAAATAATAATAATTAAATAAAAAATATAAATATATATTTTTAAAAGAAATGAAAATTTCTATGTCCCCATAGTTTTGTCCCCAGCACTATATTATGCCCCACACAGTATTGCCCCAGTACCTGCTCACTGGGGAACTGCTTGTTGTCAAGGGTTCTGCTTGTATCGCCCTGCAGCCGCTGCTGCTGCTGTAGCTTCTGGAGCTGCAGCAGACTGTTCAGCAGCCTGCTTCAAGTAAAATTATTCAAAATGTCCCTTCCAAAATGGCCACCGCCTCGCAGGAGATAGTTATTAAAGATACTAGTGCCTCCTCTAGTGTCTTTAATAACTGTCTCCTCTGAGGTGGCGGCCATCTAAAGAGGGACATTTTCATAGCCTTCAGAAGCCAGGCAATCAACGAGTGGCAGTGGCGGCTACAGGAGGATGGATGGCGGACAGAGGACGGATGGCGGCGGGCTGTTAGAGAGGCCGGGCCTGGGACAGCTGTGTCCACAGCACCCTCCTGATGGTGTGCCTGCTTAAGAGTTAGAGTGAGGAGTACATTTGCAAACAGATCCATGGCATTCCCCAAACCTGTCTTGACTATAGCCACACAGAATGAAAATGGGGCTGTGGACTGACTTATAGAGGATATATTGATGAGTTTAAATACAGTAGGTCACAGGTATGGTAACAGGCTTCATACTGTTGGTCAGATTTCATCCATTTGCTGTCCATGTTTAGTGAGTTTAGAACGAAATCACTTTTACATATGGAGATTAGCATCTACCATGAGAAATATCTGCAGCTGGATGTAATGGAGTCCGAGATTGCCGGAGGAACAGGTTGCCGGCCTTTGTCAGAATTTTTTCAAAGGGGCAGTCACTTACAAGGCATGGTTTTGACTTGTAAGTGATTTCCCCTTAAAAAAAAAGGTCAGAGATTGGACGGCACCCTGCACCTCAGGCGATCATAGACTCCATTACATCCCACCGATTGACGGCAAGTTGCATTATGCAAGATTGAATGAGGAGAAATACTGTTTTGTTTCCCTGTCGTCTCATTCTGTTTTGTCTGGTGACCTAAAGAGTGCTATAAATTATCTATATTCATGCCAGAATATGCAACTGATTACATTACATCTGCAGTATGGAAACCAGACAACCAATCTTGGCTGACCATAGTGAGAACATAGTGTAAATAAGTTTGACTGTCTGTGGATATCGAAATACAGTGTGAGTGACGCTAAGATGGCGCTGCTTGAGTGTTCAGAGAAAAGATCAATAAAAATCCTTATGTAAAAAATACCTAATTGTTCATACACAATTCAGATGGCTCCAATAGCTAGAACAACAGAAAGAACAAGACATACAGTAGTGCAATTTCATTTAAAAAATAGAAAATGAATAATTTTATTGGTCTAACTCACAGAGGGAGGATATAGGGGGTCATGCCGAGTTGATCGTAGCTGTTCTAAATTTAGCACAGCTACGATCATTCACACTGACATGCGGGGGGACGCCCAGTACAGGGCTGGTCCACCCCGCATGTCAGTGCTGCCCCCCCCCTCGCCAAAGTGCAATGGCATCACACAGCGGCAATGTCTTTGCACTTCAAGAGTAGCTCCTGAGCAGTGCAGCTTTAGCGTGCTGGTTGAGAGCCACTCGTCGTTCCCGTGGACCGCCCCCCCAATGGTTTGGCCACACCTGCGTTGGCCGGACTGCGCCCCATAAATGGCAGCTTAATGCCACCGTCCAGCCCCCTCCCACCCAAAGACCGCCTCTGTCTCAGATGCAATCACTAGGCAACGACGGCTGCCATGCGCTGGCACACTGTGGCACCGGCGCATGAGCAGTTCCAACCCGATCGCTGCGAGAAACTGCAGTGAGCGATCAGGTCAGAATGACACCCATAATCAGCATGTAGCAATCAAATCAAATGATCTCAGAATACTCCCCAGACTGGTTCACCATTACAAATATCTTCTTTTACTGGAGACTTAGAAATAGGATATGTGGTGCAATAAAGTTTTTTATCTAAAACCCAAATTTTAATAAAATACACTCAAATAAAATGAAAGAAAATAGGCATATAACACCAACAGGTGTAATTAATGGATTTCAGTTCGAATAGGTAGCAAACGATCTGCAAGATAGGTTAGAACATTGGGGGTAATTCCAAGTTGATCGCAGCATCAAATTTGTTAGCAGTCGGGAAAAACCAGTAGCACTGCAGGTGGGGCAGATATAACATTTGCAGAGAGAGTTAGATTTGGGTGGGGTGTGTTCAAACTGAAATCTAAATTGCAGTGTAAAAATAAAGCATCCAGTATTTACCCTGCAGAGAAACAAAATAACACACCCAAATCTAACTCTCCCTGCACATGTTATATCTGCTCCCCCTGCAGTGCACATGGGGGTAATTCCAAGTTGATCGCAGCAGGATTTTTTTTTGCAGTTGGGCAAAACCATGGGGGTAATTCCAAGTTGATCGCAGCAGGAAATTTTTTAGCAGTTGGGCAAAACCATGTGCATTGCAGGGGGGGGGGGCAGATATAACATGTGCAGAGAGAGAGAGAGATTTGGGTGTGGTGAGTTCAATCTGCAATCTAAATTGCAGTGTAAAAATAAAGCAGCCAGTATTTATCCTGCACAGAAACAAAATAAACCACATAAATCTAATTCTCTCTGCAAATGTTATATCTGCCTCCCCTGCACTGCACATGGTTTTGCCCAACTGCTAAAAAATTTCCTGCTGCAATCAACTTGGAATTACCCCCCATGTGCACTGCAGGGGGGGGGGGGCAGATATAACATTTACAGAGAGAGTTAGATTTGGGTGGGTTATTTTGTTTCTGTGCAGGGTAAATACTGGCTGCTTTATTTTTACACTGCAATTTAGATTGCAGATTGAACTCACCACACCCAAATCTATCTCTCTCTGCACATGTTATATCTGCCTCCCCTGCAGTGCACATGGTTTTGCCCAACTGCTAAAAAATTTCCTGCTGCGATCAACTTGGAATTACCCCCATGGTTTTATCCAACTGCTAACAAATTTGATGCTGCTATCAACTTGGAATTACCCCCATAGGCCCTAATTCAGATCTGATCACAGCAGCAAATTTGTTAGCTAATGGGCAAAACCATGTGCACTGCAGGGGAAGATATAACATGTGCAGAGAGAGATAGATTTGGGTGGGTTATTTTGTTTCTGTGCAGGGTAAACACTGGCTGCTTTATTTTTACACTACAATTTAGATGTCAGTTTGAACACACAACACCCAAATCTAACTCTTTCTGCACATGTTATATCTGCCCCCCCCCCCCCCCACTACAGTGCACATGGTTGTGCCCATTACCTAACAAATTTGCTGCTGCAATCAGATCTGAATTAGGCCCATCATCACCAAAAAAGGTTTGGATAGTTTAGGTGTTCATTGGTTCCAAAATTAGACCTCACAGAATCCAGAGTAATCCCCTGCTTATGCACTTTTATTATGTTACTGATCCAGTTTGTTTTATGTCTTTTGAGACTTTTTATGGACTATCTGTATGAACTTCTGCCTTGTGGAACACAAAAAAACAAGCATGACATGCAAACATCAGCTTCGACCGTGAATAGGTATGAGGAGTCAGTTCCATGTCCTCTGAGATGTGGAAAGCATTGAATGCATTGGATGCGGTGAGAGGTTTCTGGTAGTGTATGGAACGCACCAGACGTCACATCCGGTGATGCATTTCCGCTGACATTGGACTTTGATGTATCCTCCGATGTGTTTCCTCATTGGATGATGTGAATACCTCTCAGGTGCTAACTCTAAAACATTTAATGACTTTGTGTTTAAAAGGCAGCTTTTCTATCTTTACACCATGCTTCAGAAGAAGGACAGCTCTGTCCGAAAGCACTTAAGCAGGTGATAACTCTGGATTCTTTCCCTTGGATGCGAGGTTTGCTTTTGGAACCAATGGACACCTAAAGTATCAAGAACTTTTTTGGGGACTATGGGGGTCATTCCGAGTTGTTCCCTTGTTACCGATTTTCGCAACGGAGCGATTAAGGCAAAAATGCGCATGCGCATGGTTCGCAGTGCGTATGCGGTTAGTATTTTAACACAAAACTTAGTAAATTTACTCACGGCCGAACGAAGATTTTTCATCGTTGAAGTGATCGGAGTGTGATTGACAGGAAGTGGGTGTTTCTGGGCGGAAACTGGACGTTTTCTGGGAGTGTGCGAAAAAACGCAGGCGTGTCAGGGAAAAACGCGGGAGTGTCTGAAGAAATGGGGGTGTGGCTAGCCGAACGCAGGGCGTGTGTGTGACGTCAAACCAGGAATGAAACGGGCTGAGCTGATCGCAGTGTAGGAGTGAGTCTCGAGCTACTCAGAAACTGCTAAGAATTTTCGATTCGCAATTTTGATAATCTTTCGTTCGCAATTCTGCTAAGCTAAGATACACTCCCAGAGGGCGGCGGCTTAGCTTGTGCAATGCTGCTAAAATCTGCTAGCGAGCGAACAACTCGGAATCACCCCCCATATTCTAACACATCTTGCAGATCATTTGGGTTTTATATAAAAAAAAGTTATTGTACCATACAGTACATCCTATTTCTAAGTCTCCAGTATAAGAAGATATTTCTAATGGTGACCCAGTCTGGGGAGTATCCTGAGATCATCTGATTTGATTGCTACATGCTGATTGTATCCTCCCTCTGTGAATGAGACCAATAAAATGAATCATTATCCATTTTTTTTTAATGAAATTGTACCATGTCTTTCTGTTGTTCTAGCTGGTGGAACTAACTGAATGGTGTATGAACAATTACAGTAGGTATTTTTTACGTAAGGATTCCTAATGATCTTTTCTCTGAACACTCAAGTAGCGCCATCTTAGCATCACTAACTCTATATTTTGGTATTCAAGGGTGAGGTGAAGGCTCTTCTCTGTGACTCTAAAGGCTGCCACCAGTATAAACGCACTAAAGTTCTTTATTGCTTTGCCTCTGTAGATATCACCATGGATGTTTAGCAAATAACAAAAAATCTAATTCTGGGTGTAGATATTAAGGACCAGGCTACATCATATTGTATTTGGATGATGAACGTTATGCTGTTTATGATCATCATTTATTTAATCCAAATACAGTGAACTATATTTTAGTTTTATTTATATATATTTTGTTTCAGCATTTATTTACTGACTGATACTAGTGAATAACAGTGACTAGAAATAAAGGGAGGACACTGGATCTGCTTTTTCCCCCTTATACTGGTTTAAACACATATGCAGACACACTCATGTTAAATACAGAAGTAGTTATGGCCTGCCCATTATTAGACAATGACACAAACACTCTACAACACCCACAATTTTCCTTACATGTAGGTTCTAATCAGTGGTGCAAGCCATAAATGGGTGTGACCACATTCCACAAGGGGCATGGCCACTGAAAATGGGGGCATGCTAACATGACATGCCACCTATTTCTTGTAACTCTGGGAACATTCATTTGCAAGTGTTCCCCCTCTGTGTGCCTTATCAGGCTCCCCCTCTGTGTCAATTATCAGATTCCCTTCTGTGTCTATCATCAACTTCCCCTTCTGTGTCCATCATCAGGCTCCCCCTTTTTGTAACATCAGGCTCCCCCTCTGTGTGTATCATCAGGCTCACCCTCTGTGTGTATCATCAGCCTCCCCATGTCCAGCATCAGCCCCTCCTCTTGTTTTCAGCTCCAGCCCAACCCAACCCATAATTGCCTCCAAATGCCTGCTGCATGATGAGGATGCGGCTTTCTTCTCTGTTGATGTGGTTGGATCAGCTCCTCTTCACAGTGTCCAGCGGCACAATGTCATGATGTCACACCGCTGTGCCTGAACAAAATCTACTTTATTGTGAAGTCCACTGGTGGTTGTGAGTGATCTGCTGCTGCAGCCTCCGGCAGTCGGCTCTGTCTCTCCTTGAGTTTGTCCTGTTTTCATGTCAGACATGAAAATGGGTCAAACTGTGTCCTATTGGTGGTAGGAGGTACGGCGTACTGCTACTAATTTCTTAATGGTACGCCATACTGCCCCATAGCACCTTAATTGCACCACTGGTTCTAATATACAGATCACCTCTAGATTCTTTCAAATAAAACCAGGACACATATTTAAGATCGTATTGTTTCTATTTAAAAAAAATATAATCTTTGCCATATTACTGCGGGATCCATTGAGGATCACTAAGGTCGGGAAGGGGGATTAGGTTTGGGCTGTGGATGGAGTGTTAGTTTTAGGTTGTGGTAAGGGAGAGTTAGGGTTGGGGGGAGGGTTAGTATACTTACCCGACCTCCGTTTGGAGTCTAACCATTGGGATGCGGCGGTCAGGAAGCTACGATGGTTACATTTTATTTGAACTACTGTGTATAAAAAATACTAATGGGATTGTCTTTAACTTCAAAGTCATTTGAAAACAAACAAGGTGTAATTTGTATGGGAATTGTATAAAACATATTTTAATATTGATATGTGATGAGCATACTGTAAATGTTAAATTATTGGTTCAGCACAGGGTTAAGAAAACCATCAGCATACATCTATGTCGCACTGCACATGCACCCAGACAGTTACAGTTGCAACTGATTCACGCCAGAGATGCACATTCTCAGAAATGTCTTGAAAATGTGTTGGACATCCCTGGGCTGTGATAGAGCGGTGGCTTAGTGAACACACGAGATCTTCTTAAGGGCATGTTATGGGTCACTGGCAGATTGCTGAAAGAATTTGTGTTAGAACTTGTCTACAAAGATGCTCAATCTCTCACAAGAGGCCATAACCAGTTAAAGAAACTCCACCTGCCATAGGGCTGTCGCAACTTTTGATGGCGCGGCCAATGTTTGCTTAAAGTTGTATAAATTAGTATTTCAGAAGTGAAGTTTCGAAAACAATCTTGTGAGAATTATGTACCCAGTTAAACAATCAAAATGAGGTGTCCGTACTGTGGATTTCCACCATTGCATTTCCTGTATATGGTGCAAAAATGTAAAAAGTGACACTAGAAAGGTGGAAGAACGAATATTAATGGTGTACGATTCAAAATAAGGGAATTTATCACATGTAATGTCAAAAACATCATTTATATCATTGAATGTTCGTGTAATTGATTCTATATAGGGCGCACTTCCAGCCCCTTAAAGATACGTCCGCGTAAACATCTCAGAGGTATCAGAAAGGGCCTGGAAATGCATTCCCTCTCTAGTCATTTTAAAACTTGCCATGAGTGTTCCACTGACCATATAAAAAAATTTATAAATATTTCATTTGTGAAAGGAAATGGTCGTCAAAGGGTTTTAAATATTCAATTATGTTACACACTTCATTCCAAACTTGCTTGCGCCGGTCAATAACCGGACTGGTGCTTTCATTTTAACTTTATTTTCACTCTTTTACTTTGCAGGGCCGGCGCAGCAGCAGTTGGAAGTGTTGCGGGTTGCCAAGGAAACCGCATCTCGGACCATGTGCGATATCACTTCCTGGAGATGTCGGAGGTGTTTCGGTAGTCACTGCAATGGATGGCGCCCGGCCCAGCTTCTCCTGTGTGGGTTTTCACTGGCTTCATAAAGGTAAGAGGGTTCCTTTCTCACTTAGTTCACGCCTCGACAAAGGGGTTATGGACCCCAAAACGTTGGCCCTATGTGACCAGTTTTGTATGCTTTAGATATAATACACATCTTTGAATGAGTCAAACCGGAGTGCCGCTGCTTCTTTCATTTCCTCTCTCTCTCTCTCTCTCTCTCTCTCTTGGAAATAAGAGATTTGAGATCTCCTGGGTTGTCCAGGCAACTTACCAAGCATCAGAAGTGACATATCACTACAATGAGACCGGAATTTCAGGGATGGATAGTGTAATCCCCTTTTGGAATGCATTGGAATAAAGATATTTCATACCAACAGGGTTGTCCTGGCAACTGAGTAAGCATCAGAAGTGATATATTGTCACTATAAGACCGGAAGTTTAGGGATGGAGAGCTACTGTATACTCCCCTTTTGGAAAGTACCATACTTGAGAGAACATGTGACAGAGAAGAGAACAGGTGTGCCCATAGCAACGTGAACACTAAAGAGACCAAGTGCCCATTTATAAACTCTGTGATTTGCTCTAGGTAGGAATGCAAGCTGCTATGGACTAGTGTTCCCATGACAATGGTAAACTACAGGGGAAATTGATATCAGCTGAGATATATTCAAAGCAATTAGTTGAGAATAATGATTAGATACAGGGGGATTCTAAGGTGAAATTGGACAGGAAGGAAGCACTCATTACCTTGAGAAAGGCCCCAGACAGGGTTGAAACGATCGTAGGGGATCAAGAGTGCCAGTTGGAGTAGAATACCAGGGAGCCTACCCAGGATGCCTTCTGGTGATATTACTTTCATGCTCATTTAAGAACTGACTGCTGCCAGTTCTTCCATATCTGGTAACTGATCTATGTTGTGACCATACACAGGATTGATCCCATAAGATTTGAGACATATAGATTTGTTTTATTACATCCTTTATTAATGTGATTGTTCATGTTGTGTGTCTTTATGTATCAAAACATATTATGCTATGAGACTCTTCTTCTGTTGCATTTCACGTCATATGGAAAGAGCCATGGCAACTTTGTGAAAAGTGTCTTTGTGAAGATACTGGAAACTCATTGAATGTACTTGAACCACTGAACCTTAGGACTGGTTCATTGGAAAAGTGGACCTTTTTGTCTTGTGCATGTCAATAGGGGATGTGCGGATTATCCCTGCAGTTTATCCCTTTTTCTGGCAGCTTTGAGGTGTGCAAGTGTGGATTACCTGTACACTTTTATCACTGTCTGTGTTCACATAACTCTTTCCACCAATGACTGCTTTGAGGACCCTATTTAAACCAGCCTCTGTGGCAAACTCATTGCCAAAGCATCAAGTCTACCCTAGGTGTCTGGACCTGTCTAGTATATCCTTATCCTGCACATTGAGATACCTGTTTATGTCAGTGTTGCACTTCACTGTATTAAGGACTATATGCTACAGTAAAGCTGTCTGCTATTTTTCAGAGACTATGTGGTAGAGTTACTAAAGCTTCTAAAAAAAACTATAATTTTCTAGAATGCAATAGAGAAATGATGGCTAGAATTTTATTGGTTGCTATTGACAACACTGCCATGTCTCTCTTTTAAAAGCTTTACTAATTCATCTACCGCTATGTGTATGTAACCCTCAATATTCCTTGTGCCATTATCCTCTGCAATAATACAGCAATTACCTAGTTCCTGTGTTAACTGATTACAACCTGCTTCACTTTGCCCTACCCCATGTGTTCATTTTCTAAATCCTAGCATTCACTTATTTTTGTGGTGCTTGCATGCTTCTGTATTAGACTCACACACCAGCAAATTTCACATTGAACTGTACCATGGGGTATGCCATTGGTTGTCAGAAATGTTTTTTTTTAGTTGGAACCTGCACATAATGGTTAATTCAGACACATGGGGCTGGATGTATTGCCATCTGAGTTGGCCGAAGGTATGGGTTGCCTGCCAAACTCAGAATTTTTTTTTAAGGTGGCAATCATTTTCAAGGCAAATCCATGTCTTTTTATTGATTGCCACCTTAAAACAAATGTCTGAGTTCAGCCAGCAACCCACACCTCACCTCGAGCCAACTGGGACGGCATTACATCCGGCCCATGGGATTGATGCTTGAATTATTAACTCATATTTATCCCAAGAGCTTAAATTGTATTATTTCCAAACTCTTTGGTAAAATCCAATAATTAAACAAGGTTTAAAAATCTCCCATCTCACAGTTTGATGTTTGAAGAAAACCTTGGCATCGCCCATTTGGTACCTGCTGAATCACTTCTAATGGGTCTGACAATGATGATTTGGTTATTTATGGGTTGAACTGGAGCTCATGCCACATTTGAAACTCTCACCCAATTCTGATATTGTGATTAATGATTTGCATTAGATAATGTTGACCATATACAATTGTCGTCTTCAATATCATTGCATGGTTACAAAAATAAAAGCATCCATTGAAAAGGATTGTATAATGTGTTGTGTGATTTATAATAAAAGACTTATTGCCCTTCAGATAAATGTAATAGTTGTGATGTTCTTAGAAATGTCCCATATCCCATGTGGAATTCTAATAATTCCATATTCTCCAAGTTTAAACTCTACAAGACCTGTGTGTCCATGGACAGCTGAAGGAGGTTTGGAACCATTGATTCACTTAAAATGTTTAATTTATATTCTGTTGTGTTACTTGAATGTGTACACACCCCACAGTCTAGATCTCAAAATGATACTGAACATTATTTATGACAGTTTACACACCAAGCACATATATTAATTTTACAGTATATAAAGGGGGTCAATTCAGTAAGCTAAGAGGAAGAGGCAAACTGCCATTGCAATGGTGTAGAAATTCCAGAAATGGTGCCTCCTCTTGCCCCCCATGTAGTCTGATCTCTCCCATTACTCACTCTGGAGCTACTATAAGTGTGACAGATAGCCGCTCTTACTTGCATGGACTCATGGTGGTTAGTTGAAAAAACTCCTTTATGTTTACATGTGAATATCATCAAAACATATGCAATATTTTCAAATTAATGTTATGTCTATTAACACCAAGAAAGTTTTATTTACTGCATTTTCTATTAAATTACTGTAAGTCAAATTATTGTACGTGTACATTTTTCAAAAGCTTCCTTGAAGTCCTTATTCCTCAGGCTGTATATGAATGGGTTAACTAATGGTGTCACAACAGTATAAAGCAGTGATAATACCTTGCTGGTAGCAGATATTTGCTCCTTGGCTGGAACCAGATATACAGAAAGGAGAGTCCCATAAAATATACACACAACAGTCAGGTGGGAGCTGCAGGTGGAGAAGGCTTTCTGTCTCCCGCTGATAGAGCGGATGCTTAGAATGGTTGTGATAATGTACACATAAGATACAATGATCATTGTGAATGGGCAGATGATAGCAATAACAGACAATACAGCTACCTGGATTTGAATAAGTGACATATCTGAACAAGAAAGCTTTAAAACAGGAGCAAAATCACAGAAAAAATGGTCAATAATATTTGGTCCACAGAAGTCACTTTTGTATATATCTATTTCAATATTTAACATCAACAAAATAGTTACTAACCATGATGCAATAACAGATTTAACACAAAATGTTTTGTTGATTATAGCATTATAACGCAGTGGGTTACAGATAGCCATATATCGGTCATAAGACATCACCGTTAGGATGAGACATTGCGATGACTCTGTATTAGCACCCACAGACATCTGTGATAAACAGGCAGCAAGAGACATGGAGCCACCATCATGCAGGACAATGTGAAGTAAGTTAGGAACAATGTCCATGGTCATCAGAATGTCCACAAAAGATACTTGTGTGATGAAGAAATACATTGGAGAGTGAAGGTTTTTGCTCATTGAAACTAATACAATGATGATACTATTACCACATATAGTGACACAGTAAAGGAGGAGCAGGAACAAGAACAATAGAATGTTAAGGCTGTGAAGATTGGGAAATCCCAGGAGAAAGACAGAAGTGATATTGTTCTTATGCATTGTATGCGAACAAATCCTGAAAGGCTATTCAGCACATCACATTACTATTATTGGCCAAGAACGTGGTGTGGTTTTTGTAACCTAAAGTACATCAGATGTCACTATTTCAGATAAATAAACATTTGCTCCTATACCAGAAGGGCATTATAGACAATATGTGTCTGCGTTTTTACAGATCACTTAATTAAAAAATTCTATGGTCAGATAAAAACATTTCCAGAAATCCCCTGTCAGATGTAGCAACATATAATAACATTATAACATACATAACATATGGTCAATCTTAAAAATAAATACACCGACATGTAGGATATGATAAATGTCCATTGGGACTGTCTTATAATGCCTCCACAAACATTGAGTTTTTCCCTTTGAAGCAAGCCAAGTCCTTTGCAGTGTTCTTCAGAGATCCAACTCTAGGTATGTCAATCAATCTAAGAAGGTATTGACTGACTAACTTTCCACCAGCCTCTGTGAGAGATGAATTAGTAAGATATAATTTCCTAGAGGTAAAAACTAGAATATAATTCAAATATCAAATCATAGAAAAATGTACAAAGCAAAGGTGGGGAAAGCTGGCTTAATAAAGAGTAAAATAGCTATTAAAACCCAATTTAGAAGACCAAAATTAGAAATGTTTGAGTTCGGAAATTTAGGGTGAGATGCATCATCACTTGGAGAGTGACACAAATGGGAGAGAAAAACAACCAACCAACCAGCTCCTTACTGTCATTTTTCAAACACACACTGTTACATACTATAGCTGTTAGTAGCTCATTGGCTGGTGCTATATCTCTCCTCTTTATCACTCTCCAAGTGCTGATGCATCTTACCCTTTACCTTAATTAAGCAAAACACAGCCTTTCCGTAGAAAAATGCAGGTGCACACTGTAGTTCTAACCACTGCTAATCAGACTAATTATAATAAACTGCAAAATACTGTAACATAGTAAAACCGAGGGTCTAAGCATAATTGTGGGCAAAAATATGGGCCCACCAACCATGATTAGGTGGTCTCATTTGTTGGGTCCCTAGTATTCCTAAGGTTCAAGTCCAGAGCACAGGACCCTCCAGGTCAATTGTAGGAATGATTCCCGTTCAGTGCACACAAACAACTGTGCAATCCATCAGACACATACTGTATGTCTCACCAAGAAGGACACTTCAGGGGGTGTTGTTACCTCCCCTTATTATTTGCCTTGGTTATGGAGACAATGGTGGCACATATAAAAATCTCTAATGAAAGATTTACAGTGTAGAGCAGGGGTGGGGAACCTCAGGCCCGAGGGCCATATTAGGCTCAAAGCCACTTGATCCGGCCCAGCCAGGCTCACCTAAACGAGAGGAGATGCAGAGTGCCCACTGAGATTTTATCACCAGCGGGCGCTCGGCTCCTCAGCAGCAGCTGGAGGCAGGAGCTCACTCCTTAGCTCCAGCTTCTGGCTTAGGCAGTGTACATGTGTGGCTGTGCGGTGCTTTGGGAGAGATGTCATGACATCTCATGACATCTCCTATAGTTTTGAGGAGAGGGAGGGCAGCGGTCCGGAAGCAGGAGCAGGGCTGGTGAGCATTGTGGGTTTTTTCTTTTAATGTGTGTGTGTGTGTGTGTGTGTGTAAGCGGCACTACTAGGGGGCATATCAAATGGGGCATAACTACAGGGGGCAAATTTAATGGGGCATAACCGACGGGGCATATCTAATGGGCCAAAACAACTGACAGTGGGCATATCTAATGGGGCATAACAACTGACTGGTGGCAAATCTAATCAGGCATAACAAGTGACTGGGGGCATAACTACTGACTGGGGGCAGGCTAATTTTTAAGTTGACAATTTTTGTATGGCCCCCAAAGGATTTTATAAATATCCAAATTGCCCTTGGTAGAAAAAAGGTTCCCCACCCCTGGTGTAGAGTGATACAAGATGACAATGCCATGTACAGTTGATAAATGGGGGCTTATACTAAGTGGACATAACTGCAGCCATTTTTCAGTATGGCAGCTTACTATCTTATGCTACTGGGAGAAACTTTTTTTAAAGGGGAAATATTTTACAGGTTATGGTTTTGCCTTGTAAATGATTGCCCCTTTAAAAAAATGTCCAGGTTCGGCCAGCATCCCACATGTCTGGTGTACTTCATTACATTCCGCCCCACATGCTACAGTCATATGTTTAGAGATCTCTAATGGTAGTTAGTTTGCATTTTCAAATAGGAAGCAGCAGGTCTACATACTAACGAGAAATGTGATGATGAATAGGTGTGCAGTTTGCATGAGGAATTAATCCATGGTGCTAGAAGCTGAAACTGAACTTGATACTAAGATGCATTATACTGTATAATTTTACAGTTTTCCACTTAATTGAACTCACAATTTACATAAAAAGGAAAACACCCCTCCCTCTACTTGTTATGGTAAACAATGTCTACAGGTGAATTGATAAACACCATCCTCATTATCTTATTCAAGTTTAACACATTTAGAATTATATCGTCATGATGGACACATTACTGTGTCAGCCTCATCCTGTTAGCAAGTTCCCAAGTGAATAAATGTGAAAACCTATGTATAGTATGTATTCACATTTAAACAAACACATTTCACATTTACACACCCATTTATTTTCATATATATATATATATATATATATATATTTTTACTAGTGATGTACTGACATGTTTGGATATATTTCCTTTGATGTAGATAATTACCCATGTGATGGGAAATTGTATGATCTATTTATTTTAAATTTTGCATTGAAAGTTGAGTTTTACTGTATATTAATAAACTTATATCTTGTTTATCAGAAACATTGGATCAAAACACATTTATATTTCTAGTCTGTAACTGAGTGCCCGGTGTATGACAGACCCTTTTACTTCTCATCATCTTTAGAGGTGTTGTTCATATTCCTTTCTTTAAATGAATATCGTGACTAGCAGAGGTTGAAAAAGTACTACTTTAGTAAAAATACAGACAGATATGACGCGGCCAATAGAAAATTTACTGTAAATAAATGTAGGAACAAAAACCAACAACAAAATAAATTATTTTACCTGATTCTGGACATTTTATCTACTTCCAAAACTAAAAATAAAATAAGAACAAAAAACAAAACCTGGGATAAAGTTCACATCTCGAGTAGTATAGGTACAAACAAGATACAAACAAATTTCACACAACAGGAAATTGAGCAAGGAAGCTCTTAAGGTTCTTTGCAATAGTAAACTCACACCATTAATCTCAAATGCATTGCATGAATATAGGCACCCAAAGAAATGAAAGATCCAATTAGAAATATCTATTCTTGGTACTTACGGTGAAGGTGCTTGAATGTTTTACAAAAGCAACCTGGGAGAAGTGCATGAAATAGTAGGGAATTAAGCTAATTGAAAACTTCCAAATGCCTAATCAGTCATTATGAGGGGGAAGGGGAGGGGGTTGTTAAAGGGATTCTGAAGCAAGCCCCAACATTTTTATCTTAACATAAACATTTTCCCTACCTCTTCACATGCTCAGGGGGCTGTGAAAAATCTATGTGAGTTTGAAATTGGATAGCAAATGTAATTTGCAGTTCTATTTGGACATGAGACTGGCTCGCAGATCCCAACTTTCACCTAATTGGGTGAAATACTTAATTTGTAAATGAGGACTCAAATGACCTAAAACCTAAATTGAAATATTTGTATTAATATATTTATGTTAGACAACAGGATGCTACATTGCTCATTCCCTTAGAGATATTGAATACACTAGTTTTTAATTTGTAACTGTCATGAAATGGCATCAGTTACCATCCTAAAAGGTCTAGCCTCATAGTTTTCAGCTCCTCTTTAGTGGCTTATGAGATTGCTAGAATGACCTCTGCATCCTTTGCCATGTGTCAGTTAACTTAAATCCTGATGTAGCATTATTGTTCTGACACTCCTCTAAGGATTGGGCTAATTCTAGAATAGTTTATAGGGGTGAGTGTGCATGACTGTATATGTCATTATTTTAATTATTATGAAACTTTATTTACAGGGCACCACAAGTGATCCACAGCCTTGCACAGATGGCAACAGAGTAAGACAGTACAGGATAAAACAGTACAGTACAGATAATAGCTCAATACAGTAGACAAGTAACAAGTAGCACTACAACTCTCAATACACCTATTAATACAAGGGTTGCAATGGAAATACTCAGAATAATCAGGGCAAATATAACAGGTCTAGGTATTTGAAAACACCAAAGCAATGCCTTGAAAAGGAGTCAGGAGGCAAGAGCCTAAGAGAAGGTGTAGAGTGTAGTTGTTAAGTAAGATAAGTGGGTAATGAGAAACAGGAGGGAGGAGGTACCTGCTCATGGAGGTTAAAGTCCAAAGGGAAGGGAGTAGAGTAATGTACAGGTAAGACAAAAGGAGCAAGCCAGTGTAGAGGGGTCTACGTGTAGGAAGCAGAAGTGGGAGTATTGGATAGTACTGTACATGATGGTGAGGTAGAATATGTAGAGACATGGTTATGTGGTGGATAGATAAACTTTTCAGGGAGATAGACTGATGGAATGAGGGAGATTGTTCCAATGGTGGGGGGCAGCACAGGGAAAATCTTGTGTTCTGGCGTGAGTTGTGGTGATTCATTAATTTAAAGGACCTGCATATAGAGTTCAAGCTCACTGTGAGCACTAATTATCACCAGAATATCAGCTCTCCTTAACCTGTTCCAGCTTGAATATCATTTCCCGAATCTCTGTGTATCATGATTGCTGTACTGATTCTAAAACTGACCATTTTTCTGAATCAATTCATCTGAAACCTGATTCTGTTTCTACAGTAACTTGTGTCCCATAGATCATGCCCAGGTAGCAAATAGAGGGCCATGACATGTGGGCTCCAGGCAACAAAGCCCATTCCACTTTGTGGTGGTTTTTAGTGAGGACTTGGTGGTCCAACAAACTACATGGAGTAGATTTACTAAAGCTTCTAAAAATGAAAAGTCATGGTTTACCCAGAGCAAATAGTCAGAATCTAGCTATCATTTCACTGTTGCATCCTAGAAAATGATAGACTTGATGTGATTGGTTGCTTTGGGTAACACCTCCAATTGTCTGTTTTAGAAGCTTTAATCAATCTACCCCCACATGCCTCAACGCTGCTGGTACAAATCCTAATCTGACACAACCAATCAGCATGAATCTTGACTTGTACAGATAAGGTAATTATCCCAACAACTTTATAATAACATTTCAGATAAAACTAATCCAATCTCTGCTATATTATACAATGGGGTTTATGAGAAAGTCAATTCACAAAGAAGTGTTGGACACACAAATTATGGCTATACCAAAACTATAAGTATTGCTTTATTGCCCAATGCTTGTTAAACTGATAGCTAATAGGCTGACCAATATTATTTCCATCCTTGTAAACCAAGAGTACTATATATGAGATTTGTCATGAGAAGGTAAACAACAGATAATGCTTAATTAATACATTAGGTTCCCATGTTAGACAATAAAAACCCCTATTAATGCTTCCAATGCAGATAAAACATTTGACTGACTTCACTTAGGCTATGAGAAACATGTTATCTATATTCTAAAGCTCTTAGTTATTTTTTGTAAATTAGTTTTTATTTATTTTGGCGCTATTACAGAGATAACATATACCTGACATGATACAAAACAGACAGTCGGTAACTTCCACTTTGTGGGTTTGTGAGGAGTTTAACTTAAAGTGGAGAAGGAGAAAGTTGTAGGAAAGTAGAAAGAGAAAGATACAAAGTAATTGCTGATTGTGTGGATTTATTGTTTAAATTGTCTTGTTTCTTGTTCTGTATTATCCTATTGGTGGTGTGTTTTCTACAGTATATAGACTTTGTTTTTCTTGTGAAAGTTTTGTGTGAGTGTAGTGTGAATTTGTGTTTGTGTTTTATTTATTTATTTTTGTTTTTTAAAGTCTAGTTATGTCTGGTGAGAGACATCATAATCCTCCATAGCACAAATGGATGATATTTCTGTCAGTTAATTGTTGCCTGTCAAAATCAATGTATGTATGAAGCCAGTCATTTTTGTTTTATTTTAGAGGGGTGGATTTGCAGATGGTTTTATGGAGGAATTAATCTGTGGTTTCTATTCTAGTCTATTCTTTCCATGGTCTAAAGTATTGATGGTGCTTTGATACTTAGTTTTTTTCTGTTCTACTCTAAAGTATGTTTTCTTGTCAGTTTTGCACTGATTTTGGCCACAGTAAATTGCCAGTTTGCAAAACCACCACCAAACCACCAGAAAACCCCACAATTTACAGTATTATCTGAAACTTAGTAAATTTAGCTTTAAGTGATCTGAGGGCATGTCATGGTTGTTTAGGAAGAATTGTAGGTCTGTCTGTTATAAATTTCTCCAACTGCTTCTACTGTTAATTTCTGTACCAAAGACAGGTTACTCTTTTTTTTCTTTACCCGTCATAGGGGCAAATGCAGGATTTCTATAGGGGAGTTCTCAATTGCTTGATTTTAGAGCAATTGTGGCCAGCCCATAAAGAACTAGTAATTACTGTAGCATGTAAAAAGTCATAGTCATTCAAAGTGCAGTCCATGTAAGAAGTCAATCATACTGTACATAGGGCCAGTGATCACTGTAAGCTATTAGATTCAGCAATGCACACAGCAAACCTAAGATGATTTATGTTTCTTTCAGAAGCTATTCCAAATTCCCCTGCTCTGTGAAACTTTGGAGCAAATCCAGTAGTTTAGGGTAGAATAACCTAGGACTGGCCATAGACCAGGGCTGGCTAAACCGGTCCTCGAGATCTACCAACATTTCATGTTTTCCAAGCCTCCTGGAGATCTGTAGAATTGTCTGTTAGGGATGAATGAAGTACATAAAAACTAGGAGCAGCAGGTTCTTAAATACATTAAAGGATCAATACTTGACTCAATGTAGTCGAGGCCCCAACAGGAGGTAAAACTATTCTGGACCTAGTTATTACCAATAATGTGGACATTATATCAAACACTAAAGTTGGGGAGACCTTGGGAAACAGTGACCACTATATGATCACATTCAACATCAGTTTCAAGAAACAGCTATAAGGGAGTGACCAAAACATTTTTTTATTTTTTTTTAACAAACTGATTTTTATTGAGGTTTTCCAAATATATGAAACAGTCGTTTGACCATAAAAAGGAACATCAACATCTTGAACATAATATGACAATCCCTAGAACAGAAGGATCGTTTGTAAAATGGAACATTACAAATATATCCAATCAAACGACAATATGCAGTATGCAAATATGGAAATACAGTTAGGGGGGGGGGGAATGAAAGGTCCAGGGGAAAGGGTGGGGGGGGGGGAAGCTGTCCGCCCATCCGCGGCAATAACACCATAATAGTATAGAGTCATGCATAGATAACCATATAACATTTTTCCTAGATCTAAGATCAGAATCAAGTTATAGAGGCAGAACTGATATAATATTACATTATTAAATAAGTAGATTGGTTAGGAATGCATAGTATACAGAGAGTGACTGAGATCCATCAGATTGGCGTGAAGATGAAGAGAAAAATAGTAGAAGGAAAAGAAGGAAGCCAGGTTATCTGGACATTGTCCACTGGGAGTTTTCAAAAGCTGCCTTTATTGTGGATTGAGTGGTCTGATCTAGAGTAGCCATATATGGGCCCCATTTTTTGTTGAACCCTACAAGGCCAGAAGGGCCTGTAAGGAGAGTGGACCTTCGGTCGAAATACAGGTATTGTAACATAGATTTTAGAACTTCGGCTAAGGAGGGGGTCGATCTAACAACCCAGTGCTTTAGAATTGCTTTTTTGGCTATGGTAAATAGCATGGTCAGCATAGGGAAGAGTGGTTTAATCTCTTTCTTCAGACTCCATATAGAAAAATTTATGCAGAGACAGGCTAGCGGGTCTGGTTTTAAGGCCGTGTGGAAATTAGTATTTATGAACACAAATATTTTGTTCCAGAAGCGTTGGATCCTAGTACAGCTCCAGAGGCAGTGATAAAAAGAGGCTCTAGCTCCTTTGCATTTAGGACATCTATTGGGGATTGCAGGGTCACTGGGTATCTGTTCATAAGGAGGTAAGTATGCTTTGTGGATGGATTTTATGTGAACCTCTTGTAAATACGCAGAACTAAGAATTGACATGGTTTGTTGATGGTGGTCCACGAGGAGGTCAAATGAGGTCACCTTCGGAATGTCTGTTTGCCAGGAGGTAACCAGTCTGGGTATATATGGCATGGATGGGATATTAACAATGAGTGAGTAGATTTGCTTTAGTTTATAGGGATGGGTTTCCCAGTGTTTTAGAATCTTTGTTAGTGGAGAGGGGGGTGAAGAGAGGAAAGAGTCTAGGCGTAGTGAGTGCAGGTAATGTCTCACTTGTAGGTACATATAGAAATGGGAGGACGGAATAGAGTATCTGTCTCTCAGCGTTGTGAATTGAGCGATATGACCACCCGGATCGAAGACCTGTGAAGCGGAGCACAGCCCCGTCTCCCGCCATCGAACAAAAAGAATATTGTTAAGGGAAGGAGGGAAGGAAGGGTTTCCCCAAAGGGATATATAAGAGGAAACAGTGTGATCAGCTTTAAGTTTCTTATGTAGTTTTACCCAGCTTAAATACGTGTCTCGGAATAGAGGGTGCTGCAGGATTGATGAAGGTATGTCAGCTTTTTTAGTGTGTAGGAGAGCGCATGGCGAGTACGGACAGAGGGCGTCAGTATCTAGGGCCAAGTCAGTGTACGTGCTTTTTCCCATCAGCCAATCCGCTGCATATCTGAGAAAAATTGTTAGGGAGTAAGATAGAAAGTCTGGGACACCCAGTCCACCCATTGATTTGTCCATTATTAGTTTTGCAAAGGCCACTTTTGGTTTCTTTCCATGCCAAATAAATCGGGTCATAGCTTTGCGTAATATTTCCCCATCAGATTCTCTAAGGCTGAATGGGAGAGATTGCATAATATATAGAATTTTTGGAAATATTACAGATTTAAGGACCGCAATCCTCCCTAGCAATGATAGCGGTAGGGCAGCCCAGCCTTCTAGTTTAGAAAGCACGGCTTTAATGGCCGATGTGTAATTTATCTCGTAGATCCGTGAAATATCTCGTGTGATATTTACCCCCAGATATTTAAAATGAGTCTGAGTGATCGTGAAGGGTGATGTTTGAGTGAGAGAGGATAGTGTGGCAGGGGAAACGTGTATAGGGAGTAATTCTGATTTTGTGACATTAATTTTATAGCCCGCCGTTTCACCAATGTCTGAGATCAAACGCAGGATTTCCGGGACTGATGTGAGAGGATTCGAGACAAATAATAGCATGTCGTCGGCGAACAGGGCGACTTTAAGCTCAGTACTACCGACAGAGATGCCAGTAAAGGAAGGAGAGAGCCTAAGAGCTAATGCTAAAGGTTCAAGAGCAATGGCAAAGAGGAGTGGGGAGAGAGGGCATCCCTGTCTAGTGCCTTTTTCTATATAGAAGGGATTGGAAAGGAAACCGTTGCAGGAAATCTGAGTGGCCGGGGATGTATATAGTGCACGAATAGCTTCAATGAACGCATCTGGAATTTTAAATCGTGTTAGGGTTGCGTAGAGGTGTGGCCATTCGACAAGGTCGAAGGCCTTTTCTGCGTCTAAGGAAATGATGGCGTGTCCTGTATTGGACACGTCACCTTGACAGGCGTGAAGGGCCGCTATTACCCTTCTCACATTGACTACCGAGTGTCTGCCTGATATAAAGCCTGTCTGATCAGGGTGAATAATGTGAGGGAGTATAGGTTTCAGGCGATCGGCCAATATCTTGGCGAACAACTTGTAATCTAGGTTTAGTAAAGATATTGGTCGATAGGAGCCTGGGTGGGATAGATCTCTGCCTGGTTTAGGGAGCAATTTGAGGAGTGCCGAGTTAAAATGCGGTGGGGGGGTCTTAGCTAATAGTAATGAGTTGAAAATGTCTACCAGAATGACATCAACTTTGAGGGAGAGGAGTTTATAGAACTCTCCACTGTAGCCGTCGGGACCTGGGGCCTTATTGGGTTTTAATTGTTTGATCGCTGATCGGACTTCAGTGATGGTGATCGGGGATAGAAGTTGAGCTGTCATATCCTCTGTAATAGCAGGATACGGTAGCGCTTCCCAAAAGGATGTGGGGTTGAGTGAGTTAGCTGTGGGAGCGGGTGGAGGATGTGGTGATTGAGAGCCAGATGTCTGGGGGTGTGAAGTAGGCGAAGGTGGCTGCGGGGTGTTTGGGAGGGTGGTTGAATACAGTTGGGAAAAGTAAGACTGCATAATGTGTGCAATCTGCTTGTTTGAGGAAGTCAGTGTGCCTTGCTGTGTGCGGAGAGGGTGGACCACCGCAGGTGAGAATGAGCCACGAAGTAGGTTAGAGAGTAAGCGGCCAGACTTGTTCCCAAATTTGTGAAACTTGTAGTGGACAGAAAAAAGGTATTTATTTCCCATTTCGGAAATGTGTTCATCAAAGTGGGTTTTAGTAAGTAAATATGCTTGCTTAGTGACTGGTGAGGGGTCTCGTTTGTACGCCTGGAATGCTGCGGTGAGAGCGTTCTGGAGTTCCAGATATTGCTTTGAGAAATTCTTATTGGAGGCTGCGGTAAAGGACATAATCGCTCCTCTGAGTACTGCTTTCGCTGCCATCCAGAACATAAAGGGATTCGTCTGGAGGTGATCAGAGTTGGTATTGTAATAGTCGTCCCAAGCAGCCTCCAAGAAGGACCTAAAAGTATCAGAACGGCAGAATCTAGTTGGGAATTTCCATAGCCTAGTCGTGTCTTTATCGTCTGGGAAGTGGATAGTCAATGTTATCATAGCATGGTCTGATAGTGAGATGGGGGCGATAGAGCAGTCTGTGACCTGAGGAAAGAGGGCGTGAGATATGAAGAAATAGTCGATGCGAGAGAGGGAGCCATGCGCCGCTGAGAGACAGGTGTACTCCCTTTCCGTTGGGTATAGGGCTCTCCATAGGTCAATAACCTGTAAGGTGGAGGTTAGAAGGGGGATGCCAACCTTAGGTAGTGGGGAGGGGGTTCCTCGAGTGTGTGATCTGTCTAATAGGGAGGAAGATATTAGATTAAAATCTCCACCAATAATCAGATTGTCCCCCATAAAGGGGGTCAGGAGGGTAATCAAACTCTGAAAATATGACTTAGAGTAGGGAGGGGGAATATATATATTAGCCAGCGTGAGCCTCTTGCCCAGAATATCTACTGTGGCCACCACATATCTACCAGTATCATCATCAACAATGCGATGTACCTCATGCGCCAGATTGCGTTTTACCAGGATAACCACTCCTCTTGCCTTAGAGCTGTAGGAAGAAGAAGCCAATACAGACCAACCCAGCATTCCTAGTTTCGCAGATTCAGAGGGAGTCAGGTGAGTTTCCTGGAGGAATGCCACGTCCACGCCTGATTTCTGTAAGAAAATCAAAATTTTCCTGCGTTTCGCTGGAGAGTTAATTCCCCCAACATTCCAGGTTGCGTAGCGTAGACTAGGCATCCCCGCAGGAAACAGGGAGAAAAAGAAACATCATCTTAGACTTTGAAAAGACAAAAGGGGGAACTTTAAGTATAACAATGACATAAGGTGTCATACATTCTGACCATTTTATATAAGGTAGGACAGCGTCCTCATGAGATGAGGTGAGGTACCAGACAGTGAGGGAGGGGGGGGGGGGGGGTACGAGAGGGGAGACAGGGAGAGTGGATGAAAAGAGGCAAACAAACGCTAGCATTTGATGCCAGACTTCCAAGCAAAAGCACATAGAGTAATAAATCATAAATAGCACACATCCAGCACGGAGGGGCGTGTCCGTCCCCCGCACCTCAAAGTGTTACAGGTTCCAACGTGGAACTGTTTAACTGGGGCCCGTGGGTCCCGACAGTGAGTTACACCTAAAAACATTGAAATAACATGTTATATAGAAAATATGAGAATATGAGCCACTAAGTATAGGAAAAGACATAGTGGTATAAATTTTGAGCTCAGTAAACAGACATGAAATCATGTAAACCAGTAAGAACTAAAGTAAGAACTAAAGTGAGGCAGTTTTTGAACATTGAGCGCAGTTCTTCATTTAGCTGAGTCAGAAATGTCTGCATCCTTGGCCTGGGACAGCTCCTGAAGATAAGCCACAGCGTCAGGTGGGGTGGAAAAGTCCTTGAAAGAAGACCCGTCATAAATGCGAAGCCTGGCAGGATACAACAGGCCAAATTTGCGCCCTTCAGCGACTAGTTGAGAGCAAACAGGGGAAAAGGATTTCCTGGCCCGTGATAATTCAGCGGAGTAATCTTGAAAGATGTGAAGCTTATGACCTTCCCATGCTAGGGATTTAGCTTTGCGTGAGGCTGACCATATCTCCATTTTATGTAGATAATTTAAGCAGCGGAACAGGGTAACACGGGGTCTCGGCCTGTTAGGGGTCGGAGTCGGGCCCACCCTATGGACCCTCTCTATTACCATGTCTTGGCAAACCGCCTCTATGCCTAAAAGCGAGGGTAGAGTGTTGCGGACAAAATGGGCCAAAGCGGGCCCCTTGATAGCTTCAGGGAGGCCGACCAGCCTAATATTATTCCGACGCGATCTGTTTTCAATATCGTCTATCTTGTTCCACAGCTGGTAAGAGTCATTAGTGAGACGTTTCACGGTGTGTTGTAAGTCCCCTATATCATGGGAGGCGGCGCTAATTTGTTGTTCTGCGTTGGAAACCCTGTGTGTTAAGTGTTGTAGCTGGCTAGTAATATCAGCCACTGCTTTAGATAGGAGTGGGGTCATAGTGGCTGTAATGGCTGCCACTACCTCCGAGTAAGTCACGGGGGCGTCGCAGCCCGCACTTATGTGTCCCCCAGGACCTTCGGCTGCGGTTTTCTTGTGCTGGGGAGGTGCACTCTCTGCTGCCGAGTCTGCCTGCATGGTCCCTGCGGCCCGTCGCTTCTCCTGGCGTGGAGGCTGCGGCTGCTGCTGCTGCTGGTCCGTTTGGGGCTGCGGCGTCGGCGGAGTTAGAAAGCGGTCCATATCGACTGCAAGGGGTGTAGGGTCACTGCGGGAGAGCTCCGGGCACCAAACGAGGCTTTGAAAGCCTAGTAAAAGGATTTATCTGAGGAGCGGGAGACGGAGCTCAAAACGGAGCTCAGGTCTCCATGAAGCCGGAACCGGAAGTCCTACCAAAACATTTAACTTTAGAAAAGTTAACTTCAATATGCTGAGACAGGCACTAAATGACATTGACTGGGAAGTTTTGTTTCATGGTAAAGACACAAGGGATATGTGGGATGCTTTAAAACTGTTGTTTGATAGCAATATTCACAGATTCATTCCCATGAGCAGTAAAAGCAGTAGTACTAAACACAAACCAACGTGGCTTAATAAGGAGGTCAAAGATGCAATGGCTAAAAAGAGGCGTGCTTTCAAAACATTTAAATCTAATGAAGGGGAGGAGTCATTCCAGCATTATAAAGAATGCAATAAAAAATGCCAAAAAGTAATAAGGGCAGCTAAAATTGTAACCAAAAAGCAAATTGCTATAGAGAGAAAAAACAATCCTAAAAAGTTTTATAAATACATAAACAGTAAAAGGTTAAATAAGGAGAATGTAGGCCCATTTAAAGATGAATTGTGAGCTTTGATAAATGATGATAAAATAAAAGCTGAAATACTGAACAATTATTTTCCTCAGTATTCACCAGGGAAGATCAGACGGTAAGAGTAGTGCATAATAATAGTGAAGGTAATGACTCTTGGCTTGATGCTTGTTTAAGTGAGGATTAGCAACATAAAGATTATTAAATTAACAGGCCCAGATGGTTTTCATCCAAGGGTTATTATGGAGTTTAGGTTGCAGCTAGCAAAACCATTATACTTGATTTTCCATAGTTCAATTACATCAGGCATGGTACCAAAGGATTGGTGCACAGCTGAGGTAGTGCCTTTATTTAAAAAGGACAATAAAAATAATCCTGGTAACTATAGACCAGTTAGTTTAACCTCTATAGTGGGTAAAATATTGGAAGGTATTTTGAGGGATAGCATAGAGGATTATCTGCAGGTTAATTAGATTATTAGCAAAAGTAAGCATGGGTTTGTAAGGGACAGATCATGCCAAATTAACTTAATTAGCTTCTTCAAGGAAGTGAGCGAGAATCTTGACCAAGGAAAAGCAGTGGATATGGTGTATTTATATTTTGCAAAAGCCTTCGATACAGTGCCTCATCAAATTAAGGGAATTTGGCCTAGGATATACTATTTATACATGGATAGGTAATTGGCTGGATATCAGAGTACGAGTAGTGGTCAACGGGATGTTCTCCAGCTGGGCACCAGTAGTCAGCGGAATACCACAAGGGTCCGTACTTGGCCCGCTACTGTTCAATATATTTATCAATAATCTAGGAATAGGCCTGGAAAGCACAGTGTCAGTCTGTGCAGATAATACTAAACTGTGTAAGGTGATTAATTCAGAAAGCGATGTTGAGTCTCTGCAGAATGACTTATTTAAACTTGAAACCTGGATGTCTAAATGGGGAATGAGGTTCAGTATTGAAAAATGCAAAGTTATGCATTTTTGGACAAAAAACAGACATGCATCCTACACTCTAAATGGGGAAAATATAGGGGTAAATGTGGTGGAAAAAGATTTGGGGGTGCTCATAGATAATAGGCTAAAAAACAGTACACAATATCAAAATGCAACAAAAAAGGCAAGTAAAATGCTTGCGTGCATAAAATGGGGCATTGAGACAAGGGACGAGGATGTAATCCTGCCACTGTACAAATCATTGGAACGTCCGCACCTGGAATATTGTGTTACATTTTGGGCACCATATTATAAAAAAGATATCGGGGAACTAGAAAGAGTTCAAGGGCGAGCTGCTAAATTGATTAAAGGGTTAGAGACACTGAGGTATGAGGAAAGGCTTACTAGGTTAAATATGTATACACTGGAAAAGAGTCGTCTAAGAGGAGACATTATTTATAGCTTCAAATATATAAAGGGTCATTACAAGGAGTTAGCAGGGGATTTGTTTATTAAAAGAACTCTCTATAGGACACGAGGGCACTCGCTGAGGCTAGAGGAGAGAAAATTCAATACAAAACGTTGGAAAGGGCTCTTCACGGTAAGGGCAATAAAGATTTGGAACTCCCTGCCCGAGAAGGTAATAATGGCAGACTCTGTAAATGCATTTAAAAATGGATTGGATAAATTGGGAGTGGTAGAATCATAGTTGTCAATTGGTACTTAACCATTTCTTCAGCAGGTGCATTATAATATGAACATCTTAACACAGAATACAGATTGAACCCGATGGGCATTTTGCCTCTTTCCAACCTCACTAACTATGTAACTATGTAACATCTGAATTAGTAATGACTACACCTGTGCACCAGCTAGGTGGTTTGGAAAATGTGAACTGTTGGTAGATCTCGAGGACTGGTTTGACCAGTTCTGCCATAGACATATACAGTACTGTATGTACACATTGGTCTCCATATATACTGTATACAAGTGTATGTAAAACAGTATTGTTAATAATTAACACTATAGATAGCCTACCGCTATCAATAAATGACAATAATTAAAACAAATAAAATTAGAATTTAAAAACAAAAGTCAGATGAACATGTTAATTTCTCTTTCCAAATAAATTTAAGATTAATGCAAGAGCTAATATTGCAAAAAACAAATGTCCACTAATACAGAATTTTTTTACTCACCTTGACACACTCTCACATCACACTTTGTAAGACATTTAACTACCAGTAAACCCGTGAGATACTGCAAAAAAACAGAGTGCTCCATTTACATACCGTACCATTGCTGCAGCCTTCATTTATACTCTACATGAACCAAGATATTTTCAGTGAGCGGGTTAGTCTCTGTAGACCTCACGGAAAATCTCTTGGGTGTGATGCAAATAATTGTATAATTAATCATTAGAGAAAACAGTGATCAGAGACATATTTTAATGATGAAATGTCGATTTAATGAAAACAATAATAATTACAGAGGTCGTACTGTGTTTTTTTACAGCTTTTGCTTATCCCAAACTTTGTTGCATCATATGGTCAGATGTATACATCCTCCAAATAAATTATGCAATAAACAGGATGAGAAAAAAAAAATTGCCATCAAAATAATCAGAAAGCTTGTACAGTAAGTCTAAGCACATCCCTGCACACGCAACAACAAAGTAATTTAGTTATGCTAATGCAACATATTTGTAGGGTATTGTACCAAAAATCAAGAAAAAAGAGACGTCACCACTTTTAAGTAGTAAAGTGTAAACTTATCAAATTATTTCACTTGCTAAATAAAAAATAAATAATGGTAACAATGCTCTTTTAATATAAATATCAAAGAATAAATGGTTAAAACTCTGTGATCCTAATAACAGTATACACATTTCTTCTATATAACATATATCACCAACAGCATATACTGTACATGTCCAAAAAAGTCTGGAATAGGTAAACCTAATTAGGTCAGTATTGTATTCCAATTGTGATTTTTGTTAAACATAGTTCTATGACAATGTTTAAAATAGGGCTCAGGCGAGACACTGATGGTTTTTCCTCAGTCACCCTGTCTCTCCATTATTGCTGTGTTCTAATGCAGCGGCTCATCATATTTGCAGCTGGAGACGGAGACTGGATGACCACTCTCCTGTCCTCTGTCCCAAGTGTGTACTTGCAAATTAAGAGTGGCACAGGATCTGCTTGCACTGATGGTGAAGGTTCCCAAACGGTCAGCTATGAAAGTCACTAAGGGATCTATGTGCTAAGCCTTGGTAGAGAGAGAAAGTGGAGAGGGATAAAGTACCAACCAATCAGTTCCTAGCTGCCATTTTTTTAAACACAGCCTGTAACATGGCAGATAGGAGCTGATTAGCTGATACTTTATCTCCATTTACTTTATCTCGACCCAAGGCTTAGTGCATACAGTAGACCCCTTAGTCATTAAGATCTCATTTGGTGCTATACTAACCTCATTATAAGAAATTGTTGAATAAAAAAAAATGTTTGGGTTGGAACCTTCACATAATTGTTAATTTAGACCCATGGTGGCTCATGGTGTCCTTATTAACTCATTGTTAGATTAAACACTAAAGTTTGGTGTCTGAGGAAAACTTGGCATTTGCCCATTTGATACCTACTGCACCACAGGGTCTGGTGATGATTAATTGGATAATTATGGATTGAATTAGACCTCAGGGAACATTTGAAAGTGATCAGTATGTGATCCTGGTGAATGGGATGCTGGCGATCACAATACTGACACCAGTATCCCAATGGTCAACATCCTGATAGGAGTGAGGTAAGTATTCAAACTCCCACCCTACCCCCTAACCCTAACCCTCCATTACCGAGCCTTACCCAAACCTCCCCCTGTTGTGTGTAACCCTAACCCCCCCTTTCCACAGCCTAACCTTAACCCTCCCCCTTAGTGCCAAAACCTAACCTCCCCGGTGGTGCCTAACCCTAACCCCCCTCCCTGCAGCCTAACCTTAATGTACCCAACCCCCCACAGCCTAACCGTAACCCCCCGGTTGATGCTTAAACCACAGCCAACTCCTAATAACACCACCTACTTACCTTCAGGATCCTGCCCTTTTCTGGATTCTGGCATTGGTATTCTGACGTGTGGCGTTGACTTTTTGGCTGCTGTGATCCCAACAGCTGGTGTCTTGAATTTATACCATTTGAAACTATTACCTAACTCTCAGATTTTGATGTAAAGTTTTGCAGTAGATAGATAATTTTGACAATACACAATTGCTTAATGCATGATTACAAAAATTGCACCTTTTGAAAAGAAGTGGATGGTGTGCAGTATTATTTAAATAATAGAGTAATTGCTCTAATGGTACTGTAAATACATTATTTGTGAAGTGTTTATTAATGCCCCATTTCCTATGTTGGAGTATGATGTTCCATTTATTCCACATCTTAACCCTACTAGACCTGTGTGCCCAAGGACAAATTTTTTTCCCCCACAAATCATTGAGCAACATTTAATTTTATATTTAATAAACTGTTGAAGGACAATTTGAAGTGTTGAGTCACTTAGATATATTTTATGATTGTCGTTATAGTATTCAATTTAAGTCTTTCATCCATACAGATGAGTACACATTTATCTTAACCTTTTAATATAATTAACTGAGACTATCCAGTTGGACTTAATCCCCTGCTGTAATGACTTAATCCCCTGCTGTATTGTTCTCTGTATTGTATTGCAGCTCAGAACAATAGATGAATGGTTTATGCTAATATGTCATGTTGTGCCTAGGCGCAGAAAACTAGTTAAGATAACCATGGACCCATCTGTATGTATAAAGTCTCTCAGACCATCAAAACTAATGCTCCACATACCTCCTATATGTTCCATGGATATTACACGGCATGGTACACATCAAAGATGCATGTGTGAACTTATTGTCAACACAAGTCTTTGTATACAAGAAAGGCATATGTCACTTCCACACACAGCAGTGTGCAATATAAATAAGAACTGTATGTTACAAAGGGACAGTGTGCCCTATACTAAATTCTTAACCTGCCCCAAGACAGAGAACATAGGCTGATATAACAGCCCACACATGGGGGATCTCCTGCCAGCTAAAACCAGATGCCATACAGATGGAGCCTCCCACATCTATGCTGTCTGTGGCGTTAGTCGCGATCACGGATACGCATTGTGCCTGGGCACAAGGAGGCTTGGCTAGTCGTAATGATGCGCAGAGCATTTGGCTATACTGTTGAGTGTAATACCAGCAATCATCCATCAGATGTCGCTTTTTAAAATCACCATTGCGCATGCGTGTGGTCACTACAGCTCAAGAACTACTTTACTGGAATGTCTCATTACGCTACAGTATTTCAAATACACTGCGGCAAAGAGGTCCCGTAGACAAACCAATAAATAAAAATACTACAATATATACAGATGCAAACATGATAAAGCTATAGGGGGTTATTCCGACCCTTTCGCACACAGCGGTTTATCGCTACGGTGTGAACGGGTGTGGAATACGCATGCGCGGTGGCCGCAGTGCGCATGCGTGATATTGCCCGGTGACAGTGGTCACCGGGTTATGTCGTGGCTTAAGAAGAAAGCGTCACAGGACGGACTGCAAAGAAGATTGACAGGAAGAGGGCGGTGCAGGGTGGATCCGGACCGTTTGGAGCCATTTTCAGGAGTTGTGAGTAAAACGCAGGTGTGCCCAGGAGAATGGAGGGTGAAGAAGTGATGTCAAAGCTGAGCCCATCATCGCTGGATCCATCGCACAGGGTAAGTAGGTATAGGCCTAGTCTTGTTTTGTGTTCATTTTTTTTAGCTTAGCAGGGCTGCACAAGCGATCGCAGCCCTGCTAAGCTAAAATACACTCCCCCATAGGCGTGGGCTAGTTGATCGCAGCAGCAGCAAAAAGTTGCTGGCTGCGATCAACTCGGAATGACCACCATAGTCCATTGACTTTAGGGTTATGTGAGCGTCCAAGTCCCACAAACAAACCAACATATAAAATTAGTAGTGTATACAGACGTAAACAAACGTGTTACAGCTATGGTCCATTGATGTTAGGTATATGTGAGCATCCAAATCCCATAGCTTGTTAATTTGTTGCAATTGTTAGCTGTAATATTAAAAGGTAATATAACAATTTATGTGCTTGAAATGTGTCTAAAGCCTACTAGACACATATATTTGATTATACTAAATGTTTATAATAACTGGACAAGTTCAGGAAGGTTGGACCTCCACAGAATCAATAGACAATCCCTTCAAGGCAGTGGCGGCACTGGGAGCGGTGACACCTAATGCATACAATAGCCCCCCTGCATGTCCCTGAAAAGGGTGCACTACCTCACATAAAGAAGGCGTTGCCAAACAGGTGCCCCTGCAATACATCACTCTGGGAGCATGGCCTCATAAAAGCACCCATTCTACATCACACTCCAGAGATGCTTGACTGTCCCCAGAGACTCTTATTGCACTGCTGGTTTCACATTGTAACACTCAATTTAGTGCTCTCAATGAAATACTGTTTATCATCCTAATTCATGCCTTTCCCTCACTGTATGCAACACTCCTTAACACATAGCTCATGTTTATTCTTATTAACACTTACTAACACTCTAGCTTCTCAGTACTGCGGTGCCAAGGGGTGGTTGGACTTAGCTGGCTTGGTGGGGTCCCGTGCCCCAGAATTGAATATTTATGTTAGGGACCCACCAGAGATGAGGTCACCTGGACTTTGGTTTGTGGGCTTGTATTTTTTGGACCAAGAACTATACCAAGCACACAATTTTGCTCTATGTAAGATTGCAGAGTTCATTATAACTGTTCTGATTAGTAGTGCTTGGTAATAAGGAGCATCCATCTGCATTTTTTTCCTTGTGGAACTACAGTACAAGTCTTAGCATAATAGCACATTCTCATTATGTTTGTTATTAGGGTGTGAGGACCATCCCCCCATATACTCATAGTACTACGTACACTTCTGTTGCACACAAATGTATCAGTGTTGAATATTACATTATTCAGCACAGTCTCCGTGATGTGTCCTAGCCACATCGTGTTGCAACTAAGGTGCATTTTTTGGCACAAAACAGATACAAAAAAGATGCCCATTGCTAACAGAGCCTCATGGTACAGGCAAGCCAAGAGGAGCTGTTTGACGTGGCTCCAGCAATGATGTATGTCAGTGGCATCCCAGAGTCCTGTGACATATGATGTGTGTTCCAGCAAATGGGGCATGGCCTAGCGGCAAAGTGATCCCCGTTTTTATCACTCTGGAGATCCAGGAGATGCTTAGCTGCCCCGATGATTGACTAGCTGAAATTCCGGCTCCTTCACTGATACAGTAGCCGAGTATTGCACCTAATGTTACAGTGCAGCATCTGGTTCCTGTCACTGAGGAGGAGCTGGTATTTTGTTGTCACCCCTCGGAGGGTGACACCCGGGAGCAGCCTACACCCCATAGAGATGCCAGTCATATACAGTATTAGTTCATATCTATATCTTTAATAACAGTTTATTAACCAAGCACATACTGTATGTTCAAATGTGAATTTCAGTAACACATATACACTACAATGGTGGTCATTCCGAGTTGTTCGCTCGCTGCTATTTTTAGCAGAATTGCTAATGGGCTAAAATCCGGCACTTCTGCGCATGTGTATGCACAGCAGGGAGCACGCGCTAAGCAATTTTACACAAAACTATGCTATTTTACTCATGGGCGAACATAGCTTTTCAATAGCTCTGCTGATCGGAGTGTGATTGACAGGAAGTGGGTGTTTCTGGGCGTAAACTGGCCGTTTTCAGGGAGTGTGCTAAAAAACGCAGGCGTGCCAGGTAAAAATGCAGGAGTGGCTGGAGAAATGGGGGAGTGGCTGGCCGGACGCTGGGCATGTTTGTGACGTCAAACCAAGAACTAAATGGACTGAGGTGATCACAATCTAGGAGTAGGTCTGGAGCTACTCAGAAACTGCAAGGAAATACTTAATAGCAGAATTGCTAATCTTTCGTTAGCAATTCTTCTATGCTAAGATACACTCCCAGAGGGCGGCGGCTTTGTGTTTGCATTTCTGCTAAAAGTAGCTAGCGAGCGAACAACTTGGAATGAGGGCCAATGTGTCCAAAATATTATTGTGTCTATTAGTATTAATAAGTCGGATTTATGTTAAAGTTATATTAATTTTCTTTTACATTTTTCAAAAGCTTCCTTAAAGTCTTTGTTCCTCAGACTGTATATAAATGGGTTTATCAGTGGTGTCACCACAGTGTAAAGCAGCGATAGTGTCTTGTTGGTAGCTGATAACTGTCCCTTGGCTGAAACCAGATATATAGAAAGGATGCTTCCAAAATATATAGACACAACAGTCAGGTGGGAGCTGCAGGTGGAGAAGGCTTTCTGTCTCCCGCTGATGGAGCTGATGTTGAGGATGGTGTTGATAATATACACATAAGAAACAATGATTATTGTGAAACGACAGATCATATTAGTAGTACCAAGTATAGTTGATTGCATTATAATAAGTGACGTATCTGAACAAGAAAGCTCTAGAACCGGTAAAAAATCACAGAAGAAATGGTCAATAACATTTGGCCCACAGAAGTCATATTGGCATAAATTTATTTCACTATCCAACATCGAGAAGAAACTTATTGACCATGATGCAATGATAGATGCAATGCAAAACACTTTGTTGATGATAGCATTGTATCGCAGAGGGTTACAGATAGCCACATATCGGTCATATGACATCACCGCCAGGATGATACATTCTGATGTCTCTATATTAGCAAATACATACAACTGTGCTATACAGGCAGCAAGAGACACGGTGGCACCTTTATATAGGACAATGTGCAGCAAGTTAGGTACAATGTCTGTGATTAATAGAATGTCCAGTACAGACACTTGTGTGATGAAGAAATACATTGGAGAGTTGAGATTTTTGCTCATAGAAACTAATACAATAATAAAAACATTACTGCATATGGTGACACAGTAAATGAGGACCAGGAACAGGAACAATAGAATATTACAGCGGTAAAGATTTGGAAATCCCAGGAGGAGGACATAAGTTATATTGTTCTTCTGCATTGTATGTGAACAAATCCTGAAAGATAATTCCTCACATCACATTATACTATAATTTTCGGTAGAGGGTAAGTGATTTCCAAACTTGGGGTCATGAATGTCATCAAATGTCACTGCTTCAGACCAATGATCAATCTGCTCCTATACCACTAGTGTATTATAGTTTAAAAATTATTCAATCAGATAAAGCATTTCAATAAACATCCTGTCACATATAGTAGCAAGTAATAACACCATATCATACAGGGAGAGGCCAAAAAATCTCTCAGATTTTAAAGTTTAACAATAAAGGCAAGGTAAATGTTATTTAAAAATGTAATACTGTGGCAATAGGAACAGTGTGCTGCAGAATAAAATAAGATGTGTCTTGCCTGTTGGTGGATTTCAGTGTATTTCTTCTTGCAACTAACACAGCTGAAGGCATGTGAGTGATCAAAACAGAGCAGTTGTTAAAAGCTCAATTTTAAAGGCAAGGTTGGAATGTAATTTGCCTGTCAGTCTGTGAGAGGATCCTATGAGATAGAAGGTCTTTCTGAGCCATTTGTCTGAATCACGTACCCTGGAAAAGCTGACCGGTAAATGGGGAGTAGGTCTGTGTTAGTGAGTGACATGCAATTACTCTCTATTTGTTACTGTTACTGTTTTGTGGTCATCCTGATGAAACAAAACTGTGATGAAGAAGTCCAGAGTCAGTGTGGGCTTCCACTACACAGCTTCTTGATCACAATATATAATCTAAAAGTTCATGGAATATAGTTTATTTCCAATTGGTTTTGAATATATTTTCATTTCTTGGCAAATAGAAGCCTACAGTTCATTAATGGCTCATGGTCGATGTTTGTAGACCTCATCTAAGGGGGAGATTCAGGCGTGAGTGCACCCCTAGACACAATAGTAATGCACCACCCTCCTGCCTAATGTTATTATTTTTATGGAATGTTATAAGCCATCATTTGATGATTGCCAATTTAATAGAATTAAAAATCAACTATGGCATTTTTAATTATGTATACATATTTACTAAGTTGTACAACTTACAGGAGCAGTATGTGCATGTCATACCCATTGACACTCCATTCAAGATGGTATATGGTACAGTACAGTGGAAATATTTAGCACTTACTGGTACATTTTGGGCTGACAGTACAAAAACAAGCATCCAAGTGCCACCTGGCTCCCAACAAGAGCAACCCCTAGGCATGTGCCTCATGTGCCTAATAGGAAATTCACCACTGCCTCAGCAGTCAGATGGTCCCCTTGGATGTGTAGAGACGTTTCAAGAAGCTAATGAGTATTTTTTCCACCCAGTAACAAAAATTCAGCTTGTTAATGTAGCCAGACAAAAGAAAGTGAGTTTAATCAAGAAATTTTGGAGAAGACGCCCCAAAATGATTTGCCAAGTGATGCAAAACATCAGAAGTTGAGTACAAATATGTATCACAAATGAATGCTACAATCTGGGAGATATCATATCTAAAGCCGATTGAAAATAAACTGAGTTTCATGCACTTTTAGGGGTTGGGTCAGGATGCTGGTGGTCAAATACCGACAATGGCATCCCGATGGTGAGAATCCCAAGAAGGGCAAGGTAATTTGAACTATCTGAACATGGCTAGGAATAACAAATGCACAAATAAAATTCTTAAAGCTATGTATACAAATGATAGGAGCATAGAAGACAAAATTCCAGAACTAATTTCAATACTGAAA
This sequence comes from Pseudophryne corroboree, assembly GCF_028390025.1. NCBI lineage: Eukaryota > Metazoa > Chordata > Amphibia > Anura > Myobatrachidae > Pseudophryne > Pseudophryne corroboree. The sequence goes on from NC_086449.1 coordinate 16,079,482, forward strand.
AGAGATGATTTGTATATTGTGATTATTACAGAGTCATGGTGCAATGAGTATCATGACTGGGAGATAGCTATACAAGGATACAATTTATTCAGGAAGGACAGAATGGAAAGAATTGGAGCAGGGGTGGCAATGTACATGAAAAAGCATAAATGCTATTTTCATACAAAACATTGAATAAAAAACTGAGACCATTTGGATGCCCATAAAAAAGGAGTAGAATGACACTATATGTACTGGAATGATCTATAGACCAAAGGACAGGTGCAGGAATTGTACAGGAACCTGTTGCTGGATATCATTAAAATGGCTTTAAAGGTAGAGGTCATAATCATGGAAGATATAAATTAGGAGGGGTTCAACTACAAGTAGCAAATTTCCAAATTCCTTACAGGGACCATATGCCACTCGCACAGATGCATTATTAAATGAATAATAATAATTATAACTTTATTTATATAATGCTCTTTCTCCAATAGGACCCAAATCACTTAACAGAATTCATTTAATATTGTACAGACACAATGAAGTACAGAAAAGCTTTTCATAAATTACAAAGAGCATGGATATATTAGAGGAACAATTATGTAAATGCTTGAGTAAACAGTCTTGAGTCTGTTTTTGAAGGATTCTAGAGTGGTCACCTCTTGCTCTCTGTGGGGAAGCAAGTTCCATAGAGTCAGATGCGCATGGCTAAAAACTTGACCCCCAGATGAAATATGGGAGAATCTAGGTACTGCTAAAATTTCTATATCTTTATATCTTAGTAATCTAGCAAGGCAGTATGGAATCAGAAGCTGCTTCAGGCACTTTGAGCCCTGGTCATGTAGTGCTTTGAACGTCAGTAAGCCAATCTTGAAGATGAATCACCATCTTACAGGCAACCGGTGGAGGGAATAAAGAATAGGTGTTATGTGGCTGGAACAGGGCTGGTGGTTAACATCCTGGCAGCTGCATTTGCTACCAGCTGTAAGCAGTGCAATTATTTTGCTGGTAGACCAAGGTAGAGGGCATTGTAGTAGTCTAATCGAGATTATATACATGCATGAATAAGTTTTGGCAGATTTTCAGAGGGAGTTACATGCTTAATTTGGGCTAAATTCCCCAGATGAAAGAATAAGGATTTGATTGTGGCTGACACCTGATGTTTAAGTATGAAACCACCAGCCAAGCTAATGGCAAGATTATGCACATGTTCAGTGGTTTCTAATTCTGAATTCCAAAGTGACAGTCCAGTTGGTTGGCTATGCTGCAGCTTTTTCCGTTGATGCTAACGGTATATCATAAGGACCTGTGTTTTATCAGGATTCAGTCGCATCCAACTGGCACTGATCTACTATAAGAGCTCAATAAGGAAGTCATTTAGGGTTGTTATTAAGTTCTCAGTACTCAGGCCAAAGGACAGGTAAAGTTGTATCTTACACCATTTAATATTCACAAATGGTGACAGGATATCAGACAAACAGTATATGTAGGTGAGAACCTAGGATCTAGTGATTATCAAGCAGTGTGGTTTAGTATAAAGAACAGGTCCAACTTATGTCACACAAGTACAATGGTTTGGGATTTTAGGAAGGCTGACTTTGCAAAAATGCAGAGATGTTCAAGTATTTGATTGGGGGAATGGAGGTACTTGAAAGGAGTGCAGGAGAGTTGGCAAAAACTAAAAAGTACAAAACTAACAGTAACAGACCTTTGTATAAAAAAAATAGGTAGGAAAGCACCAGGAAAAGGAAGCCAGTGTGGTTCACAAAAGAGGTATCAGTAGTGTGAAAGCTAAAAAGATGGCCTCTTGGAAATACAGTATAAGCAAATATACAGTTAATAAAATAATGGCAAAGGGTTGTACAGTATCTTGCCAGAAGGAAGGAGGCTAAGAAGGTGGCCATTCATTTACAAGGTACAAGCGGATGAGAACATGGCCCCAGTAAGTAGATAAAGGGGGCCAAACTTTTTTAAGAAATATAAGTGAAATGAGATGATCAAATGGAGGAACAATAAGACTTTAGACAAAGAGTGAAAATTTGATGGAGGGAGACAAGGCAATAGCAGATCATCTGGGAGAGGAGAAGGGGCCACATTTAAGTTGCAAGGGCAAAGGAGGAAAGAACAAATGTAATGACAATGCACAAAAATGGAAGCAAGGAAGAGGCAAGTAAGTACAGACCAGTACATTTTACATCAATAGTAGTGAAATTAATGGAAACACTATTAGAAGAAAGAATTGTGGAATATCTTAAACCATATAATTTATAGAATTCCAAACAGCATGAGTTTACTAATGGGAAATCATAAAAAAAAAAACTGTATTGAATATTTTGACTACATGGCTAAAATATTAGCTGAATAGAGGAGGGTGCATAGATGTAGCACATCTACTGTAGACTTTATTAAGGCATTTGACACTATCCCACATCACAGACTGTTACATAAACTCAAAATAGGGAGGAGTAGATTATTAAACACTTAAATGGATAAGAACCTGGTTGCAGGATAGTAAAATACTGTACAGTTGTAGTAAATGGAGTACAATCTATGGAGGGAAATGTTACCAGTGGAGTACCCCAGGTATCTGTACTTGCACCAGCACTTTTTAATATCTTTGTTGGTGAAAATGGTATTGAAGGAAAAGTATACTTTTTTGCAGATGACACAAAGGTACAGTATGCAGCAAGGTTAACACACCTGGAGGGGGTAAAACATATGATTGATGATCTAGGTAGACTTGAGGAATGGCCAAGAATGTGGCAGATATGGTACAGTTTAATGCTAAAAAAATGCAAAATTATGCACTTAGGTTTCATAAACCCAAAGGCTGTGTGTAGCATCAAGGGCACTATACTGGAAACTACTGAGGAGGAAATGGACCTAGGAGTCACTATTTCAGGTGACATAAAGGCAGGTAAGCTATGCAAGAAAGCAATGACGAAGGCTAGTCAGATGCTTGGCAGCATAGGGAGAAGAATCAGAAGCAATAATAATGAAGTAATAATGCCACTGTATAGGTTATTGGTACAGCCTCATCTGGAATACTGTGTCCTGTTCTGGGGGCCATTTCTCCAGAAAGATATACAGTAAATACATTATAGAGTGTACAAAGAAAGGGCCACTAAAATGGTGCATGGCTTATATCACAAAACTTACCTGGAAAGACTAAAATACCTTTGGATCCATGGAAAAACTATTGGGTCACCCCCAAACTTACCCCAAAAAATATACTTTTTACACCTCAAATTCACAATTCTCAAGTTGGGCAAACAAATTATTATCACAAAGTTTATGCAAGATCTGCTTCACATGAACAAGATGCATATCAATAGAATTAAAATCAATGCAGATATCATCTAAATAGACAACCATACATTTCTCAAGATATACATGTAACACATCATTTATCAGATCTTAAAAGACAGCAGTTACATTGAATAGGCCAAAAGGCACTGGCAGGTATTCATAGTGTCCACCTAAGTATTAAATGTTGTTTTCCATTCATCCTTGACACAAACTAAATTGTAAGCATATAGCAGATCAATTTTTTAATAAATATTGGCTTCTTTGAGGTGATCAAACAATACTGATATAAGAGGTACATATAAACATACATGTTCTGATGTATGTAATATATACATGTTTGATATATATATATATATATAAAATATATATAAATAAATATATATATATATATATATATATATATAAAACAACAATAACACTTATCACACACTTCAAACAGCTGCACCTCACGGTAGAACCCTTTTAGTGGGAACAAAAGAATGTGGAAAAAATGGAAACTGGAGGGCGCTATATTATCAGATGATTGTCCATAATAGAGTTCATAACCAATTCAAACGGTATATCTCCTGATTATTATTCACAGATGTTCTTTATAGGGCTTGATTGAATCCCCAGCCAGGGGTAAATGTTGAAGTACTAGATAGCCACTTGGTTGTACTCTGTTGGATATTTTGACTCTATCAGTCTAAATCAGTGTCAAGTGTTCCTTTTTAACCTTTTCATGGTCAAAATAATATGTTACACATATATAATTCTTTTTATAACATTTTATTTTTAACTGTGCTGCCTGTAAACAGATGTTATAAAGTTATATAATCACCAGTGTTGTCAAATATAGCATCTAAAGTAAAAAAGTAATGCATTTAAAAATAGCCATTCATGAAAAAAAATGTGTTAGTATCCCTGAAGCAATGAAGTTTGTGTTTGAAAATCCAGTAAATGATATCTTTTCATTCGTATAACTGTGTGCACCCTTGCTGAGTATTCACCCTTGTGATTATTTTTTTTATTTTAATTCTTTTATATATATATATATATATATATAGCATACCAGGTGACCTGCACTCCCCATCAGCAGCAATACTTTTCCCAGTGACCTTATAAACTAAAAGATGGCGTCATACACATTCCAAAGTGCGCCACTCGTAGGCTAGATCAATAATAACTCTGGACACAAGCGTGGCAAACACAATGTTTCAATGATTTAACATTCTCATCAGGTGTTACCAACATATTACACATCTTACCTTAAGTACCTTTTCCCCCAGTGTGCACTCCCTCCCGGTTCCAGGACCACGCACCTGGTCGGGCACAGGGGAATGACGTCAGATGCTCAGAGCCAGGAAAACCTGGTGCTATCCACTGACAACAACAGTGATTTCCCATCACCTAGCAACAACAAACAACAAGCATAATACAACAAGCGTATAAAAATACACATACAAAATCTAAAAATATTCCAAATATTAAAGCTTGAACATTCAGCATATATATCTCCAATACTTCAATAAAAGATTACATTGCACGTTAGAAACAACTGAAGCCTAAATGGTAAGAAAACAAAGTAATCAGAATTTTAATAAACCTCCCCTAAGAGGATGAAAAGGGGGTTGACATAATTACATCATTACTTATGTAGTCAGTGTCAGACTGGGGCATGTAGGGCCCACCGTGGAAATGCAGTGGTGGGGCCCATGTTTAGAGGCGTGGCCAGTCTCTAGAGGGGGTGTGGCCTGCCACCACATTGGTTTACCTAACAATTTTTGCAAGTGTTGGTTCCTTAGATAAATATATGCAGTAAATACTGTAGTGCATGCAAGATAATGTACTAGATTAGTAATAGCACAATCTGGAATCTGATCCCTAGAGGAGGTGGTGGGCCCCCAGGCAGTAGGGCCCACCAGTGGTTTCCCCTGTACCCCTGTGGGCCAGTCCAAGCCTGTATGTAGTGGATACAGTGCAGGTGGTCCAAGTGCAGGTCAGGCAGCCTGATGTGCACTGGGACCACATGCACTGTATCTACTACTGATTAAAATTAAAATCTGTGAAAAAGGTTCCCAGGCTTGAGAACTTTAAATTACCTTTGTAACCAGCCACTGGGTGACTATTGTATTTGCTAGAGGAGATCCTCAAACACATTTAGTAAACACACCTGAGGAAGTCACAAGTGATAAAATGCATTGGGTGATACCATCGTGACCCGAATGGTATAACTCACTGTTTGTGACCTAAAGCAGGTTGGGGTTGCCCACGAGTCCCTTATACCATCAGGCCTACAAAGGTCAAGAAGGACATGTTTTATGTGTGACATATGATTTAAGATTTCTTTTAATACATTTTTCATCTGTGAAAAGTGATTTTTTTAAGCTATGAGTGCACTATTAGCGTTTATACCTTAGATTGAATTTTCCAATCGCAATCTCTGTTCTTCAAAAAAGAGTTTAAAGAACATAAAAACTGGTAAAGAAATCCATGGTAGCTATCGGTTATAAGCATAGGCGCACCCAAACCCCATAATATATCCAGATTCTATTGGTCCTTACTGGCTAGGCACTTTTTGGTAATAGCAGCCAGTTCTCATAAGGACACTTGTGATTTCACCAAAATCTTGAAATATTGTAATATTGTAGCGCAATTTGGTCTTTTATCTCTCTCTCTCTCTCTCTCTCTCTCTTCGCTATGGATTTTCAAGTATAATCACAAAGAGATGAAAAGAGCTGGTATTTAGGAACATTTAATAGATGCCAGCATCAAGCTCCATATTCTGTGAAAGACCTGCCCCTGCACCTTGGATATTGTCATGAAATTACCTTCATTCACCTTATTTGCTCCAGAAGATGTTATTTGGAAGCACCCATTATACTTCCGGATAGCAGAGAGAAAGTGCTCGGTCTCTGGGTACTGATGGGTGAGGAGGCTGTGCAGAGGTTCAGGATACTGATGTAGGGTGGGCATCTGGATATTGCTGTTACTAGTGCACATGCCATGAGTCTCCTCCTTCCACTTCTTAGAATGGCACCAGCTACAAGCCAACTGGGGTCCAACATTGACAATCTTCTCCCTGGCATAATAAACTTGGGGGCCATACTTGAAACCTGATTTTTAATGGTCCAAGGCAATAGTTTAATCTGACACCTTTTTTATTGTATTTAGTTACAGCTGCGCGGTTAAGTTCTGTTTTTTTTTCTGAATCATTTTTTCTGCCCTCCTAGGATGATTTTGAGTATATGTTTTAGCTGCATCCCTAACTTATTTCATTTTTTAGAACAGCATCTGTGAATCTTTTTCTGCACTTTTTTCCTAACTTTCGTTTACCTGTGGTCTGAGCTGCAGGAACATTGTCATCAGAACTGAGATCAGTTGACAGAGCAGGACCGGGTTGATGAAGCATGGAGGCAGACTGACACAATTCTGACAGGGGGACTGAGGAGGACGGGCATGGTTCACATTCCATAGGCTCAAAGTGTCCCTCCATGAAACCACCTCAGAACACACCAAAACAATAAACAGCCTTCTCCTCTGTGCCTAGGTGCACCATGGTTTATTAGCATAAGCCTTTCATCTATTGTTCTCAGCTGTAATACAATACAGAGAGAACAATACAGCAGGGGATTAAGTCATTACAGCAGGGGATTAAGTCCGACTGCCCTGGCTCAGATAATCCTATTAAAAGGATAGATGAGGAGGGCTTCATCTATACAGATAGAGCCACACTCATCCAGTGTAGCTCCATCGCAGGTGTGCACTCCCGGCATGACTAGTCAATCCGTCGGCCTAGCCCCACTGGGAATGCACAGAAATGCTCTCCCATTCTAGTGAGGAGTATGGATGGTGTAGTGGTTAGCATTACTGCCTCACAGCACTGAGGTCATGGGTTCAATTCCCACCATGGCTCTTCCTGTGCATAGTTTGTGTATTCTTCCCGTACTTGAATAGTTTCCTCTGGGTACTCCGGTTTCCTCCCACAATCCAAAAATATACTGGTAGGTCAATTGGATCCCACCACAAATTAACCCTAGTATGAATGTGTGCTCATGTACATGTGTTAGGGAATATAGATTGTAAGCTCCACTGGAGCATGGATCAATGTGAATGGGTAAATAGTGTCTGTAAAGCGCTGCAGAATATGTGTGCGCTATATAAATAACTGGTAATAAATAAATAAAAAAAAATAGTGAATGGGGCCCATCTCTGTCAGCGTCTCCATCACGGATGAGCGCACACCCCGGATTGGGACATTTGCCCATTCTAATGAATGGGCCCCATCTCCATCATGGGCGTGCGCACCCGGCCAGACGGAGATGCTCTTGGCATTAGGCACACCCGGGTGGGTGCACCCAGGTACAGGCGGATCTGTACCTAAAGTTATCTAGTTATTTTTATCAGAGAAGATCAGCAATTAGACTTACAACAGGACATGCTCCACCAGCAACTGCCAATCTTTGTCAGGCCGCACCTCCGGACGGGCCTTACCCAGATTGATGCTGTCAAATGGCTGGCACTGAGGAAAATAATCTGTCTGCTTCTCAGCCCTGTCTCACCTCTAAAGCTGCCCTGCTCAGTGCTGTAAATGCTGGGATGACAGGCCAAGCCCCGCCCACTGTATGTTATATATGTAAGGTTTGCAGGGATAGGCTGACTCAATTCCAAATGGCAATAGGTCTCATTGCTTAGCTTCTCACACTCCTTAAGGCTCCTCCTTTAAGGCAGAACGGTAAAGATTTATGCACAACACTTAAGATCATTGGGAGATGTCGGTGCCCTTTACACAGCAGATAAGCAGCTAATGACTATAAAACTTTCCTTTAATGTATTTAAGAGTCAAAAAATCTATCTCTCATTTCCTCACTGTTAGGGTCTCCTGCCCTGTGCTGCCACGTCGTCATGGCAACCGGGAGACAAGTGCTAGCGGCGTAACCTGAGCGCAGCTGATACTCCGGTTCGGGTCTTTTGCTGTGCAGTGGTTACAGGCTCTGTGCACGGCAGGGGATCCGGTGCTGGTTTTTGTGCTCACAGTCTGTGAGGTCTGAGTGGGGCGTGGACAGCACTTGCTATATAAGGCCTCTTCTCAGGTTAAGCAGATGCTGCTGAATCTTTGTTGGTTAGTCAGTTCCTGAAAGTTAGCCAGTACTGTGTAGCTTTGTATTTGTTGTTGCTTACTGCAAATAGGCCTGGGGATTTGGTACTACACTCTGCCAATCCAGACCTAGCAGTAAGACTGGAGTCAGTCGTTTAGCTTGCTGGGGTTCTTTTACTACTCTGTGAACTTAGCAAGTTTGCGGCTGTATTCTAAGACTTGCCGGCCTAAATTCTGTCTCACTGTGCAAGGTGTTCATGTGTCAGCTTAGTGGCAGTAAGCTGAACCTGTGCACTGCAAGTGAGAAATAGGATTGTGGAGACTCTCCTTGTGTCTATCATTCCATCTCTGACCAAGGAGTTTACTGCCACACCCGTTGGTAACCCTTTAGGGTTTTGCTGTTGCCCTTAGTAACAGCATTTCGTGTTCTCTACGTATTAAAACACAACATCTTGCTTTTCCCATCTGAGCATTACTAATACTAGGGAGACACCCAGTTCCTTAGCCTCTGGGCTTCTCTGTTCACTTTGTGTGTATTTTGTTACCCTATCACCTTCTGTGTACGTAATGTCATATTCCCCAGTCTGTCTGTGAGTTCATTTGTTTTGCATAACTATCCGTTCAGACACCAGTACATTCCTGCAGGCACTGGAGTGCATAACAGTTCTGACACCAGTACATTCCTGCAGGCACTGGTGTGCATAACATATTCAGCAGCCAAATACTCCTGTTGAAATTTTGTGGGAATATGGAGCATACCCCTCAAAATACGTTGCAACAGGTGGTCGATCAGGAGCAGGTCCTGACTCGACAATTTAATGATTTGTCCATTAAAATGCACACCTCCCAGGCCGCTGGCGGAGCTACCGCAGCAGCAGCACCTTCAGGGGTTAAGGAGCCGAAAGTAAATCTCCCGGATCGTTTTTCTGGAGATCGCTCGCAGTTCTTTTGTTTCAAGGAGAGCTGCAAGCTATACTTCCGGCTTAGGCCTCAGTCTTCAGGGTCGGAGATTCAGCGGGTGGGCATAGTGATTTCCTTGCTACAAGGAGACCCACAGGTCTGGGCATATGGGTTGCAGCCTGACTGTCCGTCGCTTAAAAGTGTTGATGCTTTTTTTACGGCACTGGGCATGTTGTATGATGACCCTGACAAGACGGCCTCAGCCGAGGCTCAGATTTCGATCCTTAAGCAAGGGCGATGGCCAGTTGAGGTTTACTGTACAGAGTTTCGGAGGTTGGTCCATGATACCCAGTGGAATGACCCAGCCCTGAGACACCAGTACCGAAGAGGTCTTTCTAACCAGATAAAGAACCAACTGGTACAATATCCCTTGCCTGATAGCTTGGATCAGCTCATGCAGTTATCCATCCGGGTGGATAGACGGCTGAGAGAGCGTAGGCTTGAAAGGGAGACTGAGGTTTCCATCTTTCCCAAGGGAACCTCAGACTCTGTGGAATTTTCCGAGGAGCCTATGCAGATTGGGGCTACCCGCCTCTCCTCGCGTGAGAAGACGCGGAGAAGACAGCAGGGGTTGTGTTTGTACTGTGGGAATAAAGGTCATGTGGTAGTATCATGCCCAGAAAAGCCGGAAAACTTCAGGGCCTTAGGGTGATGGGAAATATCCTGTCAGGCCAGAAGTCAGAATTTCCCAAGAAGACTTTTATCATTCCGGTGACCTTGAAGATCCTCGGTCAAACTGTCAAGACATTACCTCTTGCACTAGCCATATTTCTTTGTTTATTGGAGCCACACACTCTGAAAAATTGTCCTTTTATGTGACTGTCTTTACTTTTGCCCCATTGGTGTTGGGGTTACCCTGGTTAAGGGCCCACAATCCTCAATTTGACTGGGTCTCTGGGGAGATTCTTAGTATGGGGTACTGATTGTTTCAGGAGTTGCTTGAGCCTTCCAGTCAGGCTCTCGCAGCTAAGTTGGCCAGGATTGCCAGGGTGTTATGCAGATTTTGCGGACGTGTTCTCCAAAAAAGTTGCAGAGGTACTACATCCCCATCGCCCCTATTTGACTGACTGTGCCATTGATTTGTTGCCAAATGCTAAGCTTCCCAAGAGCAGGTTGTACTCCCTGTCATGTCCTGAGACTCAGGCTATGGCAGAGTACATTCAGGAGAACTTGGCTAAGGGATTTATCAGACCTTCACAGTCTCCAGTTGGGTCGGGGTTCTTCTTCGTGGGTAAAAAGGACTGTTCGTTGCGACCCTGCATTGACTTCAGGGAATTGAACCGTATCACGATTAAAAACTCATACCCACTGCCCCTCATTTCGGTCTTGTTTGACCAGCATCGTACTGCCACCATTTTTTCTAAGATTGACCTACGCGGTGCGTACAATCTAATCCGAATAAGAGAGGGGGATGAATGGAAGACTGCCTTTAATACCCACTCAGGGCATTATGAATATTTGGTGATGCCTTTTGGGCTCTGTAATGCCCCGGCAGTCTTCCAGGATTTCATGAATGATGTGCTCAGGGAATATTTGGATAGATTCTAAGTTGTATACTTAGATGACATCCTAATCTTCTCCCATTCCCTGGAGGAACATCGGAAGCATGTACGCTTAGTCCTCCAGAAACTCAGAGACCACCGGCTTGGGGCGAAGCTGGAGAAGTGCGAATTTGAAGTTCAGCAAATCGCATTTCTAGGATATATTATCTCCCCAGAAGGTTTCCAAATGGAGGGTTCCAAGGTACAGGCAGTCCTGGATTGGGTGCAGACCACTAGTTTGAAGGCGCTTCAGCGTTTCCTGGGCTTTGCGAATTTTTATAGACAATTTATCGCTGGATTTTCGTCTATAGTGGCGCCCTTGGTGGCACTCACTAAGAAAGGGGCGGATGTTGCTCACTGGTCTTGTGAGGCTAAAGCGTCTTTTGCCCGTCTCAAAAGGGCATTTGTATCGGCCAAGGTGCTGCGACACCCAGATCCAGAGCGTCCTTTTGTGGTGGAGGTGGATGCCTCTGAGATGGGTATTGGGGCAGTGGCGCTCATTCCGAGTTGATCGGTCGCAAGGCGATTTTAGCAGAGTTACACACGCTGAGCCGCCGCCTACTGGGAGTGAATCTTAGCTTCTTAAAATTGCGAACGATGTATTCGCAATATTGCGATTACAAACTACTTAGCAGTTTCAGAGTAGCTTCCGACTTACTCTGCATCTGCGATCAGTTCAGTGCATGTCGTTCCAGGTTTGATGTCACAAACACACCCAGCGTTCGCCCAGACACTCCCCCGTTTCTCCGGCCACTCCTGCGTTTTTTCTGGAAACGGTAGCGTTTTTATCCGCACGCCCCTAAAACGCTGTGTTTCCGCCCAGTAACACCCATTTCCTGTCAATCACACTACGATCGCCGGAGCGATGAAAAAGCCGTGAGTAAAAATACTAACTTCATTGTAAAAATACTTGGCGCAGTCGCAGTGCGAATATTGCGCATGCGTACTAAGCGGATTTTCACTGCGATGCGATGAAAAATACCGAGCGAACGACTCGGAATGAGGGCCAGTGCTTTCTCAGATGGGAGTGTCTGATAATCGCCTTCATCCCTGTGCTTACTTTTCCCGTAAATTTTCGCCTGCCGAGTGGAATTATGACGTGGGTAACCGGGAATTGTTGGCTATTAAGGATGCACTCGAGGAGTGGAGACACTGGCTTGAGGGGGCTAAGTTTGTGGTCTCAATTCTCACCGACCATAAGAATCTGGCATATTTAGAGTCAGCGAAGCGTCTCAATGCTAGGCAAGCACGATGGGCTTTGTTTTTTGCTCGCTTTAATTTTTTGATAACATATTGCCCTGGGTCAAAAAACATCAAGGCTGATGCGCTCTCGCAGAGTTTTGCTCCAATCCAGGAGACCACCGAGGAGCCGTTGCCCATTGTGTCCCTATCATGTATTAAAGTGGGCATTACCCAGGACCTCTTATCATTAGTCCTTAGAGCACAGGAGCAGGCTACTCCAGACCTTCCGGTAGGTCTTTTGTTTGTGCCTCCTAGGTTAAGACAGCGAGTGTTCCTGGAATTCCATGCCAAGAAGTCGGCAGGTCACCCGGGTATTGCCAGAACTCGGGAGTAGCTATCTAGGGCGGTGTGGTGGCCCTCGGTGGCTAAGGATGTGGATCAGTGGGTTCGGGCATGTGACATCTGTGCCCGAAATAAGACTCCTAGAGGGGTTCCTGTTGGCCCATTACATCCACTCTCTATCCCATCTAAGCCATGGACCCACATTTCAATGGATTTTGTGGTGGACTTGCCCAAATCCTCGGGGATGACAGCCATCTGTGTTGTCGTTGACAGGTTTTCGAAGATGGCGCACTTCGTTCCACTGGTTGGGCTGCCATCGGCCAGACGCCTGTCTGAATTATTTATGCTGCATGTTGTGCGTCTCCACGGGTTGCCACTTGATGTGGTCTCTGACCGCGGATCCCAGTTTGTGGCCAAATTCTGGAGGGCATTTTGTTTCGATCTCCAGATTTCTGTCAGCTTGTCGTCAGGCTACCATCCGCAGTCTAATGGGCAGACTGAAAGGGTGAACCAGTCCTTGGAGCAGTTCCTCAGGTGTTATGTCTCCAAGTGTCAGACTGACTGGGTTGCTCATCTGTCCATGGCGGAGTCTGCCTGTAACAACGCGGCTCACTCTGCTACAGGGATTTCTCCCTTCCTTTGTGTGTATGGGCATCATCCTAAGGCCAATTCTTTTGACCCCCTGGACTCCATGCCTGGTGGTTCCTCTGTGTTTTCGGTCCTTAGAGGTATTTGGCGGAAAGTGAAGAAAGCCCTTGTGTCTGTGTCATTAGTGACCAAAATGGTTTTTGATAAGCGGAAAAGACCCTGCAGCTTCAAATTAGGAGACTTCGTCTGGTTGTCTACCAAGAATTTGAAGTTGAGACAGCCATCTCATAAGTTAGGCCCCGGTTCATCGGCCCTTATAAGATCACCAGGGTTATCAATCCGGTGGCATTTCAGTTAGATCTGCCCCGTTCTTTGGGTATCAATAAAACATTTCATTGTTCCCTTTTAAAACGGGCGATTAGTAATCCTTCTTCCAGTGGAAGACCTTCCCCTCTTCTGATACGTGGCCAGAGGGAGTTTGTTGTTGAAAGGATTCTTGACTCCAAGATGGTTCGGGGTCGGCTGTCATTTTTGGTGCACTGGAAGGGGTATGGCCCGGAGGAGCAGTCGTGGGTGCGCAGTTGTTTTCTTCATGCCCCCAGACTGATACGCTCTTTCTTCTGGCAGTTCCCCGATAAACCCGGTGGTAGGGGTTCTTTGACCCCTCATCAGAGGGGGGGTACTGTTAGGGTCTCCTGCCCTGTGCTGCCACGTCGTCATGGCAACCGGGAGACAAGTGCTAACCTGAGCGCAGCTGATATTCCGGTTCAGGTCTTTTGCTGTGCAGTGATTACAGGCTCTGTGCACGGCAGGGGATCCGGTGCTGGTTTTTGTGCTCACAGTCAGTGGGGTCTGAGTGGGGCGTGGACAGCACCTGCTTTACAAGGCCTCTTCTCTGGTTAAGTAGATGCTGCTGAATCTTTGTTGGTTAGTCAGTTCCTGAAAGTTAGCCAGTACTGTGTAGCTTTGTATTTGTTGTTGCTTACTGCAAATAGGCCTGGGGATTTGGTACTACACTCTGCCAATCCAGACCTAGCAGTAAGACTGGAGTCAGTCGTTTAGCTTGCTGGGGTTCTTTTACTAGTCTGTGAACTTAGCAAGTTTGCGGCTGTATTCTAAGACTTGCTTGATTAAATTCTGTCTCACTGTGCAAGGTGTTCAGGTGTCAGCTTAGTGGCAGTAAGCTGAACCTGTGCACTGCAAGTGAGAATTAGGATTGTGGAGACTCTCCTTGTGTCTATCATTCCATCTCTGACCAAGGAGTATACTGCCACACCCGTTGGTAACCCTTTAGGGTCTTGCTGTTGCCCTTAGCAACAGCATTTCGGGTTCTCTACGTATTAAAACACAACATCTTGCTTTTCCCATCTGAGCATTACTAATACTAGGGAGACACCCAGTTCCTTAGCCTCTGGGCTTCTCTGTTCACTTTGTGTGTATTTTGTTACCCTATCACCTTCTGTGTACGTAATGTCATATTCCCCAGTCTGACTGTGAGTTCATTTGTTTTGCATACCTATCCGTTCAGACACCAGTACATTCCTGCAGGCAGTGGAGTGCATAACAGTTCTGACACCAGTACATTCCTGCAGGCACTGGTGTGCATAACACTCATATTGCTCTCTGAGAGGTTCAGCAAGTTTAGTTCAAGTGACAGGTTCAGCTCTGATAATTGAGACACAAACCTCTACTGACTGGAAATAGGCTAGTTAGCTAGTTAGGTACTTATAATTATTTATATATATATATATATATATATATACATATATATACAATGTAGATACTCAGCATGCAATGTGCCTTCCCAAGCCGTGTATGCTATATATCAAAGATAAAAGGCGGCACTTCCAGAACTTACAAGTAAAGAAATGAGACCACCCCATTCTTTAAGCTTAATGTTTCAGTTTCATTAACCATCTTCAGAAGCAACAATGCAGCAAGACCAACATCTTACCTTTATACAATGACAAAAAACACCACCTCTGCAATCATTTATGGAGCCCCGTGTACCTGTTTCCGGATACGTCATCAACTGCGGGCCATGAAGCCCTGTCACTGGCGCATACTGGCTAATTTAATAAATAAAACAATAAAGGAGGCATATTGTGTTTTAAAGCTATATCAGAGCATTCTGTAAAAACCTTACAAAGAAACAAATACATATACAGGTTAATCAAAACAGCATATGTTAATAACAGATTTAACCTCTGAAAGCTATTGCAAATTTAATTGTCTCATAAAAAACAGGTGAGAGAAAGTGTTTCATCGAGACCGTGTGGAACCACCATATTCAAATTGTGAATCCAATGGGCCTCCTCGTGTAGAAGTATTTTAGCTCTATCACCTCCCCATTTAGAAAACGGGACCTGTTCTAATATCTTATACCACAAAGAGGATAAATTATGTTTGAAAAGTTTAAAATGTTTTGCAACAGGTTGGTCAATTGTTTTACCCTCAAGGGATTGTTTGATGGCACTCCCGTGCTGTGTCATACGTTCCTTGAACTGGCAGGTTGTCTTACCAATGTAATACATATCAAAAGGACAACGTATGCAATAAATCAAACGACTTCTACAAAACGAGTTTAAACATCCTTACTCTGGTCAAAAAATGTAGTAGTCGTTTTGTAATTTGTAAAAGACATTTATTCGATTTGTTTAGTTTAATTTTCCAGAACTTTTAATAATGAGGTTAAAACTAAATTAAATTACTTACTGAGCGATTTCATTAGTGTCAAAACAGCTTTTGATTGCAATCAGATTTTATTTTTCTTATTAAAACTTCAGTGTGTTACTGAATATTCTAACTTTAGAATCTATAAATTAGTTTCAATTGGATTTTTATCTATAATAAATTATCTTACCAGCAGCAGTCCTATATATCTGTATGCATGGCCGTAACTAGGGGGGGGGGGGGTGGGGGGGGGGGGGGCTAGGCAGGAATGTGACCCAGGCACAGGATTTAGAGGGCACTGAGAGAGACCTGGGGACAGTCCCAGACAGCAGCTGCGATACAAGAGCCTGTCAGTGAAGCCGAAGAACACGGAGCTGTGAGAGGTGGACCCAGGGTGGAGCTGTGACAAAGAAGCCTGGCTCTCCTTGGAGCACTCATTGAAGCTGTGCCTCCCGAGTCCGCCTCTCAGAGCTGCCACTCATCCTCACCTGCCTGCCAAAGCTGTCCCAGCTCTAGGGCAGCGGGCCTGCAGTATGGATGGAGGAGAGAAGTGGATCACCCAATCTGCTGTGCCTTGCCTCCTCCACTTGCTCCAGGACCAGCCACCCACGTGCTGCTGTGGACCAGGCCTGTCCTCCTCCATCCACTGAACTGTATATGCTGGCTGGTCCCTGCTCCAAGACCAGCCACCCATGTACTGCTGCTGTGGACAAGGACCGCCTGCCTCCCTCCACTGATCTGTATGTGGTGGCTGGTCTCTACTCCAAGACCAGCCACCCATGTGCTGCTGTAAACAAAAAAAGCTGTTGTCATAGTAATACTGTGCATTTGTTACAAAACTATAAAATATTCACATTTACAGGCACTAATGGTCCACATTCCTTGAAAATATATATATTTGCTGTAGTGGCCGTATTTACATGTACCTCTAATTAATGACATCGTTTATATTTTTATTTATATTATATTAATAACTTACCAAGTAGAAATCTCATGAATGATATTTTGTATCTATATTGATTTAACAATAACAACATTTCTCTATTAATTATAGTAATTATTATGCATTACAGAGAAAAGGAAATTCTATTACTAATATGAACAAGTAGACCATCACTAAGGAATGATTATTCATTGCCTCAGCAATGTAACCTCTAATACTTTATTTTATTTATATTAATTTTATAAATGAAAAATAACTATTTTAAATGCTAATTAAAAATTTTCATATTTTATTTTATTTTATATTTATTCTATAATTTAACTGTGATAATTGCTATTATTAGTGGTCTCACTAGAGTATTTTTACTGACATACACTGTGCACCTTACTATTATGAGTGCTCTTTGAATATTTAAAAAAAAATATATATTTATACTGTGAATTAACTATTTAAATACTATTATTAGTGGTCTCCCTATAGTCTTTTTCCTGACATTCAATGTGCACCCTACAATATAATTTTATAATTTTTCAATAAGAGCACATTAAGGAACTTCTTTTATCTGTGATATATATGTACACACCAATAGAAGCTAACTCCATGCCAGGGAGAAAGACAAACGGCTTTGCAGGTTTTAAGTATAAAGCTAGTTTAATTCAATATTTCGGGGCCCGTAGTCCCTTCGTCAGGAATTACATACATAAAGAAACACAGTGCTGGGCTTACCTTATATCTCCGGGTGTAGTATGGTATGCCGGCGTCCGGGCTCCCGGATACCAGCATACCGGTGCTGGGAGCCCGACCGCCGGCATACCAACAGTGTGGCGAGGGCAAAGGATCCCTTTGCGAGCTCGTTGCACTCACCACCCTGCGGGCATGGTGGCACGCATGGTAACACGTGCAACACTATTTATTCTCCCTCCAGGGGGGTCATGAACCCCCACGAGGGAGAATAGCTGTCGGTATGCCAGGTGTCGGGATCCCGGCGCCAGTATACTGTGTGTTGGGATCCCGACATTCAGCATACTGAAGACCACCCATATCTCCAAGTGTTCATACTCTCTATCCATACCAACAGGCAGTGCCAGGACCGGGAGCATGGATGGCCAGATCACATGGGCATCACTGCCGGATGATGTCACCTGTACACGGGGCTGTCCGTTGCCAGGCAAAGGCATACGCTGCTCATTGCTGCCAGCGCTGACTGAAAACCAGGAATGGGATAGAATGTATGAAATAAATGAAAAGGTGAAACAATAAATAATGAGCAAAACGTCCACAAAACAATAATGTCCACTAAGGCAAATAGATCACTAAGAGACTGAGAGTACTAAATATATGAATAAACATATGAAACCATATCGCAAAGTTAAAAATTCAATACTAAAAAAATATTAAGGCAGAAACTAAATCTCAACGTTAAGCATATCTTTAAATTAACGAGTTCCACGCAATACGGTCATTAAGACCATAGGAAGTAACAGTATGAAGTCGGAAGATCCAGGATGCTTCCATCCATAATAGAGCTTTCATACGATCACTGCTTCTTTTTGAATAAGGGATGTGGTCAATAATCATATAGGTGAGTGATGAAAGTGAATGTTTCTGATCTTTAAAATGCACCGCAACTGGTTGGTCTATTGGTTTTCCACACAATGCTGCCTTAATGGCTGAATGGTGGAGCACCATATGCTCTTTAATACTAGAAAGACTGACAAATTTTACTTACTAGAATGACTGGACCCTTGTCATAAAACACTAAATTATTAATACAATTTTTATTCAGAACAAGTTAGGTTTTTGTATACCACTTGAACTTTTAATTTCTACTAAGACCTATTGAATTTGAAAATTTATATTCACTGCAATTTACGTCTGTAATTAATATAAATTCAGTCTGACAGGCCAGACAGACAGCCATACAGAAGAGCAATAAATGCATCCAATTCTTCCAAATAAATAGTTCAAGTATTATTATTCAGGTGTCTTCCTGCTTCTGTCTCTGCACAATTCTTTATATGAGGCAGCATTGGTTCATCTATCAATAAGCGCCACACACTAGCCAAACTGTAATCTGAAATTATTCGTTTGGAATAAGGAGTCGGACAAGGATTTTCTCGCAGAACATTTTGTTGAGATAATCTTCCTGTAGCATGTCCAATCCCAATAACATCCCATTCTGTTTTGTCAAGTGCAGTGTACTTCTCCCCAACTGCAGGTGGCACATATGACTTTCTACCATGACCTATTCCTTGAAAGCAAGCTGTAGGTGCTTGTAGTATTTGTGACTGAGCTCTATCTCTCCCTCGACCCCTACCCTGAGGTAGAGGTGGGCTAGTACCTGCTTGATCTGTTCTGGACTCATTGTCATCAGTGTCAGTCTCATAATTTTGCTCGCTTCAGATTCCTCACATATGTATGAAACATCGCGCTCTGAATCAGACTATCTTTAGTTTCCAACTCTGCTTGTACTTCTGCCTCATCTTCTCCTACTGAGTCTTCTTCATCTATATTTTGAAGACATTTTATTATTTGCTCATCTGTCAAACCATGGAACCTGGACATTTTCACTTATCACACTGAGAATACATGGAACTTCAAGTTAGGACTCACAGACCCTCACTTCGCAACTGCTGAAAAGGAAAAAAGAACCTTATCAATTCAATATAACTCTTGAAAATATTTTAACTTTTTAGCCTATAACTTCAGTGGGCGCGCATACATCATTTTAAACTAATTTATACACAAAAAAACTCAGGGGTCATTTTGACCTCTTCAGTCTTACCTGGTATACCTTGAAATATTTTCCCAAATATTGACCCTACACAAACAAAATTTTGGTGGATTGTTTGTGACATTTAATTATGAAAAATGTCACAAAAAATCAGATTAGCAGGAAACCAAATTGCTGAAAGGCAACAAGTTTTTTTATTGCTAAGGGGTCAAAATGACCCCTTCAGGCTTTCCAGTGTTACATTTTTTTATAGTCACTCCTATATAATATAACTTGCATGGGCATATAATTATGTATATGACAAACTGGGAATGGCATGAAGAGCATGTGTGATCTTGTAGGAACAGTCATTATGAGGATGACGAAAAGCAGAGCCAGTTAATAAGAATTTGCAGGTCTCGCACTTAGGGCATTTATAACAACTAGTTATTTTATTGGACAATTTTTTTTATCAGATATGTCCATGTGAACCAGATCCGCAAGTTTTGGCCCCTTCTACAGTCAGCCATGGGGCATACATCTCTGAATCTAGGTAATGTTGTGTCAGAATGCACAATGGGCCAAAAGCTTTGCTAGCTTTTGGTATAAGTGCACTGGCAATATCAAATGTAGTGGTCCATGGAAGAACTGCAGTTTTAGTTTTCTTGGTTTATGAATGAAAGAGATCATTTCTATCAAGTGCCATTACTTGCGCTTTGGTGTGGAAAAATCTCTGCAGATTGTAGCCCCAGTCTCGAAATTTGTTGATTTTTTTATCCAATTTGCATTGCAATTCACTCCTATAAGTGCAAATATGAGCAACCCGCAGCATTTGTGAGGAGGAGGAGGATGACTACTTGCCAAAAGCAAAGTGTCTTGGTCCATTTCTTTATTGTAAATGGATGTGGAAAATTGACCATTAATTATTCGTATTTCAACATCCAAGAAAGAAATTATGTCAAAACTCCACTTATAAGTAAATTTAATGTGATTGTTAAGTGAATTGATCTCTTGAATCAATGTGATAAAAGTATCATGCCCACCTGTCCACAACATGAACAGGTATCTGTAAAACAACTTGATGTGATGTTGATGATGACCAGAAAAGAACATGAGCTCTTTTTATTTAAACATAAAAACGTTGTTGTAAGATGGTGCCACGGCTGATCCCATGGCACACCCAGACTGTTGTAAATAAATATTGCTATCAAAAGAGAAATGGTTCCAAGTGGGAATTCAATTTAACTATTGTAGGAACAATCCAACATTGAGGTTCAAATTATCTATATGATCTCTGATTAACTCCTCCTTAGCACTTAGCCCATCAGAATGTGGAACGGATGTATATAGGCTTTCGACGTCCATCACACACATAATCATATCACCGGGAACAGTGAAAATGTCTAGTAATAAATTAAAAAAGGGTCATATCTTTCAGATTGGAAGGGCGCTTCACAATACGTGACTGCAACAGCATGTCAAGAAACTGGGATATAGATTGGTATAAGTTTCCATGGAATGAAACAATGGGACGACCAGTAAGATCCGTTAATCATTTGTGGATCTTAGGGAGGGCATACAATATTGGTGTAATAGGTTTTGATTGCGTAAGCGCCGATAGTAAATTTTGATCAATAAGATGACACTTGAACAATTCTTTCAAAATATGATCTAATTCCTTCTTAAATTTTGCTGTGGGATCAAATGTCAGTTTTTTATATACTGATTGGTCAGATGATTTATGTAGTGTCGCTCTGCGCTAATCCTCCACATTTTGTATGACAATGCCGACGCCTTTTTCAGCTGGTCTAATGGTGATGCTCCTGTTATCTTTGAGCATTTTCAAAGCATTCCATTAGCCTTAGATAGATTAGAATGACTCTTTGGTGGAACAGCTATATAGCGAGACATGGAATCGTCGAGCAGTCTGGTAAATGTTTTAATGCTAGAGTTAGTAGACTGAGGGTGAAAATGAGATTTTGAACATGTTTGAACAAACTTAGAAATGGGATCTGTTGCTAGAGCGGATGGTTTTTCATAAAAAAAATTCTTTGAGCCAGAGTTTTCTATTGAAGCGTTGTAAATCAATTTGCCAGTTAAAGCTGTTATGAAGAACTGTTGGTACAAAAGATAAGCCATGATTTAACAAATATTCCTCATTATCAGTAAGAGGACGCCTGGATGAATTGAAGAGCAAATTTTCTTTTGGGCTGTCTGCTTTCCAGTTTCTTTGGTTTTGGCCGCCACGGCGGGTCCCAGAGTTTTTGATCCTGCAGCACGATGGGTGGTTATCCCTAACAGTCGTCTGTGACTAGTGGTGGATTCATAAGACTCCATGCCAACGAGATCGCTGTCACTCTGTGATGACCCTTGTGATGTTACTTTTCTGTTCCTTCGCGCTCTCCAATGGTTCCTGAAGCATTGCTGAAAATAGTTGGCAGGTTCAGTGACGGTCAAACATCTGTAAACATTATTAGTTTTGTAATCTTGTTGGACAGTCTGTAGTTTTTTTTCCCTAAACTTCTGTAAATCTATTTTATAAGAATCCAGTTGAGTTTGTAGCTTTGTCAACAAGTTGTCATATTCTGGGTCACTCATCACTGTAACATTCACTTCAAATGCTTTCAGACTTTGTGTGTCTAAGCTCATTACCCGCTTCCTCAATCACGAGGAGCGTAAGATCAAGGCTACATTTGTTCAGGATGGCAATCCATCTGTGGTAGAAATCTGGGCTAGTCCTACCTATGGTAGGCGAATTGTGCACCCAGAACCCTCTGGGAATCAGCTTGCGGGGAAAGTAGTCTGATAAGGATTGGCCGTGTAAGGTGTAATAAATTTCTCTTTTGCGTAGTTGCAATAAGGTATGGTAAACATCTTTGCTGTAACATCCTGGCTGTCAACTTCTTCAAAGAGGATATTAGCAGCCTCATCATCAGTAAAGGATAATGTTTCACATACTGATAACACCAAACTAGCAAAATCCGTACCATCTGCAGTCACTGATGACATAGATGCTGTAGCTATTTGTTTGCTCATTGCACACAGCAGTGATGTGAAAAAATAAAAATGAAACGTGAACAAAGAAGTTATATGTGCAAAATTCCGATGAGAAATAGAAGGGGTGCCTTATCCCTGTAGATGGTACCAGCAGGAGTCCACCAATTTAGATAGCAGCAGTGGATCGGCACTACCTAAAACAGATGAAGTACCTGCGTGCCCTTGTGAGAAATTATTGACCATAAGAAGCTAACTCCCAGCCAGGGAGAAAGACACACGGTACTGCAGTTTTAATTATAAAGCTGGTTTACATAAAAATTTCTGGACACGTAGTCCCGTCATCAGGAATTACATACATAAAGAAACACAGTGCTGGGCTAATCTTGTATCCCCAAGTGTTCATACTCTCTATCCATTCCGACAGGCAGCGCCGGGACTGGGAGCGTGGGTTGACAGATCACATGGGCATCGCTGTTGGATGATGTCACCTGCACACAGGGTTGTGCATTGCCAGGCAACCGCATACGTTGCTCACAGCTGCCAGCGCTGTCTGAAAACCAGGAAGGGTAGAGAATGTGTGGAATAAATGAAAAGGTGAAAGGTTAAAAATGTCAATATAACTTCAAAAGTGTCAAAACGGTGAAACACTTTTGATGTTATATTTTTTTAATGTTGTATTGACACTGTACTATTAAAAAGTTAATGGGTATACACACAAAAAAACCTTGACCAATTGACATTTTTATGCGTTCTTGAGAATGTTTGCGAAAATGAACTCTTGGAAAAGTCTTTTACTTGTATTTTATAAATAAAATAAGTATTTTTTTTTTATAATTTTGGGTGTGATTATATATAAGGTGATATTAAAGTATCCTCAGTTCATATCTACAATAGTAATATCTACTAAATTAGAGTGCTCCTCAATTACAACCTTTGGTATTAAATTCTGTAGGCCCACATTGGCAAGGGGCTTTTTTGGGTGAAGCTGCCTAAGATATATGAAATAATTTGGGAATAATACTAGAGTGTTTGGAATATACCACATAATTTAATTGCTAGCGCATGAGGAAATAAAGAACCTCTTTATTTTGAATATATATATATATAGATATATATATACTGTGTATATATATATATATATATATATATATATATATATATATACACTGCTCAAAAAAATAAAGGGAACACCAAAATAACACATCCTAGATCTGAATGAATTACATATTCTTATTAAATTAAGAAAAATTAAAATGGGCAGCCACCTCATGAGTGTGCCAGAAGAGCTACTCATTTACTAATTATTTTTAATATTTTGTCAGTTACATCAAACTCATTAATGACTGAAAAATTTACACCCAGGCAACGCCGTGTATTTTAGCTATTATATACACTTTTCAAATATACTTCTTCTTATTATTATTATATTATTATTATCATTGTTTATTTATATGGTGCAACAAGGGTTCCGCAGCACCTAACAAATTAGATAAATGAAACAAATAATTTTCCTTTTCTTCTATTGTATGGGACCTAGCGAGCAGAAACAAACTTTTTGGTGTGACAGTAGCATGAGGACACATTTGTATTTTTCATGACAGTTTATCCACAAAGCACATATTTTCAAATGTTCATTTCAGTTACACATATACAGTTTAATGTGTAAAATAATATTGTGTCTATTAACATTAATAAGTTACATTTATATTTAAGTTATAATATTTTTCTTTTACATTTTTCCAAAGCTTCCTTGAAGTCTTTATTCCTCAGGCTGTATATAAATGGGTTTATCAGTGGTGTCACCACAGTGTAAAGCAGCGATAGTATCTTGTTGGTAGCTGATAACTGTCCCTTGGCTGGAACCAGATATATAGAAAGGAGACTTCCAAAAAATATACACACAACAGTCAGATGGGAGCTGCAGGTGGAGAAGGCTTTCTGCCTCCTACTGATAGAGCGGATGTTTAGGATAGTGGTGATGATATACACATAAGAAACAATGATTATTATGAATGGACAGATTACAACAGTAGTACCAAATAAACGTGCTTGTATTAGAAGAAATGACGTATCTGAACAAGAAAGCTCTAGAACCGGTGAAAAATCACAGAAGAAATGGTCAATTACATTTGGCCCACAGAAGTCAAATTGGTAAATATGTATTTCACTATTTAACATCAACAAGAAACTTAGTGACCATGACACAATGACAGATTTCATGCAAAATGCTTTGTCGATGATAGTATTGTATCGCAGAGGGTTACAGATAGCCAGATATCGGTCATAAGACATCACCGCTAGGATGAGACATTCAGATGTCTCTATATTAGCAAATACATACAACTGTGATATACAGGCAGCAAGAGACATGGTGGCACCTTTATATAGGACAATGTGCAGCAAGTTAGGTACAATGTCCGTGATCAGTAGAATATCTAGTACAGACACTTGTGTGATAAAGAAATACATTGGAGAGTGGAGATTTTTGCTTATTGAAACTAATACAATTATGATACTATTACCACATATGGTGACACAGTAAATGAGGATCAAGAACAAGAACAATAAAATATTACAGCGGTGAAGATTTGGAAATCCCAGGAGGAGTACATAAGTGAGATTGTTCTTCTGCATTGAATGTGGACAAATACTGAAAGATAATTCATCACATTTCATTATAGTAGATAAAGACAACCTTTCTGTCAAACTGACAGGTGGCACACCCCCTTGCTCCTAGGCTCCACCCCCTTTAATATTAAGTGATAGTGTTTTATATCGCTTTAATATAAAATTTGATATTAAATTTTATATAAATTTATAGTGTTCGATATTAAACCGTATTAAAAATTGTCGCGTAACACCAGTCGCAGAGTGTCACGCAACACCAGGCGCAGAATGCGCAATAAAGATCACAAACCAGATTGTGATTAAAAAATTCACTATTTTGACTAGTCTGTACACTTTCAAGCATTACTTTGTTATAGTTCACACATTCCAACAATTTAAACATCACGCTTGGTACACATGGTGCAGTTTTAAAAGGCATAATGACTAATGGCCATGTCCATTTTCTTAGATGTACGGAAGCATCACACATGGCACTAATTTAAAAACATATTGATTTTAATGGCCATGAGTGATAAATGATGACAGCACATTTTAAAAATCCACAGATCTACGGACTACCATGACAAAACAAATTCAAAAGTCTTAGTACTACAGAATACAAAGCTTGTAATGATGACACCTGTTTATTAAAGCAGCTTGTTATCTCTCTAGAAGAACATTAGCGCCACCTACAGGTTTATGTGTTGACTCAAATCGGATTTTTCCGTATTTTGGATTAATTAGATATCATAATGAGATATCATGGTGATGAGTCCTAAATCTAAGCACAGAATGCATTTATGTTACATGTACACATTATACACACATGGATATTTATGGAATCATAAAATAATTTGTATTCATGTACATTAGTTCATAAGAACTTCTGTATAATGCTTTTTATGAATTAATTTTGTTATTAAATAATTTTATGGGCTTTTTATGATTTATTTTTGTTATTAAATAATTTTATTCTAAATTTGAAAGGACAGCCATTCAATCTATACAAGAACTTTAGAGCACTCAGGAATTGTTTTTTCTGTATATATATATATATGTATATATAAGTATTTGGTATGTTTTTGAAGCGCTGAGTATGACATGTAAGGTACCGCTAACAGATTATATCTTTATTGTAACTGAAAAGCATGATTACATTTACTAATGTATAAACCAAAGATAATATGTTTAAAAACCCCGCCCCAGCATCTTGGAAATGTGGGACGGCATACCATAGGTTGGTGGGGGCCATATGGCTCACAGCCATGGCTATAAGAATAGGACACAGCACTGAAGTGGGACAGAGCACTGAGAAGGAATTTCAAACGAACTTGCATCACTATACACACGTGAAGACATTATGGTAAGTGTTATTATTTTTATTATTATTATTATTATTTATTATTATTATCATTATGGATCTAGCATGCTATATTTTTATTTTTTTTATTTTACAAATATGGCTGTGAAATAAGTATAATTGTCACTCACTGAAGGTTGTTTAAATATGTGGTAATAGCGCCATCTAGTGGTTCATTTTGGGAATGCACCGACATTTTTATTTTACAAAAATAGCTGTGAATTAATGTGAGTAAAGTGCAAACAAGTTGTATAAAATGTTAGGAAGTGCTTCCTAACATTTCATATTCCATTTTTGCACTTTAATCTACAATTGGTATTTAGTAAGTACCATTGGGAGCCGCTTAGTATTGTTAGTAAGTACCATTGGGAGCCGGTTAGTATTGATTAAATTAATTAATTTTGTGTATGATAAAATGCGCAGGCTAGTTGATCACATGAGCAACAGTCATTTATTTTGGTTTTTAATTAATATGACTGCCTGAAGGTTGTTTAAATATGTGTCGAGCACCAGGCATTTCTTTTGGTTTTTAATTAATGTGACTGAATGAAGGTTATTTAAATATGTGGTAATAGTGCCATCTAGTGGTTCATTTTGGGAATACACCAACACTGTATTTCATGTAAATCGTTTGACAGATATTAATCGTATCTCATTTTCATTTTTGGTTCAGAGACAGACAATGCAGAACATCAACAACAAATATGGTGTCATGTGTACATCTGGATCCGATGATGATGATTTGCCAAGTTATCAAATGACCCATGGTAAGCTATGTCTATAAATACCATTGACACGATTTTATTTATATTTAAAGTTTAATAAGTATGAAATTATAGTCAAGGTCTACAATTTGTTCATTTTTACTTATTTTTAAAAGTTTAAATAGTATGAACATACAACAGTCTGGATACATTGATAAGTAATTAAATAATTATTATTTTCTCATTTTTATTTCTCCCAATTTAATGACAGAAATCACAAATACAGAGAATTTCGATTCGGTTGAAGATAGCCCATTTGGTTTAGATTTCAGCATTATACCCGATTTTACTAATATTTTGGAATTGGCTCCAGCTTGTGAGTAACATGATATTTTTATTTATTTTTTATTTATTTATTTTTTATTATTATTTTTATATATTTATTTATTTATTTTTCCACGGCTAAAGAATTAAAAATAAGCCTTGTACAGTTGTGCTGATTTGTTGTCAACTGTACACACTTTATATTCTCAATAATACATCTCTTTTTCATGTTATTCTAATTTTATACCGTATGTAATATTTATTTTTTCATTTTTTCACCGGCTAAAGATTCCACAAAAATGGATGATGCGACGGCTGACGGTATTCTACGGGACATATTGAACAAACCTGAATATTGTCACAACGCCGCTATACAGACCAGCAATGTTGTTGATGAGCGACCGTTTTCCCCCCACGTGACAGGGGGTCGGGCTAAAACATTCGAATATAAAGCAGGTGTGTAATCAAACACTGTTATATGTTATATTGTTATGCTGTGATTTAAATACTGATTTACGTGCATCGGCGTTTATATTTATTTTATAATATATGTATTACAGGTGATGCTGTAGCAAGGCGATATGATCCTACGATACCAACAGGCCGTGATACCGTCGCGCAAATACACAGACCTAGTACAAGCGGGAAAACATCAAAATGCACAGCCGCCGCTGAAACGGAGAACCATCATTTCGCAACAGCCGGTGTGTAATCAAACACTGTTATATGGTATATTGTTATGCTATGATTTAAATGCTGATTTACGTGCATCTGCGTTTATATTTATTTTATAATATATGTATTACAGATGATGCTGTAGCAAGGCGATATGATCCTAAGATACCAACAGGCCGTGATACCGTCGCGCAAATACACAGACCTAGTACAAGCGGGAAAACATCAAAACGCACAGCCGCCGCTGAAACGGAGAACCATCAATTCGTAACGCCGTCAATTGTACATAACAGCCTAAAGGATGTTGCTAGGTCATCGGTTATGGTGGTGCATAACGGTTGTATCAACCCGAACAAACGAAGGCCGGCTCGACCAAGAACGAATGAGAGAAGTCATAATTCAGCATTTACAGATCTTAAAAGAAAATTGTCCTGTTCCGAAAATGATAAGCCGCAACGGAGAAGGATCGCGTTACAAACTGTATCAAGCGTAAGTAACGATGTTGCTGTAACATCAAAACACACAGCGTTTAACACTGCAGACCGGGATGTCGCTGGTAATACAAAGACTGAAAAGGTTAAGAGGGCATCTCGTCTCTCAAGAAGTAATGTTAAGCAATTGCCGCAATCAGCTGTAATCACAATTCCAGATACACAGGTTTGTTCTGAAACAGAAACAAGGCACATAGCAGGCATTGGTTTGTTATCAAATATTGACTCAAGAAGTAATGTTAAGCAATTGTCGCAATCCGATGTCATCACTATTCCCGATACACAGGATTGCTCTGAAACAGAAACAAGACACATAGCTGATAATCCTGTGATATCAGATATTGATGACATAAATGGGCAAGAGCTTATTACAAACTGTGTAGAGTCAACGACACAAGATCCGCAGAATAGTTCTGATGAAGTATTATCAGCCGTTGCAGGAATACATGGTAATACTACAACGGTTGATTGTGTAACATCAATGCCCAATATTTTTACAACGACAGCCATGGTACACGCATCGGCTGATGCTTGTGCACCGGCGCGAGGGATAGCGCCCGACATAGTTGATGAATGTCAAAATTCAGAACAATTAGGCCAAGACGCTGAAATACAATTTTACGCGTTGTTGGGTAAGATACGGGAAGATGTTGAGAACATGGGCGTAAAAGCAGGATATTTGTTAAAACACATTAAAGGTGTGAGCCACGGTAGTAAATGTAAACAAGACATTGTTAAAGAAGTTGTTGAGACGTATATGAATGTCATGTCAAAATACATAGATAGGTCGGTTAAGACAACTGAATTTATTAAAGCCAACATACATCATTTTGCAGAAATAAATGAAACTGAGCCGTGACTAGGCATGTTAGGCAATGGTTTGAAACGTGTTTTAAATTTAAATTCCTGTAAAAAAAAAACACGAATTAAACCTTGTTTAACATACAAGATCTCACAGTTATTCCGACGTGCAAAGGTGAAACAGGCTGTAACAACATTAACCATATTGAGAAAGCGCAAGCGGCACAGGGTACATGTGTTAGGCGGGAAGCAGAGTGCGATGTATGTAGATTTAGATCAATCGCCGCCCCAAGCATTACCGAATGACTAATCACAGACTGACAATATTGAGCGCATTGCAAGCCCCATATATGATGATGCAGGCAGTGTTGAGTCACCCGGTAATGACGAAGGTCGGCAACATGTATACTTGGAGGCAATTAACTGTTATGAACGACAACGACCGTATTTCAGAGCCGTTGAGTACCACAATCACTATCGGTTTGTTAATTTGGACCGGGTTACATCATTTGTAGAGGGGGTTCGAGCCATTCATACTGCTATACAGGCCATGCTCGATGGTGTCCTTGCGTGCGTGGATCCTGCCGACCGCGTTCAGCTTAGATTGGAGGGGGTGGGTTACACAACGCCATCTATTCGCATCGTAAGCCGCAAGAAACATTAGACGCTGCCAGTTTTTTGAACCAGATTACAAACACGCTTCAAAGTAACGCTGGATTCTTATTATCCACAGGCTTAAGATTTGTGATCAGTATTTTTATGAACAGTCAGGATCTGGTTTGACTGGTAGAAGTTTACAACGCTTGCCCCAAAGTTTAATAATAAATAAAAGAAAGAGATATCTCTATGACTTCAGACGTATAGGTAATAACCTGTGTTTGGCCGCTAGCGTCTGTAAACTTCTGGATAAAGGTAACAATACCAATGATCATGTAATACAGGAGAGAGCGATCCAACTACATAAAGCTTTGAATCTGCCGCTTGATAAAGCGGTCAGCTTTAGCGATGTTGCAATTTTTGAAAATTATTTAAATGTTTCGATCAATCTCCTCTATTACAGTCAAGGGGATTGGAAATACTACTGTACGGACAGCCGTTACAAAGACACGCTGTTTGTGCTATATCACGATTGTCACTTTTATGGGATACTCGATATCAAAGCGTTTCTTGGTGCCCGGTATTATTGCATTCGTTGTCATAGCGCTTACCATCATAGAAATAATCACGATTGTCTTTTCTTTTGTAAGGCTTGTCACAGGCCGGATTGTATTGACGACGGTGTGACTGCGTTAAGGTGTTCGGTGTGTAGGGTATTTTGTCGATCAAACGAGTGTTTAGAGCTACACAAAGCTTTAGCTCTTGATCACAAAATATCCTGTCTTGAACATGTATATTGTGACAAGTGTTGTCTCTACAGGCGAACAGATCATAACTGCCGAGGCCTAAAGTGTCCCATTTGTAAGGTGTTCATTGATGGGTTTTCGAACCATTTGTGCTATATACAAACCATCAAGCCGGAAGACCCCACAAAGAAATACATATTTTATGATTTTGAGTGTATGCAGGAGACGGGTGTGCACATACCTAACTACTGTTACGCTTTAACATTAACGGGGCAGAAAGACTGGGAGTTTAAGGGTGTTGCGTGTATCGAAGACTTTGTAAAGACGTTCATGAAACCAAAATTTGAGCATTACACATTCATAGCCCATAATACAGGTCGCTATGATGCGTATTTTGTGCTGCGCCAGCTGATTAAGGAGAAATTAAAGATGGAATTATTATCTAGAGGCGGCAACATAATGTGCATCACGGTAAAAGATTTGAAGATAAGATTTATCGACTCTTTAAATTTTTTACCCATGCGGCTTAGCAAGTTACCAAAGGCGATGGGGTTTGACGGTACCAAAGGTTATTTCCCACATTTTTTTAACACAGCTGATAACCAAAATTACATAGGCACTATGCCGTCAATAGAGTATTTTGGTCCACAATACATGATGCCTGATGAATTATCTGAGTTTACAGCCTGGTATAAAAAGCATGTACACAAACCGTTTAACTTTCAAAAAGAGCTCGTACGATATTGTAAAGAAGATGTGAAAATATTACAAAAAGCTTGTGATGCTTTCAGATCGGCTGTTATAGCCATGACAGAACAGGAATTTCTAATAACAAAGAAAAAAAAAAGGTTGTGGTTAAACGTCACATCGAAGCTTTTCAATTAGTCACGTTGGCTTCCGTATGCATGGCCATGTACCGTTGTAAATTTTTACAGGAAAAGACACTGGCCCTTGTACCGGGTGATAACTATCACAAGACTCAGAAGTGTTACTCAATGCCAGCCATACAGTGGTTAATGTACATAGAGCACAAAGAAGGTGTGAGTATAAGACACGCTTTACAAGGGGGCAAGAAGAAAGTTGGTAAATACAGCCTGGATGGTTACGCCGTGATTAACTGAACACCCACTGCATTTGAATTCCAAGGTTGTTTTTATCACGGCTGTGGTGCTTGTTACAACGCCGATGATAAAAACAAACTGACTAAAAAGGACCTACGGTCAATTACACCACAAGACGCAGGTAAAGTTGCACTACCTTAAACGTTGTGGATTTCAGATATGTGAAATCTGGGGTTGTGAATGGAAGTCTATGCTAGATTCTGATGCTGATCTACAGGCTTTTCTGAAGGGTAAAGAATTACCCGAACCCTTGGAGCCGCGTGATGCTCTTTATGGCGGGCGCACAAACGCCATAAAGCTGTATCACAAAACAGGCTGTGATGAAAAAATTCACTATTTTGATTTCACCAGCCTGTACCCATATGTTAACAAAACCAAAACGTATCCTATACAGCACCCACGCATTATTTATAAGGACTTTGGTGATGTCACAAAGTATTTCGGTTTTGCCAGGGTTAAAGTTTACCCGCCTCGTGGCCTATTCTTTCCGGTTCTGCCTGTTAAAATGGGTGGCAAGTTAATGTTTCCATTATGTCGCACATGCGCTGAGTCTGGCCAGACTGAGCCATGCGTTCATGATTCAGAAAAACGTGCACTCATCGGTACATGGTGTACCGTGGAACTAAACTTGGCTGTAGAAATGGGATACATGGTGTGTAAAATCTATGAGGTGTGGCATTTTGATGAGAGCTCTGACAAATTGTTTTCAGGCTACATTAAAACGCACCTCAGGGATAAACAAGAGGCCTCTGGTTATCCCGAATGGTGTACAGATGCCGAGAAACGCCAAGAGTATATAGATGCCTATCAAAAAAATGAAGGCGTGTCTTTACGACCCGATCACATAGAAATCAATCCCGCTAAAAGACAAATTTCAAAATTGTTTTTAAATTCCTTATGGGGTAAATTTGGTCAACGTAGCAACATGCCCAATACGTGTCTAGTGACCGATCCCGACAAACTTTTTGAATACGCGTTCTTACCGTACTATGACGTGTCCGCTTTGGACTTTGTTGACGATGATACAGTTATGGTAAATTGGAAGTATGCCAAAGATCATTACACCAGGGGCGCAATTTCAAACGTAACTATAGCCATCTTTACAACGGCTTATGCACGTGTTGAACTGTACAAACTACTGTATAGATTACAAGATAGATGTCTTTATCACGACACAGATTCTGTAATTTTTGTCAGTAGACCCGGTGACTGGTGCCCGCCATTGGGTGATTATTTAGGCGAGTTGACCAGCGAACTACCCACAGGCACCCATATAACAGAATTTGTCTCAGCCGGTCCCAAGTCATACGGCTATCGACTAAACAACGGAAAGACCTGTTTAAAAGTTAAAGGTATAACGCTCAATGTTGATAATGCGCAGCACGTTAACTTTGACAGCCTGAAAGAACTGGTCTTAGATTATCCTTTAAATCCCGAAGGCGATGACCAGAAAAAGGTTGTGATCCGTCAACCCGGTATAGTACGTGTGAAAAAGTGCTGGCAGATAGAGACGCGTACTTTGCAGAAGACGCAAAGGTGTGTTTATACTAAACGGTCTCTTACGGACAACTTCACAACACTGCCGTTCGGCTATTAAGATGGACACCAGATTTCAGCACCCTTTCTCATGTATTTTAGCGGGTCCGTCCAATTCGGGTAAAAGTTATTTTATGAAAACGCTGTTGCAACATGCTGCAACACATATGACTCATGTACCTGATAATGTTGTTTGGTTTTACACCTCTTGGCAACCTATATACGACCAACTTCTGTGTGATTACCCCTGTACGCGTTTTATAGAGTGCTTACCAGAGTCTTTTAGCGATGATCAACTTTTTCCCCCTGATAAGATTAATTTAACAGTGATTGATGATTTGATGGACGCGGCAAGTAATAATTCTGAGGTTGAGAAAGCTTTCACAAAGTATGTACACCATCGTAATCTCAGTATCCTGTACCTTGTCCAAAACAAATTTTGTCAAGGTAAAAAGAGCAGAACTATACATTTAAACACAAAATATATGGTCCTGTTCAAAAACCCCAGGGATAAAATGCAGGTGGGCATTCTGGCTAGACAAATGTACCCATCGAAACATCGTTTTTTTCTCGAATCCTATGAATCCGCGACGGCTGCCCCTTATGGTTATTTACTGGTTGATTTAAGAAACAACGCTCTTGACGATTATCGTTTACGAAGCAGCTTATTCCCACCAGACACGCCTGTCGCTTTTGTCATTAAGAAGCGTGGTTCTATAAAGCTATAACCGTACAACCTTTAGTCATTTGTTGTCATTCTAACAACGGTGAACATGTCGGGGCGGATAAGACGTAATTGGGTGCTTTTAAAAACGTTAATTAAAGCAACACCAATCCAAAGAAATGCTATTTTATCCAACGCTTCAAACGATTTAGTCAAGGCTATTTGTGAGATAGCGCTCAACATGCTTAAAGGTAAAATACCGCTGTCTCAACGACAGTTGAACTACCTTAAAAAGAAGCGAGCGCTTATAAAATCACTTTGTAATAAGAAATGTGCCATTGGAAAAAAGAAGAGGTTGGTTAAACAGTCGGGTAGTTTTATCGGTTCTCTGCTTGGTTTTGCTATACCGCTAATTACAGGACTATTGTCTAATCGCTGATGGAGTACGCTGAGAAAATGTATCTGGTACCTCAGAATCAGATAGACCGTTTACATAATAAACCGAACAGCGACGACATACGTAAAACAGCAACGTATGGTCTAGATGTAGAGATCGTGAAAATACTACAGAATAATGATTTATCAGAATATGAAAAAGCAAAGCGATATACAATGTTGTTGCAGAGATACCTGGTGCTGAGTAAACAGGCTGATAGTGAAATGTCAACTTTAGCTCTTTTATCACCCGTTGCAAAATCTGTCGATGAATCAAATAATACGACACAGCCTATTGCACCCGATGCTGTTTATCATGAGCTTTTGAGCGGTGTTAATGACCGGTATAAGAAAAACTGTGAAATACTATTGAGTAAAATGACACGCTCTAAACACATCACAGACTGGAACAGTAAAGGGGAGTTTCTGTACAAAGGCGTCACTGTGCCTGGTTCCAACATGTTAGATTTAATAAGAAGCATCACGCAAAGTAACGGTGTGTCGATCCGTAATATACCGAACGGGTGGCCTGAATTTATGCGGGCAATGTCTGAATTGAATATTCCCTCAACCGTCATAGCCAATGCGGCAAATAGAATGTGTTTAGAACGCTTAAAAGCTGAGAATCAGGATGACTCTGATGGCGCTGTGACATCGCCCATGTCGTTACAAACCCTTAACAAAGGTCGAATAAATGTTTTAAGTCCCCCAGGTTTAACAACACCGCACGGTTACTTACTGCCTAGGAAAAGATCCGTAAATCTATTTCAGGATTCACAGTGGCTGAAACTATAACATATAACTAATTTATAATATTTTTATACACTGTATTTTGTGTTGGTATTTTGCGCCACAATGTTTAACTTATGTCAATAATATTTTATGTAATGTTTTAAATGCTTCTTTACCGTGTTTATATATATATATATATATATATATATATATATATATCAATAAAATATGTTTATGCTTTATAAAACAACGTTTTGTTCTTTGTTTCTATTGCTGTAAACAGAAGAAATTTCAAGCACGCGATATAAAGTTTAATAAACAACGTTGTTTATTAGAAAAACATCATAGTTATGATGCGTTGTACATAAAACGTATCAAACAGAATGTTGATTACAAGTTACACAAACAATACAACGTTGTGCGTAACACGCTTCACACACAACGTTGTGCGTGAAACGTTTTATGTACAACGTGCCATAGTTATGACGCATTGTACATAAAACGCTTCACGCACAGCGTTGGTTACAAGTTACACAATTCTGTATATATCTATATGCATAATGACTCAGACAATGGCTTCTTGGGAGTCGTCTTACAAAATTTGAAACAAAACAATCATTACGTTTTGTGTCATCACAAAAACGGGCCAATACATCCACATATTTGTATTTTTTACACATGTAAAATATAAAGTATATGCAATATTGACCGCAAACGGTGCTGTTAAAATTTTGCAACTGCTTATTTTGGTGATAAACACTTTTGAATTCAAGTTTAAAAAATGTATTATTGCTTTTGGGAATAGGGGGCTGTCAGGGGCTAACCCGTAAGAATCAAAAAAGTAACATTCACGCTGTTCGTTATAATAAGCGGCCAACCAGTGCTCACCCGGCAGCCCGCTGCTATGCGTATTGATTACAAACGCGCAGGGATATTGCGACAGTTTACTGACCGGTAACATATCGCACGGATACGTTCCTTTAAAAATATGCCTTGTGCTTTGCACGGCGTACAGAATACAGTTTATCTGTAATGTGTTCATTTTTTCAGCAGCGTAGTGTTAGTTTATTAAATTTATAGATAATCGTACAGCACATCGCGCCTTTGATTAATCTCGATGATGTTATCAAATAGAGCGTATATTATCACATTGACTGTCCGGTCCAACGCTTCTGCAAAGCGGAATTCGGCACGTAGATTGCCTGTTCTTATCAGGGAAAGGTGTTCTCCACTCTCCTGTTCTGGTGAAAGGTCAAAAGCAAATAGCGTGTAGCCCCTGAGGTACTCTTCGCGGTCAATCAGTATACCATTGTCAGATTTCTGCTTATTTGTGATCTGTATGAGTGACATATACTCTCTTACAGCATTACCGCTTTCAAAGTCGGGTTGAAATGGCTTGGCGGGGTGCGGCGTTCCATCCAGATAAAGGGACGCAAAACTTACATTTTTATGTTCAAAGCAAAGGGGGTTCCGGTTATGGATTCCTGAAAATGATTCGTTATCCACAAAACCGGCTATAACTGTTTTCGGCACTTGTCCTAAAAATAAATTTTCTAGATTATATACTCTACTGCCTGTTGGTACGCTGTAGATTTTCATCCCAACGCGGTCAATCGCGTATTTCGCGTTACCGTTTAACAGGGCCTGCGCGTGCCCAATCCGCACGGCCGGTGAGACCTGAACTCTTTTCACGAACAGGGATGCAGCTGTGATCTGTATTTTAAAGGCATCCGCCTCAGACGACATTAAGCAGAATGTGTCTTTGTTTCTGGTTAGTTTAATCTTCAGATCAACGGCGTTTAAAATTAGTTTATGTTGATGGAAAAGGTCGCAGTGAAGCGGGCCTATCAGTTCAACAGTGCGACTCTGCGCTGTTGCTCCTGCTCGTTTTTTGAAACCCGTATTCGGCCCATCCAGCGCCGTGTTGTTAAATTCACCATCCGCATCTTTGTAAAATAATCCTGTTGTGTGTTTTGTTGACAATGCATCCGAGCTGTAATTCAATATAGTCTCAATGTATGCGCGGTATGCGTAAAGATTGTTGGATTGTGATATGAGCCTGTCGCCCAAAGTTACATCCACTTGGTTAAATAAAGTCGCTATTGGGTAATTAATAAGTGCGACCCGCGCACCTTGCGGTATCGGCATGTTATCGGTTCGTACGATCTTGCATGTCACGTACAACAGCGTGTTGTTCAGATCGTAGTAGTGTTCACCGCTGGCTGCTATATAAAATTCAAGCGGAGCTGTGTCGGATAACGCCGCTAAAGGTTGAACTTCGACGTATAGACTTTTCTCTATGCTAGTTTGTGTCGGGGGCACGTCAAAAAGATCCAGCTCTGTTTTTGCACATTCAACGGATTCGTGGTGTATGAAAGACATGTTTAAAAAATATCACCAACGGCGCTCTTCGGCTTTCTCTTCTTCTTTGAGATGCGTTGTCTCTGTTTTTTACTTAAAAAGGGTGTGTCCCAAGGCGGAAGCGTTATCATACGCTTCCGTTTTCTTTTAGACACGCCTTTTCTTGTATATATTAGTCCTGAACTGTCTTGCTTTGCTTGGTTCGCCTCGTGTATCTTATTCACCACAGCCGTTGTGGCTTGCCTGATAACATCTTTCGCTATATTACGAACCGCTGTCTTCATATGCGGTTTAGCCAACTCTAAACCTCTCCGGAAAAGAGGAACAGCTTTTCTGAAAAGACTTCGAAAAATACTGCCTAAACCGCAGCCGTACATGTATGCGCTGCCGTGAAAACCTGGTAATCCATTACCGGCTTGAGATTTATAATATTGCGCATAGAGGCCCGGATCGCCATAATTTTTAACAGCGACCATTCTGCTTAGTTAATAAAATTCAGTTTTGCGGCGTCTGAAGTGTAGCTTCACGATCGCTTTCCCAAACTTAAATGCCATGTTCTCATTTTGGTCGTTCTTTATCTCTATGGCTATCGTGTCAAAATGTGTTTTGCACAATGGTACGTAATCGGGCTTCTCGTATTGTGACAACCTCATTGTTATAACCCTTCATTTCAACAGTGCGAAGTAGCGGCGCATAACTATCCCCGACCCGTTGGTGTTCGATAATGTCTGTGTACACGTACATCGTATATTGGCCGCCTTTGATGTCGGCGCATGGTTTAGAAATATTAGTTTTAGGTTGTAAACCCAGTATCCATGTCAGCTTAGAACCGGCGTGGATTTGATACAACAGTTTACTGTTGCATGTTACAACGCGTGCAAATGGATCATACGTTAGTCTTAATCCAACGTCCAGTTTCAGTTGTACAATTTCAGCGTTGATTACGTTCAGTAATGCTTCGATTGTTTCATAAAAACCGGGTTTAATGCACAAACTCGCGACTCTCGCCACCGGCTGGTCCGCCGTTCCATCCCATGATAATTGCAGTCTACAATCTTGTAAATCCAATGTATTCCACGTATGCGGGTATTGTATCTCAGTAAGTGCTACTTCCCATTCGCCATTTAAGTCTATCGGTTTAGCCAACTTTGTCGTATAGTTAGAAATCTTATTTTGCGGGAAAGTAACAGCCGATGCGTTGCTGGGTAAGGTTATGTAGAACGCCTTGTCATCCATCGCTCGTCTTGTTTAGATACTGATAAGATTTATATGTCTTTTATCACCGATGCTGCGACCCAACTGTTAAATTTTGCGGGGTACCCGCGCCACTTGACTAACGCGTATTTACGGCCTCTGACCGTCTTCTTTTTTAAAATCTTTTCCACTTTGTAAACTCTGTTATAGTTTTTTGGTATGCTTTGAAGCTCTTCGGGGTAAAAACTACCTGTTATAACTTCACCGTACAGATCTGCCAACTTATAAAGCGGTTTAAGCCCTTTAGTGTTCACACTATGTACAACAAAAATCTCCTCAGAAAAGCTCTGTTCATAACCTTTCTGAAATATGTCCTTATATTTAGAAATAAGGACGTGGTCACCGATTCCTAAACAAACAGGGGCTTTCTTACTTCTAAAGTAATCACCGTAGGTTGTTTTGAAGACACTCAATGCGTTAGAGTCATTCACATAGTTTGGAGCACACTTAATCGTTCTATGGTATGTGTTATTATAGCTGCGTATGAAGTCTTGTAAAACGTCTATATATCTGTAGGTATTCTTTGCCGTGAAATAGCTCCACATGCGTGTTTTTAAAGTCCTACTGAAGCGCTCTATAACAGCCGCTTTCACATCGTTATTGGTCGTGAAATGATTTATACCGTATTTTTCTAACACCTTTTTTAGGTTTCTGTTTAGAAACTCTTTACCATTATCGGTTTGTAGCTTCATCGGCACATCACCGCACTGGAATATTTTTTCAAAAGCATTAGCGACTGTTGCTGCATTCTTAGCGGTCAGACTTTCACCCCACACCCTCTTACTGAATATATTGATGATTGTTAATATGTATTTAATGCCATCGTTGTATTTTGACAAATCTATCAGCGAGACCAAATCGCATTGCCACTGTTGGTTTATACCCGATACACAAATCATGTTCCTTTTATAGTTTTTTCTTGCTGGCTTGTGCAGCGTGTAGGAGTCTTGTTCTTGTAACCACTTTCTTACGTCGGATCTTTTAAATGTATTTTTAACCGACCCATAATATTTATCAATGCCGCTAAAACTACCTGGTTTTAACACTGTGTAATATGCATCTTTCATCCGCTTGATTTGACGCGCTGCGTTGCGTGACATTCTGCGACTGGTGTTACGTGACACTTTGCGACTGGTGTTACGCGACAATTTTTAATACGGTTTAATATCGAACACTATAAATTTATATAAAATTGAATATAAAATTTTATATTAAAGCGATATAAAACACTATCATTTAATATTAAAGGGGGTGGAGCCTAGGAGCAAGGGGGTGTTACCACCTGTCAGTTTGACAGAAAGGTTGTCTTTATCTACTCATTATTATTATTTCCAGTAGAGGGTAAGTGATTTCAAACTTGAGGCCATGGATGTGGTGTGACCTACAGTACATAACATGTCACTGCTTCAGACCAACAAACAATTTGCTCTTTGCTCTTATTGCTCTTATAAGTGCCTTGAGTCCTATTGGAGAAAGAACGCTATATAAATAAAATTATTATTATCATTATACCACTAGTGCATTTAAGTCTTTGCATTCCTTATATTCATGTTGTTACAAACTAGTTTATTTAAAATGTATTCTATCAGATAAAGCATTTCCATAATCATCCTGCCAGAAGATGTGCCTTGTAGTAACATCATATCATAAATGTGAGGAAAAAAACCTCCCAGGTTTTAAAGAAAAACAATAATGTCGGACAAATGTTATACAATTCTTTAGTACTGTGGCAATAGGAACACTGTGCTACAGAGTAAGAAATGTGTATCTTGCCTGTTTATTGATATCAGTGTTTTTCTCCATGCAGTCTAGCACAGACAAGTGAATGTGACTGATCAAAACAGATCAGCTGTGAAGAGTTCCCTTTTAAAGGCAAGGTGGTAGTGTAATTTTCCAGTGGCATGAATTGGACAGGAACCTATTGCTGGATACAACTAAATGGCTTTAAAGGGAGAAGTCAAAATCATGTGAGAATTTAGTCTACCTAATGGAAATTGGAAGGGATCTTCTGTAAGTTCATCTACAAGTGGCAAATTTTTAAATTCCTTACAAGGATCATCCCTCAAACAATTGGTGAGGGA
Source organism: Pseudophryne corroboree (assembly GCF_028390025.1). Lineage (NCBI taxonomy): Eukaryota > Metazoa > Chordata > Amphibia > Anura > Myobatrachidae > Pseudophryne > Pseudophryne corroboree. The sequence continues at coordinate 16,120,278 of NC_086449.1, forward strand.
GCCCACTTACAAAGATGCAATATTAGATTTAATACTTGCAAATGGTGACAGAATAACATATATATGTGGGTGAGAATCTAGGATCCAGTGTCCATCAAGCAGTATAGTTTAGCATAAAGACAAGGTCCAACTCCTGTCACACATAAACATTGGTGTCAGACTTTTGGATGGTGGACTTGTAAAACTAGGGAAATATTTAAGCAATGCATTGGAGGAACTAGAAAGGAGTGCAGGAGAGGTGGGGATAACAAAAACACACAATACTAAAACCCACAGACCTTTGTATACAAAGGGTTAGGAAAAGCACAAGAAAAGGAAGCTAGTGTGGTTCACAAAAAAGATATCATATAGTGAGAAAGCAAAAAAGATTGTCTTTTGAAAATATAAGCCAACTCAAAATAATAACAAAAAAGAGATGTATCTTGCAAAATGGAAGGAGGCAAGCAAAGGCAGAAGCTGAGGAGAAAATGGCCCAGTCATTAGATAAAGGTGTAAAAAAACATTATTTATTAGGTATAAAAGTAAAAGAAGAAAATCAAATGGAGGAATAATACGATTTAAAATAAAAAGTGCAAATCTGGTGGAGGGAGACAAATCAATAGCAGATCATCTAAAATCATTATTTTTGCTCAGTATTCACTACAGAACAAGGGAAGGGGCCACAGTTGGTTGCAAGAACAGTCAGAAAAGTAAGGTACTGTAGATGAAAGTATATTTACAGAGGAGAAAGTCCTATCAGAACTCTCAATTCTGTAAGTGGAAAAAGCAATGGGGCAAGATGGGAGACATCCAAGGATACTAAAAGAGCTAAAAGATGTGATGGTAGAACCATCAAAATAATTATTCAACCAGTCACTAGCTAGAGGTGCAATTCCATAGTACTGGAAAAGAGTGAATGTGGTACCACTGCACAAAAGTGGAAGCAAGAAGAAGCAAGTAACTACAGGCCAGTAAGCCTTATATCAGTCAAACGGAAAGTAATTGAAACACTATTAAAAGAAAGAGTTGTAGAAAATCTTAAATCAAATAACTTACAGGGTTCCAAACACATGTATTTAGCGGTGGGAAATCAAAGGAGGGAAAAGCTGGTTTTATCAGCTGGATCTATCAGAGTGATCTAGTAATTAAATTAAAACTCAATTTAGAATACACTACCAACCAAAATAAGAAACATTTACAGTATTTACTCAAAACACTGACTTTGCATGTGACTAAATAAGCAGCTGTGTTGGATGATAACTTAATATATTTTAAAATTTATTATGACCTTCTTTTGGAAAATTACGGGAATACTTCCCATTCAGCACACACAAACTACTGTGCTATCCGACACGCATATACCAGAAAACATTCTCATCACAAAGAGCACCCACTGGGGGTGTCATTGCCACCCCTTATTGTTCACCCTGGCTATAGAGCACATGGTGACCTATTAATTATTTATTTATTGGTTATTTATTTACATTTCCTACATACAGTATTCTGTTGCACTTTACATGTACAGATATGTCCACTTTCCTTTTTTGCTTCATTTGGCACAAAACGCATAGCACGGCTAAGCTGCTCTTCCATGAGTAGTGATTGGATGGATTCTAAAAATATAATTGCAGCAAAAGAATTTGTGTAAAGTTGCCGATATAAGTAGCAAATTTTAAGAAACAACACAAGGCTTGCCAAATCGTACCATAAGGCTACATTTTAGAAAAAGGTTTATGTGGACACATCAGTACATGCATGCAGTATACTTACACACTAGGGTTAATTGTCTGGAGCCAATTAAACTACAATGTAATGTGACTAGGATGCACAGGATGCTGATTAACTTGATATATGACAATTGTACATTGTGTGTGACTGAGTCTGTATAAGAAGCATAATGGAACTTGGCATTAAAAATAGATGTAGCATTGTAGCACTTTGTATAGTGATTTAGAGACTGCAAAAAAATATACATGTGTTATAAACTGTATCAAATTGATCAGCACAATTGCGCCTAAGATAAATTTTCATCATAAAGATGCCCAACACTAGAAGAGTCTCATGAGACCTGTTGCATTGAAATTGGCTGTTTAGTATGACTATAGCAATGATGTATGAGGACACATCTGCATTTACCATGTAAAATTTTATATATTTATATATACACACAGAGTGCAGCACATGTAATACATCAGACAAAGGAAGGGACAGTGACCACAGTAAGATGTGCGTTGTGAGAGTAGGGCCAGCTACATGTACATGGTGCAGTCTATGTAGCACATCAAACATATATTTCTGAGTGAATATTTATTTTTTGATGAGAGCAGTATTCCATAATCCAGGACCCTTGGTTTGGAGCAAGTCCAGTAGTCTTAGGGAATGACAGAAGAACAGGGGCGGATTGGGAACAAAAAGCGGCCCTGGAAAAATTTGTACTAGTGGCCCCACATGGGCAGCACCAGAGGTGTAAGGTCTAGCCATGGGCCATGGCAGCAGCACCCTCCCCCCAAGACTTTCCAGCTAGTGGGCATGTCCAGCATCAAGGGGGAAGTTAAAAATAAATAAAATTTAATATTATGAGCACATTATAGGATACACCTTCAGAATTTAGGAAACTATATCATTCTTTAGAAAGATATATTTTCTTGCTTATTACACCAACCGTATCCCAATCACTATTCACTCAATCTTATATGTCAGCCAAGCAGGCAGACAGAGCATACACTAGATCATCTGCAATCACAGGCAAAGTGGCAAAGTCATTTTCATATATGCAAATTATTTTGCATCTTATTCATTATGTCTATAAAAAGAACCACATGTCCTCAAACAAAACAGGCCCCACGGTTGCATCGGCCCACCGGGAATCTTCCCTGTGAACCCTATGGCCAATCCGCCTCTGCATAAGAACCTACTGTAGTATTTTTCCATTAACATAATGAATATGTACACATTGGTCTCCATACTGTATACACTAGATAGTGAATTTAGGGGGTTCTTCAGGTTTGTTAGCAAACAAAAAAAATTAGCAATTGGGCAAAACCATGTTGCACTTCAGGGGAGGCAGATATAACATGTGCAGAGAGAGTTAGATTTGGGTGAGTTATATTGTTTCTCTGCATGTTAAACACTGGCTGCTTAATTTCTACACTGCAATTTACATTTCAGTTTGAACACACCCCACCCTAATCTAAATCTTTCTGCACGTGTTACAAGATAAGCTAACATTGGAAACAACAGATGTCCAATAATTTAAATTTCTTGACTCACCTGGATAAGATCTAACACCACACTTCTGTGTAAGATTTGTAACTTCAGCAAAGCAGTGTGATAATGATAAGAACTGAGATAGTGCTCATTTTACAAACCATTGCTGCAGCCTTCTTTTATCCATCAACAGAGATATCTTCAACGAAATTGTGAGTCTCTATAGAGTTCACTGAAAATCTCTTGTGTGTGATGGAACAAAAAACAGATCATTGTAATTAATCTTTAGAGAAGACCAGAGAAATTGTTTGGAAGATGAAATGTTGATATAGTGGGCATAAGGTGTTTTACAACTTTAGCTTATAACAAACTCTGTTGCTTTTGTCTTTTAGACTTATACAGCTTCCAAATAAAGGGTTTGCATTATTAGAGCTACACAATAAAGGTCTACAGTCTATAGGTCAACCGCTAATGGCAGACGTAGTAATCCGATAGGGTCAAAAGGTCGACTGGGTCAAAAAGTTGAGATAAAACAGGTAAACAGTTAAAAAAGTCAATGTCAAATCCTCCCAATGGTCATCATGCATGGCTCTTCTGATGGATGGATCCCCAATGTATCTAGTCAATTCAGTGCCCCACACCTCCTCCAAGTAGTGGTAGAAGTCAATCAATTACCAGATTCTGGTAATTGATTGACTTCTACCATTTCCTGCACCACTGTATGGGTGTCACAACTTGGAATAGGTGTGGGGCACTGAATTGACTAGCTGCCAACTTTGATCTGGTAATTGTGTAGGACCTCCTGTTTAGGATTGCATAGGGGATCATTTCATTAACCCATCTTCCTTCGTTTCAATACATGATATTTTAAAACATTTTACCCTATATGGTCTCTCCATTTATCTTCCATAATCCGTGATATATTGGGGATCCATCCATCAGAAGAGCCCTGCATGATTACCATTGGGAGGATTTGACATCACCTTCATATATAGAAGTTAAGGAACGTATCCACCTTCCACCTTATATAGTTAGCGCCTGTGTAGAAATTGCTTATCATCTATTTACACAAATACACATTTTAGGAGTCTTGGAGAAATTATCCTATTAGCTTTTTATTACGGGCTGCTATTATTAGCGCACATTGGGGGTCATTCCGAGTTGTTCGCTCGCAAGCGGATTTTTGCAGATTTGCTCATGCTAAGCCGCCGCCTACTGGGAGTGAATCTTTGCATCTTAAAATTGTGAACGATGTGTTCGCAATATTGTGATTACACACCTCGTTGCAGTTTCTGAGTAGCTTCAGACTTACTCGGCATCTGCGATCAGTTCAGTGCTTGTCGTTCCTGGTTTGACATCACAAACACACCCAGCGTTCGCCCAGACACTCCCCCGTTTCTCCGGCCACTCCTGCGTTTTTTCCGGAAACGGTAGCGTTTTTCCCCACACGCCCATAAAACGGCCTGTTTCTGCCCAGTAACACCCATTTCCTGTCAATCACATTTCGATCGCCGGAGCGATGAAAAATCCGTGAGTAAAAATCCTAACTGCATAGCAAATTTACTTGGCGCAGTCGCAGTGCGGACATTGCGCATGCGCATTAAGCAGAAAATCGCTGCGACGCGAAGATTTTTACCGAGCGAACAACTCGGAATGACCCCCATTAGTACACACCAACACTCTTCTATGGAGTTAAAAAAGTCGACCTGCTCGAAAGGTCAACATGGAAATGGTCAACACAAAATAGGTAAACACAATTTTTTTTGTTGGGTTTTGTCACTTTTCTGCCACAAACAACCCCATTACTGTACTATGTCCTTTTGCTTAGGGCAGGTTACTATTCCCAAATGTAGTCCACGTGAATGGTAATGTATGAAAACAAAACTAAAAAACAACTTGTGTCCACCATATGTGTGTCAACCATTGTCATAGCGACATTTTGACTTTATACCCTGTGGGTCTTTTGAACTGTCTACCTTTTACATGTCAACCGATTGAGCCTGTCGATCTTTTGACCGTGTCAACCTAATGCATGTCTACCATTGGTAGTCGATCTATTGACTGAAGCCCATTTAGTGTAGATCTATATAATAATATACCCAAATAAAGTTTGCCAATATCGGGATGAGAAAAAAATGTGTCAACAAAAGATCCAATCAATTGCAAAAAAATATGGTGACAATACATACAGACAAGCTCATCAAATGGACGATTGCGTCATGGACCAACTGAGATATTTCCAATGGAAATCGAAATAATTTGTGAAAGGACAGTATATCAGCCTGTTTACCATATATCAGCCTGTTTACCCTGACAGCTACTCTTTGCTCTTTAGCCTGGCAGTCTTACACAGCTGAGCCACTGCCCGCTGCTGCTGCCTGCTCTTCCTGGCTGGAATCACCCATGGTAGCCTCTTGACCATTTCTGACTGGAACAGAGCTCTTCTTCTCATGTGGAGACCATTTTCAACTGTTGACACCATCTGCTGTGACTGCCTACACCACCTCATCTGTGGTAGCTGCATGGAATCTGTCAGCAATTTACTGGTTGAGACTGTGGTGTGTGCCTGTTCCCCAGAGACTGGCAGGGAGCAGTGTACATCCCTCCCCCTTGCCACTAAAGCTGGTCCTATTTAGAGACTTGTCTATTGAGCCAGTAGTCACCTTCTGTGACCTTGCAGGATGCAACCTTCCTGTTAGCCTTAGGCACCAGCATACTTTGGCTTGCACTCAGAAATCTTACTCTCTGCTCCATTGCTGCATCCTCAGGTAGGTCAATTACCAGTTTATGACCATCACCATAGACATAGGTAATGCTGGTTGTCAGATGGACCTCTGCCCCCTGGGCTTAGCAACAGGACATCTACAACCACACTAAGATAAAGGAGGTAAATGACATTTTTGCTATTGGGGGGCTATAACAGGAACATTCTTTAACACCTTCATTCCAGTGACAGACTGGTTGACCATCTTACCTCCCATTCACTGTTTTCTTGACATACTGTATGGGAAGGAAGAACATGTTTACAGGAACCTATTTTTCCTCCAAAATACTCTCTCCTACAATTCTGCACAATGTGACCTATGTAGAAAACATGTTTGATGTACAGAATGCATTAACAAACTTCAAAAAAGATGATTGCCCTGGTGCAACTTTACCACAGTCTGTTGTCAAAGTAAGATAAATAAGGAACCATATACTTTACAGAAAATATATAAAAAGACAATAGTAAATGATATATTTATCAGCCTTATTACTCAGAACATATCCCTATATTAAACAATAACCATACCATAAATTAATATTTCTTTAAACTTGTTTTTGCTAAACGAAAACACATCTGGATTTTATGAAATGGACTTGGCTAATTGAAATAGAGCAAGAGACAAATATCAGTATCTTACTATGAAAAGCTATAAGTATTTCTATGATATTGCCAAGAACAAATAATCAGTTATGGGAAGAGCATTGTCAAGTTGATGGATGCTAAAGTTGACCAGGTCAAATGCCATACTTGCTTACACCAAGTCTGTTGTATAACATTTTTCATAAGATGTTTCATAAGATGTATGATGTATTTGGGGTGTTTTTTTTGTATGTAAGTACAAATTACTCAATTAAATAATTAACTGTTGTTTGCATTCTAACCATGAGTATGCTACATGCCATTCAGTATGGGCTGATCTTTATATAAATAAATAAATAAATAATTCAAAATGCTTAATCCTGTTACTACTATGCAACTACATAACAGCTGTCTTTAACACCATATATCATGTGTATAGCAGGGTGGCAGAGAACAGCACATGTAGGACATTTAAATCATTCAATATTTAAAAAATGTAAATCTGTGTCAGGAATCAAACATGCAAGCTGGTGCGCTATTCTGCAGAGCTCAGAAGTTCAATCTGACTCTCAATCTCCCTGGATCTGCTGCTGTTACCAGTGCACCCCATTCCATGAACCCATTGTTCTCCCGCCTTCTTAGATACTGGGTGCCACCATGTTGACAGGGATCAGCTGATCACTGACTCACCAATTAGAGCTCTGACTGGGTCAGTAGATTCTCTCCTCTAGTCACAGTGCAGCAAGGGGGTTATAAGGTCTGACTCTGGCCTTTGCAAATTTACTTGAACACCGTGGCTTATTAAAGCTACATCTCCGAGCTCCGATCCTCTGTGACTTGCAGTATACAGAGCATTCTAGTTTCCTAAGCCGACACCTGAGTTGTGGAACTTCTAATATCGGCTTTCACCTGTGTTTTAGCCAGCTCTCCCTGAGTTAACTCTTTCGGCCTGTGGTACCAAAAAGGTGTGAACATTCAGTGATTGCAGCAGGTTCTCCGTGCTCAGTTCTTGCTTGCTTCAGCTTATCACAGGCTTCTGAGTGCGTTCCATCTGCTCTGAATATACTCCGTGTTCAGACCACTCATGACAGTTGATTACAGTTCCCTGTTGCACTGTCTAACCCAATTTAGCATTTTAATTGGCGGACTGATATTGTGGGTGTATATATTCTGTTGGATATATACAGGGCTACTTGGAGGACCTGTAATTGGTGCTTAGACAAAGTGAAATTCATTAACATGGGTGTAGTTTGGTTGTAGCCTTTTGTGTCAATTAAAGTATTTTATATTGAATACGGTAGAATACAGTAAACCAATAGAGCAGGGGTGGCCAACCAGTCAGTGACAAAGAGCCAAAAAACCTTGTTGGGTACGTGAAAGAGCCGACATCGAGCTGAAGGCACACATGCAAAAATGGAATGTGGCCTTGTGCCTGCTAGACCACGTCCCTGGTATAAAATACATTGAAAAAGCCAGAATGACATAAAATAAATTTTTAACACCTGATCCATTGAAAAAGACAGATTCACATAATAAACTTCAGCCCCCCTATGTGTCACTCCAGCCAACACCCTGGTGTCACTCCAGCCAGCTGCCCCATGTGTCACTCCTGCTAGCACCTTCCTATGTCACTCCAGCCAGCTCCCCCATGCATCAATACTGCTAGCACCCTGCTGTGTCATCTAAGCCAGCTCTCCCATGTATCACTCCTGATACCACACTCCTATGTCACTACAGCCAGTTCTTCTGTGTGTCACTACTTCCAGTACCCTCCTGCGTGACTCCAGTCAGCTCCCCCATGTTACACTTCTGCCATGACCCTTCTGTGTCACTCCAGCCAGCTCCACCTTATGTCACTCTAGCCCACCCTCGTGTATCACTACAGCCCCCCCCACCAACTTGTGCCATTGCAGCAGCCACTTATATGTCCTCTGTTTTCCAGTGGGTGTCTCACCTCTAGTATCTGGCTCCTTCAGTTTTCAGTTTGTAGTGCTGCTGCATATCTTGCTGGAGTGCAGCGGTTTCTGTATCTGTTGTGGTTATATGCTTTAGAGCAGGGGTGGCTAACCAGTCAGAGATAAAGAGCCAAGAAATCTTGTTAGGTACATCAAAGAGATGACTTTGAGCCGAAGGCGCACTTGCAAAAATGAGGTGTGACCTTGTGCCTGCTAGACCACGCCCCTGGTATAAAATACATTGAAAACGCCAGATCCAACATAAAATACAATGAAAAAGCCACTTCTACCTCAAATAATTGAAAAAGCCAGATCCGCATAAAATATATTGAAAAGCCAGATTCACTTAATGCACTTCAGTTCCCCCATGTGTCACTCCAGCCAGCGCCCGCCTATGTCGCTCCAGCCATCTCTCTCTTGGCTCCCTCAGTACTCAGTCTACGTAGTGCTGCTGTATGTCTTGATGGAGTGCAGTGGTTTACAGATCTCTTGTGGTCACGTGACTTTGAGTGTTGGGAGCCACATTTGAATGAAGAAAGAGCCACATGTGGCTCAAGAGCCACGCGTTGGCCACTGCTGCAATAGAGGGACTGATAGAGAGAAGCAGCAGTTGGGGACTGTTTAGCGAGGAAGATCAGACTCACAAATGCATTTGAAATTGATTGTATTGATGAGAGTCTGTTTTGGGAAAGGTTTGAAAAGAGACTATTGCAATTATCAATATGGAAGTTATTACCTTACATTTTTGTTGAGCACAGGAAACAGAGAACTACTTGCAATAATCAATGAGGTAGATAAGATGAAATAGAGTGCGGTTTCTTGTGTTAGATACAGTCATATTTTGATCATGTTTTTTAGATTTATGTAATATGATTTAGAAACAGACTGAATGTGGGGAATAAAGGACAGTTCAGAGTGGAGGATGACACCAATGCAGCGAGCTTGTGAGGTGAAGTTCAAACAGTGAAATAAAAATCTTTCTGCTGGTAGCCACCATTGGTCAGTCCAAATATAATTAATTCTGTTTTAGAAAAAATAAGTATGAGGTGGTGAAATGACATCCAAGATTAAATGTCAGAAAGCCATCCATACTGTGGACCAATACAGAAGGATAAAAAATCCTGGGATGATAAGTAGATTTGAGTACTGTATCTTCCACATACATACTGTATGATAATGAAATCTGAATGAGCTGATAAGTTTTCTAAGACATGTGGTATAGATTGTGAAAAGCAGAGGACCTAAGACTGAGCCTTGCAATACTGAAAGAGGTACATTAAATAAATAGGAGGAGAATACAGATAGGGCTGTGTACTGAATGCCTAAAGATTGTAGTGTTTGTATGAGAAGAAAGTGGTCAATAGTGTCAAATGCAATCTAGAAAAATAAGGTATGAGTAATAGCATGTAGAGTTAGAAATGGTCAGGTCATACCTTTGTCAGTGCTGTCTCTGTGGTGTATTAAGGAAGAAACCCTTACTGAAGTGGGTCTTATAAGTTGAACAAGTGAAGAAAGTGTGTGAGGTGAGTGTAGGCAAGTATCTCAAGTAGCTTGGAGGGGCATCAGAGCTCAGAGATGGAACATTAGTTTCAGACAAAGTTATGGTCAGAATTTTTTCAAATGTGAGTAAACAATAAAATGAACAGTGATGAAAGCTACAAGTAGAGATTACAAATTTGATTTAAGATTTGGATGAGAACAGGACACAGAGCTATACTGCTTTGTGAGGAAAAAGGAACAAGAGAAGAGGTAGTACAGAAGGAGGATGAAAAGAGTGCTAATACTTTATCTTCACTTGTGGGATCAAATGAAGAGAAGGTGCCAGATGTTTCAGGGTAGGAATTGAGTAAGCCCTAGGCTGAGGAAGAGCATACCATTTCATTTCAGATCATATGAACCTTGTTCTTGAAAAAGGAAGCAAGATATTGTGCACTTATAGTGGCTGAAGGGTTGGGTTTGGGAGGCGTAAGCAATAATTTTAATGTATTTAAATTACAGTATATTTGGCATTAGAAGCTTGGGTGGAGAATAGAATTTGGACATATGTTTTTATTTGCAGTTTTGACAAACTGATAATGAAAACAGATACAGATGTGTCCTGTTATGGTGTTGCTGCAATGTGGATGAATCGCAGCACACCAGACACAGCATAGCAGGGAGTAGGCATTTGTATGCTCCCTCTATGCTGCATGCACATGCACCCACCTCACATTGGGGTCATTCCGAGTTGTTCGCTCGCTAACAGATTTTAGCAGCATTGCACACGCTAGGCCGCCGCCCTCTGGGAGTGTATCTTAGCTTAGCAGAATAACGAACGAAAGATTAGCAGAATTGCGAATAGAAAATTCTTAGCAGTTTCTGAGTAGCTCGAGACTTACTCCTACACTGCGATCAGTTCTGGCCGTTTCATTCCTGGTTTGACGTCACAAACACGCCCTGCGTTCGGCCAGCCACTCCCCCGTTTATCCAGACACTCCCGCGTTTTATCCTGGCACGCCTGCGTTTTTCCCGCACACTCCCAGAAAATGGCCAGTTTCCGTCCAGAAACACCCACTTCCGGTCAATCACACTCCGATCACTACAACGAGGAAAATTCTTCATTCGGACGTGAGTAAATCTACTAAGTTTTGTGCTAAAATACTTAGTGCATGCGCACTGCGTACCATGCGCATGCACATTTTTGCCTTAATCGCTCCGTTGCGAAAATCGGCAACGAGCGATCAACTCGGAATGACTCCCATTAAGTCTAATGGGAGCCAGCTGCAATGGAGATGCACACGGCATGTCCCGATGCATTTTCATCATGATTCCATTACAGCAAGCATCTATACTTAGAAAATCTGTAGCAGGACGTAGCTTTCGATAGTCTTATATGTGATGAAGTAATTTGGAGTATAAGATTTATGCCACTGAGACTCTACATGAGAGTTTTTGTAGGTGTCTTGTTTATTTATCATGCCATGGTTGACATCCAAGTCTGTGTGTTGTGTGATGGGTAGCTAGAGCCACTTAATGGAAGGCTATTTCTAGAGTTTTCTTAATAGTGTTAATATACAGTATCTTACAGTTTGTGGAGGATTGGAGGATTTCAGTGATGCTGAGCTTGAAGTAATGGGGGATAGCGTGCAAATGATAAGGATGTGACCTGAGAATAGGAAAAAGCTTTTAGTGAACTGTGAAAACTGTGAAACCGAGCATATGCTGGCATTTACAAGATCAGGGCAATGACAATCCTTATAGTAGAGGTGTGAGGTCACTGGGAAATTCTGGGAGAGTTGTTTGGACACACAATGAGATTGTAGATGATCAATAAGGATATTGAATCACCCATAATGATGGTGGGTACGTTTGAGGATAAGACGTGAGTGAGCCATGCAGAAAAATGTTTCAGAAATTGTTAAGGTGGCCCCGGTGGGTCATAGATAGCAAACACAAGCAAAAAAAAAGTTACAAATCCTTATTGAATGTACTATGTGTCCACATACATCTAGCCTTCCTGCACGTTAAACACCCTTGGAAGTCACACCATGATGTGGTGCGACTTGATAGCACAGAACATTATTGTGTGACTTTTTCTAGAAAATGCATCTTATTCGCAAAACAATGCAAATAGGGTGCACATACAGATTATACTGATCACAATGATTTGTGGCATATTCTGTTTATAACCTTAGCTGTAACTGCACACACAATGCTATCCTAGAAAACAATATAATGTTTCAATTCATACTTTAAACAGCCGCAGATGCACAGAGAATATAGGCATGCCTCATATCATTTTAATCAGCAGAGTCTCCCTGTGCAAAATGGCCATGTGAATAAGACTAATTTTTATCAAAAAAATAAATAAGAAAATAATAATAAAAAATAAAATAAAAAATAAATATATATATATATATATATATATCTATCCTCCAATGGTGGCACTCAGAAAAGTAAAAAAAAACCTCATACCTCATCTCTTGGTAAACTAATCAGCTCTTTTTGTTTTCAGTATCATCTGTACGCAGATGATACTCAAATCTACCTATCCTCCCCTGACTTGTCCCTATCTGTACTGGGCAGTGTCACTGAATGCCTTTCTGCCATTTCATCCTGGATGACATCTTGCCACCTCAAACTGAATATTTCAAAGACAGAGTTAATTATATTTCCACCGGCCAATAGTAGGTACCAACCTGATATCTCTATCACTGTTGAAAACTCGACTATCTACCCTACCCCACAAGCTCGCTGCCTAGGTGTCATCCTTGACTCTGATCTGTCCTTTGTTCCCCACATTCAATCTGTTTCTAGATCATGTTACATGCATCTAAAAAACATATCCAAAATACGACCATACTTTACAGAAGACACTGCTAAAACTCTATTCCACGCTCTCATTATCTCCCGCATTGATTATTGCAATAGTCTCCTAACTGGTCTTCCCAAAACGAGACTCTCACCACTACAATCCATTCTAAATGCAGCGGCAAGGCTTATCTTCCTCGCTAGACGTTCATCGTCTGCAGATCCACTCTGTCAGTCCCTCCATTGGTTACCTGTGCTCTACCGCATTCAATATAAAATACCTTTACTCACACACAAGGCCATTAACCAAACTACACCAACGTACATCACTTCGCTTATCTCAAAATATCTCCCAACCCGACCTCTTCGCTCTTCACAAGACCTGCGTCTCTCATCCACACTCATTACTCGCTCCCACTCACGATTGCAGGACTTTCATTGGGCTGCACCCACTCTGTGGAATGCCCTACCATGCACAAAAAGACTCTATTCTAGTCTCCAAACCTTCAAGCGTTCCCTGAAAACTCACCTCTTTAGGCAAGCATATCAAATTCCAGAACCGCCCACATAACTTTCATAAACCTTTCCATCAAATTGCATCCACTCTGTACAGTCCACACATATCCTCACATGTTTTCTCCTTCTATGCAATAGATAGCACCTTTCCTTGTGTACACATTTATTTATTATTTATTTATTAACAGTTTCTTATATAGCGCAGCATATTCCGTTGCGCTTTACAATTAGAACAACAGTAATAGAACAAAACTGGGTAAAAACAGACAGACAGAGGTAGGAAGGCCCTGCTCGCAAGCTTACAATCTATAGGGAACTAGGCATAGATACACAAGGATAGATGCTACCTATTGCATAATGGTCCACCAGATTGCTAGGTTCTTAATGGGTTGTATGATGATACCCCACAAAGTTATCCAAGTGTCAGGAGGGTGTGAGACTAAAGAAAGACAAGATATGTGATGTTATAAATACTCTACAGAGGATGTAATTAGATAGGGAAGCACTGAAGGTTATGTGGGTGGGTCTGGAATTTGATAGGCTTGTCTGAAGAGGTGAGTTTTCAGGGAACATTTAAAGGTTTGGAGACTAGAGGCGAGTCTTACTGTGCGTGGGAGGGCATTCCACAGAGTGGGTGAAGCCCGGATAAAGTCCTGTAATTTTGAGTGTGAACAAGTAATGCGTTTGGATGAGAGACGTAGATCTTGTGCAGAACGGAGAGGTCGGGTAGGGAGATATTTTGAGATGAGTAAAGAGATGTATGTTGGTGCAGTTTGGTTAATAGCCTTGTATGTGAGTAAAAGTATTTTATATTTAATACGGTAGAATACCGGTAACCAATGGAGGGACTGACAGAGCGGATCAGCAGACGATGAATGTCTGGCAAGGAAGATTAGCCTCGCAGCTGCATTCAAAATGGATTGTAGTGGTGAGAGCCTATGTTTGGGAAGACCGGTCAGAAGACTATTACAATAATCAATGCGGGAGATAATGAGAGCATGAATTAGAGTTTTTGCTGTGTCTTGTGTAAGATAAGGGCGTATTTTGGATATGTTTCTTAGATGTATGTAACATGATCTTGAGACAGATTGAATGTGGGTAACAAAGGACAGTTCAGAGTCAAGAATGACACCTAGGCAGCGAGCTTGTGGGGTGATTGCAGAGTTCTCAACAGTGATAGAGATATCAGGTTGGAAACTACTATTGGCCGGTGGAAATATAATTCATTCTGTTTTTGAAATATTAAGTTTGAGGTGGCGAGATGTCATCCAAGATGAAATGGCAGAAAGGCATCAGTGACGCGGCCCAATACAGAAGGTGACAAATCAAGGGAGGATAGGTAGATTTGAGTATCATCCGCATACAGATGGTACTGAAATCCGAAAGAGTTGATTAGTTTGCCAAGAGATGTGGTATAGATAGAGAAAAGCAGAGGACCTAGGACTGAGCCTTGCGGTACTCCAACTGAGAGAGGTAGCGAAGGAGAGGTGGAATCAGAGAAACGAACACTGAAGGAGCGATTAGATTACACATGTCTATTTCCCTATAGATTGTAAGCTTCCGAGCAGGGCCTTCCTACCTCTATGATTGTTTGTTATCTCCCAGTTTGTTATTATTATTTCCAATTGTAAAGCGCAACGGAATTTTCTGCGCTATATAAGAAACTGTTAATAAATAAATAAACAAATAATTAGTTAGGCCTAACAAGCTGTTGTAAGAGTCTTTTTTCCTTTCCTGAGTGCAGCCATTGGAGGATGTATTGCACATAGCTCACAGTTTTTTGGGGGAGGTCACCAGGAACAGTTTCCTGTGGTTTCCAGTGAGTGCCAGAGTTTAGAGATTGTGTGTGTGTGTGTGTGTGTGTGTGTGTATATATATATATATATATATATGGCGGTTGGTTTGGCACTCCACATTGATGAATACTGTCACCTGCATGCCCTTGCCTGTATAATACACAATCCAGTGGTAGACAATGGGAGCCGGGTGTATAGTCACGGCGTGGCACTGCATATTTTCAATTGAGGCTTATTTATTTGATGATGTTTCGGGGCTACAAATGCCCCATCCTCAAAAGTAAAGCAACAAACAGTACACAGATTGTGCTTACCTTATAAACCCCTCTGTTTCCCAAGTGAGATTCTACTTCCAGCCGTTGAACCACATGCCGAGACCCTGCAGCCGGGATGAACGTTGTGTCGCCTGTCAATTATGTCATCCCAACTATTGTCATGGTGACACTGTAGCTTCCTCCCAGCCACGGCCAGCTGTGGAGGTAGAAAAAATAACAAATAACAAATACTGGTTGAACTCGATGGACATTTGTCTTTTTTCAACCTCAACAACTATGTAACTATGGATCTACATCCTTGATGTATAACATAAATATAATGTATAACAACATTAATAGAATACACAAAAAGGGGGGTATACAGCGCTTAAGACATGGAGTAATGTTAAATACACGTTTTATTACTACATCAGAGAAAATATTTTTCCAAATTAAAAAAACAATTAATGCTCAATAAAATCATTAAAAAGGAATTCCGTAATAGTAAATATAAGTCTCAGAAGTGTGCCCTAAGTGGAAATGGTTTGTTTATGACCAGATTTGTGATGATGCCAACAAAAAAGTGCAGATTTTCTAGCATATATACAGTCACTGATTATGTCCAGAATTGACAATAAATGTTAATAATTCATCCACTTGGATGTGATTACCAGTTCTGTGTTCCAGTTTAGAAGGCTCCAATGATGTATGGTTTCTATGGCAATGGCAAGCTGTAATGGAGTCCTATACCACAGTGGAGAAACAGTTCTGTGTTCCAATTTGAAGGTCTCCAGTAGTGTATAATTCATACGGCAGCAGCAGCCGGCAATGGAGTCCTGGTCCACAGCAAGGGAATGGTTAATATGAAGAATTCTGACTGTTGTGAAAAGGCAATGGTGGCGCTAGTCAAAGGTGTCCACTAAGCGTCTTAGAACCTGATAAGTTTCACTGCACCAGGCAGCTCTATCAAAGGTGGTGTGGCATTGAGACTGATCCTTTTTTATAGGGGAAGTGATGTCATAAGTGGGGACAGCTGATTCAGAATTTTTTTACATCCAGATTTATACTACATCAATTTCCACATTTTATACCCTAATATACACAATAGATACAATATACATTATAAATTAAAATAATAAAAAAAAAACGAATCTGGAAACAAGAAACAGTGCTATTTTTAAAAGTCAGTAACTCCGGTCACGTGATCGGAGCCCAATCACATGTGAAAGATGCACCAATGATAGCTCTTAGCCAGTCACGTGGATGGGGATGAGTCACGTGATCGGATCAACCAGGAAATGGTTGTTTGAATGACAGGTGTAATCACCTGACCAGGCTCACGTTCATGTGACACTAGTCACGTGTCTCGGAGCATGGTAGGGTAATAACATACCAGGAAGTGTTGTTGTGGTTGCATAGTAACCCTCATTAAAAGGAAAGAACTACCTGTTGTATTCACTTGTAAATTTGTATCACCTTGAAGAAGGGGTGTTGTGGCCCCGAAACGTTGGACACTGAGTGATTGAATAAATGCACTTTATGCACCTTATTTGCTGAGATCAGACCCGTGAGTGCCACCGCTGCTGGGCTTACTATATATGTAAAAGACTTTTCCGGATGGCACAAGGGCATTAAGTAACATTTGGAGAGAGTGATGATTCATTTTGTATGTATGTGTGGAAGGACTGGGCCTTTGGACCATGTCGTATCCCTCACTTGGAATAAGGCACCGCTTGAGTTAGGTATTTATGTATGGAATATGTACGTATTTGATTCTGTCTGACACTGCCTACGTTTTATGAAAAGGTGAAATATCTAGAACTGAGCATGAGCACTTTATACTTATCACTGCACTTTGAAGCACAAAGACACTTTTGCTTGATTAAACGCTGTGAATCTACAAGATAATATAGGCACTATGACTACCAACATAGCCGACATGTATAGCTTCACTGAAGCCGATGCAGTGAGATTGCCTTTTACTGAGGAATTGGCAGAGACTGAGAGAGGCCTCAGTATGGATGACATCTACCATCAATTACACAAATTGAAGAGGCGAGAGACTGACTATCTGAATGCATGGCATCTCACTGTCGGATTATTTCTGGGATAGAATGATCCCACGCGGGTTTAGAATCCGCAACGTGCCAACCATCGGCCGTTTCAATCCAGATTTCTGCACCAAGTGGATGGGCATTTTAAATAAATGCAGCTTTGACTTGGTTCTATTAGTAATAGAGGAAGCAGGACGGGAGCTAAAGTTGACCAGGGATAAAATACATGAACTGGAGATGGAGCACAAGGACACTTTATTGTTAGAGACTAGTCAACAGTTATTGCACAAATTACAAACTCAATGTGAGAATTACAGAAAAGAACTTATTAAGTTCAAACGCAACAAACATCTGACTGTTAAGGAAGATTATGAAAACAATAGAGTGTACCGTTGGGTCTCTGGGGGCAAGCCGGGCAACCACAGGCCATACAATCATAGGGCCAAACATAGTTGCCGCAACCATCGTGAAATGCGCCATAAAGACTCTGCCACATCAAATAGTGACAACGAGTTTGCAGTGGCAGAATCAGAAACCCCCTCTGATAGCAGTAGTATGATCCCTTTAGGGACCTCTCCGGTCCCCATGGAACCGGCAAAAACAAGAGGATGCCCACCCACAGGGGCCACCTGAACTACCGAATCCAGAAATGACTCCACCAGGAGGAAGATTTCATTTTTAATCTTTCCGACAGACAGTTGAGTAGCCTGGAGATTAAAGTGCTAAATAATGGACTATCCTTCACACCCACGAATAAGTTAGATGGTTTTGAGTGGCAGATGGAATTACACATATTTGCCCGCAAAATGCGACTACAAGAATTTTTTCAAATCCACAAAGTGGAAGTTACAACTGATCCGCACCAGCACTTTATTAATCAAAGGCACAGGTCCACTTTTGATCCCCAGTCCAATAATCCTTCAATAAAGACTGTGACACGTATTCTGGATGAATCGGTCTGCAATTATACCATGGCATGTACTAGTACGAACTCTAACCTCTCCAAATCTGAATTTAGAGTGTTGAAACAGCTGGGATCATACCAGGATATTGTTATCCACCCCGCCGATAAGGGGGGAGGAATAGTTATTCAGAATTTAACAGATTACAAAACAGAAATTTACACTCAATTATCTGATACATCAGTGTACCAACCTCTGGCGACTGACCCAACAGCAAGTTTCAAAACAGCGATTGATTGCATTTTTGATCAAGCATTAAGAGCTAAAAAAATCTCTGAGAAGTTATGTCTAGCACTGAAACAAGAGCACCCTAAAGTACCAGTTTTTTTCACCATACCCAAGATCCATTAAATCCTCAGTAGGTCACCAGGCAGGCCTATAATATCTGCACATATGTCACTTTATCAGCCAATTTCCATTTTCCTGGACAGCATTCTGCAACCACTTATCCTGCAGCAACCCAATTTTATCAAGCACACTACCTCATTTTTGACCCGCCTCAAGACCTTGAATAACATTCCAAATGGCACGCTAATTTGCACAATATATATCTGTAGTCTTTGCACGAGTATACCACATGCACAAGGACTAGCGGCTATGAGATCTTTTTTAACCAGTGAAAATGTGACTACATTAGATGCTGACTAATTTCTACAGCTGTTAAAGCTTACACTGATTAGAAATTATTTCCTTTTTGATGGCAGATTTTCCTGCCAAACAAGTGGGTGTGCGATGGGGAGCAATGTCTACCCATCCTTCGCTAACATCTTTATGTTGCAGGAGGAGCAAGAAATGTTTTTCAGCACCACAGATGTCAGTCAATACATCTTACATTATTCAAAATATATTGATGATATCTTTGTTCTCTGGCTGGTTGGCCGGGTTAGATTCAACACACTGGTAGCCCAGATCATCAGCAGACCCTTGCCCATTCAAATTACAGCTCATTGTGACTTTGAGTCCATTAACTACCTGGATGTCAAGGTGTGTGTAAAAAATAATATGATCCATAAGGAGGTTTATTATAAACCCACCGATAAAAACACACTCCTGCGTAATAACAGTCATCACCCCAGGGCTCTCAAGAAGGGCCTTCCACGATCGCAGCTCATAAGGGTGGGCAGAATCACCAGTGATGGCAGTAGATTTGATGAAGCACTCACCACAGTGGTGGAACTTTTTGCCGCTCGAGGGTATGACCGCACTGAATTAGTGCGGAGCAAAGTAGAAGCTATGGCCATGCCCATATCTGATCTGTTGGAACCCAGAATGAAATCAGGACAGCAAGTTCTACCTTTTGTAACCAAATATAACACTACCAGCCCGGTAGTTCCCAGAGCGCTCAAGATCCTATGGCCAATAGTGGCTACTGATAAAAGCTTACCGGCATTTAAATATAGGTGTCCCCTCACCTGTTTTACCAAAGGAAAAAGTATCAAAGACCATGTGTTGCACACTGATGTCACAGGGTTTGAGGCATCTTCATCCATCAACTTTTTGTCCAAACCACCAGGCTGCTATCGCTGCTATCGCTGCCTGGGGTGTAAGATGTGTAATAATCTACAGGTCGTGCCCACTTTCACTTCAAGAGTAACTGGTAGATCCTTTAGAATTAAGCTTGTTCTCAGATGCACAACATCCCACATTATATATGTGATTACCTGTCCGTGTCAGTTGCAATATGTGGGCAAAACTGTGCGTACTGCCAGAGAGAGACATGCTTTACATAGATCAGCGGTAAAAAGTGTGCTGTCATGTAAAATGTCCGACCAACCAGTGGCCAGACACTATGCAGAGTTGAAACATGGTCTGAATGACCTAAGATTTAAAATTATCGATCACGTTCCCAAGACATTAAGAGGGGGTGATCGAGGAGGCCTACTTTTAAGGATGGAGGCCAGGTGGATCTTTATCCTTGATGCCATCAACCCAGCTGAATTAAATGACAAAATTCTATGGAATATGTTCCAGTAGTTTTTTGCTTTACCCTAAGATCATGAGATATACGGAGGGAGGTGGGTCTAGAATTACCAACAGTGTACATATACTTTTAATTAACATTCCGCAATTATTCAGATATGTCATTCATGCAGGGGTTTGATTCAGTACAGGTTTTCATTTGTCCTCCAACTGTGGTACAATCCTAACGCTACTGATATTTAAATTAGTGTATATGTATATGTATGACAGACATAGCCTTAAGTTAGCAATTTATTGTGCACAGCACATTTAATTGTTATAATTGTTCACATTACTATGTTTATTTTAAAATTGTACACTTCGTATCATTCTAGCCCTGGGCGATGGTTCCGTCATGCACCCGGTTGCCAGGATGTGCTGGTCGCCATGGCAACGCTACCAACCCTGGTCTTC
Organism: Pseudophryne corroboree; assembly: GCF_028390025.1. NCBI lineage: Eukaryota > Metazoa > Chordata > Amphibia > Anura > Myobatrachidae > Pseudophryne > Pseudophryne corroboree. Next base: position 16,141,010 of record NC_086449.1, read on the forward strand.
AGGAAGCCGACATCTCCACGACTTTAGGGCAGAAGTATGTCATCGTACAGCACTGCAGAGCCAGGCCAGAGGTGTGTCTCACTCTCGGGGCCGTGAGCTCGCCCCGTTCATGGGTCTGCTTCTTCTTTATAAAAGGTATGTTGTGTTTACTTGTAAATTTGTATCACCCAGAAGAAGGGGTGCTGTGGCCCCGAAATGTTGGACACTGAGTGATTGAATAAATGCATTTTATGCACCTTATTTTCTGAGATCAGACCCGTGAGTGCAGCACTGCTGGGATAACTATATATATATAGAGGCCATGTAATTTGTCACAGTAGGCCTCATGATAAAGGCTATTATTAAAACACATCCAGACAGAGATCTAACTTACCCAGGAGCCCCCCCAGGATCTACCATTGGCACTACAAGGAACAGCATGCCTTCCAAATATTGCTCCCATTCAATGACTCACTCACACAAGCAGACAAACAATGGTAGTTGCTCAGTCATTCCTGGAGATAATTATATATCAGGTGCTAGAAAGGGGGAGGGGTCACAGACAAACAACAAAGAAGGGGGTGCAAATCCTCACCCCTAAATTTCCCTTCAGCACACTAAAAATTTCCTGTAACCATACCTGAACCTATCTGGTAATAGAAATTCAGATAATTAGTTTACACATGTTTGCAAACACATGTTTAAGCTGCTGCGCCACTTCAAGGCTTCTCCGATGTCAGCAGTACTAACACTACATAATAGCAGTGCACACATAGGGCCATGTAATTTGTCACAGTAGGCCTTATGATAAAGGCTATTACTAAAACACATCCAGACAGAGAGCTAACTTACCCAGGAACCTTTATCATGAGGCCTACTGTGAAACATTTTATATTACCAGATAGGTTCAGGTATGGTTACAGGTTATTTTTAGTGTGCTGAGATTTGAGGGTGCTCATAGATAATAGGTTTAGTAACAGTACACAATATTAAAATGCAGCAAAAAAGGCAAGTGAAGTGCTTGCGTGCATAAAACGGGACATTGAGACAATGGAAGAGGATGTAATCCTGCCACAGTACAAATCATTGGTACATCCAAGCCTTGAATATTGTGTTAAATTTTGTGCACCATATTATAAAAAAGATATCTGGGAACTATAAAGAGTTCAAAGGTGAGCTACTAAATTGTTTAAAGGGTTAGAGATACTGGAGTATGAGGAAAGGCTTACTAGGTTAAATATGTATACACTAGAAAAGAGGCGCCTAATAGGAGACTTTATTAATATATTCAAATATATAAAGTGTCATTTCAAAGAGCTATCAGGGGATTTTTTTATTAAAAGATCTCTATATAGGAAACGTGGGCACTCACTGAGGCTAGAGGACAGAAAATTCTTTACACAATGTAGGAAAGGGTTCTTCACAATAAGGGCAAAAAAGATTTGGAACTCCCTGCCGGAGAAGATAGAAGATAATAATGGTGGACTTTGTAAATGCATTTAAAAATGATTGGACACGTTTTTAACTGGAAAACGTATCCAGGGCTATAGCATTTAGCATAGTGACATTAATATCTGGGAGAAGTAAGAATCATAGTTTTCAATTGGTACTAAACCATTACTTCAGCAGGTGCATTATAATATGAACAGCTTAACACAGAAAACAGGTTGAACCTGATGGGCATTTTGCCTCTTTTCAACCTCATTATGTAGCTATGTAACTATATATGCAGATGGGGGCTGGATGCTGGATAAAGCGCCAGTGTAAAGCCGACATAAGCTTCATGTAAAACGGTCCCCATTTAATTTGCGAGGTGACGCCCACCACTTATTTATATATATAAGGTGATATTGGATCCCCAACTTTCGCCCTTGGTTGGCTGGTTGACGGTAGTAAAATAAAAAGGAAGTAAACTTGGGGACCAGAAGTAGCACATGGTCAGAAGGTTATAAATGTTAATGTTTGTTAGTGGCTATTTTACTTGCATGTAAAGGGTATCTCGGTCTCCTGTATTGCATCCAAATAGCTGTGTATTGCTGCTCAGGTGATATGATCCGTTCCATCCCTCCCTAATGTAATGATGCGTTTAAATGTTTTATACAGAAATAAATCCTTTCCCCATGCTAGAATTCTCTGCTTTCATGTTCCAATTCTCATTTGTAGGTAATATTACCTCTAAGGAGTAAAAGGAGAAACTACTGTACCTTAAGGATGGATAATAGAAACCTTTACATGAGTTATGCTGCACTTTACTGTGTGATTACGGTAAGTCGTACCCTAATGCTGATTATATAAGAAGGTGAAAGGCCTTTTTTTCTTGTGTTCATCTGGAGAGGAGTATGTAATATTGATAGATACCTATAAGGGAGCCATTTACCTCTCTTTTCCGTGAGTTAGGAATGCTAAGTCTTCAGATATCCCCATTTCCATGTCAGTGTACTGTTACTCACCTGTTGGGAATTACATAAGGTGTTGGCTATACTACACTATGGGGTATATTCAATTGAAGTTGGATCCATTCTGACATTCATTTGTTGGAATGGATATGACAAGGGCTATTCAATGCCATCTCAATTTGACTTTAAAAAGTTGAACTGAGATGTGGGAGCTGAGACGGGGAGAGCCGTTGGCAGACGGGGGAGAGCAGTCCTACAGAAGCAGCTATAGCAGTATAGCCGGATGCTCTCGCTTGCTGGAGCCGGGTGGATGCTGCTGTGAGCAGCGGCTGTGACACATCATCCGGCTATTCTGCTATAGCCGCTGCTGTAGCACTGCTCTCCTCCGTCTGCCCATGTCTCTCCCCAGTCTCCCCGTCCCCCCTCTCCTCAACTCGGCTCCCTCATCTCAATCTGACTATTTTTAAAGTTGGATTGAGATGGTCGAAAAGGGGGCCAAAACCTGTCGGTTTTGGCCCCGTTTTCAACAGAAGCACGTGGATCGGCAGCTATTCCACCGATCCACGTGCTTTTCGACAAGTTGAATTCCTCGACTTGTCGAATAATTTGGGGTTATATGGAATAGGTCAGATCCCCTTCCAACCTAAAAAAGTCAAAAACTGCAGACAGACGGCAGCTTTTGACTTCAATTGAATATACCCCTATATATTTCTTTCTCTTCCATTATTGAGGGACTTGAGAATGAGAACTGCGATTCTCTCTGTCATTTGAATCATCTGAGGTTGGACACATTTACTTCACATTTAAGTACATTAATTATGTTCTCATTATCTTCTTGTTGAAATAAGTGGTGATCTGTTAAACATTTTTGAATAGTATCTTTTGGTTAAGGATTTGGTGGTTCTCTCCACAGATGGCTGCATAAACCCTGATTATATGTTTGCGATTTGGGACATTTCACGTTGTTTTGTAAGGTCTTCATTCATAACAGTGGCACATCCCACACTCTAATCCCTGGAACACTGATGCAATATCCTCAAGATATATCAGTTACATAGCCTATCACAGCATTGTTCTACATGTAAGAAGAGTGAAATCAGTCTAAGTCCATGCACAGAGGAGGTAATATGTTTAGCCTGCTTTGCAGACAAGACGCTTTTTGGATTGTTAGGTTAATTACACTACATCCCCATGTCCTGAATATTACTGTTGAACATAACAATATTTATCATTGCCATAGTATAGTCCATTGGCAGCCCTACTGTGTACCTTCTTGACACATTTAGCACCCAATGGGTCAGAGGCACATGTCCCATGAATCTAGATGGAAATTTTGTTTATTTATCACTGTACCCTTTTAATTTTACTATGGGAGGTCTTTGATTTTGTGTACTTATACATAGGTTTTGGAATTATTTCTTTTCTATCAATTAGACTGGTGTAATTAGTTGCCCTATTTATTTCCATTGAAAGTTTTTACTCTGGTATTTGGAGTGTGGGATGTGCCACTGCCATGACTGATGCCCTTGAGTCTAAATATATCTCACTGGTGGCAATTCTGTCACTAGCGCACCTGTCTTTTTATTCTCCAGTTATACTGTATTTATATATTTTTTTGCTTATTTAGTATTTTATGGGACCTGGCTCACAAAGATAAACTGTTTGGTGTGAAACACTCTATAGCTTAAATATGTGTGGTCTGTCATGGAGAATAATTGACTCAGTTAGACTCAATGTTGATAAAAATAAATTACTTTATCCAAAATGTTTATAAACCACAAACAACATAAAACAAAAATTCACAATTAGTGTCAGAATAGTAACTCTTAAACAAGAGATATAAACTTGTTAGCATGTAATTAGAGCTGTTTAATTATTCTTTAAATAAGAAAGATATATAAAATATGCAAAGCATGCACTAAAATCAAATTGAAAAACAAATTCTCTTCTCAGATGATACAAAAATATTTACACTGGCGTCCCAGTGTGTTATGGAATGATTGTCCCGCAAACAGTTCACGGTGATAGCTATGAAATAAAATACCATGTGCTCAGAGAATAATTACCCACGTGTTGGTTCCTGATTCCATACAGGGTACCGTTAACAATAGTACATGGGGTATATATATTGTAGTGTAGTCGCTGTTTGATAGCACTAGAACTGACAGCCCCGCTAGGAGACCTGATGCGTCCCTGCTCTTGGACGAGCGCTGCCTGCTGGTACGCTGTGCAGCTATCAGAGGTTATGCTGTATGGTCCGGGCCTCACGGTGGAGGTCAGATGGAGCTTGGCCAGTGCACAGCGGGAAGTTCTTGCACCGATGTGAGCAGACCCTGCCCGCTGGTGTGCTGTATAGCTGCCGGCAATTCAGTTGTATAGTGTAGACCTCTCAACAAGGGTCATACACAGTTCAGCTGATGCCACAGCAGTGGGTACTTACAGCGGTGTGTGGGAGCTCTCAGGAACTGTGAGGTGGTTGATGCGGCAGTCAATACCAAATGGAGAGCACAATTGGAAGAAGTGGGCGTCAACGCATTTTGTCTCCTAGCAACCGGAGTCTTCCTCAAGACAAAATCAAGCACAGATGTTCAATTATGAAGTCTGATTTGTATTTAAGTTATATTAATTTTCTTTTACATTTTTCAAAAGCTTCCTTGAAGTCTTTATGCCTCAGGCTGTATATGAATGAGTTAATCAGTGGTGTCACCACAGTGTAAAGCAGTGATAGTGTCTTTTTGGTTGCTGATAATTGTCCTGTGGCTGGAACCAGATATATAGAAAGGAGACTTCCAAAAAATATACACACAACAGTCAGGTGGGAGCTGCAGGTGGAGAAGGCTTTATGTCTCCCACTGATGGAGCGGATGATTAGGATGGTGGTGATAATATACAAATAAGAGACAAGTAAACTTGCTTGATTTCGAATAAGTGATGTATCTGAACAAGAAAGATCTAGAACAGGAGATAAATCACAGAAGAAATGGTCAATAACATTTGGCCTACAGAAGTCAATTTGGCATATATTTATTTCACTATCCAACATCGAGAAGAAACTTAGTGACCACGATGCAATGAGAGATGTCACGCAAAACACTTTGTTAATGATAGCATTGTATCGCAGAGGGTTACAGATAGCCAGATATCGGTCATAAGACATCACCGCTAGGATGAGACATTCTGATGTCTCTATATTAGCAAATGCAATCATCTGGGATAAACAGGCAGCAAGAGACATGGTGGCATCATCATGCAGGACAATGTGAAGCAAGTTAGGTACAATGTCCGTGATCCGTAGAATATCTAGTACAGAAACCTGTGTGATGAAGAAATACATTGGAGAGTGAAGATTGTTGCTCACTGAAACTAACACAATGATAACAACATTACCACATATGGTGACACAGTAAAGGAGGAGCAGGATCAAGAACAATAGAATATTAAAGCTGTGAAGATTTGGAAATCCCAGGAGAAGGATATAAGTAAGATTGTTCTTCTGCATTGTATGTAATTAAATCCTGAAAGATAATTCATCACATCACATTACTAATATTTTTAGTAGAGTTTAAGTGAGTCCATAAATTGAGGCCATGAATGTGGTGTAACCTACATTACATCAATTGTCACTGCCTCAGACCAACAATTTGATTGTGTAATACCAGTATATTACAGGCAATACAGTCCCATATTCCAGCTGGTACAAAGTAGTTTAGTTAAAAAATATTTGATCAGACAAAAGCATTTCCATAAACATCCTGTCAGAAGTAATAGTATCATATTGTATAAAAAAAACACAAACAAACATAAATAAAAACACTGGTTTGTATAACAGCAAAAAAAGAAGTTACTCAGGACTTTATAATAATGCACCCACAGACATTGTGTTTTTACCTTTAAAGTCCTTTTTAGAGTGCTTTACGGATCCAACTCCAACTTTATCAATCAGTCTAAGAAGATGTAGAAGGACCAACTCACCACCAGACTCAGGGGTAAATTTACTAAGGTCCCGATTTTGACCGAGATGCCATTTTTTCTTCAAAGTGTCATCTCGGTCATTTACTAAACTCAAATCACGGCAGAGATGAGGGCATTCGTATTTTTTTGCAAGTAGTTGTAAAAAAATACGAATGATTACACCATCGGTCAAAATACGCCAGCAAATTAGTAGAACTCGGTCATTTACTAAAAAGTGCAAATCTCCAAAGAGGAAAACACTGCCGTGAAAAATTACAAATCGCAAAAAAGTGCTAAAAAAAAGCAGACCTGCTTTTTTGAGCCGTGATTGCATAGGCATGCAGGGATCCATGAGATCCGTGCATGTCTATCAGTGGGAAGGGGTGGGAAAGTGCTTATTTTCTCAAAAAAAAATGCGTGGGGTCCCCCCTCCTAAGCATAACCAGCCTCGGGCTCTTTGAGCCGATCCTGGTTGCAAAAATATGGGAAAAAAAATGACAGGGGTTCCCCCATATTTAAGCAACCAGCATCGGGCTCTGCGCCTGGTCCTGGTTCCAAAAATACGGGGGACAAAAAGAGTAGGGGTCCCCCGTATTTTTAAAACCAGCACCGGGCTCCACTAGCTGGACAGATAATGCCACAGCCGGGGGTCACTTTTATATAGTGCCCTGCGGCCGTGGCATCAAAAATCCAACTAGTCACCCCTGGCCGGGGTACCCTGGGGGAGTGGGGACCCCTTCAATCAAGGGGTCCCCCCCCAGCCACCCAAGGGCCAGGGGTGAAGCCCCCGAGGCTGTCCCCCCCATCCAATGGGCTGCGGATGGGGGGGCTGATAGCCTTTTGTGTAAATGAAAAGGTATTGTTTTTAGTAGCAGTACTACAAGTCCCAGCAAGCCTCCCCCGCATGCTGGTACTTGGAGAACCACAAGTACCAGCATGCAGCGGAAAAACGGGCCCGCTGGTACCTGTAGTACTATTACTAAAAAAATACCCAAATAAACACAAGACACACACACCTTGAAAGTACAATTTTATTACATACATACACACAAACATATATACATACTTACCTATGGCCCCACGCAGGTCGGTCCTCTTGTCCAGTAGAATCCAAGGGTACCTGTTGAATAAATTATACTCACGAGATCCAGGGGCCCAGGGTCCTCGTCGTATCCAAGTGTAATCCACGTACTTGCATAAAAAAACAAAACGCTGACCCGAGCCACGAACTGAAAGGGGACCCATGTTTGCACATGGGTCACCTTTCCCCGAATGCCAGAAACCCACTTTGACTTCTGTCTAAGTGGGTTTCTTCAGCCAATCAGGGAGCGCCACGTTGTAGCACTCTCCTGATCAGCTGTGTGCTCCTGTCCTCACTGACAGGCAGCACGCGGCAGTGTTACAATGTAGCGCCTATGCGCTACATTGTAACCAATGCTGGGAACTTTCTGCTCAGCGGTGACGTCACTTTAGGTCAACCGCAGGGCAGAAAGTTCCCAGCATTGGTTACAATGGAGCGCATAGGCGCTACATTGTAACACTGCCGTGTGCCGCCTGTCAGTGAGGACAGGAGCACACAGCTGATCAGGAGAGTGCTACAACGTAGCGCTCCCTGATTGGCTGAAGAAACCCACTTAGACAGAAGTCAGAGTGGGTTTCTGGCATTCGGGGAAAGGAGTCCCATGTGAAAACATGGGGCCCCTTTCAGTTCGTGGCTCGTGTATGCGTTTTGTTATTTTTTTCAAGTACGTGGATTAAACATGGATGCCCCGAGGACCCTGGGACCTTGGATGTGGTGAGTAGAATTTTTTCAACAGGTACACCATGGATTCTACTGGACAAGAGGACCGACCTGCGTGTGAACATAAGGTAAGTATGTATGTATGTTTGTGTGTATGTATGTAATAAAATTATACTTTCAAGGTGTGTGTGTCTTGTCTTTTTTTGGGTATTTTTTTAGTAGTAGTACTACAGGTACCAGCGGGCCCGTTTTTCCGCTGCATGCTGGTACTTGTGGTTCTCCGAGTACCAGCATGCGGGGGAGGCTTGCTGGGACTTGTAGTACTGCTACTAAAAACAATATCTTTTCATTTACACAAAAGGCTATCAGCCCCCCCATCCGCAGCCCATTGGATGGGGGGGGACAGCCTCGGGCTTCACCCCTGGCCCTTGGGTGGCTGGGGGGGGACCCCTTGATTGAAGGGGTCCCCACTCCCCCAGGGTACCCCGGCCAGGGGTGACTAGATGGATTTTTGATGCCACGGCCGCAGGGCACTATATAAAAGTGACCCCGGGCTGTGGCATTATCTGTCCAGCTAGTGGAGCCCGGTGCAGGTTTTAAAAATACGGGGGACCCCTACTCTTTTTGTCCCCCGTATTTTTGGGACCAGGACCAGGCGCAGAGCCCGATGCTAGTTGCTTAAATATGGGGGAACCCCTGTCATTTTTTCCCCCATATTTTTGCAACCAGGATCGGCTCAAAGAGCCCGAGGCTGGTTATGCTTAGGAGGGGGGACCCCACGCAATTTTTTTTTTAGATTTTACAGTGTTTAATTTAAAAAAAAAAAAAATGAACCCCAGCACGGATCACACAGATCCGGCCGAGATTAATTGTAAAAAAGTCGGCAGTGTTTTGCTAATCACTGCCGTAAAAATAAAAAAAATAAAAACGAATGACATCGACATCGGAACAAAAAAAAACCCGAATACGGCAGCTTAGTAAATTAGTCGTAATCAATTCAAAAAGTTGCAGTTTTACACTTTCGATGTCATTCGTGATTGAACTTTGACCTTTTCCCGAAAATTACGAATGTTAGTAAATTTACCCCTGTGTGAGAGATAAATTAGAAAGAAAGATATCACTTCCTTTAGGAGAGATTTAAATAACAAAACAGAGAACAACAAGCAAAGGCGGGGAAGGCTGGTTTTGTCATCACACTAAAGAGTCAACCAGTAAAGCTCTATTCAGAAGACAACATTCATCACCAAAATACAGTAAGAACCTTTTAAGTTAGGAGAACCTCTTAGGTAAGTGAAACATTGACATTTCATGTGACTAAATAAGCAGCTGTGTTGAATGCACATCCAGTTATAGAACTTGTGGTGCTGAGGGTGAAGTTCTCCTTTGGCACCCCCATATTCAAAATAGTGACGTTGTAATTTTATAGGGGCATGGCTTAATGGGGGAAGGGCTGTGGACACAGAATAGTGCCAATTCACTTTACACCACACAGTACTCATCCTTTTATTTCCAAATGGCTGCGAAACTGTGAAAGGAGGTTGTCTGCTATTACAGAGTCAGAATATAAAATATCAGATTCACACATAGAGCACTTTTGGACATACTCGGGAGGTTATTTTAAGAAGCGTTGGGTTTTAAAGCCTGGCACTTCTGGTAGGGGTTACACCTGATATTAAAAAGGTCAATGCTTCTATTATCAAAGCATACCTCGTACAAGCTTTGCCCTTTTAAATATCAGGAACCGAATAAACACAATCAGAAGTTTTGGATATATTTTAACCCGATGCTTAGTAAATAAACTCCCTACTGTAGGCTGTGATGGCGCATGGGAGTTTGCAGCATTACCAGGTATACATGCTTTTCACCGGGCATTTTACTACAGGTATGAGTAGTATCAGGACCACTACTTGAAAATACTGTCTGTGGTCTGGGCCTTTCCTTGTCACTGTTGGTGGTGCATGTGTTATTAGCACTTTCCTTTTTTTGTAATAAATGACTACATTCATCAGTAACTTTTCCCTTTCTACTTAGAGTTGATATTTTAATTTGGTTTGAATTTGGAACAAATTTCTTACACTATCTTCCAATGAACTCTCTGACTAGTAGAGGTTAAAATGTAACATACTAACGATAATGCGAGGTGGACATTAAGAAATTGACTGTAAATAGCTACTTGTATGTGACTATAGGCCTTACCTGTGCTAGAAATGCAAAGAACATTGTTTCTCTTTAATCAAAACTTTGACCCCTATTACATTGAGCAAGCAAACTTACTAACTCTTAGTAAGTAAATGAAGATGAAAATTAACTAAAAACTGAATTACAGTAAACATACTGTATATTTATAATGTGTTTCCCTTTTTTAGAAAACAAGGTGCTACATTGTCCATCCTTGTAAAATATAGCAAAAACATTCATTTCATAATTTGAACTGGCGTTCAATTGGCAGATTTTTAAATCAGTTTTGACATTGTAGAAAAAAAATGTCAACATATATTCACTAATGGATTCATATAATCCTTGATCAATTTGATAGCAATTGCTTGCTATAATATGTCAAACATACAGTATACGGGGCCAGCGATCACAGTGAGATTTGAATGCAAAAGTAGGGCTAGCTTTCCTGAGTTGATTTACTTTTCTGATGTGGGCAATATTCCTCAATCCAGGACCCTGCCCTGGAGAAGTCTGGTAGTCAGGGGAAGTGGCAGAAGAACCTAGTATTGACCCGGGACATATTATATGTACACATTGGTCTCCTTATATCCTGAATAGTGAATGTTAAGCAGTATAAATAATTAACAACACAGATGAACTTTAGTAGTTTTTCCCAAACTCAAGTGTGCCTATTGGGCGGTGTTCAAGGCTTCTAAACCCCACCTCTGTGTTTGACCTACATTTTCTTTTCCCAAATCAATAGAGCACAAATGATTGAAACAAAAGAAGTTAAAAAAAGTGAAAGGTGAATATAATAGTTTCACTGTACAAATAAATGAAACATTAAAGTGAGCTAACATAGGAAATAACTGATGTTCACTAACACAGGATTTCTGGACTCACCTGGACACAGTCTAACACCACACTTCTCTTTAAGACATGGAACTTTAAGTTAAGCAGTGAGATTCTGCAAAACAAAAAAATCAAGCCACATGCCTGCTCAGTTTACAACCCATTGCTGCAGCCTTCTTTTATACATCAACGGAGATATCTTCAGTGAGCTGGTGAGCCTCTGTAGACCTCACTGAAAATCTCTTGTGTGTGATTCAAATTATTGCAATTGATCTTTAGAGGAGATGTTGATCAGATACATTTTTTGATGATGATATGTTGATCTTGTGAAAATAATGACAATTACAGAGGACATACTGATTTTTACAACTTTTGATTATTTTAAACTTTTTTGAATCTTACTTCCAAATTTACAGAGACTCCAAAAAAGTTAACATATAACAAAATAACTAATCAGGTTGTAGGGATTAATAACATGTTTTTTTAGCTATGCTTCTAACAGTTCATCCATCCCTATGTTTCTTTTTAGTGTACTGTCTTTGAAGTTGTTATAATCATAGCCTAATAAACATACGTAGGAAGCTAATATGTTACTTTGCTAATTATCAGTACTAAAACTTGAACTTTATATAAAATAGTTTGCAGCAAATTACTGTGCATAAAATCATCTGGTTAATGCATTTTTATATGCTTTTAAGGCCTGAATGAAATCATTTAGCTTTGATTTGTCAAGCCAGAATGTCCAGTGTAGTAAATGTAACCCTCTTATTTGTATTTAATTTGAATAGTCTTTGGGGAAACGGAGTTCATAGAGACCATGATCATCAAGCTTCTTCCAGATAATACAGCTTGTATGTGAGCCACAGAATAGAAACAGAGCTGGGATCTCATAGCAAACACTGGCAATTCCATTCTAGAGTAGCGTAATCCAGGTAACAAGCAGCAATGGGATGAATAGACAGGTCCTGCAGAGAGTGGTTAAATATTGCAATAAACACATAAGAAACAGTTTGTTTTTGCGAAAGTTTTAAGAAGCAAATACAGAGGCTTCATTCAAATTTGACTACAGCCAGAGCAGTTTCAGAAAATCAGATGGACAGGAATGTATATCTGGAGGAAAATCTGCATAAAGCAGCAGAACAAAAGTGAAGCTTTGGAGAGAAATATTAACCATGCTGATGGTGTTTTTGAAAAATTGCAAGGACATAGTGGACACACAGTATGTAAGAAGGGACTGAAGTATCAAAATTGGGGAAATCCTTGCAGTGGCATTCAGTTTCAAATTATGTCTGAAGGAGTGAAGTCTTCCCAACGAGTTCCAGTTCCAAATAGCAGACTAGTGATAAAAACTGACAAATACAGATGGTGACCATATGACCTATGAGGCAAAATAATAAGATATACAGAAGCAGAAGCACTTTAAGAGAGGAGGAGGCCCATGTGCAGGCTCCGATTGGGCCCCCTCCTCTCCGGAGGAGCACTGTGCGAAATATCTCTGTTGCTGATGCACGAATCACTGGTAGTGGCCACAGTGGAAATTTTTCAAGTGATATATTCTGTTCTGCAGCCAGCATGGGGCAGATAGAGGTGTGAGTATAATTAAATGGGTGCAGGGTGTGTGCAGTGGGTGGGCCCCCTGGAACCCAGGGCTCCGAGTGTACCAAACAACTTGCACCCATTAAAGCTATGGCAGTGAACAGAAGCCTACAAAGATATTGATGGCTTCCCAGTATTTGACTCTGATGTCACCATGTGACCATATTGATTTGAATGTGACCAAGTCACACACTTTTGCAGTGTAAATTATAACCTTACAGAAAGTTAATATTGACAATCTTGTGAAGACTCCTTTAAGTTAAACAGTGTCTTTGTTCAACCAGGATGGAATTTGCAGTTCAGCTTAATTTGTCTATGTGGAACTGAAGTTGTCTCACACTACAAAGCTTTAAACAAGTAAATCAAGTAAAAAGAATCTGAAACTAAAGACCTCTTTGGAGAGTGAATTTCAATCTGTGCTAAATGTTGAAGTTGTGCAAAATATTTTGAAGGCCCAAGTAGCAGATGCTCGAGGGATTTAAGAGATTTGAGCCTTACTGAAGTGACAGATAGCCATCAAAATCATGAGATGAAGTTTGAGGAACAATGGGGGTCATTCCGAGTTGATCGCAGCAGTGCTAAATTTAGCACAGCTACGATCTTCTTCCCTGACATGCGGGGGGATGCCCAGCACAGGGCGTGCCCACCCCGCAAGTCAGTCCGGCCCTCCCTCGCAGAAGTGTAAAGACATCGCACAGCGGCGATGCCTTTGCACTTCAAGAGTAGCTCCCGGCCAGCACAGCTTTAGCTAAATGCCACTGTTCCGCCCCCTCCAACCCAGCAATCGACTCTACCTGTCAATCAGGCAGAGGCGATCGCATCTCTGCTACGGCCTTCGGCCATCTGGCATGCACTGGCGCATGCGCAGCAGGTACCTATTCGCTCTGCTGCATTAAATCGCAGAGATTAAACGGGTCAGAATGACCCCCAATGGAATAAACATTTGTGCATTTTATGTGGACAAGAGGGTCCAGAATCTGAGAGTGGTAGTGGCAGTTCAGTACGTCATCCTCTGACGTAAAGCCAAGATCTGAAGATTATGATGCTGGTGACACTCAGGATGATGGTGGCTCCTTGAAAGAAAATAAGTTATCAGTGAAGTACTAGTATTAGTTCTAATATCCAGATGCCCTCTCCGTAAATGAAAAAGATGAAGAGGGACTTTGTCATGAGAAAGCCTCATCCAATGTCACTCAGTCTAGGGGTGTTAGGCTGGGGAAGGGGATATGTTGCAGTATCACTAGTGATGGCAATGATGAACAGGCTATTCAGTGTGTTGTTCGATTGATCTTCCCACACAAGGAACACCAAGAGGTTGACAGTCAATATGCAGCCAAAGTGAAACAAGCCGGGTGATAATGGATCAGCTGTAAAGCTGTGGCAGCCAGCCAAGCCAGGATGGGACATGTGAGAGGCAGGATTTAGACTTCTGTGAGAGGCATCTTGTTCTACAGACTAGCTGTTAATATAGAGAGGGGTGAAGTAGTGAGCTAGTGCCCTATGCTGTTTGTTGTTTTGTTTCAGGTACAGTATTATGCTTCCAATAAATCACCATTTCATTTATTTACCTGAAAAAGCTGATCCTGATTAAGCACCTAGAAACTGCAAAAATACACCTCTCTAGCAAGCTATTTATAATATGCAAGCATGTATGGCACTCAATGTAATAATCCAGCAACCAATGTGCCCTTGATTAACAAAGCATAGCATCCAAGGTGTAGTCTGCCTCCGGAGAAAACATGCCCGGCACTGCTGGGTAAGTGAGCATTGAAAGATTACTTCAACATTTTGGGGATCACACTCCCTGTCTTCAGGAAGTACATATGAAAAAAAATGCATAGTCTTACCTCATAGCTCCACCAGACAGACACTGCAGCCCATCGCCATTGCCAGAGTCTGGTCACGTGGTCCAGGACAAAAGCGGTGCACAGCAATGATGTCACCTGCTCAGCTTCCAGGCACTGCCATGAAAGCGCTAGATGCTTTCCCTGTGCTGGTCACTGATACTGGGGAAAAAACACATAAGAAATTATCTAAGTGAACATAGTAGGATAATAACAATGGAGCAAAGACAATACCAAATAAATAATTATCCAGGTACATAAATATAGCATCTATGTAATAAGGAACAGCTGTACATAAAATTCAGCACCATATTACTTGTAGATGGCAGTCACTTACATAAGGGAAGATTAAGAGCCAATGAAAATCATTGTCTATTATAGAGCATGACAGAGACACAAAACATTATATGTATAATTATTAGTACCATAGAAACTTTAAATGAAGGAATTCCAAGTGATCCTTTTATTTAGACCAAGAGGTGATACAGTATTTAAGGGGTTATTCAGGTTTATTAGCAAACAAAAAAAAGTAAGCAATTGGGCAAAACCATGCTGCACTGCTGGTGGGGCATATGTAACATCTATAGAGAGTTCAATTTGGGTGGGTATTGGCTGCTTAATTTCTACACCGCAATTTAGATTTCAGTTTGAACGCACCCCACCCAAATCTAAATCTCTCTACACATGTTACATCTGCCCCACCTTCAGTGCAACATGGTTTTGCCCAATTGCTTACTTTTATGGTAAATGGATGAGATTACAAATGAAATATTACTTTTTCTTTTTTGTTGTTACTGTTTAACTCCCTTTTTTTGTTCTTTGATTTTTTTCAACCCCTGTTAATATGCAATCCAGTGAGGATCCTACCCTGAGCTCACACCTGAATATGGTGGAGGAAGGTTATAGTAACTACTCTCCTGTATTGGTTACAATTCATTGTATTCATTCATGTATGTAAAAATACTATTTTAAAAGAAACATTTTAAGATTGAAAATATATAATTGTTATCTTTTATACTGATTGGCCATTTGCCTCTTTTTGTTGGGTGATCTGTTTTGGTGAGAGGGTATTTTTCACAGGATTGCCTTCCATTCTTGGAATAAAGACTGACAGAATAGGAAGAACTATAGAAGAGACTTCAGACCCTCCAGAAAAATCAATCACCTTGATGAGAATATGATATAATCTTAATCCAATATTTATCAGCGCACTTTGGAATTGTGTTTTGTTTACATCTCTCTCTCTCTCTCTCTCTCTATATATATATATATATATATATATATATTTATATCTACTATATATATATATATATATATATATATATTGAGAGAGAGAGATACAGTGTTTTCTAACCTACAGTATGTCAAATATCACCAACAAACAATGTGCTCTTTTGCCACCAATGTGTTATAGAGAATATGTTCCCATTTTTTTTAAATCAGTTTACTTAAAATGAACAATATATGACAATAGAAATGGACTTCTATTTACCCCCTGCTAGATTAAATCTCTTTGCAATGTGATAACATGTACTGTAAAACTTTGTAGCATATGAAACACAAATTCATAAATATAAACAATGAAGTGTAATTTTCAGTAAAATAAATGTTCATCAGGAATTTCTGATTATGATGCATAGCTTCAGCTTCCTAACACTAATTTATTAACACTATATTTTTTTCACTGGTATGCTGCCCTGGGCTTTCTGGCTTATGCTGATTTTTGAGGTTCCACACCCTGCACCTAGATATAGCGCTAAGGACCCCAATATACAGAGAGGCCTTGACGCGGCTTCAGGGCTTATTTATACATTTGTGCAAATATATGTAACCAAGATCTCTGAATTCTAATATTGTTTATTATTTCAATCTGGTTACTGGTCTCATTCAGGGTGCTGGGGAAAACAAAATGCTTTTTTCTTGCTCAGAAATACCCATCCCTTGCTAGCATCTGAGTGATATCACTAAGCTAATTGAGCATCTACCACTATATATGTCGCTTATGATGCATTCACAGATATCGTGTTTTTCTCTAGTCATCATGTATAATAGAACTATGTCAAACAATGAAAGAAGCTGCTACTAAACCCACTTATCAGCTTCTGTGAGAGATGAATAAGAAAAATATATATATATATATATCATTCCCTAGAAGTGAAAACTAGAATATAAGAGAACCTCTTAGTTACCCAAACTACTGCCTTTCCATAAATGATTAATGGTACATTTCTTATTTTTCTATAGAAACCAACCATCATTTTTTTGTTATGACCTTCTCTTATGACCTTCTGTTGGTCAATTTTGGAAATACTATTCAGTGCACACAAACTACAGTTGCCAGGAGGACACTATATTACTGGTTATGGGGGTTATTCAGAGCTGTTCGTAAACCAAAATAGTTAGCAACTGGACAAAACTATGCTACACTGTATGTGGGGCAGATATAAAGTGCAGAGGTAGTTAGATTGGGGTGGGGTGTGTTCAAACTGAAATCTAAATTGAAGTGTAGAAATTAAGTAGTCAGTATGTGCCATGCACAGAAACAATATAACGCTCCCAAATCTAAATCTAAACCAGTAAAATTTAGTAATAATTGAAAAAGTAGAATGATCCAGGAAGGAAACTTGTCTGAAAACAGGTAATATTGGTGGATAGGAGAGGTAATACACCTTGCAATGGAACACTTGGATGCTGGCAAACTTCTCTTTGGGGCATCAACTACTGTAACTCCATGAGTGAATCAATATACCAAGTTTAAAAGCATGGTCAATATAAATGTGTAAAGCACAGACAACATCCAAAAGTTGTAAGGATATGGAAGCAGAATATGAAGTTGCCTTGGAAAAGGCCAGAAAAACAATATCCTGATTCATATAGAATTTGAAGCCACCTTCGGTAATTAGGTAGGCTAAAGATGTAGCCACGCACATCCAGCCTGTGGCTTGGCTGCACAGGCGTGCACCTGGGCTGAGGCATGGGTGCGGCTTAGTACTCTAAGTTGTGGCTTAGTACGTTACCTAAGTATTCCTATGGGCATGCATACTTAGACATACATGTGTGTCCTAGTCGCGGGCATACCTTCAGCAACTGGATTTCCACAAATATTCAAACTGCATGCTGGATAAGCATGGCTACATTTATAAGTGTTGAAAACCACACCACTGGAATTAAAAATGAAAAGGAGAGACTTACAAGATAAAGCAGCTAACTCTGATACACATCTAGCGGATGCAATGGCCAGAAGACAAACCTCCATTCAGGAAAGATACCACAACTCAATTGTATCAAGAAGTTCAAAGGGAGGACTCTGAAGAGCATCCAATACAGATCCCATGGAGGAAAAAGTGGTATTTAGGGAGGCTGTATTCAAAGTACACCCTGAGAAAAAGTCTGTACCTCCGGAATGATAGCAAAACAACTTTAAAAAAGAACTGACAAAGCCAATACCTGATCCTTAAGGTATGAAAGGCAAAGGTGCTGAGTATGACCATCCTGAAGAAAGGACAAAATTAGTGGTAATCCAAAAATAGTAGCCAAGAGACCCCAGCACTCCAACCATGATATGCAAAGCTTCTAGATACAATGATAAATTGTGAAAGTGATCATTTTATGAGCCTGAATCATGGACAGGACACCACACCTGTAAAAACCATGAGCCTTCAAGATATTGGTCTCAAGTACCATGTTGTCAGAGCGATTTTACACAAATTTGACTCTAGTCAGGCGCACTGATACATCAGGTCTTCTTGGAGAGGAAAAATGTATGAACCCTCAGCCAGCATGTCCTAAAGGAGAACATTCCACTGCCAAAAAGTCCAGTCTGGAGCTGTAAGAATTACTGGCAGATTGAATCTGCTGATGTACACTGGCCAGCATGGACTGGGGTGAAAACAGGTGACCCAGCTAGAAATGTCAAGGTGCCAACATGTTTTCCAAGAAAATCGCCTGCGGATTCCATGAGCAAGCTCTCCACATTGGAAGCTTTTGATTTTACCAGGGGGCAGGGGGTGCATGAGATCTATGTCAAGCAATCCCCACTAATCCATAATCAGTTGAAACACTTCCTATAAAGTTATTATTCCATGGGATGGACAGTGTTGCATCTGAGGAAGTCCAGCTCCCAATTGTCCACCTCAGAAATGTGTACTTCCAAAGTAGCAGGAACACAATATTCTGCCCAAATAAAGTAAGGATAGGTTTTGATACAAATTCAAGACAACTCCATCACAAAGAAAGGTAACTAAAATGGAGCATAGCCTACATCACAAAACTTACCTGGAAAGATTAAAGGTTTTTAATATGTATAGTTTGGAACAGAGACGGTAACAGGGGGATATCAGAGAAATGTTTAAATATATCAAGGGTTTAAATAAATTTTAGTAGTAAAACATTCATTCAAGGAAGAGAATTAATAGAACATGATGACATGCACTGAAATTGGAGGGAAATACATAGGTTCTGTGGAAATTTGAGGGATTTTTTTTTTTCAAAGAAAGAGTAGTGGATAAGTGGAGGTGGTAGAGGTTTTTATAGTGGTAGAGGTTTTTACAATAAAGCAATTTGAACATGCTTGGGATAGACATCATGATATCCTTACAAATAAATAAGGATCAAATATCATTTGAGGTTACCATATGGTTGAAAAAGGGGCAGACTAGATGGACCAAGTGTTTCTTATCTGCCGTCCCATTCTATGTTTCTATCATTGTCCTGCCCTTCCCTGTAAGACCTGTTTAGCTTGATACCGGGCATTCCTGACTGCACTAATTGGTACTTTATCAGCCAATGCAACAGATATAATATTGAGTATTTTTTTTTATCATAAGGATTTACATACCTTTGTAAATATTTATATACTTATGCGTGGTTATATGCATTTTATGTATAAGCATTTAGTTTTAAATCAATATTTTACTGTTTTCTATTATTATTACATTTTATTTATATGGCACCACAAGTGGTCTGCAGTGCTGTACAAAGGCTAACAGTAAGACAGTACAGGGTAAATCAAAACATTACAATAGCAAAAACATAAAAAAGGACACAGGTTACAAATAACACCACAGATCTCAGTACACAATGCAGCTAGTAAGCAGGTGAGTGGCTTAGCTACAGTAGGTACATGTTATTGATAGTGATGGGAAGGCTAGTAATTTAAGAGTTGGCAGAAGGAATAAGTGGCTACAAGCAGGAGGCATTAAAGAAGATGGCCAGTGTGTAGGTGACAGTTGCAATTGAAGTGCAAGTGAAGAGGGATGATAGAACAGGATGGAGGAGACCCTGCTCCTATGAGCTTACAATCTAAGGGGAGACAGACAGAACACAGGCATGAGCAAGTTAATGGGGACCTGAGGGCAGAAAGGTAAAGCGAGCCACTAGGCAAATTGGTTATGTGCTAGATGGGTACGCTGCAATGAACATGTGGGTTTTATTTCACACTTGAAGGTACTGTATACAAGATCAGGGAGAGTCTGTTAGAATAGGGGAGTGCATTCCATTGAAGAGGGGTGGCAATGGAGAAATCTTAGTTTTGTACATAAGATACAGTAAACAGGAAGAGGAGCGGTGATGGTCATTGATTTTCTATTTGTATTGTTAGTAAAAGTTTTATTTGATATACTGCTCACTCAGACTGCTGTAGCTGTTGTTATTTGATTAATTTTGTATTTGTATACAAGCGCCTGAATTTTGGAGGGTTTTCTAAACCCCAAATTCTGTTTTGGGGATCTCGCTGCCACGAGAAGTGTAGTGCCAGCAGAAAAGGACTGCCCCGTAAATGTGTTACCCAGAAAATGCCTCCTTGAGGAGTGAATTAAAAAATAATCAGGTCTGGAGATGATTGGAAGATGCCTTTTAACACCCGTCATGGGCAGTACGAACAATTGGTCATGTTATTTGAGTTGAATAACATACCAGCTGTGTTCCAAAAATATCTGAACAGCATATTCTGGGCTCTTCTGTATTAATATGTCATAGTCTGCCTGGATGACATTCTGATATTTTTGAAAGATTTAAAAACCCACCGGAAACATGGAAGTAAAGTTCTGATCTATCTTTTGGTGAACTGATTATATTGTAAGTTTAACAAATGCATTTTTGAGTAGGAGAACATGTTTTTGCATTGCATTATCTCTGCTTCCAGTCTGTGGATGGAAACTGAGAAATTTGCTGCTAAGACCCTCAGGATGAAACCAATTTAGGTGATTTTGCAATATCTACAGACAATTTTAAATAAATTATCAATCCATAGTTGCTCCCATCACAGCACTCACCAGGAATCATGTAAAAAAACTCTTTACATCTGCACCATTCTGAAGCAAGTAGATCCTGACTATACTTTCTTCCTCGAAGTGGTGGCCACTCCAGATTTATTTGTAACTTTCCTTTTACAAATGGACACAGGGGCTGTCTCAAAGGTTCTTATTTTTATGCAGATTGATGATATTTTGAGGACGATGCATGTGTCAGAGATGCAGTGTCCATGTGTCTCAATACAGCTGCGTCTTAGCTCAGTGTGAGCAGTAAGCCACAGATTGATTGACATGCTGAAGCCATTTGGAGTGGAGACAGGGAGCATTGCACAAAACATAGGAGTGTCACCTTTGTATTGTGGGTGTGCCGAAACAAATATACTGTATGCATCTTCAGGTGCAGATTGACTTGCCTCAGCAGCTTAGATGCAATGAACATTCTGAGTAACCCTTGGGTTACATAGAATCATAGAATTTGATGGCAGAGAAGAATCATTTGGCCCATCTAGTCTGACCATGGACATAAATACACTTCCACACTAGGGTTCATTTTTTTTGTTTGGTACCCAATTTACCTGCCAGTATATTTTTTGATTAAGTAAGGAACTTAATCAGAGGAGACCCACACAAGCATGGGGAAAATATACAAACTCCAGTTAGGGCCATGGTGGGAATTGAACCCATGACCTCAGTGCTGTGAGGCAGTATTGCTAACCATTAAACCATCCGTACTTTAACGTCAATTCCTGCCAGCGATGGTCATGATGTTCATCTGATGATGCTTCTTCAGATGCAACTAGCAGATAATAGAAGCTGGCAGTCAGCATCTTCTAACACAAGAAGCCTCCTGTGGCATTTAAATATTTTCACACAACCACTGAGTACAAAAATGCAATGGTGAAGACATTTGCATCCACCTCTAAATAAGTTCGATAGCTGGTAAATGGTACTCTTGTAGAATCTTTTTCACCTCCTGAGAAGAATTTCACAGTGGGAGTCCTGGAGTTTCTGATGATAACTTGCCTTGGAGTAGTAGCGGCACATGTTGGAGGGAACAAAGTTAACTGTAATGATCTTCACAAACTGTAATAATCTGTTCTACAGTATCTTTAAATAGATCACTGTTTGAATTAATTCCAGGCCAGGTGGTTGTTTTGATTAACTCAATTTAGCCATCACATATACATGTACCATCCAGAAAACAACAATGTCTAGGTTGATGCATTGTCTCACTCACTCATTAGGTGTCACTGAGGAAGAGGCTACCTGTGAAGATTCCTCTGGTGACAACATCCAAAGTTACTTAAGTGGGTACAAGTGTCTCATTTTATTGGCTATTTTTTTTTCTTTGGACTTAAACTGCAGACGTTTTTGGTGGTTATCTGTTCATCAGGGCGTTAAAGTCTTTGTAGCAGCCTGTTCTACCTGTGCCTTGCACAAGATTCCGTCTCAAGCTCCTAGGGGTACTTTACCCCTTATATCAGTTTGAGACCATCCATAGACATACAGATGTGTCCACTCACATCTTTGCTCTTTTCTGAATTTGGCACAACATGCAAAACATGGCTAAGCTCTTTTTTACGAGTAGTGAGTGGATGGATTTAAAAAAAATTGTTTGCCATAATAGAATATGTAAAAAATAACATATTAAAGAAGCAAATTAAGAAAAGTCACAAATCATGGCTAAATCTCTGAGTCTATGGCATGCAAAACTGTGCCACACATGGCAGGACATAGCAAAGATGTAATTGGACACATCTACATATGTAAATGGTTTTATTTTGGATCAGTCTTACTGTCAGGTATTCAGTACTGTCTGGGTGGTAGTTGCCAGGTTCTCCAAGGCAGCTTATTATGTTTCTCTAAAGAGATTACCTCAGCTCCAAAGTTGGTGGATATATTTATTAATGAGATCTTTATGAGATCTTTAAGCTGCACAAGCTCCCCAAGGATATTTTCTCTGCAGAGCACTTTGCAAGTACTTTATTTATGAAATCTTGAGTTTTTCTTCAGCCTATCACCCACAGAGCAATGGACATACTGAAAGATTAAACCAAGATCTGGAATAGTTTTTCAGAATTTACATCTTCACCAATATGTATGATTGGGTTCTTATTTTACCGTAGACTGGGATGGCTCACAACTTGTATTATTAAGTCACTAATTATTAACAATTTACATCCTGAAAGTATTCTACCAGAATTGCCCTCCTGCCATTCAGTAGCTCTTTCAGTGGTCCGTGAAACCTCATACATTTTGTTAAAATTTGGACTGTGGTGTAAATAATTTTACAGTATGAAATGTTTTTCACACGTTACAAATATTTATCCAGTTGGAATAGGACAACTCAATTGTGGAAACCCTGTGGTAGGGTTTGGCTATCATTTAGACATCTGTGGATGAAAGTTCCCAGCATTAAACTCACTCCCAGGTTCATTGATCCTTTATAAGTAATTAACCCAATGGTTTGCAGATTGATTAGTCTGGACACACTCAGATTACCTAATGTGTTTCTTGTCTCTGTCCTTAAATTTCTTGTTTCAAGTCAGTGTAAAACATCCAGACATCCTCCTTCCACTACAGTTGACAACCAGTTGGAATACAAGGTGATACAGATTCTGGAATCCAGACTTTACAAATGATCCATTCATTATTTGATGGATTGAAAAGGCTTTGTTCCTGAGGAAAGATGTTAGTTAATGTCCTCAGGTGCCCATTCCCATCAGCTGCTGGTCCAATTCAACCAAATGTTTTTGTGGGGTGTTTTATGCACACCCTGGAGGTGATGATACTGTCACATAATGCCCGTTACCTACTTACAAGGTCTGACATCACTGGTCTCCCAGGGCCATGGTAGGCTGGTGCTGTCTGGCACCCATTGCAGTTTATGTATCCCTGACATCTACAGTGGTTGCAGTCCTCATCTGTTTGAAGCTGTGGAAGCTCAGGTTGCAAAAACTCCACTAAGGAAATGCATGTTGCTCTGCTGAGAATTTAAAACTACTAGCATACTGATGGTGATATCACATTTGGCATAATTTTTGAAATCACATGCCTATAAAAGGCAGTTTTTGTGCATAGCTCAGTGTTGGAGTGTTAGGCTACATAACTGTACTCCCATATATATCCCTGCTAGAAAGACTACTATGAGCCCTAGTGTACTGATATAGTTTTATCTGATGAGTATCTTTGCTACTGCCATGGTAACGATTCTTGTATTCTCCCGGTTTACCGTAATCATTTGACCTGACTATTATCACCCCTTGGTACAGCATTTACCAGCTGTTTCTGACCCATTACTGATTACTTTGTTTCAGATTGCCTCACAGTAACCAGACTCAGTGCCTCATTTTATTCATTCATGCATTAATTCATTAATTCTCAGAAAGAAGAAAATTACCAAATAAATGGAATATCGGGCGCTTGTTGGTGCTGTGTTTCTAATGCTGCTGCTATAATAATTGGGGGTAGTTACACCCCAACCACACATCAGAAAAATACAAGAAAAGAATAGCAGCGCTAAATAGATTATTGTATATAATTAATAATGCGAAGGATTGAGTGATGAAAATGGTTATACAATTTAATAAAATGTTGATAGTAATAACAACGGCCTTTTAAATAAAAAATGGATATGCATCCATATCAATTAAAAACAATTCATAAGGGTCAAAGAATTGACTGCCTAACACATTAGCATCCGTTCCTGATGTAGAAACCTGGAAATTTTAGCAGATGGAGACAGACTGACAGCGCAGTCACACCAATGCACTTTACCCAAATACCGCTAGAGGTGTAGTCCCTTTGAAAACGTCACTGATGTTTTAGCTTCCAATCAGCCAAATTCGGGATCCTCATTTGTTACGGTGTCCTCTTTATGAAGATAGGGTAGATGGTGCTCCTTAATCAGGAAATGTTGTCTCGGTTGAACTGCAGATGGTAAAAGTCCAGTGTTTGGTCCGGATATAGTGTGGCAGTCAAAAGTAGCGTTATAATTGACCCAAGTAGCCTCCTCCTAACGCGTTTCACTGCAAGGCACTGCAGCTTTTTCAAAGGCAGTGAAACGCGTTAGAAGGAGGCTACTTGGGTGTCTCCATCTGCTAAAATTTCCAGGTTTCTACATCAGGAACGGATGCTAATGTGTTAGGCAGTCAATTATTTGACCCTTATGAATTGTTTTTAATTGATATGGATGCATATCCATTTTTTATTTAAAAGGTCGTTGTTTTTACTATCAACATTTTATTAAATTGTATAACCATTTTCATCACTCAATCCTTCGCATTATTAATTATATACAATAATCTATTTAGCGCTGCTATTCTTTTCTTGTATTCATTCTCAGAAGCCTGTATATTGGAACACAGACAAAGGGCCACAACCTATGAATCGGGCACAGAAAAGCCCAAACTCCCTTGAGGGGATCGCTGATAAAGGCTACCAATATGTTAGACTCTACACTGGATTGTGATATTGTCCATTTTCACTCAGCAATTCATAAGCACTTTTGCAGGTATCTGGTGCATTTAGAATGCCAAGGTTGAGGTTCAGATCTGCAACAGTGAGTAAAGAACACAAGAGTAACAGAGTTTAGAGCAGAAGTAAGGGACAGATTGTTTAGGGATACAGCTTGTTCAGGTTAGAAGAGAATGACATGGGAGCGAGAAGTGAGAGAGCATGAAGGAAAAGTACACAATTACAATAGCCTCAAAGTAATGCTTAGTGATGGTGGACTTGGGATGGAAAGGTGGAGGTGTGAAGGATAAGTTAAAAAAAGAAGGTGTAATTGGTGTAATGAGAAATATCTCACAAGTGCTTGAAGAACAGAATAAGGGAGTGCCCACTCACATGGGAGGGTGTGTAGGTCCATTGGAAGAGAGCAAATGATGATTTGAGGGTAAGATTTTTATAGGCAGAGATGTCACTGGGTACATCAATAGCTGTATTGAAGTCACCTAAGATGAGGGCGGGAAGATTTGAAGGGAGGAAGTGGAAAAGCCACATACAGATGTGTCCACTTACATCTTTGCTTTTTTTCAAATTTGGACCAACATGCAAAACACGGCTAAGCTGTTTTTCACGAGTAGCGAGTGGATGAATTTTACATTTTTTGTTTGCCGTAATAGATAATGTATGAAGTAACATATTAAAGAAGCAAATTAAGAAAAATCACAATGCATGGCTAAATCTCTGAGTGTATGGCATGCAAAACTGTGCCATACATGGCGGGATATAGCAAAGATGTATGTGGACACATCTGTAACATATTTGTCAACGAATTTGGAGATATGGTCCAGGGGGATGATAATTGAAAGTGAAACAAAGGTAACCAGAGGAAAAAAGCTTGAACCTTAAATGTAGAGAATACAAGGAATGGCTCTGTTGGTAGAGTTGGTAAGAGCAAACAGAGATAGAATGATCTCTAACCTACTATTATGGTGATCCACAGTGTTGGGGAGTGAGTGAACATGAGGCCCCCAGAGGACAGTGCAGCAGAAGTGGTGTCTGAAGGGAAAACTGATTTGGTGATGAAAATGAGATTCAGGAATTTGGAAAAAAAAGAGGTCATGGATGGGGACCAGTTTATTACAGACAGATATGGCATTTCAGGGAACACAACAAAAATGGACAGAATAAAAGGGAATGAATATAAATATCTCCCCCTTTATATATCTTTGTCTCTGTGTATATATATATATATATATACTGTATATACTAGAGAATATCGAAAGGTTGAACATGTATGTTGTCAAAGTTGAAAAATATTACAGAATACGCAGCACGTATAAAATATACGCACATGCCTACTGCGAGTGCACTTGTTCCTTCGTGCGTGCACATATCTGCAATTTGCGTATGGTCGCTCCCGCGGTCCTGCGCGTGATAGGGGTATTTACGGTAGAGTTTGTGAACGCATGGAGGGCTATCAAAACATTACATATTTAATCCAAATAGTGCACATTGTACACATATTCCCCCTGCACCACATCAGCAAGTATCAATAGTTTAAATGATTCCAGAACAAGTGGATTCACCTTTGCATGATAGGAGGGGACAGACTAAGGTTATAAGGTGGTGTCTGGTATCCAGCTGTAGGGTATTTTAAAGGTAACATTCCGGTGTTGGTTTGCGGAAGATCGCATGTTCCTGTGGATAGTTATGTGCAGAAGCAGAATATAGATATAAAATGTATTTACTGCATATTATGTATGCGGCGGGAATCCAGAGGAGACCACCCACAAGAGCAGTTGAGAAAGACATCGCCAACCTTTTCAAATCAACCTATGACCTCTCCTGTACTGTAAATATGCATCCCTGTGTCCAATGTACAAAGGGATTACAGTATCCATTGTATTGCTTTTGGAAGTGTATAAATTGTATTGTTAACCCCCTTTCAGATATATTACTCTGTGGTGTCGGTACCCAGTGATTAACTACAAATCGGTGTTGTGTCCTCTTTTCCCTGCTAGGGTTTAAAGTGTATTACATTGCCTAACTGTATAAGGTTTTAGAGTGTATTAATTGAGTGTGTACGCACTGCGTGTACTTTAAACCCCCAGTGTGGCATTTGTATGCAGAGTCCGTACACAGTACGGGACTCATTACGCAAATAGCGGAAAAGGTATATAGAGTGAATGTTGTGAAAGTGTGTTTAAAGGTAGAGCTTTATGGTTTAAGATAATATCGACATTATCAATTGGGGGCATCATCCGGTTTTTCCACATATTCGCAGCTTAGCAGGTTAAAGCAGACTTTATCTATCAGCAAATGGAGGACAGGTATCCTACGTAAACCTTTTTCTGGCCGCAGTATACACTGGGAAACTCTATTTTATTGCTGATTAGATGGCATCTGCTCTGCATGGTTTGTAGGGAAGCTGGTGGGACCCGTAAAGTAAATACACAAAGCATTTTTAAAAGTATCTGTTTGGCACCAAACGCGCACACAACACAAGCATACACCTGTACTTTGTATACCTGCTCATATTGCTGCCATAAATACTTATTACTAGATTCATTTAGACCTGTGCGTAGAAATTTGTTGCTATTTAGTTAAAAATATAGAATAAATATTAAGGAAGTAAACATAAAACACAAACACAGTCTGGCCTAGTTAAACAGGTTTATACAGAAAGAAACTGTGTTGTGTTAAGTAAATGATTATAGGTAATATCGCTTACATTTATAGAAGTGTGGGATTTGTACTATTGCGGACGTACTGATTTTGTACACGTGTCTCGGACAAAGTACGGGACTGCGTACGCAATGTTAAAACATATGCACGGTCACGTGTTTACGCAACGTACGTAAGGGTACGACCGCTAAGTACAAATTACACAATAGCATTGTTTAGTTTGGGGGCGGGATAGTAGCCACGCTACATTAGCACAAATTGCTCGGTTTCCAAAATGTATTTTAAATAAAACCTTTTTTACTGCATTGCCTCTGGTACTAAGTCTGTTTATCTGAATGAAAGATAATTTTCTGTACAGAAAAACCAGTGTATTTGAGTGAACGAACATGAGTGAGCAAACATAATAAAGGTTTTGTGGACCCAGTGAGTTCGGGATCCCGTCAAGTGGTACACCAAGTGAGTGGAGACTTGGTGGCGTGAGATAGCTGGCTCAAGTTAATATAGATTGAAGTGCAAAGGATCAAGGTAACAGAGTACCGCGGCCGAGGAGGTCAGCGAGGTTTAGAGTACCGCAGCCCAGGGGGTTAGCGACGGTTTACCCATTTCGTTTTTGTTGATACGCTCGATTCCATTGGTTGTACGGCAGATAAGTAACAAATACCTATACGCTGTGGATTGGACCGCGAGTTCGTGGGTGCAATATTTAGCGCACCGTGATACCCTTTTTACGAGCTTTGCATAAAATCGCAGTATCATTAGCGCTATATATAGCATATGCAAGCGTGATTTGTGTATAATGAAGGTTTAGGGAGTTGTCGCTGGTCACTCTCAGGAAATCTCCAACAAGTTATATTTACTGGAAAGGGTAAGTTATTCCCAGATACTTCCAGTAAATAGAGGTTACATAGGGCCCTAAGTAGGGTACATAACCTTCGCTATCAACAGTGTATGGTAGTACTGGCCAATGTGGGCGTTGAGCGGGTGAAGAGCACTCAGAGAACTTTCACCATTGCCTTATATTGAGTATTTTGGTTATTTTTGTGGGATTAGCCGAAAGGACAATACCTGCAAAATATGGGGGCCAGTTGCTCAAGTAAGGGACGTTCAACCAGGGTTCAGGTTGACTTACCGTGACCCAGGGGGTCAGTGAGGTTCATAATGTGTGAGAAGTATGGACCACACACAGAAGTTTTGTGCAATGAATGGAAACGTATGACTGCGGGAGATAGGGACACACAAATTGTTTAAACTTAAGGCAGCAAGAGGGCGATATGCAAAGAGAATTAGCTCACACAGCAGATTCCAAACCTAGCAGGAAAATGATGGCAACCGCACCACCACTACCATATATTGTAGGGGAGAAAGTGGCTACAGACAATGGCATATTGGTATCCGATAAGAGTATAGTTGATAAATGTACTAACACTAACCCTTGCAAGTTGTATCCCATTTTAAACTTTCCTCAGGACTGCGCGCAAGAAGATGAGCCCAGCATGATATTGGCACTCTCTCTAGCAGCCACTATACAGAATACTCAGGTGGGCATGGCCCAACCAGTAAGATCAGTAGTAAGGCCCCCTAGCGGAGGGATGAGTGAGGTCGTGTCCACAGGTAAGTACCGTACCATACAGTATGCAGAGACAATAGCACCTCAGATTGTTGAGTCAACTCTGAATGACGTAATTGAACTAAATCCTGTCAGGGTGATCGCGGTCCCCAATGGGAAGACTGACACTCAGGGAGTCAATCCCATCAGGAACATTGCTATGCATTGTCCCTGGTACTGGACAGGATTGAGGACAATTATGTCTGAATTTCCTGATCCCAGAAAGGATCTAGTCGCATGACAGAGGCTCATTAAAGAGTTAGGTAACGCCACCGAACCCTCAAACAATGATTGGCAAACAGTGCTACGAGTATGTTTACCTTCCAATATTGACCCCGTGAAATTCATTACTGATTGTAAATTAGACGAAGATGTACCTCTCACTGATGAATACACTCAGGAGCATGTACGACAAATCAATCTGCAATTAGGAATATATTTCCCTTCTGTTGTCAAATGGAATAAAATCTTTTCCATAAGACAAACAGAGGACGAAATGGCATCTGAATATTTCCACTGAGCACTGCAGGAAACGGCTAGTTACACTGGGATCGAGGACATTTAGGACAATGTACATCACAGAGAGGTAGCTGTGTCAGTATTAATGGACGGGTTAAAAAAGACATTAAGAACAAGGGTACAAACCACTTTTACCTAACTGGAGAGGTATCTCGGTGGCTGTATTAAGAGTACGCTATCGAGCACGATTGTATCATCATTAAGCACAGGGAGCACAGGGAGATAAGCTGATGACAGTAAGTATAAATGCTCTTACAACGAAACTGCATCAGCCAAAACCCTAGACCCCTGATGGTAAGTCACGTGTAGTAGTATGCTATAACTGTCAGAAGGAAGGACATTTTGCATGGAATTGTAGGTATACAAACACACATAAGGTATACTGACCCCCTAGACCAGGATATAAACCACACTATAATACACATAATAGGGATCAGGGAACGCATTGGAGAAGTTATGAGCCACATGCAGGGGAAACAAGGAGGTACCCACCTAGGAGAGACTGGAAGACCTCCGAAAATTCTCACTTACCCCCCTCACATATTGTAGCTGCCAGAGGGTCACAATATACAATAGGGGTTGGGTCACACCTGTAGACTGCAGCCAGTGAAGTTGATTGCTAGCCTTGGTAGTGAACCTGAGGTCACAGTTGATGTAGCTGGTATATCATTACCTTTTCTTGTAGATACAGGGGCGGACAGGTCAGTGTTAAATTCAACGGTAGGTATGAAAACCACGGGTAAAACAATTTCAGAAATGGGAGTAACAGGAGTAGTGCAACACTAACCTTTGAGTAGACCTGCAGAGATTACGATAGGGCCTTTGCAGACCAAGCATTCCTTTTTGCTAACTGCATCAACTCCGACTAATCTACTTGGGAGAAATGTATTGTGTAAAATGAGGTGTGTCATATATTGTAATCCTGAGGGTGTCTTCTTGGATATACCCGAGAATCACGCTCAGGAACTGCAGGATATGTTAGACACCCCACAAAGACTAATGTCACACTCTGCTGTTATAGACAGGTGTCCATCAAAGGTAGAGGAAATGATCTCACGAATACCAAGATCCCTCTGGACCAAAGATAGACAAGACACTGGATTGATGGTGAATGTAGCACCTGTAGTAGTGCAAATAAAAGATGGTAGGATAGCTCCAAAAATCCCTCAGTATCCTCTGAAGCCAGAGGTGGAATTAGGAGTATACCCAGTCATAGAGCGCTTGCTACAACAGGGCATCCTGGTCAGGATGTCCAGCACTGCCAATAGTCCCATCTTCCCTGTGAAAAATAGTGGGGGGAGGGGTTACAGGCTAGTGCAGGATCTAAGGGTATAAACAAGATACAGTAGTTGAGAGCCAATTCATTGTAGTGCCAAATCCAGCTGTCATCCTCATGCAAATTCCCCCTACTGCAAAAATGTTCACTGTCATTGACCTCTTTTC
The DNA here is from genome assembly GCF_028390025.1 of Pseudophryne corroboree. Classification (NCBI taxonomy): domain Eukaryota; kingdom Metazoa; phylum Chordata; class Amphibia; order Anura; family Myobatrachidae; genus Pseudophryne; species Pseudophryne corroboree. The sequence goes on from NC_086449.1 coordinate 16,172,479, forward strand.
TGCTTTCTTTTTTGTCCCTCTGCACCCTGACAGCCAATACCTGTTTGCATTCACACACATGGGAGTACAGTACACCTGGACTTGCCTATCCCAAGGTTTCATTGACAGCCCAAGTATTTTCTCCCAGGCTTTACATGACTGTTTACAATCCTTTCAACCTGAGAGAGGATCAGTATTAATACAGTATGTAGATGACTTGCTGCTGTGTTCTGCTTCACTCGAATCGTCCTTGAAAGATACGAAACAGCTTCTGTTTCACCTTCTAATATGGGGCACAAAGTTTCAAAGGATAAGTTGCAGTTGTGCCAGACCAGGGTAAAATATTTGGGACATTGCTTGACGCAAGGACTTAGACACCTCACCGCTGATAGAATACAGGTGATTCGCGACATGACTCTGCCACAAACCCAGCAACAGATCCACACTTTTCTTGGAATGTGTTGGTACTGCCGAAACTGGATCCCAGGGTTCTCCATACTGGCTTTACCTTTGCATGAAATGTTCTCTTCGAACAAACCAGATCGGATCTCGCACACAGATGAGTCTGAACTGGCATTTGAGAGACTCAAACAGTGCCTATCACAGGCACCTGCATTAGGCATGCCAGATTATCAGAAACCCTTTGAATTGTACGGTACGAAAAGTGCTGGGTGTGCGGCAGGTGTACTAACCCAGAGACATGGTGATGCCAGGAGGCCAGTAGCTTACTACAGTGCACAGTTGGACACCGTAGCGCGGTCTCTTCCCACATGCTTGCGAATTGTTGCATTGATAGCCTTGCTAGTAGGTAAAAAAAGACGTAGTGTTAGGACACAACCTGACAATCCATACACCTCATGCAGTGTCAGCCTTACTGAACTCCGCCCAAACCAGACATGTCTCATCTGCACAGTTTACAAGGTGGGAATTAGCACTAATGACCCCTGTGAACACCACCATAAAGAGATGCAGTGCACTAAATCCTGCAACTTATCTGCCGGGTGTGCCTGGACAGGCACATAGGGTGGAGGATGAGAATGATGGTGAAGGAGGATTTAATTCAGACATTAACAGGCATGATTGTATGGAATACCTGAACCAGACTTTCAATGCAAGACCCGACATTAGTGACAACCCACTGGAAGGCTTAGATTTTACTTTTTACACTGATGGTAATCGCCACAGACATATGGACTCGGGAGACCTGTGTACTGGATACACAGTTGTAGATGACAGGGGAATCATAGAAGCTGAACCCCTGGGCACATCGCACTCAGCACAAGTTGCTGAGCTTGTCGCCCTAACCAGAGCGTGTGAATTGGCCAAGGGTAAGTCAGCCAATATATACACAGATTCTAGGTATGCCTTTGGAGTAGTGAATGATTTCGGGGCTCTATGGTGGCTTAGAAATTTCATCACGGCAGCTGGCACACCTGAAGCGCATGCATCACACATAAAAAGATTTCTAACAGCGATACAAGAACCAGACAGAGTGGCTGTTATCAAGTGCAAAGCACACACTTACTATCAAGATCCAATCTCACTTGTTAACAGTCGGGCAGATGAAGCTGCTAAATCAGCAGCCAGCACTCCCATACAAATAGATATCACATCACTGATGACATTATTCACAATCAACACACAAAAATTAATTGAAATGAAAAAAAATTGTTTGCCACAGGAAAAGGTGGTCTGGAGGTCAAAGGGGTATGGCCAGGAGTCCTCAGGACTCTGGACAGGTGTACAGGGTAAGCCAGTGGCCCCCAGAGCATATCTTCCAAGCTTAGCTGAGGCAGCACACGGTGTGACTCATCTGGGTAAAGAGGGTATGTGTAAGCTGGTGAGAGCCTACTGGTGTGTGTCAGGATTCTCTTCTCATGCGGGTAAGAGAGCAATGACATGTCTTACTTGCTTGAGTAAGAATATTGGAAAGTAAATACCAACAGAACCATCCCATATCCCTCCGACAGATGGCCCTTTTCAGGTAACACAAATTGATTTCATACAATTACCACCCTGTAGGAATTTAAAATATGTGTTAGTCTATATTGATGTGTTTTCAAATTGGGTAGAATTGCTGCCACAAATACTGCTACGTTAACTGCAAAGAAAATTGTGCAGGAATTGTGTGTAGATATGGGATCCCTAGAATAATTGAAAGCGATAGGGGTACCCATTTTACAGGTGAAGTCTTTCAGGTTATGTGCAAACTGATGGGAATTAATAGCAAGCTGCACTCTCCGTACCGCCCACAGGTGAGTGCAAAGGTGTAGAAAGTAAACAGCTCTATTAAGAACAAGCTGAGCAAAGTGATGGCTGAAAATGGATTGTTGTGGCCTGAAGCTTTGCCACTAGTATTGTACAGCATCAGAACCACTCCCAGGTCCCCACTTAACCTATCACCCTTTGAGATTCTTTTTGGCCGACAACCACATGTAATGATAGACCCCCAGGATGATTTGAAATGCAATAACGAAGTGACTGTAAAATATTTGGTTAAGATGAGACAGCAGCTGAGGAATCAAAACAGAAATCTAAAGCTGGTGATTCCTGACCTGTCAAACAGTAATTGTCATGACATTGAACCTGAGGATTATGTAATGATTAGAAATTTTCTACGCTCAGGTTGCCTCATTGACAGGTGGGAAGGACCGTACCAAGTCTTACTAACCAGCATGACAGCATTAAATGTTGCCGAAAGAGAGAATTGGGTCCATTCATCCCACTGTAAGAAGGTCGCTGACCCAGAGAGAACCCGTGACAAAGAGCAGAGTGTAGAGAACATCGTATCATTGGAGTGTCTGTTTCGGGAAGGTTGAGAGGCAGGACTGTTGAGACGGCATCTGAGGGCAGAAAACAAGACCAGAGGTGGTTGTCACACCAGTTTTTTTTTTTCTTTTTATTATTTTCTCCATCTCCCACTACCCTCCTTCTCTACTTCCCTTTCTCCCCCTTCTTGTTTCCTTTCTCTTCCCATAACAAGATGGACTTACCCCAAGAGACTGAGTTCCGGGTTTTCCTGTTAATCCTGTTGTTGACCAGAACAGTCTGTTTTGGTGAGTCACAGAGAGGTTGAGAAAGGATCTGGAATGGGTTCTGATGGCGAGGACGGATTTGTAGAATTCCAAGAGCAACACATTACTCAAGCAAAGGCGAGAAAACGATCCGGTAGTCAGGGAGCTCGGAGGCACTGTGAAGGGTTATTGGCTGAGGAAAATTGCATTTGTAGGAATTGTGAGAACATAGTTGAGGATGGGTGCATCCAGAGATGTCAGTCCAGCCTTAATATCAACATGGACCGTCATCCATTGAGTGATTACCACTCACTAGTGGGTAAGGTCTTAAACCAGACAGAATGCTGGGTGTGCTCACAAGTACCTCAAGGTAAAGGCAAGTTAGGATTAGTACTGTACCTTTTAGCAATAGATAAGTTACTCGAATTACGGGGTAGGAGACCGGTGGACAAGAAATTCAATATTTCTAGGCCCCCTAGTTTGAAGCTCCACCAGTATCATGTAGATAGATCCTTATTATGTTTTAACATTTCCAATTACCGAAAACCAGGAAATTGGGAAGTGACATGGAATAACCAGACCATGGCCTTTTCGCATAGAGCTGATAGGATAACCATAGACTCTGAACTTGTACGCCAAATAGCCAACAGTGGAAGGTATTTTCAGTATAGGTATACTCGAGGAAGCAAAACCATGTGGGTTGGAGAAGTATCACCAGGGTACTGTGCTCATATCATCCAGCCTGATACTTGTACTGAGCAGATGGGAGAACTAGGGATTTGGTTTTTCACTTGTAAAGTTTGTAATATGGTAATGTCATATTCTGTCCCATATATTCTCCCCGATGATGCCTATTTCATATGTGGGAGGAAGGCATATAAGTGGCTTGCCCCGAACTCAGAGGGATTGTGTTATGTTGCTAGAGTGTTGCCAGAGGTCATGACCATAACCCATGACAAGATGAAAGACATTCACTGCAGTGCTCAGGCTCCTTTTACTTATACTCACAATGAACACATCGTCAAGAGACACCTCATAGATAGGACAGAGCACGTAGCCTCTGATGTGATCCACGAATCCACCGGGATTCAATTTCATCTCACATTAGACATCACCCGAACTGCCAGAGGAATTATAAATTATAGGTATATCCATGCGCTAGCGAACTTGATAGATAATATCACTGAGATGTATGACGACACCTTCAGGTATACGGGTAGGGAGTTGCAAGCTTACAAGACAGAATTGATCCAGCACAGGATGGTCCTCAATTATATCACAGCCGTGACGGGTGGGTACTATGTCCCTTTGGCAACTCAATATGGTGTGAAGTGCTGCACGTATATTACAAACAGCACTGACGACCCCACAGAGATTATTGATCAAAAGATGGACGATATCTTGCAGTTGAAGTGGGAGTTACGGAGGAGACACAACCTTACCCTGACCACTGTGGGTAATGAGCTGGCCGGCTGGGTCTCATGGTTGAACCCACAAAATCGGTTCCCAGGATTAGGAGAGTGGGCTCAAAATGTTATTATGAGTGTAGGAAAGTTTCTCCTTTGTATCCTGGGAGTCGTCATAATTATTGGCTTGATATTTAGGTGTGTTCGAATTCTAACGTGGCGCAAGCACGGCACAACATTGATGAGTTTAAGGAGCGGGGGCATTGTTACAGCAGCAGATTTAATTTACGACCCATCCATAGAGACAGTGTTATGATAAGGATTGCAAATGAATTCCATGGCCCGTTTCTATCACCCGTTTTTCCTTTGTCTCCCCCTCTGCCCAGATACACCGATCCAGAAAAGACATTGACTGTACCCAAGAATGTTTATGTAAATGTTATGTGAATGTATTTTAGATATGTGTCTTATCTTCATCTCTACAACCTTCAGTTAATGACACACTTAGTCGACAGGTGATATCCACATATACTAGCACTCACATATGTTCCCCCTCCATGTATCATCAACTAAATGAGCACCCCATTTGTTGGAACAGGAAGCTGAAAAGAGCTTGGTAGTGTTTGTTGACCCACTTACAGACCCTTAATACGGGATAAGAAGGATTTAATGTATACTTCACAATACCTCGAAGCCTATCTAAAACATATATGGCACAATGATACATGCCCCTCAGACATGGATTCATACATACATGCTTTTTACTATCCCACTAGGTCATACATTTCCCTCCTACAACTCTCCTCCTACCATCCAATCGTCTGTAGATATTGTATTGATGTTTTTCTGTTTAGTGTTTAGATAGAGGCAGTTATTGTTGACTGCCAAAGGGTGGACTGTCAAAGTAGAAAAATATTACAGAACACGCAGCATGTAAAAAAAAACACACATGCCCCCTGCATGTGCACTTGTTCCACCGTGCACATATCCGCAATTTGCGTATGGTCGCTCCCGCGGTCCTGCGCATGGTATGGGTATTTACGGTGGAGTTTGTGAACGCATGGAGGGCTATCAAAGCATTACATATTTAATCCAAATAGTGCACATTGTACACATATTCCCCCTGCACCACATCAGCAAGTATCAATAGTTTAAATGATTCCAGAATAAGGGTATTCACCTTTGCATGATAGGAGGGGACAGACTAAGGTTATAAGGTGGTATCTGGTATCCAGCTGTAGGGTATTTTAAGGGTAAAATTACGATGTTGGTTTGCGGAAGATCACATATTCCTGTGGATAGTTATGTGCAGAAACAGAATATAGATATAAACTGTATTAACTGTATATTATGTATGCGGCGGGAATCCAGAGGAGACCACCCACAAGAGCAGTTGAGAAAGAGATCGCCACCTTTTCAAATCAACCTATGACCTCTCCTGCACTGTAAAGATGCATCCCTGTGTCCAATGGACAAAGGGATTACAGTATCCATTGTATTGCTTTTGGAAGTATTGTATAAAAAGCCTGTTGCTGCCTGGCCGGTCACAAGACTCTCAAAGTTATCTACCTGATTAGCGGAGGACTGGACCAGGAAGCGCATGCGAATATTCTCACGTATGTACATTGACTGTAGCCATTTACTCTGTTGTATTGTAGTGTATAAATTGTATTGTTAACCCCCTTTCAAATATATTACTCTGTGGTGTCGGAACCCAGTGATTAACTACAAATCGGTGTTGTGTCCTCTTTTCCCTGCTAGGGTTTAAAGTGTATTACATTGCCTAACTGTATAAGGTTTTAGAGTTTATTAATTGAGTGTGTACGCACTGCGTGTACTTTGTACCCCCAGCGCAAAGTTTGTACGCAGAGTCCGTACACGGTACGGGACTCATTCCGCAAATTGAGTTAAAGGTATATAGAGGAATATTGGGGGTAATTCCAAGTTGATCGCAGCAGGAAATTTTTTAGCAGTTGGGCAATACCATGTGCACTGCAGGGGAGGCAGATATAACAAGTGCGGAGAGAGAGATAGATTTGGGTGTGGTGAGTTCAATCTGCAATCTAAATTGCAGTGTAAAAATAAAGCAGCCAGTATTTACCCTGCACATAAACAAAATAACCCACCCAACTCTAACTCTCTCTACAAATGTTAAATCTGTCTCCCCTGCAGTGCCCATGGTTTTGCCCAACTGCTAAAAAATTTCCTGCTGCGATCAACTTGGAATTACCCCCCATTGAGTTTAGCGGCCATTGCGGCTCCATGGTAAAAGTGTGTTTAAAGTTATAGCTTTATGGTTTAAGATGATATTGACATTATCAAGGTATATCTGGTATAGAAACACAAATAATTATGCTAGGATGGTTTTGAAGAAATGTTTAATAGTAGAAAGAAATAGAAACAGTAGAGAAGTATGATATTTGGCTTTTATGTTATGGGTTACCTCACACTGCTTATTTTCTTTGCCAGCAAATTTATTCCCTTTTCGAGGTTGAAATAAAAGATGAGAGGACTTAACTGGAGATGTGCCTGAGATGATGATGGTCAGAGATGACACGCAACCGGCCCGAAAACGAAGATGACATGCCCACGTTCAAACCACCATGCCAATGTTTACCCTGAGCTGCCCCCGCAATGGACTGCCACCCACCCCCGCCTGCCCCCAAATGCCTCTGTCTGTCAATCAGGAAGAGGAGTTTTCATTTAATGCTAAAAATGAGCATTAACTGTGTACAGTTAGGCAGGGCCATCGGAAACACTATGGGTGGATCTCGATTTGCCATCCTACCTGAATTAAGCCCTACAGTAGGTATACAGACCTTGCTTTTGTAACAGTACGTTAAATAGTCCTCGAAGATAAGACAATGAGTCATGGTATTCTCTGTAACATAGAGAGGGGACATTGAGCATTATGGTCCAAATACCAGTGAGAACATGATCCAGGTGCATTGCCAATAACCCCAAAAATATAGTATATAAGGAAAGTCTTCCCTCTGTTTAATTCGGATTATGCTAAAACAGAGAAACATACATACTGTATCTGTGCTTGGCAGGGCCGGTTAGAGGTTTTTTCACACCCTAGACAAAACTTCAACCTATCCCCCCTCCCTCTACCCACACAAATATACCCACTTTCCAGCCTCAGATGAAAGTGTACCATTATGCAATAGGTAGCATCTATCCTTGTGTTTCAATGCCTATTTCACTATAGATATTAAGCTTGCGAGCAGGGCCTTCCTACCATTATGTCTATCTGTTTTTACCCAGTTTTGTTCTATTACTGTTGTTCTAACAGTAAAGGGAAATGGAATATACTGCGCTATATAAGAAACTGCTAATAAATAATTACTCAGAGTTATCCTCAATTTTATTATAAGAAGTCTCAGGGCTGCCCCCCATGTTCTGACAGTCCTAGGCAGGTGCCTAATGGTAGAGCCATCCCTGGTGCTTGGGGCATAATTCATGTTCATATGGAAATTCATTTGAAAATGCACATTTTTTTTTACCTTATGGAATTTCTAATCATTGCAAGTGAAGCTGCCACACAGAAAGAAAATAGACATCCATTGAAGCCATGAAAACTCATTTGCAACAGCACACATAGCAGCCTATTCACAATAACATTGAACTTTTGTGGTCATTCGGACCTTATCGCATGCTGAAACTCCTCGCAGCCATGCGATTGGGTTGGAACTGCACATGTGCAGCGGCCGCATTGTGCAGGCGCGTCTTTGCCTGGCGATGGCCATCGCAGGGCAGCAACGCCGAGAACAAAGAAAGTGGTAGCAGCGGCAACCACAAGAAGATTAACAAGAGGAAGGCGGAATCGGGTGGCAACTCACCATTTTCGGGGAGTGGTGAGTAAACCGCAGGTGTGCCCAGGCGTTTGGAAGGCGGATGTCTGACGTCAATTCTGGGACCTGCAACGCTGGATCGATCGCACAGAGTAAGTAACTCTTACCCTGGTCTTCTTTTACAAAAAACTTTTTTTTTCATAGCAGGGCTACACAAGCATTCGCACCCCTGCTATGCAGAAATACACTCCCCCATAGGCGGCGTCTAGTTGATCGCAGAGGCAGCAAAAAGTTGCTACATGCGATCAACTCAGAATTACCCCCTTTGACTCGTAGGTCAGCCCTATGTTTACACAGACTGGAACAGCAGTAGCAATGCAGCACCATGTCTCTATACATTTATGATCGCAGCTGACAGCAGATACACATCCTAAAAATTGTCTGCCTTTTTGCCACCACTCTCTGTTACCACCCCCAAGTGGTCACTTCCGGTCAAATCCTCACTGTGAGAAGAATTTCAAAGGCACCTTGACACATGTGCACTACGATCCTGTCACATGCTCAGTCTTCCAATAATTGCTCAGTTACGTGAATATTGGCCCTTGCATGTAAAACATGAATTAAGCATTGTTAGATACAGGTATTTCTTAACATCAAAGTAGTGGTGATCTATCTCCCTCAGATGAATGAAGATTTGAAGGACATATTTAAAGACTTTAACAAATAAGCTGAGTATTGATTCTTATACTACTTATCAATCATAAATTGCATGCTGCCTTTGGTTAACATTCACTTTTATGCACCAATAATCTGTATTTCTATCTTTTTACATAATACTAAGTTTCAGAGTATATTTACTGACCGATATAGAATAAACGTGGTGAAGGATTACAATCCCCATAAATTATAAAACAGGTATTGAATCCTTCAAATGTTTTAGAGGTTGGTTCATTGAGTATTAAAAAGTATTAGGTTCAGTATTTTTTTAAATGCTGTTGTTCCAACGGCCCTATCAGCACAGACCACTGTAACTTCAAGAAAATGTAAAATGTGTGTATCAATGTAAAAAGTAAAATGGATGCTGATTTTGAGGATTTTAACTTTCCAAAAAAGGAATAACATCATATAAATACTGCACCTTGAAAGTACAAGATGCGGTCACTGACCTTGGGCATAATATATTTGAACTTGATTTTAGATAGTGATGCACATACTATGAATTGCACACACAGTACAGTACATTTAAATTGATGATATTCTGGAAGAGGCCATATTTTCCTAGGAGCCTTACATACTGTATGTTGTACAGTTCTGATTAACTATTGAATTGAGCCATTTGCTGACCAAGATGAGATTGATTCCTACTATGACAGAGGCATAACGTGCCACAGGCCCCCTCCTAAGTGTGACCAGCCCGCCTGCATATCCTGGGGTATTCTGCAATTTTTCTTCCCTTGCATAAGAATGAATAGGATATAAGTATTGGTCCTTGCAATTGTTTTGGATGCACTTTTTTATTTATTCACTTTTTTTTTAAACTAGTAAAAATACATGATTATGTGGGTATCCAATTCTATGTGAAAATTGATTGGGAGTGAAAAAATTAACTTTTTGGGACAATAGGATAGCCAATGACGATGCAATTACCCATGGTTAATGACTTTGGGTAATTGGATATAGCTTGGTGACTATAAGGATATGATGAGGAGGAGGATTATTATCATCATTGAAATCCACCATTATCATTACGTCTACTTATAGCAGATCAAAGTATTTATGTTTTAGTTAACTCCTTACAAAGCATAATTTTTAGTGCATATTTATTACAGAGCAACAGGATACTTTCCAACAAATGCTTTCAAGTGGGTAGGTGATACACTCATATAATGTCAGCAAATCAAATAATACCCTGTGTGTCTAGATTGCTGTCAAGTTCCTCAACTGAATTCTAATAATTTTAGCGGGTTTCCTACACATTTCATTAGCTGCTTATTTGTATTATTATTCCCACAAACATGTAATAAAGACATATGGATTATAAAATATATTGAATTCTCAAAAAATATTTTCTTTTACTTTAACGAGTAATCGAAGGCTGTTCCTGTAAGCCTGATGGCCTTTAAACCCATAGGCTTTAGTGAGTGAGCCCTTATGTTCTACAGGTGTTGGTTCCTTTAAGTTTTCCTTACTGTTTATTGTGCGCATCTGAAGATAACCAATAGTGTCATCTGGTTTAGGTGTGGATGTGTTTTTGATTGCTCATGTAAGGGGGAATCAGATTTTATTACTGTATGTCTCTTGCTACAGAAATTTCTCCCTCCCTCACTTCTTAAAGTAGTTTGTGGATTTTTGAATACAAATGTGTGGGATACCAGAATAACAGGCGCTTAAGAGGTTTAAATAATTAAATATACTTAGTGAAACGTCCCTGGAATATGTGGGAAAGGTGAAGCTTCCAATTATCGTGTCGATGGGCATATTTTCCTCCTCTGAAGTCATTCTTCCTCCTCAACTCGATATTCACATGAAAAAGATGGTATATATATACATGTGTAGTAATGTTTAAAAAATGAATAAGTCTCTTAATACAGAGGTATATAACACGGGAAAAGGCTATATTCATCTGTCGGTGAGGCATACCCCAACTCACTTTCCAAACGAAAGAAGAAAGCCTATCAAGGTATCTTTATCTTGTCCACCTCGGTGTTTTTGAAAACACAAATACAAATAGTGAACCCCTTTTACCAAGGAAATGAGCGTACCTCACTCACACAAAAAGGGGGTAATTGACACACATAAAGGTATCTTTCATTCCTTGTATATTAGATGTAAGGCGTACCCTAATCACAGAAATAAAGGTTATATTCAAGTACATCTGGGTTTCTTTCGATGATCAGACTTGTTGGTGATTGACACTGATTGCCCTCATGTGTGAGTGGTTCCCCCAAAAAATGAAATATGGTTCACGATATATCCACATGCAAAAGGTTTGTATTTTATTGACCAGCTGAGAGTGTGGACCTTCTATTATACCATTGAGGTATGAACTATTTTATACTATACTTTTCATTCAAATCTTGGACTTAAAAAATATTTTTCTCTGGTATGTTTTTTGGATACATTGTTCATGCTGCTATAACATCCTTTGAACTGTACATACCATTTTATTGTTGTTCATTGTTTTTACCCCTAATGTATGGGGCACCTTTTTTAATAAAATACAAACCTTTTGCATGTGGATATATCGTGAACCATATTTCATTTTTTTGGGAACCACTCACACATGAGGGCAATCAGTGTCAATCACCAACACGTCTGATCATCAAAAGAAACCCAGATGTGCTTGAATATAACCTTTATTTCCGTGAGTAGGGTACGCCTTACATCTAATATACAAGGAATGAAAGATACCTTTATGTGTGTCAATAACCCCCTTTTTGTGTGAGTGAGGTACGCTCATTTCCTTGGTAAAAGGGGTTCACTATTTGTATTTGTGTTTTCCAAAACACATAGGTGGACAAGATAAAGATACCTTGATAGGCTTTCTTCTTTCGTTTGGAAAGTGAGTTGGGGTACGCCTCACCGACAGATGAATATAGCCTTTTCCTGTGTTATATACCTCTGTATTAAGAGACTTATTCATTTTTTAAACATTACTACACATGTATATATATACCATCTTTTTCATGTGAATATCGAGTTGAGGAGGAAGAATTACTTCAGAGGAGGAAAATACGCCCATCGACACGATAATTGGAAGCTTCACCTTTCCCACATATTCCAGGGACGTTTCACTAAGTATATTTCATTATTTAAACCTCTTAAGCGCCTGTTATTCTGGTATCCCACACATTTGTATTCAAAAATTGTGGTATTTGAACTTTCTGGTGAGGTTCAGGTGTGGTGAACCGGCCTACGAGCTGCTTTTTTTGCGCCAATTGCTAGGGATTCACAACAACCTTTTTTCTGTGCTTTAGTTTGTGGATTTGTTGAGTGATTTGGTGAGAAAATGAGAGAAAGGGAAGGGAAATTGAAGGGAATGGGAAAACAAAATGAGAAGGAGAAGGGAAAGAGAAAGGGAAGGTTCATTGTCAGTATACTGTAAATAGTACAGTTACTTTATCAATGAATTAAGACATTACAAATACAGGTTTTTCTAAACCTTAACAGGTGAAAACAACATGTACAAATCACATTCCATGCAATGTCTTACTTATAATATGACCGTGTCATAGTTTTTTATGTGTACAACTGTCTTTAAAACAGCTTTCAAAAATGAGTACCAGTAGAATATTTAATAACTATTGGCATTTTTACATATCTATCTATATATAGTATAGATTAATTATGTTTGAATATTTAAAAACTTTTGCAGAGTCTGCCTAATCTCACGGTTTCTGAAGCTGTAGATAATGGGATTCATCAAGGGTGTCACCACTAAATATAGTAGTGAACAGAACTTATTTTTGATATGTGAGCTGTCGTCTGATGACCCCATGTAAACTGTCATCAGGGTTCCATAATATAAGCATACAGTAGCAAGGTGGGAGCTGCATGTGGAGAAGGCTTTTTTCCTTCCACTGTTGAGAGAAATCTTTAGTATGGCGTAGAAAATTATTATATAGGTTATTATGATTACTGAAAAAGGAATAAAAATAAAAACAAAACACAAGACGAAATCAACCAGTAACAACAATGAAGTGTCTGATGTGGATAATTCTACAAGCGGGCCAAAATCACAGAAGAAATGGTCAATGTAGTTTAGACCACAGAATTGTAACTGGCAAACCAAAATAATTTCACCTGATACGATAAAGACCAATAACCAAGAAGCAGCAATCATTTTCATGCAAACATCGGTTGACATTATGGCATTGTAACGCATCGGATTGCAAATGGCCAAATATCTATCATAAGACATTATAGCAATAATAATACATTGCACAAATCCAAAAATGTCAAAAAAGTAAATCTGTATGAGACAACCGGTGACAGACACTTCTTTTGTATCCTTTAATATGATATCCAACATCATTGGTATAATGATTGTGGTTATTAGGATATCAGCGACTGATAGTTGTTTAAGGAAGATGAACATAGGAATTTTGAGGCGTTCACTTATCGACACCAAAATAATGAGGATTAGGTTCCCATTAAGCACCACAATGTAGGAGAAGAGGAACAGGATGAAGAATAGAACTTTGTATGAATATAGACCTTTAAAACCAAGAAGTAGAAATACTGTGACTTCAGTCTGGTTGTCCTCACACATTCTGAGGGGATAGAGTAGATATCACTGAGCACAACTTGTATCCTGCAAGAAAGTTAACTTGGTTAAACTGATTTATTATCTATCAACCGATCAGTAAGCTATGATCATATATCAAGGACTATGTCTCCACCATAATGTTACAACATATATTTTGGGTAATGAACCTATTCTAAAGGTCAATTTTGTCAGAATACCTTACAACTACAGTATATACCATGCAAAGGTTTTGGGGCTGCGGAAAGAATACAGCGCATGGAGAAAACATGAGGAGAACTTTCAAACACCACATAGAATTAAAGTTACTGTATGTTCTCTGTAAAGGGAGGGGTTTAAAGGACAATGATACATATTTTCATAAATTACATTTATATATTACAGTATATTAATAATAATCACCAACATGAAATATCCCAATTCCAGATTACGCCAATTTTGCCTAGCCTCATAAATTAGATAGAAATTATCTGATGATTTAAATAATGTAATGGTTTTTCCCTTGATATGATTCTCACAATTAAACTGTAGTATTGATCATGGTCACACAGATAATCAAGAGAATCAACTAGTGTAATTTTCCTTACAAGGCATAAAGGGTTTATGAAGTTCTGCCATTCTACAATTCTTGCATACTAGATTTCTTTAATTTAAGGATATCAAGGCTTTTTCAAGAACTCTGTGCTTGGGGAAAGAATGGGTCTTGCATATGTACAGCTTCTCCACCATAGGAGATGTACATAAAACATCAGGCTTTCATATCATCTCCGAATCAGGATCTAAGACAACACACAACACATTTAGAATAAGATAATTATATCGCAAATAGGATGCTGACCCTTTTCTTCATAAACGTTAGACGTCTGTGTATGTGCAGTGTTTCCTCCACCCTTGTACAGTATAATGTTTCTCCAATGGCACAAGTTTTTGGCAGCATAAAATGTGATAAAAGCAGAAGTGAGCCAGTAGCGAATATTTCCTACAAAAAAAGAATGGTTTATTACATTTACAATGACATTATCATAACGGTTTCTATTTAAATGTAATATGGAGTTTTACTTCAATATCTCCAACTGCAGTTTATCCATAATTTCAATTGGCAACAAATTAGGTTGCACAACATTTTAACATGCCAAAAACTCATGGCCATAAATTGTTGTTAATCAGTTAGAAAACTATTGTAAGTTAAGTTAATGTGGGTTTCAGAGGGAGCACCTGTCCTGATGACTAATGATGTATCTAAAGATGTTTCAACAGTAATATATAGCTAATAATGTCACCTAATTTTTCATGTAATTTTCTAAAAAGCAGTGAGATGGGTGTAATAATGGGCGTATGTCTATGTGTTCTAATTATGTTTTTGAACTTCTGGATGGGAAATGCAAGAGTTTATTAACTCACTTATAAATCACAATAGATGATGTACATCTAATGGTAACCCCAAAATATTTTTGTTTAATCTGCTGAAATACACCAGCTGGCTATAAGTTCAGCAGTGCGATATCTTACTATAGTCTCCTATGCTTTGCTTACTGTACACTGTTCCTAATGAAATCTACAGTCTCATTATACACTTTTTTACTTAGAATGATTACTGTACTCTTTCTTGTACTTTACATAGATCACACACTGCAGAATTAGAGCATGATATTAGAGCGATGTTCACACATTAAAGTTTTCAACTTGTACAATTTTTTTATTTGCAAAATTAACATATGATATGTTTAGATTATAAATGCAGGACGTCACACAATGAAGTTGTGGCTAATTGAATCTGCCCCATAGATAGAAATATGGACACTATGTGGGACATTTACTAAGCAGTGATAAGAGCAAATAAGTGAGCCAGTGGAGAAGTTGCCCATAGCAACCAATCAGCACTGAAGTAATAGCTATAATTTGCATACTATAGAATTATACAGAGAGATGATTGGTTGATGGGGCAACTTTTCCTCTGGCTCACTTCTCCGCTCTTATCACTGCTTAGTAAATGCCCCCTATATATCTGAATATTTGACTTTGATACTGAAATAACAATACTAGGTTTAAAAAAAATAGACATTTATAATTTAGAAAAAACCACGAGGAAAATGTCCATACCTATTGTGCCAGATATTTCTTTCAGCAACCCACCATTGTAACAATGTTAAGAGAAAAAAATATTACTTGAAAAGGTAGCCCTATATTAAATATGTATATTATCCTTGAATAAAAAATACAAAACTGTGTAATCAACAAACATGGAGGTTGTAAGAGAAGTCACAAATTATAAAAATAAGAATGTAATGGAAAATGACTGTGCAAAAATGGTAGAAATAATTGGAATGGTCACAGAGATTTTTTTTCTCCTATAAACTCAAGTTCTGAAATGTCCATAAATATCCTGAGTCCTAGAAAATTATGGAGTGTGAACTAGTTAATGTAAAAGGTTTCCATGAGACAAGGCATTAAATGAGATGTAAAATTGTTTTTTTAACTAAATTCCCCTATTAATAACAATATAACACGTAAATATCTATAATGGATTCTGTGAAGTCTTATAGTAAAAAAAAAAAAAAGTTCCAAATGTAAAGAGTGATCAGGAGGTAAAGCTGCATAGTGGTGAAAAGAGAAGGGGAATGTGCGAGCTCAGATTTCTTTCTATTCAAATTGAATTTTTCACAGGAAAGCTGCTATCATCAGATCACACAATTACAACATAGAAGAAGTTGTTTGTTTGGGCTTATTTATCAAAGGTAAGAATACATAAATAGTAACAGATTACACATTTTCTTAATATAATTTTTTAAATATATAAATATGGCTTTTAAAATGTTATAAATTCTGTCACACAATCTCCGACGAATGTTCACTAAGAAAACCATCATTGTTAATGAAATATACAGAATTTGCAGTAATACTGCTAATCAAATAATATGGATTGAAAAAAGTCAGGTAGTTAATACAAAACATCTGCCTATTTTAGAGCACATTTTGGCCCTAATTTCAAAGTGTCCCTCAGTAAGAAAATATTCCCAAAATATTCTGTACTAATTCGAATTGGTCTTTACCATAGATCGTATTCTTGTCAATAATAAAAACAGCAGGTGAAAAAATGACAAAATATTACAATTTGTTTTGTGTATATGAAGACATCTGAGGGAATTGCAGGTTCCTCCTCTCAGCAGTCGTTGTTTTCAGGTTTGTTAATGTTGTGACTTCTGTATAGTATCTGTTTCCCAGCTTCTGATATGATTTTATAGCAGACAGAGATCCTTGTGGAATTACATGTGAATGTCACAGAGGAGCAACAACCAGCTGTGACTCCCTTAACAATTAATTAATATGTAAAGCAACAATTTGTTAGTGGAATTAAAAAGCTTTCAAACAACAATAAAATATTCAGTTATTACAGTATATTGATTTCCATTATTGATATGTAAGTAATCTGTGATGTATTTGAACACAGCCATCTCTAAGAATACAATTATAATTAACTGGTCAAATACAGTCCTTTATTGGGTCTACTAGCTTGACCAGAGTTGATTTCCTCTTCTAAAGGAAACAGCAATTTTATCGATACATTAATAGGCTTTACCCCAACTATATATTGACAGTATTGTCTGGGTTTTACTTGAGTCTTCTTCTCTTTTAGTCTCCCTTTTTTTGTATATCAAGCTTGTTAGCACAGATGTTATTTGCATTATCTGAATGCAGCCTGACCATGCAATCTGCCAGGAGGAGTGAAAGCAGAACTTTTCCAATCATCTGGTCAATTGTTTTTGTGGGGTGTTTTGTGCACACCCTGTAGGTGAGGATACTGTCACATAATG
The DNA here is from genome assembly GCF_028390025.1 of Pseudophryne corroboree. Lineage (NCBI taxonomy): Eukaryota > Metazoa > Chordata > Amphibia > Anura > Myobatrachidae > Pseudophryne > Pseudophryne corroboree. The sequence continues at coordinate 16,189,750 of NC_086449.1, forward strand.
CCCGTTACCTACTTACAAGGTCTGACAGCACTGGTCTCCCTGGGCCATGGTTGGCTGGTGCTGTCCGGCACCCATTGCAGTTTATGTATCCCTGACATCTACAGTGGTTGCAGTCCTCATCTGTTTGCAGCTGTGGGAGCTTAGGTGGCAAAAACTCCACTAAGGAAATGCGTGTTGCTCTGGTGAGAATTTAAAACTACTAGCATACTAATGGTGATATCACATTTGGCATAATTTTTGAAATCCCCTGACTATAAATGGTAGTCTTTGTGCATAGCTCAGTGTTGGAGTGTTAGGCTACATAACTGTACTCCCATATACTGTATATTCCTGCTAGAAAGTCTACTATGATTCCTAGTGTATTGATCTGGTTTTATCTGATGAGTATCTTTGCTACTGCACTGGTAATGCTCCTTGTGTTCTCCTGTTTTACCATAATCATTTGAACTGATTATGATCACCCCTTGGTACAGCATTTACCAACTGTTTCTGACCCATTACTGATTACTTTGCTTCAGATTGCCTCACAGCAACCAGTCTCAGTGCCTCAGTTTATTCATTCATTCCAAAAAGCCTGTATATTGGAACACAGACAAAGGGACACAAACTATGAATCGGGCACAGAAAAGCCCAAACTCCCTTGAGGGGATCGCTGATAAAGGCTACCAATATGTTAGACTCCACACTGGATTGTGATATTGTCCATTTTCACTCAGCAATTCATAAGTACTTTTGCAGGTATCTGGTGCATTTAGAATGCCAAAGTTGAGGTTCAGATCTGCGACAGTGAGTAATGAACACAAGAGTAACAGAGTTTAGAGCAGAAGTAAGGGACAGATTGTTTAGGGATACAGCTTGTTCAGGTTAGAAGAGAATGACATGGGAGCGAGAAGTGAGAGAGCAGGAAGGAAAAGTACACAATTACAATAGCCTCAAAGTTATGCTTTGTGATGGTAGACTTGGGATGGAAAGGTGGAGGTGTGAAGGATAAGTTTATAAAAAGAAGGTGCAATTGGTGTAATGAGAAATATCACACAAGTGCTTGAAGACCAGAATAAGGGAGTGCCCACTCACATGGGAGGGTGTGTAGGTCCATTGGAAGAGAGCAAATGATGATTTGAGGGTAAGATTTTTATAGGCAGAGATGTCACCGGGGACATCAAAAGCTGTATTGAAGTCCCCTAAGATGAGGGCGGGAAGGTTTGAAGAGAGGAAGTGGAAAAGCCACATAGCATATTTGTCAAGGAATTTGGAGATATGGTCCAGGGGGATGATAATTGAAAGTGAAACAAAGGTAACCAGACGAGAAGAGCATGAACCTCAAATGTAGAGAATGCAAGGAATGGCTCTGTGGGTAGAGTTGGCTGGAGCAAACAGAGATAGAATGATCTCTAACCTACCATTATGATGATCCACAGTGTTGGGGAGTGAGTGAACATGAGGCCCCCAGAGGACAGTGCAGCAGAAGTGGTGTCTGAAGGGGAAACTGATTTGGTGATGTCAATGAGATTCAGGAATTTGGAAAAGAAGAGGTTATGGATGGGGACCAGTTTATTACAGACAGATATGGCATTTCAGGGAACACAGCAAAGATGGACAGCATTAAAGGGAAAGAAGATAAATATCTCCCCCTCTGTATCTCTTTGTCTCTGTATATAAATATATATATATATATATATATATATATATATATAGAATGGGGTGAGATGGATGGCACTCCAGCGTATAAGTAAATAATCAGAAGACCAAATAGGTAGCCAACGTTTCGGAGCTGTGCTCCTTTATCAAGCCTTAGAGAATACTGACATACATAACATATAAATACCTAACTGTATACTCACCACGTGTGCACAGGGGAACTGCCGTCGCCGTCTGCTCCGGAATCCGTGTGACGTCATAGACAACCGCCGGCGCCCAGGATCCGTCACAGGGGCTGGGGGCGGGGGGAATGACTAACCATCACCATGGTAACATGAGAAAACACACTATGGAAAAGAACAGCACATAATTAAGCCACACTTACAGCCCTGAAGCCATGGCTGTAACGCAACAGTCTGATAGTGTGGCACACTGTGCAATCAATAAGACTGAAACTGTCAAATAAATATATAGAAAAACTTCTATGATAATCATAGCATATGCGGTGCTGATATGATAAAAAGCATAATGTCAGTGAAATTAACTGAGGGCTGGAACAAATGTGAATACCATAAAGCACATCTTGGGGCGATCCGTCACAAAATGACGGATGCAATAGCAGCTGACTGTAACAAATATGTGTGCCACTAGACACATATCAAGGTAATCTGTCACTAAATGATGGAATGAAGTAAACAGTATCACAAAAAGGGGCTAATTGTAGCATATATACGGTCAAGGTTATCTTAATAAAGGTTATGAATTACATAAATTAAACAGAGCAGAAATTTAATTTATAGAAAGCAAGTGAGTGCTAATGATTCATTAAGTCCCAATGGTTGGACCGTTTATAGCAGATGTATACACCTTGCTTCTCTCTGGAGTAAAATACGGCCCCTGTTCCCGCCTCTCGGATTAGGGGGTACTCAATCGATGATGCGGTACCTGATGGAAGATAGGTTGTGGTGTAGATCCCTAAAATGGTGAGCAAATGGCTGATCGCAATCTTTACCTTCAAGGGCTGCACGTATACTGGACCTGTGTTGGGTCATGCGTTCCTTCATTTGTCTAGTGGTCTTGCCCACATATAGTAGACTGCACGGGCATTTTATATAATACACCACGAATCTCGTGGTGCATGTAACTGGATGTAATATCTTGAATACTTTGCACGACCTCGGATGTGAGAAGGTATTGCCAGTCTCCAAGAAGCTGCAGGTGGTGCAACCCAGACAACGATATTTGCCACCCTTCCTGCTTAAGAAGTGAGTGGCTGTAGTGGTAGTATGCTGGCTAATGTCGTTATGGACCACTACATCTTTGATGTTTCTCCCACGGAAAAATGATGGTAGGATAGTAGTATCATGCAGTGCAGGCAAACTGTGATCCTGTGAAACGATGGGCCATATATTCTTTGCAGATTTCATCAACGCATTACTGGAGGTGGTATATTGTTGAGTCCATACAATACGATCTTCACGTGCCGTGGGGTTGGTTTTGTGCAATGCCAGTTGTCTAGAGATGGATAGAGCCTTTTGTTTGGCTGTTTTCAGTGCTCGGGGGTGATAACCACGTGCCAAAAATTTGATGAGCATCTTATCAATTTGGTCAATGGTATCCATAGGGTCACTGCATATACGAACAATTCTCAAAAACTGTGAGAATGGGAGACCTTTGATTAAAGAAGGTGGATGGTGACTGGCTGCATGTAACACAGTGTTACGGTCGGTAGGTTTGAAATACATAGAGGTGTGCAGAGTACAGTCCTCTTTTTGTGTTACTGTGACGTCTAAATAGTGAATACACTCAAAGCTAGTAGAAGTGGTACATTTGATAGGGCTATCTTAATCGTTGATGTCCTTTATCATGGCAAGGAATGTTTCTTGTGTTCCATTCCAGAATAGACAGATATCGTCTATGTACCTAGTATACCCAGTGATCCGCTGACGTCAGGTATCATCCGCAAAAAAGAAGTCCTTTTCCACTGCAAACATATAAATATTTGCGAAGCTTGGTGCTATGCAAGAGCCCATAGCACAGCCTGAGCATTGAATTAAGAACTTTCCGTCAAAGGTGAAATAATTATGCATCAGTGTTAACAATAGGAGTTGGATGAAGAATTTTACATCAGGCCCAGTTTACAGCGGATGGTCCTTGATGTATAGTTTAACCATCTCAATGCCATGTTCTTGTGGGATTGATGTGTATAAACTCACAACATCGATAGTGCACATGAGCTGTTTCTCTGGTAAAGGTGAAAGTTGCTGTAGCCACAAGATGAATGTAGTAGTATCCTTGAGGAAAGAGGCTTCTTGATTGATTAAATGCTGTAGAAAATGGTCTAGATACCTGGAGATGTTGTAAAAAAGATAGCCCCTCGCCGCAATGATGGGGCGGCCTGGAGGTTTGTCGGGATTTTTGTGGAGTTTGGGTATGGTGTAAAGTACTGGCACTTTAGGCCAGTCCACTGTAAGAGCATCTTTGGTTTTGGAATCAATTAAATGCATATCCATGCCATGAAGAAGAATCTCATCAACCACTTTTTTGAAGATTTGAGTGGGATCTGAGGCAAGTTGTTCATAAACATGAATGTCGGATAATTGCTGGTATATTTCCTTAGTATAGTCATCCAGATTTTGTATAACAATGCCCCCGCACTTATCTGCAGGGCGGATGACTATGTCACGGTATGCCCCTAAATTTCTGAGAGCATTTCTTTCAGAGAGGGTTAGGTTATAGTCAGCCTTACTTTTATGTAGGCACTGTTGTTCCAAAACGTTCTCCATATGTCCCGTGAAACTTTTGATATTGCAATTGAAGGACTGTGGTATAAACATTGATGGTTTATACACTGGTGTGCTGGTCGTAGAGGTAGCAGTCTTGCCAAAATGTTCTCTAAGCTTGAGGCGTCGGTCAAATTTAAAGAGGTCCACTTTGCTTTGAAAGCCGTCAGGCTTTAATGTAGGGACAAAGGATAAACCTTTGTGTAATACACTCATTTCCTCAACAGTAAAGGTACGAGCTGACAGATTGAAGATTATCTCTTCTGGTTGTACTTGCGCCTTGACTTGGCGCGCCGACTGCCCCCCACGCCTGGTGGGGGATACTTTGTTAAATCTAGGGTGGTGTGTGTGGCCACCCCTAAAGGGGGCTTCTGACTGCTGGAATGTGCCCCTCGCTCTGCTCCTTCTGTTTCACTGGAGGATGCTGCCCCACTGGAATGGTCTGTCTCTAGTGGAAATCGACTATTTCTACAGAACTTTGGTCTTTGCTCATGGTTAGGCCCTCGGTTGTATGCCCAGCTGTATACTTTGAACTCTGCGTAATCGCGTACTACCGTGGCCAGCTTAGATTATTTAAAGTTCACCAGATCAACTCGATATTTGTCCACTTGAGAGGTAAGCTTACTCAGCTAATCCTGTGTGGTATTGGCTTTGATCGTGTTTAAGTGAGTCTCCTCAAATGTTTTAATTTTCTCAGTAGCAATATCCAATTCTCTCTATGATTCCTCTATGACTAATAAAATTAAGTCATACAAGCATTTGTTTAGGACTGCTGCCCATCGACGGCAGAAATCTGCATTATATCTGCTGATGGTGTGGATGTAACACAAAAAGAGAACTGTACTCTGCACACCTCTATGTATTTCAAACCTACCGACCGTAACACGGTGTTACATGCAGCCAGTCATCATCCACCTTCTTTAATCAAAGGTCTCCCATTCTCACAGTTTTTGAGAATGTTTGTATATGCAGTGACCCTATGGATACCAATGACCAAATTGATAAGATGCTCATCAAATTTTTGGCACGTGGTTATCACCCCCGAGCACTGAAAACAGCCAAACAATAGGCTCTATCCATCTCTAGACAACTGGCATTGCACAAAACCAACCCCACGGCACGTGAAGATCGTATTGTATGGACTCAACAATATACCACCTCCAGTAATGCGTTAATAAAATCTGCAAAGAATACATGGCCCATCGTTTCACAGGATCGCAGTCTGCCAGCAATGCATGATACTACTATCCTACCATCATTTTTTCGTGGGAGAAACATCAAAGATGTAGTGGTCCATAACGACATTAGCCAGCATACTACCACTACAGCCACTCACTTCTTAAGCAGGAAGGGTGGCAAATATCGTTGTCTGGGTTGCACCACCTGCAGCTTCTTGGAGACTGGCAATACCTTCTCACATCCGAGGTCGGGCAAAGTATTCAAGATATTACATCCAGTTACATGCACCACGAGATTCGTGGTGTATTATATAAAATGCCCGTGCAGTCTACTATATGTGGGCAAGACCACTAGACAAATGAAGGAACGCATGACCCAACACAGGTCCAGTATACGTGCAGCCCTTGAAGGTAAAGATTGTGATCAGCCATTTGCTCGCCATTTTAGGGATCTACACCACAACCTATCTTCCATCAGGTACCGCATCATCGATTTGGTACTCCCTAATCCGAGAGGCGGGAACAGGGGTCGTATTTTACTCCAGAGAGAAGCAAGGTGGATACATCTGCTATAAACGGTCCAACCATTGGGACTTAATGAATCATTAGCACTCACTTGCTTTCTATAAATTTAATTTCTGCTCTGTTTAATTTATTTCATTCATAACCTTTATTAAGATAACCTTAACCGCATATGCTACAATTAGCCTACAATTAGCTACAATTTGTGTGATACTGTTTACTTCATTCCATCATTTAGTGACAGATTACCTTGATATGTGCCTAGTGGCACACATATTTGTTACAGTGAGCTGCTATTGCATCCATCATTTTGTGACGGATCGCCCCAAGATGTGCTTTATGGTATTCACATTTGTTCCAGCCCTCAGTTAATTTTACTGACATTATGCTTTTTATCATTTCAGCACCGCATATGCTATATTTAATATTTCTATATATTTATTTGACAGTTTCAGTCTAATTGTTTACACAGTGTGCCATGGCTTGAGGGCTGTAAGTGCAGCTTAATTATGTGCTGTTCTTCTCTGTAGTGTGTTTTCTCATGTTACCATGGTGATGGTTAGTCACTCCCCCCACCCCCAGCCCCTGTGACGGATCCTGGGCGCCGGCGGTTGCCTATGACACAGATTCCAGAGCAGACGGCAACGGCGGTTTCCCTGTGCACACGTGGTTAGTATACAGTTAGGTATTTATATGTTATGTATGTCAGTATTCTCTAAGTCTTGATAAAGGAGCACAGCTCTGAAATGTTGGCTACCTATTTGGTCTTCTGATTATTTACTTATATGCTGGAGTGCCATACATCTCACCCCATTCCATATTACCTCAGGAAGGGCAACCAGATGAGAAGATTATTAGTGAATTGGAGTGCCGGACATCATCCTTGCCTATATATATATATATATATATATATATATATATACTAGAGAATATCGAAAGGTTGAACATGTAGGTACATCTGTGTCAGGAATCGACTTACTACCGCTGCATCTGTCCATCATGCAGTCTCCGTCCGGGTTCCCTACGTCTCGCTGTCACTGGTCACCTTGTCGCCGGATGTCATCTTGGGCCTAGGGACGCTCCTGTTGTCAGCGGGCGTGCATGCACGCCGCGTTCCCGCCGGGCCACGTCATGGGCCCGCCATGACAGTTTCCATCAGACTACCGCATCAGCCAATCCGGAGCTTGGCCGCACCTCCTCATTCACTTCCAACCAATACCTACAGACCGAGGGGTATATCAGGAGCAGCAGGGTGAGTCAGTCCTTGTCCTGGACTTCGTGTCACTCCTATGACCTGTGTATCTGGCTCCGTTCTCCAGTTCCTCTGTTTACCTGCTCTGCCTTCCAGTTTGATCCTGTACTACCATGGAACCACAAGCTCCAGCAATCCTGGTACTTGTGATCAAGCTTCACACCTTTACCAACTACAGTGTGCTCCAACCCTTTACAGTGAGACTCTCCTCCAGGTGCATCTCATTATCTACACCTGTTCATCAGCCTGCAAGATGCCAGTGTTATTTCAAACTGCACTGAGAACTTTAACACTTGTCTCCTGCAACTGCTACCAGGCTTGCCGTTCCTACCATCACATCTGCTGGCTCCACGGTCCAACAATTATCGGTTCCCATACCGACACATCGATCCCCTGATCGATTAAACCTACCATACAGACTTTGCCATAGACTCTCAGCTTCCATGCAGCACATTCACAATTGCATTGTTACTGTTGTTACCAAGTATTCCTGCTGCCATATTGTTTAAACCTACTGTTTAATAAACAACGTTGCACACATGCACAGGAATCCTATCCGCCCTCCTCACTTCCTCCATCCTACTTCCACTGACCCAATAGCGCCCCCTCCGGGAACACAAACTAGACAGAACCTGACAGTAAGTCCAGGACCGTTGGACTCGGATGGTGGTCAGAATGTGGGGTCAGGGGCCTTACAAAATCTGGTCTCCCGCTTGGATGGTCAAGAGACTGCGCAGCAGCAGATGTTCCAGTTTCTGCAGGAATGTCCTCCTCTCTCGATACACTACAACAATCTCTGCCCAGTGCTCTCGTTTCTTCAGTTCCAGTCACCCCTGCTCCTGCAAGTTCAGCGGGTTCTCCTTCATCGGCTGCATCAACTCCAGTGTCACGCTTGCACCTGCCCTTGCCCAGCAAATATGATGGCAGTCCCAAGTTATGTCGCAGGTTTCTTAATCAATGTGAAATTCAGTTTGAGTTATCACACAATATCCCCACACCAAGATCCAAGGTTGCTTACATTATATCACTGCCTATCATCTACCCTCCTCTCAAGGATTCAATAACATCTGGGTAGTGGTCGACAGGTTTACCAAAATGGTCCATTTTGTTCCACTCCAAGGTCTTCCTTCTGCTCCGAAACTTGCTCAAATCTTCCTACGGGAGATTTTTCGCTTACATGGACTGCCTACTGAAATTACATCTGACCATGGAGTTCAGTTCGTAGCAAGGTTTTGGAGAGCCCTCTGTTCTGCCCTACAGGTTAAACTTAAGTTTTCGTCAGCCTACCACCCTCAGACGAATGGATAGACGGAAAGGGTGAATCAAGAATTGGAGACCTTCTTGAGACTTTATGTTTCCTCTTCCCAAGATGACTGGGTAGACCTGCTCTCGTGGGCTGAATTTGCTCATAACTTTCACTATCATACTGCCACGGAGACCACCCCGTTCTTTGCTGTATATGGGCAACATCCTCGTGTCCCAGATTTCCAAGATCTACCAAACATCGATGTTCCTGCAGCCACTTCTGTTCTAAGTCAGTTTTCATCTACTTGGAGGAAAATTCATGTTTCCCTTAAAAAAAGGCCTTAAGTCAATACAAGTTCTTTGCCGACCGCAAAAGACGTGCAGTTCCCAGCCTAAAACCTAATGATAGGGTTTGGCTTTCCACCCGGAACCTTCGTCTCAGAGTGCCATCAATGAAATTTGCACCATGCTTCATTGGTTCTTTTTCCATTGACAAAGTCATCAGTCTTGTAGCGTACAAGCTCAGATGGCCTCCTTATTTGTGGATACCTAATGCCTTTCATGTCTCTCTCCTTAGACCCTTGATCCTGAATCATTTCCAAAGAGCTCTTCCAGTTGGCCCCAAAGTAAGAACCCAATGGGGCATTGAGTTCGAAATAGAGAAGATTCTGGATTCCCGGTGCCGGTACGGTCGTCTGCAATACCTCATTGACTGGTCCGGGTATGGTCCTGAGGAGAGGAGTTGGGTAAATGCTACAGTTGTCCATGCTCCAAGGTTGGTCCATGTTTTCCACAGAACTCATCTTTCCAAGCCACGTGGGTGTTCGGTGCCCACCCGTAAAGGAGGGGGTACTGTCAGGAATCGACTTACCACCTCTGCATCTGTCCATCGGTGCGGTCTCCGTCTGGGGTCCCTACTTCTCGCTGTCACTGGTCACCTTGTCGCCGGATGTCATTTTGGGCTTAGGGACACTCCTGTTGTCAGCGGGCATACATGCACGCCGCCATGACAGTTTCCATCAGACTACCACATCAGCCAATCAGGAGCTCCTCATTCACTTCCAACCAATACCTACAGACCGGGGGTATATCAGGAGCAGCAGGGTGTCCTTGTCCTGGACTTCGTGTCACTCCTATGACCTGTGTCTCTGGCTCCGTTCTCCAGTTCCTCTGTTTACCTGCTCTGCCTTCCAATGTGATCCTGTACTACCATGGAACCACAAGCTCCAGCAATCCTGGTACTTGTGATCAAGCTTCACACCTTTATCAACTACAGTGTGCTCCAGCCCTTTGCAGTGAGACTCTCCTCCAGGTGCATCTCGTTATCTACACCTGTTCATCAGCCTGCAACCTGCCAGTGTTATTTCAAACTGCACTGAGAACTTTAACACTTGTCTCCTGCAACTGCTACCAGGCTTGCCGTTCCTACCATCATCTCTGTTGGGTCCACAGTTCAACAATTATCGGTTCCCATACTGACACATCGATCCCCTGATCGATTGAACCTACCATACAGACTTTGCCATAGACTCTCAGCTTCCACGCTGCACATTCACAATTGCATTGTTACTGTTGTTACCAAGTATTGTTTAAACCTACTGTTTAATAAACAACGTTGCGCACATACGCAGGAATCCTATCCGGCCTCCTCACTTCATCCATCCTACTTCCACTGACCCACTAGCGCCCCCTCCGGGAACATAAACTAGACAGAACCTGACAATGTGGTATAGAAACACAAATAATTATGCAAGGATGGTTTTGAAGAAATGTTTAATAGTAGAAAGAAATAGAAACAGTAGAGAAGTATGATATTTGGCTTTTATGTTATGGGTTACCTCACACTGCTTATTTTCTTTGCCAGCAATTTTATTCCCTTTTCGAGGTTGAAATAAAAGATGAGAGGACTTAACTGGAGATGTGCCTGAGATGATGATGGTCAAAGATGACATGCAACCGGCCCGAAAACGAAGATGACATGCCCACGTTCAAACCACCATGCCACTGTTTACCCTGAGCTGCCCCCGCAATGGACTGTCATCCACCCCCGTCTGCCCCCAAATGCCTCTGTCTGTCCATCAGGCAGAGGAGTTTTCAGTGAATGCTAAAAATGAGCATTAACTGTGTACGGTTAGGCAGGGCCATCGGAAAAACTATGGGTGGACCTTGATTTGCCATCCTACCTGAATTAAGCACTACAGTAGGCATACAGACCTTGCTTTTGTAACAGTACGTCAAACAGTCCTTGAAGATAAGACAATGAGTCATGGTATTCTCTGCAACATAGAGAGGGGACACTGAGCATTATGGTCCAAATACCAGTGAGAACATGATCCAAGTGCATTGCCAATAACCCCAAAAATATATAGTATATAAGGAAAGTCTTCCCTCTGTTTAATTCGGATTATGCTAAAACAGAGAAACATACATACTGTATCTGTGCTTGGCAGGGCCGGTTAGAGGTTTTTTCACACCCTAGACAAAACTTCAACCTATCCCCCCTCCCTCTACCCACACAAATATACCCACTTTCCAGCCTCAGATGAAAGTGTACCATTATGCAATAGGTAGCATCTATCCTTGTGTATCTATGCCTATTTCACTATAGATATTAAGCTTGCGAGCAGGGCCTTCCTACCTCTATGTCTATCTGTTTTTACCCAGTTTTGTTCTATTACTGTTGTTCTAACAGTAAAGGGAAACGGAATATACTGCGCTATATAAGAAACTGCTAATAAATAAATAATAAAATAAATAAAGTGTAGAGGAAGCATCTTAGAAGTTCAACAGCAGCAGTCTACATAAAGTTTACTCAGAGTTATCCTCAATTTTATTATAAGAAGTCTCAGGGCTGCCCCCCATGTGCTGACACCCCTAGGCAGGTGCCTACTGGTAGAGCCATCCCTGGTGCTTGGGGCATAATTCATGTTCATATGGAAATCCATTTGAAAATGCACATTTTTTTTACCTTATGGAATGTCTAATCATTGCAAGTGAAGCTGCCACCCAGAAAGAAAATAGACATCCATTGAAGCCATGAAAACTCCTTTGTAACTGCACACATAGCAGCCTATTCACAACAACATTGAACTTTGGGGGTCATTTGTATCTTATCACATGCTGAAATTCCTTGCAGCCATGTGATTGGGTCGGAACTGCACATGCTCAGCGGCCGCACTGTACAGGCGTGTCTTTGGCCAGCGATGGCCATCGCAGGGCAGCAATGCCGTCAATGAAGAAAGTGGTAGCAGCGGCAACTGCAAGAAGATTGACAAGAGGAAGGTGGAACAGGGTGGCAACTCACCATTTTCGGGGAGTGGTGAGTACAACGCAGGCATGTCCAGGCGTTTGGATGTCTGACGTCAATTCCGGGACCTGCAACGCTGGATCGATTGCACAGGGTAAGTAACTCTTACCCTGGTCTTCTTTTACACAAAACCTTTTTTTGCATAGCAGGGCTACACAAGCGATCGTAGCCCAGCTATGCAGAAATACACTCCCCCATAGGCAGCATCTAGTTGATTGCACGGGCAGCAAAAAGTTACTACATGCGATCAACTCGGAATGACCCCCTTTAACTGGTAGGTCAGCCCTATGGTTACACAGACTGGTACAGCAGTGGCAATGCAGCACCATGTCTCTATACATTTATGATCGCAGCTGACAGCAGATACACATCCTAAAAATTGTCTGCCTTTTTGCCACCACTCCCTGTTACCACCCCCAAGTGGTCACTTCCTGTCAAATCCTCACTGTGAGAAGAATTGCAAAGGCACCTTGACACATGTGCACTGCGATCCTGTCACATGCTCAGTCTTCCAATAATTGCTCAGTTACGTGAATATTGGCCCTTGCATGTAAAACATGAATTAGGCATTGTTAGAAACATGTATTTCTACCATAACTCACCATCAATTCTTAACATCAAAGTAGTGGTGATCTATCTCCCTCAGATGAATGAAGATTTGAAGGACATATTTAAAAACTTTAACAACTAAGCTGAGTATTGATTCTTATACTACGTATCAATCATAAATTGCATGCTGCCTTTGGTTAACATTCACTTTTATGCACCAATAAACTGTATTTCTATTTTTTAATATAATACTAAGCCTCAGAGTATACTTACTGATTGACATAGAATAAACGTGGTGAAGGATTACAATCCCCATAAATTATAAAACATGTATTGAATCCTTCAAATGTTTTAGATGTTGGTTCATTGAGTATTAAAAAGTATTAGGTTCAGTATTTTTTTTAAATACTGTTGTTCCAACGACCCTATCAGTCCAGACCACTGTAACTTCAAGAAAATGTAAAATGTGTGCATCAATGTAAAAAGTAAAATGGATGCTGATTTTGAGGATTTTAACTTTCCAAAAAATTAATAACATCATACAAATTTTGCACCTTGAAAGTACAAGGGTGGTCATTCCGAGTTGTTCGCTCATTATTATTTTTTTCGCAATGGAGCGATTAGTCGCTAATGCGCAGTACGACTGCGCCAAGTAAATTTGCTATGCAGTTAGGTATTTTACTCACGGCATTACAAGGTTTTTTCTTCGTTCTTGTGATCGTAATGTGATTGACAGGAAGTGGGTGTTTCTGGGCGGAAACTGTCCGTTTTATGGGAGTGTGTGAAAAAAACGCTACCGTTTCTGGGAAAAACGCGGGAGTGTCTGAAGAAACGTGGGAGTGTCTGGGCGAATGCTGGGTGTGTTTGTGACATCAAACCAGGAACTAAACTGACTAAACTGATCATAATGGCAGAGTAAGTCTCGAACTACTCAGAAACTGCAAAGAAATTTCTATTCGCAAAATTGAGAATCTTTCGTTTGCAATTTTGATAAGCTAAGATTTACTCCCAGTAGGCGGCGGCTTAGCTATGTGCAATGCTGCTAAAAGCAGCTTGCGAGCGAACAACTCGGAATGAGGGTCAAGATGCGGTCACTGACCTTGAGCATAATATATTTGAACTTGATTTTAGATAGTGATGCACATACTTTGAATTGCACACACAGTACAGTACATTAAATTTACGCTATTCAGGAAGAGGCCATATTTTCCTAGGAGCCTTACATACTGTATATTGGCCCTCATTCCAAGTCGTTCGCTCGTTCTTTTTCATCGCATCGCAATGAAAATCCGCTAAGTACGCATGCGCAATATTCGCACTGCGACTGCGCCAAGTAATTTAACAATGAAGATAGTATTTTTACTCACGGCTTTTTCATCGCTCCGGCGATCGTAGTGTGATTGACAGGAAATGGGTGTTACTGGGCGGAAACACGGCGTTTTAGGGGCATGTGGATAAAAACGCTACCGTTTCCGGAAAAAACGCAGGAGTGGCCGGAGAAACGGGGGAGTGTCTGAGCGAACGCTGGGTGTGTTTGTGACGTCAAACCAGGAACGACAAGCACTGAACTGATCGCACAGGCAGAGTAAGTGTGGAGCTACTCTAAAACTGCTAAGTAGTTTGTGATCGCAATATTGCGAATACTTCGGTCGCAATTTTAAGATGCTAAGATACACTCCCAGTAGGCGTAGGCTTAGCGTGTGTAACTCTGCTAAATTCGCCTTGCGACCGATCAACTCGGAATGAGGGCCATTGTACAGTTCTGATTAACTATTGAAGTGAGCCATTTGCTGACCAAGATGAGACTGTTTCCCACTATGACAGAGGCATATTGTGCCACAGGCCCCCTCCTAAGTATGATCAGTAAGCCTGCATATCCTGGGGTATTTTGCAATTTTTCTTCCCTTGCAAAAAAATGAATGGGATATAAGTATTGGTCCTTGCAATTGTTTTGGAGGCACTTTTTTATTTATTCACTTTTTTTTAAAACTAGGAAAAATACCTGATTATGTGGGTATCCAATTCTATGTGAAAATTAATTGGGAGTGAAAAACTGAACTTTTTGGGACAATAGGATAGCCAATGGTGACGCATTTACCCATGGTTAATGACTTTGGGTAGTTGGATATAGCTTGGTGACTACAAAGATGATGATGAGGAGGAAGATTATCATCATCATCATCATCGAAATCAACCATTATCATTACGTCTACTTATAGCAGATCAAAGTATTTATGTTTTAGTTAACTCCTTACAAAGCATCACTTTTAGTGCATATTTATTACAGAGCAGCAGGATGCTTTCCAACAAATACTTTCAAGTGGGTAGGTGATACACTCATATAATGTCAGCAAATCAAATAATGCCCTGTGTGTCTAGTTTGCTGTCAAGTTCCTCAACTGAATTCAAATAATTCTAGCGGGTTTCCTACACATTTAATTAGCTGCGTATTTGTATTATTATTCCCACAAACATGTAATAAAGACATATGGATTAAAAAATATATTGAATTCTCAAAAAATATTTTCTTTCACTTTAACGAGTAATCGAAGGCTGTTCCAGTAAGCCTGATGGCCTTTAAATCCAGAGGCTTTAGTGAGTGAGAACTTATGTTCTACAGGTGTTGGTTCCTTTAAGTTTTCCTTACTGTTTATAGTGTGGTTCTGAAGATAACCAATAGTGTCATCTGGTTTAGGTGTGGATGTGTTTTTGATTGCTCATGTAAGGGGGAATCAGATTTTATTACTGTATGTCTCTTGCTACTGAAATTTCTCCCTCCCTCACTATTTAAAGTAGTTTGTGGATTTGTTGAGTAATTTGGCGAGAAAATTAAGGTAAAGAGAAGGGAAATGGAAGGGAATGGGAAAAGAAAAGGAAAAAGAGAAGGGAAAGAGAAAGGAAAAGGGAAGGTTCATTGTCAGTATACTGTAAATAGTACTGTTACTTTATCAATGATATAAGACATTACAAATACAGGTTTTTCTAAACCTTAACAGGTGAATACAACATGTCCAAATCACATTCCATGCAATGTATTACGTATAATACGACTGTGTCATAGTTGTTTATGTGTACAACTGTCTTTAAAACAGCTTTCAAAAATGAGTACCAGTAGAATATTTACTAACTATTGCCATTTTTACATATCTATCTATATATAGTTTCATTTTGTTTGAATATTTAAAAACTTTTGCAGAGTCTGCCTAATCTCACGGTTTCTGAAGCTGTAGATAATGGGATTCATCAAGGGTGTCACCACGAAATATAATAGTGTTCAGAACTTATTTTTGCTATGTGAGCTGTCGTCTGATGACCCCATGTAAACTGTCATTAGGGTTCCATAATATAAGCATACAGTAGCTAGGTGGGAGCTGCATGTGGAGAAGGCTTTTTTCCTTCCACTGTTGAGAGAAATCTTTAGTATGGCGTATAAAATTATTATATAGGTTATGATGATTACTGAAAAAGGAATAAAAATAAAAACAAAACACAAGACGAAATCAACCAGTAACAACAATGAAGTATCTGATGTGGATAATTCTACAAGCGGGCCAAAATCACAGAAGAAATGGTCAATGTAGTTTAGACCACAGAATTGTAACTGGCAAACCAAAATAATTTCACCTGATACGATAAAGACCAATAACCAAGAAGCAGCAATCATTTTCATGCAAACATCGGGTGACATTATGGCATTGTAACGCATCGGATTGCAAATGGCCAAATATCTATCATAAGACATTATAGCAATAATAATACACTGCACAAATCCAAAAATGTTAAAAAAGTAAATCTGTATGAGACAACCTGTGACAGACACTTCTTTTGTATCCTTTAATATGATATCCAACATCATTGGCATAATGATTGTGGTTATTAGGATATCAGCGACTGCTAGTTGTTTAAGGAAGATGAACATTGGAATTTTGAGGCGTTCACTTATCGACACCAAAATAATGAGGATTAGGTTCCCATTGAGCACCACAATGTAGGAGAAGAGGAACAGGATGAAGAATAGAACTTTGTATGAATAAAGACCTTTAAATCCAAGAAGTAGAAATACTGTGACTTCAGTCTGGTTGTCCTCACACATTCTGAGGGGATAGAGTAGATGTCACTGAGCGCAACTTGTATCCTGCAAGAAAGTTAACTTGATTTATTATCTTTCAACCGATCAGTAAGCTATGACCATATATCAAGGATTATGTCTCCACCATAATGTTACAACATATATTTTGGGTAATGATCCCATTCTAAAAGTCAATTTTGTCAGAGGACAAATACCTCACAACTACAGTATATACCATGCAAAGGTTTTGGGGCTGCGGAAAGAATACAGCGCAAGGAGAAAACACAAGGAAACATGAGGAGATCTTTCAAACACCACATAGAATTAAAGTTACTGTATGTTCTCTGTAAAACGAGGGGTTTAAAGGACAATTATACATATTTTCAAATATTACATTTATGTATTACAGTATATTAATAATAATCACCAACATGAAATATTCCAATTCCAGATTATGTAAATTTTGCCTTACCTCATATATTAGATATAAATTATCTGATGATTTAAATAATGTAATAGTTTTCCCCTTGATATGATTCTCACAATTAAACTGTAGTATTGATCATGGTCACACAGATAATCAAGTGAATCAACTGTTGAAATTTTCCTTACAAGGCATTAAGGGTTTATGAAGTTCTGCCATTCTACAATTCTTGCATACTAAAATTATTTAATTCAAGGATATCATGGCTTTTTCAAGAACTCTGTGCTTGGGGAAAGAACGGGTCTTGCATATGTACAGCTGCTACACCATTGGTGATGTACATAAACCATCAGGCTTTCATATCATCTCAGAATCAGGATCTAAGACAACACACAACAGATTTAGAATAAGATCATTAAATCGCAATAGGATGCTGACCTTTTCTTCATAAACGTTAGATGTCTGTGTATGTGCAGTGTTACCCTCCTCCCTTGTACAGTATACTATAAATGACCTTTTTCTTCAATGGCAAAAGTTTTTGACAGCATAAAATGTGACAGAAGCAGAAGTGAGCCAGTAGCGAATATTTCCTACAAAAAAGGAATGGTTTATTACATTTACAATGACATTATCATAATGGTTTCTATTTAAATGTAACATGGAGTTTTACTTCAATATCTCCAACAACAGTTTATCCATAACTTCAATTGGCAACAAACTAGGTCGCACAACATTTTAACATGCCAAAAACTCATGGCCATAAATTGTTGTTATTCAGTTAGAAAACTATTTTAAGTTAAGTTAATGTGGGTTTCAGAGGGAGCACCTGTGCTGATGACTAATGATGTATCTAAAGGTGTTTCAACAGTAATATATAGCTACAGTAATAATGTCACCTCATTTTTTATGCAATTTTCTAAAAGGCAGTGAGATGGGTGTAATAATGGGGGTATGTCTATATGTTCTAATTATGTTTTTGACCTTCTGGATGGGAAATGCAAGAGTTTATTAACTCACTTATAAATCACAATAGATGATGTACATCTAATTGTAACCCCAAAATATTTTTGTTTAATCTGCTGAAATACACCTGCTGGCTATAAATTCAGCACTGCAATATCTTACAATAGCCTCCTATGCTTTGCTTACTGTACACTGTTCCTAATGATATCTACAGTCTCATTATACACTTTTTTTACTTAGAATGATTACCGTACTCTTTCTTGCACTTTACATAGATCACACACTGCAGAATTAGAGCATGATATTAGAGTGATATCCACACATTAAAGTTTCAACTTGTACAATTTATTTATTTGCAAAATTAACATATAATATGTTTAGATTATAAATGCAGGACATCACACAATGAAGTTGTGGCTAATTGAATCTGCCCCATAGATAGAAATATGGACACTATGGGGGACATTTACTAAGCAGTGATAAGAGCAAATAAGTGAGCCAGTGGAGAATTTGCCCATATCAACCAATCAGCACTGAAGTAATATCTATAATTTGCATACTATAGAATTATATAGAGCTGAAGATTGGTTGATGGGGCAACTTCTCCACTGGCTCACTTCTCCGCTCTTATCACTGCTTAGTAAATGCCCCCTATATATATGAATACTTGACTTAAAATAGACATTTATAATTTAGAAAAAACCATGAGGAAAATGTCCATACCTATTGTGCCAGATATTTCTTTCAGCAACCCACCATTGTAACAATGTTAAGAGAAAAAATATTACTTGAAAAGGTAGCCCTATATTAAATATGTATATTATCCTTGAATAAAAAATACAAAACTGTGTAATCAACAAACATGGAGGTTGTAAGAGAAGTCACAAATTATAAAAATAAGAATGTAATGGAAAATGACTGTGCAAAAATGGTAAAAGTAATTGAAGTGGTAACAGAGATTTTTTTCCCTATAAACTCAAGTTCTGAAATGTCCATAAATATCCTGAGTCCTAGAAAATTATGGAGAGTGAACTAGTTAATGTAAAAGGTTTCCATGAGACAAGGCATTAAATGAGATGTCCAATTGTTTTTTAAATAAATTCCCCTATTAATAACAATATAACACGTAAATATCTATAATGGATTCTGTGAAGTCTTAAAGTAAAGAAAAAATAAAAGTTCCAAATGTAAAGAGTGATCAGGAGGCAAAGCTGCATAGTGGAGAGTAGAGAAGGGGAATGTGCGAGCTCAGATTTCTTTCTTTTCAAATTGAATTTTTCACAGGAAAGCTGCTATCACCAGATCACACAATTATAACTTAGAAGAACTTCTTTGTTTGGGCTTATTTATCAAAGGTAAGAATACATAAATAGTAACAGATTACAAATTTTCTTAATATTGTTATGATTCCCGTACTCCAGACCAGAAGAGATCTTATGACAGAGGTCTGAGTACTGGGAATATATGCTGGTTGTGGGAGCAGGAGAGCCTAGTAACCCCTGGCGCCCTAACTCCGTTGTCTCGCCCGTGTTATCAGAGATCCCTTGCGAGACTATGGTTGCTTGAGCCCATGGCAGCCGCGTTCGAAGGGCGGATTATGTCTGCCCAACCCCGATGCCCCCGAAGGTCTTAATGGGAGACAAAGGGAAATCCGAGACAGGGTGATAACAAGGGGCCCTCTGACTAAGCAACCAGGCCAGGGGTTACAAACTAACTAACTTAAACCAAAGGTATGTGCGGACTAGCCGCCAGGGAAAAGGACAACCAAAGATCCACTGATCCGTTTGTCCTATCCAGCACCGCTGGATACCAGAGTGGATCTGTGGGAGCGGAATCCTCCGCAAAAGCTCCAGAACACAAATAAACTAAATAATAAACAGTAAGCGGACACGCCGCAACACACGGCTAAGCCGCGACTCACGAACACCACAGGATGTTAAAGGTGCTCGGTCAGACTCCAGGAATAGATGGCAAACTTCCGAGTACAGGATCTCTGAGGACAGGAACAACCGGATGAGCAGGACTGGAAACTCTCTGTAGCAGACACAGGCAAACAGGAAGCTATCACCGGCGTCTGTAGGAAGTCCTGAGGGTGCCTTTATTCAGGGACCCTCCAATCAAGATCCAGACAGGGTAATCTATTGACATGCCGTGCAGCTTGTATGCTGCACGGCCAGCACATAATCAGGTAATCAAAACAGACCCAGCAACGGGGAACGCGGCTGAACGTGGCGTCCCCGTTGCTAAGGTCAGAGCGGCTCAGTGCGCCCGGCGTCTAGCGTTGCCAGGGAGCCGGCGGCTGAACGCGCACGGCGTCCCTGGTTGCTAGGCGCCGGGCCGCACCGCCGAGCGGACCCCGGCGCCTAACAGTACCCCCCCTTGAGGAGGGGTCAAGGAACCCCTAAAGCCAGGTTTCCGAGGAAATTCTCGAAAAAATGCCCTTTTGAGCCTTGGGGCATGAAGGTCCTCATCCAGGACCCAAGACCTTTCCTCTGGCCCATAACCGCTCCAATGTACCAAAAAATAAAGCCGACCCCGGGACAACTTGGAATCGAGAACCTTCTCCACCAAGAACTCCTGCTGACCCTGTACATTTACTGGAGATCTCCCCTGAGATATTTTACGAGGAAATCTACTGGACGAAACATAAGGTTTAAGCAATGAGCAATGGAAGGTATTTCCGATCCGTAAAGTTTTTGGTAAGCGTAACCGGAAAGCAACTGGATTGACTTTTTTGATAATGAAAAATGGTCCAATAAATCTAGGACCCAATCTGGCTGAGGTTTGTCGGAGTTTAATGTTGCGAGTCGACAACCACACCCTGTCTCCTACTTTAAAAGTGCACGGCCGCCGGAGCCTGTCAGAAAATCTTTTTTCCCGGAATGCTGCTTTTCTGAGAGCCAGGTGCACTTTTTTCCAAATAAGTTTAAGATGAGAGGTCAGGGCCAGAGAGGAGACAGAGGAATGTTGAAAAAATGAATTAGCTCTGGGGTGAAAACCAAAAACTGCAAAAAATGGAGACACATTGGTGGAGGAATGACAGGCATTATTATAAGCAAACTCCGCCAATGGAAGAAACTCAGACCAGTCATTTTGGAGTTTGGCCGAGTACAAACGCAAATATTGTTTAAGAGATTGGTTAACTCGCTCAGTCTGTCCATTGGATTGGGGATGATAGCCGGAGGTTAATGATAATTTCATCTTCAACGAAGCACAAAAGGACTTCCAAAATTGTGCAATGAATTGTGGACCCCTGTCAGAGACAATATCAGTGGGTAAGCCATGGAGTCTGAAAACATGGCGGAGGAACAAGACTGCCAATCCCTGGGCAGATGGCAATCGGGGAAGAGCAATGAAATGGGCCATTTTGCTAAAACGGTCCACTACCACCCATATGACTCGGCATCCGGCTGACAGAGGGAGGTCCACCACAAAATCCATGGAGATATGCGACCATGGCCTAAGGGGAACATTCAAGGGCATAAGTTGACCAATAGGCAAAGAACGGGGAACTTTATGCTGTGCACAGACCTGACAAGAAAAAACAAACTCTTTAATGTCTTTGGAAAGACTAGGCCACCATACTGAGCGGGAGACTAATTCCAAAGTCTTAGCGATTCCCGGAAGCCCGGCAACCTTGCTATCATGAAACTCCGCCAAAACAGTAGCTCTCAAAAACTCAGGGACAAAAAGACGACCAGCAGGAGTATTTCCAGGAGCTTGATGTTGAAGCAGCTTTAACTGGGTAAATACATCCTGTGTGTGGCCTGCCCGAATGACTGAAGACGGAAGTATGGGAGTAACAGGACAGTTGTCTTGCACTGGAAGAAAACTGCGTGACAGGGCATCTGCCTTAGTATTCTTGGAACCTGGCCTGAAGGTGATAATGAATTTGAAACGAGTAAAAAATAAAGCCCAACGAGCCTGCCAGGCATTCAGTCGTTTAGCAGATTCAATGTATTGAAGATTTTTGTGATCAGTCAAAACTGAAATGGTATGGGTCGCTCCTTCAAGCCAATGCCTCCACTCCTCGAAAGCCCATTTAATAGCCAGCAATTCCCGGTTACCAACATCGTAGTTGGATTCTGCAGATGAGAATTTCCTGGACATAAAGGCACAAGGATGTAATTCAAGGGAATCTGGATCCTTCTGAGAAAGGATAGCCCCTACTCCAACCTCCGAGGCATCAACCTCAACAATGAAAGGCAATTCTGGGTTGGGATGTCTAAGGACAGGGGCAGAGACAAAGGCTTGTTTCAAGGCCTGAAAAGATAACTCAGCTTCACATGACCAATTGGTAGGATCTGCTCCCTTCTTAGTAAGTGCCACAATGGGAGCAACTAGGTCAGAGAAAGAGTGAATAAATCTTCTGTAGTAGTTCGCAAACCCTAAAAAGCGCTGAATTGCTTTTAAATTGGTGGGTTGCGCCCAACTAAGGATGGCTTGGAGCTTCTTAGGTTCCATCCGGAATCCCCGAGGGGAAATAATGTACCCTAAAAAGGATACCTCCGTGACATGAAATTCACACTTCTCCAGTTTGGCATATAGGTGATTTTCACGTAATTTCTTTAGCACCTGACGCACCTGGGTAACATGTTGTTCTACAGAGTCAGAATAAATCAAAATATCGTCTAAGTAGACTACAACGAATCTTCCAAGAAATTCACGGAGCACATCATTAATGAGATCCTGGAAAACTGCTGGAGCGTTTGACAGGCCGAATGGCATAACCAGATACTCATAGTGGCCTGATTGAGTACTGAATGCCGTTTTCCACTCATCCCCTGACTTGATTCTGATGAGGTTATATGCTCCTCTAAGGTCAATTTTAGAAAAAATCACAGCTGAACGTAGCTGATCAAAGAGGACAGAGATCAGCGGCAGAGGGTAAGTATTCTTTACTGAGATCTTATTCAAAGCTCTAAAGTCAATGCAGGGTCTGAGTGAACCATCCTTCTTCTCTACGAAGAAGAAACCTGCACTTAATGGGGATTTAGATGGCCTGATAAACCCTTTCCCAAGGCTTTCTTTCACATACTCATTCATGGCCACAGTTTCAGGACCAGACAATGCATATAACCTTCCTTTAGGCAACGTGGCACCAGGAATTAGCTCAATGGCACAATCGTAAGGCCTATGGGGAGGCAGAATATCCGCATTGCCCTTGGAAAACACGTCGACAAAATCCTGATATTCCTCAGGAATGGGTGCAGGAACGGCGGCAGCTACTCGGATAGGAAGTGTAATACATTCTTTATTACAGATGGTACCCCATTGTAAGATCTCCCCAGACTGCCAATCAATGATGGGATTATGAAAGGCCAGCCAAGGGTGACCCAGAACCACAGGAACTGCTGGGCAATGAGTAAGAAAAAACTCAATCTTTTCAGAATGCAGGGCACCCACCGAGAGTAAAACAGGAGGTGTACCTAGAGAAATAACCCCATTGGACAAGGGACTCCCATCTAAACCATGCATGGTGACACACCTACCCAAGGTTAACTGAGGAATACCTAAGGCCTTGGCCCATGTTAAATCCATAAAGTTCCCTGCAGCTCCACTGTCCACAAAAGCAGAGACCGAGGAACAGAGGCTGCCAAAGGAAACTTTAGCAGGAACTAACAGTGAATTATTTGAGGAGATAAGCTGCAGACCAAAGTGAACCCCCTCACAACTCACTTGGTCAGGAAGTTTCCCGATTTGTTCGGACAACTACGGGCAAAATGTCCCTTACCTCCACAGTATAAACAAAGACCAGAATTTTGCCTCCTGGTTCTTTCTTCAGTAGACAATTTGGAGAGACCTATCTGCATAGGCTCCTCCATGTCTACAGGAATGGAAAGCACACAAGGAGTAGACCCGACAGATGCCCCCTTTTCAACCCTCCGCTCTCTGAGCCGACGATCTATCTTAATAGAGAGCTCCATGAGTTTATCGAGAGTCTCAGGAGCGGGATACTGAAGGAGACTGTCTTTTATAGATTCAGATAAGCCGAGGCGAAACTGACTGCGCAGGGCTGGGTCATTCCATCCACAGTCGTTCGACCAACGGCGAAACTCCGTACAATAATTCTCTGCGGGATTCCTACCCTGTCTAAGAGCACGCAACTGACTCTCAGCGGACGCCTCTCTATCAGGGTCGTCATACAATAGCCCTAAAGATTTTAAAAATGCGTCTACAGACGATAAGGCCGGATCGTCTGTCTTTAAACCAAAAGCCCAGGTATGAGGATCCCCCTGAAGCAGAGAAATAATAATTCCAACCCGCTGAGCCTCCGTACCTGAGGAGATTGGTCTTAAACGAAAATAAAGTTTACAAGACTCTTTAAAATTAAAAAACTGTTTTCTATCCCCAGAAAAACGGTCAGGCAGATGCATTTTTGGTTCAGGGATGACCCTCGGGGAAGTCCGTAACAGATCTTCCTGTGAGCTCACCCGGAGGGACAGATCCTGAACCATCTGAGTAAGTTCTTGAATCTGACTGACTAAAAACTGGCCAGGATTTGGCCCAACACCGGCGGGATTCATGAGGCCGACAAAATCTCCCAACTGAATAAGTGAAAAAATTAACTCTTGTTAAAATTTTTTCTTTTGTCTGGCCGGTGATAATGTTATGATTCCCGTACTCCAGACCAGAAGAGATCTTATGACAGAGGTCTGAGTACTGGGAATATATGCTGGTTGTGGGAGCAGGAGAGCCTAGTAACCCCTGGCGCCCTAACTCCGTTGTCTTGCCCGTGTTATCAGAGATCCCTTGCGAGACTATGGTTGCTTGAGCCCATGGCAGCCGCGTTCGAAGGGCGGATTATGTCTGCCCAACCCCGATGCCCCCGAAGGTCTTAATGGGAGACAAAGGGAAATCCGAGACAGGGTGATAACAAGGGGCCCTCTGACTAAGCAACCAGGCCAGGGGTTACAAACTAACTAACTTAAACCAAAGGTATGTGCGGACTAGCCGCCAGGGAAAAGGACAACCAAAGATCCACTGATCCGTTACTCCTATCCAGCACCGCTGGATACCAGAGTGGATCTGTGGGAGCGGAATCCTCCGCAAAAGCTCCAGAACACAAATAAACTAAATAATAAACAGTAAGCACACACGCCGCAACACACGGCTAAGCCGCGACTCACGAACACCACAGGATGTTAAAGGTGCTCGGTCAGACTCCAGGAATAGATGGCAAACTTCCGAGTACAGGATCTCTGAGGACAGGAACAACCGGATGAGCAGGACTGGAAACTCTCTGTAGCAGACACAGGCAAACAGGAAGCTATCACCGGCGTCTGTAGGAAGTCCTGAGGGTGCCTTTATTCAGGGACCCTCCAATCAAGATCCAGACAGGGTAATCTATTGACATGCCGTGCAGCTTGTATGCTGCACGGCCAGCACATAATCAGGTAATCAAAACAGACCCAGCAACGGGGAACGCGGCTGAACGTGGCGTCCCCGTTGCTAAGGTCAGAGCGGCTCAGTGCGCCCGGCGTCTAGCGTTGCCAGGGAGCCGGCGGCTGAACGTGCACGGCGTCCCTGGTTGCTAGGCGCCGGGCCGCACCGCCGAGCGGACCCCGGCGCCTAACAAATTTAATTTTTTAAATATATAAATGTGGCTTTGAAAATGTTATAAATTCTGTCACACAATCTCTGACGAATGTTCACTAAGAAAACTATAATTGTTAATGAAATATATAGATTTAGCAGTAAAAAAGTTAGGTAGTTAATACAAAACATCATCCTATTTTAGAGCACATTTTGGCCCTAATTTCAAAGTATCCCTCAGTAAGAAAATATTCCCAAAATTATCTGTCCTAATTCGAATTGGTCTTTACCATAGATCGTATTCTTGTCAATAATAAAAACAGCAGGTGAAAAAATGACAAAATATTACAATTTGTTTTGTGTATATGAAGACATCTGAGGGAATGGCAGGTTCCTCCTCTCAGCAGTCGTTGTTTTCAGGTTTGTTAATGTTGTGACTTCTGTATAGTATCTGTTTCCCAGCTTCTGATATGATTTTATAGCAGACAGAGATCCTTGTGGAATTACATGTGAATGTCACAGAGGAGCAACAACCAGCTGTGACTCCCTTAACAATTAATTAATATGTAAAGCAACAATTTGTTAGTGGAATTAAAAAGCTTTCAAACAACAATAAAATATTCAGTTATTACAGTATATTGATTTCAATTTTTGATATGTAAGTAATCTGTGATATATTGGAACACAGCCATCTCTAAGAAGACAATTATAATTAACTGGTCAAATACAGTCCTTTATTGGGTCTACTAGCTTGACCAGAGTTGATTTCCTCTTCTAAAGGAAACAGCAATTTTATCGATACACTAATAGGCTTTACCCCAACTATATATTGACAGCATTGTCTGGGTTTTACTTGAGTCTTCTTCTCTTTTAGTCTCCCTTTTATTGTATATCAAGCTGGTTAGCACAGATGTTGTTTGTATTATCAGAATTCAGCCTGACCATGCAATCTGCCAGGAGGAGTGAAAGCAAAAATTTTCCAATCATCTGGTCAATTCTTTATTTTGCCACATATTCTTCCACCTTATGCCTCCAAATCAGATTTAGGGGATCCTGTGGGAGTGCAAAATTACTTAAAAGCACAGACATAGTTTAATACAACAGACCAGTGGGTAAATGAATCAAGACCGCTAGAAGATTTAAGAGTGACAAGTGGAGAAGTTGCCCATAGTAACAAGTTAGTTCCTACCTTTCAGTTTATAAAGTGTACTTCATTAATGATAGATACAAGCTGATTGTTTGCTATGGGGCAACTTGTCCACTTCCCCACTCTGTAGAAGACTGGATACATTTTTCCCAGGTCTATGTTCCGCTACAAAGAGGATTAGCTATGCTGCCAATAAGCACCAAGGTACCTAATTTACTGTACTTCACAACTGTTCTGCATTTAATGTAATTATCATTGCACAGTGAGTTTGTGGTCAGGACCCCTTGACTGGCTATAACAGAAACATTGCTCACACAATCAGACACATTATCCTATGCAGCACTGACACGAGGTGGTCTCCACTTCACAAACACCTCTAGGCCTGGTAACCACATAAGAGGTAAGGTTTTATTATTACTATCCCAGTCTTTCACATACACAGCTCGACCACAGTTTCCATCACTCACATTCACATTATTTGATATCCATACTATCAGGTTATACTGTACTCTCTTTTTTATCTATGTGTTGCAGCTGCAGTATCTATCGCCCACCTGGGCAACCCAGCCAATTTCTGGAAGTTTTTCTGCCTGGCTCCCTGCCTTCCTATCCTCTGACATCTCCACCATCATGTGTGATTTTAATATCATGATTTATAGTCTGAAATCTGCTGCTTATGCCTCCAAATTACTTTCTCTAACCGCCTTTCTTGGCCTCTCCCAATGGACTTACTCCTCTACTCATCAGGAGGACCTCTGTCTTGATCTTGTATTCACCAGACTGTACTCTGTTTATCAATTCAATAACAGACCCTTCTCTTTCTCAGATCACAACCTTATCACCTGTATGCATGCTTACATTCCTTCAAATCCATGTCTCTGAAACCCTCAAATCTTCCTCAAACCCACAGAAATAATAACATAATTAATTTTCAAGATCATTTCGCCTTGCTGAAACAACTGCTCTCACCTATTTCTGCATTCACTTTCCCTGAGACTGCTGTATCACACCTGAACTAGACTCTAGAAATAGCCTTTGATTAGTCACTCCAGCTACAAATGACACTGCATGTAGGCTTAGATGTCAACTGTGGTACTCTAAATTAACAAAAAATCCTACAAAAACTCTTACATAAAGTAGAACATCAGTGGCATAAATCTTGTACTCCATGCAACTTTCTCACTACTAATAGACTATCTGCCACTCCTATCATAAAGCCAAACATATTTCCAAACAATCATCTCTGCTCAAATTTCTAAGCTCAAGTGAACTTTTAAAACATTTAAATAATTTCTCAATCTTCCATCACCCAACCCACCAGTCACTATCAATGCACAAGATCTCACTTCTTACTTCAAAGACAAGATTGATAAGATCACAGATGAAATTGTATGCTCTTCCTCAGCCAGTGACTTTTTTCAATTCTCTACTGGAACCATCTGTCGCTTTCTTTTTGTTTGATCCAACAAATGAAGATGAAGTATCAACACTCTTCTCATATGCCTACGCTACTATCTCTCATCTTGATTCTATACGCTCACTAATAAGTAAAGCTCTGTATCCTGTGCTTATTCCAACCATATCTACAATCTTTAATCTCTCTCTCTGTACTGGTGTCTTTCCTTCACTGTTTAAGCATGCAGTGATTATTAACATTCTAAAAAAACAAATTTATGACCCAAACTTTATCTCATACTACTGTCCCATCTCTCAGCTCCAGTGCCACTCCAAGCTACTTGAGACATGCCTACACTCACCTCATCTACTTTCTGTACTTGCACAACTTATTGGATTCACTTCAGTCACACTCTCATTTCCAACACTCCACAGAAACAGCTCTGACTAAAGCAGTGAATGATTTGGTTACTGTTAATTCTAAAGGTCATTACTCACTTATTATTCTCCTTGAACCCACTTCTGCTTTTGATACTATTGACCACTCTCTTCTCATACAAACACTACAAACCTAGATCTTCAGGACACAACCCTTTATTGGTTCTCATCCTACCTATCTATTCTCTCTTTCAATGTCCACTTCTCTGAATCTATCTCCTCTTCACTGGTATGGGTCATTAGGTCAACCACACTTAGGTTGACAGTCATTAGGTCAACCGCTATTAGTAGACATGCAGTAGGTTGACATGTTCAATAGGTCAACATGGTCAATAGGTCAACATGGACTAGTTTGACATAGAAAAAGGTTGACATGAGTTTTTTGACTGTTTTTGGTGTTGTTTTCTTCGTAAAGTGATGGGTAACCCCAATTAGTGCACCTTGTCCCCTTATATGGCTCGCTTCATTTGCCATGTTTCAGGCAAGTTGCCTCAATCTGCTACCACTGCGCTCGGCACAGGTTACCATTCCCAATTGTAGTCCACATGGATATTAAAGTATGAAAAAGTTTAAAAAATGAAAAGAAATGTGAAAAACTCATGTTGACATTTTTCCATGTCGCCCTAGTCCATGTTGACCCATTGACCATGTCAACCTAGTGACTATGTAGAAATAATGCATGTCAACTAATAGTGGTTGACCAATTGATCGTATCCCCTCTTCACTACATCAGTTGATGTACTACAAGGCTCAGTCTTAGGTCCTTTTTTTATTCATCTATTCATTATCTTTTGGTACACTAGACAATTTGCTTGGATTTCAGTATCACCTGTACACAGATGATACTCAAATCTACTTATCCTCCTCAGATTTGTTATCATCTGTATTAGTCCACATCACTGAATGCCTTTCTGCCTTTTCATCTTGGACATCATCTTGCCACCTTAAACTTGATGTTTCCAAAACAAAATTAGTTACATTTCTAACTACCAATAGTAATTTCCAACCTGATATCTCTATTACTGTTTAGAACTTGACAATCAATCCTACCCCACATGCTTGCTTTCTAGATATCATCCTTAATTTTGAACTGTCTTTTGTTACGCATATTCAATCTGTATCTAAATATTGTTACATACATCCAAAATATGACCATACCTTACAAAATAAACTACAAAATCTCTAATCCATGACTACATTATCTCTTGTATTGATTTTTGCAATAGTCTTCTAACTGGTCTTATCAAAAATAGACTCTCACCACTACAATCCACTTTGAATGCAGGTGCAAAGCTAATATTCATTATTAGGCATTATTTGTCTGTGGATTCCCTCTGTTAGTACCTCCATTGGTTACCTGTATTCTACTGTATTCAATATAAAAAAAGTATACTCACACACAAGGCCATTAACCAAACTACACCAATGTATTATTATTTTTTTATCTCAAAATATCTCCAAACCTGACCTTTTTGCTCTTCACAAGATCTACAGTACATCTCTCATCCACACTGATTTACTCTGAATCATGATTGCAGTATGTTTTTCAGGCTGTATCTACTCTGTGGAATGCCTTCCCATGCACAGTAAGACGCCCCACTAGTCTCCAAAACTTCAAGTGTTCCCTGAAAACTCACCTCCGCCCACATTGCCTTCATAGACTTCCCCATCCAATTACATCCCCATTGTACAGTCCATAAATATGCTCACATATTTACTTTTTAATTCACTTCCCCATCCACCTGACCTCAGGACAAAATTTCTGTGTGACAAGATCATACAGCCCACCAAGAACCTTTGCAATCTGCTGGACATTTTGCAATAAATCACATGTATCGTTGTGTTTCAATGCCTATTTCCCTATAGATTGTAAGGTTGCCAGCAGGGCCTTCCTACCTATATTACTGCCTATTATTACCCAGTTTTGTTTTATCACTGTTTTTTTCCGATTGTAAAGCACAACGTAACTTGCTGCATTATATAAGAAACTGTTAATAAATAATAAATAAATATGCTGTAGCAACATTGAAGCTGTATGGACTAAAGCTAGGTACACATTGTCAGATTTTTTTGGTCTGCCGACAATCGGATGATTTTTCAGGAAATTGTAGGCACCAATATCTGCGCTACACACTTGATTTTTTTTTTTTTTTTCAGTTACCAATTTTCTGCCACATCACACTGCATTTGCATATGTCTGCCCACAAGGCAGATGACTGTGATAGGAAAACATAGGAAATGTGGGCAGATTATTGACAACGCACACACACTGCTAGATATCAGGATATTGTGGCAAAATGTTTTGGTTTAGGGAGATAGATCGCAAAATCGATCGCTCATGTGTTTGGGCAAGATTTTATCAGAAACGCTGAAATAATTGTTCGTACACACTATATAATAAATCAGGTCAATGTCCCAGTTATTGTCAAATCAGCCCACTAATTATATAGTGTTTTCTTAGCTTAATAATACAATGTAACATACAGGCCACTAGGAATAGCAGATGACTATTGCAGTGAATAATCAATATATATTAAGAACAGGTGCAGCCTATCAGGATATCCTGTGGCTGCTGTTGTAAACAGGGCCATCTTAACAGCAATGAAGGCCCCTGGACACAGGAATGCACCTGGCCCCTACCCATCCTCCAGTGGTAGGGGTGGGGGGTGTTATTAGTGGCATATTTAAAGTCCCACGGGCTGTAGTGGGTGTTCTACATTCTGCTCAGCATATAGGACCTTGAGCATTAATTTCTTACTCCTTTACTGCACAGATGGGGCAGGAGAGAGAACACTAAACTGTAGAAGGGGCATTGGAGAGATTAAAGGGGCTCTGGTACATGACTTCCAGGGTGGTAGGGGGTGTTTAATATGAATGGGATGGGTGGATAGTGGAGTGGGCTTAACCCTCCATCAGTCACACCTCTGGGACTCCTGGGTTCAGGCACCTGTCAGAAAATCATCATTAGCACCTAATTAACTCAATTCTAACGCTCTTAAAGTTATCAATGACCTTCACTAGGATGTACAAAGAGAGAAGTCATAGGTTTTTACAGGACATTTCAGCAGAAAATCTGAAGCAAAAAAGAGAAAACATGAACATGAGTATAAGTTTGGGCGCAGTGCGCCTGAGAGGTCACCGTGGACAAACCTACTTATTTACACAAAATATCCACAACCTTTGTTATTTTCATTCATAAAATGAGAAAAATAAACAATTAATAGAAAAAAATAAAAGGAAAAACTAACCTTTAAAAGTCAGAGGATTTTGGGTGCAGTGTGCATGAGAGGCCAGGAGGGTCACTACTGTACTCCATGCAATCGGTGGTGAAACAGCACCTAGAGATAGGAAGTTACCTTGGGGCGGATAGGGAAGTGAGAAAAGCTTTGCGGCACCTGTCAGGCCAGCTGCGCCTGACTGAGGGTTAATATTGATAATTTTCTGGTGTGAGGGCAGCTTGCTTGAATGCAGATGTCTCATTGATTACTTAGCTTTGATTGGAAAACAAACTACAGAGTCCCACCTTTAAGGAAGTATTGGGGACACCTGTGAGGAGGTACTGGGTACTTGGGATCAGATTTCAGGAGCCAGAGAAATCTACCAACAAAAATATAAAACTGCATATTAGGCGTGTGGAGCTGGAGCAGAGACCAGCTGCTTTAAGGCTAATATCTCTGGTTCTGGGCACATTAGGAACAAGCTACCAGTGTCAACTGAAAGGGGAGAGTCGTACCTTTTTGATTCTATCCTCAGAAAATCTCCAAGTCATACAGAATCTGATATATATGGATGGGAATAGCAATTAACAGGCTCAGATGGGTAACACTGCTTGGAAGTCCGATATCTCCGGTCCCCCATGGAGAATTTAAAAAAATCTGGTATCCATGGAAAAGGGGACCACCCAGCTATCAGCTTAGGACCCTTATACTCATTTGACTCTTGGGCAAGTACCCATTGAGTCCATACAAAAATACGGTCTGGTTGTAAATGAGATACCTACACGCTCTGAGATATTGCATACAATATTGCTGATATTGTATGATTTATGATTGCATACAATATTGCATAGTGGCCCTCATTCCGAGTTGTTCACTCACTGCTAATTTTAGCAGAATTGCTAACAGGCTAAAATTCGGTAGTTCTGCGCATGGGTATGCACAGAAGGGCGCATGCGCCAAGCAAATTTACACAAAACTATGCTATTTTACTCACAGGCGAACAAAGGCGTGCTAGGTAAAAACGCAGGAGTGGCTGGAGAAATGGAGGAGTGGCTGGTCGGACGCTGGGCATGTTTGTGACATCAAACCAGGAACTAAACGGACTGAGTTAATCGCAATCGAGGAGTAGGTGTGGAGCTCAGAAACTGCAAGAAAATTGCTTTCGTTAGCAATTCTGCTAATATTAGCAGAATTGCTAATCTTTCGTTAGCAATTCTGCTATGCTAAGATAGACTCCCAGAGGGCAGCGGCTTTGTGTTTGCATTTCTGCTAAAAGTAGCTAGCGAGCGAACAAC
The DNA here is from genome assembly GCF_028390025.1 of Pseudophryne corroboree. NCBI lineage: Eukaryota > Metazoa > Chordata > Amphibia > Anura > Myobatrachidae > Pseudophryne > Pseudophryne corroboree. The sequence goes on from NC_086449.1 coordinate 16,222,709, forward strand.
GCGGAATGAGGGCCAGTGTGTACACATGATATATTATCTGATGCACGCTCCCGTGGACATCCAACATCAGACCTGCATGCAGTATGGATGGTGCAATGTCATGAGCTTTTTTGTAGTGTGTACATACAACCATACAATTTTAGGGTGTTGACGTCAGCCTGGACCCTCCTCCTCCTTCTTGTGCTTGGGCTCCATTAAAAATAATACCAGTGCTATTCGATATCATTTCATTTTATCTTATTGTTTCATCATATAGTGTGTATGCCAGATTTTGTATGTTTGGAAATTGCATACAATATTGCAGTAGTGTGTACATAGCCTTAAGCTGCATACACACTATGAGATATTGCATACAATATTGCTGATAATGTATGATTGCATACAATATCACATAGTGTGTATACACAGTTTATCATATGGTGCAAGCTACCTTGGACATCCAACATCTGACCTGCTTCCTGGATGGTGCAATATCAGGAGTTTTTCTGCAGTGATAAATGTTCTTAATCATTACTGAGCTGGTGTGATGGAACATGCTGAGGCAGAGTGCTGTAAAGTAATACTGATGCTGGTTCTATGCTATGAGCCAAGGCACGTGTCCTCCAAGGCAGATGTTGTACTGCCATGTTTTGCCAGCGCAAACTGGTTTTAATAGGGTACCCTAGGCACTAATAGATTGGATTGAGCTTGTGAATGAAGTTGCTGGGAGCTGGTTAAAAAGAGCGGATCATGTGATACAGTTCAAGATGGTCCTGTCCATCTCAAATTTACTGATAAGTGATTACAGACTTTGGGAACCATCGTAGCTCATTCTGGGGACCAAGACTCCAGCATGTGACAGCTACCTTCTCCTATGAGTGGCCACCGGACACTTAGATTGTGGCTTTGAAGGGATAAGAATGTAGAGTTTTTTTAACTAAACCCAGTGCATGCATATTTGAGTTACTCTCCCCAGGGCCATATCCTTTCTATGTGATGAGATATTGAAGATCACCATATCAGATACTAGGACCAAGGATGTTTATTGTGTCTGAATCTTAAGAGAAACTTGACTTGGAAATTAGATGCGGTTGAGCATAAAAAGTTTCAGGTGATATGAAAATAATGGTAACCAGTCTATATATTTACACATTGTGCATGCATCAAGATGACACTGCAAATCCATACGCAACCAGCCCACTGTTAGAAACATAGAATTTGCCAGCAAATAAGAACCACTTGGCCCATTTAGTCTGCCCCTTTTTTAACCATATTGTTAGCCCAAACCCTATTTGTTCCTTATTTCTTTGTAAGGATATCCTTATGTCTATCTCATGAATGTTTAAATTGCTCTTCTGACTTAGCCTCTACCACCTCTGCTGGAGGCTATTCTGCTTCTCCACTACCTTTTCTGTGAAGTATTTTTTTTTAAGCTTCCCCTGAACTTGGAATCAAGGGGTTTGAGTGGAGCGCACAGTATGTGTATCTTGTTCAAGGGGGCTGCTGGTATCTGGAGAGTTGTCCAGACTCTAGGGCTAGTGTTATCGTACAGGTTTGGATACCTGCGCTCACCCTCTATTTGGTGTTTGTATGTGAGAAATAATGTATCTCTATGATCTGTAAATACCTTTATAAGTCACAATGCTTAGTATAACAGATGGTACAATAATTCATGTATAATTGATATTGTGATTACACATAAATGCCCTTATTTGCAAATAGTAACATGCATATTGTGTGAACATCCGATGTATAGGGAAATTAAACACAAGATGAAATAAAATATGGTATTGCCGCTTGATGAATATCAAAAACCATACCATAAAAGTAAAAAAGTCTGGCACACTACTGTTTGAAATGAACAGATGCACTAAGTGAAACATTTCCATGGAAACATCAATCACCCATTTGGAACCACACCCACCACAACATCAATCACCTATTTGGAACCACACCCACCGCATCCGATTGGTCAGAAAGACCAATAAAAGAACCCCATGGGACAGCACTCTGAATCCTTGAAGAAGGCCAGTTGGGCCAAAACCGGTTGGAAACAGATCCATGCAGACACCTCAAGCTTGCCAGCACATCACCGCAAACTACATCCACAAGACTCCTCGCTGGCAGGCGAGTGGAGCGGCCGTTGAAACCGCACAGGACATAGGAAGAACCAGAGTGTTGCGGCAACGCAACTTCCGGTTGTTCAGTGCGGCTTCCGGCGGGACCCGGTAGCCTAGCAGCAGAGCCAGGAAGGCTTCCAGCCCTGTCTGCTGAGGAGCACCATCGGGAACGGATACAGCGGAAACAGCGCAAGTGGCCACATCATCACTCACCACAGAGTGAACAAAGAGAACTAAACATTACATCGTAAGGGTAAGTTGCACCTGGCAGGCCGGGACGCCGGCCTCCCAGAACACGACCTCCAACTGCGATCAATTATTGACAAAAGAACCGCCTCTGGGCACACTGTTTAGACTCACACTGAGGGGAAAGGAAATCCCTTCAGATAAAGACTGACTCCTATATATCTGGAACAAAGACACTCCTTTTCTCACAAGCCTTTTTTAATTTTTTATTTTTTTATTTTATATTTTATTATTTATATTTTATATTTTATTTTTTTGATATTCATCAAGCGGCAATACCATATTTTATGTCATCTTGTGTTTAATTTCCCTATACTTCGGATGTTCACACAATATGCATGTTACTATTTGCAATTAAGGGCATTTATGTGTAATCACAATATCAATTATATATGAATTATTGTACCATCTGTTATACTAAGCATTGTGACTTATAAAGGTATTTACAGATCATAGATATACATTATTTCTCACATACAAACACCAAATAGAGGGTGAGCGCAGGTATCCAAAACCAGTACGATAACACTTCCCCTGAACTTACCTACCTCTTGTTTCTGTGCATATTCTTGTGTTCTAATACTGCTCTTTATTTGAAGAATGTTTCCCTCCTGTACCTTTTATTAAAAGATTTGAACATTTTAAAAGTTTCTATCATGTCCCTCCTTTCCGTCTCTGCTCAAAACTATACATGTTAATATATTTTAGTCTTTCCATGTAAGTTTTGTGATGTAGGCCATGAACCATTTTAGTTGCCCTTCTTTGTAGTCTCTAGTGTATTAATATCTTTCTGAATATATGGCCTCCAGAATTGAACACAGAATTCTAGATGTGGCCCTACCAATGACTTATTCAGTGGCATTATTACAGATGTGTCCACTTACATCTAGCCTCTCTGCACATTAAGCAGCCCTTATAGTCACAACATACTGTGGCATGACTCAGTGGTGCTGAGCATCTCATTTAGTCTGGTTTCATTAAATGCCTCTTATTTGCAAAATGATGTGAGTAGGACACAAAAGCGACTTATGCGGATTAAAATTAAATGTGGCATGCCCATATTCTGTGTGCAGCTATGGCTGTATGTGCCTACAAGATGGTATGTGAAGCCAGTAATGCTTGAATCAATGAGTACAAATTATTGACGTCTGCTTCTGCCGAGGAAACACTGGGGTATATTTACTAAGATCCCGATTTTGACCGATATGGTGTTTTTTCTTCAAAGTGTCATCTCGGGAATTTACTAAACTCAAATCACGGCAGTGAAGAATGCATTCATATTTTTTTGGATGTCCAAGTTAAAAAATATGAATGAATACTCCATTGGTCAAATACACTTGCAAATTGGTAGAACTCGGTAATTTACTAAAAAATTTAATTCGCAAAATAACCAAACACTGCCGTGAAAAAATACAAATCGTAAGAAAGTGCTAAAATAAAACAGACCTGCTTTTTTTTACCGTGTTCTGATATGAATGCACAGATCCATGAGATCTGTGCATGTTTATCAGTGGGAAGGGGTGTGAAAGTGTTATTTATTTATTTTTTTAAATGCGTGTGGCCCCCCTCCTAAGCAAAACCAGCCTCGGGCTCTTTGAGCCGGTCCTGGTTGCAAAAATATGGGGAAAAAATTGACAGGGGTTCCCCCATATTTAATCAACCAGCACCGGGCTCTGCGCCTGGTCCTGTTTCCGAAAATACGGGGAACAAAAAGCGTAGGGGTCCCCCGTATTTTTAAAACCAGCACCGGGCTCCACTAGCCAGGAACATAATGCCACAGCCGGGGGGCACTTTTAAATAAGTCCCTGCAGCCCTGGCATTACATACCCAACTAGTCAACCCTGGCTGGGGTACCCTGGAGGAGTGGGGACCCCTTCAATCAAGGGGTCCCACCCCTCCAGCCACCCAAGGGCCAGGGGTGAAGCCCGAGGCTGTCCCCCCCATCCAAGGGCGGCAGATGGGAGACTGATAGCCTTTTTTACAAGTGATAAATATTTTTTTAGTAGCAGTACTAGAAGTCCCAGCAAGCCTCCCCCGCAAGCTGGTACTTGGAGAACCACAAGTACCAGCATGCGGAGGACAACTGGGCACGCTGGTACCTGTAGTACTACTACTAAAAAAATACCACAATAAAAACAGGAGACACACACCTTGAAAGTAAAAGTTTAATACATACATCCACACCACCATACATACATACTTACCTATGCTCACACAAGGGTCGGTCCTGTAGAATCCATGGGGTACCTGTTGGGAAAATTATACTCACATAATCCACTGTAGATCGGTCCTCTTCTGTTGTATTTGTAATCCAGGTACTTGGCAAAATAACAAAACGAACACCCGACCACGCACTGAAAGGGGCCCTATGTTTTCATATGGGCCCCCTTTCCCCGGCTGCCAGGAACCCCCCCTGACTTCTGTCCAAGAGGGTTCCTTCAGCCAATCAGGAAGCGCCACGTCGTGGCACCCTCCTGATTGGCTGTGTGCTCCTGAAGTGTCTGTCAGGCAGCACACGGCAGTGTTACAATGAAGCGCATATGCGCTCCATAGTAACCAATGGTGGGAACTTTGCGGTCAGCGGTGAGTTTACTTTTGGTCAAGTTAAGATCTAGAGGAGGATTTATGCCACTGATGTTCTACTTTACATGATTCATGATGTGACTAGGATGCACAAGCAGCTTATACCAAGTAAAATAATATGCAGTATGTCTATATTCTATTTGCGAACATGGCTGTATCTGAGTAATCGATGGTATGTTACAGTGTTTTCCTAGAAAACACTATAACATAGCATTTTGTATGCAGATAAAGGCACAGATGCCGAGAGAATATAGTCACGCTGCATATCAGAGTCTGTTTATGCATCCTATTCACGTAGCGATATGACTAAGACACATTTTTGGCAAACAAAAATGCCTGATGCTAACAGAGTTGTACGGGACCGGTCAGCATACTCATGCCAGGCATCTCCCACTATGTGGCGGACTGAGGCAAGATGTGTGAGGACACATCTGTAGATGTCTTGTCAATATAAAGTGCCACGGTTGACATCTAAGTCTTTGTGGAGTGTGATGGGTATATAAAGCCACTTCATCAAGGGCTATTTCTAGAGTCTGGTTCAGGTGTGACACAGTAGTCTCAGGAGTAATGAATTAGAGAGAGAAGTTGTTGCAGAGAGAGATGGAAAGATCTTGAAAAGTAGCAAGATGCTCATGGTTTCTGGCCACTTACACCTCCAGCTCCTAACACATCATGGAACACTGAGGTCAGACAGGCACATGATAAGGAACATTCCAGCAATGGAAGCTTTCACATGCTGCTAACTCTGTAGACTGCATATACCTGGCTGCTCACAGCATCCAGTTCCCTGGAGGTGGGCACATGAAGGGGGACCTGCCAGCATAAGAACATACTGTACATCAGAGGATCGGTGACCATAAGCAGGAAGTTATGGCACCTGAGTTTTCCGGAGATGCTGGATGCCAGATGAACTTTGATGTTTTTTTTTAAGTTGCCAATCATTTCCAAGACAAAACCATGTCTTGTAAATGACTGGTGCTTTAAAAAAACATCCAAGATCGGCCAGCATCCTGCACGTCCAACAAACTGGGACTCCATTACATATCGCCTTATGTATCATATAGTTTTAGACAGCACAATGCTGACACCAAATTTATTGATTCACTTAGTGACACTCATTTCCCTGTTACCAGTTTTTTACACATGGTTACAGCTGCTTTTTACACACCTGCACAGGTCTCACATATTTTTCTATAAACAGGGATAACTATTGGGGTCCCTGACACATATAGTATTTAATCACTTAATTGACATTTTTTTCCCCAAAAATCGCTCAGAAATTGTAATTTTTTTTAAATAGGTGAAGAATGTGTATTTAAACTAACCTAAAAGGTTTTTAGTGAAAAAATATATATATTTGATTTTTTTTTCCAAACATCGAAACATCAGTCACAACAATTGGAACATCATAACCATCAGAAACATTGCGACCATTGCGGCTTTCATTTTGAAAGCCGGGACAGCCTCCAGGTACACAGGGCCCAGGAGGACTTGGAAAGGGGGCATTAATTTACACTTCCCGAGCGGCTGCTTTTGCCTGCAGCCACTGTGGTGGATGAGTCCTGCCATGTTGACTGATCAGCAGTGATCGGCGGCATGGAAATCACTGGGGAGGGCGCAGGGAGGCAGAGGGACCTTCCGATCCCTTTGACAGCAGCAACGGAGAGAAGTTTCCCTTCATGTATCTGCACAAACTGTTTATCTGACCGATTGCATCCTGTGTGACCAGTTCAGAAAAAGCACTTGCTGGTATGGTTGCAACTGATGCAACCATATCAAGCAATTGGTTAATAGACCAGAAAAGCTTAAAAAAGGCTTTTACTCAAAAATGGTATATAAATCACTTATCTGATAAACTAGACAAGCTTCATATACTGTAGCATCAACCCTATGTGCTTAACCAGTTCCAAGGTGTGGTTGCAAGAGATGCAACCTTGCTAAGCTGGGCTTTCCCTAGCATGGGCGCATCTGTTTCCACGATTTCAGAGGAGCCTGCCAATGGCTGCTGGAACCTAATATTCCAGAAACTGCGGGGTTCAGTATACCCATCCTTCCCCTCAGTTGCAATGGCAATCTCTTTGTTGCCTCCTTCTGCTGGCTGCATAGCTCATTCATGGCTGCAGGAAGACATACTTCCTGCTTCCTTGGCTAAGGGACTCTTAGGCTTTCCTTCTTTTCTCTAGTTGCAGGCAGTGATCAGTGATGTTAAAAGAACCACCCATTATCCTGGGCTGTATGCACAGCAGTTGCTATTCCTTCACTCTCCTCTCTCACTGACAGGTTCAAAAGGTAACATTGAAAATGTCAACACACATGTCAACATGTTTTTTTTTAAATAATTTTAGCATAACTCAAATCCTAACCCAGAACATTTAACCCTAAAACTAACCCTCACCTTAAACCTAACTATAGCCTTAACTCTAACTCTTAAATTAATAAAAATCACATATTGACATTTTCAAAGTTGACCAGTTGAAGCTGTTGACATTTTAAGTCTGTCAATATATATTCATGTCGACACACAAAATGTTGACCAAAGGATCCAGTCAAACTACTAAACCATGTAAATATACTTACTGTCAAGATTCTAGTGCATACCATCTTTCTTGTTAATGTAGACTAGTTATCTGGATACTCACCATGGATGTCCAGTCATAATAGTTTCTGACCACAGAGTAGAATTTGTGGCTACATTTTGGTATTCTCTTTGCAAAACATTCCAAGTGAAATTAAAGTTCTCTGCATATCATCCATAATAAAATAGTAATACTGAGAAGGACAACCAATATTTGGAAACTACTTTACACCTATGTATCTCGCCATCTTCAGATGACTGGTGTGATCTGCTTCTATGGGCACAATTTGCTTACAGTTACCATTACCATAAATCGTCTACATCCACTTCAATCCATACAGTTTATGGTTTACACCTTCAAGTTTCAACATTAACCACCATTATTATTATTATCCTTTATTTATATGGTTCCAAAAGGGTTCCGCAGCACCCAGTTAAAGAGTACATATGCACATAATAAAAACAGGAAAAGAGTGACTTACATTTGAAGAAAATATCGGACATGTACAGGATAACTAAGCATAACTACATCAGTAGACGACACTGAGATAAGTACTGTATCAAGGCAAACAACTGAAGGCATAACTACAGTGGCATTACTACAAGGGGGCTAAACTACAGAGGGGCTAAACTACTGGGGACATAACTACAGGGGCTTATCTACTGGCAGCATTACTACTTGGGACATTACTACTGGGGGCTAAACTACAAGGGGCAAACTACAAAGGGGCATAACTGCAGGGGCTAAACTACAAGGGGTAAACTACAGTGGGCTACAATACTTGGTCATTACTAACAGGGCTAACTACTGGGGGCAAACTACATGGGGCTAAACTACTGGGGGCATAACTGCAGGGGGTATTATCACTGGGGCTAAACTACATGGGGAAAACTACATGAGGGCTAAACTACTGGGGGCATTCCCACTGGGAGGCTAAACTAAAGGGGGGTAAACCACTGTAATCATAACTGCAGGGGCATCTCCAATGGGGGATAATAAATCCAGCCTGGTCCCAGATCCGCTGCAGCCACCTCTTAGCCTCCTTTGCCACCCTCAGAAATCTGCATGCCCACAGCCTCCTTCTCTGCAGTATCTCCAAGGCCCACAGCCTCCTCCACCCTACACCTTTGACAGCCTCCTCATCCACAGCACCGCAGACCACTGCCGCTGCTAAACAGGTAATCTTACCCTGCTGCCTTTCTCTCTCAATAGTCCCTACTGTATGCCCTTGCTGTCCCTCTCTCTGTCACTCTCCCTGTCCCTGCTGTCACTTGCCATGTCCTTGCTGTCACTCTCCCTGTCCCTCTGTCACTCTGTAATGTGAATTTAGGCTCATACCATGTGCTATAATGTGAATTTTGGTATACCGTTTGCTATAATGTGAATTTATGCTTATACCGTGTGCTAAAATGTGAATTTCAGCTCATACCGTGCGCTATAATGTGAATTTCGGCTCATACTGTGTGCTATAATGTGAATTTCAGCTCATACTGTGTGGTATAATGTGAAAGGGGCACCAGTAAGGGGTCCTACTATTGTGGTGAATAATATGTATAAGGCATATATGGTGTGGTAAACTACACTGAAGAACATGCCCCCTTCTGAGTGGCCATGCCCCCTTGTTCAGAGCATGCACGCCATCAGCATGCACATAATTACAACCTTCACTTGTCCACACCCCCACTTAAAAATTTCCACATTGACCACTGGGTGCTACTACTGTGGCCATTATTACTATTGTTTGACCATGCCCCTTTCTTTTTTAGACCTACGGCATGCACAATACCTTTATTACATGGGCGCCATGGGGAGGGGGGTGAGTTTCACCACCTCTCTAGGACCACATTAAGCACTCGATACATGCAAAGATACTAAAAGAGCTTTAAGGGGTGCTGGTAGCACCATTAACATAATTATTTAACCAGTCACTAGCTACAGGAGTAATTCCATAGGACTGGAAAAGAGCAAATGTCGTCCCACTAGACAAAAGTGGAAGCAAGGAAGAGGCAAGCAGCTACCGACCAGTGAGCTTCACATCAGTAGTGGGAAAAATGATGGAAACACTCTAAAAGGAAAAAGTTGTAAAGGATCTCAAATGCAGCAACTTACAGGATCCCAAACAGCTTGGATTTATTTGTGGGAGATCATGTCAAATCGTATGCCTTTTTGCAGATGACAACAGATATTCAACAAATGATTGATGATCTACAGTAGGTATACTACAAAAATGGTCAAAAGAGTGGCAATTACAGTTTCATCCTCAAAAAAATGCAAAATCATACACTTGGGCCTCAGAAATCCAAAGGCTAAATATAATATTATAATACTAATTGCACTATACTGGAAATTACTGAGGAGGAAGGGAATCTAGAAGTCATTATTTCAGGTGAATTAAAGGCAGGTAAGCAATGTAACAAAGCAACAAGGAAGGCTAGTCAGGTTCTTGGCTGCATAGGGAGATGAATCAGCAGCAGTAAGGAAGAAGTACAGATGTGTCCTCTTACATCTTGTCTCAATGTGCGATGCTGTGGGAGATGCCGGTGTGAGTGATCTGACAGGTCCTTGTTGGTGTTGTGTGTCTTCTTTGCTGAAAATGCGTCTTTTTCACATCGCTATGTAAATAGGACACACAAGCATACTCTGCTGAATAAAATGCTATGCGGCATTCCTATATTCTCTGTGCATCTGCAGCTGGAAAACACTGTAACATACCATCTTGTAGGCACATACAGCCACAGCCGCCCACAGAATATGGGCATGTCGCATTTCATTTTAATCCGCATAAGTCGCTTTTGTGTCCTATTCACATCATTTTGCAAATAAGATGCATTTAATGGAACCAGACTAAATGAGATGCTCAGCACCACTGAATCATGCCACAGTATGTTGTGACTAGAAGGGCTGTTTAATGTGCAGAAAGGCTAGATGTAAGTGGACACATCTGTAATAATGCCACTGAATAGGTCATTGGTAGGGCCACATCTAGAATTCTGTGTTCAATTCTGGAGGCCATATATTCAGAAAGATATTAATACACTAGAGACTGTACAAAGAAGGGCAACTAAAATGGTTCATGGCCTACATCACAAAATTTATATGGAAATACTAAAATATATTAACATGTATAGTTTGGAGCAGAGATTGGAAAGGAGGGACATGATAGAAACTTTTAAAATGTTCAATTCTTTAAATAAAAGCTACAGGAGGGAAACATTCTTTAAATAAAGAGCAGTATTAGAACACAAGGATATGCACTGAAACAAGAGGCTCAGGGGAAGCTTTAAAAAAATACTTCACAGAAAAGGTAGTGGAGAAGCAGAATAGCCTCCAGCAGAGGTGGTAGTGGCTAAGTCAGAAGAGCAATTTAAACATTCATGGGATAGACATAAGGATATCCTTACAAAGAAATAAGGAACAAATAGGGTTTGGGGTAACAATATGGATAAAAAAGGGGCAGACTAGATGGGCCAAGTAGTTCTTATAAGCTGTCAAATTCTATGTTTCTAACTGTGGGCTGGTTGCGTATGGATTTGCAGTGTCATCTTGATGCATGCACAATGTGTAAATATATAGACTGGTTACCATTATTTTCATACCACCTGAAACTTTTAGTGCTCAACCGCATCTAATTTCCAAGTCAAGTTTCTCTTAAGATTCAGACACAATAAACATCCTTGGTCCCAGTGTCTGATATGGTGATCTTCAATATCTCATCACATAGAAAGGATATGGCCCTGGGGAGAGTAACTCAAATATGCATTCACTGGGTTTAGTTAAAAAAACTCTACATTTTTATCCCTTCAAAGCTACAATCTAAGTGTCCGGTGGCCACTCATAGGAGAAGGTAGCTGTCACATGCTGGGGTCTTGGTCCCCAGTATGAGCTACGATGGTTCCCAAAGTCTGTAATCACTTATCAGTAAATTTGAGATGGACATGACCATCTTGAACTGTATCACATGATCCACTCTTTTTAACCAGCTCCCAGCAACTTCATTCACAAGCTTAATCCAATCTATTAGTGCCTAGGGTACCCTATTAAAACCAGTTTGCGCTGGCAAAACATGGCAGTACAACATCTGCCTTGGAGGACACGTGCCTTCGCTCATAGCATAGAACCAGCATCAGTATTACTTTACAGCACTCTGCCTCAGCATGTTCCATCACACCAGCTCAGTAATGATTAAGAGCTTTTATCACTGCAGAAAAACTCCTGATATTGCACCATCCAGGAAACAGGTCAGATGTTGGATGTCCAAGGTAGCTTGCACCATATGATAAACTGTGCATACACACTATGTGATATTGTATGCAATCATACATTATCAGCAATATTGTATGCAATATCTCATAGTGTGTATGCAGCCTAATGCTACACCCTCCTGTGATGCGCACCCCATGCAATATTGTTTGCAATTTCCAAACATACAAACTCTGGCATACACACTATATGATGAAACAATAAAATAAGATGAAATGATATTGAATTGCCCTAAAATTGTTTTTAAGGGAGCCCAAGCACAGGTCCAGGCTGACGTCAACACCCTAAAATCGTATGGTTGAATGTACACACTTAAAAAAAAAGCACATGATATTGCACCATCCAGACTGTATTTAGGTCAGATGTTGGATGTCCATGGGATCATGCATCAGATAATATATCATGTGTACACACTGGGCCTAATTATGAGTTGATCGCAGCAGCAAATTTGTTAGCAGTTGGGCAAAACCATATGCACTGCAGGAGGGGCAGATATAACATGTGAGGAGAGAGTTAGATTTGAGTGGGGTGTATTCAAACTGAAATCTAAATAGCAGTGTAAAAATAAAGCAGCCAGTATTACCCTGCACAGAAACAAAATAACCCACCCAAATCTAACTATCTCTGCAAATGTTATATCTAGCCCTCCTGCAGTGCACATGGTTTTGCCCAATTGCTAACAAACTTGCTGCTGCGATCAACTCAGAATTACCCCCACTATGCGATATTGTAGGCAATCGTATAATATCAGCAATATTGTATGCAATATCTCAGAGTGTGTAGATAACCCATTTACAACCCAGCTGTCTTTTCGTATGGGCTCAATGGGCACTTGCCCAAGAGCTACAGGAGTATAAGGGTCCTAAGCTGATAGCTTGGTGGTCCCCTTTTTCCATGGGTACCAGATTTTTGAAAATAGGCACTGGGGGACCGGAAATATCCAACTTCAAAGCAGTGTTACCCATCTGAGCCTGTTTATTGCTATTCCCATCCATATATATCAGATTCTGTATGACTTGGAGATTTTCTGAGGATAGAATCAAAAAGGTACGACTCTCCCCTTTCAGTTGACACTGGTAGCTTGTTCCTAATGTGCCCAGAACCAGAGATATTAGCCTTAAAGCAGCTGGTCTCTGCTCCAGCTCCACACGCCTAATATGCAGTTTTATATTTCTGTTGGTAGATTGCTTTGGCTCCTGAAATCTGATCCCAAGTACCCAGTACCTCCTGAAAGGTGGGACTCTCTAGTTTTTTTTCCATTCAAAGCTAAAATAATCAATTTCCCAGAACTTGAGATATCTGCAGTCAAGCAAGCTGCTCCCTCACCAGAAATGATGAATATTAACCCTCAGTCAGGTGCAGCTGGCCTGACAGGCACCACAAAGCTGTTCTCGCTCCCCTCTCTTCCCCAAGGGGGCACAGGGGCCTGTCCCTCCTAGTACCTTCTTATCTCTAGGTGCTGTTCGAAACCCCCCGAGTCAATTTTCCTTCCGCCTGCGTGGAGTACAGTAGTGACCCTGCTGGCCTCTCAGGCACACTGCACCCAAACTCCTCTGACATTTGAATGTTAATTTTTCCTCTTATTTACATCTATTAATTGTTTTATTTGCTAAGTTTGTGAATAAAACTAATAAAAATTGTGGATATTTTGTGGAAATACGTAGTTTTGTCCAGGGTGCACACTGCGCCCAAACTTATACTCATGTTCATGTTTTCTCTTTTTTGCTTCAGATTTTCTGCTGAAATGGCCTGTAACACCTATGACTTATCTCTTTGTATGTCCTAATGAAGGTCACTGGTCGCTTTAAGAGCTTTAGAATTGAGTTATTTAGGTGCTAATGATGATTTTCTAACAGACACCTGTCAGGCGCACTGTGCCTGAACCCAGAAGTCCCAGAGGTGTGACTGATGGAGAGTTGAGCCCACTCCACTAACCACCCCTCCCCAACATATTAAACACCCCCTACCACCCTGGAAGTCATGTACCAGGGCCCCTTTAATCAATCCAATGCCCCCTTCTACAGTTTAGTGTTCTCTCTCCTGCCCCATCTGCGCAGTAAAGGAGTAAGAAATGAATGCTCAAGGTCCTATATGCTGAGCAGAATATAGAACACCCACTGCAGACCGTGGGACTTTAAATGTGGCAATAATAAAACCCCCCACCCCTACCACTGTAGGATGGGTAGGGGCCCAGTGCATTCCTGTGCCCAGGGGCCTTCATTGCTGTTAAGACGGCCCTGTTTACAACAGCAGCCACAGGATATCCTGATAGGCTGCACTTGTTCTTAATATATGTTGATTAATCACTGCAGTAGTCATCTGCTATGCCTAGTGGCCTGTATGTTAGATTGTATTATTAAGCTAAGAAACACTATATAATTATTGGGCTGATTTGACAATAATTGGGACATTGATCTGATTTATTATATAGTGTGTACGAACAATTGTTTCAGCGTTTCTGATAAAATCTTGCCCAAACACATGAGCGATCGATTTTGTGATCTATTGCTAAACCAAAAATTTTTGCCACAATCTCCCAATATCTAGCAGTGTGTGTGAATTCTCAATAATCTGCCCACATTTCCTATGTTTTCCTGTCACAGTCATCCGCCTTGTGGGCAGACATATGCAAATGCAGTGTGATGTGGCAGAAAAATGGTAACTGAAAAAAAAAATCTTTAAGTGTGTAGCTCAGATATTGGTGACTACAAGTTCCTGAAAAATCGTCCGATTGTCGGCAGACCAAAAAAATCTGACAATGTGTACCTAGCTTTAGTCCATACAGCTTCAATGTTACTACAGCATATATTTATCATTTATTAACAGTTCCTTATATAATGCAGCAACTAATGTTGTGCTTTACAATTGGAAAAAACAGTGATAAAACAAAACTGGGTAATAATAGGCAGTAATATAGGTAGGAAGGCCCTGCTGGCAACCTTACAATCTATATGGAAATAGGCATTGATACACAAGGATAGATGTGATTTATTGCAAAATGTCCAGCAGATTGCAAAGGTTCTTCAGATTGCAAAGGTTCTTCAGATTGCTGTATGTTCTTGTCACACAGCAATTTTGACCTGAGGTCAGGAGGATGGGAAAGTGAATGAAAAATAAAGTATGTGAGCATATGTATGGACTGTACAGTGGGGATGTAATTGGATGGGAAAGTTTATGAAGGCTATGTGGGCGGAGGTGAGTTTTCAGGGAACACTTGAAGTTTTGGAGACTAGTGGGGAGTCTTACTGTGCATGGGAAGGCATTCCACAGAGTAGATACAGCCTGAAAAACATACTGCAATCATGAATCGGAGTGAATCAGTGTGGATGACAGACGTACTGTAGATCTTGTGAAGAGCAAAGTGGTCAGGTTGGGAGATATTTTGAGATAAGCGAAAATTCATACATTGGAGTAGTTTGGTTAATGGCCTTGTGTGTGAGTAAAAATATTTTATATTGAATACGGAAGAATACAGGTAACCAATGGAGGTGCTGACAGAGTCAATCCACAGACAAAGAATGCCTAATAAAGAAAATTAGCTTTGCACCTGCATTCAAAGTGGATTGTAGTAGTGAGAGTGTCTTTTTGATAAGACCAGTTAGAAGACTATTGCAATAATCAATACAAGAGATAATGTGGTCATGGATTAGAGTTTTTGTAGTTTCTTTTGTAAGGTATGGTCGTATTTTAGATGTATATAACAATATTTAGAGAAAGATTGGATATGCGTAACAAAGGACAGTTCAAAGTCAAGGATGATATCTAGAAAGCAAGCATGTGGGGTAGGATTGATTGTAACATTCTAAACAGTAATAGAGATATCAGGTTGGAAATTACTATTGGTAGGTAGAAATATAACTAATTTTGTTTTGGAAATATCAATTTTAAGGTGGCAAGATGGTGTCCAAGATGAAACGGCATAAAGGCATTTAGTGATGTGGACTAATACAGATGATAACAAATCTGAGGAGGATAAGTAGATTTGAGTATCATCTGTGTACAGGTGATACTGAAATCCAAGCGAATTGACTAGTGTACCAAAACATGATGAATAGATGGATAAAAATAGGACCTAAGACTGAGCCTTGTAGTACATCAACTGGTAGATGTAGTGAAGAGGGGATATGATCAATAGGTCGACCACTATTGGTTGACATGCATTAGGTCGACATGTTCACTAGTTCGACATGGTCTGGTAAATACAAGATCAAGGCAGAGGCCCTCCTGGTGAGTAGAGGAGTAAGTCCTTTGGTCGAGGCTGAGAGAGGAGGTTAGAGAAAGTAATTTGGAGGCATGAGCAGCAGATTTTAGACTATAAATTGTGATATTAAAATCACCCATGGTGGTGGAGATGTCAGAGGATAGGAAGGGAGGAAGCCAGGCAAAAAAAAAATCTTCCTGAAATTGGTTGTGTTGTCCAAGTGGGCGACAGATTCTGCAGCTGCAAGATATAGATAAAAAAGAGAGTACAGTATATCCTGATAATATGGAAATCAAATGATGTGAATGTGAGTGATGGAAACTGTGGTCGAGCTGTGTATGTGAAAGACTGGGATTGTAATAATAAAACCTTACCTCTTATGCTGTTTCCAGGCCTGGAGGTGTTTGTGAAGTGGAGACCACCATGTGTCAGTGCTGCATAGGAGTATGTGTCTGATTGTGTGAGCAATGTTTCTGTTATAGCCAGTCAAGGGGTCCTGACCTCAAACTCCCTGTGCAATGATAATTACATTAAATGTAGAACAGTTGTGAAGTACAGTAAATTAGGTACCTTGGTGCTTATTGGCAGCATAGCTAATCCTCTGTTATGCACACCAGTGCCTGCAGGAAAGTACTGGTGTCAGGACTGTTATGCACTCCAGTGCCTGCAGGAATGTACTGGTGTTTGAACTGTTATGCAATGACATAACGTACACAGAAGGTGATAGGGTAACAAAATACACACAAAGTGAACAGAGAAGCCCAGAGGCTAAGGAACTGGGTATCTCCCTTGTATTAGAACTGCTCAGATGGGAAAAGCAAGATGTTGTGTTTTAATACGTAGAGAACCTGAAATGCTGTTGCTAAGGGCAACAGCAAAACCCTAAAGGGTTACCAACGGGTGTGGCAGTAAACTCCTTGGTCAGAGATGGAATGATAGACACAAGGAGAGTCTCCACAATCCTAATTCTCACTTGCAGTGCACAGGTTCAGCTTACTGCCACTAAACTGACCCCTGACACCTAGCACAGTGAGACAGGATTAGACAGGCAAGTCTTAGAATACAGCCGCAAACTTGCTAAGTTCACAGAGTAGTAACAGAACCCCAGCAAGCTAAACGACTGACTCCAGTCTTACTGCTAGGTCTGGATTGGCAGAGTGTAATACCAAATCCCCAGGCCTATTTGCTGTAAGCAACAAACAAATACAAAGCTACACAGTACTGGCTAACTTTCAGAAACTGACTAACCAACAAAGATTCAGCAGCATCTGCTTACCCTGAAAAGAGGCCTTATAAAGCAGGTGCTGTCCACGCCCCACTCAGACCTCACAGACTGTGAGCACAAAAACCAGCACCGGATCCCCTGCCATGCACAGAGCCTATAACCACTGCACAGCAAAAGACCCGAACCGGAGTATCAGCTGCGCTCAGGTTACTCCGCTAGCACTTGTCTCCCGGTTGCCATGACGACGTGGCAGAACAGGGCAGGAGACCCTAACAGTACCCCCCCTCTGACGAGGGGTCAAAGAACCCCTACCACCGGGTTTATCGGGGAACTGCGAGAAGAAATAGCGTATCAGTCTGGGGGCATGAAGATCACAACTGCGCACCCACGACCGCTCCTCCGGGCCATACCCCTTCCAGTGCACCAAAAATGACAGCCGACCCCGAACCACCTTGGAGTCAAGAATCCTTTCAACAACAAACTCCCTCTGGCCACGTATCAGAAGAGGGGAAGGTCTTCCACTGGAAGAAGGATTACTAATCGCCCGTTTTAAAAGGGAACAATGAAATGTTTTATTGATACCCAAAGAACGGGGCAGATCTAACTGAAATGCCACCGGATTGATAACCCTGGTGATCTTATAAGGGCCGATGAACCGGGGGCCTAACTTATGAGATGGCTGTCTCAACTTCAAATTCTTGGTAGACAACTAGACGAAGTCTCCTAATTTGAAGCTGCAGGGTCTTTTCCGCTTATCAAAAACCCTTTTGGTCACTAATGACACAGACACAAGGGCTTTCTTCACTTTCCGCCAAATACCTCTAAGGACCGAAACCACAGAGGAACCACCAGGCGTGGAGTCCAGGGGGTCAAAAGAATTGGCCTTAGGATGATGCCCATACACACAAAGGAAGGGAGAGATCCCTGTAGCAGAGTGAGCCGCGTTGTTATAGGCAAACTCCGCCATGGACAGATGAGCAACCCAGTCAGTCTGACACTTGGAGACATAACACCTGAGGAACTGCTCCAATGACTGGATCACCCTTTCAGTCTGCCCATTAGACTGCGGATGGTAGCCCGACGACAAGCTGACAGAAATCTGGAGATCGGAACAAAATGCCCTCCTGAATTTGGCCACAAACTGGGATCCGCGGTCAGAGACCACATCAAGTGGCAACCCGTGGAGACGCACTACATGCAGCATAAATAATTCAGACAGGCGTCTGGCCGATGGCAGCCCAACCAGTGGAACGAAGTGCGCCATCTTCGAAAACCTGTCAACGACAACCCAGATGGCTGTCATCCCCGAGGATTTGGGCAAGTCCACCACAAAATCCATTGAAATGTGGGTCCATGGCTTAGATGGGATAGAGAGTGGATGTAATGGGCCAACAGGAACCCCTCTAGGAGTCTTATTTCGGGCACAGATGTCACATGCTCAAACCCACTGATCCACATCCTTAGCCACCGAGGGCCACCACACCGCCCTAGATAGCAACTCCCGAGTTCTGGCAATACCCGGGTGACCTGCAGACTTCTTGGCATGGAATTCCAGGAACACTCGCTGTCTTAACCTAGGAGGCACAAACAAAAGACCTATCGGAAGGTCTGGAGGAGCCTGCTCCTGTGCTCTAAGGACTAATGATAAGAGGTCCTGGGTAATGCCCACTTTAAAACATGATGGGGAAACAATGGGCAACAGCTCCTCGGTGGTCTCCAGGATTGGAGCAAAACTCTGCGAGAGCGCATCAGCCTTGATGTTTTTTGACCCAGGGCGATATGTTATCAAAAAATTAAAGCGAGCAAAAAACAAAGCCCATCGTGCCTGCCTGGCATTAAGACGCTTCGCTGACTCTAAATATGCCAGATTCTTATGGTCAGTGAGAATTGAGACCACAAACTTAGCCCCCTCAAGCCAGTGTCTCCACTCCTCGAGTGCATCCTTAATAGCCAACAATTCCCGGTTACCCACGTCATAATTCATCTCGGCAGGCGAAAATTTACGGGAAAAGTAAGCACAGGGATGAAGGCGATTATCAGACACTCCCATCTGAGAAAGCACTGCCCCAATACCCATCTCAGAGGCATCCACCTCCACCACAAAAGGACGCTCTGGATCTGGGTGTCGCAGCACCTTGGCCGAAACAAATGCCCTTTTGAGACGGGCAAAAGCCGCTTTAGCCTCACAAGAGCAGTGAGCAACATCCGCCCCTTTCTTAGTGAGTGCCACCAAGGGCGCCACTATAGACGAAAATCCAGCGATAAATCGTCTATAAAAATTCGCAAAGCCCAGGAAACGCTGAAGCGCCTTCAAACTAGTGGGCTGCACCCAATCCAGGACTGCCTGTACCTTGGAACCCTCCATTTCGAAACCTTCTGGGGAGATAATATATCCTAGAAATGCGATTTGCTGAACTTCAAATTCGCACTTCTCCAGCTTCGCCCCAAGCCGGTGGTCTCTGAGTTTCTGGAGGACTAAGCGTACATGCTTCCGATGTTCCTCCAGGGAATGGGAGAAGATTAGGATGTCATCTAAGTATACAACTAAGAATCTATCCAAATATTCCCTGAGCACATCATTCATGAAATCCTGGAAGACTGCCGGGGCATTACAGAGCCCAAAAGGCATCACCAAATATTCATAATGCCCTGAGTGGGTATTAAAGGCAGTCTTCCATTCATCCCCCTCTCTTATTCGGATTAGATTGTACGCACCGCGTAGGTCAATCTTAGAAAAAATGGTGGCAGCACGAAGCTGGTCAAACAAGACCGAAATGAGAGGCAGTGGGTATGAGTTTTTAATTGTGATACGGTTCAATTCCCTGAAGTCGATGCAGGGTCGCAACGAACCGTCCTTTTTACCCACGAAAAAGAACCCCGACCCAACTGGAGACTGTGAAGGTCTGATAAATCCCTTAGCCAAGTTCTCCTGAATGTACTCTGCCATAGCCTGAGTCTCAGGACGTGACAGGGAGTACAACCTGCTCTTGGGAAGCCAGGCATTTGGCAACAAATCAATGGCACAGTCATAGGGGCGATGGGGAGGTAGTACCTCTGCAACTTTTTTGGAGAACACGTCCGCAAAATCTGCATAACACCCTGGCAATCCTGGCAAACTTAGCTGCGAGAGCCTGACTGGAAGGCTCAAGCAACTCCTGAAACAATCAGTACCCCAACTAAGAATCTCCCCAGAGACCCAGTCAAATTGAGGATTGTGGGCCCTTAACCAGGGTAACCCCAACACCAATGGGGCAAAAGTACAGACAGTCACATAAAAGGACAATTTTTCAGAGTGTGTGGCTCCAATAAACAAAGAAATCTGGCTAGTGCAAGAGGTAATTTTACCTTGGGATAATGGTTCCCCGTTTAACCCACAAATCTCAATTTCCGATGCCAAGGGTACTAAGGGAACAGAGTGTTTCAGGGCGAATTGGCGGTCCATAAAAACCCCGTCGGCCCCACTGTCCACAAAGGCCTCAGTCTTGACAGTTTGACCGAGGATCTTCAAGGTCACCGGAATGATAAAAGTCTTCTTGGGAAATTCTGACTTCTGGCCTGACAGGATATTTCCCATCACCCTCAGGCCCTGAAGTTTTCTGGCTTTTCTGGGCATGATACTACCACATGACCTTTATTCCCACAGTACAAACACAACCCCTGCTGTCTCCTCCGCGTCTTCTCACGCGAGGAGAGGCGGGTAGCCCCAATCTGCATAGGCTCCTCGGAAAATTCCTCAGAGTCTGAGGTTCCCTTGGGAAGGAAGGAAATCTCAGTCTCCCTTTCAAGCCTACGCTCTCTCAGCCGTCTATCCACCGGCTGGATAACTGCATGAGCTGATCCAAGCTATCAGGCAAGGGATATTGTACCAGTTGGTCCTTTATCTGGTTAGAAAGACCTCTTCGGTACTGGTGTCTCAGGGCTGGGTCATTCCAATGGGTATCATGGGCCAACCTCCGAAACTCCGTACAGTAAACCTCAACTGGCCTTCGCCCTTGCTTAAGGATCGAAATCTGAGCCTCGGCTGAGGCCGTCTTGTCAAGGTCATCATACAACATGCCCAGTGCCGTAAAAAAAGCATCAACACTTTTAAGCGACGGACAGTCAGGCTGCAACCCATATGCCCAGACCTGTGGGTCTCCTTGTAGCAAGGAAATCACTATGCCCTCGCGCTGAATCTCCGACCCAGAAGACTGAGGCCTAAGCCGGAAGTATAGCTTGCAGCTCTCCTTGAAACAAAAGAACTGCGAGCGATCTCCAGAAAAACGATCCGGGAAATTTACTTTCGGCTCCTTAACCCCTGCAGGTGCTGCTGCTGCGGGAGCTCCGCCAGCAGCCTGGGAGGTGTGCATTTTAATGGACAAATCATTAAATTGTCGAGTCAGGACCTGCACCTGATCGACCACCTGTTGCAACGTATTTTGAGGGGTATGCTCCATATTCCCACAAAATTTCAACAAGAGTATTAGGCTGCTGAATATGTTATGCACACCAGTGCCTGCAGGAAAGTACTGGTGTCAGGACTGTTATGCACTCCAGTGCCTGCAGGAATGTACTGGTGTTTGAACTGTTATGCAAAACAAATGGACTCACAGACAGACTGGGGAATATGACATAACGTACACAGAAGGTGATAGGGTAACAAAATACACACAAAGTGAACAGAGAAGCCCAGAGGCTAAGGAACTGGGTATCTCCCTTGTATTAGAACTGTTCAGATGGGAAAGGCAAGATGTTGTGTTTTAATACGTAGAGAACCCGAAATGCTGTTGCTAAGGGCAACAGCAAAACCTTAAAGGGTTACCAACGGGTGTGGCAGTAAACTCCTTGGTCAGAGATGGAATGATAGACACAAGGAGAGTCTCCACAATCCTAATTCTCACTTGCAGTGCACAGGTTCAGCTTACTGCCACTAAACTGACCCCTGACACCTAGCACAGTGAGACAGGATTAGACAGGCAAGTCTTAGAATACAGCCGCAAACTTGCTAAGTTCACAGAGTAGTAACAGAACCCCAGCAAGCTAATTGACTGACTCCAGTCTTACTGCTAGGTCTGGATTGGCAGAGTGTAATACCAAATCCCCAGGCAAATTTGCAGTAAGCAACAAACAAATACAAAGCTACACAGTACTGGCTAACTTTCAGAAACTGACTAACCAACAAAGATTCAGCAGCATCTGCTTACCCTGAAAAGAGGCCTTATAAAGCAGGTGCTGTCCACGCCCCACTCAGACCTCACAGACTGTGAGCACAAAAACCAGCACCGGATCCCCTGCCATGCACAGAGCCTATAACCACTGCACAGCAAAAGACCCGAACCGGAGTATCAGCTGCGCTCAGGTTACTCCGCTAGCACTTGTCTCCTGGTTGCCATGACGACGTGGTAGAACAGGGCAGGAGACCCTAACATCCTCTTTGTAGCGGAACATAGACCTGGGAAAAATGTATCAAGTCTTCTACAGAGTGGGGAAGTGGACAAGTCGCCCAAAAGCAAACAATCAGCTTGTATCTAACATTAATCAAGTACACTTTATAAACTGAAAGGTAGGAACTAACTTGTTAATATGGGCAACTTCTCCACTTGTCACTCTTAAATCTTCTAGCGGGCTTGATTCATTTACCCACTGGTCTGTTGTCTTAAACTATGTCTGTGCTTTTAAGGAACTTTGCACTCCCACAGGATCCCCTAAATCTGATTTGGAGGCATAAGGTGGAAGAATATGTGGCAAAATACAGAATTGACCAGATATTTGGAAAAGTTCTGCTTTCACTCCTCCTGGCAGATTGCATGGTCAGGCTGCATTCTGATAAAACAAACAACATATGCGCTACCCAGCTTTATATACAATAAAAGGGAGACTAAAAGAGAAGAAGACTCAAGTAAAACCCAGACAATACTGTCAATATATAGTTGGGGTGAAGCATATTAGTGTACAATTGCTGTTTCCTTTAGAAGAGGAAATCAACTCTGGTCAAGCTACTGTAGTAGACCCAATAAAGAACTGTATTTGACCAGTTAATTATAATTGTGTTCTTAGAGCTGGTTGTGTTCCAATATACCACAGATTACTTACATATCAAAAATGGAAATCAATATACTGTAATAACTGAATATTTTATTGTTGTTTGAAAGCTTTTTAATTCCACTAACAAATTGTTGCTTTACATATTAATTAATTGTTAAGGGATTCACAGGTGGTTGTTGTTCCTCTGTGACATTCACATGTAAATCCACAAGAATCTCTGTCTGCTATAAAATCATCACAGAAGCTGGGAGAGGGATACTGTATAGAAGTCACAACATTAACAAACCCGAAAACAACAACTGCTGAGAGGAAGAACTTGCTATTCCATCAGATGTCTTCATATACACAAAACAAATTGTAATATTTTGTCATTTTTTCACCTGCTGTTTTTATTATTGACAAGAGTACGATCTATGGTAAAGACCAATTCAAATTAGGACAGAATATTTTGGGAATATTTTCTTACTGAGGGATACTTTGAAATTAGGGCCAAAATGTGCTCTAAAATAGGCAGATGTTTTGTATTAACTACCTGACTTTTTTTCAATCCATATTATTTGATTAGCAGTATTACTGCTAATTCTATATATTTCATTAACAATGATGGTTTTCTTAGTGAACATTCGTCGGAGATTGTGTGACAGAATTTATAACATTTTCAAAGCCACATTTATATATTTAAAAAATTATATTAAGAAAATTTGTAATCTGTTACTATTTATGTATTCTTAACTTTGATAAATAATCCCCCAAAAACAACTTCTTCTAAGATATAATTGTGTGATCTGATGATAGCAGCTTTCCTGTGAAAAATTCAATTTGAAAAGAAAGAAATCTGAGCTCGCACATTCCCATTCTCTTTTCATCACTATGCGGCTTTGCCTCCTGATCACTCTTTACATTTGGAACTTTTTTTTTTTTAACTATAAGACTCCACAGAATCCATTATAGATATTTACATGTTATATTGTTATTAATAGGGGAATTTAGTTAAGAAACAATTGGACATCTCATTTAATGCCTTGTCTCTTGGAAACGTTTTACATTAACTAGTTCACCCTCCATAATTTTCTAGGAATCATGATATTTATGGATATTTCAGAACTTGAGTTTATAGGAAAAAAAATCTCTGTGACCATTCCAATGACTTCTACAATTTTTGCACAGTCATTTTCCATTACATTCTTTTTTTTTATAATTTGTGTCTTTACTTACAACCTCCATGTTTGTTGATTACACAGTTTTGCATTTTTATTCAAGGTTAATATACATATTTAATATAGGGCTACATTTTCAAGTAATATTTTTTTTCTCTTAACATTGTTACAATGGTGGGTCACTGAAAAAAGTATCTGGCACAATAGGTATGGACATTTTCATCATGGCGCATTTCTAAATTATAGATGTCTATTTTTTTAACCTAGTATTGTCATTTCAGTATCAAAGTCAAGTATTCAGATATATAGTGTCCATATTTCTATTTATGGGGCAGATTCAATTAGCCACAACTTCATAATGTGACGTCCCGCATTTATAATCTAAACATATTATATGTTAATTTTGCAAATAAAAAAATTGTACAAGTTCAAAACTTTAGTGTGTGGACATTGCTCTAATATCATGCTTTAATTCTGCAGTGTGTGATCTATGTAAAGTGCAAGAAAGAGTACAGTAATCATTCCAAGTAAAAAAAGTGTATAATGATACTGTAGATTTGATTAGGAACAGTGTACAGTAAGCAAAGCATAGGAGGCTATTGTAAGATATTGCAGTGCTGAATTTTACAACATTTAAGAAAAAAATGGAAAATATAGCCAGCTGGTGTATTTCAGTAGATTAAACATTAAATAAAAATATTTTGGGGTTACGGTTAGGTGTACATCATCTATTGTGATTTATAAGTGAGTTAATAAACTCTTGCATTTGCCATACGGAAGGTCAAAAACACATAATTAGAACAAATAGACATACCCCCATTATTACATCCATCTCCCTGCTTTTTAGAAAATTACATAAAAAATGAGGTGACATTATTAGCTATATATTACCGTTGAAACACCTTTAGATACATCATTAGTTATCAGAACAGGTGCTCCCTCTGAAACCCACATTAACTTAACTTACAATAGTTTTCTAACTGAATAACAAAAATTTATGGCCATGAGTTTTTAACATGTTAAATAGTTGTGCGATCTACAGTAGTTTGTTGCCAATTGAAGTCATGGATAAACTGCAGTTGGATATATTAAAGTAAAACTCCATATTACATATAAATAGAAACCATTATGGTACTGTCATTGTAAATGTAATAAACCATTCCTTTTTTGTAGGAAATATTTGCTACTAGCTCATTTCTTCTACTTTTATCACATTTTATGCTGTCACAAACTTGTGCCATTGGAGAAATAGACCATTTACATTATACTGTACAAGGGTGGATGGTAACACTGCACATACACAGACGTCTAACGTTTCTGAAGAAAAGGGTCAGCATTCAAATACGATATAATGATCTAATTCTAAATCTGTTGTGTGTTGTCTTAGATCCTGATTCGGAGATGATATGAAAGCCTGATGTTTTATGTACATCTCCTATGGTGTAGCAGCTGTACATATGCAGGACCCGTTCCTTCCCCAAGCACAGAGTTCTTGAAAAAGCCTTGATATCCTTGAATTAAAGAAATCTAGTATGCAATAATTGTAGAATGGCAGAACTTCACAAACCCTTAATGCCTTGTGAGGAAAATTACAACAGTTGATTCACTTGAATATCTGTGTAACCATGATCAATACTACAGTTTAATTGTGAGGCTCAAATTATATTAAGGGGAAAAAAACTAGTACATTATTTAAATCATCACACAATTTCTATCTAATATATGAGGCTAGGCAATATTGGTGTAATCTGGAATTAGGATATTTCATGTTGGTGATTATTATTAATATACTGTAATATATAAATGTAATATATGAAAATATGTATCATTGGCCTTTAAACACCTCCTTTTTCAGAGAACATACAGTAACTTTAATTCAATGTGGTGTTTGAAAGTTCTAATTTTTCCTTGTGTTTTCTCCTTGCGCTGTCTTCTTTCTGCAGCCCCAAAACATTTGCATGTTATGTACTGTGTGGTATTTGTCCCCTGACAAAATATAACTTTAGAATAGGTTCATTACACAAAATATATGTTGTAACATTATGGTGGAGACATAGGCCCTCATTCCAAGTTGATCACTTGCTAGCTGCTTTTAGCAGCAATGCAAACGCTAAGCCGCCGCCATCTGGGAGTGTATCTTAGCAGAAGTACGAACGAATGCATCGCAGTGCGGAAGCAAAAGAAGACTGTGCAGTTTCTGAGTACCTGCAGACCTACTCCTTCCTTGCAATCACTTCAGACCATTCAGTTCCCGATTTGACATCACAAACACGCCCAGCGTTCTCACTGCCACGCCTGCATTTCCACAGGCACTCCTGCGTTTGCATCTGACATGCCTGCGTTTTTTCTCACACTCACCGAAAATAGCCAGTTTCCACCCAGAAACACCCACTTCCTGTCAACCACTCTGCGGCGTGTAGTGCGACTGAAAAGCGTCGCTCGACCTTGTGTAAAAGTACTACGGCTGTAGTGAAAGTCCGTCGTGCGTGTGCATTGCAGCCCATATTCATGCGCAGAATTGCCGTTTTTGTCACTTAATAGCAGAAAAGCGATCGTTTTTTGCTAGCGAACAACTCGGAATGACCCCCATAGTCCTTGATATATGGTCATAGTTTACTGATCGGTTGATAGATAATAAATCAGTTTAACCAAGTTAACTTTCTTGCAGGATATAAGTTGTGCTCAGTGACATCTACTCTTCCTCCTCAGAATGTGTGAGGACAACCAGACTGTAGTCACAGTGTTTATACTTCTTGGCTTTAAAGGTCTATATTCATACAAAGTTCTATTATTCATCCTGTTCCTTTTCTCTTACATTGTGGTGCTTAATGGGAACCTAATCATCATTGTTTTGGTGTCGATAAGTGAAAGCCTCAAAATTCCAATGTTCATCTTCCTTAAACAACTAGCAGTCGCTGATATCTTAATTACCACAACCATTATACCAATGATGTTAGAAATCATATTAAGGGATACAAAAGAAGTGTCTGTCACAGGTTGTCTCATACAGATGTACTTTTTGAACATTTTTGGATTTGTGCAGTGTATTATTATTGCTATAATGTCTTATGATAGATATTTGGCCATTTGCAATCCGATGCGTTACAATGCCATTATGTCACCCGATGTTTGCATGAAAATGATTGCTGCTTCTTGGTTATTGGTCTTTATCGTATCAGGTGAATTTTTTTTTGCTTGCCAGTTACAATTCTGTGGTCTAAACTACATTGACCATTTCTTCTGTGATTTTGGCCCGCTTGTAGAATTATACACATCAGACACTTCATTGTTGTTGCTGGTTGATTTCATCTTGGTTTTTTATTTGTTTTTATCTTTGTTCCTTTTTCAGTAATCATCATAAGCTATATAATAATTTTCTACGCCATACTAAAGATTTCTCTCAACAGTGGAAGGAAAAAAGCCTTCTCCACATGCAGCTCCCACCTCGCTACTGTATGCATATATTATGGAACCCTAATGACAGTTTACATGGGGTCATCAGATGACAGCTCACATATCAAAAATAAGTTCTGTTCACTACTATATTTAGTGGTGACACCCTTGATGAATCCCATTATCTACAGCTTCAGAAACCGTGAGATAAGGCAGACTCTGCAAAAGTTTTCAAATATTTAAACAAAATTAAACTATTGTAAAAATGGCAATAGTTATTAAATATTCTATTGGTTACTCATTTTTGAAAACTTTTTTAAAGACAGTTATACACATAAAAAAACTATCACACAGTCGTATTATAAGTATCACATTGCATGGAATGTGATTTGGACATTTTGTTTTGAACTGTTAAGGTTTAGAAAACCTGTATTGTAATGTCTTGTATGTCATTGATAAAGTAACTACTATTTACATATAACTGACAATGAACCTTCCCTTTTTCTTTCCCTTCTCCTTCTCCTTTTGTTTTCCCATTCCCTTAAATTTCCCTTGTCTTTCCCTCATTTTCTCGCCAAATTACTCAACAAATCCACAAACTACTTTAAGTAGTGAGGGAGGGAGAAATTTCTATAGCAAGAGACATACAGTAATAAAATCTGATTCCCCCTTACAAGAGCAATCAAAAACACATCCACACCTAAACCAGATGACACTATTGGTTACCTTCAGAGGCACACTACAGTAAGGAAAACTTAAAGGAACCAACACCTGTAGAACATGAGGTCTCACTCACTAAAGCGGCCATCAGGCTTACATGAACAGCCTTCGATTACTCGTTAAAGTAAAAGAAAATATTTTTTGAGAATTCAATATATTTTATAATTCATATGTCTTTATTACATGTTTGTGGGAATAATGGGGGTAATTCCAAGTTGATCGCAACAGGAAATTTTTTAGCAGTTGGGCAAAACCATGTGCACTGCAGGGGAGGCAGATATAACATGTGCAGAGAGAATTAGATTTGGGTGTGGTGTGTTCAATCTGCAATCTAAATTGCAATGTAAAAGTAAAGCAGCCAGTATTTACCCTGCACAGAAACAAAATAACCCACCCAAATCTAACTCTCTCTGCAAATGTTATATCTGCCCCCCCTGCAGTGCACATGGTTTTGCCCAACTGCTAAAATATTTCCTGCTGCGATCAACTTGGAATTACCCCCAATATTACAAATAAGCAGCTAATTAAATGTATAGGAAACCCACTAGAATTATTACAATTCACTTGAGGAACTTGACAACAAACTAGACACACAGGGCATTATTTGATTTGCTGACATTATATGAGTGTATCACCTACCCACTTGAAAGCATTTGTTGGAAAGTATCCTGTTGCTCTGTAATAAATATGCACTAAAAATTATGCTTTGTAAGGAGGTAACTAAAACATAAATACTTTGATCTGCTATAAGTAGACGTTATGATAATGGTTGATTTCGATGATGATAATAATCCTCCTCATCATCATCAGCCTTGTAGTCACCAATCTATATCCAATTACCCAAAGTAATTTACCATGGGTAATTGCATCCCCATTGGCTATCCTATTGTCCCAAAAAGTTCAGTTTTTCACTCCCAATCAAATTTCACGTAGAATTGGATACCCACATAATCAGGTATTTTTCCTAGTTTAAAAAAAAAAGTGAATAAATAAAAAAAGTGCCTCCAAAACAATTGCAAGGACCAATACTTATATCCTATTCATTCTTATGCAAGGGAAGAAAAATTGCAGAATACCCCAGGATATGCAGGCTGGCTGGTCACACTTAGGAGGGGGCCTGTGTCACGTTATGCCTCTGTCATAGTAGCAATCAGTCTCATCTTGGTCAGCAAATGTCTCAATTCAAGAGTTAATCAGAACTGTACAACATATGTAAGGCTCCTAGGAAAATACGGCCTCTTCCTGAATAGCGTCAATTTAATGTACTGTACTGTGTGTGCAATTTAAAGTATGTGCATTACTATCTAAAATCAAGTCCAAATATGTTATGCCCAAGGTCAGTGACCGCATCTTGTACTTTCAAGGTGCAGTATTTATATGATGTAATTCATTTTTTAGAAAGATAAAATCCTCAAAATCAACATCCATTTTACTTTTTACATTCATGCACAAATTTTACATTTTCCTGAAGTTACAGTGCTCTGGGCTGATAGGGCCGTTGGAACAACAGTATTTAAAGAAATACTGAACCTAATACTTTTTAATACTCAATGAACCAACATCTAAAACATTTGATGGATTCAATACTTTTTTATATTTTATGTGGATTGTAATCTTTCACCACATTTGTTCTATGTCGGTCAGTAAATATACTCTGAGACTCAGTATCATATTAAAAAATAGAAATACAGTTTATTGGTGCATAAAAGTGAATGTTAACCAAAGGCAGCATGCAATTTATGATTGATAAGCAGTATAATAATCAATACTCAGCTTATTTGTTAAAGTCTTTAAATATGTCCTTCAAATCTTCATTCATCTGAGGGAGAGGGATCACCACTACTTTGATGTTAAGAAATGATGGTCAGTTATGGTAGAAATACCTGTATCTAACAATGCCTAATTCATGTTTTACATGCAAGGGCCAATATTCACATAACTGAGCAATTATTGGAACACGGAGCATGTGACAGGATCGCAGTGCACATGTGTCAAGGTGACTTTGCAATTCTTCTCACAGTGAGGATTTGACAGGAAGTGACCACTTGGGGGTGGTAACAGGGAGTGGTGGCAAAAAGGCAGACAATTTTTAGGATGTGTATCTGCTGTCAGCTGCGATCATAAATGTATAGAGACATGGTACTGCATTGCTACTTCTGTACCAGTCTGTGTAACCATAGGGCTGACCTACCAGTCAAAGGGGGTCATTCCGAGTTGATCGCATGTAGCAACTTTTTGCTGCCTGTACGATCAACTAGATGCTGCCTATGGGGGAGTGTATTTCTGCATAGCAGGGCTGCGATCACTTGTGTAGCCCTGCCATGCATAAAAAGTTTTGTGTAAAAGAAGACCAGGGTAAGAGTTACTTACCCTGTGCGATCGATCCAGCGTTGCAGGTTCCGGAATTGACGTCAGACATCCACCCTCCAAACACCTGGACACGCCTGCATTGGACTCACCACTCCCCGAAAATGGTGAGTTGCCACCCGGTTCCGCCTTCCTCTTGTCAATCTTCTTGTGGTTGCCGCTGCTACCACTTTCTTTGTTTGCGGCATTGCTGCCCTGCGACGGCCATCGCCGGACAAAGACACGCCTGCACAATGCGGCCGCTGCACATGTGCAGTTCCAACCCAATCGCATGGCTGCGAGGAAGTGCAGCTTGCGATCAGGTCCGAATGACCCTAAAAAGTTCAATGTTATTGTGAATAGGCTGCTATGTGTGCAGTTGCAAATGAGTTTTCATGGCTTCAATGGATGTCTATTCTCTTTCTTGTGAAGAAAACTCTAACAGAGGGAAGACTTTCTTCATATACTATATTTTTGGGGTTATTGGCAATGCACCTGGATCATGTTCTAACTGGTATTGGACCATAATGCTCAGTGTCCCCTCTCTATGTTACAGAGAATACCATGACTCATTGTCTTATCTTCAAGGACTGTTTGACGTACTGTTACAAAAGCAAGGTCTGTATGCCTACTGTAGGGCCTAATTCAGGTAGGATGGCAAATCAAGATCCACCCATAGTTTTTCCAATGGCTCTGCCTAACCGTACGCAGTTAATGCTAATGGTTAGCATTAACTGCAAACTCCTCTACCTGATTGACAGACAGAGGCATTAGGGGGCAGGCGAGGGTGGATGGCAGTCCATTGCGGGGGCAGCTCAGGGTAAACAGTGGCATGGTGGTTTGAACGCGGGCATGTCATCTTCGTTTTCAGGGCGGTTGCGTGTCATCTCTGAGTAATATCATCTCAGGAGGGGATTTTATAGGCAGGGGATTTCAAAAATTATGCTAAATGTGATATCACCTTTAGTACGCTAGTAGTTTTAAATTCTCACCAGAGTGCATTTCCTTAGTGGAGTTGTTGCCACCTGAGCTCCCACAGCTGCAAACGGAGGAGGACTACAACCACTGTAGATGTCAGGGATACCTAAACTGCAATGGGTGCCGGACAGCACCAGCCAACCATGGCCCAGGGAGACCAGTGTTTTCAGACCTTGTAAGTGGGTAATGGGTAATATGTGACATTACTCTCAACTCCAGGGTGTGCACAAAACACCCCACAAAAACATTTGGTGGAATTAGATAAGCCGCTGAGGGGAATGGGCATATGAAGACATTAACTTACATCTTTCCTCAGGAACAAAGCCTTTTCAATCCATCAAATAATGAATGGATCCTCCGGAAATTCTGGATTCCAGAATCTGTATCACTTTGTATTCCAACTGGTGGTCAACTGTAGTGGAAGGAGGATGTCTGGATGTTTTACACTGACTTGAAACAAGAGATTTAAGGACAGAGACATGAAACACATTAGGTAATCTGAGTGTGTCCAGATTTATCAGTCTGCATACCATTGGGTTAATTACTAGTAGGATTTATAAAGGATCAATGAACCTGGGAGTGAGTTTAATGCTGGGAACTTTCATCCGCAGATGTATAAATGATAGTCAAACCCTACAACAAAGTTTCCACAATTGAGTTGTCCTATTCCAACTGAAGAAATGTTTGTAATGTGTAAAAACACATTTCATACTGTAAAATCATTTACACCACAGTCCAAATTTTAACAAAATGTATGAGGTTTTACAGAACACTGAAAGAGCTAGTGTATGGCAGGAGGGCATTTCTGGTAGAATACATTCAGGATGTAAATTGTTAATAACTAGTGACTTAATAATACAAGTTGTGAACCAGCACAGCCTATGGTAAAATAAGAACCCAATCATACTTATTGGTGAAGATGTAAATTCTGAAAAACTTTTCCAGATCTTAGTTTAATCTTTCAGTATGTCCATTGCTCTGTGTGTGATAGGCTGAAGAAAAACTCAAGTTTTCATATAGTAAAATACTTGCAAAGTGCTCTGCAGAGAAAATATCCATGGGGAGCTTGTGCAGCTTAAAGATCTCTTTAATAAATACATCCACCACCTTTGGAG
The DNA here is from genome assembly GCF_028390025.1 of Pseudophryne corroboree. Lineage (NCBI taxonomy): Eukaryota > Metazoa > Chordata > Amphibia > Anura > Myobatrachidae > Pseudophryne > Pseudophryne corroboree. The sequence continues at coordinate 16,255,632 of NC_086449.1, forward strand.
CTGAGGTAATCTCTTTAGAGAAACATAACAAGCTGCCTTGGAGAACCTAGCAACTACCACCCAGACAGTACTGAATACCTGACAGTAAGGCTGATCCAAAATAAAGTCCATTTAGATAAATGTCTATGGATGGTCTCAAACTGATATAACATGTAAAGTACCCCTAGGAGCTAGAGAAGGAATATTGTACAAGGCACAGTTAGAGCAGGTTGCCACAAAGTCTCTAACGCCCTGATGAACAGATAACCACCAAATACTTCTGCAGTTTAAGTCCAAAGTAAAAAAATAGCCAATAAGATGAGACGCTTGTACACACTTAAGTAACTTTGGATGTTTTCACCAGAGGAATCTTTGCTGGTTACTGAGATGAAGTAAGTTGATTTCAAAATTGGGTTTGTCTTCAAAGGTAGCCTCTTCCTCAGTGACACATAATGAGTGATTGAGACAATGCATCAACCTAGACATTGTTGTTTTCTGGAAGGTACATGTGTATGTGATGACTATATTGAGTTAATAAAAAACAACCACCTGGCCTGGAATTAATTCAAATAGTGATCTATTTAAAGAGACTGTACAACAGATTCTTACAGTTTGTGAAGATCATCACTGGGAACTTTGTTCCCTCCAACATGTCCCGCTACTTCTCCAAGGCAAGTTATCACCAGAAACTCCAGGTCTCCCACTGTGAAATTCTTCTCAGGAGCTGAAAACTTGCAATAAAAGATGCCACAAGAGTACCATTTACCAGCTATGGGCCTTATTTAGAGGTAGATGCAAATGTCTTCACCATTGCATTTTTGTACACAGTAGTTGTGTGAAAATATCTAAATACCACAGGAGGCTTCTTGTGTAAAAAGATGCTGACTGCCAGCTTCTATTATCTGCTAGTTGCATATGAAGAAGCATCATCAGATGAACATCATGACCATCGCTGGCAGGAATTGACTTTAAAGTACAGGTGGTTTAATGGTTAGCAATACTGCCTCACAGCACTGGGGTCATGGGTTCAATTCCCACCATGGCCTTAACTGGAGTTTGTATATTTTCCCCATGCTTGTGTGGGTCTCCTCTGATTAAGTTTCCTCACTTTGTCCAAAAATATACTGGCAGGTACATTGACTCCCCCCCTAAAAAAAAAGAACCCTAGTGCGGAAGTGTATTTATTTACATGGGCAGACTAGATGGGCCAAGTGATTCTTGTCTGCCATCAAATTCTATGACTCTATGTAAACCAAAGGTTACTCAGAATGTTCATTGCATCTAAGCTTCTGAGGCAAGTCAATCTGCATCTGAAGATGCATACAGTACATTTCTTTCGGCACTCCCACAATACAAAGGTGAAACTCCTATGTTTTGTGCAATGCTCCCCGTCTCCACCCCAAATGGCTTCAGCATGTCAATCAATCTGCTAACACTGAGCTAATACGCAGCTGTATTGAGGCACATGCACACTGCATCTCTGACACATGCATAGTCCTCAAAATATCATCAATCTGCATAAAAATAAGAACCTTTGATTCAGCCCCTGTGTCCATTTGTAAAAAGAAAGTTACAAATTAATCTGGAGAGGCCAGCACTTACAGGAAGAAAGTTTAGTCAGGATCTAGTTGCTTCAGAATTGGTGCAGATGTAAAGAGTTTTTTTCACATGATTCCTGATGAGTGCTGTGATGGGAGCAACTATGGATGGATATTTTTTTTTATAAATTGCCTGTAGATATTTCAGAATCACTTAAATTGGTTTAAATCCTGAGGGACTTAGCAGCAAATTTCTCGGTTTCCATCCATATACTGGAAGCAGAAATAATGCAAAGCAAAAACGTGATCTCCTACTCAAAAATGCATTTGTCAAACTTACAATATAACCAGTCCACCAAAAGATGGATTAGAACTTTACTCCCATATTTCCAGAGGGTTTTTAAATCTTTCAAAAATATCAGAATGTTATCCAGGCAGACTACGACATATTTATACAGAAGATCCCAGAATATACTGTTCAGATATTTTTGGAACACAGCTGGTATATTATTCAACTCAAATAACATGACCAAGTGTTCGTAATGCCCATGTTGGGTGTTAAAAGGCATCTTCCAATCATCTCAAGACCTGATTATTACTTAATTTTTTTCTCAAGGAGGCATTTTCTGGGTAACACATTTATGAGGCAGTCCTTTTCTGCTGACACTACACTTCTCGTGGCAGCGAGATCCCTAAGACAGAATTTGGGGTTTAGAAAACCCTCCAAAATTCAGGCGCTTATATACAAATACAAAATAATCCAATAACAACAGCTACAGCAGTCTGAGTGAGCAGTATATCAAATACAACTTTTACTAACAATATCAAATACAACTTTTACTTTTACTAACAATACATATAGAAAATCAATGACCATCACCGCTCCTCTTCCCCGGTTACTGCATCTCATGTACAAAATCAAGATTTCTTCCTTGCCACCTCTCTTCAGTGGAATGAACTCCCCCATTCTAACAGACTCTCCCTGATCTTGCATACAGTACCTTCAAGTGGGAACTTAAAACCCACATGTTCATTTCAGTGTACCCATCCAGCACATAACCAATTTGTCTAGTGGCTCGCCTCACCCTCCTGTCCCAACCTTCTTGATAATGCTGATTTATCCTTAGGAAAGAAAGCTATACCTTAAACACACTTTAAATACACTTTACCATGGAGCCGCTGCGGCCGCTGTACTTAATACACACTCTACGCACTTTGTATGCTATTAGCGTACAAAGTCCCGTACTGTGTATGGACTTTGCGTACAAACGCCGCACTGATGGTACAAAGTACTCACAGCGCGTACACACCCAGAGATACACAGTAAACTATCTTCCACACCTGCAATAAACAGCCTACAGAGGGTAACCTAATCCAGTACCACCAACGCCTGCAATCCACACAGCCTGGACACTGACCTCCCTGTCTGGTTAAGTTACAGCCATACTGCTCTCACACATTGCTTTCTGCTTCTCATTTATACTCTCTACAACCACTGTGTAACATTCTCAGTGTTTCCATTCCCTCCATTATTTACAGAAAAACTGGTCTACACTGTCTCTGCTTTGATACATCCTCCTTCTCATTGTTATTTCTTTATTACAGCCACTCCATTCAATACTATTCCTCTGAACAACACTACTGAACAGGAATTATGGCTCCTCGATCCTGTCCCATACCAATCCTCACTGCTAGATCACCCGCCACCCAAATTTCCAGACTACCCACACGCATTAAGAACCCAGGCAACCTGATCCCCATTTCCCCCATCCCCTCCCTTCCCTTCTCCTGTGCACTCTGGAATGCTAGATCAATCTGCAACAAGTTGCCAACTATCCACGACCTCTTCATCTCCCACTCTTTTAACCTTCTTGCCATCACTGAAACCTGGCTCTCCTCCTCTGACACCACCTCCCCTGCTGCCCTCTCCTACGGAGGCCTTTCCTTCACCCACACGGTCAGACCTGATGGACGCCAGGGTGGAGGTGTGGGCGTCCTTCTCTCCCCTAACTGCACCTTTTGTGTCATCCCACCTGAGCCCTCCCTCACCTTCTCCACCTTTGAGGTCCACACTATCTGCCTCTTCTACCCCATTCACCTCCATGTGGCAGTGATCTACCGCCCCCCTGGCCGCTGTACACCTATCCTTGACAACTTTGCTGCCTGGCTTCCCCACTTTCTCTCCTCCGACCTCCCCTCTATCATCCTCGGTGACTTTAACATCCCTATCGACATTACTAATGCAGCTTCCTCTAACCTTCTTGCTCTTTCCACCTCCTTTGGACTTTTTCAATGGTCCTCCACCCCTACTCACAATCTCGGCCACTCCCTCGACATTGTCTTCACCCACCAATGTGATCTCTCTGATTTCTCTAACTCTTCCTTCCCTCTCTCTGACCACCATCTGCTTTCTTTCACCCTCTCATCTTCCCCTCTCTGCTCCACACCCAGACCCACCATCACCAGATGCAATCTCGGGTCCCTCAACCCCGCTATCATGTCCTCCCTCGAGACCTTCCTCTCTCCTCTTTCCACTATGACTTGTCCCAACCAGGCAGCCTCCTTCTATAACTCTTCCCTTACTGCTGCTCTTGACTCTGTGGCCCCCCTATCATCTGTCCCCCTCCGTCGCTCCAAACCCCAACCCTGGCACACCAAACTTACACGATTCCTACAAAAATGTTCACGGTCTGCAGAACGCTCCTGGAGGAGATCTCACTCTCTGGCGGACTTTCTCCATTTTAAGTTTATCCTCTCTTCCTATAGCTCTGCTCTTTCTCTCGCCAAGCAATCCTTTTTCCAAACACTCATCTCTTCTCAGTCCTCCAGTCCACGCTGGCTCTTTGAAACTTTTAACACTCTCCTTCGCCCCCCTCCTCCTCCCCTCCCCTCTTCCCTCACTCCCACTGACTTTGCCTCCTTCTTCATCTCAAAAATTGAGGATATTCAAAATGACATCTCCTCCCGTCACCCCTCTGCTGCCCCCCTGCTCCCACCATCACTCCCGTCCATCTATCCCACCCTGTCCTGCTTCTGTCCCATCTCAGACAAGGAAGTCCACTCCCTCATCTTATCCTATCCCCCCACAACCTGCCACTTGGACCCCCTCCCTTCCCGTCTTCTCCGCTCCCTCCCCCCCACTGCCTGCTCCCACCTTGCTCACCTCTTTAACCTATCGCTTTCTTCTGGCATCTTTCCCTCACCATTCAAACATGCTCTGGTGTCCCCTATTCTCAAAAATCCAACCTCGACCCTTCATCACTCACTAGCTACCGCCCCATCTCTCTTCTCCCTTTCGCCTCCAAACTACTTGAACGACTAGTCTACAGCCGTCTCACAAGCTACCTCTCTGACCACTCCATCCTTGATCCACTACAATCTGGCTTTCACCCACTCCACCGAGACTGCCCTGGTGAAAGTCACTAGTGACCTGCTTTCGGCCAAATCCTAGGGCCACTTCTCTTTGATCATCGTTCTGGACCTCTCTGCTGCCTTTGACACCGTGGATCACCCTCTTCTCCTCCGCACACTCCAAAATGTTGGCCTCTCTAGCACCGTCCTTGACTGGTTTACCTCATACCTCACTAACCGCTCCTTCTCTGTGTCTGCCTCCGGAACCACCTCACACCCTTCCATCCTTCCTGTTGATGTCCCTCAGGGTTCTGTCCTAGGCCCCCTTCTGTTCTACCTCTACACCTCTTCACTGGGTGTGCTCATTAACTCATTTGGCCTTCAATACCACCTCTATGCTGATGACACACAACTCTACCTCTCCCCTCCTGATCTGTCCCCCTCTGTCCTCTCTCAGGTCTCCAACTGCCTCTCTGCCATCTCCTCCTGGATGTCTGAGCGCTCTCTGAAGCTCAACATGGATAAAACTGAACTTATTATCTTTCCTCCAGCCATAGCAACACCCCCTACAAATATCTCTATCACTGTTGACAACACTATCATCTCCCCCGTTCCCCAACTCCGCTGCCTGGGCGTCACTCTTGACTCCTCCCTCTACTTTGCACCCTACATCCAAGCTCTGGCGCAATCATGTCGGTTCCAGCTACGCAACATTGCTTGTATCAGGCCATTTCTCTCCCAGAGTGCAACTAAACTTATCATCCACTCACTGGTCATCTCACGACTTGACTACTGCAATGTGCTCCTCACTGGCCTCACTTGCTCCCACATCGCTCTCCTCCAATCTGTCCTCAACTCTGCAGCTAGGCTCATCTTCCTCTCCCGCCGCTCCACTTCTGCCACTCCCCTTCAACAAAATCTACACTGGCTCCCATTCCCCTACAGAATCCTCTTCAAACTCCTCACCCTCACATACAAGGCCATCTCTAATTCCACTGCTCCCTACATCTCCAACCTCCTCTCCCTTCATACTCCCTCCCGCCCACTACGGTGGGCTGATGACCGTCGCCTCTCCTCTGCCTTGGTCACTGCTTCCCATGCAACCATGTTCAGGATTTTACCTGTGCTGCACCCCTTCAGTGGAATGCGCTCCCCCGCTCCATTAGACTCTCCCCGACCTTGCAAAGCTTCAAACGGGTATTGAAAACCCACCTATTTATCAAAGCGTACCCCTCCAATGCATAACCTAGTCCTTAGGCTGCTCCTCCATCCCCCTGCCCCATGCCTTGGACATCTCTGCTTTGCTCGCATACCACCATCAGGCTTCTACCTGCTTGCTTGTACCTCATGTCATCTGTCTGTTGCCCCTCCCCACTAGATTGTTAGCTCTTCAGAGCAGGGCCCTCTTTCCTCTTGTCTAAACCCTCTTCTTGACACATTTCACTCAGCGACCATCTTTACCTGCTATCTCTCCTGCTGGTAAAGGCTCATCTCTATTTATGGCCACCAGCCCCAAGTAGTACAATGATTACTCCTTCGCTACTTACATCTAAGCTGTATTATGTTTTGAGAACTGTGTTGCTCTTTGTTACCTGCACTCCATTTTTGTTATTTATTTACTGTTATGCTAAGTTTTGTCTCCCTGTACTGTCCTTTGTACGGCGCTGCGAAACACTTGTGGCGCCCTATAAATAAAATGTAATAATAATAATAAACCCTTAAACGCTATGCAATGCAATGATAATTCACTTTAAACCTTAGCAGGGCAATGAAGACACAACACCAGATTGTAATTAAACCGCTGGGTTTCCAAAACCACAGCGTATTATTGCTGAAAGGGGGTTACAATACAAACAATACAATACAATATAACAGAGTTAATGGCTACATTTAATGGTACATACGTGAGTGTATTCGTGTGCGCTTCCCGGTCCGGTCCTCTGTTATCTAATAGATAACGTTGTGAGTCTTGTGTCAGACCAGGCCTGCAGCAGGCTCTCTTTATACAATTCCTCCAAAACTCAATACAATGGATGCTGTAATCCCTTTGTCCATTGGACACAGGGATGCACATTTACAGTACAGGAGAGGTCATAGGTTGGTTTGAATAGGTGGGCGATGTCCATTACAACTGCTCTTGTGGGTGGTCTCCTCTGGCTTCCCGCCGCATACGTAATGTACAGTAAATACAGTTTATATCTATATTCTGCTTCTGCACATAACTATCCGCAGGAACATGTGATCTTCCTCAAACCAACACCGGAATGTTACTCTTAAAATACCCTTCAGCTGGATACCAAACACCATCTTATAACCTTGTTCTGTCCCCTCCTATTCTGTAAAGGTGAATCCCTTTGTTCTGTTACCATTTAAACTGCTGTTACTTTCTGATGTGGTGCAGGGAGACTATGTGTACATTGTGCACTATTTGGATTAAATATGTAATGTGTTTTGATAACTTTCCATGCATTCACAAACTCTACCGTAAATACCCATACCACACGCTAATGCGCTGGACCATGGGAGCGACCATACGCAAATTGCGGATATGTGCACGCACGGCAGAGCAAGTGCACGTGCGGTGGCCATGTGTGTGTAGTTTGTACGTGATGTGTGTACTGCAATATTCTTTGACTTTGACAGTCCACCCTTTGGCAGTCACCAATAACTGCCACTATCTAATCACTAAACAGAAAAATATCTACACAATATCTACAGAAAATTGGATGGTCGGGGGAGAGTGGAAGGTAGGAAGTGTATGACCTAGTGGGATAGTAAAAAGCATGTATGTATGAATCCATGTCTGAGGGGCATGTATCATCGTGCCGTATATGTTCTAAATAAGCTTTGAGGTATTGGAAAGTATACATTAAATCCTTCTCATCCCGTATCAAGGGTCTGTAAATGGGCCAACAAACACTACCGAGCTCTTTTCGACTTCTTGTTAAAACAAATGGGGAGCACATTTAGTTTATGATACATGGAGGGGGAAACATAAGTGGGTGCTAGTATATGTGGATATTACCTGTCGATGTGTGCGATTAACTGGAGGTTGCAGAGATGAAGATAAGACACATATCTAAAATACATTCACATAAACATTTTGGGTAGGGCCGATGTCTTTTCCGGATGTATGTATCTGGGCAGAGGGGGAAACCAATGAAAAATGGGTGAAATAAAAATGCCATGAAATTCATTTGCAATCCTTATCATAACACTGTCTCTATGGATGGGTCATAGATTAAATCTGCTGCTATAACAGCGCCCTTGCTCCTTAGACTCATCAACTTTGTGCCATGCTTGCGCCGCATCAGAATTCGAACACACCTAAATATCAAATATCAAACCAATAATTATGATACAAAGGAGAAACTTCCCCACACTCATAATAACATTTTGAGCCCACTCTCCCAAGACTGAGAACCAATTTTGTGGGTTCAACCATGAGACCCAGCTGGTCAGTTCATTACCCACAGCTGTCAGGGTAATATTGTGTCCTCCGGAACTCCCACTTCAACTGCAAGATATCGTCCATCTTTTGATCGATGATCTCCGTTGGGTCGTCAGTGCTGTTCGTAATATACGTACAGCACTTCGTGCTGTATTGAGTTGCCAAAGTGACACAGTACCCACCCATCACGGCTGTGATATAATTAAGGACCATCCTGTGCTGGATCAGTTCTTTCTTCTAAGCTTGTAACTCCCTTCCCGTATACCTGAAGGTGTCGTCATACATCTCAGTGATATTATCTATCAAGTTCGCTAGCGCATGGATATACCTATATTTTATAATTCCTCTGGCAGTACGGGTGATGTCTAATGCGAGAAGGAATTGAATCCCGGTGGATTCGTGGATCAAATCAGAGGCTGCGTGCTCTGTCCTATCTATGAGGTGTCTCTTGATGATGTGTTCATAGTGAGTATGAGTATAAGGAGCCTGAGCACTGCGGTGAACATATATTTAATCTTATCATGGGTTATGGTCATGACCTCTGGCAGTACTCTCCCAATATAACACAATCCCTCTGAGCTCGGGGCAAGCCACTTGTACGCCTTCCTCACACATATGAAATAGGCATCATCTGGGAGAACATAGGGGACAGAATATAACATCACCATATTGCTAACTTTCCAAGTAAAGAAACCCATCCCTAGTTCTCCCATCTGCTCAGTACAAGTATCGGGCTGGATGATATGAGCACATTACCCTGGCGATACTTTTCCAGCCCACATGGTCTTGCTTCCACGAGTATACCTATACCGAAAATACCTCCCACTGTTGGCTATTTGGCGTACAAGTTCAGAGTCTATGGGTATCCTATCAGCTCCGTGTGAAAAGGTAATTGTCTGGTTATTCCACGTCACTTCCCAATTTCCCGGTTTTCGGTAATTGGAAACATTAAAACATAATTAGGATCTATCTACATGATACTGGTGGAGCTTCAAACTAGGGGGCCTAGAAATATGGAATTTCTTGTCCACCGGTCTCCCACCCCATAATTCGAGTACCTCATCTATTGCTAAATGGAATAGCACTAATCCTGACTTGCTCTGACCTTGAGGTACCTGTGAGCACACCCAGCATTCTGTCTGGTTTAAGACCTTACCCACTAGTGAGTGGTAATCACTCATCGGATGACGGTCCATGTCGATATTAAGGTTGGACTGACATCTCTGGATGCACCCATCCTCAACTATTTTCTCACAATTCCTACAAATACAATTTTCCTCAGACAATAACCCCTCACAGTGCCTCCGAGCCCCCTGACTACCAGAGCGCTTACTGATGCCAGCCTTTACTGGAGCAATGTGCCGTTCCTGAGATTCTACAAATTTGTACTTGCCATCAGAACCCATTCCAGATCCCTGCTCGACCTCTCTGGGACACTCACCAAAACAAACTGTCCTTATCAAAACCAGAATTACTAACAGTACCCGAAACGCAGTCTCTTGTGATCGATCCATTTTGTTAGGGGAAAGGAGGAAAATAAGAAGGAGAAAAGAAAGGAAAATGCAGGGGGAGGTGAAAAAAGAAAAGTGGTGTGACAACCGTTCTAGCTCTTGTTACTCTCTGTGCTCAGATGCCCTTCAACAGTCCTGCCTCTCAACTTTCCCGAAACAGACATTCCAGTGATACGAGATTCTCTACTCTCTGCTCTTTTTCACGAGTTCTCTCCGGGTCAGCAACCTTCTTGCAGTGGGACGAGTGGATCCAAGTCTCTCTTTCGGCGACCTTCAATGCTTTCGTGCTGGTTAACAAAACTTGGTACTGTCCTTCCCACCTGTCTATGATGCAACCTGAGCGTAAGAAATTTCGAATCATCACATAATCCCGAGGTTCAATGTCATGACAATTACTGTTCGGTAGGTCAGGAATCACCAGCTTTAAATTTCTTTGTTGATTTCTCAGCTGCTGGCTCATCCCAACCAAATATTTCACAGTCACTTCATTATTATATTTCAAATCATCCTGGGGGTCTATCATTACGTGAGGTTGTCGACCAAATAGGATTTCAAAGGGTGATAGGTTAAGGGGAGACCTGGGAGTGGTTCTGATGCTGTACAACACTAGTGGCAAAGCTTCTGACCACAACAATCCAGTTTCAGCTTGTTCTTAATAGTGCTGTTCATTCTCTCCACCTTTGCACTCGCCTGTGGTCAGTACGGAGTATGCAGCTTGCTATAAATTCCCATCAGTTTACACATGACCTGAAAGACTTCACCTGCAAAATGGGTACCCCTATCACTTTCAATTATTCTAGGGATGCCATATCTACACACAAATTCATGCACAATTTTCTTTGCAGTGAATGTAGCAGTATTTGTGGCAGCAGGGAACGCTTCTACCCAATTGGAAAATACATCAATGCAAACTAACACATATTTTAAATTCCTACAGGGTGGTAACTGTATGAAATCGATTTGTATTACCTGAAAAGGTCCATCTGTCAGAGGGATATGGGATGGCTCTGTTGGTATTGACTTTCCAATATTCTTCCTCAAGCAAGTAAAACATGTCATTGCTCTCTTACCTGCATGAGAAGAGAATCCTGGCACACACCAGTAGACTCTCACCAGCTTACACATACCCTCTTTGCCCAGATGAGTCAGGCCGTGTGCCGCCTCAGCTAGGCTTGGAAGATTTGCTCTGGGGGCCACTGGCTTACCTTGTCCACCTGTCCACAGTCCTGAGGATCCCTTGCCATATCCCTTTGACCTCCAGACTGCCTTTTCCTGTAATGAACACAAATCTTGCATTTCAATTAATTGTTGTGTGTTGATCGTGTTAAATGTCATCAGTGGTGTGATGTTCCTTTATATAGGGGTGCTGGCTGCTGATTTAGCAGCTTCGTCTGTCCGGCTGTTACCAAGTGAAATTGGGTCTTGGTTGTAAGTATGTGCTTGCACTTGATAACAGCCACTCTGTCTGGTTCCTGTTTTGCTGTTAGAAGTCTTTTTATGTGGGACGCATGTGCTACAGGTGTGCCAGCTGCCGTCATGAAATTTCTGAGGCACCGTAGGGCCCCGAAATCAAGCACCACTCCAAAGGCCTACCTAGAATCTGTGTATATGTTAGCTGACTTACCCTTGACCAATTCACACGCTCTGGTTAGGGCAACCAGCTCAGCAACTTGTGCTGAGTGCGGTGGGCCAGGGGTTCAGCTTCTATGACACCTCTGTCGTCTACAAATGCGTATCCAGTGCACAGGTCTCCCGAGACTGTCTGTCTGTGGCAACTACCGTCAGTGTAAAAGGAAAAGTCTACCCCTTCCAGTGGGTTGTCACTGATGTCAGGTCTCGCAGTGAAAATCTGATTCAGGTATTCCATACAATCATGCGTATCAGTGTCTGCACTAAATCCTCCTTCACCATCATTCTCATCCTCCACCCTTTGTGCCTGTTCAGGCATACTTGGCAAGTAAGTTGCAGGATTTAGTGAGCTGCATCTCTTAATAGTGATGTTTACAGGGGCCATCAGTGATAATTCCCACTTTGTAAACCGAGCAGATGAGACATATCTGGTTTGGGCAGAGTTCAGTAAGGTTGATACTGTATGAGGTGTATGGATGGTCAGGTTGTGTCCTAACACTACGTTCTCGCTTTTACTTACTAGCAAAGCTATCACTTCTACACTTCGCAAGCATGTGGGGAGAGACCGCGCTACGGTGTCCAACTGTGCACTGTAGTAAGCTACCGGCCTGCTGGCATCACCATATCTCTGGGTTAAAACTCCTGCTGCGCACCCTGCATTTACTGTACCGTATAATTCAAAGGGCTTCCCGTAATCTGGCATACCTAAGGCAGGTGCCTGTGATAGGCACTGTTTGAGTCTCCCAAAGACCAGTTCGAACTCATCTGTGTGTGAGACCCGTTCTGGTTTGTTTGAAGAGACCATTTCTTGCAAAGGTAAAGCCAGTATAGAGAACCCTGGAATCCAGTTTTGGCAGTACCCACACATTCCAAGGAAAGTGCAGATCTGTTGCTGCATTTGTGGCAGAGTCATGTCGCAAATCGCCTGTGTTCTATCAGCGGTGAGGCGTCTTAAGTCCTTGAGTCAAGCAATGTCCCAAATATTTTACCCTGGTCCGGCACAACTGCAACTTATCCTTTGAAACCTTGTGTCCCGTTTGGGAAAGATGAAACACAAGCTGTTTCGTGTCTTTCAAGGACAATTAGAGTGAGTCAGAACACAACAATAAGTCATCGACATACTGTATTAGTACTGATCTATTCTCAGGTTGAAAGGATTGTAAACAGGTCATGCAAATCCTGGGAGAAAATACTCGGGCTGTCTATGAAACCTTGGAGGAGAAGAGTCCAGGTCTACTGTACTCCCCTGTATGTAAATGCAAAGAGGAATTGGCTGTCAGGGTGAAGAGGGAAAGAAAAGAAAGCAGAACAGAGGTCAATAACAGTGAAACATTTTGCAGTAGAGGGAATTTGCATGAGGATGACAGCTGGATTGGGCACTACGGGGAATTGGCTCTCAACTTTCTTGATTATCTCCCTAGATCCTGCACTAGCCTGTAACCCCTCCCCCCACTCTTTTTCACAGGGAAGATGGGACTATTGGCAGTGCTAGACATCCTGACTAGGATGCCCTGTTGTAGCAACCGCTCTATGATTGGGTACACTCCTAATTCTACCTCTGGCTTCAGAGGATAATGGGAGAATTTTGGAGCTATCCTACCTTCTTTTACTTGCACTACTACTGGAGCTACGTTTGCCATCAATCCAGTGTCTTGTCCATCTTTGGTCTAAAGGGAACCCGGTATTTGTGAGATAATTTCCTCTACCTTTGATGGACACTTGTCTATAACAGTAGAATGCGACATTAGCCTTTGAGGGGTGTCTAATATATCTTGCACTTCTTGAATGTGGTTCTCAGGTATATCCAAGAAGACACCCTCAGGAGTACAGTATATGACACACTGCATTTTACACAATAAATCTCTGCCGAGTAGATTAGTCAGAGCCGATGCAGCCAACAGGAAAGTATGTTTGGTTTGCAAGGGCCCTATCGTAATCTCTGCCGGTCTACGCAACGGGTATTGTTGCACAGTTCCTGTTACTCCCATTGCGGAAATTGTTTTACCCGTGGTTTTTATACCTGCTGTTGAATTTAACACTGACCTGGCCACCCCTGTATCTACGAGAAAAGGTAATGGTACACCAGCTACATCAACTGTGACCTCAGGTTCACTACCAAGGCTAGCAATCAACTTCACTGGCTGCAGACTACAGGTGTGGCCCAACCCCTATTGTGTGGTGTGTCCCTCACGCAGCGTATTGGCAGCTACAATATGTGAGGGGGGTAGCTGGGGATTTTCGGAGGCCTGCCAGTCTCTCCTTGGTGGGTACCTCCTTGTGTCCCCTGCGTGTAGCTCGTAATTTCTCCTACTTGGTCCCTGATCCCAAGTATGTGCATTGTAATGCGGTTCATATCCTGGTCTAGAGGGTCGGTATACATTATGTGTACTTTTTTTTCTACATTCCCTCAAGTAATGTCCTACCTTTTGACAATTATAGCATGTTACTACAAGTGACTTACCATCAGGGGTCTGGAGTTTTGGCTGATGTGGCCCTGTTGTAAGTGCGTCTATACTCACTGTCATCAGCCTTTCCCCCTGTAACTCCCTGTGCTTAATGATGTTCCTATCATGCTCGACAGTGGACTCTCTCAATGCAGCCACCGAGATACCTCTCCAGCTTGGTAGAGAGGTCTGTACCCTCGTTCTCAGTGCCTCCTTCAACCCATCCATTAATACTGAAACAGCTACCTCCCTGTGATGTACATTGTCTCTAATGTTCTCGATCCCAGTGTATCTAGCCATTTCCTGCAGTGCTCGATGGAAATATTCAGATGCCGTTTCACCTTCCTTTTGTCTTATGGAAAAGATTTTATTCCATTTGACAACAGTAGGGAAATATACTCCTTATTGCAGATTGATTTGTCGTACATTCTCCTGAGTGTATTTATCAGTGAGAGGTACTTCTGCGTCTACGTTACAATCAGTTATTAATTTTGCGGGGTCAATATTTGAGGGTAAACATACCCGTAGCACTATTCGCCAATCTTTGTTTGTGGGTTCGGTGGCGTTACCTAACTCTTTAATGAACCTCTGGCATGCGACTAGATATTTTCTGGGATCGGGAGATTCTGACATACTTGACCTTAACTCTGTCCGGGACCAGGGACAATGCATGGCAATGTTCCTGACGGGAGTTACTCCCTGAGTATCAGTCTTCCCATTGGGGACTGCAATCACCCTGACAGGATTTAATTCAATTACATCATTTTGATTTGACTCTACAATGTGAGGTGCTCTGGTCTCTGCATAATTTATGGTACCGTACTTACCTGTGGACACGACCTCACTTATCCCTCCACTAGGGTGCCTGGCTACTGCTCTTGTTGGTTGGCCGTGCCCACCTGAGTGTCTTGTATGGTGTCTGCTAGAGAGAGTGCCGATATCGTGATCTTCCTGTTCGCAGTCCTGGGGAAAATTTAAAATGGGATACAACTGGCAAGGGTTAGCGTTAGTACATTTATGAATTACTCTCCTATCCTGTACCAATGTACCATTGTCTGTTGCCACTTTCTCCCTCACAATATATGGTGGTGGTAGTGCAGTCGCCATTGTTTTCCCGCTAGGTTTGGAACCTGCTGCGTGAGCTAATTACCTTTGCATATCCCCCTCCTGTTGCCACAAATTTAAACAATCTGTATGTTTAATCCTTTGTTTCTTGGATTTTATCAGACAAATCCTTAACCTTAAGTTCTGTAATACCTCTGGTTCAAAGCTGCCCACCCTAGGGAGTGGTACTCTATCCTTGTTAGTCATACGTACCCATTCAGACAAAAAGCCTTCCGTACATGGAACATATTTCCCACACATAACAAACCTCGCTGACCCCATGGGCCGCAGCTCTTCAATCTGAACCCTGGTTACAAAACGTCCACCGCTTGTGCAATTGGATCCCATCACGGACTTTTTCCTTTTATGCAATCCCCAATGCACAATACGAATAGATGGTAAAAGTTCTTAGAGCGCTTTCACCCACTCATGCCCAGGTTGGCCAGTACAACGATACACTGTTGGTAGCGGATCGCAATGTACCCAAACTAGGGTCCTATCTGACCTATATTTACTGGAAGTTTTTTAGGAATAACTTACCCTTTCCAGTAAAGTATCGGCCGTTGGAGATTATCCTGAGAGAGACCAGCGAAAACTCCCTATGCAATTTATTATACACAAATCACGCTTGCGTATGCTCTATATAGCGCTAATGATACCGTGATTTTACGCAAAAGCTCGTAAAAGGATATCATGTTGCGCTATGTATCGCACCCACAAACGCACGGTCCAATCGCACAGCGTATAGGTACTTGTTACTTATCCGCCGTACGACCATGGGTCGTTGTACAAACTGGGACCCTCAGTACGGAGCGTAATACCCCCCAAAAAATTTTTTTACTTCAATACTTCGCAATACAATGCACTATCACGCTCCTCTACAAATCACCTCACGATTTGCATATTAAACCTTATACTAACGTGAGTCAGCCTTCTCACGCCACCAAGCCTCCACTCACTTGATGTACCAAACGACGGGATCCTGAAATACGGGGTTCGAATTTCACTCACTCCTACGTTCGCTCACTCAGATACACTTTGTTTTTCTGTACAGAAAATTTGGATTCATTCAAGTTGGCAGCTTTACCCCCAGAGGCAATAAAAAAAAAACATTTAAACTAAATTTTGTTTTTATATTAAATTTCTTTAGAAACCGGGTAGTTTGGTGCTATTGTAGCGTGGCTACTGCCCCACCTTTAAACTAAACGAACTATTGTGTGGTTTTATTGTGCGCACACAACCCTACGCAAGCTTGCATAATTACGAAACCATGCGTACCTCTATGCCACGTGTGCGGCCTTGCGCCACGTGCTCTTTTTGTACGCTGTCTTCACGTTCAGTAACACGTGTACCAATGTGCGTACGCAATAATACAGCTCACACAACTTCGATAAATGTGAGCAATAAAAACTACTATTGCCCACTAAACACAACCCACACTTGTTCCATTTTAACCCTCTTACTACTGGTCCAGAACTGCGTTTTGTGATTTTACTCTTACTTCCTTAAATACTTATTTCATTTTTAACTATATAGCAACAAATATCTCCGGTTTCACACAGGTCTAAATTAATCTAGCAATCTGAATGTTATGGCAACAATGTGAGGATATACAAAGAGTATGCAAAGTATGGGTGCCGTGTACGCTTTTGGCGCCACATTTTTTTCACAGATTTTAAATAGCTTTTTCCTGTTTACCTTACGAGTTCTACAAGCATCTCTACAAACCATACAGAGCAGATGCCATCTAATCAGCAATCAAGTAGGGTTTTCAGTGCATCTACCGACCAAGAAAAGGTTACATAGGATACCTGTCCACCCTTTTGCTGATAGATTAAGTCTGCTGTGACCTGTTAGGTAGTAAGTATGTGGAAAACCAGAGGAGCCCCCAATTGATAATGCTGATTTATCCTTAGGAATGAAAGCTATACCTTAAACACACTTTAAATACACTTTACCATGGAACCGCTGCGGCCGCTGTACTTAATACACACTATACGCAATTTGTACGCTATCAGCGTACAAAGTCCCGTTCTGTGTACGGACTTTGCGTACAAACGCCGCACTGACGGTACAAAGTACTCACAGCGCGTACACACCCAGAGATACACAGTAAACCCTTAAACGCTATGCAATGCAATGATAATTCACTTTAAACCTTAGCAGGGCAATGAAGACACAACACCAGATTGTAATTAAACTGCTGGGTTCCGAAACCACAGTGTATTATTGCTGAAAGGGGGTTACAATACAAACAATACAATATAACAGTTAATGGCTAAATTCAATGGTACATACGTGAGTGTATTCGCGTGCGCTTCCCGGTCCGGTCCTCCGTCATCTAATTGATAACGTTGTGAGTCTTGTGTCAGACCAAGCCTGCAGCAGGCTCTCTTTATACAATTCCTCCAAAACTCAATACAATGGATGCTGTAATCCCTTTGTCCATTGGACACAGGGATGCACATTCACAGTACAGTAGAGGTCATAGGTTGGTTTGAATAAGTGGGCGATGTCCATTACAACTGCGCTTGTGGGTGGTCTCCTCTGGCTTCTGCCGCATACACAATGTATAGTAAATACAGTTTATATCTATATTCTGCTTCTGCACATAACTATCCGCAGGAACATGTAATCTTCCTCAAACCAACACCGGAATGTTACTCTTAAAATACCCTTCAGCTGGATACCAAACACCACCTTATAACCTTGTTCTGTCCCCTCCTATTCTGTAAAGGTGAATCCCTTTGTTCTGTTACCATTTAAACTGCTGTTACTTTCTGATGTGGTGCATGTAGACTATGTGTACATTGTGCACTGTTTGGATTAAATATGTAATGTGTTTTGATAGCTTTCCATGCGTTCACAAACTCTTCCATAAATACCCATACCACGCGCTAATGCGCAGGACAGCAGGAGCGACCATGCGCAAATTGCGGATATGTGCACGCACGGCAGAACAAGTGCACGCGCAGTGGCCATGTGTGTGTAGTTTGTACGTGATGTGTGTACTGCAATATTTTTTGACTATGACATTATCAATCCCACTACCTTCCTCCTTCCACATCCATCTTTATTGCTTTACCTTTCTGCCCACAGGTGCCTGTTACCTTGCTCATGCCTCATGTCTTCTGTCATGTCTCCCCTCCCCTTAGATTGTAAGCTCATAGGAGCAGGGTTCTCCTCCATCCTGTTCTAACATCCCTCTTCTCTTGCACTTCAATTACAACTATCGCCTACACACTGGCCATTTTCTTTAATGCCTCCTGCTTGTAGCCACTCATTCCTTCCACAAGCTCTTTAATTACTAGTCTTGCCATCACTATTGATGACATGTACCTACCTTAGCTGCTCACCTGCTTACTAGCTGCATTTTGTACTGAGATCTGTGGTGCTATTTGTAACCTGTGTCCTTTTTATGTTTTTGCTATTGTAATGTTCTGTTTTACCCTGCACTGTCTTACTGTTAGCCTTTGTGCATCGCTGCGGCCCACTTGTGGTGCCATTTAAATAAAATGTAATAGAAAACAATAAATTATTGATTTAAAAATAAATGCTTATACATAAAATGCATTTAACCACCCAAGTTGTTGGCAGGCAATGATAGAAACATAGAATTTGACAGCAGATAAGAAACATTTGGTCCATCTAGTCTGCCCCTTTTTTAACTATATGGTAACCTAAAATGCTATTTGATCATTATTTATTTGTAAGGATATCATGATGTCTATCCCAAGCATGTTTAAATTGCTCTTCTGTAAAAGCCTCTTCCACATCCACTTGTCCACTACTCTTTCTGTGATTTTTTTTTTTTACCTCATAAACCTACGTACTTCCTTCCAGTTTCAGTGCATGTTATCATGTTCTATTACTTCTCTTCCTTGAAGGAATGTTTCCCTACTGAACCTTATTTAAACCCTTGATATATTTGAACATTTCTCTGATGTCCCCCTGTTACCGTCTCTGTTCCAAACTATACATATTAAGAACCTTTAATCTTTCCAGGTAAGTTTTGTGATGTAGGCCATGCTCCATTTTAGTTACCCTTCTTTGTGATGGAGATGTCTTGCATTTGTATCAAAATCCCTCCTTACTGTATTTGGTCAGAATATTGTGTTCCTGCTATTTTGGCAGTACACATTCCTGAGGTGGACAATAGGGAGCTGGACTTCCTCAGATGCAACACTGTCCATCCCATGGAATGATAACTTTACCAGGAAGTGTTTCAACTGATTATTGATTGATGGGGGTTGCTTGACATAGATCTCATGCACCCCCTCCCCCCTGGTAAAATCAAAAGTCTGGATTATTAATTTGAGAGCCATACATGCTTGCATTTACGCTCGCTAGAAGGGTGCATTTATGCAGTGTCAAGTGCTAATCAGGATTCAAACACAGCTTTTTCAGGTAAATAAATGAAATGTTGATTAACTAGCAGCATACTACTGTAACTGAAACAAAACAACAAACAGCATAGGGTACTATCTCATAATTTGCCCCTCTGTATACTGGGCAGCTAGTCTGCAGCACAAAAGGCCTCTCACAAAAGTCTAAATCCTGTCTGTCACAGGTTCCAGCCTGGCTTGGCTGGCTGCCACAGCTTTACATCTGATCCGTGGCCACCCGGCTTGTTTCACTTTGACTGCACATGGACTGTCAACCTCTAGGTGTGGACACACCTTTTTGTTCCTTGTGTGGAGATTACTCGAGCCAAACACTGAATAGCCTGTTCATCAATGCCAACGTTAGTGATACTGCAACATATCCACCTCCTCAGCTCAACACCCCTGGACTGAGTGACAATGGATGTGACATCCTCATGACAAAGTCCTTCTTCACCTTTTTAATTTGCTGAGAGGGCATCTGGATATTAGAACTAATTCCGTCTTGTGCGTCATAGAGTTTATACACTTGCATGGCACTAAAGACCATCCAGACTCTTGTGATCTCTGGGGTTCTCATTTCCCAAGTTACTGCTTCTTTTTTTTCTGACTTTATGTCCTTTATAGGCTTCTGTAAATCACCAAGCAGTTTCATGATGGGGTTTTCAAAAGGGGCAACACTTTTCCCCCAGATAAAGCCTTTTGTGCGTCTTCCTTCTTTTCCAAACTTTTCTTTGAAACTCTCGCCTCTTGTATAATCACATCCATTTCTTTTTGGCTGTACTTAAGAATGTCACAAACTTTTCCTCACACTAGATGGTAAGAGGGGATACTCTTAACTTTTAACCCTTTCTGGAAGGAATATAATTACAAAAGCAATGTCAGAAACTGTATACATTCCCAAGAGGTTGAAACTTTCCAATTTCTCTTTATTGTTGACAGATTGATAAACTGAGCAAAAGACTTCCATTACGGAATCCACAAGCTTTGAATGGATTTTCCTTAGTTTCTTCTTAACACAAAAATGATTACTCTAGATTAGTGGTTCCAAAACTGTGTGCCTAGGCACCCTGGGTTGCCTCGGTACACTAGCAGGGGTACCTTGGATTGGTGGTCCAGGACCAATTCAAACTATTTTTGGTCAAAGTAATAGACAAAACCAGTGCTTGTGGCTGCCAATTATACAATATGAGGACAAACAGAAGCAAATATTGTCCGGCAACACACTAAACAAACTAAGGATGACACATAAACATAATTTACTTATTTTTTAAAAAAAATTCTAAAAACTTTTGGCTTAGGGGTGCCGTGAAAAGATTATGATACCCTAGGGCGACATGATTAAAAAAAGTTTGGGAACCACTGCTCTAGATTAAACCTTTTACAGGTACGTCCAATGGGCAAGTTATATTTGCAACATCTTTAATCTTCAGTCTTGAAGCACTGTATTGGCAATGGGCATACTTCACTGGTAATTCATCTTCTTTCAAGGAGCCACTTTCAACCTGAGTGTCACCAGCATCATAATATTCAGATCTTGGCTTTGTGTTAAAGGATGACGTATTTTGCTGGCACTGCCACTCTCAGATTCTGGACTCTCTTGTCCACATAAAATGCTCAAATGTTTATTCTATTGTTCCACAAACTTAATTTCATGATTTTGATGGCTATCTGTCACTTCAATAAGGCTAATATCTCTGAAATCCGTCGAGCACCTGCTACTCAGGCCTTAAAAATATTATGCACAACTTCAACATGTTCCTTTAGCACAGATTGAAATTCACTCTCCACAGAGGTCTTTAATTTCAGATTCTGTTTACTTGATTTACTTGCTTCAAGCTTTTCAGTTTGAGACAACTTCAGTTCCTCACATCAGAGGCGTAACTAGCACAGGGCGAGCAGGGTGCATTCCCTGGGTGACACTGGCCCCTACATGGCCTGCTCGCCCCATGTGCCCTCCCCAGTCTGTCTGCCGCTGTGAGCAGCCCTTCCTCTGCTCTTCCTGCTGGGATATGGCTCTCCATTCCACCAAGCATGCAGCCACATAGCCTGGCTGCCCCACTGCCCTCTAATGCAAAGCTCCCGGAGCTCAGCACACTGCCCTGTTCCAGCCTCGTACTGCTCTGCCTCCACCTCCGATGCAGCGCCGGCCCCAGGCAATAAATGCCAACACTCCCGCATTCTGACACAGGGGGTAGGTGATGGTGTGCTGTGAGATGACACAGGATAGGTGATGTTGTGCTGAGTGATGATACGATTTTAATATATATTCTGAATATATAAGTGGATCAAGACGTTTAGAATATAGAGGTATAAACTTTGTAAATAAATCAGGAATTAATATCCTTGGTTTGTGGATAGTGAATTACAGATCTTGGCATGTGTGAAAATATGTTCGGAAGTGAATGGATACTTATAGTCATATGATGGTATTAATATAAATAGGTATATTAGAAACTGAAAATGAAAGAACTAATGTCTGTTCCCATTTCCCTACACATATCCTGATACATTCGGAGATGGCACCGCTGTACGGCTCACAGCGGGTGGAATGGACTTTCGGGTTTGGGTTCCAACTACCGGAAGGTGGACGCATCACATGATGTGGACTTCCGCTTTGAATGGCCCATCCGCGGCAGTGAGATGAGATGTGAGATCTCCATGGAAACGATTGTCAACAGGAAGGAGGGAAGCCTCTATCCGAGGAACACGTGATCACATAAGGGATGGAATGGACATAAATAACGGACATCATTATCCTGGATGGGGACGCTTATTTCTTTACTAGAAGCCATCTTATTGATCCAGTACAAATTTTTAATCTAACCAATTAAACTAAAGTATGAATTTTTATTTACAAATGTAGGTATATATGATATGTACACAGCAAATTATAAGGATATATATGTAAAGTATATGGGATTATACGTTTTAAGCAAATTGTTGTGTATTTTATATTTTTTAGAAATAGTGGAACCTGATTGGCTGAGGTGGATATGTAACACAGTCAGAGGGGTATAAAGAGACTAGTGGGGTCACTTCCACTGTACACCCTGAGGAAGGATTTTTATCTGAAACACGATGTGGTGAACTGACACAGGAGGACCCCCGGCTTGACCATACCAGAGAATTTGGTACTATTTTAGGGGCAGTAATTATTCCAACCCCATATTGGCTGGTTATATTTCCAGATTCCATCTAAAGGGTACCAGTGGAAGTGGCCTCGCCATTTTTTGTCATAGGGAACCTCCTGTGTAAATGTGTGTTTCTCTAACGTCCTAGTGTATGCTGGGGACTCCGTAAGGACCATGGGATAGACGGGCTCCGCAGGAGACATGGGCACTTTAAGAAATAATTTAGTTCCTGGTGTGCACTGGCTCCTCCCTCTATGCCTCTCCCCCAGACCTCAGTTTGATACTGTGCCCAGACGAGCTGGGTGCTTTTCAGTGAGCTCTCCTGAGTTTGCTGATAGAAAGTATTTTGTTAGTTTTTTTATTTTCAGGGAGATCTGTGTTAGGTGGCACGGTCCGCGGCGCCGCTCGGTCTGCTTCCGAGTGACGCTCACGGCCGCCGCACCTCCCTCCCTGCCCGCCCGGCGCCTAGCAACGCCAGGATGCCATGCGTACCATAGCCGCCGGGTCCCTGGCAACGCTAGGATGCCGGGCGTCCACAGCCGCTGGATCCATGGCAACGGGGACGCCATTGGCGGACCGCGTTCCCCGTTGCCAGATAAGATTGTTTAGCTGTTCATGCAGCAGGGCAGCTGCACGGCAACTAGTAATTAGGGTCTGGGGGCTGGTCTTGCTGGCCCCCCTGTCATTGGCCAGCAGGGCCTTTTTATGGGAGCCAGCACAATGCAGCCTCGCCGGTGATAGCTTCCTGTTTGCTGTTCCTGCCTTGCAACGTCTGTTCCTGGTCAGCTGTATCTGGTCGATCCTGCTCCCTGTGCTACTGAGTCCTGGAGTTATGAAGTCGGTCCTGGGAATCCTTCCAATCCAAGTGAACCTGTTGCAGTCATCTGGGGGTTCTCGTTTATTGGGGTTCTCTCCCGATTTCGTGAGTAGCGGCTTCTGCCACGTGTTGCGGCCTAGGCCACTTAGTCCTTGTGTTAATTTTGTACTGGTGGTTTTACGGATGTTTTCACTTTTCACTGTCCTCCCCGGTACACGGCGGTGCCGTGTGGGGGTGTGGACAGTGGTATCCTTTGTTGTTCTTTTCCTTTGGTGGCGTGCCGCACATATATTTAGGTTTAGGGTTGTTAGTAGCCCCTAGCATTCTGTTTGCTTTAGTTAGAAGTCCCCTTGTTATTATCCTGTCTCGGTTCACGCCTTGTCTCACTCTAAGACCAGGGGGCATTGGAGTTGGGCAGACCTAATCCGCACTTCAAACGCGGCTGCCGTGGGCCCAAGAAACCATAGTCACTCAGGCGTGAACTGACCACATGGGTGAAACAATGGAGGTAGGGTGCTAGGGGCTATTTCCGTACCACACCTTATTTCAGCGTCACGCCCTGGTGCTCTGGACTCACTACGCAACATCTCTCTAGTTCTGAGCATCAGGAACGTAACATTATCACCAGCCAAAAAAAATGAAAAAAAAAAATATATATATTAAGAGTTATTTGTTTTTGGTGGGCCTTGAAATTCGGCCTCATGAATCCGGCAGTATTAGGACCGAATCCCAGCCAGCTTTTGGTCAACCAGATTCACGAACTAACTCAGATGGTTAGGATCTTACTCTTCGGGTGAGATCGCAGGAAGATCTTTTGCGAGCCTCCCCGAGTATGATTCCAGAACCAAAGATGCACCTTCCTGACTGTTTTTCTGGTAACCAAGAGGATTTTTTTAATTTCAAGGAAGCTTGTAAGCTTTATTTTCGTTTAAGGCCCCCGATCCTCTGGTACTGAGTCTCAATGGGTCGGGATTATGATGTCATTACTACAAGGCGATCCGCAAACCTGGGCTTTTGGGCTAAAAACCGATGATGTTGCATTGCTTTCTGTAGATGCCTTTTTTAAGTCCTTAGGCCTTTTGTACGATGACCCTGATAGAGAAGCGTCGACTGAGAGCCACCTGCGTGCACTTAAGCAAGGGAAAAATCCAGCAGAGGCGTATTGTACCGAGTTTCGCCGTTGGTCGAACGACTGTGGCTGGAATGACCTGGCCCTGCGCAGTCAGTTTCGCCTCGGTTTGTCTGAAGTTATTAAAGACAGTCTCCTTCAGTACCCCGCTCCAGAGACTTTAGACAAACTCATGGAGCTTGCTATTAAAACTGATCGTCGTCTCCGGGAGCGGAGGGCTGAAAGAGGAGCTAGTTTCAGGCCTAGTTCATGTGTGTATACTTTCCCTGAGGACGTTGAGAAGCCCATGCAAATGGGTCTCTCCTGGCTGTCCCCAGAGGAAAGAACTAGAATGCTAAATTCTGGTCTCTGTTTGTATTGTGGTGGCAAGGGACATATCGCTCGTAATTGCCCGAATAAGCAGGGAAACGCTCTGACCAAGTGAATTGTGAGGGGGTTCACTTGGGTCTGCAATTGATCTCCTCTAATGATTCCTTATTAGTTCCTGTAAAAATTTCCTTTGGTAGTCTCAGTTCGTTGGTGTCGGCCTTTGTCGACAGTGGAGCTGCGGGAAATTTCATTGATCCCGGTTGGGCTCAGGCTTTGGGCGTTCCACAGATACCTTTGGATAAACATCACCATACACGGCTTTGATGGTGGTCTGCTTTCTAATGGGGTAATCACTCACCGCACACCTCCAGTACAACTGACAGTGGGGGCTCTACATTCGGAGAAAATCGAATTTTACCTTACCCATTGTCCGGCTGTCCCCATAGTTTTGGGTCACCCCTGACTTGCCTTTCATAATCCCACCATTGATTGGCGGTCTGGGGAGATTTCCCGATGGGGTCCCTTTTGTGTTAAGGAATGTATTTCCCGTCCAGTCTGGGTTGCGGCTGTCACCCCAGAACTTATTCCTTTGGAATATCAGGACTTTGACGATGTTTTCTCCAAGGGTAATGCGGATATTCTGCCCCCTCATCGGTCCTATGACTGCGCTATTGACTTAGTTCCCGGTGCCTCTTTGCCTAAAGGGAGACTTTATGCCCTGTCTGGGCCGGAAAAACTACGGCAATGAACGACTATGTACAGGAGAGCCTGAAAAAGGGCTTCATTAGGCGCTCGAAATCTCCATTGAGTGCAGGGTTCTTTTTTGTTGAGAAAAAAGATGGGTCGTTCAGACCATGTATTGATTATCGGGCTCTGAATAAGATTTCTGTTAAAAACACCTACCCCTTGCCACTGATTTCAGTACTTTTTGATCAGCTCCGTACTGCCGTTATCTTTTCAAAAATCGATCTTAGAGGGGCTTACAATCTCATCTGAATAAAATCTGGGGATAAGTGAAAGATGGCTTTCAGCACACAGTCGGGACATTATGAATACCTGGTGATGCCGTTTGGGCTGTCTAATGCTCCTGCTGTATTTCAAGATCTCATCAACGATGTCCTTCGCGACATTCTAGGAAAGTTCGTAGTCGTTTATTTAGATGACATTTTTATTTACTCTGAGTCTTTTGAACAACATATTACCCATGTGCGACTGGTCATTCAGAAGTTACGGGAAAATAATTTGTACGCCAAACTGGAGAAATGTGATTTCCACATCACAGAAGTGTCCTTCCTGGGTATATTATTTCTCCAAAGGGGTTTTTTATGGAACCAAAAAATCTCCAGGCCATCCTAAATTGGGCACAACCCATGAACTTAAAAGCAATTCAGCGCTTTTTAGGGTTTGCAAATTATTATAGGCGTTTTATTCATACCTTCTCAGATTTGGTTGCTCCTATTGTGGCATTGACTAAAAAAGGAGCTGACCCTTCCAATTGGTCGCCTAAAGCCAAGTCTGCCTTCCTGGCCTTAAAGCAGGCCTTTGTCTCAGCTCCAGTACTCAGACACCCTAACCCGGATCTTTCCTTTATTGTCGAGGTAGATGCCTCAGAGGTTGGAGTGGGGGCTATCCTTTCTCAGGAAGACCCAGAGTCTCAGGAATTGCACCCATGTGCCTTCATGTCTAGAAAATTCTTCTCCGCAGAATCCAACTATGATGTTGGTAATTGAGAAATGTTGGCAGTTAAATGGGCTTTTGAGGAGTGGAGGCACTGGCTGGAAGGAGCATAGCATACCATTACTGTGTTTACTGACCACAAGAACCTGCAGTATATTGAGTCAGCTAAACAGCTTAATGTTCGACAGGCACGATGGGCGCTGTTTTTTTACTAATTTCAGGTTTATAATCACCTTCAGGCCCGGTTCCAAGAATATGAAAGCCGATGCCCTGTCACGTTGTTTTCTTCCGGTTCACAATAACCACCCGGCTACTACCCCCATAGTCCCATCATCTGTCATCCGGGCTGGCCACAGGATTTATTTACACAGCTAGTCCAGCTTCAGCAGCAGGCTCCCAATGTCACTCCTGCAGATCGTCTCTTCGTCCCTGAATTTCTGAGAGGCACTGTTCTAGCTGAGTTTCATAATAATAAGGTTTCTGGTCATCCGGGTATCACTAAGACCTTGGAGTTAATCTCTCACTCAGTGTGGTGGCCTAATCTTTCTAAAGATGTAAGGGAATTTGTCCGTTCCTGTCAGGTTTGTGCTCAGTACAAGGTATTTCGATCGTTTCCGGTCGGACAACTCATGCCTCTAGCTGTTCCTCTCAGGCCATGGTCACATATATCCATGGATTTCGTGGTGGACCTTCCTCTTTCAGCTGGGTTTCGAGTCATTTGGGTGGTAGTAGACCGTTTTAGTAAGATGGCCCACTTCATTGCTCTCCCCCGATTACCCTCTGCTCAAGGGTTGGCAGTTTTGTTTATCCGCCATATGTTTAGCATGGTTTACCCATGGATATTGTCTCTGATCGGGGACCGCAATTCATTGCCCGTTTCTGGAAACGTTTTTGTGCCTCATTAAATATGAAACTCTATTTAACATCTGGGTACCATCCACAGTCTAACGGACAAACTGAACATGTTAATCAGTCATTAAAACAGTATTTACGGCTATATTCGGCCAAACTTCAGAATGATTGGTCTGAATTTCTTCCTTTGGCCGAGTTTGCCTATAATAACTCTTGTCATGCTCCCACCAAGGTGTCTCCATTCTTTTCGGTCTTGGGCTTTCATCGTAGAGCCAATTCTTTTTACCCTCATTTTCCAGTCTCTTCGTGGTCAACTTCCCATCTCAGAATTATCTGGAAAAAAGTGCACCTTGCCCTTAAGAAGGCTGCCTTCCGAGAAAAAAAAATTTCATATAGGCTCCGACGCCCATGCACTTTTAAGGAGGGAGATAAGGTGTGGTTGTCAACCCGCAACATCAAGCTCCGACAACCCTCGGCTAGATTGGAACCCAAATTTATTGGACCATTCCTTATCGTTAAGAAGGTCAATCAAGTTGCTTTTCGGCTACGCTTGCCTAAATCACTCAAAATTGGCAATACTTTTCACTGTTCCCTTCTTAAGCAAAATATTTCTTCCAGGAGATTCCCTCTGAAGACTTCCCAGGGTAGACATCCGGTGGATGTTCAGGGGCAACAAGAGTTCCTTGTGGAGAAGGTTTTAGATTCCAAAGTTTCTCAGGGCCGGCTTTATTTTTTAGTTCACTGGAAAGGCTATGGCCCGGAAGAAAGGTCTTGGGTCCTGGATAACAATTTACATGCCCCTAAATTTAAGAGATTATTCTTTCAGGAATTTCCTCAGAAACCCGGCTTTAGGGGTTATTTAACCCCTCCTCAAAGGGGGGGGGTACTGTTAGGTGCCGCGGTCCGCGGCGCCGCTCGGTCTGCTTCTGAGTGACATTCACGGCCACCGCACCTCCCTCCCTGCCTGCCCAGAGCCTAGAAACGCCAGGACGCCGTGTGTACTGTAGCCGCCAGGTCCCTGGCAGCGCTAGGATGCCGGGCGTCCACTGCCGCTGGGTCCATGGCAACGGGGACGCCATTGGCGGACCGCGTTCCCCGCTGCCAGATAAGATTGTTTAGTTGTTCGTGCAGCAGGGCAGCTGCACGGCAACTAGTAATTAGGGTCTGGGGGCTGGTCTTGCTGGCCCCCCTGTCATTGGCCAGCAGGACCTTTTTATGGGAGCCAGCAAACTGCAGCCTCGCCGGTGATAGCTTCCTGTTTGCTGTTCCTGCCTTGCAACGTTCCTGGTCAGCTGTATCTGGTCAATCCTGCTCCCTGTGCTCCTGAGTCCTGGAGTTATGAAGCCGGTCCTGGGAATCCTTCCAGTCCAAGTGAACCTGTTGCAGTCATCTTGGGGTTCTCGTTTATTGGGGTTCTCTCCCGGTTTCGTGAGTAGCGGCTTCTGCCGCATGTTGCGGCCTAGGCCGCTTAGTCCTTGTGTTAATTTTGTACTGGTGGTTTTGCGGAGGTTTCCGCTTTTCACTGTCCTCCCCGGTACACGACGGTGCCGTGTGGGGGTGTGGACAGTGGTATCCTTTTTTGTTCTTTTCCTTTGGTGGCGTGCCGCCCATATATTTTTTTAGGGTTGTTAGTAGCCCCTAGCTTTCTGTTTGCTTTAGTTAGAGGTCCCCTTGTTATTATCCTGTCTCGGTTCACGACTTGTCTCACTCTAAGCTAATGGCGAAATGCGCATTGGAGTGAGGCGCTGATAGCCCCGATTTTTGCTCCTGTAAACAATGTATAATCATGTTATGTGTCATTAACACCATTGAAATGATTTAATTCAAGTATGCCAATATCAATAGAAGTTCCTTGCATCATGAGAAAGCTCTAAATACATGCAGCACGTGCAGACTGTCATTTTGTGATATCTTCCTACTCAGTATAAACGCACGTGTATTCAGTACACCGTTAGCAGACATAAAGGCTTATTAGCAGAGATCAATCTTAGCCCTATGTGACAATATACTGGCAGCATTTATTTATCTGCATGTAATCACACAGCAGTGGTGATTCGGATCATGTACCTCATGGTTATATAGAGGAAATATCCAATAGCCAAACTGCCATACAACATTATTATTATTATTATTATGTCTGCGATTGTCTAACGTAGGACTGGAAACCTATAAACTAAGTCTCTGCAGCCCTGCATGAGCTAAAATTATCATATAGCAAGGGATAATATATTTAAAAAAAATCACACTTAGGCAGTAACTGTGAATGGGACAACCCTGTA
Organism: Pseudophryne corroboree; assembly: GCF_028390025.1. NCBI lineage: Eukaryota > Metazoa > Chordata > Amphibia > Anura > Myobatrachidae > Pseudophryne > Pseudophryne corroboree. The sequence continues at coordinate 16,285,218 of NC_086449.1, forward strand.
TCCCCATACTACAGTACATTATTATTATAGATGTACTGTTTTGGTATTATGCTCTGTATTAAGGCACAGAGAAGTGAATGAGCAACCCATCCGTTATAACACTGCTACAGTGATCTGCTCAGTCAATTTGTAACAGTGAAGGACTGAACATAATACATTGTATCAACCTCATAACATTGCATGAGGAAATACACCACTGAATTGAAAGGACGATCAAACTGTATTTGATACAAGATTGCATACTATCTATCTAATGCTAAGTGATCTATATATATACCCTTTCTGTAATCACCGCACAACCACACAATTGGACTGGTTTATAAGAGGAGGAAGGACATTACTAATAGATCACTTTAAGATATATTTAGAGAATTGGAATTAACATATCATTATGGTTCAGACACAACAATATTAATGATATTTGGATCGAATATTTAATTAAAACAGGAGAAATATCGGGTGCTCCAATGCCAGATTTTATTATTTCATTTCTTTCTATCTCTAGGTCATTCCTACGCTAATAAAGGCTAGGAAGGACGTGATATCTAAACATTATCACCGTATATGGCGAAAATATGTTTCTTGGTGTGAGGCCAGGAATGCTCCTATGGAGGAATTCCAGCTGGGCCGTTTTTCTTAACTTCCTACAGTCCGGAGTGAATTTGGGCCTAAAATTAGGCTCCATTAAGGTCCAGATTTCGGCCCTATCCATTTTCTTTCAAAAGGAGCTGGCTTCTCTACCTGAAGTTCAGACATTTGTAAAAGGAGTTCTACATATTCAGCCTCCTTTTGTGCCTCCAGTGTCACCCTGGGATCTTAACGTGGTGCTAAGTTTCCTAAAGTCACACTGGTGTGAACCACTTAAAACGGTGGAGTTAAAATATCTCACGTGGAAGTTGGTCATGTTATTAGCCTTGGCTTCAGCTAGGCATGTGTCAGAATTATCGGCTTTGTCACATAAAAGCCCCTATCTGGTTTTCTATATGGATAGAGCGGAATTGCGGACCCGTCCACAATTTATGCCAAAAGTGGTGTCATCTTTTCATATGAACCAACCTATTGTGGTGCCTGTGGCTACACGTGACTTGGAGGATTCCGAGTTACTTGATGTGGTCAGGGCTTTGAAAATTTATGTGGCCAGAACGGCCAGGGTCAGGAAAACAGAGTCGCTGTTTGTCCTGTATGCATCCAACAAGATTGGTGCTCCTGCTTCAAAGCAAACTATTGCTCGCTGGATCTGTAACACGATTCAACAGGATCATTCTACGGCTGGATTGCCGTTACCAAAATCGGTTAAGGCCCATTCCACTAGGAAGGTGGGCTCATCTTGGGCGGCTGCCCAAGGGGTCTCAGCATTACAGCTATGCCGAGCGGCTACTTGGTCGGGTTCAAACACTTTTGCGAAGTTCTACAAGTTTGATAGCCTGGCTGAGGAGGACCTCTTGTTTGCTCAATCGGTGCTTCAGAGACATCCGCACTAACCCGCCCATTTGGAAGCTTTGGTATAATCCCTATGGTCCTTACGGAGTCCCCAGCATCCACTAGGACGTTAGAGAAAATAAGATTTTACTTACTGGTAAATCTATTTCTCGTAGTCCGTGGTGGATGCTTGGTGCCCGTCCCAAGTGCTAACTTCTTCTGCAATGCTTGTATATAGTTATTGCTTCAATAAGGGTTAAGTTATTGTTGCATCGGTCATGAACTGATGCTCTGTTAATTATCATACTGTTAACTGGGTTGTTATCACGTGTTATACGGTGTGATTGGTGTGGCTGGTATGTATCTTGCCCTGGATTACCAAAATCCTTTCCTTGTACTGTCAGCTCTTCTGGGCACAGTTTCTCCAACTGAGGTCTGGAGGAGAGGCATAGAGGGAGGAGCCAGTGCACACCAGGAACTAAATTCTTTCTTAAAGTGCCCATGTCTCCTGCGGAGCCCGTCTATCCCATGGTCCTTACGGAGTACCCAGCATCCACTACGGACTACGAGAAATAGATTTACCGGTAAGTAAGATCTTATTTATTTTTTTTTCATTTTTCTTTTTTGTTGTTGATTTTTTAAGCATTATTTTAACTTTTTATACTTCACATTGTATGTGAAAGTAATTTTATCTAAAGGATAAAATAAAAAGATTTTTTTACCATTTTCTTTTCTACCGAGTACTTTGGAACCATCTGTTTGGGAATATAGGAGGTCTGGAATAAAAGCAAGGACCAAAAGATACCTTTCAGTGCATATAGGGCTTATTATAAATGTAAGCCTGGTTCAGATGGGTCACATATTATAAAGTTGCTGTTATATGGAGTGTTGAAGAGAAGCCTTTATACTAAGTATTTTGGAGCCATCCGTTTGGTGGTACAGGAGGTCCAGAATAAAAGCAAGGACCACAAGATACCTTTCAATGCATATAGGGCTTTTTATAAAGGTCGGTTTCCAAAGACAATGATTTCAAGATTTCTTGGGTGCATTGGAATTTACTAAAGAATGTACTGTACATCATGGTGTATATTTACTAATAATCCGAGTTTGTCTGATTTGTGTTTTTTTTTTTCTAAGTCCCAACACGGGAATTCACTAAGCACAAATCTCGGCAGTGTTTGGGCTATTCGTAATGGTTTGAATGACAAAGTTCAGAAATACGAATGAATAGACCAAAGGTCAAACGCGGCTGTTATTTCATACAACACGGGTATTCACTATTCATTCGTATTTGGGTATTAGTCTCTGAGTGCTCAATTGCGGTTGTATTATTTTGCGATTCGTAAAAAAAAATCAGCAAACAATAGACCTGCTTTTTTCAGCCGTGTTTACATGTGTTGGCACTTACAAATCATTCACACCTGAATTATGATGCCTATAAAAGGGACACAAACTTGTCTCATCCAAAATAATTTATTGCCTTATGTTTGCTGGAGTAAACTTGGAGATTTGTTAGTCAATACACATTTTTCAACATATATCCATTATTACATACATTAGTGTTAAAAATTCAAATATTTTACATTTTGGGGGTTCTGCCTCAGGTTTTTAAATATGATTACTCATTTTTAACACACACAAACATGCCACAACAATAATGTCATTCATTTTGGTTCTTAAATTTTTAAAATGTACACAAACATATTAGGACACTTTTACACAACTCTATTGTGTTTTTCTTGTAAATTCGTCTACAGAAGAAATGTAAATCAGTTTTAATTCACATTGTAAGTTGCATTGGTCATGGACGAATCTGACTGGCTGCCAAATATTGTGTCTGCAGGATCTGAGAATGATTGGAATGTAGAAAGAGTAATGATTAGAAAAAAATCAAGTGGTCTGGTTACTTCCTGTTAAACAAATTTTGCCTGGCTGCCAATTATTGTGTCTGCAGGATATGAGAATGATTGGAATCTAGACAGAGTAATGATTAGAAAAAAATCAAGTGGTCTGGTTACTTCCTGCTAAACAAATTCTGCCTGGCTGCCAATTATTGTGTCTGCAGGATATGAGAATGATTGGAATCTAGAAAGAGTAATGATTAGAAAAAAAATCAAGTGGTCTGGTTACTTCATGCTAACATCTATGTGTAGCTCAAACAACATTTTCCTCCTCCAAAAAAATACAAAGATGGTAAAGAATAAATGTGCGTACAAATTTCCTGTTGTTGTTTGTACCAGTTATAATTAATGATGTTGTACAAATTGTCAAGGAGCTAAGGGTTATATCTATTCTGACAAACATACACTTACTAAGTATTTTGATTTACTTCTCTTAAATTTTTTTTGGAGGTTTATTTGTTAACTTTTTTGGGTTGCTGCTTGTCCTGGCTTTTGCCTTTACCACTGTCATGTTGGCGTGCTCTGGTGGAGCGTCTTGGTGGTGATGACACTGGCATTATATTTGGAGTAGTCGTACCAAAACTGCTGCTTGGTTGCTGTTGGTGCAGGGATCTGAGTGTTTCATTGAGGTTAGTGAGGGTGGCATTGAGTTCCCGTGTAGCAGCATTTTGATTGTCTACAATTCGGAATATAGATTCATTGATCTTTTGATTGTTTTGAAAAATGTTGATATAGCTTTGCTGTTGTCTGTGCTGTTCTTCCATTAGTCTGTGCTGTTCTTCCATTATGCGCTGTAAGTTGCCCATGACATGTGTAATGTCTGCACGCATGATTTCCATGGTATTGCCAATTCTCAAGGTTTGTTCATTTTGTCTACTCATATTTCTGATGATTCTTCTGAGGTGACATAGTAGGCTTGCAAATATTTGTGTCTGCCTACGCAGGCTATCTTCATTAGTGGCCTGCTGTCTAGCCCAAATGTTCCAAAACACTTGATCAGGGCCTTGTGTTACTGGTGTTGTTGGGCTGTGTTGTGGTGGTGGTGTGCTTTGCTGTGGTGGTATACTCACAGGTGCTGGGGCCTGATTCCTTCGCTTAATGGCTGCATTTCTAACATGATTGTCTCATCCATGTCACTGTGTTGCTGGTGTTGCGTAGGGATGCTGGTACCAGGACTAAAAGCTGAAATTATAAAAATGTATCCGTTTGTTATCGATATGTTTGAGAAATTATAACAAAGCACTAAACATGGAACACATGTCATTGAATGTTGCTTTCAGATACCCTGCCTAGCTACATCATCACTCATAACTTAAATACATACATATGCCTGTTTGTGTCAAATGTGTCTGGTTACTTCATTGTGAAAGCAAACACATGAGTTTTATGGTAGTTTAGACATACTCCACCATAAAAACACTTTGTAATCCATAATGTGTTGCCTTATAGTGTCTCCAAAAAACATAGTAATGTTTTTATATGTATTTGGCAATGTTAGGTCAAACACACATGTGAAAATGTGTAAAACAACCTTACTATTTGCAAAAATTACACATGAGTTTCTGTTGCAGCATCTTCCACACAATGTGCTACTGTATGGCTGAAGTGGACATACATATCTTTACTGGATGTGGACAAGGCCATTTCGCTAGGATTCCATTTCATGTTTTGCTGACTTCGGTAAGTATATCTGATTTTGATGGGTTTTGACTTAATGCGTTTAAGTAAATGGATTATTACGATCTGACATTTATTTAATTTATTTCAGTTTGTTACTCACAATCAAGATGAGGAGAGTGTGGTTGGCATCTTGGAGGCGTGTCCAAAATTTGGAGTTGGGGGACCGAACATACTGTCGATAATCTTCATTGCGGGGTAGCCTGCTGTGGTGGGCCCTGGACATCAGACCTTACTTTCTTTGCTGCCACATGTTTTATTTTGTGGTGTGTTACAGAAGTCCGCCTTCTGCTGCTACAGACTTCTTTTGATGGACCTAGTATTGAAAGTGACATTTTGTTATTGCCATTCCTTTACAAACATAACCTATACTACAATGGACACTTTACCTGCTTCCGTAGCGTCATCATCATAAGATGTGATGGGAGTTACTGTAGGACGACCAGTACTGCTTTTTTCCAACACTGTAAATCAAGAAACAAATAACATAACTCATGTATTCATGCTATTGTTGAAACATCCACCCATTATGCTTATAAACATTAAATCTTTTAAAAATGGTTGTTTTTTATGACTCAAAACATAAGGACCTTAAACCAAAAATCCACAACATAAAACAAGAAACATTGTCCAATAGCCATATGAACTATGGAAAGTGCAACACAGGAAATAATGTACAGGACACAGACATAGGACACAATTACAAATACATACACTAACAACCAAAAACACACACATCTTCATTTTGTAATGAAAGGAAAAAAATTACAGATGCAATATATAAATTGCTCTGTGATGTGGCACTCCAAACACACATTAGCACATTATGAGACAAACAAAAACAACCCCCCCCCCACAAAAAAATAAAAAATAAATAAGCTAACTAAGTCTGCAGTGTTGTGTCAGGGTACAAATACAGACTCAAGCTGAACAAACAAATAGTGGGTTTGTCTTAAAAAATATCACATTCAGTACTAATGACATTACACATGTAACTGGATTCAAATCCATTTTGCACTACTCCATCCTCTAACATGGCAACCACTGTTTTGGCAACATTGCACATGGATAACCGAAATATAAAACATAGGGGGTAATTCCAAGTTGATCGCAGCAGGCATTTTTTTAGCAGTTGGGCAAAACCATGGCACTGCAGGGGAGGGCGATATAACATGTGCAGAAAGAGTTAGATTTAGGTGGGTTATTTTGTTTCTGTGCAGGGTAAATACTGTCTGCTTTATTTTTACACTGCAAATTAGATTGCAGATTGAACACACCACACCCAAATCTAACTCTCTCTGCACATGTTAAATTTGCCTCCCCTGCAGTGCACATGGTTTTGCCCAACTGCTAACAAAATTCCTGCTGCGATCAACTTGGAATTACCCACAAAGTCCAAATTTAAAACTGTTGAAAGTGCAAAAGGAAAACATTATTGCTGGACAATTCAATGACACACCAAGTCCAAACTACACATGGAAAATATACTAAAAAAAAATCACATGACATACAATAAAGTAATATGTTACATTGGCTTTTGTAGAAAACATTAACCAAAACAATGTATTTGCTGACACATACTTGAAGATGGGAGTAATATGCAACGTGACATGACACACATTTTTAAAAAGAATTAAGCCAGAAGTAATGTCATAGAATGTTAAGGCAAATACACATACTAACCATTCTTCCTGGGCCAATCGGAATCCAGGACATGGGTTGCAGACACTACTTCTGGACGTATTAAACTCCACATGGGCTCCTCATAGTCCAGATATCTTGCAAAATAGGGCTGGCCACCACCGGTTTTTCGAGCCGACTTCGCCTCCTTGGCCATTTTGGACTTAACACGTCGCTTTATGTCATAGTACCGTTTGCGGCACGTGTCCTCCGTCCGCTTGACCACCCCCTCACTAATGACAGCAGCAAAAACTTTTGCCCACAAAACCGTCTTCTTCCGTGTTGGCACCTTGGAGGACTCAGGCCCAAATAGCTGCCGCTGATACTTCATCAGCTCCCGCACCAATGCCACATTTTCTGCATAACTAAACTTGACATTACGCCAAGTCTTAGTAGTGGTGTGTGGCTGCGGAGCTCTCTGACTGTCACTATCACTGTCACATGAGGCTGCTGCAGCAACCTCACCCACCTCCTCCACCTCACTAACCTCACTCTCACTCACCTCCACCTGACTGACCTCCTCCCCCTCACTCACACCCTCCAGCTCACGACCTGTGAGTCACACATAATTGTGTGTCTAAACACTTAACACTGAAAAAAAAGACAAACAACACACTCCTCCACTACCACTGCACAACTCACTCACACACACACACACACACACACACACACACACACACACACACACACACACACTGACAAGGGACTATAAGGAAAAAAAAACTTGGACAAAAAAATTAGACAAAACCCCAAAAAAACAAGACTACAAGAATGACAAGACCTCTTTCTAACACAATACTACAATCAGAAATCACAAACAACACTCCTCACCAAACCAAAAACTCACCTACCTCCACAACACAACCTCCCTCCTCACCACTAACTAAACCCATGAGGTGCGAACTGTTTGGGGCGTATTTATATGGTTGCGCAGAGACACTCCTACCATCTGAAACACAACCAATCACGAACGGATGAAAAGCGAAACTAAAAATCAAAATGCGGCCGTGGTTTAAAAAAAACCCTGCCGCGTTTAACATAGAAAAAAAACCCAGAATATACAACAAAAAAGACGTACGCAAGCAACAATGACGGCCGTAAATGTGCCAATAAAAAACGACTGAAATTGACATCGGAAAATACGAAAAACATAAAGTCGACTGCTTAGTAACTTAGCGTATATAGGTGGTCATTCCGAGTTGTTCGCTCTGTAATTTTCTTTGCATCGCATCGATTTTCCGCTTATTGCGCATGCGCAATGTTCGCACTGCGACTGGGCCAAGTAAATTTGCTATGCAGTTCGGAATATTACTCACGGCATTACGAGGTTTTTTCTTCGTTCTGGTGATCGTAATGTGATTGACAGGAAGTGGGTGTTTCTGGGCGGAAACTGGCCGTTTTATGGGAGTGTGTGAAAAAACGCTACCGTTTCTGGGAAGAATGCGGGAGTGGCTGGAGAAACGGAGGAGTGTCTGGGCGAACGCTTGGTGTGTTTGTGACGTCAAACCAGGAACGACAAGCACTGAAGTGATCGCACTGGCAGAGTAAGTCTCGAGCTACTCAGAAACTGCACAGAGAAGTCTTTTCGCAATATTGCGAATCTTTCATTCGCAATTTTGAGAAGCTAAGATTCACTCCCAGTAGGCGGCGGCTTAGCGTGTGCAAAGCTGCTAAAAGCAGCTTGCAAGCGAACAACTCGGAATGAGGGCCATAGTTTCAAAAAGTTGCATGAAAATGCACCAGATACAAAACGAGTTTAAACACTACACAAACCGACTCAAACATGAATATTAGTAAATATAGCCCCATGTCTTCTTTTTGAGGGACAAGAAAATTTGCGGAGTAGAATTGTATATGGCAGCGCAGGGGGATCACCCTTCTGTATATATTTTTGTCTAGAAAGGAGTGGTGCTCTTTTTGGTGAATTGCCGAGCTGCAGCTAGGGCGCAAGTCACTATTTCACCTATTTGTTTGACTACACAGTAGAAAGTCTTAACAGAACTTTCAAAACTAAAAGTGGATAAATCAATGGGGCCAGATGGGATACACCCAAGGATACTCAATGATCAAAATGATGTGCTGGTTACACCATTAACAGAATTATTCAACCAGTCACTAAATTCAACTGCCATTCCAGAGGACTGGAAAAGAGCAAATGTAGTTCCACTGTACAAAAGTGGAAGCAAGGAAGAAGCAAGTAACTAGAGAACAGTAAGCCTTATATCAGTATTAGGGAAAGTAATGGAAAAACTTTTTAAAGAAAGAGTATTGGAATATCTTAATTCAAACCACTTACAGGATAAAAAACAGCATGGATTTACTGGTGGGAGGTCATGCCAAACATATCTTATTGACTTTTTTGACTCTGTGATGAAAATAATAGATGGGAAAACTGTATACTGTATTTAGCATATCTAGACTTTAGTAAGGCATTTGACACTGTCCCACATCACAGACTGCTAAATAAACTTGAAAGTGTGGGGGTGGATTAAAAAAACAGTTAAATGGATAAGAATCTGGCTGCAGGATAGGAAACAGACAGTTGTAGTAAATGGAGTGCAATCTATGGAGGGGATTGTTACCAGTGAAGTACCCCAGGGATCTGTACTTGGTCCAGTTCTCTTTAATATCTTTGTTGGTGACACTGCAAATGGTATTGAAGGGAAAGTATGCCTTTTTGCAGATGATACAGAGATATGCCACAGGGTAGACACACAGGGAGGGGTAAAACAAATGATTGATGACCTAGGTCGGCTTGAGAAATGGTCAAGAACGTGGCAACAACAGTTTAATGCTAAAAAATGCAAAATCATGCACTTGGGTCCCAAAAACCCAAAGGCTAAATATAGTATCAAGGGTACTATAATGGAAACTACTGAGGAGGAAAGGGATTTAGGAATTACTATTTCAAGTGACTTCAAGGCAAGAAAGCAATGCAACATAGCAATAAGAAAGCCAACTCAGATGCTTGGATGCATAGGGAGAGGAATAAGTAGCAGGAAAAAAGAAGTGATAATGCCAATGTATAGGTCATTGGTACGGCCCCATCTAGAATACTGTGTCCAGTTCTGGAGACCATATCTCCAGAAGAATATAAATACATTAGAGAGTGTACAAAGAAGGGCAACTAAAAGTGTGAATGGTCTAAATCACAAAACTTACCCGGAAAGGCAAAAAGATCTTAACATGTATAGATTGGAGGAGAGAAGGGAAAGGGGCGACATGATAGAAACTTTCAAATATATCAAGGGTCTTAACAAAGTTCAGGATGTAAACATTCTTCAAAGGAAGAGAAGTACTAGAACTCGAGGACATACACTGAGACTGGAGGGGGGAGGTTCAGGGGAAATTTAAGTATAAATCTCTTCACAGAAAGGGTAGTGGATAAGTGGAATAGCCTCCCATAAGAGGTGGTAGAGGCTAAGACTGTATAGCAATTTAAACATGCTTGGGATAGGCATATGAATATCATTACAAAGGATTAAGGTTCAAACAGGGTTGATATTGCCAAAAGGATAAAAAAGGGGTATACTTGATGGGCCAAGTGGTTCTTATCTGCCGTCAAAATCTATGTTTTTATGTTTTTTATAATGTGCATGAAACACTAAGACCATTGCTAAATGGTCAGACAACCTAATTGAAGGGTTAAATTCCTGATCAAGGGGGGAGACTCTTTTACTCCTGCAGTATATACAGGTCTCTGCAAACCTTATGGTGGAAGCCATAAAAGAAATACGCTTGCTTAATACATGCACCACTGCGATGGCAGTGTCAGCAAGCAAGGGCTTATGGCTACGCCAGTGGACTCCAAGAAAGGCGTGGAAGGTCTACCATTTACAGGAGAGGCCTTATTCAGAGATGAACTGGATAAATTGATCTCCAAAGCTATTGTGGGTAAGTCCACATCTTAATTCCGCAGCTCCCCCAGCCAGGATAGCCTACTCAGATTCCAATGTGCAGCCCTTTCGGATAGCCAAGTTCAAGGGAAAAACCAGAGCTTCCTCTACAGCCACCAGAGGCGCTAGAGGTAAACCATGAAAACCAGCAACTGCCGGTTTTCAGGATCAGAGTTCAAGCTCTGCTTCCTCAAGGCCTTCAGCATGACGGTGGAATGCAAAGCCTGGAGGACTGGCAGGTAGGAGCCTGACTAAAATTCTTCAGCCACATCTGGACAAGTTTGTGCCAGAATCCCTGGGTCATAAATATTATTTCCCAGGGCCACAGACTGGAGTTCCAGGAGCTCCCACCTCACAAATTCTTCAAATCAGGCTTACCAGCTTCACAAGAGGCATCTGACTTGGCTTTCTAATTGCTTTGTTGCATTGCTTTCCTACCTTCAAGTCACTTGAAATAGTAACTCCTAAATCCCTTTCCTCCTCAGCAGTTTCCATTATAGTACCCTTGATACTATATTTAGCCTTTGGGTTTTTGGGACCCAAGTGCATGATTTGACATGTTTTAGTATTAAACTGTAGTTGCCACGTTCTTGACCATTTCTCAAGCCTACCTAGGTCATCAATCATTTGTTTTACCCCTCCCTGTGTGTCTACCCTGTTGCATATCTTTGTATCATCTGCAAAAAGGCATACTTTCAATTCAATACCATTTGCAATGTCACCAATGAACATATTAAAGAGAACTGGACCAAGTACAGATCCCTGGGGTACTTCACTGGTAACAATTCCCTCCATAGATTGCACTCCATTTACTACAACTGTCTGTGTCCTATCCTGCAACCAGGTTCTTATCCATTTAACTGTTTTTTTAATCCACCCCCTCACTTTCAAGTTTATTTAGCAGTCTCCGATATGGGACATACAGTATTCAGCTCTCCCTTGATCTATTATTTTCACCACAGAGTCAAAAAAGTCAATAAGATTTGTTTGGCATGATCTTCCACCAGTAAATCCATGCTGTTTTGGATCCTGTAAGACTCCATTCAAAACTGTTACAGACTCAGGTCACTGTTCCAGTGCCACCTCTTCTGCAAAACAAGGGGTACTATTCTAACTAGTTTGTCATACCGAAACCAGGTGGTTCAGTAAGAACGATTTGAACCTCAAATTGTTGAACCCATACTTAAGAGTGATCAAATTCAAGATGCAGTCTCTGAGAGCAGTGATCTCAGTTCTGGAAAATGGAGAATTCCTAGTTTCTCTGGATATCAAGGATGCATACCTTCACATGCTGATCTGGCTGCCTCATTAGGCTTATCTATGGTTTGCACTGCAGGACTGTCACTACCAGTTCCTGGCACTGACATTTGGTCTCTCCACGGCACTGAGGGTGTTCACCAAAGTGATGGCAGAGATTATGTTTTTACTCCACAAATAGGGAGTGCACTTTTTTCCGTACCTGAATGATCTTCTGATAAAGGCACCATCCAGAGAAGGGTTGTTGGACAGCACTGTCCTTTCAACCAGACTACTCCGGGATCATAGGTGGACTTTGAATCTTCCATAATCTCACCTAGAACCAACACGGAGGCTTCCGCTCCTGGTGATGATACTGGACATAGAGTTGCAGAAGGTGTTCCTTCCATTTGAAAAGGCATTGCTAATCCAGTTATTGGGTCGGGATGTCCTGAAACCAACCCAGATATTGGTGCATTTATGCATTTGCCTTCTGTGGAAAATGGTAGCCTCTTAGGAAGCACACTTCAGTACAGAAGTTTTCAGTCAAGACCTTTCCAGCTTGATCTGTTGGACAAATGGTCCAGATCGCATCTTCACATGCACCAAGAACCAGGATATCTCTTCTATTATGGCTTCAGACTTTTCACCTACTCAAGGGTCGATGGTTCGGTATTCAGAATTAGATTCTACTAACTACAGATGCAAGCCTCAGAGGTTGGGGAACAGTCAGCCAGGGGGTGCAGTTCAAGGAAGATGGTCAAGTCAGGAATCATCCTTCCAATCAACATTCTGGAACTCAGGTCTATATACAACACCCATATGCAGGCCTCATATCTTCTTCAAGATCAGGCTATTCAGGTCCAGTCGGATAATGTTACAGTAGTATCCTACATAAACCGACAGGGTGGAACAAGAAGTAGAGCAGCAATGTCAGAGGTGACAGGAATTCTCCCCTAGGCAGAAAAGAACACTGTGGCATTGTCAGTGGTCTCAATTCCAGGAGTAGACAACTGGGAAGCAGACTTCCTCAGCAGACATGACCTGCATCCAGGGGAGTGGGGCATTCACCCAGAGGTGTTCAGGTGCTTCAAACATCGGTGGGGATATCCACAGATCGACATGATGGCCTCTCGTATCAACAAGAAGCTCAAGCGGTATTGTTCAAAGTCGAGAGACCCACAGGCAGTGGCGGCGGAGCTCTAGTGACTCCATGGATCTATCAGATAGTGTACATGTTTCATCCACTTCCTCTGATCCCAAGAATTCTCAAAAGAATATGAAGGGAAAGGGTGCAAGCACTACTCATTTCTCTGGACTGGCCAAAAAGGACCTTCTGGAGATGCTACTAGAAGATTTGTGGCCTCTCTCACTTTGCAAGGATATTCTACAACAGAGGCCATTGAACAGCTAATTCTAGCTGGAAAGGGATTCCGGATAAGGTCATCCCAACTATGATCTATGATCCAATCCAGAAAAAGCGTAATGTCTAAATATTTAGATGATATACATCTCTTGGAGCAGAAAGGTTTCTGCTGTGCGATTTCATATGAGACATCTACTGCTTTTTCTGCAGTCATGCATGTATGTGGGCCTATGTCTGGGCTCCATAAAGGTCCAGATTTTGGCCTTATCCATTTTCTTTCAGAAACAATTGGTTTCTTTCCCAGAGGTCCATATGATCTTGAAAGGGGTTCTGCACATTCAACCTCCCTATGTTCCTTCCTCGGCACCTTGGGATCTCAATTTGGTGCTGCAGTTCCTCCAGTTATACTGGTTTGAACCTTTACAAGAGAGTGAAGTCAAATATCTTTTACGTGGAAGACTGTCACACTGTTGGCCTGGGTTCAGCAAGACGTGTGTCGGAGTTGGGGGCCTTGTCTTGCAAAAGCCAATATCTAATTTTCCATGAAGACATAGATGAACTCAGAATTAATCAGCAATTTCTTCCTAACGTGATGTCTGCATTTCACATCAACCAACCTATTGTGGTTCCTGTTGTCACGGACAACTCTCTACTTCAAAATCTGTGGATGTTTTTAGGACTTTGAAGGTGTTTCTACAGCGAACGTCTCGTCACAGGAAATCAGACTTGCTGTTTGTTCTTATGATCTAAATAAAATTGGGTATCCTGCTTCAAAGCAGTCAATTGCTCGCTGGATCAGGCTTACTATCCAGCATGCTTATTCCATGGCAGGATTGCAGGTTCCAAGATCTGTACAGGCCCACTCTACTAGGTCGTTGGGTTCTTATTGGGTGGCTGCCCGGGGTGTCTTGGCTTTAAAGCACTGCCGAGCAGCTACTTGGTCAGGTTTGAACAAGTTTTCTAGGATCTACAAGTTTTATACTTTGGCCTCCAAGGACCTTCAGAACGGTCAATCAGTTCTGCAGGAACCTCAGCACTCTCCCACCCAGTTTGGGAGCTTTGGTACATCCCCATGGTACTAAATGGAACCCCAGTTTCCTCTAGGACGTAAGAGAAAATATAATTTTAATAACATACCAGTAAATCCTTTTCTAGCAGTCAATAGAAGATATTGAGCGCCCGCCCAGTGCTTCGTACTTCCTGCACTATTGGTTAAGTATTGTTTGTTGGTTCAGCTGTTGCTGTTCCTATCTCAAGGTTGGTCAGCATGGCTTTCCTCTTGTTTGTGTGTGTGCTGATTTGAATCTCACCACTTCCTTTTATATCCTTCTCTCAAAGTATGTCCATCTCCTCGGCACATTTTCCTGGAATGAGTCTGGTAGGAGGGGCATATGGGGAGGAGCCAGCACACCCAGTCAAACTTATTAAAGAACCCATGGCTCCTAATGGACCCGTCAATATCTCATGGTACTAAATGGAACCCCATTATCCTCTATGGACTATGAGTAGGTAATTAAAATCCAATTTTTTCCCTTGCATTAGAATGAATAGGATATTCTGTAAGTATAGTTGCTTGAAATTATTTTTAGAGGCACTTTTTTATTATTTATTCACATATTTTTTTTAAACGAGAAAAAACGTAATGATTGGGGGCACACGATTGTATGAAAAATTGAAAGGGAGCAAAACACTGAACTTTTTGGGGACTATAGGATAGCCCCCATTGATGAAGTTACCCATGGTAAATGACTTTGGGTAATTGTATATTGCTGGATGACTAAAAGGATGATGATGATTATCATCATTATCATCATCATCAAAAATCATCATTGTGTCTCTTTACAATAGATCAAAATATTTATAATGTTAATTTCTCACTAACCACAATTTTGGTGCAGATTAATTATAAAGCAAAAGGATACTTTCCAGCAAAAGCTTTCAAGTGGGCAGGTCATACACTCATGGGATGTCAGCCAATCAAATAATGCCCTGTGTGTATTGTTTGCTGTACAGTTCCTCAACTGAATCCTAATATTGCTAGTGGGTTAACTAACCATTTCATTTACTACTTATTTTTATTATAATTCCAACAAACATATTATAAAGACATATGGATTATAAAATATTTTGAATGCTAAACATTTTTTTTCTTTTACTTTAAGAGAATTGTGGTAAATGGAGTGCATTCTCAGGAAGGAGATGTTACCAGTGGAGTACCCCAGGGATCTGTACTTGGACCAGTGCTTGATATCTTTATTAGTGACATTGAAAATGGCACTAAAGGGAAAGTATGCCTTTTTGCAGATGATACAAAGGTATGCAACAGGGTAGACACACCAGGTAGGCTAAAACAAATGGTTGAGTATCTAGGTTGACTAGAGGAATGGTCAGTTTAAAGTCAAAAAATGCAAAATCTTGCACTTGGGTCTCAAAAATCCAAAGGCTAAATATAGTATTAAAGGCACTATACTGGAAACAACTGAGGAGGAAAGGGATCTAGGAGTCACTATTTCAGGGGACTTAAAGGCAGGTAAGCAATGTAACAAAGCAATGATAAAGGCTAGTCAGATGCTTGGCTGCATTGGGTGAGGAATCAGCAGAAAGAAGTAGTAATGCCACTGCATTGGTCATTGGTATGGCCTCATTAAGAATACTGTGTTCAATTCTGGAGGCCATATCTTCAAAAGGATATTAATTCTTTAGAGACCATACAAAGAAGGGCAAGTTAAATGGTGCATGGTTTACATCATAAAACATACACAGAAAGATTAAAAAATCTCAATGTGTTTAGATTAGGCAGAGAAGGGAAAGGGGGGAAATCATATAAACTTTCAAATATATCAAGGGTTTTAACAAAGTCCAGTAGGGAAACATTTTCCATATGAAGAGAAGCAATAGGACACGAGGACATGCACTGAGACTGGAGGGTGTGAGGTTCATGGGAAATTTGAGGAAAAATGACTTCACAGAAAGGGTAGTGGACAAGTGGAATAGTCTCCCATCAGAGATGGTAGAGGCTAAGATAGCAGAGCAATTTAAACATGCATGGGATACACATAAGGATATCCTTACAAAGAAATAAGGATCAAATAAGGTTGAGAAAAAAATATGGTAAAAAAGGCGCAGACTAGATGGGACAAGTGGTTCATATCTGCCATCAAATTGTATGTTTCTATGTTTAATGACTAATGGAATGCTTTTACAGTAAGCCTGATGGCCTTTAAACCCAGAGGCTTTAGTGAATGACCTCATATGTTCTCTAGGTATAGGTAAATTTAAGTTTCCCTTACTGTTTATAGTGTGCTACCAGAGGTAACCAATAGTGTCAGTTGGTTTGGGTATGGACGTGCTTTTGATTGCTCATGTAAGGGGTTATAAGATTTCATTAAGTCTCAGAAAATTGCTACAGAAAATTTCCCCACCCTCACTTCTTAGTGGATTTGATGATTGATGCTTTGATTTGGCGAGAAACGGAGGGAAAGGGAAGGGAAAGGGAAAGGAATGGAAAAAGAAAAAGGAAAAGGGAACGTTCATTGTCAGTATAAATAGTACAGTTACTTTATAAATGATATAAGACATTACAAATACAGGTTTTTCTAAACCTTAATAGGTCCAAATAAATAAATCACATTCTATGCAATGTCATACTTATAATACAACTGTGTCATACGTTTTTATGATTACAACTGCCTTTAAAAAAGCTTTCAAACATTAGTACCAGTAGAATATTTAATAACTATTGGCATTATGATGTGTTTTTTTTTATATATATTTTATAATTATTTACAAATATTTAAAAAAATTTGCAGAGTCTGAATTATCTCACGGTTCCTGAGGCTGTAGATAATGGGATTCATCAAGGGAGTCACCACTATAAATAATAGAGAATAGAACTTATTTTTGATATGTGAGCTGTCACCCGATGACCCCATGTAAACTGTCATCAGGGTTCCATAAAATAAGCATACAGTAGCAAGGTGGGAGCTGCATGTGGAGAAGGCTTTTTTCCTTCCACTTTTTAGAGAAATCTTTAGTATGACGTAGAAAATGATAATATAGGTTACCATAATTACTGAAAAAGGAATACAGACAAAAACAACACACAAGATAAAATCAACCAGTAACAACAATGAAGTGTCTGATGTGGATAATTCTACAATCGGGCCAAAATCACAGAAGAAATGGTCAATGTAGTTTAGACCACAGAATTGTAATTGCCAAACCAAAATTAATTCACCCGATGCAATAAAGACCAATAACCAAGAAGCAGCAATCATTTTCCTGCAAACATCGGGTGACATTATGGAATTGTAACGCATCGGATTGCAAATGGCCAAACATCTATCATAAGACATTATAGCAATAACAATGCACTGCACTACTTCAAAAATATCTAAAAAGTGAATCTGTATGAGGCAACCGGCGACAGACACTTCTTTTGTATCGCTTAATATGATATCCAACATCATTGGTATAATGGTTGTGGTTATTAAGATATCAGCGACTGCTAGTTGTTTAAGGAAGATGAACATTGGAATTTTGAGGCGTTCACTTATCGACACCAAAACAACGATGATTAGGTTCCCATTGAGCACCACAATATAGTAGAAATGGAACAGGATGAAGAATAGAATCTTGTATGAATATAGACCTTTAAATCCAAGAAGTATAAACACTGTGACTGCAGTCTGGTTGTCCTCACACATTCTGAGGGGGTAGAGAAGATGTCACTGAGCACAACTTGTATCCTGCAAGAACATTAACTTGATTAAACTGATCAACCGGTCAGTAAACTATGATCATATATCAAGGATTATGTCTCTACCATAATATTACAACATATATTTTGATAATGAACCCATTCTTTAGGTCAATTTTGTCAGAAGACAAATACCACACAACTACACACCATGCAAATGTTTTGGGGCTGTGAAAAGAAGACAGCACTAGGAGGAAACACAAGCAAACATGAGGAGACGTTTTAAACACCAAATATAATTACACTTACTGTATGATCTCTGGAAAAGGAGTGATTTAAAGGCCAATAATACATATTTTCATATATTCCATTTATATATTACAGTGTATTAATAATAATAATAATAATAAATAATAATAAACATGAACTATCCCAACTCCAGATGACACCAATTTTGCCTAGTCTCATACAGTGCATCTCGAAAGTATTCACAGCGCTTCACTTTTTTCCACATTCTGATATGTTACAGCCTTATTCCAAACTGGAATGAATAAAAAAAATTACCTCCAAATTCTACACACAACACCCCATAATGACATCTTGAAAAAAAAGTTTTTTTGACATTTTTGCAAATTTATTAAAAATAAAAAACTAAGAAATCATATATACATAAGTATTCACAGCCTCTGTCATGAAGCTAAAAATTGAGTTCAGGTGCATCCGGTTTCCACTGATTATCCATGAGATGTTCCTACAGCTTAATTGGAGTTCACCTGTAGTAAATTCAGCTAATTGGACTTGATTTGGAAAGGCACACACCTGTTTATATAAGGTCCCACACTTGACAGTGCATGTATGAGCACAAACCAAGTCATAGGATTTGTCTGTAAACCTCCGAGAAAGGGTTGTCTCGAGGCACAAATCTGGGGAAGGGTACAGAAAAATATCTGCTGCTTTGAATATCCCAATGAGCACAGTGGCCTCCATCATCCGTAAATGGAAGAAGTTTGGAAATAGCAGGACTCTTCCTAGAGCTGGCCTGCAATCTAAACTGAGCAATTAGGGGAGAATGGTCCTAGTCAGGGAAGTGACCAAGATTCCGATGGTCACTCTGTCAGAGCTACAGCATTCCTCTGTGGAGAGAGGAGAATCTTCCAGAAGGACAACCATCTCAGCAATCCACCAATCAGTTTCTGTATAGTAGAGTGGCTAGACTGAAGCCACTCCTTAGTACAAAGTACATGGCAGACCACCTGGACTTTGCTAAAACACACCTGAAAGACTCTGAGACCATGAGAAACACAAATATCTGGTCTAAAGAGACAAAGATTAAAATCTTTGGTGTGAAAGCCAAGCGTCATGTTTGGAGGAAACCAGGCACCCCTCATCACCAGCCCAATACCATCCCTACAGTGAAGCATGGCGGTTGCAGCATCATGCCCTGTGGAAGTTTTTCAGTGGAAGGTACTCGGAAACTAGTCATTATAGAGGGGAAGATGAATGCAGCAATGTACAGAGATATTCTGGATGAAAACCTGATCCAGAGCGCTCTTGACCTCAGACTGGGGCGATGATTCATTTTTCAGCAGGGCAATGACCCTAATCACACAGCCAAGATATCAAATGAGTGGCTTCAGGACAACTCTGTCAATGTTCTTGAGTGGCCCAGACTTGAATCTGAACATCTCTGGAGTGATCTGAAAATGGCTGTGCACTGACGATTCCCAACAAACCCGATGGAGCTTGAGAGGTGCTGCAAAGAGGAATGGGCAAAACTGCCCAAATATAGGTGTGCCAAGCTTGTGGCATCATATTCAAAAAGATTTGAGGCTGTAACTGCTGCCAAAGGTGCATCAACAAAGTATTGAGTAAAGGCTGTGAAAGCTTATGTACATGTGATTTCTTAGTTTTTTTATTTTTAATAAATTTGCAAAAATCTCAAAAACAACTTTTTTCATATTGTCATTATGGGGTGTTTTGTGTAGAATTTTGAGGCAAAAAATGAATTAATTCCAGTTTGGAATAAGGCTGTAACATAACAAAATGTGGAAAAAGTGAAGCGCTGTGAATACTTTCCAGATGCACTGTATATTAGATAGAAATTATCTGATGATTTAAATAATGTACAGTAATAGTTTTTATTTCTTCCTATAATTTGATCCTCACAATTAAACTACAGAATTTATCCTGGTCACACAGATAATCAAGTGAATCAAATGTTGCAATTTTCCAGCATAAAGGGTTTATGAAGTTCTGCCATTCTAGAAATCCTGCATATTTGATTTCAGTAACTCAAGGGTATCGTTGTTAGGGGTGGGGGAATATGGAAGGAATGAGCGCAGGTAGATACAATCAAACAATGGTATAAGATCAAGTGATAGTAAAATCCATAATAATAGTTGTTGTGTTAGAAATGTAGGACAGAGCCTAATAAGAGATGTCTAAGGTGGAGGTGCACCCCTGATGGTCAAAGTAGTACAGTGGAAAGAGATATGGGGGGGGGGGGAAACAGCACTGCACTTTTTGGGAGCTGCCTGAGGTTTCGGGAGCTGCTATCCCTATATGCTAGCCAATCCTATATGTTGTTATAGAGTAAAATCGAGGAGGGGGTGGCGGGAATTGGAACCAGCGAATATTGAGCATAGTAAATCTGTGAACTGCATGGGGTATTATCAGTATTGATACTAGAAAATAAATTACTAGAAATTACTGAATTTCTTACATTTACAATTTGATACCCAATAAAATTGTTAATTGTTATAATCTATATGTAAACATTTTGCTGAGCCTTCTATTTTGCAAACTTAATCAAACATTGCTCAAATGGTATTAGTGAATATTGAGCTAAGTGAATCTGTGTACTATTATCAGTATTGATACTAGAAATTATTAATCTTTTACAGTTACTAATTAATACCTAATAGTTTTTTGACACAATTTGCATGAAAACTTTTTTGCTGAACCAATTAGTTTGCAAATCAAAGCAAATATTGCTCAAACGTACTCTTGATATCTATGTTACTTGTTGACATCTGTCTTTTGTCTGTAATAGGCTTAATGTGCTAATTTTAATGATTAGAATAAAAGTAAATTTTTAATGCCGGACATTTAAAAAAAAGTTCCCCTAAAAACACGAGAGTCCATATGTCTCTTACTTTTCACAGTAATTCAAGGATGTCTAGGCTTTTTTCCAGAGCTCTGTGCAAACATAGTCTGAGTAATGTCAGAAGTTGTATGGTCCATATGCTAAAATGAATGTGTATGCATGAAGAGCTGTTATATGGCTACAATTTCTTTGTATTACAGTGTATAATATACTCTTGAAATATACTTTATACTTATGCTTTTAAATATAGATTACTTTGCTGTAACTTACATCAACTTTAAAAATCTACTTGTTATGTAATTACTTATACATCCATCTGATAAATTGTAGTATAGCTTTATAAGTGAGACTAAAGGGCTGCTGAGGTGCCCAATTGCCGATACAGCCGATGGATGAATGACCTGGCAGCAAGGGGGGATGATGGGTGGTGTGAAGTTTCTTCACTCCCTCCTTCACCCAGTCATATAACCCTGCAATCTAGTATAGACGATATTGTCCCTATTGGCATGCATGTATTAATGAGCCAAGACCAACAATGAACGAGTGCAGGTCCGCACATCGTTCATCGTAGGTGCATATACACTGAAAGAAATGAATGATATATCGCTTATTAATGAATGAGATAGTTCATATCTTTCAGTGTAATCGGCCAGTGTGTAGGGTCTAAAAGATCCTGATTCAGGGAAGGAAACAGGTCATACAGATGCTGTGTATAATATGCTGATTCAGCAGGAGGAGTCTTGTTATATAGATTCCCCTGCCAGCTTATGGCAGCTGCAGCTGTGCAGTATTGGATCAGTTACATCAGCCATCTGTGAAACATGGGTTTTTTACAATGTTGCTGGGGCCAGAAAACTGGGGGCATTTTGCCACCAATTTCTGAAAACGCTGCCCAGTTTCAAACCACCCTGACATCAAATGCTGGGAAATTACCAGAACGGGGTCAGAATGAGACCTACCATTGGAGATGCCCTACCAATGGAGATATGCATAAACCATCAGGATCACATAACATCTCTGAATCAGGATCTAATACAACACACAGCAGATTCAGAAGTAGATCATTATATCACAATAAGATGCTGACCTTTTCTTAGTAAGTGTTATACGTCTCTCTGTGCAGTGTTACCCTCCACCCTTGTACAATAAACTGTAAGAGGTCGGTTTCTCCAATGGCACAAGTTTTTGACAGTATAAAATGTGATAAAAGCAGATTAAATGAAGCCAGTAGCGAATATATCCTACAAAAAAGGAAATATAAATGGTATTTATTACATTTACAATGACATTATCATAATAGTTTATAATTTAATGTAATGTGGAGTTTTACTTTAATATCACTGATAGCAGATTACCTATTCAATTAGCCACAAATTAGGCCACATAATTTTTTAACATGTCAAAATCTCCCGGCCATGACTTTTTGCTATTCAGTTAGAAAACTACTGTATGTTAAGTTAATGTGCGTTTCAGAGGGAGAAATTGTGGCTCTCAGTAAGTTTCCAGAGCACGTACCTGATGACTAATGATGTATGTAAAGGTGTTTCAATAGTAATACATAGCTTATAATGCCACTTCATTATTCATGTCATTTTCTAAAAAGCAGAGAGATGGGTGTAATGATGAGGAACATGAATGTCTATGTGTTCTAATTATGTGTGTTTGACCTTCCAGATGGGAAATGCAAGAGTTTACTAACTCACTTATAAATCACAGTAGATACCGTACATCTAACTGTAACCCCAAAATCCTTTTTGTATTTATTTACTGAAATAAACCCGCTAGCTATATTTTCTAATTCTATCTTAAATGTTGTAAAATTAAGCCCTGTGATACCTTACAATAGCCTGCTATATTTTGCTTACTATCCACTGTTACTAATCAAATCTGCAGTCATTGGACACTCTATTTGCAGATTTATTAAGATCTTCTTATTGGAACTCGGACGTCACGTGTTTTGGTCAGCCAAAAATAAAAATCCAGAAAATCGGAATTTGCAATAGTTCTGACATTAAGAACTGAGTAAATTTCTACTTAGAATGACTCTTTCATCCACTTTACATAGATTACGCATTACTTAATTAATGCACGATATTGGCGCGATGTCCACACATTAAAGTTTTGAACTCGAACATTTTTTTTATTTGCAAAATATGTTTAGATTATAAATGCAGGACGTCACAGAATGGAAGTTGTGGCTAATTGAATCTGCCACATAGATAAAAATATGGACAATATATGCCTGAATACTTGAATTTGATACTGAAATTAAAATTAAAACTATAGACATCTATAATCTAGCAATAAGCCATAAGGAAAATGTCCGTACCTATTGTGCCAGATAGTCCTTTAGCAACCCACAACTGTAACAATGTTAAGAGAAAGAAAAAAGTTTTTGAAAAATGTAGACCTATATTAAGTATGTATATTATTCTTGAATTGAAAATATGAAACTGTGTAATCAACAAACATGGAGGTGGTAACAGGAATCACAAATTATAAAAATTAAAATAAGAATGCAACAGGAAATGACTGTGCAAAGATGGTAAAAGAAATTTGTATGGTAACAGATATATTTTTCCTATAAACTTCAAAGTTCTGAAATGTCCATAAATATCCTGATTCCTTGAAAATTATATAGGGGGGGCCTAGTTAATGTAAAAGTTGCCAATACAATGGGGCATTAAACAAGATGCCCAATTGTGTTTTTTTGTTTACTAAATTCCCCTATTAATAACAATATAACATGTAAATATCTATAATGTCTTCTGTGGAGTCGTATAGTAAAAAAAAGATCAAAATAAAGAGTGGTCAGGAGGCAAAGTTGCACAGTGGTTAGTAGAGAAGGGGAATGTGAGAGCTTAGACGTCTTTCTTTTCAAATTGAATTGTCAGCTGATTTCACCAGATCACACATTTATACTTTAGAAGTAGTTGATTTATAAGATTATTTATCAAAGGTCAGAATACATAAATAGTAACCGATTACAAATTATCTTAATATAATTTTTTTAATGTATAAATGTAGCTTTGAAAATGTCACAAATTTTGTAACCAAATCACCTCCGAATGTTCACTAAGATAACCATCGCTGTTAAAAAGATATACACAATTAGCAGTAACACTGCTAATGACATAATACGGATTGGAAAAAAGTCAGGTAGTTAATGCGAAACATCTGCCTATTTTAGAACACAATTTCAGAATGGCATTCAGTAAGAAAATATTCCAGAAATATTCTGTCCTAATCCTTATTAGTCTTCACCAAATTTCGTACTCTTGTCAATAATAAAAACAGCAGGGATAAAAAATGACGAAATATTACAGTATGTTTCATGCATAAGAAGACATCTGAGGAAATGGCAGGTTCCTCCTCTCAGCAGTTGTGGTGTTCTGGTTTGTTAATGTTGTGACTGCTGTACAGTATCTAGCTCCCAGCTTCTGTGGTGATTTTATAGCAGACAGATCCTTGTGGAATTACATGTGAGGATGATTTCATGAATGTCACAGAGGAACAACAACCACCTGTGAATCCCTTAACAATTAATTAATACGTAGAGCAACAATTTGTTAGTAAAATTAAAAAGCTTTCAAATGACAGTAAAATATTTATTTATTACAGTATATTGATATCCATTATTGATATGTAAGTAATCTGAGGTATTGGAACACAGCCATCTCTAAGAAGGCAATTAAAATGAACTGGTCAAATACACCTCTTTTTTGGGTTTGCTAGCTTGACCAGAGTTTATTGCCTCTTCCAAAGGAAATAACTATTTTCTAGATACATTAATATGCTTCACCCCAAAAGCATGTTTATTGTCTGGGTTTTACTTGAATCTTCCGCTCTTCTAGTCTCCCTCCTTTCCTATATCAAGCTGATTAGCCCAGATGTTTGTTTTATCTGAATGCAACCCCACCATTAAATCTGCCACCAGGAGTAAAACCCAATGCCTTAACTAGACATCAGTGCCCCCCTCCCACTATTTAAAACATGGAAATTGCACTCCTCAAGCCCACGCTAAAAATATAAGGGCATGTCTTCTTGGGGAAGGGTCATGGCCACAAAATAATACCAATTCATATTACACTGCACTGTAGTCTCCATTATTCAAATTATGCTGCAAAGTAGCGCCACTTACACACATTACACCAGGTAGAGACCCTTTTACACATTATGCCAGGTAGAGCCCCTGTCACATATTATGCTAGATAGAGGTCCATTTTACAAACTACTCCAGGAAGAGCCCTTATCACACATTACATCAGGTAGAGCCGCCTTTTACACATTATGGCAGGCAGAGCTCCATGTTACATATTAAGGCAGGTAGAGTCCGCTTTTTGCACATAACGGCAGGTAGAGTCCCCTTTAACATATTACATCAGGTTGAGTTAAGAGAGAGAGAGGGAGAGAGGAATGGAGAGAAAGATAGGGTTGGGAGGGAGAGAGAAAGAAACATGGCAGTTAGAGAGACAGAGAGAGAGTGGTGAGAAGGAGACAGAGAGGATTTGGAGCAGGATAGAGAGACAGAAAGGGGGGAGGGAGAGATACACACACTCATACAGTATATGAGACATACCATATGCCTGCAGATAGGTGACTCCCTGGGACATCACCACCTGTCTGGGCTTTATGTGCCATTTAGAAATTATCAGCAACCGAACCACATCACTAAACATGCCAAAAGACAGAGTCGGCGGTGGCAAGTGCTAATGCCCTGGGTCTTCTGTGTGCTCTTCTGGCTGTGTTTGATGAAGGGATTTCTGGGCACTCATATAAGTAAGCTCCCAGCCTGCTCGCATTGTGGGCTGCAATCTCCAGGCTCCAGTGCTCTATCCAGATTCTGGAGACCGAGTGGGGACGTCACCTCTCCTTGCTGGCTAAGGTTGCAGTCTCTACACTGCTGGGTGGAATGCCGCGAGCTGTCCGATCACTGGCCAGCAGTGATCGGGACATGCTGGGGGAGGAGCCATGGTCCAGAGAGACCAGGAGGTCCCTACTCTCTCCGGATCCTGCCGGAAGCCAAACTGTGACTGGCAGTCGCGCTGCCACAAGGCTCCGCTTCCTCCGAATCCCTGTGCGTCATCAACGGCCGCTCCACTCACCAGCCAGCGAGAAGACTTATGGATGTAATTTGTGGTGCTTGGTTGGTATAATTGCAGGTTAGCTGTGCTTTCTTTAGGCTGTGTGTGAGTGCCAATGAGTGCCTCCAACACGTTTCAGCCCTTATGCCTTTTTCAAGGATACTGGTGCTTGTCCATAGGGGTCTCTTTATTTGCCTTTCAGACCAATCAGTGCTGAGGGTGTGTCCAAAAGTTCTTGATTTACACTTCAAAGGGTCTCATTCACATAGATCACTTGTCTGTTAAAGGTTGTATGACAGCCTTTTTTGCTTTTATGATATGGTGTATACAGATTCAATAATGCATATTCTTACCAGTTGATACAATATAGACCTATTCACGATGTGTAATGTAATTATATGTCTAGATAGACATGCACAATGTGTATTATAAATAATGGTTAGTGTGTTCTTTATCTTGTCAATATAACATTGCTGAAGTCAATATTTAGGCCTGTTGGTGCCATAATTCTTAGATTAAAGATCCATTTTAACTCCTTTATATCCAGTGTTTTGTTGAAGTCCCCACCCCTCTAATTCCTATGTGGTTTGTCAATTGCTATAAAGAAACGTGAGGTGGGTTCCGCAATATGTGTCTCTTTATAGTGCTTTAAAACGCTGTGATTTTCGAATCCTATTCTTATATTTCTTACATGTTCATATATCCTTATCTTGAGGGGTCTAATCATTCTTCCTATATACTCTAGCCCACATGGGCATCTTAACAGATATTAATAGAGAGGAAAAAAGAGAAGATTTCTCCCAGCGCTAATGTAATTAGGTATATAGTAATACTTAGTGGCAATATAGGCTCAAATGAAAATATTCATAAAATCAATGAAAGTTAAAATATAATATTTTATTAACACATGAGAACACTTTTCCAAGGGTATACTTTTCCCTGAAGTGATCCTAATACCGGTATACACAAAACAAATACACACAACAATTAACATATAAGAATACCAGTGATACGCTAAAAAACGCGGTTTATTCACTGGATGGGAGTAATTATCCCTCAGATAAAAGCAAGCATATATATGTGTGGTAACTGTATAAATAAAAGTCCCTTATGAGAATGCAGATTTGTATATGCAGTTGCTGTATCACGATCCCTTATCGTATAGGGAATAAGTCCAGAAATCCTGATTGATGTCAGCTAATTGCTATAAAATCCTTTCAGAGTGGAGATCAGCACATTGAACCAAAGTCCTGAACTCCTAAGCAAAAAATGTCCAGAAGTGTGTGAGGCACTTACTTCAAAGTAGCAGGATAGTTACTAGAACGAGTGTCTGCCGGCAGACATATCCAATAGCTCCGCAATCAACTAGTTTCACCTGACACCGCAGGCTTCCTCAGGATGGCTGAGCTATATCCACATCCCGTTCTTATATCCTATCCTGTGTGTTCGTTGTCATGGTGACTGATTTCTATCTTATGCGCATGCGTGTAGAGCCCGGCGCTCCGTTCATGTCCTCCGTCTGTGAGTTTCTTGTTGTTATGGAGACCGTACGTGTTGACGTCTCTCCCTTCGTTTTCTTCCTCTGATTGGAGTTTCTCGTTGTTATGGAGACCGTACGTGCTGACGTCTCTCACTCCATTTCCTTCCTCTGACTGGAGCGCGTCTGTTGTCCGGGCAACCACGTCTCCGTCTAAGTCTTCTGTTTGTTGTTTGTCATGGGAACCGGACGTCATAATGTATATAGACTTCACTTCTCCCTCAGCCTGCTTCTCATACAGGGCTCTATTTTGTCATGAAAGACAGCACTTATATGGGTTTTAAATCCTCTCCTTCATATGCATATTCCTGTAGTCTCGTGCATAATGGGATTTATTCTTTATGTGTATATGTATATTCCATATTAGTTTGCCATAATTTTAGTTGCTCCTATATATCTAGAGGAGCAATTTTATACAATAAACTCCAAGTGTATAGTGTGTTATTGTACACTAATAATTAAACACAAAACACAAGACACAGAACACACACACACACAGACAGTGATTTGGACCCCTTGGATATTAAAAAGATAAAAATGATAAAGAACGATAAAATGTGATAAAAATGTGATAGAAAAAAGGAGGGGGGGGGGGGGGACCAAAAAAGAAAATCATAGTATCCCTGAACATTTTACGAAGATGCACAATAGTGACCCTACAGGATTGGAGTTCATTGGAATCAAACTAATAGAGAAATCATGGAGAGGAGGGGATTGGAATAACATACTCCTAAAAGAAGAAGCCAGAACCATTTTTGAACTGGAAACTTTAATACCCAAGGGTCTAAATATAGAATGGGACCTTCTGCCTTTCCTAAAAGAATAGAATAGGACTAAAAGGTTGAGACTTTATGGGATATAGGATGGTTTTATTATAGATAGATTATGAGGCCTGATTATATATCCCCTCCGCCCCTCCCCCCTCCCCCCCCCCCCCCCCCTCCTTTTTTCTATCACATTTTTATCACATTTTATCGTTCTTTATCATTTTTATCTTTTTAATATCCAAGGGGTCCAAATCACTGTCTGTGTGTGTGTGTGTTCTGTGTCTTGTGTTTTGTGTTTAATTATTAGTGTACAATAACACACTATACACTTGGAGTTTATTGTATAAAATTGCTCCTCTAGATATATAGGAGCAACTAAAATTATGGCAAACTAATATGGAATATACATATACACATAAAGAATAAATCCCATTATGCACGAGACTACAGGAATATGCATATGAAGGAGAGGATTTAAAACCCATATAAGTGCTGTCTTTCATGACAAAATAGAGCCCTGTATGAGAAGCAGGCTGAGGGAGAAGTGAAGTCTATATACATTATGACGTCCGGTTCCCATGACAAACAACAAACAGAAGACTTAGACGGAGACGTGGTTGCCCGGACAACAGACGCGCTCCAGTCAGAGGAAGGAAATGGAGTGAGAGACGTCAGCACGTACGGTCTCCATAACAACGAGAAACTCCAATCAGAGGAAGAAAACGAAGGGAGAGACGTCAACACGTACGGTCTCCATAACAACAAGAAACTCACAGACGGAGGACATGAACGGAGCGTCGGGCTCTACACGCATGCGCATAAGATAGAAATCAGTCACCATGACAACGAACACACAGGATAGGATATAAGAACGGGATGTGGATATAGCTCAGCCATCCTGAGGAAGCCTGCGGTGTCAGGTGAAACTAGTTGATTGCGGAGCTATTGGATATGTCTGCCGGCAGACACTCGTTCTAGTAACTATCCTGCTACTTTGAAGTAAGTGCCTCACACACTTCTGGACATTTTTTGCTTAGGAGTTCAGGACTTTGGTTCAATGTGCTGATCTCCACTCTGAAAGGATTTTATAGCAATTAGCTGACATCAATCAGGATTTCTGGACTTATTCCCTATACGATAAGGGATCGTGATACAGCAACTGCATATACAAATCTGCATTCTCATAAGGGACTTTTATTTATACAGTTACCACACATATATATGCTTGCTTTTATCTGAGGGATAATTACTCCCATCCAGTGAATAAACCGCGTTTTTTAGCGTATCACTGGTATTCTTATATGTTAATTGTTGTGTGTATTTGTTTTGTGTATACCGGTATTAGGATCACTTCAGGGAAAAGTATACCCTTGGAAAAGTGTTCTCATGTGTTAATAAAATATTATATTTTAACTTTCATTGATTTTATGAATATTTTCATTTGAGCCTATATTGCCACTAAGTATTACTATATACCTAATTACATTAGCGCTGGGAGAAATCTTCTCTTTTTTCCTCTCTATTAGTATTTTTGTGGGGATTGTGGATATCCTCATACATACTCCTAGCAGCTTTAATTAATTAGGGAAGGCAAACGAGCGCAATCCTCTATTCTTGCTTTTTTCAATCTTAACAGATATACTACTCCCTTGCTCTCTCATGATATATTATGTTTGATTATGAAAGATTCATTCCATGTGGAAGAGTGGAATTCCTCTATTCTTTTTGTGCTAGTGCACCCTCAGCACTGATTGGGTCTGAAAGGCAATTAAAGAGAACCCTATGGACAAGCACCAGTATCCTTGAAAAAGGCCTAAAGGGCTGAAACGCATTTGAGGCACTCATCAGCACTCATACACAGCCTAAAGAGAGCACAGCTAACCTGCAATTATACCAACCAAGCATCACAAATGACATCCATAAATATCCTCGCTGGCTGGCGAGTGGAGCGGCCGTTGATGCCACACAGGAATTCGGAGGTAGCGGAACCTTGTGGAAGTGTTACTTCCAGTCACAGTTTGGCTTCCGGCGGGAATCCGGTGACTGACCAGCAGAGTGAGGTGGACTCGAAGCCCTGCACATTTGGAGAGCTGCCAGGGACGGAGAGTGTGGGGACAGCAGCAACACTGGAAACATCAATAGAACACTCACAGCTTAGTGAGACATTGGAGAGATATGAGAAATGTGGGTAAGTATGCTGTACCTGGCAGGCCGGGACGCCGGCTTCTCAGAACACGACCCCCCTCAGGCTAAAAACTCTTTTTCCATCAAGTGGGGAATCCCAGACTGAAGGGTCAACATTGCAACCCTAAGAGACTGCGAACTGTATTAAACCAATTAACTGCACTAGATATGAACTTTGTGTACCACGGAATACGGACATTCTGACCCCAAACTTAAAAATATCATATGATGTGTAAGAACCGAGCCTGCAATATTGGTATTTTCATTTGATATTTATATGTGTTTATAGCATTTTTTCTGACAGATACTCGGCATTGTGACTGAATTAAAGTATTAGCAGACGACACAGACACCTGTTTATTATACACTGATTATATATTTTTAATACATTTGACAACATGCATTGGTGAGTGCAGGTACCAAAAAAAACCCTATTTATCAATTGCCTTATTGTCAATGTTTATACTGCATGAATATTCTTACTATTGACACTGCTGCCTACTTGATTCATCAACATTTTCATGTTTGCCATTTCTGTATTTTTTTAATTCTCATTGTGTGCATCCCCCTCTCCCCATACTCTGTTCCTTTTCCCTATGCCTCTTCTATTTTTTACCCCTTCATTTGCATATAGTCTCAATAAAAATTATTGACGTTGAAAAAAAACCTATTGCTAAATAATTTACAGATGGAATGAGCATTATTTTATTTCCATATTGGTCTGATAATGGGTTTATCCTATAGTGACTTTAAATAGTAGAAATAAGGGCTTCTTTGGGCTGCAAAAAGTCCTGGTGTAGAGGAAATAACCTACATCAGCTTTTTTTTCGGTAAATGTAATGGAGCTCACAATAGACCTCAAAGCACTGCTGACTTTGGAGCTGGAGACCAGTACACATCATTGCAGCATTAATCCAGGAGAGGATCAGCAGTGCTTTGAGGTCTTTTGTGCAATACAATGAGGATCCTTTCCTGAGCTCACACCTGAATAAGGTGGAGGAAGGTTATGGTAACATCTCTCCTGTATTGGTCATGATTCATTGTTTTCATTCTTGTATGTAAAAATACTATATTAAAATAAAAATTGAAAATAAATACTTTGTATCTTTTACTGATTACCCATTTAGCTCTTCTTGTTGGGTGATCTGTTTTGGTGAGAGGGTATTTTTCACATGCTTGCTTTCCAATGTTGCAATAAAGGCCCTCATTCCGAGTTGATCGCTCGCTAGCTGACATTAGCAGCAGTGCAAACGCTAAGCCGCCGCCCTAAGTGTATCTTAGCTTAGCAGAAGTGCGAACGAAAGGTTAGCAGAACAGTGCTGTTTTTTTTCATGCAGTTTCAGAGTGGCTGCAGACCTACTCCTTCCTTGTGATCACTTCAGTCTTTTTAGGTCCTGCTTTGATGTCACAAACACGCCCTGCGTTCGGTCAGCCACTCCCCCGTTTCCCAAGGCACACCTGCGTTTTCAGCTGACACGCCTGTGTTTTTTAGCACACTCCCGGAAAACGGTCTGTTACCACCCAGAATCACCCACTTCCTGTCAATCACTCACCAATCAACAGAGTGACAAAAAAGTGTCGCTAGACCCTGTTTAAAACTGCATAGTTTTGAGTGAAATTACGGCGCGCGTGTCCACTGCTGCCCTTACGCATGCGCAGTTTTACCATTTTTTATCCTGATCGCTGCGTAGCGAAAATCGGCAGCGAGCGATCAACTCAGAATGAGGGCCAAAGGCTGACAGAATAAGAAGAGACAATGCTTTTGCACTTGAGGAGTAGCTCCCGTCCAGCGCAGCTTTAGTGTGCTTGCCGGGAGCTACTTGTCACTCCCCAGCCTGCAGCGGCTGCATGTGATGTCACGCTGCCTCTGCGGCACGCCCCCCGCACGGTACGGCTAGGCCTTTGTTGGCCGGACCATGCCCCCATAACGACTGCCAAACGCCGCCGTACCACCCCCTCCCGCCCAGCGACCACCTCTGCCTGTCAATTAGGCAGAGGTGATCGCAGGGAAATGACGGCTTTTGGCCGTCTGGCATGCGCCGGCGCATGCGCAATTCTGACCCGATCGCTGTGCTGTGATATACTGCAGTGAGTGATCAGGTCATCAAGTATAGTAGAACTATTTCAAACAATGAAAGAAGCAGCTAATGAACCAACGTATCATCAGCTTCTGTGAGAGATAAATGAGAATAAAAAAATACATAATTCCCTAGAAGTGAAAACTAGAATATAAGAGAATCTCTTAGTTACCCAAACCACTGCCTTTCCATAAATTATTAATGGTACATTTCTTATGCTTCTAGAGAAACCAACCATCATTGTTTTTATTATGATCTTCTCATATGACCTTCTGGTATGACCTTCTGTTGGTCAATTTTGGAAATACTATTTAGTGCACACAAACTACAGGTGCCAGAAAGTATACTCCCACAAATTTGGACTTTGAAATCACTGTAAAATCCCTTCCTCAAAATCCATCTGGAGGACACTATACTACTGATTATGGGAGTTATTCACAGTTTTTAGCAAACCAAAAAAGTTATCAACTGGACAAATCCATGAAGCACTGCAGGTGGGGTAGATGTATCATGTGCAGAGATAGTTAGATTTGGGTGAGGTGTGTTCAAACTGAAATCTTAATTGCAGTGTAGTCATGAAGCAGCCATTATTTACCATGCACAGAAACAATATAACCCACCCAAATTTAAATCTCTCTGCACATGTTACATCTGTCCTACCTGCAGCAAACATGGTTTTTCCCAGTTGTTAATTTTTTGGTCTGCTAACAACTCTGAATAACCCCCTATGGGTAGAGTAGCTGATACAGGGGTTTAGGCACTAACAGGTTAAAAGTAAGCTTTGTCCCCTCCACCAGACATCAGCTTCTGCATAAAAAATACACACCAAGGAAGATTAACTAATACTATGTAACCAGACCAAAACAACAATAGAAAACATTAACAAATCATAAAGGGATTGCAGTGTCCTCCAAATGGATTACAAGGAGAGGATTTTACAGTGAGTACAAAAATGCAATTTCCTCTTACATGTTATCTAGGGGACACTGTCTGGACTATAGTACTTCCCGAAGCAAGCCTATCATATAGGGGCGCTGTCCATAAAGCCACAGATACAATTCTATGCCCAAAACTAGCATCACCAGAACCAGTAAAAGTTGTTAATAGTATGTACAGAGGACCAAGTCACAGCTACGCACAACTGCTCAACCGAGGGTCCATGGTAAACCACCTAAAATGCCCCTAATGAAAAAGATGAATGAGCCTGGAGGGAAGCTATTCTGAAAACAGGTAATTCTAGTGGATAGGAGAGGTAATATGTCTTGTATTGAAACACTTGGATGCTGGCAAACTTCTCTTTGGGGCATCAATTAAGTCCAAAAGGAATAAATAAACCAAGTTGAAGAAGTATGGTCAATATAAATGTATAAATCACAGACAACATCCAAAAGTAGTAAGGATATGGAAGCAGAAGATGAAGTTGACCCGGAAAAGGCCAGAAGAACAATATCGTTTTTCATATAGAATTTGAAGCCACCTTCAGCAAATAGGTAAGCTTTAGATGAAGCCATACTCATCCAGCCTGTGGCTTGGCCTCACAGGCACACACCCTGGGCCAAGGCATGGGTGCGACTTAGTATGACAAGCTATGGCTTAGTACGTTACCTAAGTATTACTATGGACATACATACTTAAACGTACGCACGTGTCCTAGTTGCGGGCGTACCTGTAGCAACTGGACTGCCAAAAATACATAAGCTGCAATCCGGACGAGCATGGCTACATTTGTAGGTGCTGAAAACCACTCCACTGGAATTAAAAATGAAATGGGAGTACTTACAAGATAAAGCAACTAACTCTGAGACACATCTAGCAGACGCAATGGCCAGAAGACAAACCTTTATTCAGGTAAGATACCACAACTCCACGGTCTCAAGAAGTTCAAAGGGAGGCCCCTGAAGAGCTTCCAGTACAGATCCCATGGAGGGATAAGTGGTTTTTAGAGAGTCTGTATTCAAAGTGCACCCTGTACCTGCGGAAAGATAGCCAAATGTCTTTAAAAAAGCTCTGACAGAGCCAAAACCTGATCCTTGAGGGATGAAAGGCATAGGGATTGAGTTTAACCATCCTGAAGAAAGGACAAAATTAGTGGTAATCTAAAAATAGTAGCCAAGAGACCCCAGCACTCCAACCTTGATAAGTAAACTTCTAAATACGATGATAAATTCGGAAAGTGATCATCTTATGAGCCTGAATCATGGACTGGACAACTCACTTGGAAAAACCATGAGACTTTAAGATCTAGGTCTCAAGAACCATGTCGTCAAAGAGATCTGAGACAAATTTGGCTCTAGATAGGGGCACTGACACAGCAGGTCTTCTTGGAGTGGAAAAATGTATGAAACCTGAGCAAGCATGTCCTAAAGGAGAAAATACCACTGACAATAAGTCACGTCTTGAGCTACAAGAATTACCTGCAGATCTTCCTATTGAACAGGTGACCCAGGTAGAATGGTCCAGGTACCAACATGTTTTTAAAGAATATCACCTGCTCATCCCATGAGCAAGCTCTGCAAACTGGAAGCTTTTTATTTTACCAGGGGTGGGGGTGCATGAGATCAATGTCAAGCAACCCCCACCAATCCATAATCAGTTGAAACACTTCCTGGTAAAGTTATCATGGACAGTTTGCATCTGAGGAATCCCAGCTCCCAATTGTCCACCTTAGGAATGTGTGTAGCCAAAATAGCAGGTACACAATATTCTTCCCAAACAAGGAGGGGCTTTGATACAAATGAAAGACACCTCCATCACAAAGAAGGGCAACTAAAATGGAGCATGGCCTACATCACAAAACATACCTTGAAAGACTAAAGGTTCTTACTATGTATAGTTTGAAACAGAGAAGAGAAAGTGGGGGCATCCGAGAAATGTTCAAATACAGTATATCAAGGGTTTTAATAAGGTACAGGAGGGAAATATTATTTCAAGGAAGAGAAATAATAGAACATGATGACATGCATTGAAACTGGAGGGAAGTACATAAGTTCTGGGGAAATCTGAGGACATTTAATTGTTACACAAAGGATAGTGGACAAGTGGAATAGCCTCCCATCAGAGGTGGTAGAGGATTTTACAGTAAATCAATTTAAACATGCTTGGGATAGACATCATGATATCCTTACAAAGAAATAAGGATCAAATAACATTTGAGGTTACCATATGGTTAAAAAGGGGAGACTAGATGGACCAAGTGTTTCTTATCTGCTATCAAATTATATCTTTCTTTCATTGCCTACCATCACCTTGTCCTGCCCTTCCCTGTAAGACCTGTTGAGCTTGAGACCGGGAATTCCTGACTTCACTCATTGGTATTTTAACAGCCAATACAACAGATTAATTAATATTGAGTATTTTTTTTGTATAATAAAGATTTGCATACCTTTATAAATATATATATATATATATATATATATATATATATACTTATGCATGGTTAAATGCATTGCATGTATAAGCTTTTAGTTTTAAATCAATAATTTACAGCTTTAGATTATTGTTACACTTTATTTATTTGGCACCACAAGTGGTCTGCAATGCTGTACAAAGGATAAGAGTAAGACAGTACAGGGTAAAACAGAACATTACAACAGCAAAAACATAAAAAGGACACAGGTTACAAATAGCACTACAGATCTCAGTACACAATGCAGCTAGTAAGCAGGTGAGTGGCTTTGGTACAGTAGGTACATGTCATCTATAGTGATGGCAAGACTAGTAATTTAAGAGCTGGTGAAGGGAATGAGTGGCTACAAGCAGGAGGGATTACAGAAGATGACCAGAGTGTAGGTGATGGTTGTAATTCAAGTGCAAGAGAAGAGGGATGAGAGAACAGGATGGAGGAGGACCCTGCTCCTATGAGCTTACAATCCAAGGGGAGGGGAGACAGACAGAACACAGGCATGAGCAAGTTAAGGGGGACCTGAGGGCAGAAAGGTAGAGCAATAGAGATGCATGGGGAAGGTAATGGGATTGAGATGGTTGGAAAAGGAGGGTGAGGCGAGCCACTAGGCAAATTGGTTATGTGCTGGATGGGTACGCTGCAATGAACATGTGGGTTTTAAGTTCCCATTTGAAGGTACTGTATGCAAGATCAGGGAGAGTCTGTTAGAATGGGGGCGTACATTCCATTGAAGAGGGGTGGCAAAGGGGAAATCTTGGTTTTGTACATGAGATGCAGTAAACAGGGAAGAGGAGCGGTGATGGTCATTGGTTTTCTATATGTATTGTTAGTAGTTAAATGATTTATTTGATATACTGTACTACTCACTAAGACAGCTGCAGCTGTTGTTATTTAATTAATTTAGTATTTTTATATGTGGTATACGAGCGCCTGAATTTTGGAGGGTTTCTAGACCACAAATTCTGTCTTGGGGATCTCGCTGCCACAAGAAGTGTAGTGTCAGCAGAAAAGGACTGCCCTATAAATGTGTTTCCCAGAAAATGCCTCCTTGAGGAATGGATTTTTATAATCAGCTATGGAGATAATTGGAAGATGCCTTTTAACACCCGTGATGTGCATTACAAACACTTGGTCATGTTATTTGAGTTGAGTAATATAGCAGCTGTGTTCCAAAAATATCTGAACAGCATATTCTGGGATCTTCTGCCTGGATGACTTTCTGATATTTTTTCAAAAGATTTTAAAACTTACCACAAACTTGGGAGTAAATTTCTGATCCATCTTTGGGCGAACCAATTATATTGTAGGTTTGACAAATGCATTTCTGAGTGGGAGATCACGTTTTTGCATTGCATTATTTTTGCTTCCAGTCTATGGATGGAAACCGAGAAATTTATTGCTTCTCTATGTCCTTCTGTATGTACTTCGGGATTGAAACAAATTTAGGTGATTCTGCAATATATTCAGATAATTTATAATAAATTATCCATCCATAGTGGCTCCCATCACAGCACTCACCAGGAAATCACAAAACACCAAAGCATGGTCCCTTAAAGTGAAAAAGATTGCTATCATGTGAAAAAACTCTGTACATCTCCACCAATTCTGAAGCAACCAGATCCTGACTAGACTTTCTTCCTGGAAGTGGTGGCCTCTCCAGATTTATTAGTACCTGTCCTTTCAAAAATGGAAACAGGGGCTGAATCAAAGGTGGACACTGTCCTTATTTTTATGCAGATGGATGATATTTTGAGGACTATGCATGTGTCAGAGATGCAATGCGCATGTGCCTCAATACATCTGCGTCTTAGCTCAGTGTGAGCAGTAAGCCACAGATTCATTGACATGCTGCAGCCGTTTGGGAGTGGAGACAGGGAGCATTGCACAAAACATATGAGTGTCACCTTTGTATTGTGGGATTGCCGAAACAAACGTACTGTATGAATCTACAGGTGCAGATTGATTTGCCTCAGCAGCTTAGATGCAATAAACATTCTGAGTAACCCTTGGGTTACATAGAAACATAGAATTTGATGACAGATAAGAATCACTTGGCCCACCTACTCTCCCCATGTACATACAGTACACACACTTCTTTTTGTTCTTGGGAGCCAATGTACAGGCGGCTCCATCGCAAATGTGTACTCCCTGCGCGACTAGGCAATCCGTCTGCCTTGTCAAGCCGGGAGTACACAGAGATGCTCCCATTCTTAGCGGCTCTGTCTAGGCGCGCGTGCATCTCCATTTACTAGCGTGGCTCCATCTGTACCTACCAGTATATTTTTGGATTATTGGAGGAAGAAACTGGAGTGCCCAGAGGATAAAAATGCAAGCATGAGGATAATATACAAATGCCACACAGTTATGACCATGGAGACAATTTAACCCATGTGCTTCGAGACCGTAATGTAACCACTACACCACCCGTACTTAAATGTCCAATGCTGTTAGCGATGGTCATGATGTTCATCTGATGATGCTTCTTCAGATGCAACTAGCAGATCATAGAAGCTGGCAGTTGGTGTCTTTGTACACAAGATGCCTCCTGTGGTATTTAGATATTTTCACACAGCCACTGTGTACAAAGATTCAGTGATGAAAACATTTGCATCCACCTCTGAATAAGACCCACATCTGGTAAATTGTACTCTTGTGGCATCTTTTCCTGCAAGTTTTCAGCTCCTGAGAAGAATTACATAGTGGGAGACTGTGAGTTTCTGGCAATAACTTGCCTTTGAGGAGTAGCAGCACCTGTTGGAGGGAACAAAGTTCTCTGTGATGGTCTTCACAAACTGTAAGAATCTGTTGTACCCATTGCCCTAATCTTCCTTGCCAGACGTTCATCGTCTGCAGATCCGCTCTGTCAGTCCCTCCATTGGTTACCGGTATTCTACCGTATTAAATATAAAATACTTTTACTCACATACAAGGCTATTAACCAAACTGCACCAACATACATCTCTTCACTCATCTCAAAATATCTCCCTACCCGACCTCTCCGCTCTGCACAAGATCTACGTCTCTCATCCACACGCATTACTTGTTCACACTCAAAATTACAGGACTTTATCCGGGCTTCACCCACTCTGTGGAATGCCCTCCCACGCACAGTAAGACTCGCCTCTAGTCTCCAAACCTTTAAATGTTCCCTGAAAACTCACCTCTTCAGACAAGCCTATCAAATTCCAGACCCACCGACATAACCTTCAGTGCTTCCCTATCTAATTACATCCTCTGTAGAATATTCATAACATCACATATCTTGTCTTTCTTAAGTCTCACACCCTCCTGACACTTGGATAACTTTGTGGGGTATCATCATACAACCCATTAAGAACCTAGCAATCTGGTGGACCATTATGCAATAGGTAGCATCTATCCTTGTGTATCTATGCCTATTTCCCTATAGATTGTAAGCTTGCGAGCAGGGCCTTCCTACCTCTGTCTGTCTGTTTTTACCCAGTTTTGTTCTATTACTGTTGTTCTAATTGTAAAGCGCAACGGAATATGCTGCGCTATATAAGAAACTGTTAATAAATAAATAAATAAATAATTGTACAGTATCTTCAACTGGATCACTGGTTGAATCACCGTCAGGCCAGGTGGTGGTTGTTTTTTGACTTATTCAATGTATCCATCACATATGTCAAGGTCGATGCATTGTCTTATTCCTTATGTGTCACTAAGGAAGAGCCTACCTGTGAAGACAACCCCATTTTGAATCCATCTTGCTTCATGTCAGTAGCCAGTAAAGAATTATCTGGTGAAAACATTCAAAGTTACTTCAGTGGACACAAGTGTCTCATTTTACTGGCTAAAAAGTCATTTTCTTTGGACTTAAACTGCAGAAGTTTTTAGTGGTTATCTGCTTATCAGGATATTAAGGTCTTTGAGACAGCCTGTTCTACCTGTGCCCAGGAAAATATTCCTTCTCAAGCTCCTAGGTTTTTTTTTACATCTTATACCAGTTTGTAACCATCCATAGACATATATCTTTATGGACTTTTTTATAGACCAGCCTTACTGTCAGGTACTGTGTTCTATACTGTCTGGGTAGTAGTTGCCAGGTTCTCCAAGTCAGCTTATTATGTTTCTCTAAAGAGACTACCTTCAACTCCAAAAGTCATGGATGTTTTATTAAAAAGATCTTTAAGCTACACAAGCTCACCAATAATATTTTCTCCGCAGAGCACTTTGCAAGTGTTTCAATCTATGTAAACTTGAGTTTTTCTAAAGCTTTTCACCCACAGAGCAATGGACATACTGAAAGATTAAACCAAGTTCTGGAAAAGCTTTTTAGAATTTACATCTTTACCAATCAGTATGATATGGTTCCAATTTTACCATAGGCTGTGCTGGCTCACAAATTGTATTATGTAGTCACTAGTTATACTACTTTTTTACATCCTGAATGTATTTTACCAGAATTGCCCCCCTGCAACACTGTAGCTCTTTTAGTGTTCTGTGACATCTCAGACATTTTTTTTAAATTTGGATTGAGGTATAAATGAATTTACAGTATGAAATGTTTCTACATGTTACAAACATTTCTCAAACAGGGAGAGGAGAACTCAGTTATGGAAACCTTGTGATAGGATTTGACTGTCATTTAGACATCTGCAAATGAAAGTTCCCAGCATTAAACTAACTCCCAAGTTCATTGGTCCTTTACAAATCATACCAGTAATTAACGCAATGGTATGCAGACTGATAAATCAGGACATATTCAGATTACCTAATGTGTTTCATGTCTATGTACTTAAATCCCTTGTTTCAAATCAGTGTACAACATCCATACATCCTCTTGCCACTACAGTTGACCACCAGTTGGAATAAAAGGTGATACAGATTCTGGAATTCAGAATTTCCAGATGATCCATTCACTATTTGATGGATTGAAAGGGCTTTGGACTGGAGCAAAAATGTTAGATAAAGTCCTCAGATTTCCATTCCCCTCAGCTCCTTCTCCAATTCCACCAAATGTTTTTGTGGGGTGTTTTGTGCACAACCTAGAGGGGAAGGTAATATCACATCATGCCAGAGCCCATTGCCCACTTACAAGGTCTGACAGCACTGGTCTCCATGGGCCATGGTGGGCTGGTGCTGTCCGGCACCCACTGCAGTTTAGGTATCCCTGATATCTACAGTGGTTGCAGTTCTCCTCTGGCTGACTGCTGTTTGCAGCTGTGGGAGCTCAGGTGGCCACAACTCCGCTAAGTGCATGCATGTTGCTCTGGAGAGAATTTAAATCTAGAAAAAAACAAAAGGGTTTTTCCCACACACCCCAAGAGCTACTAGTAACAAGACCTGTACACTACAGTATATGGTCATTGAAACTTTAGAGATCTCGGTTACCTATATTTTGCAAAAGATATGATAATCCTCAAGGCCACTTCAAGGCATCTCTATTGCTTGAGGTCCCTAATAATAAGTATAAGTCCAGGGTGAGAACCTCACAAAGCTGGCTCAGGTCCAACCACCCCAGTGCAGCACATCATTAAATTACTTTAGTGTTAATATGTATTAATAGGAAAGAAGCATGAGCAATGTGTTAAAAAGTGATACAAAAATAAGGGTGTTAGTAAAATACTCCAAAGAGTAGTGTTAGTGGAAAAATAAATAGGAGTGTTAGCAAAGTGCTAAATAATTATTATGGTGTGCTACCCCAAGGCAGCCCATCCACACCAAATCTAGGGGCACCACACCACAAACTCAAACACAGCTGTCTTAAAAAACTTTAACAAATAAGCTGAGTATTGATTCTTATACTACTTATCATTCATAAATTGCATGCTGCTTTTGTTAACATTCACTTTTATGCACCAATATACTGTATTTCTATATTTTAATATAATACTGAGTCTCAGAGTATATTTACTGACTGACAAAGAGTAAAGTGGTGAAGGATTACAATCCCCATCAATTATAAAATGGGTATTGAATCCTTCAAATGTGTTGGATGTTGGTTCGTTGAGTAATAAAAAGTATTTAGTTTAGTATTTTTCTCAATTACAGTTGTTCCAACAGCCCAATCAGCCAGACATCTGAATCTTCAAGAAAATGTAAAATGTCTGCATCAATGTAAAAAGTAAAATGGACTGCTGATTTTGTGTTACAGTATTTAACTTTCTAAACAATGAATTACATCATATAAATACTGCACCTTTGAAAGTACAAGATGCGGTCACTGACCTTGGGCATAATATATTTGGCAAGAAGAAAAAAGAAAAATCACAAGTCGGTAACCGATTGTGATAACCCGGCGCTGTAATAATTTAATTCCTTATACACTAATTGTTTCTGCAGCTGAGTATAAACAACTTGCCAAGTTGCAACAATTGAAAACTAGAAAAAAAGGAGAGATAAACTCTGCGCTTGAAACAATATATCTAAAGTAAATGTGCAGTCGGACACAGAAGATTGACTCAGTACAACTTAAATGTAATGAAAAACAACTTTATAGTTTCTATTGAAGCAGAGAATGTAACATTTGTAAAAATAAATAAATAAATAAAAAATTATTTGGACATTTTACTCATATGTACTATCTAGATGTAAACATACAACATACAATAAGTTTGTTAAAATAACTTTTTCAAGTGGTGATAGAAAAATCAAAAATCAAAAACACTGGCGTCCCAGTGTATTGATTTAGGTTTGTAATTCCCGCAGAATTGATTGATAGTTCCACAGTCTCAGAAAATATAACACTTTAGAGGAAATGGTGTAAACTGTGTTTAAAGCTCCCGTGCTGGTTCCTGCATTAGTATGCAAACAGGGTCCTTTTGAATGGATTAAGTACACGTGGAGTGAAAGAGTTTCATTTAGTTCCTATTATAATAGCAGCTGGTAATTGCAGTATTTCCCAAACAGGTGTTAATTGGTTTGAATATAAG
Source organism: Pseudophryne corroboree (assembly GCF_028390025.1). Classification (NCBI taxonomy): domain Eukaryota; kingdom Metazoa; phylum Chordata; class Amphibia; order Anura; family Myobatrachidae; genus Pseudophryne; species Pseudophryne corroboree. The sequence goes on from NC_086449.1 coordinate 16,328,147, forward strand.
GTAACGTTCATATATATATAGCCGCCGTGAATGAAACTTCTGGAGACAGGTGTTAGGCCCTACAGCGAGGGTAGGGCCTAACACCTGTAGGGCCTAACACCTGTCTCCAGAAGTTTCATTCACGGCGGCTATATATATATGAACGTTACCTTATATTCAAACCAATTAACACCTGTTTGGGAAATACTGCAATTACCAGCTGCTATTATAATAGGAACTAAATGAAACTCTTTCGCTCCACGTGTACTTAATCCATTCAAAAGGACCCTGTTTGCATACTAATGCAGGAACCAGCACGGGAGCTTTAAACACAGTTTACACCATTTCCTCTAAAGTGTTATATTTTCTGAGACTGTGGAACTATCAATCAATTCTGCGGGAATTACAAACCTAAATCAATACACTGGGACGCCAGTGTTTTTGATTTTTGATTTTTCTATCACCACTTGAAAAAGTTATTTTAACAAACTTATTGTATGTTGTATGTTTACATCTAGATAGTACATATGAGTAAAATGTCCAAATAATTTTTTATTTATTTATTTATTTTTACAAATGTTACATTCTCTGCTTCAATAGAAACTATAAAGTTGTTTTTCATTACATTTAAGTTGTACTGAGTCAATCTTCTGTGTCCGACTGCACATTTACTTTAGATATATTGTTTCAAGCGCAGAGTTTATCTCTCCTTTTTTTCATAATATATTTGGACTCGATTTTTGATAGTGATGCACATACTTTAAATTGCAAATATAGTACAGTACATTTAAATGATGCTATTCAGGAAGAAACTGTATTGTCCCAGGAGTCTTACATATGTTGTGCAATTCTGATAAACTATAGAATTTAGCCATTTGCTGACCATGATAAAACTGATTCCCATTATGACAGATGCATAATATGCTGCAGGTCCCCCTAATAAGTATGACCATCCAGCCTGGCATATCCTGGTTATTCTACACTTTCTCTTACGTCCTAGAGGATACTGGGGTTCCATTTAGCACCATGGGGTATAGACAGTACCACTAGGAGCCATGGGCACTTTAAGAAGTTTGACTGGGTGTGCTGGCTCCTCCCATATGCCCCTCCTACCAGACTCTGTTTGTTATTTTCAGGCAGGACTGGTTGACACCAGCCTGCCTGCTTCGTGGGACTTAGGGAAGAAATGTCTCAACCTCCTAAAGGGTTAATGGTCCTGTTACCCGCTGACAGGACACTGAGCTACTGAGAGAATTTTTTGTAAGTCAAGGTAAGTGTACATTCCCGCAGCATGCCGCCACACCTAACAGAGCTAGAAGAATGAAGAGTGGCGAGTACTGAGCCGGCGTCCCGGTTAGCGGGTCGCCGGCCATTATGGCAGCACGAGCGTATGGAGACGCATGGCTTCTAATCGGGGCAGACTGCGTCTCCAGACTCGGTACACAGTGTGCTTATGAGGGAGCGAACTGCGTCTCAGCAGTACCAGGGTTTCACGGCAGGGGAGGAACGATTATTTGTGTACTAGGTCGCCAATCTGGGTACTTATTCTGCGCCCTGGCTAAGCTTGGCATTAGCTATAAGTGCGTTGGGTGCTGGCTCCATCTTATCTGTGTCTCCCTGGAAGGGCTCTTTGTGGTTTAAGTGGGCTTTAACCTGTTTCTGTGTTTGTACTGTCACATTTACATTATGTCAGGCAAAGAGTGTGTTTCATGTATGGCAGAGTGCTCCTCTGGCCCAGGGGGCTCATTACAGTGTACTCAGGATAGTGCACCTTCCCAGAATAGCAGGGCAGACCAGCATGGCTGGAATCCATTAAAGAAATTATGTTAAATATTTCTACTAAATTGTCCCACAATGAGAAAGAGACGCAATACTTAAAACAGTCTGTGGATGAGTTTATGAGTAGAGACTCAATCCCCAAATCAGCATCTCACACCCCTACAAATTGTTCACAATGTACTCTAGTCCATATCCTGCAGTCTGACTCGGATAGTGAGGGGTCAGACATGGAGGAGGGGAAGGTGGACTCTGAGGGGGGGAATGCTGCTCTGTCACATGGAAAAGAAGTTCTTATAGAAGTTATCAGAGATGTTCTACAAATTCCTGATAAAGTGACAGAGGAGTGTGAGGAATCTTATTTTAATATAAAAAATAAATCCTAATTTTTCCTTTGTAAAAGGAACTAAATGCCTTGGTTGAAGACCCATGGGTTAATCCTGATAGGAAATTTCAAATCCCTAAGAGGTTACTCTCATCCTTTCCTTTTCCTCTGGAGGATTAGCAAATATGGGAATGTCCACCAATAATGGATGCATCAGTATCCAGGTTATCACAAAAAATAGTATTACCTGGAGCAGCAAACCCTGAAAAACATGGCTAATTGTAGAATTGAGAACACACTCAAATTTTTGTACACAGCTGCCGGGGTGGCCCAGATACCCACTATATAATGTGCATGGATTACTAAGGCCATTGCTAAATGGTCAGGTAACCTAATTGAAGGGTTAGATTCCTTATCTAGGGGGGAGACTCTTTTACTACTGCAGCATTTACAGGTCTCTGCAAACTTTATGGTGGAAGCCATAAAATAAATAGGCTTGCTTAATGCACGCACCACTGTGATGGCAGTGTCAGCAAGCAGGGGATTATGGCTACGCCAGTGGACTGCTGATGCGGACTCCAGGAAAGGCGTGGAAGGTCTATCATTTACAGGAGAGGCCTTATTCAGAGATGAACTGGATAAATGGATCTCTAAAGCTATTGTGGGGTCCACATATCTTCATTCCGCAGCTCCCCCAGCCTGGAAGGCCTACTCAGCTTCCAATTTGATGCCCTTTCAGACAGCCAAGTTCAAGGGCAAAACCAGAGGTTCCTCTACAGCCACCAGGGGTGCTAGAGGTAAACCATGAAAACCAGCAACTGCCGGTTCTCAGGATCAGAGTTCAAGCTTTGCTTCCTCAAAGCCTTCAGCATGACGGTGGAACGTGAAGCCTGGAGGACTGGCAGGTGGGTACCAAACTAAAATTCTTCGGTCACATCTGGCAAGTTTGTGCCAGGATCCCTGGGTCATAAAATTATTTCCCAGGGCCACAGACAGGAGTTCCAGGAGCTCCCACCTCACAGATTCTTCAAATCAGGCTTACCAGCTTCACAAGAGGCATGTATAATTTGGCCAGATGCCATTCAAAACTGTTGCAGACCCAGGTCATTGTTCCAGTGACACCTCTTCTGCAAAACAAGGGGTACTATACCAACTTGTTTGTAGTACCGAAACCGGATGGTTCATAAGAACAATTTGAACCTCAAATTGTTGAACCTGTACTTAAAAGAGTTCAAATTCAAGATGTAGTTTCTGAGAGCCGTGATCTCAGGTATGGAGAATGGGGAATTCCTAGTGTCTCTGGATATCAAGGATGCGTACCATCACATGCTTATCTGGCCACATCATTAGGCTTATCTATGGTTTGCACTGCAGGACTGTCACTACCAGTTCCTGGCACTGACATTTGGTCTCTCCACGGCACCGAGGGTGTTCACCAAAGTGATGGCAGAGATGATGTTTCTACTCCACAAATAGGGAGTGAACATTTTTCCATACCTGGATGATCTTCTGATAAAGGCACCATCCAGGGAACGGTTTTTGGACAGCGTTATCCTTTCAACCAGACTACTCCAGGATCACAGGTGGATTCTTAATCTTCCAAAATCTCACCTAGAACCAACACGGAGGCTTCCGTTCCTGGGGATGATACTGGACATAGAGTTGCAGTGTCACGATCCGGGTAATTTCTCATCTATTTTTACCTTCCAAATGCCTCCTGAGACTGTCCCAGCATTCCAAGCCTGGATTCCATTTGCGCTGTGTGCGTGCAGCACGCTGCATTCCATTGCCTCCATGTCTCTTCACTGTACTCCAGGCAGCATCACTGTTAAAAACCACATGCAAGTTACAAATAGTCTTTCCCTCCAAATACAAACATGGGCACAGCCATGTTTGTTTACATCACATGTTGCTTTACAGCAGGGGTGGGGATCCTTTTTTCTACCGAGGGCCATTTGGATATTTATAAAATCCTTTGGGGGCCATGCAAAAATTCTCAATGTAAAAAATTACCCTGCCCCCCAGTAGGTCTGCCCCTTAGAGGTATTGTGTGTGCGCGCCAGAGGCGCGCACCCAAAAAAATGGGTGTGGCCAGTTAAAATGCGACGTGATACACATATGCCCCCAATAGTGCAGTGCCAGATCCACAATTGCACCCACAGTGCCAGGTATACAGATGCCCCCACAGTGCCAGGTATACAGATGCCCCCACAGTGCCAGGTATACAAATGCCCCAACAGTGCCAGGTATACAAATGCCCCCACAGTGCCAGGTATAAAAATGCCCCTCACAGTGCCAGGTATACAAATGCCCCTCACAGTGCCAGGTATACAGATGTCCCCACAGTGCCAGGTATACACATGCCCTTCACAGTGCCAGGTATACAGATGTCCCCACAGTGCCAGGTATACAGATGTCCCCACAGTGCCAGGTATACAGATGTCCCCACAGTGCCAGGTATACAGATGCCCCCCACAGTGCCAGGTATACAGATGACCCCCACAGTGCCAGGTATACAGATATCCCCCCTCCCCCCGTGCTGTTTACCGCTCCTTTCGGCGGGACATGGAGGAGAGCGCGGCTATGTTGGGCGGCGGCATGTAGGACTTGAAACCAGCCGCCGGTTTGAGAGCCAATCAGAGCTCGCAGACTGGCAGACGTGGCTCATGATTGGCTGCCGGTCCGCGAGCTCTAATTGGCTCACGAACCGGCAGCTGGTTTCAAGTCCTACATGCTGCCACTCCAACCTGACAGCCACGCTCTCCTCACTGTTCTGACAGCTGAGACACGCTGCCGCTGGACTGAGCGGCAGCGTGTCTCACTGAGAGAAGTGGGTGGGCCTGAGCAAACAGCTTCGCGGGCATTATACGACCCGGGGGCCGAAGGTTCCCCACCCCTGCTTTACAGCCTATCAGCTGCACTTTGGTCTCTGCCTAAGTAACCAGCAGCTGCACTCTAGACTCTGCCTAATTACCCAGCCAATACCTGCTTCCCAGCTGATATAAATATCCTGCATTAAGGCTGCCTAATCATCAGTGCTTTGGTTGTCAAACCCAGTGATACATGTCTCTCCTGTCTGTCGTTTATCCAGCTTGTTCTTACAGGTATTCCAGCTCCTGTGATACAGCTCTACTAAGAGACCCGCACCAGCTATATCTTGCGTTGCAGCTTGACACTGCAGTGTTCCAGCATTGCATCCTGCGATCGGCAATGATCTGACACCGGCTTCCAGCTGTGCTCTGGTATAGCTTTCAGCTGCTTCCAGGTTACCTTGCTCCAGGAGATTCCATTCTGCCCTGAGACCCGAGTTCCATCCTGCTTGCAGCCCTGCCTGTCACCATCGGTGTTCCGCCATCGATGTCTAGGTCAATCGGTGTTCCACCATCGATCTCCAGCACCATCGGTGTTCCGCCATCTTACCACAGTTCACCATCGGTGCTCCTAACTTCGAACTTTGACATCATCGGTGAGTTCCGTAGCACCCTCACCACCTGGGCCGGTTCCACTCAGCATCCCCGGCAGTTCATAAGCGCTCACCTCATTTCAGTGCTTCATCATTATCTCCAGCTTCCAGTGTGTCATCTGCTGGTCAGTTTCTGTACACTCCATCTATACAGCGGATAGCTGTTGGTTCTATGGACTTACCATCTCCGGGTCTTCCAAGACTGTATTATATTGTGTTTATACCACTCCCAATAGCATCCTAACTACTGCTGCATTTAAGGAACTGTGTTACTACTTCTATGCTACAACTTCACATTGCTGAGCACTGCTATTTCTCCTGAACTGCCGATGTATAATTTGAACTGTGCTTAATAAACAACTTAACTTTTACACAGTTGTTTTGGTCACGCCTCGGGCATCGGTGCTAAAAGGTTCCCTGCATGTTCAAGAATTCTATACTGTCTCCCAGGTTTAAGTACATGTCAGCCCCGATACTAATGAGGCCTCCCCAGGTCACCCTCAGCCAATCAGTTGTGACACACAGAAGGTGTTCCTTCCGATGGATAAGGCATTGGTATTCCAGTTGTTGGTTCGGGATGTCCTGAAGCCAACCCAGATATTGGTGCATCTATGGATTCACCTTCACATATAAAAATAAAATGAGAAAAAACACCTAATGATGGGGGGGGGGGGGGGCATAGAATTGTAGGCAAAAATTGACGGGGAGCAAAACACTGAACTTTTTTGGGACAATAGGATAGTCACCGTCGATGCAGTTACCCATGGTGAATGACTTCGGGTAATTGTATATCGCTGGATGACTACAAGGATGATGATGATAATGATGATGATCATCATCATCCTGTCTCTTTACAACAGATCAAAGTATTTATAATGTAACTCCTCACTAAGCACAATTTTGGTGCCAATTTATTACAAAGCAACAGGATACTTTCCAGCAAAAGCTTTCAAGTGGGCAGGTGATACACTCATGGGATATCAGCCAATCAAATAATGCCCTGTGTGTATTGTTTGCTGTCCAGTTCCTCAACTGAATCCTAATATTGCTAGTGGGTTAACTAACCATTTAATTTACTACTTATTTTTATTATAATTTCCACAAACATATTATAAAGACATATGGATTATAAAATATTTTCAATGCTCAAAAAATATTTTATTTTACTTTAAGAGAGTTGTGGTAAATGGAATACATTCTCAGGAAGGTTATGTTACCAGTGGAGTACCCCAGGGATCTGTACTTGGACCAGTGCTATTTAATATCTTTATTAGTGACACTGCAAGTGGCATTAAAGGGAAAGTATTAGAGATGTGCACTTGAAATTTTTCGGGGTTTGTGTTTTGGTTTTGGGTTCGGTTCCGCGGCCGTGTTTTGGGTTCGACCGCGTTTTGGCAAAACCTCACCGAATTTTTTTTGTCGGATTCGGGTGTGTTTTGGATTCGGGTGTTTTTTTCAAAAAATCCTAAAAAACAGCTTAAATCATAGAATTTGGGGGTCATTTTGATCCCAAAGTATTATTAACCTCAATAACCATAATTTCCACTCATTTTCAGTCTATTCTGAACACCTCACACCTCACAATATTATTTTTAGTCCTAAAATTTGCACCGAGGTCGCTGGATGACTAAGCTAAGCGACCCTAGTGGCCGACACAAACACCTGGCCCATCTAGGAGTGGCACTGCAGTGTCACGCAGGATGGCCCTTCCAAAAAACACTCCCCAAACAGCACATGACGCAAAGAAGAAAAAAAGAGGCGCAATGAGGTAGCTGTGTGAGTAAGCTAAGCGACCCTAGTGGCCGACACAAACACCTGGCCCATCTAGGAGTGGCACTGCAGTGTCACGCAGGATGGCCCTTCCAAAAAACACTCCCCAAACAGCACATGACGCAAAGAAGAAAAAAAGAGGCGCAATGAGGTAGCTGTGTGAGTAAGCTAAGCGACCCTAGTGGCCGACACAAACACCTGGCCCATCTAGGAGTGGCACTGCAGTGTCACGCAGGATGGCCCTTCCAAAAAACACTCCCCAAACAGCACATGACGCAAAGAAGAAAAAAAGAGGCGCAATGAGGTAGCTGTGTGAGTAAGCTAAGCGACCCTAGTGGCCGACACAAACACCTGGCCCATCTAGGAGTGGCACTGCAGTGTCACGCAGGATGGCCCTTCCAAAAAACACTCCCCAAACAGCACATGACGCAAAGAAGAAAAAAAGAGGCGCAATGAGGTAGCTGTGTGAGTAAGCTAAGCGACCCTAGTGGCCGACACAAACACCTGGCCCATCTAGGAGTGGCACTGCAGTGTCACGCAGGATGGCCCTTCCAAAAAACACTCCCCAAACAGCACATGACGCAAAGAAGAAAAAAAAAGGCGCAATGAGGTAGCTGTGTGAGTAAGCTAAGCGACCCTAGTGGCCGACACAAACACCTGGCCCATCTAGGAGTGGCACTGCAGTGTCACGCAGGATGGCCCTTCCAAAAAACACTCCCCAAACAGCACATGACGCAAAGAAGAAAAAAAGAGGCGCAATGAGGTAGCTGTGTGAGTAAGCTAAGCGACCCTAGTGGCCGACACAAACACCTGGCCCATCTAGCAGTGGCACTGCAGTGTCACGCAGGATGGCCCTTCCAAAAAACACTCCCCAAACAGCACATGACGCAAAGAAGAAAAAAAGAGGCGCAATGAGGTAGCTGTGTGAGTAAGCTAAGCGACCCTAGTGGCCGACACAAACACCTGGCCCATCTAGGAGTGGCACTGCAGTGTCACGCAGGATGGCCCTTCCAAAAAACACTCCCCAAACAGCACATGACGCAAAGAAAAATTAAAGAAAAAAGAGGTGCAAGATGGAATTGTCCTTGGGCCCTCCCACCCACCCTTATGTTGTATAAACAGGACAAGCACACTTTAACCAACCCATCATTTCAGTGACAGGGTCTGCCACACGACTGTGACTGAAATGACGGGTTGGTTTGGACCCCCACCAAAAAAGAAGCAATTAATCTCTCCTTGCACAAACTGGCTTTACAGAGGCAAGATGTCCACCTCATCATCATCCTCCGATATATCACCGTGTACATCCCCCTCCTCACAGATTATCAATTCGTCCCCACTGGAATCCACCATCTCAGCTCCCTGTGTACTTTGTGGAGGCAATTGCTGCTGGTCAATGTCTCCACGGAGGAATTGATTATAATTAATTTTAATGAACATCAGCTTCTCCACATTTTCTGGAAGTAACCTCGTACGCCGATTGCTGACAAGGTGAGCGGCGGCACTAAACACTCTTTCGGAGTACACACTTGTGGGAGGGCAACTTAGGTAGAATAAAGCCAGTTTGTGCAAGGGCCTCCAAATTGCCTCTTTTTCCTGCCAGTATAAGTACGGACTGTCTGACGTGCCTACTTGGATGCGGTCACTCATATAATCCTCCACCATTCTTTCAATGGGGAGAGAATCATATGCAGTGACAGTAGACGACATGTCCGTAATCGTTGTCAGGTCCTTCAGTCCGGACCAGATGTCAGCATCAGCAGTCGCTCCAGACTGCCCTGCATCACCGCCAGCGGGTGGGCTCGGAATTCTGAGCCTTTTCCTCGCACCCCCAGTTGCGGGAGAATGTGAAGGAGGAGATGTTGACAGGTCGCGTTCCGCTTGACTTGACAATTTTCTCACCAGCAGTTCTTTGAACCCCAGCAGACTTGTGTCTGCCGGAAAGAGAGATCCAAGGTAGGTTTTAAATCTAGGATCGAGCACGGTGGCCAAAATGTAGTGCTCTGATTTCAACAGATTGACCACCCGTGAATCCTTGTTAAGGGAATTAAGGGCTCCATCCACAAGTCCCACATGCCTAGCGGAATCACTCCCTTTTAGCTCCTCCTTCAATGCCTCCAGCTTCTTCTGCAAAAGCCTGATGAGGGGAATGACCTGACTCAGGCTGGCAGTGTCTGAACTGACTTCACGTGTGGCAAGTTCAAAAGGTTGCAGAACCTTGCACAACGTTGAAATCATTCTCCACTGCGCTTGAGACAGGTACATTCCACCTCCTATATCGTGCTCAATTGTATAGGCTTGAATGGCCTTTTGCTGCTCCTCCAACCTCTGAAGCATATATAGGGTTGAATTCCACCTCGTTACCACTTCTTGCTTCAGATGATGGCAGGGCAGGTTCAGGCGTTTTTGGTGGTGCTCCAGTCTTCTGTACGTGGTGCCTGTACGCCGAAAGTGTCCCGCAATTCTTCTGGCCACCGACAGCATCTCTTGCACGCCCCTGTCGTTTTTAAAAAAATTCTGCACCACCAAATTCAAGGTATGTGCAAAACATGGGACGTGCTGGAATTTGCCCATATTTAATGCACACACAATATTGCTGGCATTGTCCGATGCCACAAATCCACAGGAGAGTCAAATTGGGGTAAGCCATTCCGCGATGATCTTCCTCAGTTGCCGTAAGAGGTTTTCAGCTGTGTGCGTATTCTGGAAACCGGTGATACAAAGCGTAGCCTGCCTAGGAAAGAGTTGGCGTTTGCGAGATGCTGCTACTGGTGCCGCCGCTGCTGTTCTTGCGGCGGGAGTCCATACATCTACCCAGTGGGCTGTCACAGTCATATAGTCCTGACCCTGCCCTGCTCCACTTGTCCACATGTCCGTGGTTAAGTGGACATTGGGTACAGCTGCATTTTTTAGGACACTGGTGAGTCTTTTTCTGACGTCCGTGTACATTCTCGGTATCGCCTGCCTAGAGAAGTGGAACCTAGATGGTATTTGGTAACGGGGGCACACTACCTCAAGAAATTGTCTAGTTCCCTGTGAACTAACGGCGGATACCGGACGCACGTCTAACACCAACATAGTTGTCAAGGCCTCAGTTATCCGCTTTGCAACAGGATGACTGCTGTGATATTTCATCTTCCTCGCAAAGGACTGTTGGACAGTCAATTGCTTGGTGGAAGTAGTAAAAGTGGGCTTACGACTTCCCCTCTGGGATGACCATCGACTCCCAGCAGCAACAACAGCAGCGCCAGCAGCAGTAGGCGTTACACGCAAGGATGCATTGGAGGAATCCCAGGCAGTAGAGGACTCGTCAGAATTGCCAGTGACATGGCCTGCAGGACTATTGGCATTCCTGGGGAAGGAGGAAATTGACACTGAGGGAGTTGGTGGGGTGGTTTGCGTGAGCTTGGTTACAAGAGGAAGGGATTTACTGGTCAGTGGACTGCTTCCGCTGTCGCCCAAAGTTTTTGAACTTGTCACTGACTTATGATGAATGCGCTGCAGGTGACGTATAAGGGAGGATGTTCCGAGGTGGTTAACGTCCTTACCCCTACTTATTACAGCTTGACAAAGGCAACACACGGCTTAATAAATGTTGTCCGCATTTCTGTTGAAATACTTCCACACCGAAGAGCTGATTTTTTTGGTATTTTCACCAGGCATGTCAACGGCCATATTCCTCCCACGGACAACAGGTGTCTCCCCGGGTGCCTGACTTAAACAAACCACCTCACCATCAGAATCCTCCTTGTCAATTTCCTCCCCAGCGCCAGCAACACCCATATCCTCCTCATCCTGGTGTACTTCAACACTGACATCTTCAATCTGACTATCAGGAACTGGACTGCGGGTGCTCCTTCCAGCACTTGCAGGGGGCGTGCAAATGGTGGAAGGCGCATGCTCTTCACGTCCAGTGTTGGGAAGGTCAGGCATCGCAACCGACACAATTGGACTCTCCTTGTGGATTTGGGATTTCGAAGAACGCACAGTTCTTTGCGGTGCTTTTGCCAGCTTGAGTCTTTTCATTTTTCTAGCGAGAGGCTGAGTGCTTCCATCCTCATGTGAAGCTGAACCACTAGCCATGAACATAGGCCAGGGCCTCAGCCGTTCCTTGCCACTCCGTGTGGTAAATGGCATATTGGCAAGTTTACGCTTCTCCTCCGACAATTTTATTTTAGATTTTTGAGTCCTTTTTTTTACTGATATTTGGTGTTTTGGATTTTACATGCTCTGTACTATGACATTGGGTATCGGCCTTGGCAGACGATGTTGCTGGCATTTCATCGTCTCGGCCATGACTAGTGGCAGCAGCTTCAGCACGAGGTGGAAGTCGATCTTGATCTTTCCCTAATTTTGGAACCTCAACATTTTTGTTCTCCATATTTTAATAGGCACAACTAAAAGGCACCTCAGGTAAACAATGGAGATGGATGGATACTAGTATACTTATGGATGGACGAGCGACTGCCGACACAGAGGTAGCTACAGCCGTGGACTACCGTACTGTGTCTGCTGCTAATATAGACTGGATGATAATGAGATAAAATTTAAATATATATATATATATATATATATCACACTAGTACTGCAGCCGGACAGGTATATATTATGTAATGACGGACCTGCTGGACACTGTCTGTCAGACTCAGCACTGCAGACTCCTAAAGTAAGCTACTAGTATCAAGAAGATAGAAAAAAAAATAAACCACGGGTAGGTGGTATACAATTATGGATGGACGAGCGACTGCCGACACAGAGGTAGCTACAGCCGTGGACTACCGTACTGTGTCTGCTGCTAATGTAGACTGGATGATAATGAGATAAAATTAAAATATATATATATATCACACTAGTACTGCAGCCGGACAGGTATATATTATGTAATGACGGACCTGCTGGACACTGTCTGTCAGACTGAGCACTGCAGACTCCTAAAGTAAGCTACTAGTATCAAGAAGATAGAAAAAAAAATAAACCACGGGTAGGTGGTATACAATTATGGATGGACGAGCGACTGCCGACACAGAGGTAGCTACTGCCGTGGACTACCGTACTGTGTCTGCTGCTAATATAGACTGGATGATAATGAGATAAAATGTAAATATATATATATATCACACTAGTACTGCAGCCGGACAGGTATATATTATGTAATGACGGACCTGCTGGACACTGTCTGTCAGACTCAGCACTGCAGACTCCTAAAGTAAGCTACTAGTATCAAGAAGATAGAAAAAAAAATAAACCACGGGTAGGTGGTATACAATTATGGATGGACGAGTGACTGCCGACACAGAGGTAGCTACAGCCGTGGACTACCGTACTGTGTCTGCTGCTAATATAGACTGGATGATAATGAGATAAAATTAATATATATATATATATCACACTAGTACTGCAGCCGGACAGGTATATATTATGTAATGACGGACCTGCTGGACACTGTCTGTCAGACTCAGCACTGCAGACTCCTAAAGTAAGCTACTAGTATCAAGAAGATAGAAAAAAAAATAAACCACGGGTAGGTGGTATACAATTATGGATGGACGAGCGACTGCCGACACAGAGGTAGCTACAGCCGTGGACTACCGTACTGTGTCTGCTGCTAATATAGACTGGATGATAATGAGATAAAATTTAAATATATATATATATATATATATCACACTAGTACTGCAGCCGGACAGGTATATATTATGTAATGACGGACCTGCTGGACACTGTCTGTCAGCACTGCAGACTCCTAAAGTAAGCTACTAGTATCAAGAAGATAGAAAAAAAAAAAACACGGGTAGGTGGTATACAATTATGGATGGACGAGCGACTGCCGACACAGAGGTAGCTACAGCCGTGGACTACCGTACTGTGTCTGCTGCTAATATAGACTGGATGATAATGAGATAAAATTAAAATATATATATATATATATATATATCACACTAGTACTGCAGCCGGACAGGTATATATTATGTAATGACGGACCTGCTGGACACTGTCTGTCAGACTCAGCACTGCAGACTCCTAAAGTAAGCTACTAGTATCAAGAAGATAGAAAAAAAAATAAACCACGGGTAGGTGGTATACAATTATGGATGGACGAGCGACTGCCGACACAGAGGTAGCTACAGCCGTGGACTACCGTACTGTGTCTGCTGCTAATATAGACTAAATGATAATGAGATAAAATTAAAAAAAATATATATATATATATATATATATATCACACTAGTACTGCAGCCGGACAGGTATATATTATGTAATGACGGACCTGCTGGACACTGTCTGCAGAATGCGTTTATAAAAACACCACACGACGAGTGTTTAACTTTTTCAGGCAGACAATCACAATATACTGGTGGTCAGCAGACAATTACAATACTGGTGGTCAGTGGTCACTGGTCAGTCACACTGGCAGTGGCACTCTGGCAGCAAAAGTGTGCACTGTACTTAAAATATGTACTCCTGCTATAACTGCTCCCCAGTCTCCCCCACAATTAAGCTGTGTGAGCAGTGAGCACTCAGCACAGTCAGATAATTATATACAGTATATGATGCAGCACACTGGGCTGAGCACAGATATGGTATGTGTGACTGTGTCACACTGTGTATTTTTTTTTTCAGGCAGAGAACGGATTAATTAAACTGGTGGCACTGGTCACTGGTCACACTATCAGCAGCAAGTAGTACTCCTCCTATATGCTCCCCAAAATTTGTGTCTCTCTCTAGTACTAGTCACTCTAAACGGAGAGGACGCCAGCCACGTCCTCTCCCTATCAATCTCAATGCACGTGTGAAAATGGCGGCGACGCGCGGCTCCTTATATAGAATCCGAGTCTCGCGATAGAATCCGAGCCTCGCGAGAATCCGACAGCGGGATGATGACGTTCGGGCGCGCTCGGGTTAACCGAGCAAGGCGGGAAGATCCGAGTCGCTCGGCCCCGTGTAAAAAAAACTGAAGTTCGGGCGGGTTCGGATTCCGAGGAACCGAACCCGCTCATCTCTAGAAAGTATGCCTTTTTGCAGAAGACACAAAGGTATGCAACAGGGTAGACACACCAGGTGGGGTAAAACAAATAATGTAGGATCTAGGTAGACTAGAGGAATGGTCAAGATTGTGGCAATTACAGTTTAATGTCACAAAATGCAAAATCTTGCACTTGGGTCTCAAAAATCCAAAGGCTAAATATAGTATTAATGGCACTATACTGGAAACAACTGAGGAGGAAAGAGATCTAGGAGTCACTATTTCAGGTAACTTAAAGACAGGTAAGCAATGTAACAAAGCAATGAGGAAGGCCAGTAAGATGCTTGGCTGCTTTGGGAGAGGAATCAGCAGCAGAAAGAAAGAAGTAATAATGCCACTGTATAGGTCATTGGTACGGCCTCATTAAGAATACTGTGTTCAGTTCTGGAGGCCATATCTTCAAAAGGATATTAATACATTAGAGACCATACAAAGAAGGGAAAGTAAAATGGTGCAAGGTCTACATCACAAAGCATACCCAGAAAGACTAAAAAATCTCAATATGTATAGTTTGGAGCAGAGAAGGGAAAGGGGGAAATGATAGAAACTGTCAAATATATCAAGGGTTTTAACAAAGTCCAGAAGGGAAACATTCTCCAAATAAATAGAAACAATGGGACACGAGGACATGCACTGAGACTGGAGGGGGTGAGGTTCAGGGGACATTTGAGGAAAAATTACTTCACAGAAAGGGTAGTGGACAAGTGGAATAGTCTCCCATCATAGGTGGTAGAGGCTAAGACAGTAGAGCAATTTAAACATGGATGGGATAGACATAAGGATATCCTTACAAAGAAATAAGGATCAAATACGGTTGAGATAAAAATATGGTAAAAAAGGGGTAGACTAGATGGGCCAAGTGGTTCTTATCCGCCATCAAATTCTATGTTTCTATGTTTAATGAGTAATGGAATGCTTTTGCAGTATGCCTGATGGCCTTTAAACCCATAGGCTTTAGTGAATTTCCTCATATGTTCTCCAGGTGTAGGTAAATTTAAGTTTCCCTTACTGTTTATATTGTGCTTCCGGAGGTAACCAATAGTGTCAGTTGGTTTGGGTATGGATGTGTTTTTGATTGCTCATGTAAGGGGGAATCAGATTTCATTATGTCTCTGAAAATTGCTACAGAAAATTTCCCCACCCTCACTTCTTAGTGGATTTGATGAGTGATGCTTTGTTTTGGTGAGAAAGGGAGGGAAAGGGAAGGGAAGGGAAAGGGAAATGAATGGAAAAAGAAAAAGGAAAAGATAACGTTCATTGTCAGTGTACAGTTACTTTATCAATGAAATAAGACATTACAAATACAGGTTTTTCTAACCCTTAATAGGTTAAAATAAATAAATAAATCACATTCCATGCAATGTCATATATATAATACAACTGTGTCATATGTTTTTATGATTACAACTGTCTTTAAATAAGCTTTTAAACATTAGTACCAGTAGAATATTTAATAACTATTGGCATTATGATGTTGTTTTTATATATATTTTATAATTATGTTCGAATATTTAAAACTTTTTGCAGAGTCTTCCTAATCTCGCGGTTTCTGAGGCTGTAGATAATGGGATTCATCATGGGAGTCACCACTATATATAATAGAGAATAGAACTTATTTTTGCTATGTGAGCTGTCATCCGATGACCCCATGTAAACTATCATCAGGGTTCCATAATATAAGCATACAGTAGCAAGGTGGGAGCTGCACGTGGAGAAGGCTTTTTTCCTTCCACTGTTGAGACATATTTTTTGTATGGCACAGAAAATGATAAAATAGGTTATGATAATTACTGAAAAAGGAATAAAGATAAAAACAACAGACAAGATAAAATCAACCAGTAACAACAATGAAGTGTCTGATGTGGCTAATTCTACAAGCGGGCCAAAATCACAAAAGAAATGGTCAATGTAGTTTAGACCACAGAATTGTAACTGGCAAGCCAAAATTATTTCACCTGATGCAATAAAGACCAATAACCAAGAAGCAGCAATCATTTTCCTGCAAACATCGGGTGACATTATGTCATTGTAACGCATCGGATTGCAAATGGCCAAATATCTATCATAAGACATTATAGCAATAATAATACACTGCACTAATTCAAAAATATCAAAAAAGTAAACCTGTAGGAGGCAACCGGCAACAGAGACTTCTTTTGTATTGCTTAATATGATATCTAACATCATTGGTATAATGGTTGTGGTTTTTAAGATATCAGCGACTGCTAGTTGTTTAAGGAAGATGAACATTGGAATTTTGAGGCGTTCACTTATCGACACCAAAACAATGATGATTAGGTTCCCATTGAGCACCACATAATATGAGAAGAGGAACAGGATGAAGACTATAACTTTGTATGAATATAGACCTTTAAATCCAAGAAGTGTAAACACTGTGACTGCAGTCTGGTTGTCCTCACACATTCTGAGGGGGTAGAGTAGATGTCACTGAGCACAACTTGTATCCTGCAAGAACATTAACTTGATTAAACTGATTTATTATCTATCAGCCGGTCAGTAAACTATGATCATATATCAAGGATTAAGTCTCCACCATAATATTACAATATATAATTTGGGTAATTAACACATTCTTTAGGTCAATTTTATCAGAGGACAAATATCACACAACTACACACCATGCAAATGTTTTGGGGCTGTGAAAAGAAGACAGCACTAGGAGGAAACACAAGCAAACATGAGGAGAACTTTCAAACACCACATAGAATTACACTTACTGTATGATCTCTGGAAAAGGAGTGATTTATAGGCCAATAATACATATTTTCATATATTACATTTATATATAACAGTGTATTATTATTAATAATAACAATAATAATAATAATAATAATAATAATAATAATAATAATAATAAACATGAACTATCCCAACTCCAGATGACACCTATTTTGCCTAACCTCATAAAGTGCATCTGGAAAATATTCACAGCGCTTCACTTTTTCCACATTTTGATATGTTACAGCCCTTTTATCTGGTCTGATGAGACAAAGATTGAAATCTTTGGCGTGAAAGCCAGGTGTCATGTTTGCAGTAAACCAGGCACTTCTCATCACCAGGCCAATACCATCCCTATAGTGATGCATGGTGGTGGCAGCATCATACTGTGGGGAAGTTTTTCAGTGTCAGGAACTGGGAAACTAGTCAGGAAAGAGGGAAAGATGAATGCAGCAATGTACAGAGACATCCTGGATGAAAACCTGCTCCAGAGTGCTCTTGACCTCAGACTGGGGCGATTGTTCATATTTCAGCAGGACAATAACCCTAATCACACACTTAAAATATCAAATTAATTGCTTCTGGACAAATCTGTCAATGTCCTTGAGTGGCCCAGCTAGAGCCCAGACTTGAATCTGATTGAACATCTCTGGAGAGATCTGAAAATGGCTGTGCACCGACGATTCCCAACCAACCCGATGAAGCTTGAGAGGTGCTGCAAAGAGGAATGGGCAAACCTGCCCAAAGATAGGTGTGCCAAGCTTGTGGCATCATATTCAAAAAGACTTGAGGCTGTAATTGCTGCCAAAGGTGCATCAAAAAGTATTGAGCAAAGGCTGTGAATACTTATGTACATGTGATTTCTTAGTTTTTTTATTTTTAATAAATTTGCAAAAATCTATTTTTATTTTATTTTATGTTGTTATTATCGGGTGTTGTGTGTAGAATTTTGAAGCAAAAAAAATAATTTATCCCAGTTTGGAATAAGGCTGTAACTGTTACGGTGTATAATGGGTTAATGCTGGAGTTGCAGGCTACAGATGATAAGATGATGGTTACACGGATAAATACAGGAGTTGCACAGATGACAGGTGATGATGGTTTAAAATAAAACTGTATTGAAGCATAATTCCAAATAAGGCATACAGGATAACTGAAGAAACATGACATAGGCATAAAGAATCAGGTTAACTTCTCCTGAACACATGGATGGCAAGGAAAACAGTCACGGAAATTAGGTGCAGGCAAGGTTCAAGACTTCAGCTACGGCAGGGATTCCGGCACAGGACCAAGCAAACAAGGATTCCAAAACTGTGACAAATAAACTGGCTAGGAACAGACTAGGAACAACATAAGTTAACATGAGCTGTAACAAAACTATAGCTGGCCCTGACTCTCAGAACTAGCTCATACTTAACATAGGTCAGGGCCAATCACTAGAGCACACACAAATACACACAATGTGCTGCAGCTGGAAAAGGTAATCAGGAGAGAGCATGTTCCACCTGATTACCACAGCAGGGACTGCTCTTCCAATAGCAGCACCTCTGGCTGCTCAGAGGTACTGCAGGTGAGAGACATAACAGCAGCACCCCTGGCCGCCTAAAGGTACTGCACTCCAGAACATCATAGATGGCAGCGTCATAGCATAGCCCCCCCCCTTTAAGGAGCGGATTCCAGACACTCCTCCGAGGCAACAGTTCACATTTCGCTCTGTTGAGACAACAGTCAATTCAGAGAAAGGATAAAAAAAACTCGGGTAGAACATAAATCTTTGATATCCCAGGCACAGCGGACCTCAGTGAACCCATCGGGCTCGGCAGACCTCGGTGAACCCCTTGGGCTCGGCAGACCTCGGTGAACCCCTCGGGCTCGGCAGACCTCGGTGAACCCCTCGGGCTCGGCAGACCTCGGTGAACCCCTTGGGCTCGGCAGACCTTGGTGAACCCCTCAGGCTCGGCAGACCTCGGCTGGATCTCTAGGAACACTGGGTGACTGGACCATCCTGGACAAAAACACACAAAATTGTTGCCGACACTGCGGCGACCTCCCTATGCCCGGAGGCAAGGGCAAAGGGAACCTCATGCCACGAGGCAAGGGCAAATGTAACCTCATGCCGTGAGGCAAGGGCAAATGTAAACTCATGCCACGAGGCAAGCGCAAAGGGAACCTCATGCCACGAGGAAAGGGCAAAGGGAACCTCATGCCACGAGGCAAGGGCAAAGGGAACCTCATGCCATGAGGCAAGGGCAAAGGGAACCTCATGCTACGAGACAAGGGCAAAGGGAACCTCATGCCGTGAGGCAAGGGAAAAGGGAACCTCATGCCACGAGGCAAGGGCAAAGGGAGCCTCATGGCGTGAGGCAAGGGCAAATGTAACCTCATGCCGCGAGGCAAGGGCAAAGGAAACCTAATGCCGCGAGGCAAGGGCAAAGGGAACCTCATGCCGCGAGGTAAGGGCAAAGGAACCTCATGCTGTGAGGCAAGAGCGAAGGGAAACTCATGCCGCGGGGGCAAGGGTGAAGGGAACTTCATGCCACGTTGCAAATTTGGAGGGATATTCACTTTTCAGGGGGGATAGGGCTTCCAAGAGGGTAGGAGGGGTATGTCTCTATGTAAAACCATCTCTAAAACCAAACATAATACATTTTTTATGAGGGGATGGGAGATAATGTGGAATCACTATGAGTTGTAATCACAAGTGGGAGCATTGAAGCAAAAAAACTGGTCATTGGCACATGCTATAAACAACCGGATATTAGCGTACATGACGAGGAACATCTCTTGCAACAAATTGAAAAAAGCTACGGTAATGGGGGACATCCTAGTGATAGGGGATTTCAATTATCCTGATATAAATTGGAATAACGATTTGTGTAAAAGCTAGGAGCAGCAGGTTTCTAAACACATTAAAAGATCAGTACTTGTCTCAATTAGTCGAGGACCCAACCATTGGTAATAATATGCTGGACCTAGTTATTACCAATAATGTAGACATTATATCGGACATTACAGTTGGGGAGACCTTGGGAAACAGTGACCACTACATTATCACATTCAACGTCAGTTCCAAGAAACATAGCTATAAGGGAACAACTAAAACATTTAACTTTAGAAAAGCTAACTTCAATATGCTGAGACAGGCACTAAATTAAATTGACTGGGAAGTCTTATTACAGGGTAAGTACACTTCAGAAATGTGGGATGCTATAAAATGGTTACTTCATAGCAATACTCACAAATTAATTCCCATGGGCAATAAACGCAGGAGTACTAAACACAAACCAATGTGGGTAAATAAGGAGGTCAAAAATGGAAATGGGTAATAAGAGTCGTGCTTTCAAAGCATTTAAATCAGTTGGTGGGGAGGAGGCATTCCAGTATTACAAGGAATGCAATAAAAGGTGTAAAAAGGTAATAAGAGCAGCTAAAATTGTAAATGAAAAGCAGATCGCTATAGATAGTAAAACCAATCCTAAAAAGTTTTACAAGTACATAAACAGTAAAAGGATAAAAAAGGAGAATGTAGACCCATTAAAAGATGAACTGGGAGCCTTGGTAAATGATGACAAAATAAACGCGGATAAACTGAACAAGTTTTTTTCATCCGTAATGGGCTGGAAAAACTGCGAGTAGGGAGCAATCTCTCGTACTGTTCGCGTCGCAAGTAATCGTCATTTCACCGATATACAAGCGGCAACAATCATCCCATTGACATAGTTATTGTGGGGTTTTTTTCACAGTCCGGTCAGGACTAGAGACATTTCCACTGGAATATCTATATTTGACTTTTAAAGCAACACAGCCAGATTTAATCATTACATATATATATTTTTTCCAGCCCATTGGCCTTTGTGTCAGAACACACACACCAAGAACCTAAAGGATTTAATCACCAATTTGAGTGATTAAAGGACTGAGTAAAACAGGTGCTCCCCGTGGAGCACACATTGTGAAAACCACCTTTTTCATGTTCCACAATATTATCTGCACTGTTTCATTATATTGAGTGTCATATTTGATACATGTGAAAGTAAAACACACCTTTATATAAGTATCCATTTGCATCATTTCACGAGTACTCAAACTGTAGGGGATGAGCGCAGTCAGGTGAAAACCAGATATCCATATTGAACCAAAGGGCAAGGACACCTTTTGACTAGCAGCACATCCCATACAGTAAAACCACCCCAGTGCGCAGATTACCTCCCTTTTTGTTAAATTATATATATATATATATATATATATACACATATATAAATGCACATGTATACACATAAGTACACATATGCATCCATATGTACACATAGACAACCCGCAGGACTGGATTAGTCATATATCAATACCTATAAGAAAATTCCATAAACAAAAATAGTGTTCCTTATAAAAAACACACATACAGATGTGTCCACTATTACCTTTCTGAAAAAAGTATCATGGCCTGCCGTTCATGGCACGAGATAAGCTTTCCTCTTAAGATATACACGGCAAGCCATGTGTATCTCCTCTGAAATATAGTGCAGTACCACTTTTCAGACAGCAGGTGGCATTTTCAGAAACTGAGCAAGCAGAAAGTCTGATAAAGAGATTCTAGAGGGAGTAGTTCAGACCTGATTCTAGCAGCATTTTATTTGCAAATGGGCAAAACCATGGGGGTCATTCCGAAACGATCGCACGCTAGGTTGTTTTGCAGCATTGCGATCAGGTCGAAACTGCACATGCGTATGCACCTCAATGCGCATGTGCGTCGTACGGGTACAAAGCGGATCATTGCTGAGCAATGGATTTAACGAAGAATCGATTCGCACAGCAGATCGCAAGGAGATTGACAGGAAGAGGGCATTTGTGGGTGGCAACTGAACGCTTTCTGGGAGTGTTTGGAAAAACGCAGGCGTGTCCAAGCGTTTGCAGGGCAGGTGTCTGACGTCAATTCCGGACACGAACAGGCTAAAGTGTTTGCCCCGAATTTACATCAGACACCCACCCTGCAAACGCATAGACACACCTGCGTTTTTCCAAACACTCCCAGAAAACGGTCAGTTGACATCCACAAATGTTTTCTTCCAGTCAATCTCTTTGCGATTGTCTGTGCGAATGGATTCTTCATTAAATCCATTGCTCAGCAACGATCCACTTTGTACCTGTGCGACGCGCCTGCGTATTGCGGGGCACACACATGCGCAGTTATGTCCTGATCGCAGCTCAGCAAAACAATCTAGCGTGCAATCAGGCCTGCATGACCCCCATGGTTTTGCCCATCTGCTAACAAAATTGCAGCTATGGGGGGTCATTCCGAGTTGATCGTAGCCCTGCAAAATTTTGCAGGGCTACGATCAGGAACAGAGACATGCAGGGGATGCCCAGCACAGGGCCAGTCCGCCCCGCAGGTCAGTTATGCCCCCCCCCCTGCAGAAGTGCAAAAGTATTGCACAGCGGCGATGCTTTTGTACTTCAGGAGTAGCTCCCGGCCAGCCCAGCTTTAGCGTGCTGGCCGGGAGCTACTCATTACTACACGGCCCGCAGCGGCTGGTCAGCAGCAGCGATCGGGTCAGAATGACCCCCATGAGCCGTATGTGCAGGGCAATTTATCCATCATGCACACGGGAATATCAGCTGCAGCAGCTAATTGTGAAGTATTAATATTTTTCCAATACATCTCTCATACTAACTTCCAACATGTACCTGGCTCAATGTTGCCTATATGTTTAAAAAAATATTTTTCCTTGTGATTGATAATGTGCTGATGAAGAGTTCATACAAACACCACACAGAGATTCAATATAGAAATTATGATACTAACTAAAAGGCACTATTGATACTTGTCATTTTTTGCAATTGTTTGGTGGTTAAGGTGCGAGTAGAGAGAATTTTTGGTATTTCAATACCACATATATTTCACTGGGATCCGGTCTGAAGATCGACAGTGTCTGCCATACAAGTGGGTGCTGCGTCTGTCTGCCACAAATCGGTCCAGCGCTGAGGCTGTGTTGCCGTAATAAGTCACTGGGTGCTCTGTCTGCCATACAAGTGGGTGCTGTGCCTGTCTGCCACAAATCAGTCCTGTGCTTGGGCTGTGCTCCATAAGTCAGTGGGTGCTCTGCCTGCCATACAAGTGGGTGAAGAAACATGAGACCCAGGGCCTGATCAGCCATAAGGCTGCAGCCTGGATAGCTGGGTCCTGGGGGGGCGCAGCACCGGCACAATAGATGCTTAGGCTCTACCTACTACTGGAAGCTGCAGATTCCATGCAGACAGCATGGAAGACGGCCCTTATAGGAGACAGATGCCAGGGGTATTACTAGACCATTACCCAGCGCTACCCAGAATGAGCATGTAACCCCCTGGCTCTAAGCATATAACCCCTATGGCAAAAAGCATATGTAACCCCAGGCAACGAGCATGTAACCCCTGGCAACGAGCATGTGACCGGGTCAGACTTCCGGTCAGCAGAATCAAGGATGCCGGTGGCTTCTCCTCCCACCTCTAGCCACCAACAGCACCGTGGGCAGCAACATGGACATCCATATGTGCAGGGCAATTTATCCATCAGGCACACAGGAATATCAGCAGCGGCAGCTAATTGTGAAGTATTAATATATCTCCAATACATGTGGGAGTGCCAGTAGTGTCCTCGGTGCAGAGGTGTAGGTGGTGTAATCAGTGCAGGAGGGCTGGTAGTATCCCCAGTGCAGGAGTGTCAGTAGTGCGGGAGATGTCCTCCTTGCACTTAGTTGATGGTACCGTGGACACTTCTGGCACTCCCGCAATGCCAGCACCCCATAACTACTGCAAGGAGGACACCTCCCACACTGCCGACAATGCCGACACCCCTGAACTCCTTCACCGAGGACACTTCTGTCACTCCCACACTGCCGACACTCCTGAACTCCTGCACTAAGGACACCTCCAGTACTCCCGAACTGCCCACACTGCCAGCACCCCTGAACTCCTGCTAGGAGGACACCTCCCACACTGCCAACACTGCTGGCATCCCTGCACCGAGGACACGTCTGGCACTCCAACACTGCCGACACCTCTGAACTCCTGCACTAAGGACACCTCCAGTACTCCCGCACTGCCGACACTGCCAGCACCCCTGAACTCCTGCAAGGAGGACACCTCCTGCACTGCTGACACTGCCGGCACCCCTGAACTTCTGCAAGGAGGACACCTGCTGCACTCCCACACAGCCGACACCTCTGAACTCCTGCACTAATGCTAGCCATACATCTGACCAACTTTTCTCCAACACTCCAAACTTCCAACCATCCAACTTGTCTGTTCAACTAAAACAGTGCCCCACACATCTCACCAACTTTTTACCAGTGCTCCACACATCTAACCAACTTTTCATCAGACCAACCAACCTTCCAACTTCTGTCCAACTTGTGATGTCACCGAAGTAGGCGGACAGTGCCTGCCTACAGTTCTTCAGTTTTGTTTTGTTTTTTAATTTCAAAACATGCAGAAGTGTCTTTTTTCAGTGAAACTGGGCTTTTCTTTCACCACCATACATTTATTATATTTACTTATTTTTATACTGAACTATGGATACCAGCATGGTTGGGATGCCAAGGCAAATATATATATATATATAGACAAGCAAAAAAGGCTGCGGCACTCAGAGACTTGAAGCAAAATTCTTAGTGTATTAAAGCAAACATCTGAAATCCAACGTTTCGGGGTTGGCACACCCCTTTGTCAAGGAGAAACAGCAATGAAGTGGAAAGAAAGAGAACTTACCTAAATACCCAGGAGAAGCCCGCCATGTGAAAAGCGCCGCCTCTGGCTCCGTTCTCGGCGCCTGGGGCCGGCGCACACCGTGTGCGTCATCTGTGACAGAAAGGCGGGTCGTCATGGTAACCACGACGCCCGACGCGTCTGTTGGATGACGTATGGTAAACAAAGTGAAGAGCGTGGCTCCCTTGTTAGTGAACTGTAAAGTGACTGTAAATGTCAACCCTAATCAATGAATGTATATTGATTGAAGTGATAGTGACGGAGGACTGGATGTGGTGAGAACTTGTGCTCCCCTTGATTACTTAAATTCGGGGAGACGAAAACTGACACGTATGCTAAACTGGGTCAGTTGTTTTTGTGTGTGACCGTGAGCTGTAAAATGGATCAGTGCCATTTGTGTTGTATATGTTCTGTGTCAAGGGTGGGAAAGTAATCAAGGGGAGCACAAGTTCTCACCACATCCAATCCTCCGTCACTTTAAGCCACCCCTGACACGGACAAGCCATTCACGTTTTACACCAATACATATTTTATTGCAGTACCACAGCCTGGATTGTCACAAGGAGACATGGTACCCACACTTTTACAACAGGCATTTGACACGAGGCATAACATGCAGCATTAACAGCCTTATAACCGACGTGCAGGATTTCCCCACATCTGTCATGCCACTAGTTCTCGTTTCTCTAATCCCTGGGTTCACTAACAAGGGAGCCACGCTCTTCACTTTGTTTACCATACGTCATCCAACAGACGCGTCGGGCGTCGTGGTTACCATGACGACCCGCCTTTCTGTCACAGATGACGCACACGGTGTGCGCCGGCCACAGGCGCCGAGAACGGAGCCAGAGGCGGCGCTTTTCACATGGCGGGCTTCTCCTGGGTATTTAGGTAAGTTCTCTTTCTTTCCACTTCATTGCTGTTTCTCCTTGACAAAGGGGTGTGCCAACCCCGAAACATTGGATTTCAGATGTTTGCTTTAATACACTAAGAATTTTGCTTCAAGTCTCTGAGTGCCGCAGCCTTTTTTGCTTGTCTATACATCACATGTTTCCTGGAGGCACCGGAGCATCTGAACACTAAAGGAGGAGTGCCGGTCCACACACTGCCCATATATATATATATATATATATATATATATATATAATATATATGATGTAGATATTCGGCACTCCCAATGTAGTAAAATGTACAGCTTGCCTGGTGCCCTCTTTTTTGGAGGCACAAGTATTATTTATATATTTTTAAAAAGATTATTATTATATATATATATTTTTTTTTTTAATGGAATGGGAAAACCCCCCCAAAAAATTGCGTGGGGTCCCCCCTCCAAAGCATAACCAGCCTCGGGCTCTTCGAGCCAGTCCTGGTTCTAAAAATCCGGGGGGAAAATGGACAGGGGATCCCCCGTATTTTTAAAACCAGCACCGGGCTCTGCGCCTGGTGCTGGTGCAAAAAATACGGGGGACAAAAAGAGTAGGGGTCCCCCGTATTTTTTACACCAGCATCGGGCTCCACCAGCTGGACAGATAATGCCACAGCCGGGGGTCACTTTTATACAGTGCCCTGCGGCCGTGGCGTTAAATATCCAACTAGTCATCCCTGGCCGGGGTACCCTGGGGGAGTGGGGACCCCTTCAATCAAGGGGTCCACCCCCCAGCCACCCAAGGGCCAGGGGTGAAGCCCGAGGCTTTCCCCCCCATCCAAAGGCTGCGGATGGGGGGCTGATAGCCTTGAGAAAATTGGAAGAATATTGTTTTTTCCAGTAGTACTACAAGTCCCAGCAAGCCTCCCCCGCAAGCTGGTACTTGGAGAACCACAAGTACCAGCATGCGGGAGAAAAACGTGCCCACTGGTACCTGTAGTTCTAATGGAAAAAAATACCCAAATAAAAACAGGAGATACACACCGTGACAGTAAAACTTTATTTCACACATGTCGACACACACATACTTACCTATGTTGACTGTTTTCTGCCCAGCGATATCGGTGATCACACGGGCTCAGCAAGATCACTCAGCACACAGAGCTGCACCAGCGATGTGTGCTGAGCGATCTGTCACTGCCCGTGTTTGCAATAGAGAAAACATGGGTGATGACTAGATCTTTCAAGCATGCAGGGACGCACATCACTATCGCTATAGTCCATACACACATAGCGATTTGTGCTGTATTTCTAAGTGACTCAGCAAATCAATTAGAAAAGCAGCCCAAATCGCTATGTGTGTGTGATCGTATTCAGGACATTCTGATGTACAGTATTGCCAGCTTTAGAGTCCAGTTCTTAATTGTGTAGGTGTGAAAATCTCAGTGTGAGATGCCTTTGAAGTAGATTCCTTGGGGAATAGAGATACAGCACAGTAACATGTATTCTGGGTGGGGGAAGGGCTGCTATCCTGGAATTTGAAAGAAACAGTGAACTTTTAGCAATTCAGAGCCTCAGTTTATTAATGCAAAAATTGGAGTTATTTGTTACTCAGAGCACAGAGGTGAATGAAGTCTAAAGTGACATTAAAGAATAAGTTAATTAAAACCTAATAGTGCTACAAGGTAACGGAACATATTATAAGACTTTGCAATGATAAAATAATTCCATCTAAATAGTATAAATATACTGTAAGTTAGACAAAACTGAATGCAATCACTTGGATGCTTTGTACAATCCATACACAATTTCAGTATACAGTGTTGCAGAGGTGACTACTTTTTTTTTTAAACAATTTTCAAGATTGCATAACAAATGTAATACTAGGGTGAAGTACATGTTACAGATAAAATATAACAAATTAATTAATTTAAGCAGGTAGTCTAATTTTGATATTTCAAGCATTTGCAGAAAGGATGAGTACGATAGGTAAAGGGCCCTTTATGCAAATTCTATGCATTATTCGTTTGCGTACTGTCTTTTTTGATGTGTCGACATATGGCCTGTCGACCAATATTGGTCGACCTAATGACTGTTGACCTTCTTTTTGTCGACAATATGATCCATTCCAATTACATGCAGCTGGCTTGTCCATGTCTTTCTATAATCACTGGCAGCACAGAAAATAAATGGTCTACATAATTATTACAGGTCTCCAATGTAAGTACGTTTTTCCAAAATGTATTGATGCCATCAATCAGTTGCTCTTTTGTCCTTGGCTTACATTGAGAACGAATATAACTTTTCATTTGAGACCACACTAGCTCGATAGGATTCATGTCCGGTGATCTGTGAAAAGTCAATAAAGGGAGAGAATTTAAAAATGGAATATTTGGCATTTCATGCTTTACAGGAAGCATCAGTCTACAGGGCAAAACTGTACTTACTCTGGTGGTGTGCGTTGCCAAATGATGCCTTTTTCCTCTATGAATTTGGCCGAAGCACTATGTTTTGGATCATTGTCCTGGAACATTCGATGTCCAGATGACCAATACTTTCTTACATACGGCACTAAAGTATCATTAATGATCATGGACTGGAAGAATGTTTTATCCATGATACCTGACGTAGAACAATAAAAAAAACAGGATTTTATATACCTACCAGTAAATCCTTTTCTCGTAGTCCATAGACTTACAGTAGTCACTGGACAGTAGTTCTAAATAGAAAATATTGAAAAATAACATAGTAATGTACATTACTACTGTACTTTATATGTACCTTCAAAAATTAAAATTGGTCCTGGGCCTCTGCGGGAGATACCACCCCACACATGTACTTTTAATGGGTGCTTTGGAGATGGCTTAAATGATAAATGGCCACGTTTGCGGAAGGACCTCCTTGCAAACCTCTCAAGTGCTACAGAAGTTTCATCTGTAAATATGACATTGTCAAAATTTTCTCCAATAGCAATCCATTGACGAGCCTGTTGAACTCTCTTTTCCTTGTTAACATCTCTAATCATGTGAGTCATCCTGTGAAAGGAATGTAAAATGGGATACATTTTACAGTGGAAATAGGATAATTGAGCGTCCAAACTAAGATAATGTTAAAGAAAAATCAGATGCTGATTTCAGAGATGTAATTAGTTTACCGCACTGTATACAAACTGTATAGAAATTGTATTATAATTGTAATTGAAATTTCAATTTACTGTACAGTACCTAGCACCGGCATAAGTCCAACCAAGTTGCCTCCGCATTCTTTTTATGCTACTACAGGAGATGTCAAGGCCATACTCAGCTTGCAGAATACGACGGAGTTCTATGGCAGTAAGCTCATCATTATCAGCAGTCAGCTCATCTACTATTTTCTTGACTCTCCTAAAGTACAGTCGATGAAAAATTAGAGATTATAATCAAAATGTAAAGTACTATCTATAGTATATCTATGCCAATTCAGCAAGAATACAGTATTGTTAAAGAGTTTAAATAAAAACAGTGCAAGAGTTCAAGGGTGCTGGCAGTGTCGGCAGTGTGGGAGTGTCTGAAGTGTCCCCAGTGCAGGTGTGCCGGCAGTGTCGACAGTGCGGGAGGTGTCCTTAGTGCTGGAATTCTGACAGTATCCCCGGTGCAGGAGTGTCAGCAGTGCAGGCAGTGCCGGTGGTGTCCTCAGTGCAGGGGTGTCGGCAGTGTCGGCAGTGCGGGAGTACTGGAGGTGTCCTTAGTGCAAGAGTTCAGGGGTGTCGGCAGTTTGGGAGTGCCAGAAGTGTCCTCGGTGCAGGGGTTCCAGCAGTGTTGGTAGTGTGGGAGGTGTCCCCAGTGCAGGAGTTCAGGGGTGCTGGCAGTGTCGGCAGTGTGGGAGTGTCGGAAGTGTCCTTGGTGCAGGGGTGCCAGCAGTGCGGGAGGTGTGCTCAGTCTAGGAGTGCTGGCAGTATCCCCAGTGCAGGTGTGCCGGCAGTGTCGACAGTGCGGGAGGTGTCCTCATTGCAGGAATTCAGGGGTGCCGGCAGTGTGGGGTTGCCGGAAGTGTCCTCGGTGTAGAAGTGCCGGCAGTGCGGGAGGTGTCCTCAGTCCATGAGTGCTAGCAATAGGTGTGCCGGCAGGGCAGGGGTGTCGGCAGTGCAAAAGGTGTCCTCATTGCAGGAGTGCTGGCAGTGAGGGCAGTGTCCTCATTGCAGGAGTTCAGGGGTGCCAGCAGTGTGGGAGTGCCGGAAGTGTTCTCTGTGCAGGGGTGCCGGCAGTGTCGGCAGTGCAGGAGGTGTCCTCAGTGCAGGAATGCTGGCAGTATACCCAGTGCAGGAGTGTTGGCAGTGCGGGAAGTGCCGGCGGTGTCCTCAGTGCAGGGGTACCGGCAGTGTCGGCAGTGCGGGAGTACTGGAGGTGTCCTTAGTGCAGGAGTTCAAGGGTGTCGGCAGTGTGGGAGTGCCAGAAGTGTCCTTGGTGCGAGAGGTGTCTTCAGTGCAGGAGCGCTGGCAGTATCCCCAGCGCAGGGGTGCCTGAAGTGTCAGCAGTCAGGGGTGCAGGCAGTGTGGGAGTGCCGGAAGTGTCCTCGGTGCTAAAGTGCAGGCAGTGTCGGCAGTGCAGGAGGTGTCCTCAGCGCAGGAGTGCTGGCAGCATCCCCAGTGCAGGGGTGCCGGCAGTGTGGGCAGTGCCGGCGGTGTCCTCAGTGCAGGGGTGCCGGTGACTTACTTACCTGCTGCAACGTTTTCAGCCTGTTCGGTCCTGGCTCTGACGTCAAACACCCGTCCTGGACACGCCTGCGTTTCTCTCACTACACCCGTGTTTTCTTAACCCCCCCCCCCCCCCCCCCCCCCGAAAACGGCTGCAAACGGTGAGTTGATGCCCAGGTACCCCCTCCGCCTGTCAATCTTCGTGCGATCATTGCAGCGATCGCTTTTTTCGGTTCCAGCGTCGTTTCCCATCGATGGCCGTGCGTGCGCATAGCGGCCGTCGCACATGTGCAGTAGGGACCCGATTGCAGCTGTGCGAACGACAACACGCTGCGATTGGGTCATAATGACCCCCTAAGTCAAGAACTACTTAGAAACTGCACAACATTTTTTACCATAACAGGCCTGCACAAGTGATCAAAGCCTTGATATGGGAAAAAAACAACCTCCATAGGCGGAGGTTAGTTTGTCGCACGGGCTGAAAAAAGCATCTTCGTCTGATCAACTCGTAATGAGGCCCTTTATTTGGAAATATTTTATCATTGCAAAATCTTATAATATGTTCTTTTACTCTATAGCACTAAGGTTTTTATTAACTTATTATTTAATTTCACTTTAGATTTCATTCACCTCTGTGCTTTGAGCAACATACTGTATAGTAAGCAGGGACGTGCCCACCGCACGTCACTGATAGTAACATCCCCCAGCCAGGATAAAATCTGTAACCCCCAAGGAGTCTACTTCAAAGGCCTCTCACACTAAGATTTTCACACCTACACAATTAGCAATTAGACATTAAAGCTGGCCATACTGATTACAGTGTCTATTTAACAGCAATGTTAGTGCAAAGCTATGTTACGTGATGCACTGGCCACCCAGTGGTGAAACTATGAATTGTCACGAATTGTCACGGCACAATATGACGGCACAAAAGCACAAAGAATATATGTCATGCCAAATTTACTACCATAGCTCTGTTTTCAGAAAGGTAATAGTGGACACATCTGTATATTCAAATTATAGTAAGAAAATTAGGACCGTATATAGGAATACATAAAAAAATGAAAAAAATATAAAAAATGAGAAAACAAATGAAAAAACAAACTACAGATAAGCCACCATCACAGGCTCCAGATAAGACAAAAAATATATAAAAAATATAAAAAATGAAAAAATGAAGAAGAAAAAAATATTGGAGTGAGGACCATAGTTCATTCCAGAAAAATGCTGTAATGAATACCATCATTAGGGCCACGGGGTCTTATGGTATCTAAGCAGTGTATCCAGGCCGCCTCACGTTTTAACAAGAGTATTACACGGTCTCCACCTCTTCTCAATGGTGCTACTCTATCAATCACCATACTCTTCAGAGTAGCAGGAGGTTGACGTGCCTCATAGAAATGTCTGGCCACCGGTTTATCTGAATTGCCACTGATCAGAGCTTCTTTAACAGACAGTCGATGGTTTGCCATCCTTTCACGAAAGGGGCGAATTGTTTTGCCCACATAGACTAAAGAGCAAGGACATGTCAAAGTGTAGACAACAAAGTCAGAAGTGCAGCTCAGTCTGTGGCGGATAAATATTTTGGCACCAGTATGCGGGTGGTGAAAGTACTCTCCACTTGTCATGCTCCGGCAAGTGGTACAATTCGTGCATCTATAGCATCCCATTTTCTTAGGTGCCAACCACATATCCGAGGTGGAACCCATTGGTCTATCAGGCTGCATTAGAATATCCTTCAGATTGCGTGCCCGTCTAAAGCTCAATAGAGGTCTATTGGGCAGTCTCTTTGTTAATGATGGATCTGTTTTGACCACTGGCCAATGTTTGTTAACCACTCTTCGTATAACAGGTCCCGCTGTATTGAAAGTAGTCGAGACAACAAAAGGGTTTTTCTCAATAGCCCTCTTTGGTGAGTGCCCTGCGTGGATTTTCTTTGCCTTCTCAAGGCAGTTCATGATGGCACAATCATCATAGCCCCTGGCCTTAAATCTTTTATTCATATCCTCCAACTGTATAATAGTTCTATTAGGATCCGAGTTATTCCGAAGGACCCTCATAAATTGGGAAACAGGTAAATTACGTTTTAATGATCCTGGATGGTGGCTATCAAAGGATAATAATGTATTCCTATCGGTCAATTTTCTAAACAGTTTGTATCCATAGCCTGACTCAGTGGTATAGACGCTTACATCCAGGAAATCAATAGATTCCCTATCAAAGTGCATAGTGAACCTAATCGGTAAGTCAAGTAGATTAAGATATTTCAACATCTCAAGAAGGGATTCTTCAGTATTATTCCATATCAAGAAGATATCATCAATAAATCGTCGATAGAAGGCGATACTATCCCCAAACAGCGGAAAGATGTTTTCATTCTCATATTCATCCATATATAAGTTAGCATAAGAAGGGGCGATATTACTCCCCATAGCTGTACCCGCCGTTTGGAGACAGTATCGCCCCCCAAAGCGAAAATAGTTACATGTCAAAATTAGCTCAAGTAACTCCATCAATAACTCAGTCGGTGGAGTCCCAGTATGTAGGTTAATCAGAGCCCTCCTAGTAGCGGCTAAGCCAGCACCATGGGGAATCACAGTATAGAGGGACGTAAAGTCCAGGGTGACCAAAATCCTCTGATCAGCATATGGATGTAAGTTCAAAAGTCTTAAAAATTCACCCGTATCTTTAAGATAACTACTGGTTTCCTTCACACAGATCTGCAAAAAACTGTCCACATATTGAGCCACGTTAGAGAATAATGAGTTACGTGCAGAAATTATCGGACGGCCCGGCGGCTTGTCCAATGTTTTATGAATTTTTGGCAGTAAATACAGTATGGGACAAATAGGAAATTCTGTTTTCAGGAAACCAGTAGTTTCTTCATCAATCCAACCATGGACTAAAGCGGCATCCAGTAGTTTATCCAATCGGCTCTTAAAGGTCAACACCGGGTCACTTGGTAATAATCTATAAATTCCGCTATCCGCAAGCTGTCTCAATGCCTCAGTATTATATTCACTGGTATCTAATAATACCACCGCCCCTCCCTTGTCGGCAGGTCTCACGGTAATACGTGAATTATTCTTTAGATCACTTAAAGCCCTTCTCTCAGCCCCATTGAGATTGTATCTACACTTTTTGTGTTTTTCAAGTGACTTTTTTTACATCCCTATCCAACATCCTAGTGAAGGTCCTTATACTAGGATTTAAGGATGGGGGGTCATAGGTACTCTTTCTCTTAAACATCCTAGTAGTTTGATTGTCTATCATTGGATTAGAAAATGTCTCTATAAGTCTCAATTTCCTACCAACCTTAAATCTATCAATAGCCCAATCAAATTCGTTAAATTAAGGTGTAGGTATGAAGCTCAAACCTCTAGAGAGTAAACTAGTTTCTGAGGTTGAGAGTTTATGTGAGGATAGGTTAATCACCGATTCTTCTGAGCTTTGGGTTGCTTTTTCTTTTCTTTTGTATTTGCCCCATACGAAGAGTGGTTAACAAACATTGGCCAGTGGTCAAAACAGATCCATCATTAACAAAGAGATCCATCATTAACAAAGAGACTGCCCAATAGACCTCTATTGAGCTTTAGATGGCCACGCAATCTGAAGGATATTCTAATGCAGCCTGATAGACCAATGGGTTCCACCTCGGATATGTGGTTGTCACCTAAGAAAATGGAGTGCTATAGATGCACGAATTGTACCACTTGCTGGAGCATGACAAGTGGAGAGTACTTTCACCACCCGCATACTGGTGCCAAAATATTTATCCGCCACAGACTGAGCTGCACTTCTGACTTTGTTGTCTACACTTTGACATGTCCTTGCTCTTTAGTCTATGTGGGCAAAACAATTCGCCCCTCTCGTGAAAGGATGGCAAACCATCGACTGTCTGTTAGAGAAGCTCTGATCAGTGGCAATTCAGATAAACCGGTGGCCAGACATTTCTATGAGACCCTATTGCTACTCTGAAGAGTATGGTGATTGATATAGTAGCACTATTGAGAAGAGGTGGAGACCGTGCAAAACTCTTGTTGAAACGTGAGGCGGCCTGGATACACCATTTAGATACCATAAGACCCCGTGGCCTTAATGATGGTATTCATTACAGCATTTTTCTGGAATGAACTATGGTCCTCACTCCAATATTTTATTTTTATTTTTTTTTATTCATTTTTTCATTTTTTATATTTTTTATATATTTTTTGTCTTATCTGGAGCCTGTGATGGTGGCTTATCTGTAGTTTGTTTTTTCATTTGTTTTTTCATTTTTTATATTTTTTTCATTTTTTATGTATTCCTATATACGGTCCTAATTTTCTTACTATAATTTGAATATATGTGTGTTGTTTATAAGAAACACTATTTTTGTTTATGGAATTTTCTTATAGGTATTGATATATGACTAATCCGGTCCTGCGGATTGTCTATGTGTACATATGGATGCATATGTGTACTTATGTGTATACATGTGCATTTATATATGTATATATATATATATATATATAACTATGTAGCCTCCCTTGATACCAATATCGCCCTGCCTATCCAGTCCTGATTTTTTATATACTCTTTATATGCCGGCAAAGTTGCTATAGCAACGTGTCACTTCCGGTTGACGGATTGATTATTTGTATCTCATGATCTATATTATGAGTGGTGAGGGTAATACTATTAAATGCTAGGACTATTTGACTCTTGTGGGAGCTTGCGCTCCTAATATATCTATGAGGCTGTGTTGGACTCAGTGCTGTCTAGTCTCGACGCTCTGTTGTCATGGTAGCGCTTGACTTCCAGTCAGCTGATGCGCTCCATTGACAGGAAGTGAGGACACCTGTGGAACGCACGCCGAAGCGCTATGGCTATGAATGTATTCTTATTTGCCTATACACGATCGGTGCCTGTAGTCACGACTGGAATCAGGTAGGGTGATGATTGGTGTTCTGATAGTTGTTTTCATACATATTTTATATGTATGTGCGATATGTCTATTATTATTATAATCTTTGTATGGGGTGTGGGAGTGTTGCTTTGATAAATTGGTGGGTGGATCTATGTAGGGTATATAAGGGTGATTCTTTCAGTATATAGTCATCTTGACAAAGGTCTACATATAGACCGAAACGTTGATCTTATCCTTACATTGATGGTCGGATTAAAAACCCTTTATTGCTTTGAAGACTGGTGAGTGCTCCTGCTTTTTCTTGGATTTATATATATATATATATATATATATATATAAACAAACAGTACTCCGGCACTCATGGCCTCCCCAAGTAATGGGTGTAACTCGCTCCGGTGCCCTCCTCAGGGATAAGACCCTTAGTATACATACAAATGAACAAGAAGAGGCGGCACTCAGCAGGCTTAAGAAAACTTCAAAGTGATGTATTCAGTGCAGTCAACGTTTCGGGGACCACCTCCCCGTCTTCCTGAAGACGGGGAGGTGGTCCCCGAAACGTTGACTGCACTGAATACATCACTTTGAAGTTTTCTTAAGCCTGCTGAGTGCTGCCTCTTCTTGTTCATTTGTATATATATATATATATATATATACATACAAACAAATGTAAAACCACAGCACTCGCTACCCCAGAAGCGGGGTTCAATGTCTGCACTCACCACTCATAGGGTGGAGTGCATGTAGCCCATGGACACCTACTTAAATATATACAAATAGAAAATTCAGCACTCACCATAGCAAGCTCACTTATCCTCACAACATCAATAAATAAATAGTATATCTACTCATACGTATTTGTATTTTGTGAGATTTGATCTCTTCAGTAGGACAGCTGTGTAGCCATAGCAACAGATGCTGCATGGCTTGCTATAGCATTTGTTATATTCATTTTGTATTTTAACGTGATAATCTTGAAATGAGTATATAGACTCTTTAGTACACTCGAGTGATCTTTGCTGATATATTTAAGCACTTTTCTATATGTTATGACGGTCACCTCCGCATACTGACTCAGGAACAGGAGCTAAAATAAAGTGTTTAAAACAAGAGAGACTAGGGGGTATATTTACAAAGATTAGTGTTTTGGCCATTTTGAAGGGTGTTTGATCTCGAATGGTATCGGGTGCATTTTACTGCAACTTTTTGAATCCTGATACGGTCATTCACTAAGCTGCCGACTTTTCCCAATTCGTATTTTCCGATGTCGATGTGATTCGTAATATCAGGCAGTGTTTTACGGGAGTGATGAGTAAAACACTGCCTGACAAAACACAAGGAATCCTGGCCGTATCAGTGAGATCCGTGCAGGCCTTCATTGTGTACCTTAAAAAGTGGTTAAAGTCTTTAAAATTCTGAAAAAAATTGCGTGGGGACCCCCCTCCTAAGCACAACCAGCCTCGGGCTCTTTGAGCCGGTCCTGGTTGACAAAATATGGGGATAAAAATGACAGGGGTTCCCCCATATTTCATCAACCAGCACCGGGCTCTGCGCCTGGTCCTGGTTCCAAAAATACTGGGGACAAAAAGCGTAGGGGTCCCCCGTATATTTAAAACCAGCACCGGGCTCCACTAGCCAGGTACATAATGCCACAGCCGGGGGACACTTTTATAGTGGTCCCTGCGGTCCTGGCATTACATACCCAACTAGTCACCCCTGGCCGGGGTACCCTGGAGGAGTGGGAACCCCTTAAATCAAAGGGGTCCCCACCTCCAGCCACCAAAGGGCCAGGGGTGAAGCCCGAGGCTGCCCCCCCCCATCCAAGGGCGGCAGATGGGGGGCTGATAGCCTTATGTACAAAATGTGAATATTGTTTTTAGTAGCAGTACTACAAGTCCCAGCAAGCCTCCCCCTCAAGCTGGTACTTGGAGAACCACAAGTACCAGCATGCGGTGGAAAACCTGGGCCGCTGGTATCTGTAGTACTACTACTAAAAAATACCCCCAAAAAAACAGGACACACACACCGTGAAAGTATAAGTTTATTACATACATGCACACCTCCATACATACATACATACTTACCTATGTTCCCACGAGGCTTGGTCGTCTTCTCCCTGAAGAATCCTTGGGGTACCTGTGAAAAAAATTATACTCACATAATCCAGTGTAGATTCTGTCCTTTGTATAATCCACATACTTGGCAAAACAAAAAAACGGAAACCCAACCACGCACTGAAAGGGGTCCCATGTTTACACATGGGACCCCTTTCCCCAACTGCCAGGACCCCCCCTGACTCCTGTCAAAGACGGTCCCTTCAGCCAATCAGGGAGCACCACATCGTGGCACTCTCCTGATTGGCTGTGTGCTCCTGTAGTGTCTGTGGGGCAGAACACGGCAGAGATACAATGTAGCGCCTATGCGCTCCATTGTATCCAATGGTGGGAACTTTGCGGTCAGTATAATTTTTTTCACAGGTACCCCAAGGATTCTTCAGGGAGAAAACGACCAAGCCTCGTGGGAACATAGGTAAGTATGTATGTATGTATGTATGTATGTATGTATGTATGGATGGATGGAGTGTGCATGTATGTAATAAACTTATACTTTCACGGTGTGTGTGTCCTGTTTTTTTGGGGGTATTTTTTTAGTAGTAGTACTACAGGTACCAGCGGCTCAGGTTTTCCACTGCATGTTGGTACTTGTGGTTCTCCAAGTACCAGCTTGCGGGGGAGGCTTGCTGGGACTTTTAGTACTGCTACTAAAAAAATATTCACATTTTGTACACAAGGCTATCAGCCCCCCATCCGCAGCCCTTGGATGGGGGGGACAGCCTCGTGCTTCACCCCTGGCCCTTGGGTGGCTGGAGGTGGGGATCCCTTGATTTAAGGGGTTCCCACTCCTCCAGGGTACCCCGGCCAGGGGTGACTAGTTGGGTATGTAATGCAAGGGCCGCAGGGACCACTATAAAAGTGTCCCCCGGCTGTTGCATTATGTACCTGGCTAGTGGAGCCCGGTGCTGGTTTTAAAAATACGGGGGACCCCTACGCTTTTTGTCCCCCGTATTTTTGGAACCAGGACCAGGTGCAGAGCCCGGTGCTGGTTGATGAAATATGGGGGAACCCCTGTCATTTTTTTCCCATATTTTGTCAACCAGGACCGGCTAAAAGAGCCCGAGGCTGGCTGTGCTTAGGAGGGGGGACCCCACGCAATTTTTTTTCTATTTTTACACTAAACACACCCTTTCTCATAGATAACCATGCATAGATCTCACTGATCCGTGCATGGTTATCCAAACTCGACTGGAAAAAGCAGGTCTATTTTTTTGCTGCTTTTTTTAACGATTCAGAAAAAAATAGACCCGCACTTGAGCACTCAGAGACTAACACCCAAATATGAATGAATAGTGAATACCCGTACTGTATGAAATAACAGCCGTGTTTGACCGATGGTATATTCATTCGTATTTCAGAAATTTGTCAATCAAACCATTACAAATAGACCAGACACTGCCGAGTTTTCTGCTTAGTGTATTCCCGGATTGGGACTTAGAAAAAAAAACACAAATCGTCAGCGACTTTAGCTCTTTGTCTCCCTGTATGATGGGCCAAAGGCTCGTAGTGGATTTTTCAACCATATTGTGTAGAGTAATACATTTTCTAACCCAATGTATTTTGTCGGTAGATTTCTTAACAACATTCTCTTTAAGTAATTCCATCCTGGTATTAGTGTTGTTATTATGGGGTGTTGTGTGTAGAATTTTGTGGAAAAAAATGAATAAATTCCAGTTTGGAATTAGGCGGTAACATAATAAAATGTGGAAAAAGTGAAGCGCTGTGAATACTTTCTGGATGCACTGTATATTAGATAGAAATTATC
Source organism: Pseudophryne corroboree (assembly GCF_028390025.1). Taxonomy (NCBI): domain Eukaryota; kingdom Metazoa; phylum Chordata; class Amphibia; order Anura; family Myobatrachidae; genus Pseudophryne; species Pseudophryne corroboree. The sequence continues at coordinate 16,367,285 of NC_086449.1, forward strand.
TGATGATTTAAATAATGTACAGTAATAGTTTTTTCTTTACTACAAATAATCTGATCCTCACAATTAAACTACAGAATTTATCCTGGTCACACAGATAATCAAGTGAACAAACTGTTGCAATTTTCCAGCATAAAGGGTTTATGAAGTTCTGCCATTCTAGAAATCCTGCATATTTGATTTCAGTAACTCAAGGATATCGTAGTTAGGGGTGGGGGAATATGGAAGGTATGAGCGCAGGTAGATACAGTCACAAAATGGTATAAAATTAAGTGATAGTAAGATCCATAATAATAGTTGTGTTAGTAATGTAGGACAAAGCCTAATAAGAGATGTCTAAGGTGGAGGTGCACCCCTGATGGCCAAAGTAGTACAGTGGAAAGAGATAAGGGAGGACACAGAGCTTCACTTTTTGTGAGCTGCCTGAGGTTCTGGGAGCTGCTATCCCTATATGCTAGCCAATCCTATATGTGGTTATACAGTAAAATCGAGGGGAATAGGGGGGGGGGGAATTGGAACCAGTGAAAATTGAGCTAAGTGAATCTGTGAACTGCATGGTATATTATCATTATTGATACTAGAAATTACTAAAAATTATTGAATTTCTTACATTTACTTTTTGATACCCAACAATGGAGGTCATTCCGAGTTGTTCGCTCGCAAGGCGGTTTTAGCAGTATTGCACACGCTAAGCCGCCGCCTACTGGGAGTGAATCTTAGCTTCTCAAAATTGCGAACGATGTATTCGCAATATTGCGATTACAAACTTCTTAGCAGTTTCAGAGTAGCTTCTGACTTACTCGGCATCTGCGATCAGTTCAGTGCTTGTCGTTCCTGGTTTGACGTCACAAACACTCCCAGCGTTCGCCCAGACACTCCCCCGTTTCTCCAGCCACTCCCGCGTTTTTTCCGGAAACGGTAGCGTTTTTTCCCACACGCCCTTAAAACGGCCTGTTTCCGCCCAGTAACACCCATTTCCTGTCAATCACACTACGACCGCCGGAGCGAAGAAAAAGCCGTGAGTAAAAATACTAACTTCATAGCAAAATTACTTGGCGCAGTCGCAGTGCGGATATTGCGCATGCGCACTAAGCGGAAAATCACTGCGATGTGAAGAAATTTACCGAGCTAACGACTCGGAATGAGGGCCAATATTGTTAATTGTTATAATCTATAGGTAAACATTTTGCTGAGCCTACTATTTTGCAAATTTAATCAAACATTGCTCAAACGGTATTAGTGAATATTGAGCTAAGTGAATCTGTGTACTATTATCAGTATTGATGCTAGAAATTATTAATCTTTTACAGTTACTAATTGATACCTAATAATACAGTTTTTTGACACAATTTACATGAGAGTGTTTTGCTGAACTAATTAGATTGCAAATCGAAGCAAATATTGCTCAAACATACTCTTGATATATATGTTACTTGTTGACATCTGTCTTTTGTCTGTAATAGGCTTAATGAGCTAATTTTAATGATTAGAATAAGAGTTAATTTTTAATACCAGACATTTAAAAAAAAAATGTGCCCCCCAAAACAAGAAAGTCCATATTTATCCTACTTTTCACAGTAATTTAAGGATGTCTAGGCTTTTTTTCAGAGCTATGTGCAAAAATAGTCTGAGTAATGTCAGAAGTTGTATGGTCCATATGCTAAAATGAATGTGTATGATGCATGAATTGCTGTTATATGGCTACAATCTCTTTGTATTACAGTGTATAATATGCTCTAGAAATATACTGTATACTTAGGCTTTTAAAGTATAGATTACTTTGCTGTAACTTACATCAACTTTAAAAATCTACTTGGTATGTAATTACTTATACATCCACATGATAAATTATAGTATAGGTTTATAAGTCAGACTAAAGGCCCTACACACCACAAGATTGGCCACTGAGGTGCCCGATGGCCGATACAGCATGGCGGTGTGTGGGGGGGTGATGGGGGGGTGAAGTTTCTTCACTCCCCGCTTCACCCGGCCCTATAGCCCTGCAAGCTAATATGAACGATATTGTCCATATTGGCATGCATGAATAAATGAGCCAAGACCAACAATGAAAGAGCGTAGGGCTGCGCTTCGTTCATCGTAGGTGCCTACACACTGAAAAAAATGAATGATATCTCGTTCATTAATGAATGAGATCGTTCATATCTTTCAGTGTAATCGGCCAGTGTGTAGGGCCTATAAGAGCCTGATTCAGGGAAGGACACAGGTCATACAGATGCTGTGTATAATATGCTGATTCAGCAGGAGGAGTCTTGTTATATAGATTCCCCTGCCAGCTTCAGCCAGCCGCAGCTGTGCAGTATTGGATCAGTTATGTCAGCCATCTGCGAAACATGGGCTTTTTACAATGCTGCTGGGGCCATAAAACTCTTGACCCAATTTCTAAAAACGCTGCCCAGTTTCAAACCCCCCCCCCCCCTCGACATCAAATGCCAGGGGAAATTACCAGAACATGGTCAGAACGAGTACTACCATTGGAGATGCTCTACCATTGGAGATATGCATAAACCATCAGGATCACATATCATCTCTGAATCAGGATCTAATACAACACACAGCAAATTCAGAATTAGATCATTATATCACAATAAGATGCTGACCTTTTCTTAGTTAAGTGTTATACGTCTCTCTGTGCAGTGTTACCCTCCACCCTTGTACAATAAACTGTAAGAGGTCTGTTTCTCCAATGGCACAAGTTTTTGACAGTATAAAATGTGATAAAAGCAGATGTAATGAAGCCAGTAGAGACTATATCCTACAAAAAAGGAAAATATAAATGGTATTTATTACATTGACATTAACATAATAGTGTATAATTTAATGTAATGTGGAGTTTTACTTTAATATCACTTACAGCAGATTACCTATTCAATTAGCCACAAATTAGGCCACATAATTTTTTAACATGTCAAAATCTCACGGTGATGACTTTTTGCTATTCAGTTAGAAAACTACTGTATGTTAAGTTAATGTGCGTTTCAGAGGGAGAAATTGTGGCTCTCAGTAAGTCTCCAGAGTACATACCTGATGACTAATGATGTATGTAAAGGTGTTTCAATAGTAATACATAGCTTATAATGCCACTTCATTATTCATGTCATTTTCTAAAAAGCAGAGAGATGGGTGTAATGATGAGGAACATGAATGTCTATGTGTTCTAATTATGTGTTTTTGACCTTCCTGATGGGAAATGCAAGAGTTTACTAACTCACTTATAAATCACATTAGATACCGTACATCTAACTTTAACACCAAAATCCTTTTTTTATTTATTTGCTGAAATACACCCGCTGGCTATATTTTCTAATTCTATCTTAAATGTTGTAGAATTCAGCCCTGCGATACCTTACAATAGCCTGCTATGTTTTGCTTACTGTCCACTGTTACTAATCAAATCTGCAGACATTGGACACTCTATATGCGGATTTACCCAGATCTTCTTACTGGCACTCGGACGTCACGTGTTTTGGTTAGCCAAAAAGAAAAATCCAGAAAATCGGAATTTGCGATAATTCTGGCGTTAAGAACCGAGTAAATTTCTACTTAGAATGACTCTTTCATGCACTTTACATAGATTACACATTACATAATTAATGCACGATATTGGCGCGATGTCCACACATTAAAGTTTTGATCTCGAACATTTTTTTAATTTGCAAAATATGTTTAGATTATAAATGCGGGACGTCACAGAATGGAAGTTGTGGCTAATTGAATCTGCCCCATAGATAAAAATATGGACAATATATATATGAATACTTGAATTTGATACTGAAATTAAATTTAAAACAACAGACATCTATCATCTATCAATAAGCCATAAGGAAAATGTCCATACCTATTGTGCCAGATAGTCCTTTCAGCAACCCACCACTGTAACAATGGCCCTCATTCCGAGTTGATCACTTACTAGCTGCTTTTAGCAGCAGTGCACACGCTAGGCACCTGCACTCTGGGAGTGTATCTAAGCTTAGCAGAAGTGCGATCGAAAGGTTAGCAGTTCTGCTACTAAAAAAATTAATGCAGTTTCAGAGTGGCTCAAGACTTACTCCTAGCTTGCAATGACTGCAGTCTGTTTAGTACCTGGTTTGACGTCACAAACACGCCCTGCGTTCGGCCAGCCACTCCCCCGTTTCTCCAGACACTCCTGCATTTTTACCTGGCATGCCTGCGTTTTTTAGCACACTCCCTGAAAAGGTTGAGTTGCCGCCCAGAAATACCCACTTCCTGTCAAACAACAAACACTCGAGCGACTGAAAAACATCATTCGAGCTTGTGTAAAACGACAAAGTTTTGTGTGAAAATACTTAGCGCATGCGCACTGCGTACCATGCGGATGCGCATAAACTTCATTTTTTCACCTGATCGATGCTCTGTGAAGAACCGCAGCGAGCGATCAACTCGGAATGAGGGCCCATGTTAAGTGAAAGAAAAAAGTTTTTGAAAAATGTAGACCTAAATTAAGTATGTATATTTTTCTTGAATTAAACATATGAAACTGTGTAATCAACACACATGGAGGTGGTAACAGGAGTCACAAATTATAAAAATAAAAATAAGAATGCAATAGGAAATGACTGTGCAAAGATGGTAAAAAAGTTTTGTATTGTAACAGATATGTTTTCCTATAAATGTCAAAGTTCTGAAATGTCCTAGAAAATAATAAAGGGGGGGGGGTGCAAGCTAATGTAAAAGTTGGCAATAAGATGGGGCATTGGTGGTCATTCCGAGTTGTTCACTCGCTAGCTGCTTTTAGCAGCATTGCAAACGCTAGTCCGCCGCCCTCTGGCAGTGTATCTTAGCTTAACAGAATAGCGAACGAAAGATTAGCAAAACTGCTACTAAATAATTATTTGCTGTTTCTGAGTAGCTCCAGACCTACTCCTAGATTGTGATCACCTCAGTCCATTTATTTCCTAGTTTGACGTCACAAACATGCCCTGCATTCGGCCAGCCACTCCCCCGTTTCTCCAGCCACTCCTGCGTAGTTACCTGACACGCCTGCGTTTTTTAGCACACTCCCTGTAAACGGGCAGTTTCCACCCAGAAACATCCAATTCCTGTCAATCACACTATTATCACTCGAGCGTTGAAAAAACGTCGCTCGAGCTTGTGTAAATCTACTAAGTTTTGTGTTAAATAACTTAGCGTATGCGCGCTGCATACCATGCGCATGCGCAGTTAGCAGCAAATCGCAGCATAGCGAAAATCGTCAACGAGCGAACAAATCGGAATGACTACTATTAAACGAGATGTCCAATTGTTTTTTTTGTTTACTAAATTCCCCTATTAATAACAATATAACATGTAAATATCTATAATATCTATAATGTATTATGTGGAGTCTTATAGTAAAAAAAGATCAAAATATAAAGAGTGGTCAGGACGCAAAGTTGCACAGTGGTGAGTAGAGAAGGGGAATGTGAAAGCTTAGAGGTCTTTCTTTTCAAATTGAATTGTCCACTGATATCACCAGATAACACATTTATAATTTAGAAGTAGTTGTTTTATAGACTTATTTATTAAAAGTCAGAATACATAAATAGTAACAGATTACAAATTATCCTAATAAAAATTTTTCAATGTATAAATGTGGCTTTGAAATTGTCAATAATTCTATCACCAAATCACCTCCGAATGTTCATTAAGATAACCATCACTGGTAAAGAGATATACACAATTAGCAGTAACACTGCTAATAACATAATATGGATTGGAGAAAAGTCAGGTAGTTAATGCGAAACATGTGACTATTTTAGAGCACAATTTCAGAATGGCATTCAGTAAGAAAATATTCCAGAAATATTCTGTCCTAATCCGAATTGGTCTTTACCAAAGATCGTACTCTTGTCAATAATAAAAACAGCAGGCGAAAAAATGACAGAATATTACAGTATGTTTCATGCATAAGAAGACATCTGAGGGAATGGCAGGTTCCTCCTCTCAGAAGTCGTGGTGTTATGGTTTGTTAATGTTGTGACTGCTGTACAGTATCTAGCTCCCAGCTTCTGTGGTGATTTTATAGCAGACAGAGATCCTAGTGGAATTACATATGAGGATGATTTCATGAATGTCACAAAGGAACAACAACCACCTGTGAATCCCTTAACAATTAATTAATACGTAGAGCAACAATTTGTTAGTAAAATTAAAAAACTTTCAAAAGACAGTAAAATATTCAGGTATTACAGTATATTGATATCCATTATTGATATGTAAGTAATCTGAGGTATTGGAACACAGCCATCTCTAAGAAGGCAATTAAAATGAACTGGTCAAATACTCTTCTTTATTGGGTTTTCCAGCTTGACCAGAGTTTATTGCCTCTTCCAAAGGAAACAGCAATTTTATCGATACATTAATATGCTTCAACCCAAATGCATGTTCATTGGCTGGGTATTACTTGAATCTTCCTCTCTTCTAGTCTCCCTCCTTTCCTATATCAAGATGATTAGCCCAAATGTTGTTTGTTTTATCTAAATGCAGCCCCACCATTAAATCTGCCACCAGGAGTGATAGCCAGTGCCGTAACTAGACATCAATGCCCCCCCACTATTTAAAACAGGGTCATTGTGCTCCTTAAGTCCACGCTAAAAATATAAGGGCAGGGCTTCTTGGGAAAGGGGCATGGCCACAAAATAATACCAATTCATATTTAACTGCACAGTAGTCTCCATTGTTCAAATTATGCTGCACAGTAGCACCACTTACACACATTACACCAGGTAGAGCCCCTTTTACACATTATGCCAGGTAGATCCTCTGTCACATATTATGCCAGATAGAGATCCATTTTACAAACTACTCCAGGAAGAGCCCGTATCACACATTACAGCAGGTAGAGCCGCCTTCTACCATTATGACAGGCAGAGCTCCCTGTTAAATATTAAGGCAGATAGAGTCCCCTTTTACACATTATTGCAAGTAAAGTCCCCTTTTACACATTATGGCAGGTAGAGTCCCCTTTTACTCATCACATATTATGCCAGATAGAGCTCCATTTTACAAACTACTCCAGGAAGAGCCCGTATCACACATTATGGCAGGTAGAGTCCCCTTTTACAAATTATGCCAGGTAGAGCCCCTGTCACATATTATGCCAGATAGAGCTCCATTTTACAAACTACTCCAGGAAGAGCCCGTATCACACATTACACCAGGTAGGGCCCCTTTTACACATTATGCCAGGTAGAGCCCCTGTCACATATTATGCCAGATAGAGCTCCATTTTACAAACTACTCCAGGAAGAGCCCGTATCACACATTACACCAGGTAGAGCCCCTTTTACACATTATGCCAGGTAGAGCCCCTGTCACATATTATGCAAGATAGAGCTCCATTTTACAAAATACTCCAGGAAGAGTCCTTATCACACAATACAGCAGGCAGAGCTGCCTTTTACACGTTATGGCAGGCAGAGCTCCCTGTTACATATTAATGCAGATAGAGTCCCCTTTTACACATTATGGCAGGTAGAGTCCCCTTTTACACATTATGGCAGGTAGAGCCCCTTTTACACATTATCCCAGGTAGAGCCCCTGTCACATATTATGCCAAATAGAGCTCCATTTTACAAACTACTCCAGGAAGAGTCCATATCACACATTACACCAGGTAGAGCCGCCTTTTACACATTATGGCAGGCAGAGATCTATGAAAAATATGTCCATAGCATATGGGGGAAAACCTTCATCAGGGTGAGGGGTTTAGAAAGACCTAATAGGTCAAATGGGAATTGTAGTATAATAGGTTGTATTAAGTATGATGGGGGCGCTAAGGGAGGAAAGAGAATAACAGTCAGTAGGAGTATTTCTAGAAAGGCACTTGTAAATAAGGATAACATACCATTAAAACAAATGGGAAAGGGAAATATTAAGCTAAAATGTATGCTTGTGAATGCAAGAAGCCTATCAGGTAAAATGGGGGAATTAGAATTGCTTGTATCAAAAAATCATTATGATATTATAGGTATTACGGACACATAGTGGGACGACTCCCACAACTGGGTTACAAATTTGGAGGGATATTCACTTTTCAGAGGGGATAGGGCTACCAAGAGGGGAGGAGGGGTATGTCTCTATGTAAAACCATCTCTGAAACCAAAAATAATACATTTTTTACGAGGGGATGGGAGATAACGTGGAATCACTATGAGTTGTAATAACAAGTGGGAGCATTGAAGCAAAAAAATTGGTCATTGGCACATGCTATAAACAACCGGATATTAGTGTACATGATGAGGAACATCTCTTACAACAAATTGAAAAAGCTACGGGAATGGGGGACATCCTAGTGATAGGGGATTTCAATTATCCTGCTATAAATTGGAATAACAATTTGTGTGTAAAAGCTAGGAGCAGCAGGTTTCTAAACACATTAAAAGATCAGTACTTGTCTCAATTAGTCGAGGACCCAACCAGTGGTAATAATATCCTGGACCTAGTTTTTACCAATAATGTAGACATTATATCGGACATTACAGTTGGGGAGACCTTGGGAAACAGTGACCACTATATTATCACATTCGACGTCAGTTCCAAGAAACATAGCTATAAGGGAACAACTAAAACATTTAACTTTAGAAAAGCTAACTTCAATATGCTGAGACAGGCACTAAACGAAATTGACTGGGGAGTCTTATTACAGGACAAGTACACTTCAGAAATGTGGGATGCTATAATATGTTTACTTGATAGCAATACTCACAAATTAATTCCCATGGGCAATAAACGCAGGAGTACTAAACACAAACCAATGTGGCTAAATAAGGAGGTCAAAAAGGAAATGGCTAATAAGAGTCGTGCTTTCAAAGCATTTAAATCAGTTGGAGGGGAGGAGACATTCCATTATAACAAGGAATGCAATAAAAGGTGTAAAAAGGTAATAAGAGCAGCTAAAATTGTAAATGAAAAGCAGATCGCTATAGATAGTAAAACCAATCCTAAAAAGTTTTACAAGTACATAAACAGTAAAAGGATAAAAAAGGAGAATGTAGACCCATTAAAAGATGAACTGGGAGCCTTGGTAAATGATGACAAAATAAATGTGGATATACTGAACAAGTTTTTTTCATCCGTATTCACCAGGGAGGATCAGAAGGAGATAGTAGAGCATAACAACAGTGATGGTAATGACTCTTGGCTAGATACTTTTTTAAGTGAGGAAGTAGTCCTGGAGAGGCTAAGCAACATAAAGATTAATAAAGATTAAAAAATCACCAGGCCCAGATTGTTTTCAGAGTTATTATGGAGCTTAGGGCACAGCTAGCAAAACCCCTATATTTGATGTTCTATAAATCAATTAGATCAGGTATGGTACAGAGGGATTAACGTATAGCGGAAGTAGTGCCCTTATTTAAAAAGGGATCTAAAAATCATCCTGGGAACTATAGACCAGTTAGTATAACCTCTATAGTGGTTAAAATATTGGAAGGAATTTTGAGAGATAGCATAGAGGATTATCTGCAGGTTAATAAGATTATTAGCAAGAGTCAGCATGGGTTTGTAAGTGACAGATCACGTCAAACTAACTTAATTAGCTTCTACGAGGAAGTGAGTGGTAATCTCGACAAAGGCAATGCAGTGGATGTTGTCTTTTTAGATTTTGCAAAAGCCTTCGATACAGTGCCTCACAGGAGACTGATCATCAAATTAATAAAACTTGGAATAAGATATACAGTACTATTTGTACATGGTTATATAATTGGCTGGATAACAGAATACAAAGAGAAGTGGTCAATGGGACATTCTCCAGCTGGGCACCAGTAGTCAGCGGAATACCACAAGGGTCCGTACTGGGCCCGCTACTGTTTAACATATTTATTAATGATCTAGGAATAGGTCTGGGTAGCACAGTGTCAATCTTTGCAGATGATACCAAACTGTGTAAGGTTATTAATTCATAAAGTGAGGTGGAGCCTCTAAAGAATTACTTACTTAAACTTGAAATCTGGGCGTCTAAATTAGGAATGAGATTCAATATTGAAAAATGCAAACTTACGCACTTTGGGAATAAAAACAAACTTGCATCCTACACACTTAATGGGGAAAATATATGGGTAGCAGTAGTGGAAAAAGATTTGGGGGTGCTCATAGATAATAGGCTTAAAAATAGTCAAAAATATTAAAATGCAGCAAAGAAGGCAAGCAAAGTGCTCGCATACATAAAACGGGGTATTGGATCAAGGTACGAGGATGTAATCCTCCATTGTACAAATCTATGGTAGGTCCGCACCTGGAACATTGTGTTCAGTTTTGGGCATATATGCAGAATATATGTATAAATAAATAAATATATATATATATATATATAAACAAATATAAAACCACAGCACTCGCCACCCCAGAAGCGGGGTTCAATGTCTGCACTCACCACTCATAGGGTGGGGTGCATGTAGCCCATGGATACCTACTTAAATATATACAAATAGAAAATGCAGAACTCACCATAGCAAGCTCACTTATCCTCACAACATCAATAAATAAATGATGGAGGTTTAGTTAGTGAATTGGCCAATGCACGGAAGCCTGCAAACCGCTCACCAAGGTACCCCACCTACAGGCAGGTCCTACACTTTCACAGAGTCTTAAAAATGTAAAACCTGACAACTGTACCACACATAACTGCAAATATGCCTACTAGGATTAATGTGTATCTGCCACATATCTTATGGCTTTTAAAGGTACACTAGTCACCTGACACTGGCTAATAAATTACTAAGAAGCAGCTGACACAGGTTTAGAACAATTGAGTTTACATAGGGGTGCATGAAAAGTTTGTGGCCACAGTTAATAAGAGTTAATTAAAGATTAACCGTGCAATATACAAACAAATATAAAACCACAGCACTCGCCACCCCAGAAGCGGGGTGCAATGTCTGCACTCACCACTCATAGGGTGGGGTGCATGTAGCCCATGGACACCTACTTAAATATATACAAACACAAAATTCAGCACTCACCATAGCAAGCTCACTTATCCTCACAACATCAATAAATAAATGATGGGGGTTTAGTTAGTGAATTGGCCAAAGCACGGTAGCCTGCAAATCGCTCACCAAGGTACCCCACCTTCTTGCAGGTCCTACACTATCACAGAGTCAACTGTATCACACATAATATAACTGCAAATATGCGCATTGGCCAATTCATTAACTAAACCCTCATTATTTTTTATTGATGTTGTGATGATAAGTGAGCTTGCTATGGTAAGTGCTGAATTTTCTGTTTGTGTATATATATATATATATATATGGTAATAAAAAGGGTGATAATTGGCGCAATGGACCTTCCTCTAAAAGTTCATGCAGTTTGCAATGGATCTTTAAAATGTCCAGAGCACTTCCCCTATATCTTCTGGGGTGGCAGCCTGTTCTCCAAATGATCCGCTGTTCCGGCAGATCTTCAATGGATTCTAAAAAACAAATGAGAGAGGCGCCCCTGGTGCAATATAGACAGTATGATATACCTCCACCAAGAAACACCCTAAAAATAGAGGTGTACCGTGTAAAGTGGTCTCATAACCACTTTTAATCAACGTTTCTCAGAAATCAAAACCGTTCCCCGCTTCTGGCAGTGGACTCCTGGATGTAGTGGTCACGTCTGTGTTTACGGTCATATAATAAATATAAAACAGCTTATCTGATAGCAGATGTGTTAGTCCGTCACTCAACGCGTTTCATCCGTTGCTGTACTGCAGGACTTCCTCAGGAGTGGACCTGGTGGACACTGTCAGCAGACTGCTAAACTAGGATGAAGAAAAAAACAACAACACAGGTATACAATGTAGATGGATGGATAGTATAGTATTATATTACTTATGGACGACGAGTGCACTGACGACAGAGAGGTAGATACAGCCGTGGCCTACCGTACTGCTGCTTATATATATAATATACTGTATAACAGACCTGGTGGACACTGTCAGCAGACTGCTAAACTAGTATGAAGAAAAAAACAACAACACAGGTATACAATGTAGATGGATGGATAGTATAGTATTATATTACTTATGGACGACGAGTTCACTGACGACACAGAGGTAGGTACAGCCGTGGCCTACCGTACTGCTGCTTATATATATAATATACTGTATAACGGACCTGGTGGACACTGTCAGCAGACTGCTAAACTAGTATGAAGAAAAAAAAAACACCACAGGTATACAATGTAGATGGATGGATAGTATAGTATTATATTACTTATGGACGACGAGTGCACTGACGACACAGAGGTAGGTACAGCCGTGGCCTACCGTACTGCTGCTTATATATATAATATACTGTATAACGGACCTGGTGGACACTGTCAGCAGACTGCTAAACTAGTATGAAGGAAAAAAAAAAAACACAGGAGTGTTTTTCAGGCAGACAAACGTATACTGGACTGGTGGTCACTGTCAGCAAAACTGTGCACTGTACTCCTGCTATAACTGCTCCCCAGTCCCCACAATTAGGCAGTGTGAGCAGAGCAGTGCACTCAGCACAGATATATCATGCAGCAGTGCAGCACACTGAGTGAGCACAGATATGGTGGTCGGAGCGTTTTTTTCAGGCAGAGAAACAAAGGATTAAACTCACTGGTGGTATAATCAAAACCCTGCACTGTACTCCCTAACAGCTGCTCCGCGTCCCCAATCCTCCCCACAATTATAACTAACTAAGTCACTCTGTGTTCTACTATAACGGAGAGGACGCCAGCCACGTCCTCTCCCTATCAATCTCAATGCACGTGTGAAAATGGCGGCGACGCGCGGCTCCTTATATAGAATCCGTGTCTCGCGAGAATCCGACAGCGGGATGATGACGTTCGGGCGTGCTCGGGTTAACCGAGCAAGGCGGGAGGATCCGAGTCGCTCGGACCCGTGTAAAAAAAAGGAGAAGTTCGGCCGGGTAGGATTCCGAGGATCCAAACCCGCTCATCACTACTATAAATAGAGCTGCATAACACAAAAAATATTATTAGCTGGAATCATAGAAAAATATTAAAGGAGAGGTGATCATTAAGTCCTCTCGGTTTCACCGTCTCAAGATAAAAAATCCATTTACTTTCAAGTTGCAGTAACCCCTTATGACAGTCACCTCCACGTAGGAACAGGAGCTAAAATAATGTGTTTAAAAAAAGAGAGACTATGTTTCTTTTCCACAAAGTGCCTAGCTACAGGCTGGTCAGATGCTTTACCCTGTAGAACATCTCTAATAGCTAACCTATACATACTCATCCGCTCATGGAAGGTACGTATCATTTTACCGATATTACATAGGCCACAAGGGCACTTGATGATGTATACCACATATGAGGAAGTACAGGTCACTGCAAACTTGATGGTAAAGCATTGTACTGTGTAAGGATGAAACAAGAATTTGCTGGCAATCATATGTTGAAAGGTCGTACATCATTTGCATTTATAACAGCCTTTACTTCTGTTTTGAGTATGTAAAGCAAAGGAAAACTGTTCCATGATGTCAGGTCATACTAGCCAGTAACGCAAATTTCTACCTCGTTTCAGACATGACATAGGGTTTAACGGTTTCAGTGACTTTAGCTCTTTGTCTCCCTGTATGATGGGCCAAAGGCTCCTAGTGGATTTTTCAACCATATTGTGTAGAGTAATACATTTTCTAACCCAATGTATTTTGTCGGTAGATTTCTTAACAACATTCTCTTTAAGTAATTCCATACTGGTATTAGATTAATCCTTTGCCTAGCCACTGCAAAGTCCTTTCAGAGTAGCCTCGACTTCTGAATTTTAGTCAGTATGTCATCATCACTAGTTAGTCTCTTCACCCTCAACATTTGGGAGTAAGGTAGACTCTTCTTAGTGTCAGAAGGATGATGGCTACTCGCTAGTAGGAGAGTGTTCCTGTCAGTAGGTTGGGTACAGAGTGCTGTCACAATTTTATTATCATCAACCCTAATTTGAACATCCAGATAATTAATCTGTTCCAAACTTAAGGTGTATGCATACTTAATAGGATAGTCTCTGCCATTAATCACCTCCATGTAATTGACAAATTCTTCATAACCTCCACGCCAAAAGAGGATGGTTTCATCTATATATCTAGAATAGAAGAGGATCTTATCTCATACATCTCTGTTGAAAAAACAATTCTTTTTAATTGGTGAACATATATGAGATAGCATAGGCCAGCGCGACCTGAGACCCCATTGCACATCCCGTGCATTGGAGAAAAAACTCCCCATTAAAGTAGAAATAATTCTTATAGAAAACAAATTCCAATAGAGATATGAAGAAGTTTATACCAGGACCGTGATATAGTGGATTATGAGTTACCAAATCACGAACAGCTTGTAATCCTCCAGTATGTGGAATATTGGTGTAGAGACTAACAATGTCCAAAGTGCACATCCAGATGTTATCTGGAACTGTTCCCATGTCACTCAGTTTATTAAGTAGAGAAGTAGTGTCCCAGAGGTCAGTATCTCATGCCTGCACACAGGGCTGGAGAAAGAAATCCAAGTATTCTGATATCCTCTTTGTCAAGTAGTCCCTTGCAGAAATGATTGGATGGTCGGGTGGTCTTTCTAAATTCTTATGAATCTTCGGCAAGCTGTATCACATATTGATTTTAGGGAAGTCTGTTTTCAAAAACAGGCAGGTGTCATTATCAATAATACCATTAGTCTTGGCGTTATCCAATGTGGCATCAAGAAGACGTTTATACTCCAATGTGGGATTATAATTTATTTTTTCATATACTTTGTGACCAGAGAGTTGCCTATTCAATTCCTCTCGATATTGTAGGATGTCTTGTACTACAATACTGTGCCCCTTTTCAGCAGGGCGGATGACCACATTTTTCCAGCCTGGATAAGTTCCTCCTCACAGTATTCCTTTTTTGAAGCTTCCATCTCTTGTACATCCAGTGCTCTCATAAATGCTGCGAGTGAGATATTGTTTGACATTCGATCAAAAGTCGAATTTCTTTTAAAGTGGTTAACCGGCTGAGACACCCCTACTATATTCTCATTAGCACCAAAGAACTCCTTAAAATTTAGTTGATGATATAGGAGGACTGTTTGATAAATTTTCCAGTCTAGTTGGTTAAATGTCGACGTAGGCACAAAACTTAGTCCCTTGCTAAGGATGTCCAGTACTGTTGGTGTAATGCTGGCCATACACTTGTGCGATGCCCCGTGACGCGACATTGCGGGGTATCGCACCAGCCATTCAGGTGCGATCAAATCACACCTGAACTGCCAAAAAGATTACCATGCGATCATGTGATAGAACGCATGGTAATCACGTGATGGGCACGTCACCGCCGAGTGGGAGTGGCCTCCGGCCACTCCCAGCGGGTGCCCATCGCACATCGCAGTGCGATATATAGCATGTGTTTCTAGAAACACATGCAATCGCACTGCGATTCGATAATTATTATGTGCAGCACATAACGTCTTAAGATGCGATATTCGACCGGCGTGCCCGCGCATCGCATCGAAAGGTACTAAAATGTGCATACAATCCTTCGATTTCTCTCACAGATGTGGTCAAAATCGAAGGATAGTACCGATAATCTCATAACTGTATGGGCACCATTAGAGTACTAGCTGAAAAATTAAATACAAGATCTATTTTGCCCATTCTCGCCCTTTTATAGGTGCCCCTGTGGCATTGGCTGCAGGGGAACCTACTATATATACTATATAAAACACAATTCCAGAGTGCGCAGATAAATATTAGAGTAAGATTACATCATCTCATCAAGGTGATGGATTTTTCTTCAGGATAAGCCTTTTACATGTACAGTTCTTCTGATTCTGTCAGTCTTTTTTCCAACAATGGAAGGCAATCCTGTGAAAAATACCCTCTCACCAAAACAGATCACCCAACAAAAAGAGCCAAATAGACAATCAGTAAAGATATCAATTTTAAAAGTTTTCTTTTCAAATAGTATTTTTACATACATGAATGAATTGTGACCAATACAGGAGAGTTGTTGCTATAACCTTCCTCCACCTTATTCAGGTGTGAGCTCAGGGAAGGATCCTTATTGGATTGCACACTAACCTTTTTAGCCTACGCGTTTCATCCTTGTACTGTAGTTATCAAAGGATGTTCATATGGTAGGTTTATGATTATTTCCAAAATGGTTTTGTCCTGCTGGATTCGTTTTTCCTTTAAAGATATAAAATTAGATATGATTAAAAATGGAGAGTTCCTGTCCAAAAACCGTTAAAATCTATTGGTAAAGTTGATTCGTTAAATGCCCCATAGTCCTCACTGCGATTAAATCCCTCCCTAAAAATAAGCACCATGGCCCTGGCAGCTTTAGTAATGACTTTTATGTTACTTTTGGTGATTGTCTCTCCTTCATGCTCGTAGCTTTGTTTAACAAAGTGACTCATGTGGGTGAGTTCCCTACAGGAATGCTAGAGGCCCAGGTGATCACAATCCCCAAACCGTGTAAAGATCCAGCCCATTATCAAAATTATTGTCTGATTCCTTTACTTAATGGCGATGTTAAGCTATATGCTAAGTTGATAGTGACCCGCCTTAATGCTTATTTGAAATCTTTGATACACCCGGATCAATTTGGGTTCATGCCCAGCAGGCAGGCATCTGACAACACTTGCAGAGTTTTTAATTTAATTGACTCTTTTTCTGACAGGGACGGCTTGCTTCTGCTTTCCCTGGATGCTGAGAAAGCATTTTATAGGCTGAACTGGTTATACATGCATACTGTCTTGACTAAATTTGGCTTCTGTGATCAGATTCTGGCATCCATTCTAGCGCCATATAGCTCACCTACTGTATGGGTGTTTAGCAATGGTTTCCTGTCAGACACGTTCCCAATTTCCAATGGTACACATCAAGGCTGCCCTCTTTCGTACTTGTTTTTTGTCTTAGTAATAGAACCTCTAGCAGCCAGGGCTAACTTGTGGTCTCAGCTCTCATAAACTCTGTCTCTTTGCCGACGATGTTCTTCTCTTTCTTTTCTTTGATACACACACCATCTCTTCTCTCCCTCACTTTCATGACCTATTGACCAGATTTAGTGACGCCTTCTATTACAAACTGAACACGTCTAAAACTAACGCCCTTCCTGTTAATCTACCTGACCTTGTCATAGAAACTTTACTTTCCCAGTATCCACACAATTGGAGATCTGACTCTATTTTCTGCTTGGGGATACACATCCCCCCTCTACCTCTTATGTTTTTTATGTGAATTTACCCTCCCACACCCTCATCGATTACCTTCAGTCCTTGACATCATCTTGGCTCTTCTATAAAATATCCTGTTTGGAGCAGCTGGCAGCCTTTAAAATGTCCTTGCTGCCCAAGCTTATGTTTCTCTTTTGAACTATACCATTTATCTTCCCCAAGTGCTATCTAGATAAATGTAAGATTATACTCACTAGATATCTATGGAAATTCCATGCTCCTAAGATATATTGTTCTAAACTGATTCTACTTCGTTCCGGTGGGGGGTCTTACTCTCCCTGATTTGGCCACTTACCAGGAAGCGTGCCTTCTAGCTCAACTAAAATACTGGGTGGGGGGGCCCTCCTCATCCACCTGGGTGCGCATTTAAAAAAACAAGTTGTTTCGGCTACCCCTTAGAAGATCTTCTCTGGACTCCCAAAAACCTACTCCCACCAAATTTGTCTTTTTTTCCCCTCCATGGCCTCCTCTATATGGGTATGGGATTGTTTAATTTCTAAACTGCCTGGATATACCTCTCCATATGCAGCCCTTTCTTTAGTAGCTGTTAGTAAGCTAATACCCAATTTGAATGTTTCCCTCTGGTGTGCTTGCCATATCCGAACCTTAGACGATCTCTTGGATGGCCATACTCTGCTTACATTCCCTCAACTACAGGAATGTTTTTCTCTCTCACATAAGGAAATATTTCATTATCTCCAAATAATACACTGGTTTCATAGTTTGCTCCGATCATGGTACTTCCCCTGCCCTATAACTCAGTCTGTTTTGTTCCATATATCATTTGTTATGTCTACTAAGGATATTTCTTTTTGGCATAATACATTTATAAAACTAGTCCCATCTCAAAAGTCCAATGCCCAGTTGCGTTGGGAGAAAGACCTAGATGTTTCCCTATCTTACGCACAATGGGAGTATTTATATTGCATGTCCTTCCATATGTCCAGATGTCTGAATCACTCAGAGATGCAAGTTAAGATGTTACACAGGCTATATTTAACCCCTGATAGATTGCACACTTTTTGGCCCTCAGGCTGGAAATATTGCTTGCGGAACTGTGGGGAAGCAGGTGATTTATTTCATGTTTTTTGGTCAAGTCCTTTGCTCCTTGATATTTGGAAGCGTGTTTTTGAGCTAATTAATACAGTTTTAAGTCTGTCCCTCAGCCAGGTTCCCATGTTAGCCCTGTTGCATATTTATCTTGCTGAAGATCCCTCTAATCACAGATATTTACTGGGTCATACAGTATGTGTATAGCGCAAGAGCCACTATAGCTCAAGCATGGAAGCAATCTGTACCACCTTCATCTTATAGGTCCTTCTTTTTCATTTACCATGGAAACTGAATACATGCCATATTCTTCCTCTGCCTTCTCGTGTATTATGAAACGGATGCCCTGGCATATATACGTCACAGACATAGAAGGGGCTGCTTTGTTTCCACAAACTTCTACTGTAGGTCCTCTCCCATCCAGTTTATTCTGAATGAGAAATTTCTTCTTGATTCCACTTTCAGGTTCCATGCCTCTTCCATAATAACATACCTCAAAGGTCAGCTTAAAAAATTGAGTTCATGCATACAAAAGATCCTTGTATGAATAAATGGATTTTGGAACCTAAAAATTCAAGTGCTATATTTCAGTTTGGTATCCATTAATAGCTAGCTTTTATATAAAAGAGGTTTCAAAAGGAAGAAACCATTTAGTAAAGTCTAAGTGACACATACACTGCTCAAAAAAATAAAGGGAACAATAAAATAACACATCTTAGATCTAAATGAATGAAATATTCTTATTAAATACTTTGTTCTTTACAGAGTTGAAGGTGCTGACAACAAAATCACACAAAAATTTTCAATGGAAATCAAATTTATTAACATATGGATGTCTGGATTTGGAGTCACACTCAAAATCAAAGTGGAAAAACACACTACAGGCTGATCCAACTTTGATGTAATGTACTTAAAACAAGTCAAAATGAGGCTCAGTAGTGTGTGTGGCCTCCACGTGCCTGTTGACCTACCTACAATGCCTGGGCATGCTCCCGATGAGGTGGCGGATGGTCTCCTGAGGGATCTCCTTCCAGACCTGGACTAAAGCATCCACCAACTCCTGGACAGTCTGTCGTCCAATGTGGCATTGGTGGATGGAGCGAGACATGATGTTCCAGATGTGCTCAATTAGATTCAGGTCTGGGGTACGGGTGGGCCAGTCCACAGCATCAATGCCTTCGTCTTGCAGGAACTGCTGCCACACTCCAGCCACATGAGGTCTAGCATTGTCTTGCATTACGAGGAAACCAGGGCCAACCGCACCAGTATATGGTCTCACAAGGGGTCTGAGGATCTCAACTCGGTAACTAATGGCAGTCAAGCTACCTCTGGCAAGCGCATGGAGGGCTGTGCAGCCCCCCAAGAAATGCCACCCAACACCATTACTGGTCCACTGCCAAACCGGTCATGCTGGGGGATGTTGCAGGCAGCAGAACGTTCTCCTTGGCGTATACAGACTCTGTCACTTCTGTCACATGTGCTCAGTGAGAACCTGCTTTCATCTGTGAAGAGCACAGGGCGCCAGTGGCAAATTTGCCAATCTCGGTGTTCTCTGGCAAATGCCAAACGTCCTGCACGGTGTTGGGCTGTAAGCACAACCCCCACCTGTGGACGTTGGGCCCTCATACCTCCCTCATGGAGTCTGGTTCTGATCGTTTGAGTAGACACATGCACATTTGTGGCTTGCTGGAGGTCATTTTGCAGGGCTCTGGCAGTGCTCCTCCTGTTCCTCCTTGCACAAAGGCGGAGGTAGCAGTCCTGCTGCTGGGTTGTTGCCCTCCTACGGCATCCTCCACATACTGGCCTGTCTCCTGGTAGCGCTTCCATAATCTGGACACTACGCTGACAGACACAGCAAACCTTCTTGCCACAGCTCGCATTGATGTGCCATCCTGGATGAACTGCACTACCTGAGCCACTTGTTTGGGATGTAGACTCCGTCTCATGCTACCACTAGAATGAAAGCACCGCCAGCTTTCAAAAGTGACCAAAACATCAGCCAGAAAGCATAGGAGCTGAGAAGTGGTCTGTGGTCACCACCTGCAGAACAACTCCTTTATTGGGGGTGTCTTGCTAATTGCCTATAATTTCTACCTATTGTCTATTCCATTTGCACAACAGCATGTGCAATTGATTGTCAATCAGTGTTGCTTCCTAAGTGGACAGTTTGATTTCACAGAAGTGTGATTGACTTGGAGTTACATTGTGTTGTTTAAGTGTTCCCTTTATTTTTTTGAGCAGTGTGTATATGTATATAAATGTATAAAGGAAACACAATTGAGATAAGCACATATGAGTTGAGACTATTCATACATTGCTCATCATAATGAGTAAGATTTGATTCAGGGGAATTTCTTGTATAAAAGATATCAATTCATAAATATCAGAATGTAATAATACATACAACCGCATTACAAAAGACACACACCGGAGTGTATGATAAATTAAATGGAGGCTTGTTCTAAATGTTGTATGTAGGCACCTTACCTTCCAACAGCAAGTCAGTGATTGTCCAAACATCCATGCAATGTAGCATGGGAAACAGGGCCTAACTTATATAGGGGAAGAGGAATGAAATCACGTCCTAATTAGATCAAATTAGTGCTTTACCAATTTATGTGGGACTCCTAAAGAAATGTGGTTTTATCAAACCCTTATAGGCATTCAGCCATACTGCTATTAAATATAGATCAAGACCTTTTATCCTTTTCAATAATTAAACCAGGACCCACCTAATTTAACCTTAATAGGTTAATAACCCCACAATGTGCTTCATTGGTTAAACCTAATATGTAATGTTCCTCTTTGAGAGTGACAGCTTTAACCTACCAATAAGAACAGTGAGGGGCAGGACAATCATCTCTAGGGACATAATGTCTGAGTGCACCAGCATGTTTGACCGACAGTAACTTGTGGTGAAGACATAAAAACCTCACCCAAGTCACACATGCACCACTTCCAACCCACCCACAACTAACAGGCACCAAGGGCCGGGATCGCTCGGCGTGGTGCTGCCAGCACCATGTACACCGAGACACCAGGAGAGCCCCCCGCGTCATGTGACCACGCCACATGGCCCGGACATCCAACGCTGGAGCGCAAGCTTGCGCTTCAGTGCCATGACAACCTGTGTCTCTAGAGACGCCAGGAGAGCACCCTGCATCACGTGACTATGTCACGTGACCTGGATGCCGGAGCGTGACAGCTTGCACTCCAGCGTCATGACGATGTGCATCTCACATACTCAGGGAAAAGAATCTCTTATGTAGCCCTTTACATGATTTAGTCAAACTAATAGGACATATGCTTGTGCAATTTTCTAGAAGTGTGACGTGCAGAATTAAACAATGAACGTGTCTTTCTAACTACACCCTTAATCTGATAGTGGGACTCTATTAACTTAATAATATACATTCCTAAGAGGTTAATATAAGTGTTAAATAGCTAACTAATTATAATTCCATATGACGTGTCTACCAATAATTAAAAAAACTTGTTGCACATCTAGGATAATTCTCAGTGTATAATAATTTAAAATGAAATAAAAATGTAATTAAATAAGGTATATGGCAAAACTATCCAATATGCTTAGCGTGTGGTGAGGATTAATACGTCCCCCTTACGTCAAAAGGTTACTAGCCTAAGCCAGAGACAATATGGTCCAGTGACTTGAGTAATTTGCATTTTCAGCCTCCGGGGGAACTCTACTCGTCATGTGATGACGTGTATCCATATCTTAAAGGTTACTTGTCTAATTATCTTTCTAAGAATAGACAATAGTACAGTAGGTCAAAATATAAACATATGATTAAAAATCGGAGATATATAATACTCCAAACTATATGTTACCATGTGTAAGTTTTCACCCCTACTAACATACCATGAAGAAAAGGCTCCATTTTTTCAATGGTACCCACCCCTACTTATTCCTATAGATAAATCGAGAAAAACTCCCCCCCTCCCCGCAACATTTCATAGAGAACAAGTAACTAATGATGTATAAACCTGAAGTGGGCAATAGTCAATCCAAATATAAACATACAAACAATTTGGAGGTACAGAATATAGTGCTCCAAGTACTATGTGTTAATGGATAAGTATTCCGCCCTATTATCATACCATAAAGAAAAAGGCTCAATTTTTAAAAATTTTAAATAACACCTACCAAAAGGCATACGAAGAAGAACCCCCCCCCCTAAAATTCATAAAGGACATGTGGGTGGCGATATATGAACCAGAAAGGAGTAGGGCCTTCCTAATGGACATAAACTGACTATAGTCATCTTATTATGGTGAAGAACACAGAGATATAATACAAGGAAAGACCTAGTGGAAGGGAGGGGAACCTGGAACCCCGGACCTAAAGGAATGATGCCATATCTATATTTTCATTGAGCCCATTAGGGATAAGGGTATTATTATCCACACTTTAGAATTCATAGAGGACTATATGGAGAATTTAGTTCTAGTCAGAAGTAAGTGCCACTTGCCACCATTGGGATATAAGTGGTCGCATTCTTTATTGATAGACTCAATTCAATTCAGTATTTATTATCCTGTCTGAAGGTCTTAGTCCACTTTTTATCTATTTATTTTTACCTTATTGTATGTGTAATAAATGTATGAAATAAGTAATTACTAAAATATTCATTATTGGAGACTTAGCCGGTGCCAGTACACTTGCATAATTTCAGGTTAAAAGTAAGCTTTGTCCCTTCCACCAGACATCAGCTTCTGCATAAAAAATACACACTAAGGAAGATTAACTAATACTATGTAACCAGACCAAAACAAAGATAGAAAACATTAACAAATCATAAAGGGATTGCAGTGTCCTCCAAATGGATTACAAGGAGAGGATTTTACAGTGAGTACAAAAATGCAATTTCCTCTTACATGTTATCTAGGGGACACTGTCTGGACTATAGTACTTCCCAAAGCAAGCCTATCAGACGGGGGCGCTGTCCGTAAAGCCACAGATACAATTCTATGCCCAAAACTAGCATCACCAGAACCAGTAAAAGTTGTTAAGAATATGTACAGAGGACCAAGTCACTGCTATGCACAACTGCTCAACCCAGGGTCCATGGTAAACCACCTAAAATGCCCCTAATGAAAAAGTAGTATGAGCCTGGAGGGAAGCTTTTCTGAAAACAGGTAATCCTGGTGGATAGGAGAGGTAATATGTCTTGCATTGTAACACTTGGATGCTGGCAAACTTCTCTTTGGGGCATCAATTAAGTCCAAAAGTGAATCAATAAACCAAGTTGAAGAAGTATGGTCAATATAAATGTGTAAATCACAGACAACATCCAAAAGTAGTAAGGATATGGAAGCAGAAGGTGAAGTTGACCCAGAAAAGGCCAGAAGAACAATATTGAGGTTCATATAGAATTTGAAGCCACCTTCAGTAAATAGGTAAGCTTTAGATGAAGCCATTCTCATCCAGGCTGTGGCTTGGCCTCACAGGCACACACCCTTGGCCAAGGCATGGGTGCAACTTAGTATGACAAGCTGTGGCTTAGTAAGTTACCTAAGTATTCCTATGGGCATGCATACTAAGACGTACGCGCGTGTCCTAGTCGTGGGCGTACCTGTAGCAACTGGACTGCCAAAAATACATAAACTGCATGCCAGATGAGCATGGCTACATTTGTAGGTGCTGAAAACCACACCACTGGAATTAAAAATGAAAGGGAGGACTTACAAGATAAAGCAACTTACTCTGAGACACATCTAGCAGACGCAATGGCCAGAAGACAAACCTCAATTCAGGTAAGATACCACAACTCCACGGTCTCAAGAAGTTCAAAGGGAAGCCTCTGAAGATCTTCTAGTACAGATCCCATGGAGAGAAAAGTGGCATTTAGAAAAGCTGTATTCAAAGTTCAGCCTGTACCTCCGGAAAGATAGCCAAACAACTTTAAAAAAGAACTGACAGAGCCTAAACTTGATCCTTGAGGGGATTAAAGGCAAAGGCACTGAGTTTTACCATCCTGAAAAAAGGACACAATTAGTGGTAATCTAAAAATAGTAGCCGAGAGACCCCAGCGCTCCACCCATGATATGTAAAACTTCTAGATACAATGATAAATTCAGAAAGTGATCATCTTATGAGCCTGAATCATGGACTGGACAACTCACTTGGAAAAAAACATGAGCCTTCAAGATCTAGGTCTCAATAACTATGTCATCAAAGCGATCTGAAACAAATTTGTCTCTAGATAGGGGCACTGACACAGCAGATCTTCTTGGAGTGGAAAAAGGTATGAAACCTGAGCTAGCATGTCCTAAAGGAGAAAATACCACTGACAATGAGTCCAGTCTTGAGCTACAAGAATTATCTGCTGATCTTCCTATTGAACAGGTGACCCAGCTAGAATGGTCAAGGTGCCAACATGTTTTTCAAGAATATCACCTGCTCAACCCATGAGCAAGCTCTGCACACTGGAAGCTTTTTATTTTACCATGGAGAGGGGGTGCATGAGATCGATGTCAAGCAACCCCCACGAATCTATAATCAATTGAAATACTTCCTGGTAAAGTTATCATGGACAGTTTTGCATCTGAGGAAGTCCAGCTCCCAATTGTCAACCTCAGGAATGTGTGTGGCCAAAATAGCAGGTACACAATATTCTTCCCAAACAAGGAGGGGCTTTGATACAAATGAAATACACCTCCATCACAAAGAAGGGCAACTAAAAGGGAGCATGGCCTACATCACAAAACATACCTGGAAAGACTAAAGGTTATTACTATGTATAGTTTGAAGCAGAGAAGAAAAAGTGGGGGCATCCGAGAAATGTTCAAATACAATATATCAAGGGTTTTAATGAGGTTCAGGAAGGAAATATTCTTTCAAGGAAGAGAAGTAATAGAACATGATGACATGCATTGAAACTGGAGGGAAGTACATAAGTTCTGGGGAAATCTGAGAACATTAATTTTTACACAAAGGGTAGTGGCCAAGTGGTACAGCCTCCCATTTGAGGTGGTAGAGGATTTTACAGTAAAGCAATTTAAATATGCTTGGTATAGACATCATGATATCATTACAAAGAAATATGGATCAAATAACATTTGAGGTTACCATATGGTTAAAAAAGGGGCAGACTAGATGGACCAAATGTTTCTTATCTGCTGTCAAATTCTATGTTTCTATCATTGCCTGCCAACACCTTGTCCTGCCCTTCCCTATAAGACCTGCATTTTATGTATAAGCTTTTAGCTTTAAATCAATAATTTACAGTTTTAGATTATTGTTACACTTTATTTATTTGGCACCACAAGTGGTCTGCAATGCTGTACAAAGGATAAGAGTAAGACAGTACAGGGTAAAACAGAACATTACAACAGCAAAAACATAAAAAGGACACAGGTTACAAATAGCACCACAGATCTCAGTACACAATGCAGCCAGTAAGCAGGTGAGTGGCTTAGGTACAGTAGGTACATGTCATCTTTTTTTTTTTTTTTTTTAAACACATTTTATTGTATTTTCACAGTTGTACAGATTCTGCGGTAACAATGATAGACACTCTTTATAACAGGAACAAGACAATCGGCTAATTGGTCTGATATTCAAGTATTGAGCGAGAGTATCATCTCTTCTGAAAACTGGGAATTTGTTACGACATAACAGACAGGGTAAACGACAAGACAGAAACAAACATGAATTGAGTCAAGAGGATGGGGAGGGGAAACAGGATGTAAAGGGAGGGAGTAGTATATGGGGGGATAGACCTGGGATACCAGTGTACAGTGTATTATAAACAAATGGCTAGCATATGGATACAATCTTAAACTGTAAGGGATAAGGAGCGATAGATTGAGTATATAAGGCCTTAATACTGCAAAAAGGTCAAGGTAAAGGTATCACTTAACTAGGTGGAATATTTGGAGGCAATCCGCAATCAAAGTGGGTTTGTATTCTGGACCAATCTTGGTTCCCAAAGTAAAGGGAGAAAGTTCGTTTGGACTGGGCATCCAATGAATCCAGAAATGAGTCCTATTTAATGTGGTATGTGGAAAGAGACAATGGTTCATTGAGAAGCAAAGATTTCATGTCAAAATACATCAACTGGAGAAGACGAGACTTCAACTCCAGTATAGTGGGAGCTGTTTTTTTAATCCAATGAAGTAGAACTAACTTTTTTGCCAAAGTTAAAATAATGACAAGGAAGGGTATTCGTGAATGTGGTCTAGGCCCCAACACCCAGTCATCGAACCAAAATAATAAACATGCTTCAGGTGAAGGTGAGAGTGAGACTTTGAGAATTTTATTGATATATCCTATTACCTTGCACCAGAATCTATATATTTTGGAACACCCCCAAAAACAGTGATAGAATTTTGCATTAGACATAGAACATTTCATGCAGACACCTGGTTCATTCCCAGACATGTGTTTCCTCTGGGCGGGAGAAATGTAGGCTCTATGAATAAATCTAAAGTGAGTTTCTTGTAAGTAGGCTGATTGCAGATGTTTAGAGTATGCTAAGTATTGGGTAAACATGAGATCATAGCCTGTAATGAGAGAGGGTATGTCCGTGACCCAGCTGTAGAGTATTTTATTTGAAAGTTGGGTGACCTCTGGTTTAGCAGAAATGAGCCGGGGATAGATGTAATTAAGTCTGTACCCTATGGATGAGCGAGATTGTAGGAGATGGAGAATGATGTGTGTATTGGACGGGGTGAGGACCTGGCGAGGGAGAGATTGTGCATAATGTCTGACCTGGAGGTATAGGTAAAACATGCTGTCGGGAAGGAAGAATTGGTCCTGGAGATCAGCAAAGGGGATGACATTGCCACCTGGGTCAAAGACCTTGTTCACGAGAGCCACACCCTTACGTCTCCAAACCCGGAACGCGGGGTTGTTCAGGGAGGGAGAGAAGTCCGGGCTACCCCATAGGGGAAGATAGGGGGAGTACCGAAAATCTCTTTTCAGTTTCTTGTGAAGGCTTATCCAGTTAATGTAAGTATCGTGGAACATGATATTTGAATACACTGAGGGAGGGATACTTGAAGATTTGAGGTGTAGTAGTGCTGCGGGGGAGAGGGGAGCAAAAATGGCATTGTCCAGTGCTACGTCTGTGAAGGTGGAGTCATCTAACAACCAGTCACCAGCATAGCGGAAGAAAACAGCGGTGGTATAGGCTTTGAAATCAGGGATCCCTAGGCCTCCCAGTTTTTTGGGAAGCATAAGTTTGGCCAGGGCAATACGGGGACGCTTTCCATTCCATAAAAATGAGGAGATGGCAGAGTTGATGGAGAGAATATCCCCATTGGAGAGAGCAATAGGGAGCATTTGGATCATATAAAATATTTTAGGGAATATAACTGTCTTTACCGCCACCGCCCTCCCCAATAGAGATAAAGGAAGATGGCTCCATGACCGCATCAAGGCAGTCACTTTTTGGATAATATGGGAGTAATTTGCCTTATATAAGTCCTCTACCCGTCTGGTGACATGGACCCCAAGATATTTAATTTGAGACAAACTAATCTGAAATCGGGAGAAGGCTGGGGCAGATGCTAGGTCCAAGGTATATGAACCTATCGGCATCAATTCTGACTTTTCTACATTAACTTTATAGCCGGAAATTAATCCGAAGGCTTCGATCAGGGCCATAATGTGTGGAATCGAGGTAAGCGGGTCCGTGACAAAGAGTAGCATATCATCTGCATAAAGGGAAACTTTTAATATGCAGTTGGAGATTGTTATACCTTTAAAACCAGATGAGTTGCGTAGGAGAATGGCAAGTTGCTCGATGGCAATTGTAAAGAGGAGAGGGGAAAGAGGGCACCCCTGTCGCGTACCTCTGTGCAGGGGGAAGCGGTCCGAAATCTGGCCGTTACATAGTATCTGCGAGAGGGGATTAGAGTATAAAAGTTTAATATACGAGATGAAAGTGGAGGAAAACCCAAAGGTAGACATGGTATTGAAAAGATGTGGCCACAGAACCAGGTCAAAGGCCTTCTCTGCGTATAGTGACAGGATGACGCCTGGTGGAGAAGAGCCTGAGGTGTGTTGTAAGTGTTGTATTGCCGCTATGACCTTCCGTACATTCAGGACCGAGTGTCTACCTGATATAAACCCAGTTTGATCCGGATGTATAATAGAAGGTAATATCTTTTTAAGCCTTTCAGATAAAATCTTAGTAAGAATCTTATAATCCGAGTTTAACAAGGAAATTGGCCTATAAGAGGCTGGTAAGGTTAGGTCCCGGCCTGGTTTGGGTAATACTCTGATATAAGCTGCATTAAAATATAGAGGGGCCTGACCCGACTGCAATATGTGATTAAAAACTAGCACCAATGTGTCCTGAATGCACAGAAGCATTAATTTGTAGAAGCAACTACCAAATCCATCGGGGCCCGGGGCGGTCCCCTGCTTCAGGGTCCCAACCATGTAAGAGACCTCCGCTGGACTTATGGGGACTGTCAATTCTGCATCTAGAGGGGCGGCTAGTTTAAGGAGAGTAAAGTCAGAGTCAGGGGGAGATATGGAGTCTGCGAGAGAGACATTCTCAGGGGACAGAGCCGGGCCAGGTGAGTAGAGGGACGCATAGAAGTCTTTAAGGATAGAGACTATTTGGACATTAGAGGATGTCATGGATCAGTCAGATGTCTTCAGTGGTTGAACTAAAGAGGAGGGTCTCGTGCCCTTTAACATATTAGTTAGTAGTTTACCAGACTTGTTTCCAAACCAGTGGTAGCGATAATTGACCGCATATAAGGATTTATTCCCTCTAGTGTTTAAAAATGTGTTAAAGTGAGTCTTAGCAGTGAGGTAAACTTGTTTATTGGTTGCATGGGGTCTCCTGCAATAAGCTGAGTAAGCTGAGGATAACCGACTCTGCAATAATAAATAAGTGGCGGCATAAGCTTTGTTTAGACGGGCCACATATGACAGAATGTGTCCTCTTAGGACCGACTTAGCTGCTTGCCAGAATAGAGGGGGGTTATCAATCGCATGGGATTGATTGTTCGTGTGGTACTGCTCCCAACTAATTCGAAGCATGGATTTAAATTCCAGGGAGGTCAAAAGGTGGGCTGGAAAACGCCATATGATTTTGTTAGGGGGTTCGTCTGAAACGTGTAGAGAGAACCATTGCAAAGAGTGGTCTGAGACAGAAATCGGCTCAATCTCCACGGACGAGACTCTTGTGAACAAGGCCAGGGACAGCAACAGGTAGTCTATGCGCGACAGGGTGTGATACGCTGCAGACATACAGGTATACATTTTGACAGTGGGATTTGTAATTCTCCAGATGTCCACTAGGGATAATTGTGTGGAAAAATGGGGAATACCGTACTTGGGAAGTGAGAAAGTGTGTGAGGGGGTAGATGATCTATCTAGGTAAACATCAGAGATGAGGTTGAAATCACCACATACCATCAGACCTTCCTCCATGTAAGGGGTCAATAGCGTTATCAATTTTACAAAGAAGTGTCTTTTGTATACTGTTGGGGCATAGATATTGCATAGAGTGTATCGTTTGGAGTGAAGAGTAATGTGGGCTATGACAAATCTGCCTTCCGTGTCAGGAATCATCTTGAGAAGCTCACATGGGAGCTGACGTTTAATCAGAATGGCAACCCCACGGGACCTTGAATTAAAAGAAGCACTGGCTAATAACTTCCACCCCAACATTTGTAATTTCAACATTTCCGTATGAACCAAGTGTGCCTCTTGAATAAAAACAATGTCTAAATGTAATCTATTACAGTATAGCAATATTTTCCTTCGCTTCGCAGGGGAGTTAAAGCCCCCTACGTTTAAGGATCCAATCTTAATTTCAGCCATTACATATACACATGCATTGTAAACTGAGTTGTAAGGTATCCAGGGAAAGGGAGAGTGTAACCATTATAGGGAGGAGGAGAGACACTGGGAAGGCAACAGAGGAAGGGGGGCCGGGACACATAGACAAAGACAAAACATTAAAGAACACGACTATCGCGTTCAGGACAGTTATGAAACATTCACATAACTCCCGGAAGCCCGGAAAAACTTGGGGCACCCATAGGTGCAGGGAACAATCCAACATAAACCCGAAGCATTACTACCTCCGTGCCCGGGGTGAAAATAAGAACCTGAACCTCTTTTGAAAGCGGGACAACATGTGATGGAGCCGGAGCTTTATATGGACATATATGACAAAAGTTGCAAAAACCTTAGCTTCAGGCTACAGGTCAGGACAGTATGCAGGCGGTGAGCAGCATTCGTGAAGGGACAAGACTGGTGATGTCCGCATGGTCAGTTAGTGTCAGAGATGTCTGTCTCTGAGCGAGAGCGACCTTCGCATAGGAAATCCGCAGCGTCATCCGGGGTGGTGAAATCATAATGTCTATCCTTGTCAAAGACCCTTAACTTAGCAGGATAAATCAGTGCAAACTTTGTCTTGTCAGCAATAAGCCGGGAGCAGATAGGGGAGAAGGCACGCCGTGCTTTCATCAATTCGGCAGAAAAGTCTTGAAAAAGCCTAAGGTTTTTGCCTTCCCAATTCAGGACAGGCTGTTTCCTGGAGACATGCCATATTTCCAACTTATGTGTGTAACTCAGACATTTAAAGATGGTCACTCTGGGACGGGTATCATTCTGGCGGGGAGGGGGGCCAATACGATGCACCCGTTCTATAACCAGATCTTTACAGGCATCCTGAATGCCAAGGAGGGTGGGTAAAGTGTTAGTGACAAAATTCTCCAAGGAGGCCCCTTTCAGGGATTCAGGGAGACCCACAATCCTAATGTTATTACGTCTGGAATGATTTTCGATTTCCTCCAGTTTGTTAATAAAGGCATAGTTGTCTTTTTCAAGACGTTTTATTTCACACTGCATATCAGCAATATTGTGGGCTATGGAGCCTATCCGGTTCTCCGCAGTGGAAACTCGTGTATTTAAGTGTTGCAGCTGCGCTGTAATATCACTCACCGCCTTGGTCAGTAACGGGCCCATGGTGGTTGAGATGGCGTCGACCAGATCCTCATATAGAAGCGGGCTGTCGCGGTGTCTGGAGGAAGTTTCCGGAGCGCAGTCCTGCGTGTCCGACACAGACTTTTTGGACGCCGGGGAGTAATCACGGGAGACGCCGTCTGGCGCCATGACAGGAACCGCTCCTCTCTTCACTTGTAGCAGCGTCTGCTGCTGCGAGCGCGGCGGCTGCGTGGAAGTTACAAATTTGTACATCACAGGTATACCCCAGGTGGGGAGGGTTGAAGTGGTGAGGTTTGGAGGCGGTTAAGCCTTACAAAAGTGGCAAAGTAGCCAGGCACGGAGCGGAGCTGTGAGAAGGAGCAGCTCACTCCATGCACCCGGAACCGGAAGTCTATACTCACTCAGGTACATGTCATCTATAGTGATGGCAAGACTAGTAATTTAAGAGCAGGTGAAGGGAATGAGTGGCTACAAGCAGGAGGGATTACAGAAGATGACCAGAGTGTAGGTGATGGTTGTAATTCAAGTGCAAGAGAAGAGGGATGAGAGAACAGGATGGAGGAGGACCCTGCTCCTATGAGCTTACAATCTAAGGGGAGGGAAAAAACAGACAGAACACAGGCATGAGCATGTTAATGGGGACCTCTAGGCAGAAAGGTAGAGCAATAGAGATGCATGGGGAAGGTAATGGGATTGAGATGGTTGGAGCAGGAGGGTAAGGCGAGCCACTAGGCAAATTGGTTATGTGCTGGATGGGTACGCTGCAATGAACATGTGGGTTTTAAGTTCCCATTTGAAGGTACTGTATGCAAGATCAGGGAGAGTCTGTTAGAATGGAGGAGTTCATTCCATTGAAGAGGGGTGGCAAAGGAGAAATCTTGGTTTTGTACATGAGATGCAGTAAACAGGGAAGAGGAGAAGTGAAGGTCATTGATTTTCTATATGTATTGTTAGTAGTTAAATGTTTTATTTGATATACTGTACTACTCACTCAGACAGCTGCAGCTGTTGTTATTTAATTAATTTTGTATTTGTATATGTGGTATACGAGCGCCTGAATTTTGGAGGGTTTCTAAACCCCAAATTCTGTCTTAGGGATCTCACTGCCACAAGAAGTGTAGTGTCAGCAGAAAAGGACTGCCCTATAAATGTGTTACCCAGAAAATGTCTCCTTGAGGAATGAATTTTTATAATCAGCTATGGAGATAATTGGAAGATGCCTTTTAACACCCGTGATGTGCATTACAAACACTTGGTCATGTTATTTGAGTTGAGTAATATAGCAGCTGTGTTCCAAAAATATCTGTACAGCATATTCTGGGATCTTCTGCCTGGATGACTTTCTGATATTTTTGAAAGATTTAAAAACTTACCACAGACATGGGAGTCAATTTCTGATCCATCTTTGGGCGAACCAGTTATATTGTAGGTTTGACAAATGCATTTTAGAGTGGAAGATAACGTTTTTGCATTGCATTATTTTTGCTTCCAGTCTATGGATGGAAACCGAGAAATTTGTTGCTTCTGTATGTCCTTCTGTATGTCCTTCGGGATTGAAACCAATTTAGGTGATTCTGCAATATCTACAGACAATTTATAAAAAATGATGTATCCATAGTGGCTCCCATCACAGCACTCACCAGGAAAACACAAAATACCAAAGCATGGTCCCTTGAAGTGAAAAATATTGCTATCATGTGAAAAAACTCTTTACATCTCCACCAATTCTGAAGCAACCAGATCCTGACTAGACTTTATTCCTGGAAGTGGTGACCTCTCCAGATTTATTAGTACCTGTCATTTCAAAAATGAACACAGGGGATGAATCAAAGGTGAACACTGTTCTTATTTTTATGCAGCTGTGTCTTAGCTCAGTGTGAGCAGTAAGTCACAGATTCATTGACATGCTGCAGCCATTTGGGAGTGGAGACAGGGAGCATTGCACAAAACATAGGAGTGTTACTTTTGTATTGTGGGATTTCCAAAACAAATGTACTGTATGCATCTTCAGGTGCAGAATGACTTGCCTCAGCAGCTTAGATGTAATAGATATTCTGAGTGACCATTGGGTTACATAGAAACATAGAATTTGATGACAGATAAGAATTACTTGGCCCATCTTGTATCCCCATGTACATATAGTACACACACTTACACACTAGGGTTCTTTTTGTTGTTGGGAACCAATGTACAGACGGCTCCATCACAAATGTGTATTTCCTGCGTGACTAGGCGATCCGTCTGCCTAGTCAAGCCGGGAGTGCACAGAGATGCTCCCATTCTGAGCGGCTATGTCTGGGTGTGCGCGCTCGCCTGGACGGAGACGCTCTCCATTTACTAGCGTGGCTCTATCTGTACCTACCAGTATATTTTGGGATTATGGGAGGAAACTGGAGTGCCCAGAGGAAACTAAAGCAAGCATGAGGATAATATACAAATGCCACACAGTTAGGGCCATGGAGAGAATTTAACCCATGTGCTTTGAGACAGTATTGCTAACCACTACACCACCCATACTTAAATGTCCAATGCTGCGAGCGATGGTCATGATGTTCATCTGATGATGCTTCTTCAGATGCAACTAGCAGATCATAGAAGCTGGCAGTTGGTGTCTTTTTACACAAGATGCCTCCTGTGGTATTTAGATATTTTCACACAGCCACTGTGTACAAAGATGCAGTGATGAAGACATTTACATCTACCCCTGAATAAGGCCCATAGCTTGTAAATGGTACTTTTCTGGCATTTTTTCCTGCAAGTTTTCAGCTCCTGAGAAGAATTACATAGTGGGAGACTGTGCGTTTCTGCTAATAACTTGCCTTTGAGGAGTAGCAGCACCTGTTGGAGGGAACAAAGTTCTCTGTGATGGTTTTCACAAACTGTAAGAATCTGTTGTACAGTATCTTCAACTAGATCACAGGTTGAATCACCGCCAGCCAGGTGGTGGTTGTTTTTTGACTAATTCAATGTAGCCATCACATATGTCAAGGTTGATGCACTGTCTCACTCACTCATTTAGTGTCACTAAGGAAGAGGCTACCTGTGAAGACAACCCCATTTTGAAACAATCTTGCTTCATGTCAGTAGCAGTAAAGAATTATCTGGTGAAAACATTCAAAGTTACTTCAGTGGGCACAAGTGTCTCATTTTACTGGCTAAAAAAATAATTTACTTTGGATTTAAACTGCAGATGTTTTTTGGTGGTTATCTGTTTATCAGGATATTAAGGACTTTGAGGCAGCCTGTTCTACCTGTGCCCAGGAAAATATTCTCTCTCAAGCTCCTAGTTTTTTTTTTACATCTTATGCCAGTTTGTGACCATCTATAGACATATATCTAAATGGACTTTATCATGGATCAGCCTACTGTATTCTATACTGTCTGGGTAGTAGTTGCCAGGTTCTCCAAGGCAGTTTATTATGTTTCTCTAAATAGATTACCTACAGCTCCAAAGGTGGTGGATGTTTTATTAAAGAGATTTTTAAGCTACACAAGCTCACCAAGGATATTTTCTCTGGAGAGCACTTTGCAAGTGTTTCAATCTATGTTAACTTGAGTTTTTCTAAATCCTTTCACCCACAGAGCAATGGACATACTGAAAGATTAAATGAAGATCTGGAAAAGTTTTTTTGAATTTACATCTTCACCAATCAGTACAGTATGATATGGTTCCAATTTTACCATAGGCTGTGCTGGCTCACAACTTGTTTTATGAAGTCACTAGTTATTCTCCTTTTTACATTCTGAATGTATTTTACCAGAATTGCCCCCCTGCCATACAGTAGCTCTTTTAGTGTTCCATGACATCTCAGACATTTTGTTAAAATTTGGATTGAGGTGTAAATGAATTTACAGTATGGAATGTTTCTACATGTTACAAGCATTTCTCCGACAGGGAGAGAAGAACTCAATTATGGAAACCTTGTGATACAGTTTGACTGTCATTTATACATCTGCAAATGAAAGTTCCCAGCATTAAACTCACTCCCAGGTTCATTGTTCCTTTACAAATCCTACCAGTAATTAACGCAATGGTATGCAGACTGATAAATCAGGACACACTCAGATTACTTAATGTGTTTCATGTTTCTGTCCTTAAATTCCTTGTTTTAAATCAGTGTACAACATCCAGACATCCTCTTGCCGCTACAGTTGACCACCAGTTGGATTAAAAGGTGATACAGATTCTGGAAGTCAGAATTTCCAGAGGATCCATTCACTATTTGATAGATTGACAGCGCTTTGGACCTGAGGAAAAATGTTAGTTAAAGTCCTCAGATGTCCATTCCCCTAAGCTCCTTCTCCAATTCCACCAAATGTTTTTGTGGGGTGTTTTGTGCACAACCTAGAGGGGAAGGTAATATCACATCATGCCAGAGCCCATTACCCTCTTACAAGGTCTGACAGCACTGGTCTCCAAGGGCCATGGTGGGCTGGTGCTGTCCAGCACCCACTGCAGTTTAGGCATCCCTGATGCCTACAATGGCTGCAGTTCTCCTCTGTCTGACTGCTGTTTGCAGCTGTGGGAGCTCAGGGGGCCACAACTCTGCTAAGTGAATGCATGTTGCTCTGGAGAGAATTTAAATCTAGAAAAAACAAAAGGAGTTTTCCCACACACCCCAAGAGCTACTAGTAACAAGACCTGTACACTACAGTATATGGTCATTGAAACTTTAGAGATCTTGGTTACCTATATTTTGCAAAAGATATGATAATCCTCCAGGCCACTTCAAGGCATCTCTATTGCTTGAGGTCCCTAATACTAAGTATAAGTCCAGGGTGATAACCTCACAAAGCTGGCTCACGCCCAACCACCCCAGGGCAGCACATCATTAAAATACTAAAGTATTAATATGTATTAATAGGAAAGAAGCATGAGCTATGTGTTAAAAAGTGATACAATAATAAGGGTGTTAGTAAAATACTCCAAAGAGTAGTGTTAGTGGTAAAATAAATAGGAGTGTTACCAAAGTGCTAAATAAATATTATGGTGTGCTACCCAAGGTAGCCCATCCACACCAAATCCAGGGGCACCACACCACAAACTCAAACACTTTTTTACAAATAAGCTGAGTATTGATTCTTATACTACTTATCATTCATACATTGCATGCTACTTTTTGTTAACATTCACTTTTATGCACCAATATACTGTATTTCTATATTTTAATATACTGAGTCTCAGAGTATATTTACTGACTGACAAAGAAAAAAGTGGTGAAGGATTACAATCCCCATCAATTATAAAATGGGTATTGAATCCTTCAAATGTTTTGGATGTTGGTTTGTTGAGTAATAAAAAGTATTAAGTTCAGTATTTTTCTGAAATACTGTTGTTCCAACGGCCCTATCAGCCAGACCACTGTATCTTCAAGAAAATGTAGAATGTATGCATCAATGTAAAAAGTAAAATGGACTGCTGATTTGGAGTTACAGTATTTAAACAATGAATTACATCATATAAATACTGCACCTTTGAAAGTACAAGATGTGGTCACTGACCTTGGGCATAATATATTTGGACTCAATTTTTGATAGTGATGCACATACTTTAAATTGAAAATATAGTACAGTACATTAAAATGATGCTATTCAGGAAGAGACTGTATTGTCCCAGGAGTCTTACATATGTTGTGCAGTTCTGATTAACTATTGAATTTAGCCATTTGCTGACCATGATGAAACTGATTCCCATTATGACAGAGGCATAATGTGTTGTAGGTCCTCCTCCTAAGTGTGACCAGTCAGCCTGGCATATCCTGGGTTATTCTACACTTTCTCTTACGTCCTAGAGGATACTGGGGTACCATTTAGCACCATGGGGTATAGACGGGTCTACTAGGAGCCATGCGCACTTTAAGAAGTTTGACTGGGTGTGCTGGCTTCTCCCCCTAGCCTCCTCGTACCAGACTCTGTTTGTTATTTTCAGCCAGGACTGGTTGGCACCAGCCTGCCTGCTTCGTAAGACTTAGGGGGGGAATGGCCCAACCTCCTAATGGGTTAATGGTCCTGTTACCCACTGACAGGATACTGAGCTCCTGAGAGAATTATTTGTAAGTCCCACCAAGGCAAGTGTACATTCCCGCAGCATGCCACCACCCCTAACAGAGCCAGAAGACTGAAGAGTGGTGAGTACTGAGCTGGCATCCTGGTTAGTGGGTCACTGGCCATTATGGCAGCACAAGGGTACGGAAATGCACGGCTTCTAAATGGGGAGGATTGCATCTCCTGACTCAGTACACATTGCGGATACACCCCTTATGAGGGAGCGAACTTAGTCTCAGCGGTAACAGGGTGTCATGGCAGGGGGGAGCGATTATTTATGTACTAAGTACCCAATCTGGGTACTTATTCTGCGCCCTGGCTAAGCTTGGCATTAGCTATAAGTGTGTTGGGTGCTGGCTCCATCTTATCTGTGTCTCCCTGGACAGGCTCTTTGTGGATTAAGTGTGCTTTAACCTGTTTCTGAGTGTTTGTACTGTCACATTTACATTATGTCAAGCAAAGAGTGTGTTTCATGTACGGCAGAGTGTTCCTCTGGCCCAGGGGGCTCACTACAGTATACTCAGGATAGTGCACCTTCCCAGAATTGCAGGGCTGACTAGCATGGCTGGAATCCATTAAAGAAATTATGTTAAACATTTCTACTAACTTGTCCCACAATGAGAAAGAGATGTAATACTTAAAACAGTCTGTGGATGAGTTTATGAGTAGAGACTCAACCCCCAAACCAGCGTCTCACAGCCCTACAAATTGTCCACAACGTACTCTAGCCCATATCCGGCAGTCTGACTCAGATATTGAGGGGTCAGACATGGAGGAGGGGAAGGTGGACTCTGAGGGGGAATTCTGCTCTGTCACATGGAAAATAAGTTCTTATAGAAGTTATCAGAGATGTTCTACAAATTCCTGATAAAGTGACAGAGTGTGAGGAATCTTATTTTAATATGAAAAAGAAATCCTAATTTTTCCTGTGTCAAAGGAACTAAATGCCTTGGTTGAAGACCCGTGGGTTAATCCTGATAGGACATTTCTCAATCTCAATTTGATCTCAATTTGGTGCTGCAGTTCCTCCAGTCAGACTGGTTTTAACCTTTACAGGAGGTTGAAGTCAAATATCTTTTATGTGGAAGACTGTCACACTGTTGGACCGGGCTTCAGCAAGATGTGTGTCGGAGTTGGTGGCCTTGTCATACAAGAGCCCATTTCTAATTTTCCATGTAGACAGAGATGAACTCAGAACTCGTCAGCAATTCCTTCCTAACATGGTGTCTGCATTTCACATCAACCAACCTATCGTGGTTCCTGTTATCACAGACACCTCACTACTTAAAAGTCTTTGGATGTTTTTAGGGCTTTAAGGGTGTATGTAAAGTGAACGGCTCATTACAGGAAATCAGACTCGCTGTTTGTTCTTATGATCCCAATAAAATTGGGTGTCCTGCTTCAAAGCAGTCATTTTCTCGCTGGATCAAGCTTACTATCCAGCATGCTTATTCCATGGCAGGATTGCCTGTCCCAAGCTCTGTACAGGCCCACTCTACTAGGTTGGTGGGTTCTTCTTGGGTGGCTGCCAGGGGAGTCTCAGCTTTACAGCTCTGCCGAGCAGCTACTTGGTCAGATTTGAACAAGTTTGCTAGGTTCTACAAGTTTGATACTTTGGCCTCTGAGGACCTTCAGTTTTGTCAATCAGTTCTGCAGGAACCTCAGCACTCTCCCAGTTTGTGAGCTTTGGTACATCCCCATGATACTAAATGGAACCCCAGTATCCTCTACGGACTATGAGTAGGTAATTAAAATCCATTTTTTTCCCTTGCATTAGAATGAATAGGATATACTGTAAATATTGCTGCTTGAAATTATTTTTGAGGCACTTTTTTATTATTTATTCACATTTTAAAAAAACCACCAAATGATGGGGGGTATACAATTGGAGGCAAAAATTGATGGGGAGCAAAACATTGAACTTTTTGGGGACAATAGGATAGCCCCCACTGATGCAGTTACCTATGGTAAATTACTTTGGGTAATTGCATATCGCTGGATGACTACAAGGATGATGATGATGATCATCATTATCATCATCCTCATCATCAAAAATCATCATCATGTCTCTTTAAAACAGATCAAAGTATTTATAATGTTAACTCCTCACTAAGCACAATTTTGGTGCAGATTTATTACAAAGCAACAGGATACTTTCCAGCAAAAGCTTTCAAGTGGGCAGGTGATACACTCATGGGATGTCAGCCAATCAAATAATGCCCTGTGTGTATTGTTTGCTGTCCAGTTCCTCAACTGAATCCTAATATTGCTAGCGGGTTAATTAACCATTTCATTTACTACTAATTTTTATTATAATTCCAACAAACATATAATAAAGATATATAGATAATAAAATATTTTGAATGCTCAAAAAATATTTTCTTTTACTTTAAGAGAGTTGTGGTAAATTGAGTGCATTCTCAGGAAGGATATGTTATCAGTGGAGTACCCCAGAGATCTGTTCTTGTACCAGTGCTTTTTAATATCTTTATTAGTGACATTGCAAGTGACATTGAATGGTAAAGTATGCCTTTTTGTAGATGACACAAAAGTATGCAAAAGGGTAGAAACACCATGTGGGGTAAAACAAATGATTGAGGATCTAGGTAGACTAGAGGAATGGTCAAGAGTGTGGCAATTACAGTTTAAAGTCAATAAATGCAAAATCTTGCAGTTGGGTCTCAAAAATCCAAAGGCTAAATATAGTATTAGTGGCACTATACTGGAAACAACTGAGGAGGAAAGGGATCTAGGAGTCACTATTTCAGGTGACTTAAAGGCAGGTAAGCAATGTAACAAAGCAATGAGGAAGGCCAGTGAGATGATCATCTGCATTGGGAGAGGAATTAGCATCAGAAAGAAAGAAGTAATGATGCCACTGTATAGGTCATTGGTACAGCCTCATTAAGAATAATGTGTTCAATTCTGGAGGCCATATCTTCAAAAGGATATTAATACATTAGAAACCGTATAAAGAAGGGCAACTAAAATGGTGCATGGCCTACATCACAAAACATACCCAGAAAGACTAAAAAATCTCAATATGTATAGTTTGGAGCAGAGAAGGGAAAGGGGGGAAATTATGGAAACTGTCAATATATCAAGGGTTTTAACAAAGTCCAGGAGGGAAATATTCTCCAAATGAACAGAAACAATGGGACATGAGGACATGCACTGAGACTATAGGGCGTGAGGTTCAGGGGAATTTGATGAAAAAATACTTCACAGAAAGGGTAGTAGACAAGTGGAATAGTCTCCCATCAGAGGTGGTAGAGGCTAAGACAGCAGAGCAATTTAAACATGCATGAGATAGACATAAGGATATCCTTACAAAAAAATAAGGATCAAGTAAGGTTGAGATAAAAATATGGTAAAAAAGGGGCCGACTAGATGGGCCAAGTGGTTCTTATCTGCCATCAAATTGTATGTTTCTATTTTAATGAGTAATGGAAAGCTTTTGCAGTAAGCCTGATGGCCTTTAAACCCAGAGGCTTTAGTCAATGACCTCATATGTTCTCCAGGTGTAGGTACCTTTAAGTTTCCCTTTCTGTAACCAATAGTGTCAGTTGGTTTGGGTATGGACGTGTTTTTGATTGCTCATGTAATAGGGAATCAGATTTCATTATTTCTCAGATAATTGCTAAAGAAAATTTCCCCACCCTCAATTCTTAGTGGATTTGATGATTGATGCTTTGATTTGGCGAGAAAGGGAGGGAAAGGGAAGGGAAAGGTAAAGGAATGGAAAAAGAAAAAGAAAATGGAACGTTCATTTTTAGTATAAATAGTACAGTTACTTTATCAATGATATAAGACATTACAAATACAGGTTTTTCTAAACCTTAATAGGTCAAAATAAATAAATCACATTCCATGCAATGTCTTACTTATAATACAACTGTGTCATACGTTTTTATGATTACAACTGCCTTTAAAAAAGCTTTCAAACATTAGTACTTGTAGAATATATATTTTTTTAAATCTGTTTATTATGATTTTCATGGAATACAATGTAAAACAGAAACAAATAGTAAGTATTTGATGAATAAAGCAGAAAAACAACATAGGTGTGTACATCAATCAATATCAGGAAGTGAATCTACGATATCTTCGGAGTAGTGGAGCAGATGTGATTCACCAGTAAGAACACTATGCACTGGAGTCATATAATTGTCAATGATATGAAAAATTTGGTATATCTAGTACTCCAAGAATCAACCATCAGGAAGTCATTCCCTGAAGTATAACATTAGGAACATTATATAAAACACATATCAATAAGAAAAGAGGAGAAAGGAGAGTTGTAGAAAGAAAGAGGGGGGGTAGGGATACACATAAGGGTAAATAGGGAAGGAGGGTCAGGACGTTCTTATCCATAAAAACGATGAATGGTAGCAATTGATACATCAATATCAGGACGGAGAGCACTAGATTTCAACCCTAGGGCTTATCATAAGGTAGGGATAATGGTTTCGTAACATAGACTCTTCCAGTATCTTCCTGTGGAGGAACCATTCAGTGTGCTCAAACACCTTAAATATTTGGGCCTGTGTGGTCCGATCCCGCGAATCAATGTAAAGGCCCCACTTTTTGTAAAAAGATTTGACACCCAACTCTATATTGACTTGAGAGCCGATTTCCTGTCATAATATAATATCTGCAATAACTTACTATGAACTTCTACCAATGTAGGGGAAGAAGACGATAACCAGTGGGATAGAATTATTTTCTTTGAGACAGTTACTAAAATAGTGAGAAACGGTATAATTCGCTGTTTCCCAGGCCTTAAATTCCATTCAGAAAAACTTGCACATAAACAAGAAAGGGGCATTGCTGCACGTATATGCAACAGTTGATTAATGTAGGCCAGTAATTTGTGCCAGAAACTTCGGATCAGACCACACTCCCAAAACATATGGTAGAAGGAAGCTGTACGAATATGACATTTGGGGCATTCCCCCCTTTCCGTGTGGTTAAACCGAGCATGTTGAATTGGGGAGATATAGGCTCTCTGCAAAGTACGGAGGTGGACCTCCTATAAGTAAGGTGAAGCCATGGCTTTCAGGGTAGAAACGTAATGATCACTAAGTTGATGGTGACTAGTCAGGCTAGGTATATCTTTACGCCATTGGATAAGTAGTTTATCCCATCTACACTCTGTTGCACTAGATGTCAGGATGGTATAAATCTGTCTAACACGTGTTGGGCCAGCCTTATGAATATTAAACGAGACTAACAATAGGTGAGAGGAAGGGTGTGTGTCATGTGGTATGATGCGCATACGGGTGATTGAGTCTAAATAATGTCGGGGCTGGAGATACATGAAAAAATGAGAGTGAGGCAGGTCAAATTTCTCTCGGAGTGATGAGAATGGATATATAGAACCTCCCGGGTAAAACACTTTGGAAGAGTTAGACAGACCTTTATCTTTCCAGAGCCAGTAATTGGAGTTAATGAGAGATGGGGGAAAGGCGGGATTACCCCATAGTGGAATGCATATGGACACCTCAGGGTTACATTTAAATTTCTTGTGTAAGGAGCGCCAGTTGTAATAAACATCATGAAAAAGGGGGTTGTTAAGGATATGAGTCGGGATCAGGGAGGGTTTAGACAGGAGCAATGCCCCCGGAGAGTAGGGAGTAAATAAGGCCTCATCCAGAGCAGAGTCTGTAAAGAGTTCCCTGTCAAACAGCCAGTCAGCAGCACATCGGAACAAAGTCACCATGGAATAGGACATAGGAACACCAAAGCCACCAGCAGATTTAGGGGCCATCAACTTATCCAAAGCAATAAATGCTTTTTTCCCCTTCCACAGGAATTTTGACATAATCTTCCGTAAGTATTGAATGTCATGATTCGTAAGGCGGATCGGGAGCATCTGCATAAGATAAAATAATTTCGGAAAGACTATGCTTTGTAAAACAGCTATCCTCCCCAATAGAGACAGAGGTAGTAGTTTCCAACTATCTAGCAATGAGGTTACACGTGCTAAGGCAGGAGTGTAGTTTTCCTCATACAGTCTGGAGAGATTCGCTGGGATTTGAATCCCCAGATAGGTAATCTTCGTGTGGGCAATTTTAAAAGAAAGAGATGGGAGGAGTTCAGAAATGGTATGAGCAGAAGGACCCAAGGGTAGAAGTTTCGATTTGGCCACATTAATCCTATATCCCACCCTAATTCCGAATGCTTGTATCAATCCAAGGATCTCCGGGATGG
Organism: Pseudophryne corroboree; assembly: GCF_028390025.1. Taxonomy (NCBI): domain Eukaryota; kingdom Metazoa; phylum Chordata; class Amphibia; order Anura; family Myobatrachidae; genus Pseudophryne; species Pseudophryne corroboree. Next base: position 16,410,735 of record NC_086449.1, read on the forward strand.
AGGTCGATGGATCAGAAACGAATAATAGCATATCATCGGCAAAAAGAGCAAGACGGAGGTCAATGTCTCCAATTTTAATTCCCGTAAAAACTCTCGATTGGCGTAAGGCTATCGCTAAGGGCTCCAGTGCTATTGCAAATAGTAGGGGTGATAAGGGGCAGCCCTGTCTAGTACCGCGCTGAATCTCAAAGGATGAAGACAGTACCACATTACAGGAAATCTGAGTTTGTGGAGCTGTGTAAAGAAGTTTTAGAAGATTCACAAAATCGGCAGGAAAACCAAAGTGTAGGAGAGTAGAGAAAAGATGGTCCAAATCCACGAGGTCGAACGACTTCTCAGCGTCAAGGGAGAGAATAACTGGAAGAGAGGAAAGGGTGGATAAAGAAGGAGAAGAAGAAGAAGCATAAATGGCAGTTAAAACTCTCCGTACGTTGATCTCCGAGTGTCTACCCCAGATGAATCCAGTTTGATCCTTGTGTATAATATGGGGGAGTAATAATTTAATTTGGTTTGCCAATATTTTAGTGAGTAACTTGTAATCAAGATTTAACAGCGAGATCGGGTGATACGATCCCGGTTGGGACAGATCTCTACCAGGTTTGGGAAGGACTTTGAGGACAGCAGTATTAAAATGTCTGGGAAGAGTGTCAGAAGACAAAATCGCATTTAGGACAGACACCAGGGTGTCCCCTATTCGGGGTGCTAGAATTTTATAAAAATCGGCACTAAAGCCATCAGGGCCAGGTGCTTTGTCCCTGCCAAATTGACCAATGACGCTCTGGACTTCCTCTAACGAAATAGGATCGAGCAATGATTGGACCATGGAGGTCTGAAGTTGAGGGACAGGAAGATTGTCCCAAAACTCATTGGGTCATGGCGGAGGGGTGGGAGCTGTGGCAGGGGAGGGGTGTGGGGATGAGGAGTACAAGTCTTCATAACAGGATTTCATTATATCAGAGATCTCCTGGTTGTTAGTAGTTAATATGCCAGTGGAGGTACGTAAGGGATGAGTAACCATGGGACGGCGGGAACCAGTGAGAAGAGTCGTTAACAATTTTCCAGTTCTATTGCCAATATTATAAAACCTATAATTCACCGAAAAGGAGAAGCAATTACCCATGGAAGACATGAATTCATCGAAATGCTTTTAGGCCTCCATGTATATAAGACGATTGTGTGGAGTGGGAAGAGATTTGTATTGCTGACAGGCTGTCGACAGGGGTCTCAGAAACTCTAGATACTTAGAGGCATATTTCTTGTTAGTGGCGGAGACATAGGATATAAAATCACCCCGGAGGACCGACTTTGCGGTCATCCAGAATAATATAGGATCTTCATCCAAATGGGATGTATTGTTACTCTTAAAAGATTCCCAAGAAGATTCCAGTCTTTGTTGAAATTTCAGGGAGTTGGCGAGATATGAGGGGAATCTCCACAATTTAGGAGAGGTGGAAGCTTCTGGAAAGTGAAGGGTCGCAGTAACTAGGGCATGGTCCGACAGGGATATTGCCTCGATTTGGGAGTCTGATATGTGTGGTAAGAGAGAATGGGATAATAAAATATAGTCTATCCTAGATAGTGTATGATGGGCCGCAGAGAGGCAGGTGTATTCTTTTTCTGTGGGATGTAAGGCTCTCCAAATATCCACCACCTGCAGTCTTTCAGCCAGTAGGGGTACCCCAAATTTGGGCAAGGAAAGAGGTTTTGCTGGCGAATGTGATCTATCTAGGTAGGAGGAGGAGATAAGGTTATAATCCCTGCAGAGGATCAAGGGGTCTGTGAGGAGGGGAGTCAGTTTAGCCAGTAAGGACTGAAAAAAATTCTTAGAATAAATGTTAGGTGCATATACATTACACATTGAATAAATTCTACCATTAATCTTAGCAGATATTATCACATAATGACCAGCAGTGTCAGTAACAGTGGACAGGACTTCCGCCAGAATAGAACGTTTGATCAATATAACAACCCCTCTGGCCTTAGAATTGAAAGAGCTAAAACCCAATACCCGCCAGTTCAAAGCATTTAATTTTGCCGTCTCCTCTGGAGTCAGGTGTGTTTCCTGGAGGAATGCCAGGTCTACCCATTGTTTACTAAGATAGAGGAGCACTTTCTGTCTCTTTGCTGGGGAATTAAAACCCTCAACATTCCAGGATCCCACCGTCAGATCAGGCATATGTCAGAGTAAAAGGCAAAACAGAAGCATTCTTTACTACCTTCACAAGGAACAGTAACATAATCACATCCTGATGGATGGGGGGTGGGAGAGAGGGGGGAGGGAAGAGACAAAACAAGAGAAGAAAAAGAGAAAGAGGAGGCAATCGTGAATAACAGGCCGTACAATCGGAGAAGTATTACTTTAAAAATAACCAATACATCAATGGCCAGCGACTTCCGGTCAACGAGCATGGGCGAGCACCAGTGATGGTGGACCCGCACACGAGTGTTCAGTGGTGGACACCAACAGGAAAGGAGGAGCCCCTCCCCACCGCCACAATGCAATTAACTATACCCACCCAGAATCCCACAAAAATAAACAGGATAACAGTATACTCTGAAGAACAACATCTCATGGGCGGAATGTAGCGAGCAGAGTATTGTAGAAAACCTATGTAAAAGATTACAAATAAGCAAACATAACCACGGAAGTCCATGATAGTGGGGCAGCCCCCAGCATGTGTGGATAACATGGTAAGCAATTGTAGAATATATTTATATATGAAAACATATCAAAGTTATAATGAAGCAGAATCATACATAGAGCGGCAGCAGTCGCAAAGAGAAACAAGGCAGTTCACGTAGAAGAAATGATGAGACCGCAGGGGAAAAACCTGTGAATTATGATCCAGTTGCCGCTGAAGGGAGGTCTGTAATATCCGTGTCGTTTTCTCTAGAGATATTACGGAGGTAGGCCACAGCGTCAGCAGGCGACAGAAAGTCTTTGTGGGAGGTACCCTCATAAATGCGCAAGCGTGCGGGGTAGAGTAAGCCAAACTTGCGACCCTCTGATACAAGTTGAGTGCAAATGTCAGAAAACGCTTTACGGGCCCGGGTCAATTCCACCGAATAATCCTGGAATATGAAAAGCTTATTACGCTCCCATTGGATATCTTTCATTTTGCGGGATGCGGACCAGAATGCCAGTTTATGAAGGTAGTTCAGAAAGCGAAACAGAGTCACACATGGATGCGGTCTGTTGGGGGTGGGGACAGGGCCCACACGGTGAACCTTCTCAATAACTAGATCGCTGCAGTCCCGTTCTATGCCCAAAATTGCAGGAATGGTGACACGTACAAAATGAGCCAGCGCTGTGCCTTTAATTGATTCCGGCAAACCCACCAATTTGATATTATTTCTTCTTGAGCGATTTTCAATATCATCTAGTTTATTCCATATTTGATAGTTCTCTGTAGTAAGAGATTTCACTGAGTGATGCTGCCCCTCTATGTCATGTGTAGCTGCTTGCAGCTGGGATTCAGTGAGAGACTCTCTGCTGTAGATGCTGAAGCTGTGTAGTTATATCAGTAACAGCCTGTGATAGCAGGGGGACCATGGTGGCTTTTATTGCTGCCACTACGTCCCCATACGTTACAGGGGCTTCAGGATCGCGGCATACCTGTGATCCTGTGATGTCTGTCCCCTCTGCCGCTGCTTTCTTGGAGGTAGGAGAGGTGTCTTCAGGGCAGGCGCCATGTTGCTACCCGCGCGGTGCTTCTCCAGCCTCGTGTTAGCGCTGGCGGGAGCCTGGGGAACCGCGGCTACGGGTGTCACATAGCGGTCCATGCTGACCGCGGGTCCTGCCGAGGGTGTGCTGGGGGATGTGGAGGCTGTAACAGCCTTTAAAAGGTTTATTGCGGCGGGCGGCGGGACGGAGCTCCTGTAGCATGCGGCTCACTCCATGGGTACCGGAACCGGAAGTCCAGTACCTGTAGAATATTTAATAACTATTGGCATTATGCTATTGTTTTTATATATATATTTTATAATTATGTTCGAATATTTAAAACTTTTTGCAGAGTCTGCCTAATCTTGTGGTTTCTAAGGCTGTAGATAATGGGATTCATCATGGGAGTCACCACTACATATAATATAGAATAGAACTTTTTTTTTATATGTGAGCTGTCTTCTGATGACCCCATGTAAACAATCATTAGGGTTCCATAATAAATGCATACAGTAGCTAGGTGGGAGCTGCATGTGGAGAAGGCTTTTTTCCTTCCACTGTTGAGAGAAATCTTTAGTATGGCGTAGAAAATGATCATATAGGTTACGATAATTACTGAAAAAGGAATAAAGATAAAAACAACAGAGAAGAAAAAATCAACCAGTAACAACAATGAATTGTCTGATGTGGATATTTCTAAAATTGGGTCAGAATCACAGAAGAAATGGTCAATGTACTTTAGACCACAGAATTGTAATTGCAAAACCAAAATTAATTCACCCGATGCAATAAACACCAATAACCAAGAAGCAGCAATAATTTTTCTGCAAACATCGGGTGACATTATGGAATTGTAACGCATCGGATTGCAAATGGCCAAATATCTATCATAAGACATTATAGCAATAACAATACACTGCACTAATTCAAAAATATCAAAAAAGTAAATCTGCATGAGGCAACCGGTGACAGACACTTCTTTTGTATCGCTTAATATGATATCCAACATCATTGGTATAATGGTTGTGGTTATTAAGATATCAGCAACTGCTAGTTGTTTAAGGAAGATGAACATTGGAATTTTGAGGCGTTCACTTATCGACACCAAAACAACGATGATTAGGTTCCCATTGAGCACCACAATATAGGAGAAGAGGAACAGGATGAAGAATAGAATCTTGTATGAATATAGACCTTTAAATCCAAGAAGTATAAACACTGTGACTGCAGTCTGGTTGTCCTCACACATTCTGAGTGGGTAGAGAAGATGTCACTGAGCACAACTTGTATCCTGCAAGAACATTAACTTGATTAAACTGATTTATTAACTAGCAACCGGTCAGTTAACTATGATCATATATCAAGGATTATGTCTCCACCATAATATTACAACATATATTTTGATAATGAACCCATTCTTTAGGTCAATTTTGTCAGAGGACAAATACCACACAACTACACACCATGCAAATGTTTTGGGGCTGTGAAAAGAAGACAGCACTAGGGGGAAACACAAGCAAATATGCAGAGAAGTTTTATACACCAAATAGAATTACACTTACTGTATGATCTCTGGAAAAGGAGTGATTTAAAGGCCAATAATACATATTTTCATATATTACATTTATATATTACAGTGTATTAATAATAATAATAATAATAATAATAATAATTATAATAATTATAATTATAATAATAATATTAATAATAATAATAATAATAATAATAATAATAATAATAATAAATAATAAACATGAACTATCCCAACTCCAGATGACACCAATTTTGCCTAGCCTCATACAGTGCATCTGGAAAGTATTCACAGTGCTTCACTTTTTCCACATTTAGATATGTTACAGCCTTATTCCAAACTGGAATAAATAAAAAAATTCCCTCCAAATTCTACACACAACACTCCATAATGACAGCGTGAAAAAAAAAGGTTTTTTGAGATTTTTGCTAATTTATTAAAAATAAAAAACTAAGAAATCATATATACATAAGTATTCACAGCCTCTGTCATGAAGCTAAAAATTGAGTTCAGGTGCATCCTGTTTCCACTGATTATCCTTGAGATGTTCCTACAGCTTAATTGGAGTTCACCTGTGGTAAATTCAGCTGATTGGACATGATTTGGAAAGGCACACACCTGTCTATATAAGGTCCCACACTTGACAGTGCATGTATGATCACAAACAAAGTCAGAGGAGGCACAAATCTGGGGAATGGTACAGAAATATATCTGCTGCTTTGAATGTCCCAATGAGCACACTGTATGGTAGAGTGGCCAGACTGAAGCCACTCCTTAGTAAAAAGTACATGGCAGCCCACCTGGAGTTTGCCAAAACACACCTGAAAGACTCTGAGACCATGAGAAACACAAATATCTGGTCTGATGAGACAAAGATTAAAATCTTTGGTGTGAAAGCCAGGCGTCATGTTTGGAGGAAACCAGGCACCCCTCATCACCAGCCCAATAGCAGCCCTACAGTGAAGCATGGTGGTTTCAGCATCATGCTCTGGGGAAGTTTTTCAGTGGAAGGAACTCAGAAACTAGTCATTATAGAGGGGAAGATGAATGCAGCAATGTGCAGAGATATTCTGGATGAAAACATGCTCCAGAGCGCTCTTGGCATCAGACTGGGGCGATGATTCATTTTTCAGCAGGGCAATGACCCTAATCACACAGCCAATCCTATATGTGGTTATAGAGTAAAATCGAGGAGGGGGTGGCGGGAATTGGAACCAGTGAATATTGAGCATAGTTAATCTGTGAACTGCATGGGATATTATCAGTATTGATACTAGAAATTACCTGAAATTACTGAATTTCTTACATTTACAATTTGATACCCAATAAAATTGTTAATTGTTATAATCTATATGTAAACATTTTCCTGAGCCTACTATTTTGCAAACTTAATCAAACATTGCTCAAACGGTATTAGTGAATATTGAGCTAAGTGAATCTGTGTACTATTATCAGTATTGATGCTAGAAATTATTATTCTTTTACAGTTACTAATTGATACCTAATAATACAGTTTATTGACACAATTTGCATGAGAACTTTTTGCTGAACCAATTAGTTTGCAAATCAAAGCAAATATTGCTCAGACGTACTCTTGATATCTATGTTACTTGCTGACATCTGTCTTTTGTCTGTAATAGGCTTAATGTGCTAATATTAATGATTAGAATAAAAGTTAATTTTTAATGCCAGACATTTAAAAAAAGAGTGCCCCCAAAAACACGAGAGTCCATATTTCTCCTACTTTTCACAGTAATTCAAGGATGTCTGGGCTTTTTACCAGAGCTCTGTGCAAACATAGTCTGAGTAATGTCAGAAGTTGTATGGTCCATATGCTAAAATGAATGTGTATGATGCATGAATTGCTGTTATATGGCTACAATTTCTTTGTATTACAGTGTATAATATACTCTTGAAATATACTGTATACTTATGCTTTTAAATATAGATTACTTTGCTGTAACTTACATCAACTTTAAAAATCTACTTGGTATGTAATTACTTATACATCCATCTGATAAATTATAGTATAGCTTTATAAGTCAGACTAAAGGGCTGCTGAGGTGCCCAATTGCCGATACAGCCGATGGATGAATGACCTGGCAGCACGGGGGGATGATGGGGGGTGTGAAGTTTCTTCACTCCCTCCTTCACCCAGTCATATAACCCTGCAAGCTAGTATAGACGATATTGTCCATATTGGCATGCATGTATTAATGAGCCAAGACCAACAATGAACGAGTGCAGGTCCGCACATCGTTCATCGTAGGTGCATATACACTGAAAGAAATTAATGATATATCGGTCATTAATGAATGAGATCGTTAGTATCTTTCAGTGTAATCGGCCAGTGTGTAGGGCCTATAAGAGCCTGATTCAGGGAAGGACACAGGTCATACAGATGCTGTGTATAATATGCTGATTCAGCAGGAGGAGTCTTGTTATATAGATTCCCCTGCCAGCTTCAGCCAGCCGCAGCTGTGCAGTATTGGATCAGATACGTCAGCCATCTGTGAAACATGGGCTTTTTACAATGCTGCTGGGGCCAGAAAACTGGGGGCATTTTGCCACCAATTTCTGAAAACGCTGCCCAGTTTCAAACCACCCTGACATCAAATGCTGGGAAATTACCAGAACGGGGTCAGAATGAGTCCTACCATTGGAGATGCCCTACCATTGGAGATGTGCATAAACCATCAGGTTCACATATCAGCTCTGAATCAGGATCTAATACAACACACAGCAGATTCAGAATTAGATCATTATATCACAATAAGATGCTGACCTTTTCTTAGTAAGTGTTATACGTCTCTCTGTGCAGTGTTACCCTCCACCCTTGTACAATAAACTGTAAGAGGTTTGTTTCTCCAATGGCACAAGTTTTTGACAGTATAAAATGTGATAAAAGCAGATGAAATGAAGCCAGTAGAGAATGTATCCTACAAAAAAGGAAATATAAATGGTATTTATTACATTTACAATGACATTATCATAATAGTTTATAATTTAATGTAATGTGGAGTTTTACTTTAATATCACTGACAGCAGATTACCTATTCAATTAGCCACAAATTAGGCCACATAATTTTTTAACATGTCAAAATCTCATGGCCATGACTTTTTGCTATTCAGTTAGAAAACTACTGTATGTTAAGTTATTGTGGGTTTCAGAGGGAGAAATTGTGGCTCTCAGTAAGTCTCCAGAGTACATACCTGATGACTAATGATGTATGTAAAGGTGTTTCAATAGTAATACATAGCTTATAATGCCACTTCATTATTCATGTAATTTTCTAAAAAGCAGAGAGATGGGTGTAATGATGAGGAACATGAATGTCTATGTGTTCTAATTATGTGTTTTTGACCTTCCAGATGGGAAATGCAAGAGTTTACTAACTCACTTATAAATCACAATAGATACCGTACATCTAACTTTAACACCAAAATCCTTTTTGTATTTATTTACTGAAATACACCCGCTAGCTATATTTTCTAATTCTATCTTAAATGTTGTAAAATTAAGCCCTGTGATACCTTACAATAGCCTGCTATGTTTTGCTTACTATCCACTGTTACTAATCAAATCTGCAGTCATTGTACACTCTATTTGCAGATTTATTAAGATCTTCTTATTGGAACTCGGACGTCACGTGTTTTGGTCAGCCAAAAATAAAAATCCAGAAAATCGGAATTTGCAATAATTCTGACATTAAGAACTGAGTAAATTTCTACTTAGAATGACTCTTTCATCCACTTTACATAGATTACGCATTACATAATTAATGCACGATGTTGGCGCGATGTCCACACATTAAAGTTTTGAACTCGAACATTTTTTTTATTTGCAAAATATGTTTAGATTATAAATGCAGGACGTCACATAATGGAAGTTGTGGCTAATTGAATCTGCCACATAGATAAAAATATGGACAATATATGTCTGAATATTTGAATTTGATACTGAAATTAAAATTAAAACAATAGACATCTATAATATAGCAATAAGACTAGTGATGAGCGAGGTTCGGTTTTACTCGGTTTTACTCGGTTTTACTCGGTTCTCAAAACGGCATCTTATTGGCTATCCAAAACACGTGACATCCGTGAGCCAATAAGATGCCGTTTTGAGAACCGAGTAAAACCGAGTAAAACCGAGTAAAACCGAATCCGCTCATCACTAAATAAGACATAAGGAAAATGTCCGTACCTATTGTGCCAGATAGTCCTTTAGCAACCCACCACTGTAACAATGTTAAGAGAAAGAAAAAAGTTTTTGAAAAATGTAGTACTATATTAAGTATGTATATTATTCTTGAATTGAAAATATGAAACTGTGTAATCAACAAACATGGAGGTGGTAACAGGAATCACAAATTATAAAAATTAAAATAAGAATGCAACAGTAAATGACTGTGCAAAGATGGTAAAAGAAATTTGTATGGTAACAGATATTTTTTCCTATAAACTTCAAAGTTCTGAAATGTCCATAAATATCCTGATTCCTAGAAAATGATATAGGGGGGGCCTAGTTAATGTAAAAGTTGCCAATACAATGGGGCATTAAACAAGATGCCCAATTGTGTTTTTTTGTTTACTAAATTCCCCTATTAATAACAATATAACATGTAAATATCTATAATGTCTTCTGTGGAGTCGTATAGTAAAAAAAAGATCAAAATATAAAGAGTGGTCAGGAGGCAAAGTTGCACAGTGGTTAGTAGAGAAGGGGAATGTGAGAGCTTAGACGTCTTTCTTTTCAAATTGAATTGTCAGCTGATTTCACCAGATCACACATTTATACTAAAGAAGTAGTTGATTTATAAGATTATTTATCAAAGGTCAGAATACATAAATAGTAACCGATTACAAATTATCTTAATATAATTTTTTTAATGTATAAATGTAGCTTTGAAAATGTCACAAATTTTGTAACCAAATCACCTCCGAATGTTCATTAAGATAACCATCACTGGTAAAGAGATATACACAATTAGCAGTAACACTGCTAATGACATAATACGGATTGGAAAAAAGTCAGATAGTTAATGCGAAACATCTGACTATTTTAGAGCACAATTTCAGAATGGTATTCAGTAAGAAAATATTCCAGAAATATTCTGTCCTAATCCTTATTAGTCTTCACCAAATTTCGTACTCTTGTCAATAATAAAAATAGCAGGTGATAAAATGACGGAATATTACAGTATGTTTCATGCATAAGAAGACATCTGAGGGAATGGCAGGTTCCTCCTCTCAGCAGTCGTGGTGTTCTGGTTTGTTAATGTTGTGTCTGCTGTACAGTATCTAGCTCCCAGCTTCTGTGGTGATTTTATAGCAGACAGAGATCCTTGTGGAATTACATGTGAGGATGATTTCATGAATGTCAGAGAGGAACAACAACCACCTTTGAATCCCTTAACAATTAATTAATACGTAGAGCAACAATTTGTTAGTAAAATTAAAAAGCTTTCAAAAGACAGTAAAATATTCATTTATTACAGTATATTGATATCCATTATTGATATGTAAGTAATCTGAGGTATTGGAACACAGCCATCTCTAAGAAGGCAATTAAAATGAACTGGTCAAATACACCTCTTTATTGGGTTTGCTAGCTTGACCAGAGTTTATTGCCTCTTCCAAAGGAAACAGCTATTTTCTAGATACATAAATATGCTTCACCCCAAAAGCATGTTTATTGTCTGGGTTTTACTTGAATCTTCCTCTCTTCTAGTCTCCCTCCTTTCCTATATCAAGCTGATTAGCCCAAATGTTTGTTTTATCTGAATGCAGCCCCACCATTAAATCTGCCACCAGGAGTAAAAGCCAATGCCTTAACTAGACATCAGTGCCCCCCCCCCACACTATTTAAAACATGGAAATTGCACTCCTCAAGCCCACGCTAAAAATATAAGGGCATGTCTTCTTGGGGAAGGGTCATGGCCACAAAATAATACCAATTCATATTACACTGCACTGTAGTCTCCATTATTCAAATGATGCTGCAAAGTAGCGCCACTTACACACATTACACCAGTTAGAGCCCATTTTACACATTATGCCAGGTAGAGCCCCTGTCACATATTATGCTAGATAGAGCTCCATTTTACAAACTACTCCAGGAAGAGCCCGTATCACACATTACATCAGGTAGAGCCGCCTTTTACACATTATGGCAGGCAGAGCTCCATGTTACATATTAAGGCAGGTAGAGTCCGCTTTTTGCACATAACGGCAGGTAGAGTCCCCTTTTACATATTACATCAGGTTGAGTTAAGAGAGAGAGAGGGAGAGAGGAATGGAGAGAAAGATAGGTTTGTGAGGGAGAGAGAGAGAAACATGGCAGGTAGAGAGACAGTGAGAGAGTGGTGGGAAGGAGACAGAGAGAGGATTTGGAGCAGGATAGAGAGAAAGAAAGGGGGGAGGGAGAGATACACACACTCATACAGTATATGAGACATACCATATGCCTGAAGATAGGTGACTCCCTGGGACATCACCACCTGTCTGGGCTTTATGTGCCATTTAGAAATTATCAGCAACCGAACCACATCACTAGACATGCCAAAAAACAGAGTCGGCGGTGGCGAGTGCTAATGCCCTGGGTCTTCTGTGTGCTCATCTGGCTGTGTTTGATGAAGGGATTTCCGGGCACTCATATAAGTAAGCTCCCTGCCTGTTCGCATTGTGGGCTGCAATCTCCTGGCTCCAGTGCTCTATCCAGATTCTGGAGACCGAGTGGGGATGTCACCTCTCCTTGCTGGCTAAGGTTGCAGTCTCTACAGTGCTGGGTGGAATGCCGCGAGCTGTCCGATCACTGGCCAGCAGTGATCGGGACATGCTGGGGGAGGAGCCATGGTCCAGAGAGACCAGGAGGTCCCTACTCTCTCCGGATCCTGCCGGAAGCCAAACTGTGACTGGCAGTCGCGCTGCTAATAGGCTCCGCTTCCTCCGAATCCCTGTGCGTCATCAACGGCCGCTCCACTCACCAGCCTGTGAGGAGACTTATGGATGTAATTTGTGGTGCTTGGTTGGTATAATTGCAGGTTAGCTGTGCTTTCTTGAGGCTGTGTGTGAGTGCCAATGAGTGCCTCCAACACGTTTCAGCCCTTATGCCTTTTTCAAGGATACTGGTGCTTGTCCATAGGGGTCTCTTTATTTGCCTCTCAGACCAATCAGTGCTGAAGGTGTGTCCAAAAGTTCTTGATTTACACTTCAAAGGGTCTCGTTCACATAGATCACTTGTATGTTAAAGGTTGTATGACAGCCTTTTTTGCTTTTATGATATGGTGTATACAGATTCAATAATGCATATGCTTACCAGTTGATACAAAATAGACCTATTCACGATGTGTATTGTAATTATGTGTGTAGATACACATGCACAACGTGTATTTTAAATAATGGTTAGTGTGTTCTTTATCTTGTCAATATAACATTGCTGAAGTCAATGTTTAGGCCTGTTGGTGCCATAGTTCTTAGATTAAAGATCCATTTTAACTCCTTTATATCCAGTGTTTTGTTGAAGTCCCCACCCCTCTAATTCCTATGTGGTTTGTCAATTGCTATAAAGAAAAGGGAGGTGGGTTCCGCAATATGTGTCTCTTTATAGTGCTTTGATACGCTGTGATTTTCGAATCCAATTCTTATATTTCTTACATGTTCATATATCCATATCTTGAGGGGTCTAATCATTCTTCCTATATACTCTAGACCACATGGGCATCTTAACAGATATACTACTCCCTTGCTCTCTCATGATATATTGTGTTTGATTATGAAAGATTCATTCCATGTGGAAGAGTGGAATTCCTCTATTCTTTTTGTGCTAGTGCACCATCAGCACTGATTGGGTCTGAAAGGCAATTAAAGAGACCCCTATGGACAAGCACTAGTATCCTTGAAAAAGGCCTAAAGGGCTGAAACGCATTGGAGGCACTCATCAGCACTCATACACAGCCTAAAGAGAGCACAGATAACCTGCAATTATACCAACCAAGCACCACAAATGACATTCATAAATCTCCTCGCTGGCTGGCGAGTGGAGCGGCCGTTGATGCCACACAGGGATTCGGAGGAAGCGGAGCCTTGTGGAAGCGTGACTTCCAGTCACAGTTTGGCTTCTGGCGGGATCCGGTGACTGACCAGCAGAGTGAGGTGGACTCGAAGCCCTGCACATTTGGAGAGCTGCCAGGGACGGAGAGTGTGGGGACAGCAGCAACAGTAAAAACATCAATAGAACACTCACAGCTTAGTGAGACATTGGAGAGATATGAGAAATGTGGGTAAGTATGTTGTACCTGGCAGGCCGGGACGCCGGCTTCTCAGAACACGACCCCCCTCAGGCTAAAAACTCTTTTTCCATCAAGTGGGGAATCCCAGACTGAAGGGTCAACATTGCAACCCTAAGAGACTGCGAACTGTATTAAACCAATTAACTGCACTAGATATGAACTTTGTGTACCACGGAATAAGGACATTCTGACCCCATACTTAAAATTATCATATGATGTGTAAGAACCGAGCCGGCAATACTGGTATTTTCATTAGATATTTATATGTGTTTATAGCATTTTTTCTGACAGATACTCAGCATTGTGACTGAATTAAAGTATTAGCAGACGACACAGACACCTGTTTATTATACACTGATTATATATTTTTAATACATTTGACAACATGCATTGGTGAGTGCAGGTACCAAAAAAAAACCTATTTATCAATTGCCTTATTGTCAATGTTTATACTGCATGAATATTCTTACTATTGACACTGCTGCCTACTTGATTCATCAACATTTTCATGTTTGCCATTTCTGTATTTTTTTTTAATTCTCATTGTGTGCATCCCCCTCTCCCCATACTCTGTTCCTTTTCCCTATGCCTCTTCTATTTTTTACCCCTTTATTTGCATATAGTCTCAATAAAAATTATTGACGTTGAAAAAAAACCTATTGCTAAATAATTTACAGATGGAATGAGCATTATTTTATTTCCATATTGGTCTGATAATGGGTTTATCCTATAGTGACTTTAAATAGTAGAAATAAGGGCTTCTTTGGGCTGCGAAAAGCCCTGGTGTAGAGGAAATAACCTACATCAGCTTTTTTTTCGGTAAATGTAATGGAGCTCACAATAGACCTCAAAGCACTGCTGACTTTGGAGCTGGAGACCAGTACACATCATTGCAGCATTTATCCAGGAGAGGATCAGCAGTGCTTTAAGGTCTTTTGTGCAATACAATGAGGATCCTTTCCTGAGCTCACACCTGAATAAGGTGGAGGAAGGTTATGGTAACATCTCTCCTGTATTGGTCATGATTCATTGTTTTCATTCTTGTATGTAAAAATACTATATTAAAATAAAAATTGAAAATAAATACTTTGTATCTTTAACTGATTACCCATTTAGCTCTTCTTGTTGGGTGATCTGTTTTGGTGAGAGGGTATTTTTCACATGCTTGCTTTCCAATGTTGCAATAAAGGCCCTCATTCCGAGTTGATCGCTCGCTAGCTGACATTAGCAGCAGTGCAAACGCTAAGCCGCCGCCCTAAGTGTATCTTAGCTTAGCAGAAGTGCGAACGAAAGGTTAGCAGAACAGTGCTGTTTTTTTTCATGCAGTTTCAGAGTGGCTGCAGACCTACTCCTTCCTTGTGATCACTTCAGTCTTTTTAGGTCCTGCTTTGATGTCACAAACACGCCCTGCGTTCGGTCAGCCACTCCCCCGTTTCCCAAGGCACACCTGCGTTTTCAGCTGACACGCCTGTGTTTTTTAGCACACTCCCGGAAAACGGTCTGTTACCACCCAGAATCACCCACTTCCTGTCAATCACTCACCAATCAACAGAGTGACAAAAAGACAAAAAGACCCTGTTTAAAACTGCATAGTTTTGAGTGAAATTACGGCGCGCGTGTGCACTGCTGCCCTTACGCATGCGCAGTTTTACCATTTTTTATCCTGATCGCTGCGTAGCGAAAATCGGCAGCGAGTGATCAACTCAGAATGAGGGCCAAAGGCTGACAGAATAAGAAGAGACAATGCTTTTGCACTTGAGGAGTAGCTCCCGTCCAGCGCAGCTTTAGTGTGCTTGCCGGGAGCTACTTGTCACTCCCCAGCCTGCAGCGGCTGCATGTGATGTCACGCCCCCCGCACGGTACGGCTAGGCCTTTGTTGGCCGGACCATGCCCCCATAACGACTGCCAAACGCCGCCGTACCACCCCCTCCCGCCCAGCGACCACCTCTGCCTGTCAATTAGGCAGAGGTGATCGCAGGGAAATGACGGCTTTTGGCCGTCTGGCATGCGCCGGCGCATGCGCAATTCTGACCCGATCGCTGTGCTGTGATATACTGCAGTGAGTGATCAGGTCATCAAGTATAGTAGAACTATGTCAAACAATGAAAGAAGCAGCTAATGAACCAACGTATCATCAGCTTCTGTGAGAGATAAATGAGAATAAAAAAATACATAATTCCCTAGAAGTGAAAACTAGAATATAAGAGAATCTCTTAGTTACCCAAACCACTGCCTTTCCATAAATTATTAATGGTACATTTCTTATGCTTCTAGAGAAACCAACCATCATTGTTTTTATTATGATCTTCTCATATGACCTTCTGGTATGACCTTCTGTTGGTCAATTTTGGAAATACTATTTAGTGCACACAAACTACAGGTGCCAGAAAGTATACTCCCACAAATTTGGACTTTGAAATCACTGTAAAATCCCTTCCTCAAAATCCATCTGGAGGACACTATACTACTGATTATGGGAGTTATTCACAGTTTTTAGCAAACCAAAAAAGTTATCAACTGGACAAATCCATGAAGCACTGCAGGTGGGGTAGATGTATCATGTGCAGAGATAGTTAGATTTGGGTGAGGTGTGTTCAAACTGAAATCTTAATTGCAGTGTAGTCATGAAGCAGCCATTATTTACCATGCACAGAAACAATATAACCCACCCAAATTTAAATCTCTCTGCACATGTTACATCTGTCCTACCTGCAGCAAACATGGTTTTTCCCAGTTGTTAATTTTTTGGTCTGCTAACAACTCTGAATAACCCCCTATGGGTAGAGTAGCTGATACAGGGGTTTAGGCACTAACAGGTTAAAAGTAAGCTTTGTCCCCTCCACCAGACATCAGCTTCTGCATAAAAAATACACACCAAGGAAGATTAACTAATACTATGTAACCAGACCAAAACAAAAATAGAAAACATTAACAAATCATAAAGGGATTGCAGTGTCCTCCAAATGGATTACAAGGAGAGGATTTTACAGTGAGTACAAAAATGCAATTTCCTCTTACATGTTATCTAGGGGACACTGTCTGGACTATAGTACTTCCCGAAGCAAGCCTATCATATAGGGGCGCTGTCCATAAAGCCACAGATACAATTCTATGCCCAAAACTAGCATCACCAGAACCAGTAAAAGTTGTTAATAGTATGTACAGAGGACAAAGTCACAGCTACGCACAACTGCTCAACCGAGGGTCCATGGTAAACCACCTAAAATGCCCCTAATGAAAAAGATGAATGAGCCTGGAGGGAAGCTATTCTGAAAACAGGTAATTCTAGTGGATAGGAGAGGTAATATGTCTTGTATTGAAACACTTGGATGCTGGCAAACTTCTCTTTGGGGCATCAATTAAGTCCAAAAGGAATAAATAAACCAAGTTGAAGAAGTATGGTCAATATAAATGTATAAATCACAGACAACATCCAAAAGTAGTAAGGATATGGAAGCAGAAGATGAAGTTGACCCGGAAAAGGCCAGAAGAACAATATCGTTTTTCATATAGAATTTGAAGCCACCTTCAGCAAATAGGTAAGCTTTAGATGAAGCCATACTCATCCAGCCTGTGGCTTGGCCTCACAGGCACACACCCTGGGCCAAGGCATGGGTGCGACTTAGTATGACAAGCTATGGCTTAGTACGTTACCTAAGTATTACTATGGACATACATACTTAAACGTACGCACGTGTCCTAGTTGCGGGCGTACCTGTAGCAACTGGACTGCCAAAAATACATAAGCTGCAATCCGGACGAGCATGGCTACATTTGTAGGTGCTGAAAACCACTCCACTGGAATTAAAAATGAAATGGGAGTACTTACAAGATAAAGCAACTAACTCTGAGACACATCTAGCAGACGCAATGGCCAGAAGACAAACCTTTATTCAGGTAAGATACCACAACTCCACGGTCTCAAGAAGTTCAAAGGGAGGCCCCTGAAGAGCTTCCAGTACAGATCCCATGGAGGGATAAGTGGTTTTTAGAGAGTCTGTATTCAAAGTGCACCCTGTACCTGCGGAAAGATAGCCAAATGTCTTTAAAAAAGCTCTGACAGAGCCAAAACCTGATCCTTGAGGGATGAAAGGCATAGGGATTGAGTTTAACCATCCTGAAGAAAGGACAAAATTAGTGGTAATCTAAAAATAGTAGCCAAGAGACCCCAGCACTCCAACCTTGATAAGTAAACTTCTAAATACGATGATAAATTCGGAAAGTGATCATCTTATGAGCCTGAATCATGGACTGGACAACTCACTTGGAAAAACCATGAGACTTTAAGATCTAGGTCTCAAGAACCATGTCGTCAAAGAGATCTGAGACAAATTTGGCTCTAGATAGGGGCACTGACACAGCAGGTCTTCTTGGAGTGGAAAAATGTATGAAACCTGAGCAAGCATGTCCTAAAGGAGAAAATACCACTGACAATAAGTCACGTCTTGAGCTACAAGAATTACCTGCAGATCTTCCTATTGAACAGGTGACCCAGGTAGAATGGTCCAGGTACCAACATGTTTTTAAAGAATATCACCTGCTCATCCCATGAGCAAGCTCTGCAAACTGGAAGCTTTTTATTTTACCAGGGGTGGGGGTGCATGAGATCAATGTCAAGCAACCCCCCCCCAATCCATAATCAGTTGAAACACTTCCTGGTAAAGTTATCATGGACAGTTTGCATCTGAGGAATCCCAGCTCCCAATTGTCCACCTTAGGAATGTGTGTAGCCAAAATAGCAGGTACACAATATTCTTCCCAAACAAGGAGGGGCTTTGATACAAATGAAAGACACCTCCATCACAAAGAAGGGCAACTAAAATGGAGCATGGCCTACATCACAAAACATACCTTGAAAGACTAAAGGTTCTTACTATGTATAGTTTGAAACAGAGAAGAGAAAGTGGGGGCATCCGAGAAATGTTCAAATACAGTATATCAAGGGTTTTAATAAGGTACAGGAGGGAAATATTATTTCAAGGAAGAGAAATAATAGAACATGATGATATGCATTGAAACTGGAGGGAAGTACATAAGTTCTGGGGAAATCTGAGGACATTTAATTGTTACACAAAGGATAGTGGACAAGTGGAATAGCCTCCCATCAGAGGTGGTAGAGGATTTTACAGTAAATCAATTTAAACATGCTTGGGATAGACATCATGATATCCTTACAAAGAAATAAGGATCAAATAACATTTGAGGTTACCATATGGTTAAAAAGGGGAGACTAGATGGACCAAGTGTTTCTTATCTGCTATCAAATTATATCTTTCTTTCATTGCCTACCATCACCTTGTCCTGCCCTTCCCTGTAAGACCTGTTGAGCTTGAGACTGGGAATTCCTGACTTCACTCATTGGTATTTTAACAGCCAATACAACAGATTAATTAATATTGAGTATTTTTTTTGTATAATAAAGATTTGCATACCTTTATAAATATATATATATATATATATATATATATATATATATATATATATATATATATACTTATGCATGGTTAAATGCATTGCATGTATAAGCTTTTAGTTTTAAATCAATAATTTACAGCTTTAGATTATTGTTACACTTTATTTATTTGGCACCACAAGTGGTCTGCAATGCTGTACAAAGGATAAGAGTAAGACAGTACAGGGTAAAACAGAACATTACAACAGCAAAAACATAAAAAGGACACAGGTTACAAATAGCACTACAGATCTCAGTACACAATGCAGCTAGTAAGCAGGTGAGTGGCTTTGGTACAGTAGGTACATGTCATCTATAGTGATGGCAAGACTAGTAATTTAAGAGCTGGTGAAGGGAATGAGTGGCTACAAGCAGGAGGGATTACAGAAGATGACCAGAGTGTAGGTGATGGTTGTAATTCAAGTGCAAGAGAAGAGGGATGAGAGAACAGGATGGAGGAGGACCCTGCTCCTATGAGCTTACAATCCAAGGGGAGGGGAGACAGACAGAACACAGGCATGAGCAAGTTAATGGGGACCTGAGGGCAGAAAGGTAGAGCAATAGAGATGCATGGGGAAGGTAATGGGATTGAGATGGTTGGAAAAGGAGGGTGAGGCGAGCCACTAGGCAAATTGGTTATGTGCTGGATGGGTACGCTGCAATGAACATGTGGGTTTTAAGTTCCCATTTGAAGGTACTGTATGCAAGATCAGGGAGAGTCTGTTAGAATGGGGGCGTACATTCCATTGAAGAGGGGTGGCAAAGGGGAAATCTTGGTTTTGTACATGAGATGCAGTAAACAGGGAAGAGGAGCGGTGATGGTCATTGGTTTTCTATATGTATTGTTAGTAGTTAAATGATTTATTTGATATACTGTACTACTCACTAAGACAGCTGCAGCTGTTGTTATTTAATTAATTTAGTATTTTTATATGTGGTATACGAGCGCCTGAATTTTGGAGGGTTTCTAGACCACAAATTCTGTCTTGGGGATCTCGCTGCCACAAGAAGTGTAGTGTCAGCAGAAAAGGACTGCCCTGTAAATGTGTTTCCCAGAAAATGCCTCCTTGAGGAATGGATTTTTATAATCAGCTATGGAGATAATTGGAAGATGCCTTTTAACACCCGTGATGTGCATTACAAACACTTGGTCATGTTATTTGAGTTGAGTAATATAGCAGCTGTGTTCCAAAAATATCTGAACAGCATATTCTGGGATCTTCTGCCTGGATGACTTTCTGATATTTTTTCAAAAGATTTTAAAACTTACCACAAACTTGGGAGTAAATTTCTGATCCATCTTTGGGCGAACCAATTATATTGTAGGTTTGACAAATGCATTTCTGAGTGGGAGATCACGTTTTTGCATTGCATTATTTTTGCTTCCAGTCTATGGATGGAAACCGAGAAATTTATTGCTTCTCTATGTCCTTCTGTATGTACTTCGGGATTGAAACAAATTTAGGTGATTCTGCAATATATTCAGATAATTTATAATAAATTATCCATCCATAGTGGCTCCCATCACAGCACTCACCAGGAAATCACAAAACACCAAAGCATGGTCCCTTAAAGTGAAAAAGATTGCTATCATGTGAAAAAACTCTGTACATCTCCACCAATTCTGAAGCAACCAGATCCTGACTAGACTTTCTTCCTGGAAGTGGTGGCCTCTCCAGATTTATTAGTACCTGTCCTTTCAAAAATGGAAACAGGGGCTGAATCAAAGGTGGACACTGTCCTTATTTTTATGCAGATGGATGATATTTTGAGAACTATGCATGTGTCAGAGATGCAATGCGCATGTGCCTCAATACATCTGCGTCTTAGCTCAGTGTGAGCAGTAAGCCACAGATTCATTGACATGCTGCAGCCGTTTGGGAGTGGAGACAGGGAGCATTGCACAAAACATATGAGTGTCGCCTTTGTATTGTGGGATTGCCGAAACAAACGTACTGTATGAATCTACAGGTGCAGATTGATTTGCCTCAGCAGCTTAGATGCAATAAACATTCTGAGTAACCCTTGGGTTACATAGAAACATAGAATTTGATGACAGATAAGAATCACTTGGCCCACCTACTCTCCCCATGTACATACAGTACACACACTTCTTTTTGTTCTTGGGAGCCAATGTACAGGCGGCTCCATCGCAAATGTGTACTCCCTGCGCGACTAGGCAATCCGTCTGCCTTGTCAAGCCGGGAGTGCACAGAGATGCTCCCATTCTTAGCGGCTCTGTCTAGGCGCGCGTGCATCTCCATTTACTAGCGTGGCTCCATCTGTACCTACCAGTATATTTTTGGATTATTGGAGGAAGAAACTGGAGTTCCCAGAGGATAAAAATGCAAGCATGAGGATAATATACAAATGCCACACAGTTATGACCATGGAGACAATTTAACCCATGTGCTTCGAGACCGTAATGTAACCACTACACCACCCGTACTTAAATGTCCAATGCTGTTAGCGATGGTCATGATGTTCATCTGATGATGCTTCTTCAGATGCAACTAGCAGATCATAGAAGCTGGCAGTTGGTGTCTTTGTACACAAGATGCCTCCTGTGGTATTTAGATATTTTCACACAGCCACTGTGTACAAAGATTCAGTGATGAAAACATTTGCATCCACCTCTGAATAAGACCCACATCTGGTAAATTGTACTCTTGTGGCATCTTTTCCTGCAAGTTTTCAGCTCCTGAGAAGAATTACATAGTGGGAGACTGTGAGTTTCTGGCAATAACTTGCCTTTGAGGAGTAGCAGCACCTGTTGGAGGGAACAAAGTTCTCTGTGATGGTCTTCACAAACTGTAAGAATCTGTTGTACCCATTGCCCTAATCTTCCTTGCCAGACGTTCATCGTCTGCAGATCCGCTCTGTCAGTCCCTCCATTGGTTACCGGTATTCTACCGTATTAAATATAAAATACTTTTACTCACATACAAGGCTATTAACCAAACTGCACCAACATACATCTCTTCACTCATCTCAAAATATCTCCCTACCCGACCTCTCCGCTCTGCACAAGATCTACGTCTCTCATCCACACGCATTACTTGTTCACACTCAAAATTACAGGACTTTATCTGGGCTTCACCCACTCTGTGGAATGCCCTCCCACGCACAGTAAGACTCGCCTCTAGTCTCCAAACCTTTAAATGTTCCCTGAAAACTCACCTCTTCAGACAAGCCTATCAAATTCCAGACCCACCGACATAACCTTCAGTGCTTCCCTATCTAATTACATCCTCTGTAGAATATTCATAACATCACATATCTTGTCTTTCTTAAGTCTCACACCCTCCTGACACTTGGATAACTTTGTGGGGTATCATCATACAACCCATTAAGAACCTAGCAATCTGGTGGACCATTATGCAATAGGTAGCATCTATCCTTGTGTATCTATGCCTATTTCCCTATAGATTGTAAGCTTGCGAGCAGGGCCTTCCTACCTCTGTCTGTCTGTTTTTACCCAGTTTTGTTCTATTACTGTTGTTCTAATTGTAAAGCGCAACGGAATATGCTGCGCTATATAAGAAACTGTTAATAAATAAATAAATAAATAATTGTACAGTATCTTCAACTGGATCACTGGTTGAATCACCGTCAGGCCAGGTGGTGGTTGTTTTTTGACTTATTCAATGTATCCATCACATATGTCAAGGTCGATGCATTGTCTTATTCCTTATGTGTCACTAAGGAAGAGCCTACCTGTGAAGACAACCCCATTTTGAATCCATCTTGCTTCATGTCAGTAGCCAGTAAAGAATTATCTGGTGAAAACATTCAAAGTTACTTCAGTGGACACAAGTGTCTCATTTTACTGGCTAAAAAGTCATTTTCTTTGGACTTAAACTGCAGACGTTTTTAGTGGTTATCTGCTTATCAGGATATTAAGGTCTTTGAGACAGCCTGTTCTACCTGTGCCCAGGAAAATATTCCTTCTCAAGCTCCTAGGTTT
Organism: Pseudophryne corroboree; assembly: GCF_028390025.1. Classification (NCBI taxonomy): domain Eukaryota; kingdom Metazoa; phylum Chordata; class Amphibia; order Anura; family Myobatrachidae; genus Pseudophryne; species Pseudophryne corroboree. The sequence continues at coordinate 16,433,643 of NC_086449.1, forward strand.
TTTTTTACATCTTATACCAGTTTGTAACCATCCATAGTCATATATCTTTATGGACTTTTTTATAGACCAGCCTTACTGTCAGGTACTGTGTTCTATACTGTCTGGGTAGTAGTTGCCAGGTTCTCCAAGTCAGCTTATTATGTTTCTCTAAAGAGACTACCTTCAACTCCAAAAGTCATGGATGTTTTATTAAAAAGATCTTTAAGCTACACAAGCTCACCAATAATATTTTCTCCGCAGAGCACTTTGCAAGTGTTTCAATCTATGTAAACTTGAGTTTTTCTAAAGCTTTTCACCCACAGAGCAATGGACATACTGAAAGATTAAACCAAGTTCTGGAAAAGCTTTTTAGAATTTACATCTTTACCAATCAGTATGATATGGTTCCAATTTTACCATAGGCTGTGCTGGCTCACAAATTGTATTATGTAGTCACTAGTTATACTACTTTTTTACATCCTGAATGTATTTTACCAGAATTGCCCCCCTGCAACACTGTAGCTCTTTTAGTGTTCTGTGACATCTCAGACATTTTTTTTAAATTTGGATTGAGGTATAAATGAATTTACAGTATGAAATGTTTCTACATGTTACAAACATTTCTCAAACAGGGAGAGGAGAACTCAGTTATGGAAACCTTGTGATAGGATTTGACTGTCATTTAGACATCTGCAAATGAAAGTTCCCAGCATTAAACTAACTCCCAAGTTCATTGGTCCTTTACAAATCATACCAGTAATTAACGCAATGGTATGCAGACTGATAAATCAGGACATATTCAGATTACCTAATGTGTTTCATGTCTATGTACTTAAATCCCTTGTTTCAAATCAGTGTACAACATCCATACATCCTCTTGCCACTACAGTTGACCACCAGTTGGAATAAAAGGTGATACAGATTCTGGAATTCAGAATTTCCAGATGATCCATTCACTATTTGATGGATTGAAAGGGCTTTGGACTGGAGCAAAAATGTTAGATAAAGTCCTCAGATTTCCATTCCCCTCAGCTCCTTCTCCAATTCCACCAAATGTTTTTGTGGGGTGTTTTGTGCACAACCTAGAGGGGAAGGTAATATCACATCATGCCAGAGCCCATTGCCCACTTACAAGGTCTGACAGCACTGGTCTCCATGGGCCATGGTGGGCTGGTGCTGTCCGGCACCCACTGCAGTTTAGGTATCCCTGATATCTACAGTGGTTGCAGTTCTCCTCTGGCTGACTGCTGTTTGCAGCTGTGGGAGCTCAGGTGGCCACAACTCCGCTAAGTGCATGCATGTTGCTCTGGAGAGAATTTAAATCTAGAAAAAAACAAAAGGGTTTTTCCCACACACCCCAAGAGCTACTAGTAACAAGACCTGTACACTACAGTATATGGTCATTGAAACTTTAGAGATCTCGGTTACCTATATTTTGCAAAAGATATGATAATCCTCAAGGCCACTTCAAGGCATCTCTATTGCTTGAGGTCCCTAATAATAAGTATAAGTCCAGGGTGAGAACCTCACAAAGCTGGCTCAGGTCCAACCACCCCAGTGCAGCACATCATTAAATTACTTTAGTGTTAATATGTATTAATGGGAAAGAAGCATGAGCAATGTGTTAAAAAGTGATACAAAAATAAGGGTGTTAGTAAAATACTCCAAAGAGTAGTGTTAGTGGAAAAATAAATAGGAGTGTTAGCAAAGTGCTAAATAAATATTATGGTGTGCTACCCCAAGGCAGCCCATCCACACCAAATCTAGGGGCACCACACCACAAACTCAAACACAGCTGTCTTAAAAAACTTTAACAAATAAGCTGAGTATTGATTCTTATACTACTTATCATTCATAAATTGCATGCTGCTTTTGTTAACATTCACTTTTATGCACCAATATACTGTATTTCTATATTTTAATATAATACTGAGTCTCAGAGTATATTTACTGACTGACAAAGAGTAAAGTGGTGAAGGATTACAATCCCCATCAATTATAAAATGGGTATTGAATCCTTCAAATGTGTTGGATGTTGGTTCGTTGAGTAATAAAAAGTATTAAGTTTAGTATTTTTCTCAATTACAGTTGTTCCAACAGCCCAATCAGCCAGACATCTGAATCTTCAAGAAAATGTAAAATGTCTGCATCAATGTAAAAAGTAAAATGGACTGCTGATTTTGTGTTACAGTATTTAACTTTCTAAACAATGAATTACATCATATAAATACTGCACCTTTGAAAGTACAAGATGCGGTCACTGACCTTGGGCATAATATATTTGGCAAGAAGAAAAAAGAAAAATCACAAGTCGGTAACCGATTGTGATAACCCGGCGCTGTAATAATTTAATTCCTTATACACTAATTGTTTCTGCAGCTGAGTATAAACAACTTGCCAAGTTGCAACAATTGAAAACTAGAAAAAAAGGAGAGATAAACTCTGCGCTTGAAACAATATATCTAAAGTAAATGTGCAGTCGGACACAGAAGATTGACTCAGTACAACTTAAATGTAATGAAAAACAACTTTATAGTTTCTATTGAAGCAGAGAATGTAACATTTGTAAAAATAAATAAATAAATAAAAAATTATTTGGACATTTTACTCATATGTACTATCTAGATGTAAACATACAACATACAATAAGTTTGTTAAAATAACTTTTTCAAGTGGTGATAGAAAAATCAAAAATCAAAAACACTGGCGTCCCAGTGTATTGATTTAGGTTTGTAATTCCCGCAGAATTGATTGATAGTTCCACAGTCTCAGAAAATATAACACTTTAGAGGAAATGGTGTAAACTGTGTTTAAAGCTCCCGTGCTGGTTCCTGCATTAGTATGCAAACAGGGTCCTTTTGAATGGATTAAGTACACGTGGAGTGAAAGAGTTTCATTTAGTTCCTATTATAATAGCAGCTGGTAATTGCAGTATTTCCCAAACAGGTGTTAATTGGTTTGAATATAAGGTAACGTTCATATATATATAGCCGCCGTGAATGAAACTTCTGGAGACAGGTGTTAGGCCCTACAGCGAGGGTAGGGCCTAACACCTGTAGGGCCTAACACCTGTCTCCAGAAGTTTCATTCACGGCGGCTATATATATATGAACGTTACCTTATATTCAAACCAATTAACACCTGTTTGGGAAATACTGCAATTACCAGCTGCTATTATAATAGGAACTAAATGAAACTCTTTCACTCCACGTGTACTTAATCCATTCAAAAGGACCCTGTTTGCATACTAATGCAGGAACCAGCACGGGAGCTTTAAACACAGTTTACACCATTTCCTCTAAAGTGTTATATTTTCTGAGACTGTGGAACTATCAATCAATTCTGCGGGAATTACAAACCTAAATCAATACACTGGGACGCCAGTGTTTTTGATTTTTGATTTTTCTATCACCACTTGAAAAAGTTATTTTAACAAACTTATTGTATGTTGTATGTTTACATCTAGATAGTACATATGAGTAAAATGTCCAAATAATTTTTTATTTATTTATTTATTTTTACAAATGTTACATTCTCTGCTTCAATAGAAACTATAAAGTTGTTTTTCATTACATATAAGTTGTACTGAGTCAATCTTCTGTGTCCGACTGCACATTTACTTTAGATATATTGTTTCAAGCGCAGAGTTTATCTCTCCTTTTTTTCATAATATATTTGGACTCGATTTTTGATAGTGATGCACATACTTTAAATTGCAAATATAGTACAGTACATTTAAATGATGCTATTCAGGAAGAAACTGTATTGTCCCAGGAGTCTTACATATGTTGTGCAATTCTGATAAACTATAGAATTTAGCCATTTGCTGACCATGATAAAACTGATTCCCATTATGACAGATGCATAATTTGCTGCAGGTCCCCCTAATAAGTATGACCATCCAGCCTGGCATATCCTGGTTATTCTACACTTTCTCTTACGTCCTAGAGGATACTGGGGTTCCATTTAGCACCATGGGGTATAGACAGTACCACTAGGAGCCATGGGCACTTTAAGAAGTTTGACTGGGTGTGCTGGCTCCTCCCATATGCCCCTCCTACCAGACTCTGTTTGTTATTTTCAGGCAGGACTGGTTGACACCAGCCTGCCTGCTTCGTGGGACTTAGGGAAGAAATGTCTCAACCTCCTAAAGGGTTAATGGTCCTGTTACCCGCTGACAGGACACTGAGCTACTGAGAGAATTTTTTGTAAGTCAAGATAAGTGTACATTCCCGCAGCATGCCGCCACACCTAACAGAGCTAGAAGAATGAAGAGTGGCGAGTACTGAGCCGGCGTCCCGGTTAGCGGGTCGCCGGCCATTATGGCAGCACGAGCGTATGGAGACGCATGGCTTCTAATCGGGGCAGACTGCGTCTCCAGACTCGGTACACAGTGTGCTTATGAGGGAGCGAACTGCGTCTCAGCAGTACCAGGGTTTCACGGCAGGGGAGGAACGATTATTTGTGTACTAGGTCGCCAATCTGGGTACTTATTCTGCGCCCTGGCTAAGCTTGGCATTAGCTATAAGTGCGTTGGGTGCTGGCTCCATCTTATCTGTGTCTCCCTGGAAGGGCTCTTTGTGGTTTAAGTGGGCTTTAACCTGTTTCTGTGTTTGTACTGTCACATTTACATTATGTCAGGCAAAGAGTGTGTTTCATGTATGGCAGAGTGCTCCTCTGGCCCAGGGGGCTCATTACAGTGTACTCAGGATAGTGCACCTTCCCAGAATAGCAGGGCTGACCAGCATGGCTGGAATCCATTAAAGAAATTATGTTAAATATTTCTACTAAACTGTCCCACAATGAGAAAGAGACGCAATACTTAAAACTAGAGATGAGCGGGTTCGGTTTCTCTGAATCCGAACCCGCCAGAACTTCATGTTTTTTTTCACGGGTCCGAGCGACTCGGATCTTCCCGCCTTGCTCGGTTAACCCGAGCGCGCCCGAACGTCATCATGACGCTGTCGGATTCTCGCGAGGCTCGGATTCTATCGCGAGACTCGGATTCTATATAAGGAGCCGCGCGTCGCCGCCATTTTCACACGTGCATTGAGATTGATAGGGAGAGGACGTGGCTGGCGTCCTCTCCGTTTAGAATAGATTAGAGAGACACTTGATTTACTAATTTTGGGGAGCATTAGGAGTACTCAGTACAGTGCAGAGTTTTGCTGATAGTGACCAGTGACCACCAGTTTTATTTATAATCCGTTCTCTGCCTGAAAAAAGCGATACACAGCACATAGTGACTCAGTCACATACCATATCTGTGTGCACTGCTCAGGCTCAGGCCAGTGTGCTGCATCATCTATTATCTATATATAAATAATATTATATATATCTGTCTGACTGCTCAGCTCACACAGCTTATAATTGTGGGGGAGACTGGGGAGCACTACTGCAGTGCCAGTTATAGGTTATAGCAGGAGCCAGGAGTACATAATATATTATATAGTGAGTGACCACCAGACACACAGTGCAGTTTATTTAATATATCCGTTCTCTGCCTGAAAAAAGCGATACACACAGTGACTCAGTCAGTCACATACCATATCTGTGTGCACTGCTCAGGCTCAGGCCAGTGTGCTGCATCATCTATATATATTATATATCTGTCTGACTGCTCAGCTCACACAGCTTATAATTGTGGGGGAGACTGGGGAGCACTACTGCAGTGCCAGTTATAGGTTATAGCAGGAGCCAGGAGTACATAATATTATATTAAAATTAAACAGTGCACACTTTTGCTGCAGGAGTGCCACTGCCAGTGTGACTAGTGACCAGTGACCTGACCACCAGTATATATAATATTAGTAGTATACTATCTCTTTATCAACCAGTCTATATTAGCAGCAGACACAGTACAGTGCGGTAGTTCACGGCTGTGGCTACCTCTGTGTCGGCACTCGGCAGCCCGTCCATAATTGTATATACCACCTAACCGTGGTTTTTTTTTCTTTCTTTATACATACATACTAGTTACGAGTATACTATCTCTTTATCAACCAGTCTATATAATAGCAGCAGACACAGTACAGTGCGGTAGTTCACGGCTGTGGCTACCTCTGTGTCGGCACTCGGCAGCCCGTCCATAATTGTATATACCACCTAACCGTGGTTTTTTTTTCTTTCTTTATACATACATACTAGTTACGAGTATACTATCTCTTTATCAACCAGTCTATATATTAGCAGCAGACACAGTACAGTGCGGTAGTTCACGGCTGTGGCTACCTCTGTGTCGGCACTCGGCAGCCCGTCCATAATTGTATATACCACCTAACCGTGGTTTTTTTTTCTTTCTTTATACATACATACTAGTTACGAGTATACTATCTCTTTATCAACCAGTCTATATATTAGCAGCAGACACAGTACAGTGCGGTAGTTCACGGCTGTGGCTACCTCTGTGTCGGCACTCGGCAGCCCGTCCATAATTGTATATACCACCTAACCGTGGTTTTTTTTTCTTTCTTTATACATACATACTAGTTACGAGTATACTATCTCTTTATCAACCAGTCTATATTAGCAGCAGACACAGTACAGTGCGGTAGTTCACGGCTGTGGCTACCTCTGTGTCGGCACTCGGCAGCCCGTCCATAATTGTATATACCACCTAACCGTGGTTTTTTTTTCTTTCTTTATACATACATACTAGTTACGAGTATACTATCTCTTTATCAACCAGTCTATATATTAGCAGCAGACACAGTACAGTGCGGTAGTTCACGGCTGTGGCTACCTCTGTGTCGGCACTCGGCAGCCCGTCCATAATTGTATATACCACCTAACCGTGGTTTTTTTTTCTTTCTTTATACATACATACTAGTTACGAGTATACTATCTCTTTATCAACCAGTCTATATATTAGCAGCAGACACAGTACAGTGCGGTAGTTCACGGCTGTGGCTACCTCTGTGTCGGCACTCGGCAGCCCGTCCATAATTGTATATACCACCTAACCGTGGTTTTTTTTTCTTTCTTTATACATACATACTAGTTACGAGTATACTATCTCTTTATCAACCAGTCTATATATTAGCAGCAGACACAGTACAGTGCGGTAGTTCACGGCTGTGGCTACCTCTGTGTCGGCACTCGGCAGCCCGTCCATAATTGTATACTAGTATCCAATCCATCCATCTCCATTGTTTACCTGAGGTGCCTTTTAGTTGTGCCTATTAAAATATGGAGAACAAAAATGTTGAGGTTCCAAAATTAGGGAAAGATCAAGATCCACTTCCACCTCGTGCTGAAGCTGCTGCCACTAGTCATGGCCGAGACGATGAAATGCCAGCAACGTCGTCTGCCAAGGCCGATGCCCAATGTCATAGTACAGAGCATGTCAAATCCAAAACACCAAATATCAGTAAAAAAAGGACTCCAAAACCTAAAATAAAATTGTCGGAGGAGAAGCGTAAACTTGCCAATATGCCATTTACCACACGGAGTGGCAAGGAACGGCTGAGGCCCTGGCCTATGTTCATGGCTAGTGGTTCAGCTTCACATGAGGATGGAAGCACTCAGCCTCTCGCTAGAAAAATGAAAAGACTCAAGCTGGCAAAAGCAGCACAGCAAAGAACTGTGCATTCTTCGAAATCCCAAATCCACAAGGAGAGTCCAATTGTGTCGGTTGCGATGCCTGACCTTCCCAACACTGGACGTGAAGAGCATGCGCCTTCCACCATTTGCACGCCCCCTGCAAGTGCTGGAAGGAGCACCCGCAGTCCAGTTCCTGATAGTCAGATTGAAGATGTCAGTGTTGAAGTACACCAGGATGAGGAGGATATGGGTGTTGCTGGCGCTGGGGAGGAAATTGACCAGGAGGATTCTGATGGTGAGGTGGTTTGTTTAAGTCAGGCACCCGGGGAGACACCTGTTGTCCGTGGGAGGAATATGGCCGTTGACATGCCAGGTGAAAATACCAAAAAAATCAGCTCTTCGGTGTGGAGGTATTTCACCAGAAATGCGGACAACAGGTGTCAAGCCGTGTGTTCCCTTTGTCAAGCTGTAATAAGTAGGGGTAAGGACGTTAACCACCTCGGAACATCCTCCCTTATACGTCACCTGCAGCGCATTCATAATAAGTCAGTGACAAGTTCAAAAACTTTGGGTGACAGCGGAAGCAGTCCACTGACCAGTAAATCCCTTCCTCTTGTAACCAAGCTCACGCAAACCACCCCACCAACTCCCTCAGTGTCAATTTCCTCCTTCCCCAGGAATGCCAATAGTCCTGCAGGCCATGTCACTGGCAATTCTGACGAGTCCTCTCCTGCCTGGGATTCCTCCGATGCATCCTTGCGTGTAACGCCTACTGCTGCTGGCGCTGCTGTTGTTGCCGCTGGGAGTCGATGGTCATCCCAGAGGGGAAGTCGTAAGCCCACTTGTACTACTTCCAGTAAGCAATTGACTGTTCAACAGTCCTTTGCGAGGAAGATGAAATATCACAGCAGTCATCCTACTGCAAAGCGGATAACTGAGTCCTTGACAACTATGTTGGTGTTAGACGTGCGTCCGGTATCCGCCGTTAGTTCACAGGGAACTAGACAATTTATTGAGGCAGTGTGCCCCCGTTACCAAATACCATCTAGGTTCCACTTCTCTAGGCAGGCGATACCGAGAATGTACACGGACGTCAGAAAAAGACTCACCAGTGTCCTAAAAAATGCAGTTGTACCCAATGTCCACTTAACCACGGACATGTGGACAAGTGGAGCAGGGCAGGGTCAGGACTATATGACTGTGACAGCCCACTGGGTAGATGTATGGACTCCCGCCGCAAGAACAGCAGCGGCGGCACCAGTAGCAGCATCTCGCAAACGCCAACTCTTTCCTAGGCAGGCTACGCTTTGTATCACCGCTTTCCAGAATACGCACACAGCTGAAAACCTCTTACGGCAACTGAGGAAGATCATCGCGGAATGGCTTACCCCAATTGGACTCTCCTGTGGATTTGTGGCATCGGACAACGCCAGCAATATTGTGTGTGCATTAAATATGGGCAAATTCCAGCACGTCCCATGTTTTGCACATACCTTGAATTTGGTGGTGCAGAATTTTTTAAAAAACGACAGGGGCATGCAAGAGATGCTGTCGGTGGCCAGAAAAATTGCGGGACACTTTCGGCGTACAGGCACCACGTACAGAAGACTGGAGCACCACCAAAAACTACTGAACCTGCCCTGCCATCATCTGAAGCAAGAAGTGGTAACGAGGTGGAATTCAACCCTCTATATGCTTCAAAGGTTGGAGGAGCAGCAAAAGGCCATTCAAGCCTATACAATTGAGCACGATATAGTAGGTGGAATGCACCTGTCTCAAGTGCAGTGGAGAATGATTTCAACGTTGTGCAAGGTTCTGATGCCCTTTGAACTTGCCACACGTGAAGTCAGTTCAGACACTGCCAGCCTGAGTCAGGTCATTCCCCTCATCAGGCTTTTGCAGAAGAAGCTGGAGGCATTGAAGAAGGAGCTAAAAGGGAGCGATTCCGCTAGGCATGTGGGACTTGTGGATGCAGCCCTTAATTCGCTTAACAAGGATTCACGGGTGGTCAATCTGTTGAAATCAGAGCACTACATTTTGGCCACCGTGCTCGATCCTAGATTTAAAGCCTACCTTGGATCTCTCTTTCCGGCAGACACAGGTCTGCTGGGGTTGAAAGACCTGCTGGTGACAAAATTGTCAAGTCAAGCGGAACGCGACCTGTCAACATCTCCTCCTTCACATTCTCCCGCAACTGGGGGTGCGAGGAAAAGGCTCAGAATTCCGAGCCCACCCGCTGGCGGTGATGCAGGGCAGTCTGGAGCGACTGCTGATGCTGACATCTGGTCCGGACTGAAGGACCTGACAACGATTACGGACATGTCGTCTACTGTCACTGCATATGATTCTCTCAACATTGATAGAATGGTGGAGGATTATATGAGTGACCGCATCCAAGTAGGCACGTCACACAGTCCGTACTTATACTGGCAGGAAAAAGAGGCAATTTGGAGGCCCTTGCACAAACTGGCTTTATTCTACCTAAGTTGCCCTCCCACAAGTGTGTACTCCGAAAGAGTGTTTAGTGCCGCCGCTCACCTTGTCAGCAATCGGCGTACGAGGTTACATCCAGAAAATGTGGAGAAGATGATGTTCATTAAAATGAATTATAATCAATTCCTCCGCGGAGACATTGACCAGCAGCAATTGCCTCCACAAAGTACACAGGGAGCTGAGATGGTGGATTCCAGTGGGGACGAATTGATAATCTGTGAGGAGGGGGATGTACACGGTGATATATCGGAGGGTGAAGATGAGGTGGACATCTTGCCTCTGTAGAGCCAGTTTGTGCAAGGAGAGATTAATTGCTTCTTTTTTGGGGGGGGTCCAAACCAACCCGTCATATCAGTCACAGTCGTGTGGCAGACCCTGTCACTGAAATGATGGGTTGGTTAAAGTGTGCATGTCCTGTTTTGTTTATACAACATAAGGGTGGGTGGGAGGGCCCAAGGACAATTCCATCTTGCACCTCTTTTTTCTTTTCTTTTTCTTTGCATCATGTGCTGATTGGGGAGGGTTTTTTGGAAGGGACATCCTGCGTGACACTGCAGTGCCACTCCTAGATGGGCCCGGTGTTTGTGTCGGCCACTAGGGTCGCTAATCTTACTCACACAGTCAGCTACCTCATTGCGCCTCTTTTTTTCTTTGCGTCATGTGCTGTTTGGGGAGGGTTTTTTGGAAGGGACATCCTGCGTGACACTGCAGTGCCACTCCTAGATGGGCCCGGTGTTTGTGTCGGCCACTAGGGTCGCTAATCTTACTCACACAGCTACCTCATTGCGCCTCTTTTTTTCTTTGCGTCATGTGCTGTTTGGGGAGGGTTTTTTGGAAGGGACATCCTGCGTGACACTGCAGTGACACTCCTAGATGGGCCCGGTGTTTGTGTCGGCCACTAGGGTCGCTAATCTTACTCACACAGCTACCTCATTGCGCCTCTTTTTTTCTTTGCGTCATGTGCTGTTTGGGGAGGGTTTTTTGGAAGGGCCATCCTGCGTGACACTGCAGTGCCACTCCTAGATGGGCCCGGTGTTTGTGTCGGCCACTAGGGTCGCTAATCTTACTCACACAGCTACCTCATTGCGCCTCTTTTTTTCTTGTCGTCATGTGCTGTTTGGGGAGGGTTTTTTGGAAGGGACATCCTGCGTGACACTGCAGTGCCACTCCTAGATGGGCCCGGTGTTTGTGTCGGCCACTAGGGTCGCTTATCTTACTCACACAGCGACCTCGGTGCAAATTTTAGGACTAAAAATAATATTGTGAGGTGTGAGGTATTCAGAATAGACTGAAAATGAGTGTAAATTATGGTTTTTGAGGTTAATAATACTTTGGGATCAAAATGACCCCCAAATTCTATGATTTAAGCTGTTTTTTAGTGTTTTTTAAAAAAAACACCCGAATCCAAAACACACCCGAATCCGACAAAAAAAATTCGGTGAGGTTTTGCCAAAACGCGTTCGAACCCAAAACACGGCCGCGGAACCGAACCCAAAACCAAAACACAAAACCCGAAAAATTTCATGCGCTCATCTCTACTTAAAACAGTCTGTGGATGAGTTTATGAGTAGAGACTCAATCCCCAAATCAGCATCTCACACCCCTACAAATTGTTCACAATGTACTCTAGTCCATATCCTGCAGTCTGACTCGGATAGTGAGGGGTCAGACATGGAGGAGGGGAAGGTGGACTCTGAGGGGGGGAATGCTGCTCTGTCACATGGAAAAGAAGTTCTTATAGAAGTTATCAGAGATGTTCTACAAATTCCTGATAAAGTGACAGAGGAGTGTGAGGAATCTTATTTTAATATAAAAAATAAATCCTAATTTTTCCTTTGTAAAAGGAACTAAATGCCTTGGTTGAAGACCCATGGGTTAATCCTGATAGGAAATTTCAAATCCCTAAGAGGTTACTCTCATCCTTTCCTTTTCCTCTGGAGGATTAGCAAATATGGGAATGTCCACCAATAATGGATGCATCAGTATCCAGGTTATCACAAAAAATAGTATTACCTGGAGCAGCAAACCCTGAAAAACATGGCTAATTGTAGAATTGAGAACACACTCAAATTTTTGTACACAGCTGCCGGGGTGGCCCAGATACCCACTATATAATGTGCATGGATTACTAAGGCCATTGCTAAATGGTCAGGTAACCTAATCGAAGGGTTAGATTCCTTATCTAGGGGGGAGACTCTTTTACTACTGCAGCATTTACAGGTCTCTGCAAACTTTATGGTGGAAGCCATAAAATAAATAGGCTTGCTTAATGCACGCACAACTGTGATGGCAGTGTCAGCAAGCAGGGGATTATGGCTACGCCAGTGGACTGCTGATGCGGACTCCAGGAAAGGCGTGGAAGGTCTATCATTTACAGGAGAGGCCTTATTCAGAGATGAACTGGATAAATGGATCTCTAAAGCTATTGTGGGGTCCACATATCTTCATTCCGCAGCTCCCCCAGCCTGGAAGGCCTACTCAGCTTCCAATTTGATGCCCTTTCAGACAGCCAAGTTCAAGGGCAAAACCAGAGGTTCCTCTACAGCCACCAGGGGCGCTAGAGGTAAACCATGAAAACCAGCAACTGCCGGTTCTCAGGATCAGAGTTCAAGCTCTGCTTCCTCAAAGCCTTCAGCATGACAGTGGAACGTGAAGCCTGGAGGACTGGCAGGTGGGTACCAAACTAAAATTCTTCGGTCACATCTGGCAAGTTTGTGCCAGGATCCCTGGGTCATAAAATTATTTCCCAGGGCCACAGACAGGAGTTCCAGGAGCTCCCACCTCACAGATTCTTCAAATCAGGCTTACCAGCTTCACAAGAGGCATGTATAATTTGGCCAGATGCCATTCAAAACTGTTGCAGACCCAGGTCATTGTTCCAGTGACACCTCTTCTGCAAAACAAGGGGTACTATACCAACTTGTTTGTAGTACCGAAACCGGATGGTTCATAAGAACAATTTGAACCTCAAATTGTTGAACCTGTACTTAAAAGAGTTCAAATTCAAGATGTAGTTTCTGAGAGCCGTGATCTCAGGTATGGAGAATGGGGAATTCCTAGTGTCTCTGGATATCAAGGATGCGTACCATCACATGCTTATCTGGCCACCTCATTAGGCTTATCTATGGTTTGCACTGCAGGACTGTAACTACCAGTTCCTGGCACTGACATTTGGTCTCTCCACGGCACCAAGGGTGTTCACCAAAGTGATGGCAGAGATGATGTTTCTACTCCACAAATAGGGAGTGAACATTTTTCCATACCTGGATGATCTTCTGATAAAGGCACCATCCAGGGAACGGTTTTTGGACAGCATTATCCTTTCAACCAGACTACTCCAGGATCACAGGTGGATTCTTAATCTTCCAAAATCTCACCTAGAACCAACACGGAGGCTTCCGTTCCTGGGGATGATACTGGACATAGAGTTGCAGTGTCACGATCCGGGTAATTTCTCATCTATTTTTACCTTCCAAATGCCTCCTGAGACTGTCCCAGCATTCCAAGCCTGGATTCCATTTGCGCTGTGTGCGTGCAGCATGCTGCATTCCATTGCCTCCATGTCTCTTCACTGTACTCCAGGCAGCATCACTGTTAAAAACCACATGCAAGTTACAAACAGTCTTTCCCTCCAAATACAAACATGGGCACAGCCATGTTTGTTTACATCACATGTTGCTTTACAGCAGGGGTGGGGAACCTTTTTTCTACCGAGGGCCATTTGGATATATATAAAATCCTTCGGGGGCCATGCAAAAATTCTCAACGTAAAAAATTATCCTGCCCCCCAGTAGGTCTGCCCCTTAGAGGTATTGTGTGTGCGCGCCGGAGGCGCGCGCCCAAAACAATTGGTGTGGACATTTAAAATGCGACGTGATACACATATGCCCTCAATAGTGCAGTGCCAGATTCACAATTGCACCCACAGTGCCAGGTATACAGATGCCCCCACAGTGCCAGGTATACAGATGCCCCCACAGTGCCAGGTATACAGATGCCCCAACAGTGCCAGGTTTACAAATGCCCCTCACAGTGCCAGGTATACAAATGCCCCTCACAGTGCCAGGTATACAAATGCCCCTCACAGTGCCAGGTATACAGATGTCCCCACAGTGCCAGGTATACAGATGCCCCCACAGTGCCAGGTATACACATGCCCCTCACAGTGCCAGGTATACAGATGTCCCCATAGTGCCAGGTATACAAATGCCCCTCACAGTGCCAGGTATACAAATGCCCCTCACAGTGCCAGGTATACAAATGTCCCTACAGTGCCAGGTATACAGATGTCCCCACAGTGCCAGGTATACAGATGTCCCCACAGTGCCAGGTATACAGATGCCCCCCTCATTGCCAGGTATACAGATGACCCCCACAGTGCCAGGTATACAGACATCCCCCCTCCCCCCCGTGTTGTTTACTGCTCCTTTCGGCGGGACATGAAGGAGAGCGCGGCTATGTTGGGCGGTGGCATGTAGGACTTGAAACCAGCCACCGGTTCGAGAGCCAATCAGAGCTCGCAGACTGGCAGCCGTGGCTCATGATTGGCTGCCGGTCTGCGAGCTCTGATTGGCTCACGAACTGGCAGCTGGTTTCAAGTCCTACATGCTGCCGCTCCAACTCGACAGCCGCGCTCTCCTCACTGTTCTGACAGCTGAGACACGCTGCCGCCGGACTGAGTGGTGGCGTGTCTCACTGAGAGAAGCGGGTGTGCCTGAGCAAACGGCTTCGCGGGCATTGTACGACCCGGGGGCCGGAGGTTCTCCACCCCTGCTTTACAGCCTATCAGCTGCAATTTGGTCTCTGCCTAAGTAACCAACAGCTGCACTCTAGACTCTGCCTAATTACCCAGCCAATACCTGCTTCCCAGCTGATATAAATATCCTGCATTAAGGCTGCCTAATCATCAGGGCTTTGGTTGTCAAACCCAGTGATACATGTCTCTCCTGTCTGTCGTTTATCCAGCTTGTTCTTACAGGTATTCCAGCTCCTGTGATACAGCTCTACTAAGAGACCCGCACCAGCTATATCTTGCGTTGCAGCCTGACACTGCAGTGTTCCAGCATTGCATCCTGCGATCGGCAATGATCCGACACCGGCTTCCAGCTGTGCTCTGGTATAGCTTTCAGCTGCTTCCAGGTTACCTTGCTCCAGGAGATTCCATTCTGCCCTGAGACCCGAGTTCCATCCTGCTTGCAGCCCTGCCTGTCACCATCGGTGTTCCGCCATCGATGTCTAGGTCCATCGGTGTTCCACCATCGATCTCCAGCACCATCGGTGTTCCGCCATCTTACCACAGTTCACCATCGGTGCTCCTAACATCGAACTTTTACATCATCGGTGAGTTCCGTAGCACCCTCACCACCTGGGCCGGTTCCACTCAGCATCCCCGGCAGTTCATAAGCGCTCACCTCATTTCAGTGCTTCATCATTATCTCCAGCTTCCAGTGTGTCATCTGCTGGTCAGTTTCTGTACACTCTATACAGCGGATAGCTGTTGGTTCTATGGACTTACCATCTCCGGGTCTTCCAAGACTGTATTATATTGTGTTTATACCACTCCCAATTGCATCCTAACTACTGCTGCATTTAAGGAACTGTGTTACTACTTCTATGCTACAACTTCACATTGCTGAGCACTGCTATTTCTCCTGAACTGCCGATGTATAATTTGAACTGTGCTTAATAAACAACTTAACTTTTACATAGTTGTTTTGGTCACGCCTTCGGGCATCGGTGCTAAAAGGTTCCCTGCATGTTCAAGAATTCTATACTGCCTCCCAGGTTTAAGTACATGTCAGCCCCGATACTAATGAGGCCTCCCCAGGTCACCCTCAGCCAATCAGTTGTGACACACAGAAGGTGTTCCTTCCGATGGATAAGGCATTGGTATTCCAGTTGTTGGTTCGGGATGTCCTGAAGCCAACCCAGATATCGGTGCATCTATGCATTAACCTTCACATTTAAAAATAAAATGAGAAAAAACACCTAATGATGGGGGGGCATACAATTGTAGGCAAAAACTGACGGGGAGCAAAACACTGAACTTTTTGGGGACAATAGGATAGTCACCGTCGATGCAATTACCCATGGTAAATGACTTCGGGTAATTGTATATCGCTGGATGACTACAAGGATGATGATGATAATGATGATGATCATCATCATCCTGTCTCTTTACAACAGATCAAAGTATTTATAATGTAACTCCTCGCTAAGCACAATTTTGGTGCCAATTTATTACAAAGCAACAGGATACTTTCCAGCAAAAGCTTTCAAGTGGGCAGGTGATACACTCATGGGATATCTACCAATCAAATAATGCCCTTTGTTTATTGTTTGCTGTCCAGTTCCTCAACTGAATCCTTATATTGCTAGTGGGTTAACTAACCATTTAATTTACTACTTATTTTTATTATAATTTCCACAAACATATAACAAAGACATATGGATTATAAAATATTTTGAATGCTCAAAAAATATTTGCTTTTACTTTAAGAGAGTTGTGGTAAATGGAATACATTCTCAGGAAGGTTATGTTACCAGTGGAGTACCCCAGGGATCTGTACTTGGACCAGTGCTATTTAATATCTTTATTAGTGACACTGCAAGTGGCATTAAAGGGAAAGTATTAGAGATGTGCACTTGAAATTTTTCGGGGTTTGTGTTTTGGTTTTGGGTTCGGTTCCGCGGCCGTGTTTTGGGTTCGACCGCGTTTTGGCAAAACCTCACCGAATTTTTTTTGTCGGATTCGGGTGTGTTTTGGATTCGGGTGTTTTTTTCAAAAAACCCTAAAAAACAGCTTAAATCATAGAATTTGGGGGTCATTTTGATCCCAAAGTATTATTAACCTCAATAACCATAATTTCCACTCATTTTCAGTCTATTCTGAACACCTCACACCTCACAATATTATTTTTAGTCCAAAAAATTTGCACCGAGGTCGCTGGATGACTAAGCTAAGCGACCCTAGTGGCCGACACAAACACCTGGCCCATCTAGGAGTGGCACTGCAGTGTCACGCAGGATGGCCCTTCCAAAAAACACTCCCCTAACAGCACATGACGCAAAGAAGAAAAAAAGAGGCGCAATGAGGTAGCTGTGTGAGTAAGCTAAGCGACCCTAGTGGCCGACACAAACACCTGGCCCATCTAGGAGTGGCACTGCAGTGTCACGCAGGATGGCCCTTCCAAAAAACACTCCCCAAACAGCACATGACGCAAAGAAGAAAAGAAGAGGCGCAATGAGGTAGCTGTGTGAGTAAGCTAAGCGACCCTAGTGGCCGACACAAACACCTGGCCCATCTAGGAGTGGCACTGCAGTGTCACGCAGGATAGCCCTTCCAAAAAACACTCCCCAAACAGCACATGACGCAAAGAAGAAAAAAAGAGGTGCAATGAGGTAGCTGTGTGAGTAAGCTAAGCGACCCTAGTGGCCGACACAAACACCTGGCCCATCTAGGAGTGGCACTGCAGTGTCACGCAGGATGGCCCTTCCAAAAAACACTCCCCAAACAGCACATGACGCAAAGAAGAAAAAAAAAGGCGCAATGAGGTAGCTGTGTGAGTAAGCTAAGCGACCCCAGTGGCCGACACAAACACCTGGCCCATCTAGGAGTGGCACTGCAGTGTCACGCAGGATGGCCCTTCCAAAAAACACTCCCCAAACAGCACATGACGCAAAGAAGAAAAAAAGAGGCGCAATGAGGTAGCTGTGTGAGTAAGCTAAGCGACCCTAGTGGCCGACACAAACACCTGGCCCATCTAGGAGTGGCACTGCAGTGTCACGCAGGATGGCCCTTCCAAAAAACACTCCCCAAACAGCACATGACGCAAAGAAGAAAAAAAGAGGCGCAATGAGGTAGCTGTGTGAGTAAGCTAAGCGACCCTAGTGGCCGACACAAACACCTGGCCCATCTAGGAGTGGCACTGCAGTGTCACGCAGGATGGCCCTTCCAAAAAACACTCCCCAAACAGCACATGACGCAAAGAAAAATTAAAGAAAAAAGAGGTGCAAGATGGAATTGTCCTTGGGCCCTCCCACCCACCCTTATGTTGTATAAACAGGACATGCACACTTTAACCAACCCATCATTTCAGTGACAGGGTCTGCCACACGACTGTGACTGAAATGACGGGTTGGTTTGGACCCCCACCAAAAAAGAAGCAATTAATCTCTCCTTGCACAAACTGGCTTTACAGAGGCAAGATGTCCACCTCATCATCATCCTCCGATATATCACCGTGTACATCCCCCTCCTCACAGATTATCAATTCATCCCCACTGGAATCCACCATCTCAGCTCCCTGTGTACTTTGTGGAGGCAATTGCTGCTGGTCAATGTCTCCACGGAGGAATTGATTATAATTAATTTTAATGAACATCATCTTCTCCACATTTTCTGGAAGTAACCTCGTACGCCGATTGCTGACAAGGTGAGCGGCGGCACTAAACACTCTTTCGGAGTACACACTTGTGGGAGGGCAACTTAGGTAGAATAAAGTCAGTTTGTGCAAGGGCCTCCAAATTGCCTCTTTTTCCTGCCAGTATAAGTACGGACTGTCTGACGTGCCTACTTGGAATCGGTCACTCATATAATCCACCACCATTCTTTCAATGGGGAGAGAATCATATGCAGTGACAGTAGACGTTATGTCCGTAATCGTTGTCAGGTCCTTCAGTCCGGACCAGATGTCAGCATCAGCAGTCGCTCCAGACTGCCCTGCATCACCGCCAGCGGGTGGGCTCGGAATTCTGAGCCTTTTCCTCGCACCCCCAGTTGCGGGAGAATGTGAAGGAGGAGATGTTGACAGGTCGCGTTCCGCTTGACTTGACAATTTTCTCACCAGCAGTTCTTTGAACCCCAGCAGACTTGTGTCTGCCGGAAAGAGAGATCCAAGGTAGGTTTTAAATCTAGGATCGAGCACGGTGGCCAAAATGTAGTGCTCTGATTTCAACAGATTGACCACCCGTGAATCCTTGTTAAGGGAATTAAGGGCTCCATCCACAAGTCCCACATGCCTAGCGGAATCACTCCCTTTTAGCTCCTCCTTCAATGCCTCCAGCTTCTTCTGCAAAAGCCTGATGAGGGGAATGACCTGACTCAGGCTGGCAGTGTCTGAACTGACTTCACGTGTGGCAAGTTCAAAAGGTTGCAGAACCTTGCACAACGTTGAAATCATTCTCCACTGCGCTTGAGACAGGTACATTCCACCTCCTATATCGTGCTCAATTGTATAGGCTTGAATGGCCTTTTGCTGCTCCTCCAACCTCTGAAGCATATATAGGGTTGAATTCCACCTCGTTACCACTTCTTGCTTCAGATGATGGCAGGGCAGGTTCATGCGTTTTTGGTGGTGCTCCAGTCTTCTGTACGTGGTGCCTGTACGCCGAAAGTGTCCCGCAATTCTTCTGGCCACCGACAGCATCTCTTGCACGCCCCTGTCGTTTTTTAAAAAAATCTGCACCACCAAATTCAAGGTATGTGCAAAACATGGGACGTGCTGGAATTTGCCCATATTTAATGCACACACAATATTGCTGGCGTTGTCCGATGCCACAAATCCACAGGAGAGTCCAATTGGGGTAAGCCATTCCGCGATGATCTTCCTCAGTTGCCGTAAGAGGTTTTCAGCTGTGTGCGTATTCTGGAAACCGGTGATACAAAGCGTAGCCTGCCTAGGAAAGAGTTGGCGTTTGCGAGATGCTGCTACTGGTGCCGCCGCTGCTGTTCTTGCGGCGGGAGTCCATACATCTACCCAGTGGGCTGTCACAGTCATATAGTCCTGACCCTGCCCTGCTCCACTTGTCCACATGTCCGTGGTTAAGTGGACATTGGGTACAGCTGCATTTTTTAGGACACTGGTGAGTCTTTTTCTGACGTCCGTGTACATTCTCGGTATCGCCTGCCTAGAGAAGTGGAACCTAGATGGTATTTGGTAACGGGGGCACACTACCTCAAGAAATTGTCTAGTTCCCTGTGAACTAACGGCGGATACCGGACGCACGTCTAACACCAACATAGTTGTCAAGGCCTCAGTTATCCGCTTTGCAACAGGATGACTGCTGTGATATTTCATCTTCCTCGCAAAGGACTGTTGGACAGTCAATTGCTTGGTGGAAGTAGTAAAAGTGGGCTTACGACTTCCCCTCTGGGATGACCATCGACTCCCAGCAGCAACAACAGCAGCGCCAGCAGCAGTAGGCGTTACACGCAAGGATGCATTGGAGGAATCCCAGGCAGTAGAGGACTCGTCAGAATTGCCAGTGACATGGCCTGCAGGACTATTGGCATTCCTGGGGAAGGAGGAAATTGACACTGAGGGAGTTGGTGGGGTGGTTTGCGTGAGCTTGGTTACAAGAGGAAGGGATTTACTGGTCAGTGGACTGCTTCCGCTGTCGCCCAAAGTTTTTGAACTTGTCACTGACTTATGATGAATGCGCTGCAGGTGACGTATAAGGGAGGATGTTCCGAGGTGGTTAACGTCCTTACCCCTACTTATTACAGCTTGACAAAGGCAACACACGGCTTAACAAATGTTGTCCGTATTTCTGTTGAAATACTTCCACACCGAAGAGCTGATTTTTTTGGTATTTTCACCAGGCATGTCAACGGCCATATTCCTCCCACGGACAACAGGTGTCTCCCCGGGTGCCTGACTTAAACAAACCACCTCACCATCAGAATCCTCCTTGTCAATTTCCTCCCCAGCGCCAGCAACACCCATATCCTCCTCATCCTGGTGTACTTCAACACTGACATCTTCAATCTGACTATCAGGAACTGGACTGCGGGTGCTCCTTCCAGCACTTGCAGGGGGCGTGCAAATGGTGGAAGGCGCA
The DNA here is from genome assembly GCF_028390025.1 of Pseudophryne corroboree. Taxonomy (NCBI): domain Eukaryota; kingdom Metazoa; phylum Chordata; class Amphibia; order Anura; family Myobatrachidae; genus Pseudophryne; species Pseudophryne corroboree. Next base: position 16,454,499 of record NC_086449.1, read on the forward strand.
TGCTCTTCACGTCCAGTGTTGGGAAGGTCAGGCATCGCAACCGACACAATTGGACTCTCCTTGTGGATTTGGGATTTCGAAGAACGCACAGTTCTTTGCGGTGCTTTTGCCAGCTTGAGTCTTTTCATTTTTCTAGCGAGAGGCTGAGTGCTTCCATCCTCATGTGAAGCTGAACCACTAGCCATGAACATAGGCCAGGGCCTCAGCCGTTCCTTGCCACTCCGTGTGGTAAATGGCATATTGGCAAGTTTACGCTTCTCCTCCGACAATTTTATTTTAGATTTTTGAGTCCTTTTTTTTACTGATATTTGGTGTTTTGGATTTTACATGCTCTGTACTATGACATTGGGTATCGGCCTTGGCAGACGATGTTGCTGGCATTTCATCGTCTCGGCCATGACTAGTGGCAGCAGCTTCAGCACGAGGTGGAAGTCGATCTTGATCTTTCCCTAATTTTGGAACCTCAACATTTTTGTTCTCCATATTTTAATAGGCACAACTAAAAGGCACCTCAGGTAAACAATGGAGATGGATGGATACTAGTATACTTATGGATGGACGAGCGACTGCCGACACAGAGGTAGCTACAGCCGTGGACTACCGTACTGTGTCTGCTGCTAATATAGACTGGATGATAATGAGATAAAATTAAAATATATATATATATATATATATATATATATATATCACACTAGTACTGCAGCCGGACAGGTATATATTATGTAATGACGGACCTGCTGGACACTGTCTGTCAGACTCAGCACTGCAGACTCCTAAAGTAAGCTACTAGTATCAAGAAGATAGAAAAAAAAAAAAACGGGTAGGTGGTATACAATTATGGATGGACGAGCGACTGCCGACACAGAGGTAGCTACAGCCGTGGACTACCGTACTGTGTCTGCTGCTAATATAGACTGGATGATAATGAGATAAAATTAAAATATATATATATATCACACTAGTACTGCAGCCGGACAGGTATATATTATGTAATGACGGACCTGCTGGACACTGTCTGTCAGCACTGCAGACTCCTAAAGTAAGCTACTAGTATCAAGAAGATAGAAAAAAAAATAAACCACGGGTAGGTGGTATACAATTATGGATGGACGAGCGACTGCCGACACAGAGGTAGCTACAGCCGTGGACTACCGTACTGTGTCTGCTGCTAATATAGACTGGATGATAATGAGATAAAATTAAAATATATATATATATATATATATCACACTAGTACTGCAGCCGGACAGGTATATATTATGTAATGACGGACCTGCTGGACACTGTCTGTCAGACTCAGCACTGCAGACTCCTAAAGTAAGCTACTAGTATCAAGAAGATAGAAAAAAAAATAAACCACGGGTAGGTGGTATACAATTATGGATGGACGAGCGACTGCCGACACAGAGGTAGCTACAGCCGTTGACTACCGTACTGTGTCTGCTGCTAATATAGACTGGATGATAATGAGATAAAATTTAAATATATATATATATATCACACTAGTACTGCAGCCGGACAGGTATATATTATGTAATGACGGACCTGCTGGACACTGTCTGTCAGCACTGCAGACTCCTAAAGTAAGCTACTAGTATCAAGAAGATAGAAAAAAAAAACCACGGGTAGGTGGTATACAATTATGGATGGACGAGTGACTGCCGACACAGAGGTAGCTACAGCCGTGGACTACCGTACTGTGTCTGCTGCTAATATAGACTGGATGATAATGAGATAAAATTAAAATATATATATATATCACACTAGTACTGCAGCCGGACAGGTATATATTATGTAATGACGGACCTGCTGGACACTGTCTGTCAGACTCAGCACTGCAGACTCCTAAAGTAAGCTACTAGTATCAAGAAGATAGAAAAAAAAATAAACCACGGGTAGGTGGTATACAATTATGGATGGACGAGCGACTGCCGACACAGAGGTAGCTACAGCCGTGGACTACCGTACTGTGTCTGCTGCTAATATAGACTGGATGATAATGAGATAAAATTTAAATATATATATATATATCACACTAGTACTGCAGCCGGACAGGTATATATTATGTAATGACGGACCTGCTGGACACTGTCTGTCAGCACTGCAGACTCCTAAAGTAAGCTACTAGTATCAAGAAGATAGAAAAAAAAAAAAAACACGGGTAGGTGGTATACAATTATGGATGGACGAGCGACTGCCGACACAGAGGTAGCTACAGCCGTGGACTACCGTACTGTGTCTGCTGCTAATATAGACTGGATGATAATGAGATAAAATTAAAATATATATATATATATATATATATCACACTAGTACTGCAGCCGGACAGGTATATATTATGTAATGACGGACCTGCTGGACACTGTCTGTCAGACTCAGCACTGCAGACTCCTAAAGTAAGCTACTAGTATCAAGAAGATAGAAAAAAAATAAACCACGGGTAGGTGGTATACAATTATGGATGGACGAGCGACTGCCGACACAGAGGTAGCTACAGCCGTGGACTATCGTACTGTGTCTGCTGCTAATATAGACTAAATGATAATGAGATAAAATTAAAATATATATATATATATATCACACTAGTACTGCAGCCGGACAGGTATATATTATGTAATGACGGACCTGCTGGACACTGTCTGCAGAATGCGTTTATAAAAACACCACACGACGAGTGTTTAACTTTTTCAGGCAGACAATCACAATATACTGGTGGTCAGCAGACAATTACAATACTGGTGGTCAGTGGTCACTGGTCAGTCACACTGGCAGTGGCACTCTGGCAGCAAAAGTGTGCACTGTACTTAAAATATGTACTCCTGCTATAACTGCTCCCCAGTCTCCCCCACAATTAAGCTGTGTGAGCAGTGAGCACTCAGCACAGTCAGATAATGATATACAGTATATGATGCAGCACACTGGGCTGAGCACAGATATGGTATGTGTGACTGTGTCACACTGTGTATCGTTTTTTTTCAGGCAGAGAACGGATTAATTAAACTGGTGGCACTGGTCACTGGTCACACTATCAGTAGCAAGTAGTACTCCTCCTATATGCTCCCCAAAATTTGTGTCTCTCTCTAGTACTAGTCACTCTAAACGGAGAGGACGCCAGCCACGTCCTCTCCCTATCAATCTCAATGCACGTGTGAAAATGGCGGCGACGCGCGGCTCCTTATATAGAATCCGAGTCTCGCGATAGAATCCGAGCCTCGCGAGAATCCGACAGCGGGATGATGACGTTCGGGCGCGCTCGGGTTAACCGAGCAAGGCGGGAAGATCCGAGTCGCTCGGCCCCGTGTAAAAAAAACTGAAGTTCGGGCGGGTTCGGATTCCGAGGAACCGAACCCGCTCATCTCTAGAAAGTATGCCTTTTTGCAGAAGACACAAAGGTATGCAACAGGGTAGACACACCAGGTGGGGTAAAACAAATAATGTAGGATCTAGGTAGACTAGAGGAATGGTCAAGATTGTGGCAATTACAGTTTAATGTCACAAAATGCAAAATCTTGCACTTGGGTCTCAAAAATCCAAAGGCTAAATATAGTATTAATGGCACTATACTGGAAACAACTGAGGAGGAAAGAGATCTAGGAGTCACTATTTCAGGTAACTTAAAGACAGGTAAGCAATGTAACAAAGCAATGAGGAAGGCCAGTAAGATGTTTGGCTGCTTTGGGAGAGGAATCAGCAGCAGAAAGAAAGAAGTAATAATGCCACTGTATAGGTCATTGGTACGGCCTCATTAAGAATACTGTGTTCAGTTCTGGAGGCCATATCTTCAAAAGGATATTAATACATTAGAGACCATACAAAGAAGGGAAAGTAAAATGGTGCATGGTCTACATCACAAAGCATACCCAGAAAGACTAAAAAATCTCAATATGTATAGTTTGGAGCAGAGAAGGGAAAGGGGGAAATGATAGAAACTGTCAAATATATCAAGGGTTTTAACAAAGTCCAGAAGGGAAACATTCTCCAAATAAATAGAAACAATGGGACACGAGGACATGCACTGAGACTGGAGGGGGTGAGGTTCAGGGGACATTTGAGGAAAAATTACTTCACAGAAAGGGTAGTGGACAAGTGGAATAGTCTCCCATCATAGGTGGTAGAGGCTAAGACAGTAGAGCAATTTAAACATGGATGGGATAGACATAAGGATATCCTTACAAAGAAATAAGGATCAAATACGGTTGAGATAAAAATATGGTAAAAAAGGGGTAGACTAGATGGGCCAAGTGGTTCTTATCCGCCATCAAATTCTATGTTTCTATGTTTAATGAGTAATGGAATGCTTTTGCAGTATGCCTGATGGCCTTTAAACCCATAGGCTTTAGTGAATTTCCTCATATGTTCTCCAGGTGTAGGTAAATTTAAGTTTCCCTTACTGTTTATATTGTGCTTCCGGAGGTAACCAATAGTGTCAGTTGGTTTGGGTATGGATGTGTTTTTGATTGCTCATGTAAGGGGGAATCAGATTTCATTATGTCTCTGAAAATTGCTACAGAAAATTTCCCCACCCTCACTTCTTAGTGGATTTGATGAGTGATGCTTTGTTTTGGTGAGAAAGGGAGGGAAAGGGAAGGGAAGGGAAAGGGAAATGAATGGAAAAAGAAAAAGGAAAAGATAACGTTCATTGTCAGTGTACAGTTACTTTATCAATGAAATAAGACATTACAAATACAGGTTTTTCTAACCCTTAATAGGTTAAAATAAATAAATAAATCACATTCCATGCAATGTCATATATATAATACAACTGTGTCATATGTTTTTATGATTACAACTGTCTTTAAATAAGCTTTTAAACATTAGTACCAGTAGAATATTTAATAACTATTGGCATTATGATGTTGTTTTTATATATATTTTATAATTATGTTCGAATATTTAAAACTTTTTGCAGAGTCTTCCTAATCTCGCGGTTTCTGAGGCTGTAGATAATGGGATTCATCATGGGAGTCACCACTATATATAATAGAGAATAGAACTTATTTTTGCTATGTGAGCTGTCATCCGATGACCCCATGTAAACTATCATCAGGGTTCCATAATATAAGCATACAGTAGCAAGGTGGGAGCTGCACGTGGAGAAGGCTTTTTTCCTTCCACTGTTGAGACATATTTTTTGTATGGCACAGAAAATGATAAAATAGGTTATGATAATTACTGAAAAAGGAATAAAGATAAAAACAACAGACAAGATAAAATCAACCAGTAACAACAATGAAGTGTCTGATGTGGCTAATTCTACAAGCGGGCCAAAATCACAAAAGAAATGGTCAATGTAGTTTAGACCACAGAATTGTAACTGGCAAGCCAAAATTATTTCACCTGATGCAATAAAGACCAATAACCAAGAAGCAGCAATCATTTTCCTGCAAACATCGGGTGACATTATGTCATTGTAACGCATCGGATTGCAAATGGCCAAATATCTATCATAAGACATTATAGCAATAATAATACACTGCACTAATTCAAAAATATCAAAAAAGTAAACCTGTAGGAGGCAACCGGCAACAGAGACTTCTTTTGTATTGCTTAATATGATATCTAACATCATTGGTATAATGGTTGTGGTTTTTAAGATATCAGCGACTGCTAGTTGTTTAAGGAAGATGAACATTGGAATTTTGAGGCGTTCACTTATCGACACCAAAACAATGATGATTAGGTTCCCATTGAGCACCACATAATATGAGAAGAGGAACAGGATGAAGACTATAACTTTGTATGAATATAGACCTTTAAATCCAAGAAGTGTAAACACTGTGACTGCAGTCTGGTTGTCCTCACACATTCTGAGGGGGTAGAGTAGATGTCACTGAGCACAACTTGTATCCTGCAAGAACATTAACTTGATTAAACTGATTTATTATCTATCAGCCGGTCAGTAAACTATGATCATATATCAAGGATTATGTCTCCACCATAATATTACAATATATAATTTGGGTAATTAACACATTCTTTAGGTCAATTTTGTCAGAGGACAAATATCACACAACTACACACCATGCAAATGTTTTGGGGCTGTGAAAAGAAGACAGCACTAGGAGGAAACACAAGCAAACATGAGGAGAACTTTCAAACACCACATAGAATTACACGTACTGTATGATCTCTGGAAAAGGAGTGATTTAAAGGCCAATAATACATATTTTCATATATTACATTTATATATAACAGTGTATTATTATTAATAATAACAATAATAATAATAATAATAATAATAATAATAAACATGAACTATCCCAACTCCAGATGACACCTATTTTGCCTAACCTCATAAAGTGCATCTGGAAAATATTCACAGCGCTTCACTTTTTCCACATTTTGATATGTTACAGCCCTTTTATCTGGTCTGATGAGACAAAGATTGAAATCTTTGGCGTGAAAGCCAGGTGTCATGTTTGCAGTAAACCAGGCACTTCTCATCACCAGGCCAATACCATCCCTATAGTGATGCATGGTGGTGGCAGCATCATACTGTGGGGAAGTTTTTCAGTGTCAGGAACTGGGAAACTAGTCAGGAAAGAGGGAAAGATGAATGCAGCAATGTACAGAGACATCCTGGATGAAAACCTGCTCCAGAGTGCTCTTGACCTCAGACTGGGGCGATTGTTCATATTTCAGCAGGACAATAACCCTAATCACACACTTAAAATATCAAATTAATTGCTTCTGGACAAATCTGTCAATGTCCTTGAGTGGCCCAGCTAGAGCCCAGACTTGAATCTGATTGAACATCTCTGGAGAGATCTGAAAATGGCTGTGCACCGACGATTCCCAACCAACCCGATGAAGCTTGAGAGGTGCTGCAAAGAGGAATGGGCAAACCTGCCAAAAGATAGGTGTGCCAAGCTTGTGGCATCATATTCAAAAAGACTTGAGGCTGTAATTGCTGCCAAAGGTGCATCAAAAAGTATTGAGCAAAGGCTGTGAATACTTATGTACATGTGATTTCTTAGTTTTTTTATTTTTAATAAATTTGCAAAAATCTATTTTTATTTTATTTTATGTTGTTATTATCGGGTGTTGTGTGTAGAATTTTGAAGCAAAAAAAATAATTTATTCCAGTTTGGAATAAGGCTGTAACTGTTACGGTGTATAATGGGTTAATGCTGGAGTTGCAGGCTACAGATGATAAGATGATGGTTACACGGATAAATACAGGAGTTGCACAGATGACAGGTGATGATGGTTTAAAATAAAACTGTATTGAAGCATAATTCCAAATAAGGCATACAGGATAACTGAAGAAACATGACATAGGCATAAAGAATCAGGTTAACTTCACCTGAACACATGGATGGCAAGGAAAACAGTCACGGAAATTAGGTGCAGGCAAGGTTCAAGACTTCAGCTACGGCAGGGATTCCGGCACAGGACCAAGCAAACAAGGATTCCAAAACTGTGACAAATAAACTGGCTAGGAACAGACTAGGAACAACATAAGTTAACATGAGCTGTAACAAAACTATAGCTGGCCCTGACTCCCAGAACTAGCTCATACTTAACATAGGTCAGGGCCAATCACTAGAGCACACACAAATACACACAATGTGCTGCAGCTGGAAAAGGTAATCAGGAGAGAGCATGTTCCACCTGATTACCACAGCAGGGACTGCTCTTCCAATAGCAGCACCTCTGGCTGCTCAGAGGTACTGCAGGTGAGAGACATAACAGCAGCACCCCTGGCCGCCTAAAGGTACTGCACTCCAGAACATCATAGATGGCAGCGTCATAGCATAGCCCCCCCCCCCTTTAAGGAGCGGATTCCAGACACTCCTCCGAGGCAACAGTTCACATTTCGCTCTGTTGAGACAACAGTCAATTCAGAGAAAGGATAAAAAAAACTCGGGTAGAACATAAATCTTTGATATCCCAGGCACAGCGGACCTCAGTGAACCCATCGGGCTCGGCAGACCTCGGTGAACCCCTTGGGCTCGGCAGACCTCGGTGAACCCCTCGGGCTCGGCAGACCTCGGTGAACCCCTCGGGCTCGGCAGACCTCGGTGAACCCCTTGGGCTCGGCAGACCTTGGTGAACCCCTCAGGCTCGGCAGACCTCGGCTGGATCTCTAGGAACACCGGGTGACTGGACCATCCTGGACAAAAACACACAAAATTGTTGCCGACACTGCGGCGACCTCCCTATGCCCGGAGGCAAGGGCAAAGGGAACCTCATGCCACGAGGCAAGGGCAAATGTAACCTCATGCCGTGAGGCAAGGGCAAATGTAAACTCATGCCACGAGGCAAGCGCAAAGGGAACCTCATGCCACGAGGCAAGGGCAAAGGGAACCTCATGCCACGAGGCAAGGGCAAAGGGAACCTCATGCCATGAGGCAAGGGCAAAGGGAACCTCATGCTACGAGACAAGGGCAAAGGGAACCTCATGCCGTGAGGCAAGGGAAAAGGGAACCTCATGCCACGAGGCAAGGGCAAAGGGAGCCTCATGCCGTGAGGCAAGGGCAAATGTAACCTCATGCCGCGAGGCAAGGGCAAAGGAAACCTAATGCCGCGAGGCAAGGGCAAAGGGAACCTCATGCCGCGAGGTAAGGGCAAAGGAACCTCATGCTGTGAGGCAAGAGCGAAGGGAAACTCATGCCGCGGGGGCAAGGGTGAAGGGAACTTCATGCCACGTTGCAAATTTGGAGGGATATTCACTTTTCAGGGGGGATAGGGCTTCCAAGAGGGGAGGAGGGGTATGTCTCTATGTAAAACCATCTCTAAAACCAAACATAATACATTTTTTATGAGGGGATGGGAGATAATGTGGAATCACTATGAGTTGTAATCACAAGTGGGAGCATTGAAGCAAAAAAACTGGTCATTGGCACATGCTATAAACAACCGGATATTAGCGTACATGACGAGGAACATCTCTTGCAACAAATTGAAAAAAGCTACGGTAATGGGGGACATCCTAGTGATAGGGGATTTCAATTATCCTGATATAAATTGGAATAACGATTTGTGTAAAAGCTAGGAGCAGCAGGTTTCTAAACACATTAAAAGATCAGTACTTGTCTCAATTAGTCGAGGACCCAACCAGTGGTAATAATATGCTGGACCTAGTTATTACCAATAATGTAGACATTATATCGGACATTACAGTTGGGGAGACCTTGGGAAACAGTGACCACTACATTATCACATTCAACGTCAGTTCCAAGAAACATAGCTATAAGGGAACAACTAAAACATTTAACTTTAGAAAAGCTAACTTCAATATGCTGAGACAGGCACTAAATTAAATTGACTGGGAAGTCTTATTACAGGGTAAGTACACTTCAGAAATGTGGGATGCTATAAAATGGTTACTTCATAGCAATACTCACAAATTAATTCCCATGGGCAATAAACGCAGGAGTACTAAACACAAACCAATGTGGGTAAATAAGGAGGTCAAAAATGGAAATGGGTAATAAGAGTCGTGCTTTCAAAGCATTTAAATCAGTTGGTGGGGAGGAGGCATTCCAGTATTACAAGGAATGCAATAAAAGGTGTAAAAAGGTAATAAGAGCAGCTAAAATTGTAAATGAAAAGCAGATCGCTATAGATAGTAAAACCAATCCTAAAAAGTTTTACAAGTACATAAACAGTAAAAGGATAAAAAAGGAGAATGTAGACCCATTAAAAGATGAACTGGGAGCCTTGGTAAATGATGACAAAATAAACGCGGATAAACTGAACAAGTTTTTTTCATCCGTAATGGGCTGGAAAAACTGCGAGTAGGGAGCAATCTCTCGTACTGTTCGCGTCGCAAGTAATCGTCATTTCACCGATATACAAGCGGCAACAATCATCCCATTGACATAGTTATTGTGGGTTTTTTTTCACAGTCCGGTCAGGACTAGAGACATTTCCACTGGAATATCTATATTTGACTTTTAAAGCAACACAGCCAGATTTAATCATTACATATATATATTTTTTCCAGCCCATTGGCCTTTGTGTCAGAACACACACACCAAGAACCTAAAGGATTTAATCACCAATTTGAGTGATTAAAGGACTGAGTAAAACAGGTGCTCCCCGTGGAGCACACATTGTGAAAACCACCTTTTTCATGTTCCACAATATTATCTGCACTGTTTCATTATATTGAGTGTCATATTTGATACATGTGAAAGTAAAACACACCTTTATATAAGTATCCATTTGCATCATTTCACGAGTACTCAAACTGTAGGGGATGAGCACAGTCAGGTGAAAACCAGATATCCATATTGAACCAAAGGGCAAGGACACCTTTTGACTAGCAGCACATCCCATACAGTAAAACCACCCCAGTGCGCAGATTACCTCCCTTTTTGTTAAATTATATATATATATATATATATATATATATATACACATATATAAAAGCACATGTATACACATAAGTACACATATGCATCCATATGTACACATAGACAACCCGCAGGACTGGATTAGTCATATATCAATACCTATAAGAAAATTCCATAAACAAAAATAGTGTTCCTTATAAAAAACACACATACAGATGTGTCCACTATTACCTTTCTGAAAAAAGTATCATGGCCTGCCGTTCATGGCACGAGATAAGCTTTCCTCTTAAGATATACACGGCAAGCCATGTGTATCTCCTCTGAAATATAGTGCAGTACCACTTTTCAGACAGCAGGTGGCATTTTCAGAAACTGAGCAAGCAGAAAGTCTGATAAAGAGATTCTAGAGGGAGTAGTTCAGACCTGATTCTAGCAGCATTTTATTTGCAAATGGGCAAAACCATGGGGGTCATTCCGAAACGATCGCACGCTAGGTTGTTTTGCAGCATTGCGATCTGGTCGAAACTGCACATGCGTATGCACCTCAATGCGCATGTGCGTCGTACGGGTACAAAGCGGATCATTGCTGAGCAATGGATTTAACGAAGAATCGATTCGCACAGCAGATCGCAAGGAGATTGACAGGAAGAGGGCATTTGTGGGTGGCAACTGAACGCTTTCTGGGAGTGTTTGGAAAAACGCAGGCGTGTCCAAGCGTTTGCAGGGCAGGTGTCTGACGTCAATTCCGGACACGAACAGGCTAAAGTGTTTGCCCCGAATTTACATCAGACACCCACCCTGCAAACGCATAGACACACCTGCGTTTTTCCAAACACTCCCAGAAAACGGTCAGTTGACATCCACAAATGTTTTCTTCCAGTCAATCTCTTTGCGATTGTCTGTGCGAATGGATTCTTCATTAAATCCATTGCTCAGCAACAATCCACTTTGTACCTGTGCGACGCGCCTGCGTATTGCGGGGCACACACATGCGCAGTTATGTCCTGATCGCAGCTCAGCAAAACAATCTAGCGTGCAATCAGGCCTGCATGACCCCCATGGTTTTGCCCATCTGCTAACAAAATTGCAGCTATGGGGGGTCATTCCGAGTTGATCGTAGCCCTGCAAAATTTTGCAGGGCTACGATCAGGAACAGAGACATGCAGGGGATGCCCAGCACAGGGCCAGTCCGCCCCGCAGGTCAGTTATGCCCCCCCCCCTGCAGAAGTGCAAAAGTATTGCACAGCGGCGATGCTTTTGTACTTCAGGAGTAGCTCCCGGCCAGCCCAGCTTTAGCGTGCTGGCCGGGAGCTACTCATTACTACACGGCCCGCAGCGGCTGGTCAGCAGCAGCGATCGGGTCAGAATGACCCCCATGAGCCGTATGTGCAGGGCAATTTATCCATCATGCACACGGGAATATCAGCTGCAGCAGCTAATTGTGAAGTATTAATATTTTTCCAATACATCTCTCATACTAACTTCCAACATGTACCTGGCTCAATGTTGCCTATATGTTTAAAAAAATATTTTTCCTTGTGATTGATAATGTGCTGATGAAGAGTTCATACAAACACCACACAGAGATTCAATATAGAAATTATGATACTAACTAAAAGGCACTATTGATACTTGTCATTTTTTGCAATTGTTTGGTGGTTAAGGTGCGAGTAGAGAGAATTTTTGGTATTTCAATACCACATATATTTCACTGGGATCCGGTCTGAAGATCGACAGTGTCTGCCATACAAGTGGGTGCTGCGTCTGTCTGCCACAAATCGGTCCAGCGCTGAGGCTGTGTTGCCGTAATAAGTCACTGGGTGCTCTGTCTGCCATACAAGTGGGTGCTGTGCCTGTCTGCCACAAATCAGTCCTGTGCTTGGGCTGTGCTCCATAAGTCAGTGGGTGCTCTGCCTGCCATACAAGTGGGTGAAGAAACATGAGACCCAGGGCCTGATCAGCCATAAGGCTGCAGCCTGGATAGCTGAGTCCTGGGGGGGCGCAGCACCGGCACAATAGATGCTTAGGCTCTACCTACTACTGGAAGCTGCAGATTCCATGCAGACAGCATGGAAGACGGCCCTTATAGGAGACAGATGCCAGGGGTATTACTAGACCATTACCCAGCGCTACCCAGAATGAGCATGTAACCCCCTGGCTCTAAGCATATAACCCCTATGGCAAAAAGCATATGTAACCCCTGGCAACGAGCATGTAACCCCTGGCAACGAGCATGTGACCGGGTCAGACTTCCGGTCAGCAGAATCAAGGATGCCGGTGGCTTCTCCTCCCACCTCTAGCCACCAACAGCACCGTGGGCAGCAACATGGACATCCATATGTGCAGGGCAATTTATCCATCAGGCACACAGGAATATCAGCAGCGGCAGCTAATTGTGAAGTATTAATATATCTCCAATACATGTGGGAGTGCCAGTAGTGTCCTCGGTGCAGAGGTGTAGGTGGTGTAATCAGTGCAGGAGGGCTGGTAGTATCCCCAGTGCAGGAGTGTCAGTAGTGCGGGAGATGTCCTCCTTGCACTTAGTTTATGGTACCGTGGACACTTCTGGCACTCCCGCAATGCCAGCACCCCATAACTACTGCAAGGTGGACACCTCCCACACTGCCGACAATGCCGACACCCCTGAACTCCTTCACCGAGGACACTTCTGGCACTCCCACACTGCCGACACTCCTGAACTCCTGCACTAAGGACACCTCCAGTACTCCCGAACTGCCCACACTGCCAGCACCCCTGAACTCCTGCTAGGAGGACACCTCCCACACTGCCAACACTGCTGGCATCCCTGCACCGAGGACACGTCTGGCACTCCAACACTGCCGACACCTCTGAACTCCTGCACTAAGGACACCTCCAGTACTCCCGCACTGCCGACACAGCCAGCACCCCTGAACTCCTGCAAGGAGGACACCTCCTGCACTGCTGACACTGCCGGCACCCCTGAACTTCTGCAAGGAGGACACCTGCTGCACTCCCACACAGCCGACACCTCTGAACTCCTGCACTAATGCTAGCCATACATCTGACCAACTTTTCTCCAACACTCCAAACTTCCAACCATCCAACTTGTCTGTTCAACTAAACAGTGCCCCACACATCTCACCAACTTTTTACCAGTGCTCCACACATCTAACCAACTTTTCATCAGACCAACCAACCTTCCAACTTCTGTCCAACTTGTGATGTCACCGAAGTAGGCGGACAGTGCCTGCCTACAGTTCTTCAGTTTTGTTTTGTTTTTTAAATTCAAAACATGCAGAAGTGTCTTTTTTCAGTGAAACTGGGCTTTTCTTTCACCACCATACATTTATTATATTTACTTATTTTTATACTGAATTATGGATACCAGCATGGTTGGGATGCCAAGGCAAATATATATATATATATAGACAAGCAAAAAAGGCTGCGGCACTCAGAGACTTGAAGCAAAATTCTTAGTGTATTAAAGCAAACATCTGAAATCCAACGTTTCGGGGTTGGCACACCCCTTTGTCAAGGAGAAACAGCAATGAAGTGGAAAGAAAGAGAACTTACCTAAATACCCAGGAGAAGCCCGCCATGTGAAAAGCGCCGCCTCTGGCTCCGTTCTCGGCGCCTGGGGCCGGCGCACACCGTGTGCGTCATCTGTGACAGAAAGGCGGGTCGTCATGGTAACCACGACGCCCGACGCGTCTGTTGGATGACGTATGGTAAACAAAGTGAAGAGCGTGGCTCCCTTGTTAGTGAACTGTAAAGTGACTGTAAATGTCAACCCTAATCAATGAATGTATATTGATTGAAGTGATAGTGACGGAGGACTGGATGTGGTGAGAACTTGTGCTCCCCTTGATTACTTAAATTCGGGGAGACGAAAACTGACACGTATGCTAAACTGGGTCAGTTGTTTTTGTGTGTGACCGTGAGCTGTAAAATGGATCAGTGCCATTTGTGTTGTATATGTTCTGTGTCAAGGGTGGGAAAGTAATCAAGGGGAGCACAAGTTCTCACCACATCCAATCCTCCGTCACTTTAAGCCACCCCTGACACGGACAAGCCATTCACGTTTTACACCAATACATATTTTATTGCAGTACCACAGCCTGGATTGTCACAAGGAGACATGGTAAGCACACTTTTACAACAGGCATTTGACACGAGGCATAACATGCAGCATTAACAGCCTTATAACCGACGTGCAGGATTTCCCCACATCTGTCATGCCACTAGTTCTCGTTTCTCTAATCCCTGGGTTCACTAACAAGGGAGCCACGCTCTTCACTTTGTTTACCATACGTCATCCAACAGACGCGTCGGGCGTCGTGGTTACCATGACGACCCGCCTTTCTGTCACAGATGACGCACACGGTGTGCGCCGGCCACAGGCGCCGAGAACGGAGCCAGAGGCGGCGCTTTTCACATGGCGGGCTTCTCCTGGGTATTTAGGTAAGTTCTCTTTCTTTCCACTTCATTGCTGTTTCTCCTTGACAAAGGGGTGTGCCAACCCCGAAACATTGGATTTCAGATGTTTGCTTTAATACACTAAGAATTTTGCTTCAAGTCTCTGAGTGCCGCAGCCTTTTTTGCTTGTCTATACATCACATGTTTCCTGGAGGCACCGGAGCATCTGAACACTAAAGGAGGAGTGCCGGTCCACACACTGCCCATATATATATATATATATATATATATATAATATATATGATGTAGATATTCGGCACTCCCAATGTAGTAAAATGTACAGCTTGCCTGGTGCCCTCTTTTTTGGAGGCACAAGTATTATTTATATATTTTTAAAAAGATTATTATTATATATATATATTATTTTTTTTAATGGAATGGGAAAACCCCCCAAAAAAATTGCGTGGGGTCCCCCCTCCAAAGCATAACCAGCCTCGGGCTCTTCGAGCCAGTCCTGGTTCTAAAAATCCGGGGGGAAAACGGACAGGGGATCCCCCGTATTTTTAAAACCAGCACCGGGCTCTGCGCCTGGTGCTGGTGCAAAAAATACGGGGGACAAAAAGAGTAGGGGTCCCCCGTATTTTTTACACCAGCATCGGGCTCCACTAGCTGGACAGATAATGCCACAGCCGGGGGTCACTTTTATACAGTGCCCTGCGGCCGTGGCGTTAAATATCCAACTAGTCATCCCTGGCCGGGGTACCCTGGGGGAGTGGGGACCCCTTCAATCAAGGGGTCCACCCCCCAGCCACCCAAGGGCCAGGGGTGAAGCCCGAGGCTTTCCCCCCCATCCAAAGGCTGCGGATGGGGGGCTGATAGCCTTGAGAAAATTGGAAGAATATTGTTTTTTCCAGTAGTACTACAAGTCCCAGCAAGCCTCCCCCGCAAGCTGGTACTTGGAGAACCACAAGTACCAGCATGCGGGAGAAAAACGTGCCCACTGGTACCTGTAGTTCTAATGGAAAAAAATACCCAAATAAAAACAGGAGATACACACCGTGACAGTAAAACTTTATTTCACACATGTCGACACACACATACTTACCTATGTTGACTGTTTTCTGCCCAGCGATATCGGTGATCACACGGGCTCAGCAAGATCACTCAGCACACAGAGCTGCACCAGCGATGTGTGCTGAGCGATCTGTCACTGCCCGTGTTTGCAATAGAGAAAACATGGGTGATGACTAGATCTTTCAAGCATGCAGGGACGCACATCACTATCGCTATAGTCCATACACACATAGCGATTTGTGCTGTATTTCTAAGTGACTCAGCAAATCAATTAGAAAAGCAGCCCAAATCGCTATGTGTGTGTGATCGTATTCAGGACATTCTGATGTACAGTATTGCCAGCTTTAGAGTCCAGTTCTTAATTGTGTAGGTGTGAAAATCTCAGTGTGAGATGCCTTTGAAGTAGATTCCTTGGGGAATAGAGATACAGCACAGTAACATGTATTCTGGGTGGGGGAAGGGCTGCTATCCTGGAATTTGAAAGAAACAGTGAACTTTTAGCAATTCAGAGCCTCAGTTTATTAATGCAAAAATTGGAGTTATTTGTTACTCAGAGCACAGAGGTGAATGAAGTCTAAAGTGACATTAAAGAATAAGTTAATTAAAACCTAATAGTGCTACAAGGTAACGGAACATATTATAAGACTTTGCAATGATAAAATAATTCCATCTAAATAGTATAAATATACTGTAAGTTAGACAAAACTGAATGCAATCACTTGGATGCTTTGTACAATCCATACACAATTTCAGTATACAGTGTTGCAGAGGTGACTACTTTTTTTTTTAAACAATTTTCAAGATTGCATAACAAATGTAATACTAGGGTGAAGTACATGTTACAGATAAAATATAACAAATTAATTAATTTAAGCAGGTAGTCTAATTTTGATATTTCAAGCATTTGCAGAAAGGATGAGTACGATAGGTAAAGGGCCCTTTATGCAAATTCTATGCATTATTCGTTTGCGTACTGTCTTTTTTGATGTGTCGACATATGGCCTGTCGACCAATATTGGTTGACCTAATGACTGTTGACCTTCTTTTTGTCGACAATATGATCCATTCCAATTACATGCAGCTGGCTTGTCCATGTCTTTCTATAATCACTGGCAGCACAGAAAATAAATGGTCTACATAATTATTACAGGTCTCCAATGTAAGTACGTTTTTCCAAAATGTATTGATGCCATCAATCGGTTGCTCTTTTGTCCTTGGCTTACATTGAGAACGAATATAACTTTTCATTTGAGTCCACACTAGCTCGATAGGATTCATGTCCGGTGATCTGTGAAAAGTCAATAAAGGGAGAGAATTTAAAAATTGAATATTTGGCATTTCATGCTTTACAGGAAGCATCAGTCTACAGGGCAAAACTGTACTTACTCTGGTGGTGTGCGTTGCCAAATGATGCCTTTTTCCTCTATGAATTTGGCCGAAGCACTATGTTTTGGATCATTGTCCTGGAACATTCGATGTCCAGATGACCAATACTTTCTTACATACGGCACTAAAGTATCATTAATGATCATGGACTGGAAGAATGTTTTATCCATGATACCTGACGTAGAACAATAAAAAAAACAGGATTTTATATACCTACCAGTAAATCCTTTTCTC
This sequence comes from Pseudophryne corroboree, assembly GCF_028390025.1. Classification (NCBI taxonomy): domain Eukaryota; kingdom Metazoa; phylum Chordata; class Amphibia; order Anura; family Myobatrachidae; genus Pseudophryne; species Pseudophryne corroboree. Next base: position 16,471,895 of record NC_086449.1, read on the forward strand.
GTAGTCCATAGACTTACAGTAGTCACTGGACAGTAGTTCTAAATAGAAAATATTGAAAAATAACATAGTAATGTACATTACTACTGTACTTTATATGTACCTTCAAAAATTAAAATTGGTCCTGGGCCTCTGTGGGAGATACCACCCCACACATGTACTTTTAATGGGTGCTTTGGAGATGGCTTAAATGATAAATGGCCACGTTTGCGGAAGGACCTCCTTGCAAACCTCTCAAGTGCTACAGAAGTTTCATCTGTAAATATGACATTGTCAAAATTTTCTCCAATAGCAATCCATTGACGAGCCTGTTGAACTCTCTTTTCCTTGTTAACATCTCTAATCATGTGAGTCATCCTGTGAAAGGAATGTAAAATGGGATACATTTTACAGTGGAAATAGGATAATTGAGCGTCCAAACTAAGATAATGTTAAAGAAAAATCAGATGCTGATTTCAGAGATGTAATTAGTTTACCGCACTGTATACAAACTGTATAGAAATTGTATTATAATTGTAATTGAAATTTCAATTTACTGTACAGTACCTAGCACCGGCATAAGTCCAACCAAGTTGCCTCCGCATTCTTTTTATGCTACTACAGGAGATGTCAAGGCCATACTCAGCTTGCAGAATACGACGGAGTTCTATGGCAGTAAGCTCATCATTATCAGCAGTCAGCTCATCTACTATTTTCTTGACTCTCCTAAAGTACAGTCGATGAAAAATTAGAGATTATAATCAAAATGTAAAGTACTATCTATAGTATATCTATGCCAATTCAGCAAGAATACAGTATTGTTAAAGAGTTTAAATAAAAACAGTGCAAGAGTTCAAGGGTGCTGGCAGTGTCGGCAGTGTGGGAGTGTCTGAAGTGTCCCCAGTGCAGGTGTGCCGGCAGTGTCGACAGTGCGGGAGGTGTCCTTAGTGCTGGAATTCTGACAGTATCCCCGGTGCAGGAGTGTCAGCAGTGCAGGCAGTGCCGGTGGTGTCCTCAGTGCAGGGGTGTCGGCAGTGTCGGCAGTGCGGGAGTACTGGAGGTGTCCTTAGTGCAAGAGTTCAGGGGTGTCGGCAGTTTGGGAGTGCCAGAAGTGTCCTCGGTGCAGGGGTTCCAGCAGTGTTGGTAGTGTGGGAGGTGTCCCCAGTGCAGGAGTTCAGGGGTGCTGGCAGTGTCGGCAGTGTGGGAGTGTCGGAAGTGTCCTTGGTGCAGGGGTGCCAGCAGTGCGGGAGGTGTGCTCAGTCTAGGAGTGCTGGCAGTATCCCCAGTGCAGGTGTGCCGGCAGTGTCGACAGTGCGGGAGGTGTCCTCATTGCAGGAATTCAGGGGTGCCGGCAGTGTGGGGTTGCCGGAAGTGTCCTCGGTGTAGAAGTGCCGGCAGTGCGGGAGGTGTCCTCAGTCCATGAGTGCTAGCAATAGGTGTGCCGGCAGGGCAGGGGTGTCGGCAGTGCAAAAGGTGTCCTCATTGCAGGAGTGCTGGCAGTGAGGGCAGTGTCCTCATTGCAGGAGTTCAGGGGTGCCAGCAGTGTGGGAGTGCCGGAAGTGTCCTCTGTGCAGGGGTGCCGGCAGTGTCGGCAGTGCAGGAGGTGTCCTCAGTGCAGGAATGCTGGCAGTATACCCAGTGCAGGAGTGTTGGCAGTGCGGGAAGTGCCGGCGGTGTCCTCAGTGCAGGGGTACCGGCAGTGTCGGCAGTGCGGGAGTACTAGAGGTGTCCTTAGTGCAGGAGTTCAAGGGTGTCGGCAGTGTGGGAGTGCCAGAAGTGTCCTTGGTGCGAGAGGTGTCTTCAGTGCAGGAGCGCTGGCAGTATCCCCAGCGCAGGGGTGCCTGAAGTGTCAGCAGTCAGGGGTGCAGGCAGTGTGGGAGTGCCGGAAGTGTCCTCGGTGCTAAAGTGCAGGCAGTGTCGGCAGTGCAGGAGGTGTCCTCAGCGCAGGAGTGCTGGCAGCATCCCCAGTGCAGGGGTGCCGGCAGTGTGGGCAGTGCCGGCGGTGTCCTCAGTGCAGGGGTGCCGGTGACTTACTTACCTGCTGCAACGTTTTCAGCCTGTTCGGTCCTGGCTCTGACGTCAAACACCCGTCCTGGACACGCCTGCGTTTCTCTCACTACACCCGTGTTTTCTTAACCCCCCCCCCGAAAACGGCTGCAAACGGTGAGTTGATGCCCAGGTACCCCCTCCGCCTGTCAATCTTCGTGCGATCATTGCAGCGATCGCTTTTTTCGGTTCCAGCGTCGTTTCCCATCGATGGCCGTGCGTGCGCATAGCGGCCGTCGCACATGTGCAGTAGGGACCCGATTGCAGCTGTGCGAACGACAACACGCTGCGATTGGGTCATAATGACCCCCTAAGTCCAGAACTACTTAGAAACTGCACAACATTTTTTACCATAACAGGCCTGCACAAGTGATCAAAGCCTTGGTATGGGAAAAAAACAACCTCCATAGGCGGAGGTTAGTTTGTCGCACGGGCTGAAAAAAGCATCTTCGTCTGATCAACTCGTAATGAGGCCCTTTATTTGGAAATATTTTATCATTGCAAAATCTTATAATATGTTCTTTTACTCTATAGCACTAAGGTTTTTATTAACTTATTATTTAATTTCACTTTAGATTTCATTCACCTCTGTGCTTTGAGCAACATACTGTATAGTAAGCAGGGACGTGCCCACCGCACGTCACTGATAGTAACATCCCCCAGCCAGGATAAAATCTGTAACCCCCAAGGAGTCTACTTCAAAGGCCTCTCACACTAAGATTTTCACACCTACACAATTAGCAATTAGACTTTAAAGCTGGCCATACTGATTACAGTGTCTATTTAACAGCAATGTTAGTGCAAAGCTATGTTACGTGATGCACTGGCCACCCAGTGGTGAAACTATGAATTGTCACGAATTGTCACGGCACAATATGACGGCACAAAAGCACAAAGAATATATGTCATGCCAAATTTACTACCATAGCTCTGTTTTCAGAAAGGTAATAGTGGACACATCTGTATATTCAAATTATAGTAAGAAAATTAGGACCGTATATAGGAATACATAAAAAATGAAAAAAATATAAAAAATGAGAAAACAAATGAAAAAACAAACTACAGATAAGCCACCATCACAGGCTCCAGATAAGACAAAAAATATATAAAAAATATAAAAAATGAAAAAATGAAGAAGAAAAAAATATTGGAGTGAGGACCATAGTTCATTCCAGAAAAATGCTGTAATGAATACCATCATTAGGGCCACGGGGTCTTATGGTATCTAAGCAGTGTATCCAGGCCGCCTCACGTTTTAACAAGAGTATTACACGGTCTCCACCTCTTCTCAATGGTGCTACTCTATCAATCACCATACTCTTCAGAGTAGCAGGAGGTTGACGTGCCTCATAGAAATGTCTGGCCACCGGTTTATCTGAATTGCCACTGATCAGAGCTTCTTTAACAGACAGTCGATGGTTTGCCATCCTTTCACGAAAGGGGCGAATTGTTTTGCCCACATAGACTAAAGAGCAAGGACATGTCAAAGTGTAGACAACAAAGTCAGAAGTGCAGCTCAGTCTGTGGCGGATAAATATTTTGGCACCAGTATGCGGGTGGTGAAAGTACTCTCCACTTGTCATGCTCCGGCAAGTGGTACAATTCGTGCATCTATAGCATCCCATTTTCTTAGGTGCCAACCACATATCCGAGGTGGAACCCATTGGTCTATCAGGCTGCATTAGAATATCCTTCAGATTGCGTGCCCGTCTAAAGCTCAATAGAGGTCTATTGGGCAGTCTCTTTGTTAATGATGGATCTGTTTTGACCACTGGCCAATGTTTGTTAACCACTCTTCGTATAACAGGTCCCGCTGTATTGAAAGTAGTCGAGACAACAAAAGGGTTTTTCTCAATAGCCCTCTTTGGTGAGTGCCCTGCGTGGATTTTCTTTGCCTTCTCAAGGCAGTTCATGATGGCACAATCATCATAGCCCCTGGCCTTAAATCTTTTATTCATATCCTCCAACTGTATAATAGTTCTATTAGGATCCGAGTTATTCCGAAGGACCCTCATAAATTGGGAAACAGGTAAATTACGTTTTAATGATCCTGGATGGTGGCTATCAAAGGATAATAATGTATTCCTATCGGTCAATTTTCTAAACAGTTTGTATCCATAGCCTGACTCAGTGGTATAGACGCTTACATCCAGGAAATCAATAGATTCCCTATCAAAGTGCATAGTGAACCTAATCGGTAAGTCAAGTAGATTAAGACATTTCAACATCTCAAGAAGGGATTCTTCAGTATTATTCCATATCAAGAAGATATCATCAATAAATCGTCGATAGAAGGCGATACTATCCCCAAACAGCGGAAAGATGTTTTCATTCTCATATTCATCCATATATAAGTTAGCATAAGAAGGGGCGATATTACTCCCCATAGCTGTACCCGCCGTTTGGAGACAGTATCGCCCCCCAAAGCGAAAATAGTTACATGTCAAAATTAGCTCAAGTAACTCCATCAATAACTCAGTCGGTGGAGTCCCAGTATGTAGGTTAATCAGAGCCCTCCTAGTAGCGGCTAATACAGCACCATGGGGAATCACAGTATAGAGGGACGTAAAGTCCAGGGTGACCAAAATCCTCTGATCAGCATATGGATGTAAGTTCAAAAGTCTTAAAAATTCACCCGTATCTTTAAGATAACTACTGGTTTCCTTCACACAGATCTGCAAAAAACTGTCCACATATTGAGCCACGTTAGAGAATAATGAGTTACGTGCAGAAATTATCGGACGGCCCGGCGGCTTGTCCAATGTTTTATGAATTTTTGGCAGTAAATACAGTATGGGACAAATAGGAAATTCTGTTTTCAGGAAACCAGTAGTTTCTTCATCAATCCAACCATGGACTAAAGCGGCATCCAGTAGTTTATCCAATCGGCTCTTAAAGGTCAACACCGGGTCACTTGGTAATAATCTATAAATTCCGCTATCCGCAAGCTGTCTCAATGCCTCAGTATTATATTCACTGGTATCTAATAATACCACCGCCCCTCCCTTGTCGGCAGGTCTCACGGTAATACGTGAATTATTCTTTAGATCACTTAAAGCCCTTCTCTCAGCCCCATTGAGATTGTATCTACACTTTTTGTGTTTTTCAAGTGACTTTTTTTACATCCCTATCCAACATCCTAGTGAAGGTCCTTATACTAGGATTTAAGGATGGGGGGTCATAGGTACTCTTTCTCTTAAACATCCTAGTAGTTTGATTGTCTATCATTGGATTAGAAAATGTCTCTATAAGTCTCAATTTCCTACCAACCTTAAATCTATCAATAGCCCAATCAAATTCGTTAAATTAAGGTGTAGGTATGAAGCTCAAACCTCTAGAGAGTAAACTAGTTTCTGAGGTTGAGAGTTTATGTGAGGATAGGTTAATCACCGATTCTTCTGAGCTTTGGGTTGCTTTTTCTTTTCTTTTGTATTTGCCCCATACGAAGAGTGGTTAACAAACATTGGCCAGTGGTCAAAACAGATCCATCATTAACAAAGAGATCCATCATTAACAAAGAGACTGCCCAATAGACCTCTATTGAGCTTTAGATGGCCACGCAATCTGAAGGATATTCTAATGCAGCCTGATAGACCAATGGGTTCCACCTCGGATATGTGGTTGTCACCTAAGAAAATGGAGTGCTATAGATGCACGAATTGTACCACTTGCTGGAGCATGACAAGTGGAGAGTACTTTCACCACCCGCATACTGGTGCCAAAATATTTATCCGCCACAGACTGAGCTGCACTTCTGACTTTGTTGTCTACACTTTGACATGTCCTTGCTCTTTAGTCTATGTGGGCAAAACAATTCGCCCCTTTCGTGAAAGGATGGCAAACCATCGACTGTCTGTTAGAGAAGCTCTGATCAGTGGCAATTCAGATAAACCGGTGGCCAGACATTTCTATGAGACCCTATTGCTACTCTGAAGAGTATGGTGATTGATATAGTAGCACTATTGAGAAGAGGTGGAGACCGTGCAAAACTCTTGTTGAAACGTGAGGCGGCCTGGATACACCATTTAGATACCATAAGACCCCGTGGCCTTAATGATGGTATTCATTACAGCATTTTTCTGGAATGAACTATGGTCCTCACTCCAATATTTTATTTTTATTTTTTTTTATTCATTTTTTCATTTTTTATATTTTTTATATATTTTTTGTCTTATCTGGAGCCTGTGATGGTGGCTTATCTGTAGTTTGTTTTTTCATTTGTTTTTTCATTTTTTATATTTTTTTCATTTTTTATGTATTCCTATATACGGTCCTAATTTTCTTACTATAATTTGAATATATGTGTGTTGTTTATAAGGAACACTATTTTTGTTTATGGAATTTTCTTATAGGTATTGATATATGACTAATCCGGTCCTGCGGATTGTCTATGTGTACATATGGATGCATATGTGTACTTATGTGTATACATGTGCATTTATATATATATGTATATATATATATATATATATATAACTATGTAGCCTCCCTTGATACCAATATCGCCCTGCCTATCCAGTCCTGATTTTTTATATACTCTTTATATGCCGGCAAAGTTGCTATAGCAACGTGTCACTTCCGGTTGACGGATTGATTATTTGTATCTCATGATCTATATTATGAGTGGTGAGGGTAATACTATTAAATGCTAGGACTATTTGACTCTTGTGGGAGCTTGCGCTCCTAATATATCTATGAGGCTGTGTTGGACTCAGTGCTGTCTAGTCTCGACGCTCTGTTGTCATGGTAGCGCTTGACTTCCAGTCAGCTGATGCGCTCCATTGACAGGAAGTGAGGACACCTGTGGAACGCACGCCGAAGCGCTATGGCTATGAATGTATTCTTATTTGCCTATACACGATCGGTGCCTGTAGTCACGACTGGAAACAGGTAGGGTGATGATTGGTGTTCTGATAGTTGTTTTCATACATATTTTATATGTATGTGCGATATGTCTATTATTATTATAATCTTTGTATGGGGTGTGGGAGTGTTGCTTTGATAAATTGGTGGGTGGATCTATGTAGGGTATATAAGGGTGATTCTTTCAGTATATAGTCATCTTGACAAAGGTCTACATATAGACCGAAACGTTGATCTTATCCTTACATTGATGGTCGGATTAAAAACCCTTTATTGCTTTGAAGACTGGTGAGTGCTCCTGCTTTTTCTTGGATTTATATATATATATATATATATATATACAAACAAATGTAAAACCACAGCACTCGCCACCCCAGAAGCGGGGTTCAATGTCTGCACTCACCACTCATAGGGTGGAGTGCATGTAGCCCATGGACACCTACTTAAATATATACAAATAGAAAATTCAGCACTCACCATAGCAAGCTCACTTATCCTCACAACATCAATAAATAAATAGTATATCTACTCATACGTATTTGTATTTTGTGAGATTTGATCTCTTCAGTAGGACAGCTGTGTAGCCATAGCAACAGATGCTGCATGGCTTGCTATAGCATTTGTTATATTCATTTTGTATTTTAACGTGATAATCTTGAAATGAGTATATAGACTCTTTAGTACACTCCAGTGATCTTTGCTGATATATTTAAGCACTTTTCTATATGTTATGACGGTCACCTCCGCATACTGACTCAGGAACAGGAGCTAAAATAAAGTGTTTAAAACAAGAGAGACTAGGGGGTATATTTACAAAGATTAGTGTTTTGGCCATTTTGAAGGGTGTTTGATCTCGAATGGTATCGGGTGCATTTTACTGCAACTTTTTGAATCCTGATACGGTCATTCACTAAGCTGCCGACTTTTCCCAATTCGTATTTTCCGATGTCGATGTGATTCGTAATATCAGGCAGTGTTTTACGGGAGTGATGAGTAAAACACTGCCTGACAAAACACAAGGAATCCTGGCCGTATCAGTGAGATCCGTGCAGGCCTTCATTGTGTACCTTAAAAAGTGGTTAAAGTCTTTAAAATTCTGAAAAAAATTGCGTGGGGACCCCCCTCCTAAGCACAACCAGCCTCGGGCTCTTTGAGCCGGTCCTGGTTGACAAAATATGGGGATAAAAATGACAGGGGTTCCCCCATATTTCATCAACCAGCACCGGGCTCTGCGCCTGGTCCTGGTTCCAAAAATACTGGGGACAAAAAGCGTAGGGGTCCCCCGTATATTTAAAACCAGCACCGGGCTCCACTAGCCAGGTACATAATGCCACAGCCGGGGGACACTTTTATAGTGGTCCCTGCGGTCCTGGCATTACATACCCAACTAGTCACCCCTGGCCGGGGTACCCTGGAGGAGTGGGAACCCCTTAAATCAAAGGGGTCCCCACCTCCAGCCACCCAAGGGCCAGGGGTGAAGCCCGAGGCTGCCCCCCCCCATCCAAGGGCGGCAGATGGGGGGCTAATAGCCTTATGTACAAAATGTGAATATTGTTTTTAGTAGCAGTACTACAAGTCCCAGCAAGCCTCCCCCTCAAGCTGGTACTTGGAGAACCACAAGTACCAGCATGCGGTGGAAAACCTGGGCCGCTGGTATCTGTAGTACTACTACTAAAAAATACCCCCAAAAAAACAGGACACACACACCGTGAAAGTATAAGTTTATTACATACATGCACACCTCCATACATACATACATACTTACCTATGTTCCCACGAGGCTTGGTCGTCTTCTCCCTGAAGAATCCTTGGGGTACCTGTGAAAAAAATTATACTCACATAATCCAGTGTAGATTCTGTCCTTTGTATAATCCACAAACTTGGCAAAACAAAAAAACGGAAACCCAACCACGCACTGAAAGGGGTCCCATGTTTACACATGGGACCCCTTTCCCCAACTGCCAGGACCCCCCCTGACTCCTGTCAAAGAGGGTCCCTTCAGCCAATCAGGGAGCACCACATCGTGGCACTCTCCTGATTGGCTGTGTGCTCCTGTAGTGTCTGTGGGGCAGAACACGGCAGAGATACAATGTAGCGCCTATGCGCTCCATTGTATCCAATGGTGGGAACTTTGCGGTCAGTATAATTTTTTTCACAGGTACCCCAAGGATTCTTCAGGGAGAAAACGACCAAGCCTCGTGGGAACATAGGTAAGTATGTATGTATGTATGTATGTATGGATGGATGGAGTGTGCATGTATGTAATAAACTTATACTTTCACGGTGTGTGTGTCCTGTTTTTTTGGGGGTATTTTTTTAGTAGTAGTACTACAGGTACCAGCGGCTCAGGTTTTCCACTGCATGTTGGTACTTGTGGTTCTCCAAGTACCAGCTTGCGGGGGAGGCTTGCTGGGACTTTTAGTACTGCTACTAAAAAAATATTCACATTTTGTACACAAGGCTATCAGCCCCCCATCCGCAGCCCTTGGATGGGGGGGACAGCCTCGTGCTTCACCCCTGGCCCTTGGGTGGCTGGAGGTGGGGATCCCTTGATTTAAGGGGTTCCCACTCCTCCAGGGTACCCCGGCCAGGGGTGACTAGTTGGGTATGTAATGCAAGGGCCGCAGGGACCACTATAAAAGTGTCCCCCGGCTGCTGCATTATGTACCTGGCTAGTGGAGCCCGGTGCTGGTTTTAAAAATACGGGGGACCCCTACGCTTTTTGTCCCCCGTATTTTTGGAACCAGGACCAGGTGCAGAGCCCGGTGCTGGTTGATGAAATATGGGGGAACCCCTGTCATTTTTTTCCCATATTTTGTCAACCAGGACCGGCTAAAAGAGCCCGAGGCTGGCTGTGCTTAGGAGGGGGGACCCCACGCAATTTTTTTTCTATTTTTACACTAAACACACCCTTTCTCATAGATAACCATGCATAGATCTCACTGATCCGTGCATGGTTATCCAAACTCGACTGGAAAAAGCAGGTCTATTTTTTTGCTGCTTTTTTTAACGATTCAGAAAAAAATAGACCCGCACTTGAGCACTCAGAGACTAACACCCAAATATGAATGAATAGTGAATACCCGTACTGTATGAAATAACAGCCGTGTTTGACCGATGGTATATTCATTCGTATTTCAGAAATTTGCCAATCAAACCATTACAAATAGACCAGACACTGCCGAGTTTTCTGCTTAGTGTATTCCCGGATTGGGACTTAGAAAAAAAAACACAAATCGTCAGCGACTTTAGCTCTTTGTCTCCCTGTATGATGGGCCAAAGGCTCGTAGTGGATTTTTCAACCATATTGTGTAGAGTAATACATTTTCTAACCCAATGTATTTTGTCGGTAGATTTCTTAACAACATTCTCTTTAAGTAATTCCATCCTGGTATTAGTGTTGTTATTATGGGGTGTTGTGTGTAGAATTTTGTGGAAAAAAATGAATAAATTCCAGTTTGGAATTAGGCGGTAACATAATAAAATGTGGAAAAAGTGAAGCGCTGTGAATACTTTCTGGATGCACTGTATATTAGATAGAAATTATCTGATGATTTAAATAATGTACAGTAATAGTTTTTTCTTTACTACAAATAATCTGATCCTCACAATTAAACTACAGAATTTATCCTGGTCACACAGATAATCAAGTGAACAAACTGTTGCAATTTTCCAGCATAAAGGGTTTATGAAGTTCTGCCATTCTAGAAATCCTGCATATTTGATTTCAGTAACTCAAGGATATCGTAGTTAGGGGTGGGGGAATATGGAAGGTATGAGCGCAGGTAGATACAGTCACAAAATGGTATAAAATTAAGTGATAGTAAGATCCATAATAATAGTTGTGTTAGTAATGTAGGACAAAGCCTAATAAGAGATGTCTAAGGTGGAGGTGCACCCCTGATGGCCAAAGTAGTACAGTGGAAAGAGATAAGGGAGGACACAGAGCTTCACTTTTTGTGAGCTGCCTGAGGTTCTGGGAGCTGCTATCCCTATATGCTAGCCAATCCTATATGTGGTTATACAGTAAAATCGAGGGGAATAGGGGGGGGGGGGGGGAATTGGAACCAGTGAAAATTGAGCTAAGTGAATCTGTGAACTGCATGGTATATTATCATTATTGATACTAGAAATTACTAAAAATTATTGAATTTCTTACATTTACTTTTTGATACCCAACAATGGAGGTCATTCCGAGTTGTTCGCTCGCAAGGCGGTTTTAGCAGTATTGCACACGCTAAGCCGCCGCCTACTGGGAGTGAATCTTAGCTTCTCAAAATTGCGAACGATGTATTCGCAATATTGCGATTACAAACTTCTTAGCAGTTTCAGAGTAGCTTCTGACTTACTCGGCATCTGCGATCAGTTCAGTGCTTGTCGTTCCTGGTTTGACGTCACAAACACTCCCAGCGTTCGCCCAGACACTCCCCCGTTTCTCCAGCCACTCCCGCGTTTTTTCCGGAAACGGTAGCGTTTTTTCCCACACGCCCTTAAAACGGCCTGTTTCCACCCAGTAACACCCATTTCCTGTCAATCACACTACGACCGCCGGAGCGAAGAAAAAGCCGTGAGTAAAAATACTAACTTCATAGCAAAATTACTTGGCGCAGTCGCAGTGCGGATATTGCGCATGCGCACTAAGCGGAAAATCACTGTGATGTGAAGAAATTTACCGAGCTAACGACTCGGAATGAGGGCCAATATTGTTAATTGTTATAATCTATAGGTAAACATTTTGCTGAGCCTACTATTTTGCAAATTTAATCAAACATTGCTCAAACGGTATTAGTGAATATTGAGCTAAGTGAATCTGTGTACTATTATCAGTATTGATGCTAGAAATTATTAATCTTTTACAGTTACTAATTGATACCTAATAATACAGTTTTTTGACACAATTTACATGAGAGTGTTTTGCTGAACTAATTAGATTGCAAATCGAAGCAAATATTGCTCAAACATACTCTTGATATCTATGTTACTTGTTGACATCTGTCTTTTGTCTGTAATAGGCTTAATGAGCTAATTTTAATGATTAGAATAAGAGTTAATTTTTAATACCAGACATTTAAAAAAAAAATGTGCCCCCCAAAACAAGAGAGTCCATATTTATCCTACTTTTCACAGTAATTTAAGGATGTCTAGGCTTTTTTTCCAGAGCTATGTGCAAAAATAGTCTGAGTAATGTCAGAAGTTGTATGGTCCATATGCTAAAATGAATGTGTATGATGCATGAATTGCTGTTATATGGCTACAATCTCTTTGTATTACAGTGTATAATATGCTCTAGAAATATACTGTATACTTAGGCTTTTAAAGTATAGATTACTTTGCTGTAACTTACATCAACTTTAAAAATCTACTTGGTATGTAATTACTTATACATCCACATGATAAATTATAGTATAGGTTTATAAGTCAGACTAAAGGCCCTACACACCACAAGATTGGCCACTGAGGTGCCCGATGGCCGATACAGCATGGCGGTGTGTGGGGGGGTGATGGGGGGGTGAAGTTTCTTCACTCCCCGCTTCACCCGGCCCTATAGCCCTGCAAGCTAATATGAACGATATTGTCCATATTGGCATGCATGAATAAATGAGCCAAGACCAACAATGAAAGAGCGTAGGGCTGCGCTTCGTTCATCGTAGGTGCCTACACACTGAAAAAAATGAATGATATCTCGTTCATTAATGAATGAGATCGTTCGTATCTTTCAGTGTAATCGGCCAGTGTGTAGGGCCTATAAGAGCCTGATTCAGGGAAGGACACAGGTCATACAGATGCTGTGTATAATATGCTGATTCAGCAGGAGGAGTCTTGTTATATAGATTCCCCTGCCAGCTTCAGCCAGCCGCAGCTGTGCAGTATTGGATCAGTTATGTCAGCCATCTGCGAAACATGGGCTTTTTACAATGCTGCTGGGGCCATAAAACTCTTGACCCAATTTCTAAAAACGCTGCCCAGTTTCAACCCCCCCCCCCCCCTCGACATCAAATGCCAGGGGAAATTACCAGAACATGGTCAGAACGAGTACTACCATTGGAGATGCTCTACCATTGGAGATATGCATAAACCATCAGGATCACATATCATCTCTGAATCAGGATCTAATACAACACACAGCAAATTCAGAATTAGATCATTATATCACAATAAGATGCTGACCTTTTCTTAGTTAAGTGTTATACGACTCTCTGTGCAGTGTTACCCTCCACCCTTGTACAATAAACTGTAAGAGGTCTGTTTCTCCAATGGCACAAGTTTTTGACAGTATAAAATGTGATAAAAGCAGATGAAATGAAGCCAGTAGAGAATATATCCTACAAAAAAGGAAAATATAAATGGTATTTATTACATTTACAATGACATTATCATAATAGTTTATAATTTAATGTAATGTGGAGTTTTACTTTAATATCACTGACAGCAGATTACCTATTCAATTAGCCACAAATTAGGCCACATAATTTTTTAACATGTCAAAATCTCCCGGCCATGACTTTTTGCTATTCAGTTAGAAAACTACTGTATGTTAAGTTAATGTGCGTTTCAGAGGGAGAAATTGTGGCTCTCAGTAAGTCTCCAGAGCACGTACCTGATGACTAATGATGTATGTAAAGGTGTTTCAATAGTAATACATAGCTTATAATGCCACTTCATTATTCATGTCATTTTCTAAAAAGCAGAGAGATGGGTGTAATGATGAGGAACATGAATGTCTATGTGTTCTAATTATGTGTTTTTGACCTTCCAGATGGGAAATGTAAGAGTTTACTAACTCACTTATAAATCACAATAGATACCGTACATCTAACTGTAACCCCAAAATCCTTTTTGTATTTATTTACTGAAATACACCCGCTAGCTATATTTTCTAATTCTATTTTAAATGTTGTAAAATTAAGCCCTGTGATACCTTACAATAGCCTGCTATGTTTTGCTTACTATCCACTGTTACTAATCAAATCTACAGTCATTGTACACTCTATTTGCAGATTTATTAAGATCTTCTTATTGGAACTCGGACGTCAAGTGTTTTGGTCAGCCAAAAATAAAAATACAGAAAATCGGAATTTGCAATAGTTCTGACATTAAGAACTGAGTAAATTTCTACTTAGAATTACTCTTTCATCCACTTTACATAGATTACGCATTACATAATTAATGCACGATATTGGCGCGATGTCCACAAATTAAAGTTTTGAACTCAAACATTTTTTTTTATTTGCAAAATATGTTTAGATTATAAATGCAGGACGTCACAGAATGGAAGCTGTGGCTAATTGAATCTGCCACATAGATAAAAATATGGACAATATATGTCTGAATACTTGAATTTGATACTGAAATTAAAATTAAAACAATAGACATCTATAATCTAGCAATAGGCCATAAGGAAAATGTCCGTACCTATTGTGCCAGATAGTCCTTTAGCAACCCACCACTGTAACAATGTTAAGAGAAAGAAAAAAGTTTTTGAAAAATGTAGACCTATATTAAGTATGTATATTATTCTTGAATTGAAAATATGAAACTGTGTAATCAACAAACATGGAGGTGGTAACAGGAATCACAAATTATAAAAATTAAAATAAGAATGCAACAGGAAATGACTGTGCAAAGATGGTAAAATTGTATGGTAACAGATATTTTTTCCTATAAACTTCAAAGTTCTGAAATGTCCATAAATATCCTGATTCCTAGAAAATTATATAGGGGGGCCTATTTAATGTAAAAGTTGCCAATACAATGGGGCATTAAACAAGATGCCCAATTGTGTTTTTTTGTTTACTAAATTCCCCTATTAATAACAATATAACATGTAAATATCTATAATGTCTTCTGTGGAGTCGTATAGTAAAAAAAAGATCAAAATATAAAGAGTGGTCAGGAGGCAAAGTTGCACAGTGGTTAGTAGAGAAGGGGAATGTGAGAGCTTAGATGTCTTTCTTTTCAAATTGAATTGTCAGCTGATTTCACCAGATCACACATTTATACTTTAGAAGTAGTTGATTTATAAGATTATTTATCAAAGGTCAGAATACATAAATAGTAACCGATTACAAATTATCTTAATATAATTTTTTTAATGTATAAATGTAGCTTTGAAAATGTCACAAATTTTGTAACCAAATCACCTCCGAATGTTCACTAAGATAACCATCGCTGTTAAAAAGATATACACAATTAGCAGTAACACTGCTAATGACATGGGGGGTCATTCCGAGTTGTTCGCTCACAAGCTGCTTTTAGCAGCTTTGCACACTCTAAGCCGCCGCCTACTGGGAGTGAATCTTAGCTTCTTAAAATTGCGAACGAAAGATTCGCAATATTGCGATAAGACATCTCTATGCAGTTTCTGAGTAACTCGAGACTTACTCTGCAGTGCGATCAGTTCAGTGCTTGTCGTTCCTGGTTTGACGTCACAAACACACCCAGCGTTCGCCCAGACACTCCTCCGTTTCTCCAGCCACTCCCGCGTTTTTCCCAGAAACTGTAGCGTTTTTTCACACACTCCCATAAAACGTCCAGTTTCCGCCCAGAAATACCCACTTCCTGTCAATCACACTCCGATCTCCAGAACTAAGAAAAAACCGTGAGTAAAATTCCTAACTGCATAGCAAATTTACTTGGCTCAGTCGCAGAGCGGACATTGCGCATGCGCACTAAGCGGAAAATCGCTGCGATGCGAAGAAATTTACCGAGCGAACAACTCGGAATGACCCCCATAATACGGATTGGAGAAAAGTCAGGTAGTTAATGCGAAACATCTGTCTATTTTAGAGCACAATTTCAGAATGTCATTCAGTAAGAAAATATTCCAGAAATATTCTGTCCTAATCCTTATTAGTCTTCACCAAATTTCGTACTCTTGTCAATAATAAAAACAGCAGGGGTAAAAAATTACGAAATATTACAGTATGTTTCATGCATAAGAAGACATCTGAGGGAATGGCAGGTTCCTCCTCTCAGCAGTCGTGGTGTTCTGGTTTGTTAATGTTGTGACTGCTGTACAGTATCTAGCTCCCAGCTTCTGTGGTGATTTTATAGCAGACAGAGATCCTTGTGGAATTACATGTGAGGATGATTTCATCAATGTCACAGAGGAACAGCAACCACCTGTGAATCCCTTAACAATTAATTAATACGTAGAGCAACAATTTGTTAGTAAAATTAAAAAGCTTTCAAATGACAGTAAAATATTCATTTATTACAGTATATTGATATCCATTATTGATATGTAAGTAATCTGAGGTATTGGAACACAGCCATCTCTAAGAAGGCAATTAAAATGAACTGGTCAAATACACCTCTTTATTGTGTTTGCTAGCTTGACCAGAGTTTATTGCCTCTTCCAAAGGAAATAGCTATTTTCTAGATACATTAATATGCTTCACCCCAAAAGCATGTTTATTGTCTGGGTTTTACTTGAATCTTCCGCTCTTCTAGTCTCCCTCCTTTCCTATATCAAGCTGATTAGCCCAAATGTTTGTTTTATGTGAATGCAGCCCCACCATTAAATCTGCCACCAGGAGTAAAAGCCAATGCCTTAACTAGACATCAGTGCCCCCCCTCCCACTATTTAAAACATGGAAATTGCACTCCTCAAGCCCACGCTAAAAATATAAGGGCATGTCTTCTTGGGGAAGGGTCATGGCCACAAAATAATACCAATTCATATTACACTGCACTGTAGTCTCCATTATTCAAATTATGCTACAAAGTAGCGCCACTTACACACATTACACCAGGTAGAGCCCCTTTTACACATTATGCCAGGTAGAGCCCCTGTCACATATTATGCTAGATAGAGCTCCATTTTACAAACTACTCCAGGAAGAGCCCGTATCACACATTACATCAGGTAGAGCCGCCTTTTACACATTATGGCAGGCAGAGCTCCATGTTACATATTCAGGCAGGTAGAGTCCGCTTTTTGCACATAACGGCAGGTAGAGTCCCCTTTTACATATTACATCAGGTTAAGTTAAGAGAGAGGAAGGGAGAGAAAGATAGGGTTGTGAGGGAGAGAGAGAGAAACATGGCAGGTAGAGAGACAGAGAGAGAGTGGTGGGAAGGAGACAGAGAGAGGATTTGGAGCTGGATAGCGAGAAAGAAAGGGGGGAGGGAGAGATACACACACTCATACAGTATATGAGACATACCATATGCCTGCAGGTAGGTGACTCCCTGGGACATCACCACCTGTCTGGGCTTTATGTGCCATTTAGAAATTATCAGCAACCGAACCACATCACTAGACATGCCAAAAACCAGAGTCGGCGGTGGCGAGTGCTAATGCCCTGGGTCTTCTGTGTGCTCATCTGGCTGTGTTTGATGAAGGGATTTCCGGCCACTCATATAAGTAAGCTCCCAGCCTGCTCGCATTGTGGGCTGCAATCTCCAGGCTCCAGTGCTCTATCCAGATTCTGGAGACCGAGTGGGGACGTCACCTCTCTTTGCTGGCTAAGGTTGCAGTCTCTACAGTGCTGGGTGGAATGCCGCGAGCTGTCCGATCACTGGCCAGCAGTGATCGGGACATGCTGGGGGAGGAGCCATGGTCCAGAGAGACCAGGAGGTCCCTACTCTCTCCGGATCCTGCTGGAAGCCAAACTGTGACTGGCAGTCGCGCTGCCACAAGGCTCCGCTTCCTCCGAATCCCTGTGCGTCATCAACGGCCGCTCCACTCACCAGCCAGCGAGAAGACTTATGGATGTAATTTGTGGTGCTTGGTTGGTATAATTGCAGGTTAGCTGTGCTTTCTTTAGGCTGTGTGTGAGTGCCAATGAGTGCCTCCAACACGTTTCAGCCCTTATACCTTTTTCAAGGATACTGATGCTTGTCCATAGGGGTCTCTTTATTTGCCTCTCAGACCAATCAGTGCTGAGGGTGTGTCCAAAAGTTCTTGATTTACACTTCAAAGGGTCTCGTTCACATAGATCACTTGTATGTTAAAGGTTGTATGACAGCCTTTTTTGCTTTTATGATATGGTGTATACAGATTCAATAATGCATATGCTTACCAGTTGATACAAAATAGACCTATTCACGATGTGTATTGTAATTATGTGTCTAGATACACATGCACAACGTGTATTTTAAATAACGGTTAGTGTGTTCTTTATCTTGTCAATATAGCATTGCTGAAGTCAATGTTTAGGCCTGTTGGTGCCATAGTTCTTAGATTAAAGATCCATTTTAACTCCTTTATATCCAGTGTTTTGTTGAAGTCCCCACCCCTCTAATTCCTATGTGGTTTGTCAATTGCTATAAAGAAAAGGGAGGTGGGTTCCGCAATATGTGTCTCTTTATAGTGCTTTGATACGCTGTGATTTTCAAATCCAGTCACAGTTTGGCTTCCGGCGGGATCCTTTGACTGACCAGCAGAGTGAGGTGGACTCGAAGCCCTGCACATTTGGAGAGCTGCCAGGGACGGAGAGTATGGGGACAGCAGCAACAGTGGAAACATCAATAGAACACTCACAGCTTAGTTAAACATCGGAGAGATATTAAAAATGTGGGTAGGTATGTTGTACCTGGCAGGCTGGTACGCCGGCTTCTCAGAACACGACCCCCCTCAGACTAAAAACTCTTTTTCCATCATCAAGTGGGGAATCCCAGACCGAAGGGTCAACATTGCAACCCTAAGAGACTGCAAATTGTATTAAACCAATTAACTGCACTAGATATGAACTTTGTGTACCACGGAATACGGACATTCTGACCCCATACTTAAAATTATCATATGATGTGTAAGAACCGAGCCTGCAATATTGGTATTTTCATTTGATATTTATATGTGTTTATAGCATTAATTCTGACAGATACTCAGCATTGTGACTGAATTAAAGTATTAGCAGACGACACAGACACCTGTTTATTATACACTGATTTTACATTTTTAATACATTTGACAACATGCATTGGTGAGTGCAGGTACCAAAAAAAAACCTATTTATCATTTGCCTTATTGTCAATGTTTATACTGCATGAATATTCTTACTATTGACACTGCTGCCTACTTGATTCATTCACATTTTCATGTTTGCTATTTCTGTATTTTTTAATTCTCATTGTGTGCATCCCCCTTTCCCCATACTCTGTTCCTTTTCCCTATGCCTCTTCTATTTTTGTACCCCTTTATTTGCATATAGTCTCAATAAAAATTATTGACATAAAAAAAACTATTGGAAAATAATTTACAGATGGAATGAGCATTATTTTATTTCCATATTGGCCTGATATTTGGGGTTATCCTATAGTGACTTTAAATAGTAGAAATAAGGGCTTATTTGGGCTTCAAAAGCCCTGGTGTAGAGGAAATAACCTATATCTGCTTTTTTTTCTGTAAATGTAATGGAGCTCACAATAGACCTCAAAGCACTGCTGACGTTGGAGCTGGAGACCAGTACACATCATTGCAGCATTTATCCAGGAGAGGGTCAGCAGTGCTTTGAGGTCTTTTGTGCAATCCAGTGAGGATCCTTTCCTGAGCTCACACCTAAATAAGGTGGAGGTAGGTTATAGTAACATCTCTCCTGTATTGGTCATGATTCATTGTATTCAATCATGTATGTAAAAATACTATTTTAAAAGAAAACTATTAAAATTGAAATGTAATACTTTGTATCTTTTACTGATTGCCCATTTGGCTCTTCTTGTTGGGTGATCTGTTTTGGTGAGAGGGTATTTTTCACAGGATTGCCTTCCAAAGTTGGAATAAAGACTGACAGAATAATAAGAACTGTACTTTTAAAAGGTTTTCCCTGAAAAAAAATCCATCACCTTCATGAGAATATCATATAATCTTACTCCAATTTTTATCAATGCACTCTAGAATTTGGTTTTATATTCACCATGACTTGACAAAGTAGCTTAGGGCTCCGAAATGTTGGAAATATTGCTGAGATGTTTTGATTTGAATACACCCTTTTGAGACACCAAGACCCGGGAGTGCTGCTGTTTTCTTAGCCCAGTCTTCATCTTTTTTTACAGAGGGCACCAGGGCATCTACATAAGGTATAGTGAGTGCCGGACCAATAAATATAGTATATATATATATATATATATATATATATATATACATACAGTATATGTATGTATATATATATATATATATAAACAAACACATGTGAGCGGCACTCCAACAGCAGGAGATAAATACCTGGGTGCCCTCCCATGGCACTACAAAGCCCAGTGGATAGCACAAATTTATGGGCGGAACTCCAAGGATTTGAAAAGAAAACATACAGCTCACCAAGCTTGTTAGATCAATGTTTCTGATGCCTTTATTTGCACCTTTCATCAGTATATTATATATATATATATATATATATATATATACATATATATACAGTATATAGAGCGAGAGAGAGAAAGAGAGAGAGAGAGAGAGAGAGGAATTGGGTGCCCAAGTATTCTGTCAACCCCTGAAATTAAAAAGAACCTCAGAAAGTTACATGGTATGATTTGATCTATCGTTAAAATATAAGGATAAACTTTTCATTGAATCATTTATTAAAAAAGATACAGAAGCATACATAGTGTCCATCATATTACATAGTCAACAAGATGCAAATCTCCTATGTTTTGTGGAAGAGTGCAGGTAAACTTCTACTTGTGTCCTTAATCTTCCTTATTAAATATTTGGAGATAACATCAGAAAACAGAGTAATAACCCAATGCATTTTGTCTAAAACTAATATCAAGACTTCATCAGGGGTGTGTCTAAAATAATAGGACAACTAATCAATGCATAGCATTTATATAGCCATTACGAATTACAATATATAAAATAATATAATGAAATAAGAATAATAAAAAATGAAGTGTATAAGAACAAGTGAGCAAGACATGGTATAACAGCAATAATTATTAATAAACAGTCTCAAAGAGAATGAAGGGAACAGGGAAAAACAAGAAACAAAGAAAGAGGACATCTGAGCATCATAATTACAGAACAGGACATACCTCAGATTTTTGGTAAATAATGACCAAAAAAAGAGAACTATTTTGAAGAACCCAGACAATCAATCAAGGATATTCATAAGGAGAGTTCGATAGCCACCATTGTGGTAATATCACTTCAACCTAATTGGAACATATTAATTAAAGTTGTAATCAAATATATCAAAGGCTATTACCAGATCCACATGTTTGGGCATTACACCATATACCTCTAGAGTCGACTACCCAAATTCAAACCATCAGTAAAGGATGTTCAAAAGGATAATGAAGTCGTCTAATTCTAACCCAAAAGAACCTAATGGATCGATTAATTACCATTGATTAGTATCAATGTGTGTGATACCTGAACAGGAAATACTAAGAATTTTAAGTAATAACAAACTTTCTGAAAAATGTTGTAAATCATATCTTGCATATCATCAAAAAGATTTATGTATTAAATATCCAATCCTTTATGGTTATATTAGATTGATTCGGTGAAATTTTCCAAATTTTTATATATATATAAAGGGTACATAATAACATACCTCAAAGGTCAGCTTAAAAAATGGAGCTCATGCATACAAAAGATCCTTGTATGAATAAATGGATTTTGGAACCTAAGAATTCAAGTGATATTTCAGTTTGGTATCCATTAATATCTAGCTTTTATAAAAAAGAGGTTTCAAAAGGAAGAAACCATTTTTGTAAAGTCTAAGTGACATATACACTGCTCAAAAAAATAAAGGGAACAATAAAATAACACATCTTAGATCTGAATGAATGAAATATTCTTATTAAATACTTTGTTCTTTACAGAGTTGAATGTGCTGACAACAAAATCACACAAAAATTTTCAATGGAAATCAAATTTATTAACCCATGGAGGTCTGGATTTGGAGTCACACTCAAAATTAAAGTGGAAAAACACACTACAGGCTGATCCAACTTTAATGTAATGTACTTAAAACAAGTCAAATTGAGGCTCAGTAGTGTGTGTGGCCTC
The DNA here is from genome assembly GCF_028390025.1 of Pseudophryne corroboree. NCBI lineage: Eukaryota > Metazoa > Chordata > Amphibia > Anura > Myobatrachidae > Pseudophryne > Pseudophryne corroboree. The sequence goes on from NC_086449.1 coordinate 16,493,736, forward strand.
CACGTGCCTGTATGACTTCCCTACAATGCCTGGGCATGCTCCTTATGAAGTGGCGGATGGTCTCCTGATGGATCTCCTCCCAGACCTGGACTAAAGCATCCACCAACTCCTGGACAGTCTGTCGTGCAATGTGGCATTGGTAGATGGAGCGAGACATGATGTTCTCAATTAGATTCAGGTCTGGGGTACGGGTGGGCCAGTCCATAGCATCAATGCCTTCGTCTTGCAATAACTGCTGACACACTCCAGCCACATGAGGTCTAGCATTGTCTTGCATTAGGAGGAAACCAGGGCAAACCGCACCAGTATATGGTCTCACAAGGGGTCTGAGGATCTCATCTCGGTACCTAATGGCAGTCAAGCTACCTCTGGCAAGCACATGGAGGGCTGTGCAGCCCCCCAAAGAAATGCCACCCCACACCATTACTGGTCCACTGCCAAACCGGTCATGCTGGGGGATGTTGCAGGCAGCAGAACGTTCTCCTTGGCGTCTACAGACTCTGTCACGTCTGTCACATGTGATCTGTGAAGAGCACAGGGCGCCAGTGGTGAATCTGCCAATCTTGGTGTTCTCTGGCAAATGCCAAACGTCCTGCACGGTGTTGGGCTGTAAGCAAAACCCCCACCTGTGGACGTTGGGCCCTCATACCACCCTCATGGAGTCTGTTTCTGATCGTTTGAGTAGACACATGCACATTTGTGGCTTGCTGGAGGTCATTTTGCAGGGCTCTGGCAGTGCTCCTCCTGTTCCTCTTTGCACAAAGGCGGAGGTAGCAGTCCTGCTGCTGGGTTGTTGCCATCCTACGGCCTCCTCCACATACTGGCCTGTCTCCTGGTAGCGCCTCCATACTCTGGACACTACGCTGACAGACACAGCAAACCTTCTTGCCACAGCTCGCATTGATGTGCCATCCTGGATGAGCTGCACTACCTGAGCCACTTGTGTGGGTTGTAGACTCCGTCTCATGCTACCACTAGAATGAATGTACCACCAGCTTCAAAAGTGACCAAAACATCAGCCAGAAAGCATAGGAGCTGAGAAGTGGTCTGTGGTCACCACCTGCAGAACAACTCCTTTATTGGGGGTGTCTTGCTAATTGCCTATAATTTCTACCTATTGTCTATTCCATTTGCACAACAGCATGTGCAATTGATTGTCAATCAGTGTTGCTTCCTCAGTGGACAGTTTGATTTCACAGAAGTGTGATTGACTTGGAGTTACATTGTGTTGTTTAAGTGTTCCCTTTATTTTTTTGAGCAGTGTGTATATGTATATAAATGTATAAAGGAAACACAATTGAGATAAACACATATGAGTTGAGACTATTCATACATTGATCATCATAATGAGTAACACCCATATGGGTGACAGATTTGATTCAGGGGAATTTCTTGTATAAAAGATATCAATTCATAAATATCAGAATGTAATAATACATACAACCGCATTACAAAAGACACATACCGGAGTGTATGATAAATTAAATGGAGCCTTGTTCTAAATGTTGTATGTAGGCACCTTGCCTTCCAACAGCAAGTCAGTGATTGTCCAAACATCCATGCAATGTAGCATGGGAAACAGGGCCTAACTTATATAGGGGAAGAGGAATGAAATCACCTCCTAATTAGATCAAATTAGTGCTTTACCAATTAATGTGGGACTCCTAAAGAAATGTGGTTTTATCAAACCCTTATAGGCATGCAGCCATACTGCTATTAAATATAGATCAAGACCTTTTATCCTATTCAATAATTAAACCAGGACCCACCTAATTTAACCTTAATAGGTTAATAACCCCAAAATGTGTTTCATGGGTTAAACCTAATATGTAATGTTCCTCTTTGAGAGTGACAGCTTTAACCTACCAATAAGAACAGTGAGGGGCAGGACAATCATCTCTAGGGACATAGGCCCTCATTCCGAGTTGATCGCAGAGATTCATCGCATCGCAAATGTACGAAAACTAAGTGTCTGCGCATGTGCAAAAGCGTAAATACGCATGCGCGAGTACATGCGTACGACATTAGTGCAAAAATGCCAAATTTAAACCAACACGTAACTGGCAAACGAAAACAAGGAGTGGCAGAGGCGTGGCAGAGGCGAGACTTCGCAATGCTCCGACATGGGCGTGAAAGTGGGCGTACAGTGTGGGAGTATGCAACTCGCAATGGGCGTGTTTTTCGCAATTATACCTTGTCGCTGTTAAATCTAACATAGGAAACCGTAGCAACCTTCACGCAGCAGCCGAGTAGGTCTGCAGTTACTCTACATTTGCGAAGTACTGTTACCAAGTGTGTATGCAGTAATTAGCTGTTAATTGAAGAGCACATTCATCTGATGGCCAATTACTTGCTAATTACTGCGCAGATGAAAGTTAGGAAACAGCAATTGTCTGAACCAACATTACATGTTTATTCTACTCACATATAAATCACACACACTGCCAAATAAGGTTGTTTTTTGTGTTAAAGTAGGTGTGTAAACATTTTTAAAAATTGTTTTAATGTTTGTAAGAATAACAAATACAAACAAGGGAAATAATTAAACATTTAAATTTAAAGCTGCAACATTTTTGCTAAAGAAACCGACACCCACATAATGCAGCATACACTTTCATTTTGTCAGAAATGTAACATTAATATTTGTTTATAATATTTGACAATGTTTTAAATGATGTCCTGTTGACCAATAGATAAATCTAAAAAGTGTTGTGTCAGTTTACTTAATATGGACATTAAAGTGTGGTGCAAAGCATACCTGTATTTGTTGGATGATGCAATTTTTTGGGAGAAATTGCAGATTGGTCCACAAGTGTCTATATGCTGACCTAATTTTTCTGGAACTAAGATTTACCTAATGCATTACCTTGAATAAATTGCACAATTTTTAATTACATTTTTTTTATTACTGTAGTAAGATTTCACAACATGAAAACAACATGGCTACACGTGAGTCTCACAGGCAGAGATGGACCAAGCAGCAAGCATATGGCACTGACACAAATGATATAGCAGAACTTAGTAGTCTGCAAAATTCAGCTTCTGACTAAATTATAATTTGTAATCAAAAATAAAACATATTACACACCCTGCCACACAAAAATTTTGCCACAACTGAGAAAGAATTAGGATCCACCATACAAACACAACAATACATAGCACACTAGTAAGAGGAAGATGGCTCTGGTGTTTATACCAAAAAACTCACAGGCTACAATACCTCCTAACATAAATAATACATTTCACTAAGAGGGAGTTATCCATTCTGGCCACACAAGCCAACTCCACAATAACATAGAGGCAACATGAAAAACATGGGTGCTGCCCATCTGGAGAGACATCACTTTCTTTTTTTTCTCCCCGCCTGAGGCTGTTCTTCTTGGCTTGGTCTGCGGAGCGACCTTCGTTGGGCCTGCCCAGTGGGCTGTTCTTCCTGGGCAGGGGCAGGGGAGGGAGCCGATGTGGGTGGCTCTCTGCCACTGTGGGCAAGGGAGACAGCGATGGCCTGGAGCCCTTGCAAGATGTTATTTGCAAGGCTTTGGAATGAGGAGGCAAGTTGTTCTTGGCCCTGCCTGATCTCTGCCAGACCTTGGCAGAGTTGAGCAACACCTTGCTCAACACTGGTTCGGTGCTCAGTGAGCCGGACAGCTATCTAAACAACAAAATGCTGAATCTGGCGCTCTGTCACTCCTAATCAATATGCTGCCAGCAACATAGGGCTACTCACCCCTATTAGATTGAAAAATCAAACAAGCAAAAAAGAAAAGTTGCAGCGCATATAGATTAGAATTAATAAGAATCTATTTATTAAAACACATATATAAATAAAAATATATATATTAAACAAACTGTGCAATTTATACCACCGGCCGGTCAATACATTTTTACAATAATTGATGCATGCATATACCAAATGTAACATAAATTGTAACAAATTGCTTCCTATCTGTTCAATATATTTAAGCAATACCTACTAGAATAATTAAAATGTAATATGATAGATCTGATAATTATTCAGACTGAATAGTGCGCTCAATAGTTTTTCCTGTGAGGTTATATACCAGTCATTTTTGGTGAAAAAAGATGATGATGGTAAAGTATATTTCTCACTTCAGGTGCAAGTAAATATGCTGTAAATAACTGCAGCCTGTAATTGAGCCGGTGCTCTCACTGAAAATGTGTCTGGCCAGACATTAATATAATGCGGTCTCACCACTCCTGTGCATGGATAATTTCACCCGAAATGTCCTCCCGGCTGCTGGTGCTCTCAACCTTTTATTGCGCAGTCATCTCTGGGGGATCATATAAACGGTGAAGAATTCCAATCGCATCTTAGTGAAGTGTATAGTTTTGCTGTAAAGACCTCCGGGCAGCGGTATAGCAGTTTGAATGAGTAATTAACGTGTTTCCCCGCCTCCCTCCGGGTTCAGCGGCTTCATCAGAATGACACAGACACAATTTATGTTACATTTGGTATATGCATGCATCAATTATTGTAAAAATGTATTGACCGGCCGGTGGTATAAATTTGCACAGTTTGTTTAATATATATATTTTTATTTATATATGTGTTTTAATAAATAGATTCTTATTAATTCTAATCTATATGCGCTGCAACTTTTCTTTTCGGACAGCTATCTGGCTTACCTCCCGGAGGACCCCGTCTTGAAACGCATTTAGGCTCTCACCATACCTAGCGATTTCAAGCAGGATCTCCGGGATAGCAGAGGGTTGGGTGGGGGGGCCAGTAGGAACCTGCAGAGGTGGGATTTGTGGCCCCACACTGGCAGACCCACTAGGTCCCTCCACCTCAGCCTCAGCCACATAACCCTCCTGTGACTCAAACTGATCATCCCCCTGTGCTGTGTTTTGTGGCAAGCAAATAGAAGAATGTGTGGGAAAAGAGTACAATAAAAAATTAGATTTTATTTTATAAATACAGTTTAAATTGCAGATAAATACATGTGTAAACTTACCTGGCAAGTCATGTCCCGTCAGGATCTCAGGCAGGTCCGTGTCCATATTAGACACCCCTTGGCCCTCCTCATAACTGACACAGGCCATCGCCATCTCCTCCAAGTCTGTAAACTCCACAGCGACAGATGGTCCTCCCCCTGTAGCCCTTGAGGCATTCCACTCCGCAGACCTCTTTGCCTTCAGGCGGGATTTGAAGTCGGCCCACCTACATATGTATTGTGAAAGAGGGGCAAAGTAGAGTCTTATTATTTGTGTATGTAAATATCTAGTACACATGTTCTGCTTCTGTTTGCTATACATAACATCACATGTCACTACATTTTTAAGTCAACTTAGCACAGAAAAAGGACTGGCAAGATGCACTTACCATCGTCTAACTTCCTGCGATGTTCTGACGACAGAGCCAACTTCATTCACAGAATGTGTGATGTCCCTCCAGATGCGATCTTTTGTAGCAGCACCCATGTTTTTGGGGCCTCTATGTACTTTGGACATGGCCTGCGTGACCAAGACACGCAACTCCCTCTTAGTGAATGCTGGCTGTCTTTTCTTACGCCTGGAGGTAGCCTGTGAGGTTTCTTCCTGTTGCTCCTCACCATCTTCCTCCTCACTAGCAGCTTCTGCCTGTTGTGTTTGTGTGGCTAATGCTGATTCCTCCTCAGTTTGGACAGTATGTGTGTGTGGCAGGGTATCCCCACTCAATTGTTGGGGCTCAGAAGCTGACATTTGCAGAGTACTAGGTCCTGCCTGTTCAGAATCCGCAGAGGCGTATTCCAACATCCGTTTCTGGCACTCTAGGCGTTTTTTCGCCAATGCCATCTGCTGCTGTGCAATGCGGTCCATCTCTGCTGCTAATTCCTCACGAGAAGCCATGTTGGAGATGACGTGTGTACGCCCAGGTGTGTGCCTATTTATACCTACGTGCAGCGCGTTCATTCACACAGGTGTACAGTATGGTAATCTTGCTAATGATTGCACTGCTTATTAATGGGCCTAGTTTGCACGCTGTGAGTGTTGGTAGTTTGGAGTTTGTAGTAGTTGCAGTTTGGAGTTTGTTGGGCCGTGCGTGAAGGTGCTATTGTACTTTTCAGAGTGAGTAATTGTCAAGTATACATTTGTCCGTTTGTTCGCGTTTAGCATATAGACAGTATTGCATACTTTTTGCGAAATTCCATTTGTGAGTATTCGTGCATTTGTCTTGTTCAATTTTCCTTTTTTTTTTTTATAATTTTTGATTATTACATTTTAAATTTTGATAATATATATTTTGCTTGTACATTTTTAACACTAAACCTGTGCTTCAGTGTTGCTGTTTTGTGGACTAATGTTAAAATGTTGTTCTTACTTATCATTTTTGGTCTCTTGTAGGTGTCTTATTTTGGGTGAATTAAACCCTTTTTGATTTATTAGATTAGTGTGACCTCTAACACTAATTTCCAGTTTTTTTCTTTGGAGCAGGTAAGTCCCCTTGGCCTGTGTTGGTGCCTGTTTGTGTTAATGGTCTCTATGTTGTTCTTACTGTCATTTTTGGTCTCTTGTAGGTGTCTTATTATGGGTGAATTAAACCCTTTTTGATTTATTAGATTAGTGTGACCTCTAACACTAATTTCCAGTTTTTTTCTTTGGAGCAGGTAAGTCCCCTTGGCCTGTGTTGGTGCCTGTTTGTGTTTGTTCAAAGTGTTTTGCTTATGTTTGTCAGCCATCTTTATAATAAATAATCTAATTTTTACCAGGATTGTTCTGCAAAGTAGTGCTGGTCTTGCCTGTACTAGCTACTAAAGGGCTAACTTTGTTTTGGATTATTTTTTAGATGTCTAACCTATTTTTTTAAATTTATACTTAGGTGTTTGTGATGTCTTTGATGCTCTTATTATGTGTCTGTATTTTTATTTTTAAAAATATGTAGGTTTCACACTTTTAATTTGTGTTTTTCCTTTTTTGTATCAATTTCAAATTGTTCCGGAATTGAACCCAGAAAATATGTCTTATGCTCCTGCAGTAAGTTGACACCCCGTTTTTAAAAAAAAAAATGTTATTTATTTTTTTGGGTTTGCATTTGTCTTATTCAACATATCTGTTAATCTTTTTTAAAGTGTGTGATCTCAGTGTTTGTGGCAGCAGAAGCCCTCCCACCCCAACCCACGGCAGCACTCCCACCCCAACCGCCAGCCCCACAACCACAACCGGCTCCTCATCAACCAAGGCAACGGAGGCGTGCTAGGCCACCAATTTTCCGAACCCGTGTCCTACTTTTTGGGATGCCAGATGATGTTGTTGTGCGTAGATACAGGCTGCCACCACATCTAATCCTAGACACTCTCTCCATAATAGAGAGTGATCTGGAGTCTTCAATTCGGTATCCTACAGCAATACCACCATTGACACAATTCCTTGCTGTGTTACATTTTTTGGCTACAGGGTCTTTTCAGCATGTTGTTGGAGACCTGGTTGGCATGTCGCAGGGCCAGTTCAGTAAGGTCCTGCGGCGTGTCTGCCAGGCTTTCCTAAAGCGGGTTAAGCAATTTATTGCTATGCCTTTGGATGTTGCTGCCCTAGATGTGGTGAAGCGGCAATTTGAGGAAGGTGGTAGTCGCTTCCCACATGTTATTGGGGTTGTGGATGGCACACATGTAGCTATTCTGCCACCAAGACATAATGAAGAGATTTATAGAAACAGGAAACTGTTTCATTCTCTGAATGTAATGGTTGTTTGTGGGCCATCCCTCCAGATCCTTTCCCTGAATGCCAAGTTTCCCGGAAACTCCTATGATGCTTATGTCATTAGACAATCAGGGATATGGCACAGATTAAGATCAAGTCAACGAGCAGACATGTGGTTATTGGGTGAGTTGGACAACATAATTTAATGTTATTTTTTTCTAATTATCAGAATATACTCTTTCTAATTTTTAATTCTCATCAAACAGGAGACCGTGGATATCCTTGCACCCCCTGGCTCATGACTCCTTACCGTAATCCCAGGCCAGGACCACAGACGGCATTTAACTCCGCGCTTACTGCCACTAGATAGCTGGTGGAGCGCACAATTGGGGTCCTTAAAGGCCGATTTCGTGTGCTCCACCGCACTGGTGGCGACATCATGTATTCGCCGGAGATGGCAAGTAAACTAGTGGTCCTGTGCGCTATACTACATAACATCGCGGTAAGGAGTAGCGTAGAGCTTCCTCAGACAGAGGAATTGCCTGATGAGGAGCCAGGGGTTGTCCGTCACTTCGGTGGGGGGAGTGTTACACGGAGGGGAAGCCAAGTCAGGGCAAGCATTGTTGCAGAATATTTCAGGTATAGTGTTTTTTAATTTACTTTTCAAAATTAATACAAAACACAGTATGCTTATGCTCATTTTGTAACGCAGAATTTTGGCTTGATATTGTTAGGTCATTGTGTAATTATTCGGGTGTGTGTGAATCTCTAATTATGTTTATTTATAAAAACCGAAAACAGGTTAAGCTTACAATGTTTTTTTTTTTCAAATCTAATAATGTGATGTTGCTAAATAGTGTCCTCATTTTTTTACTTTCATAAAATCCTTGTTTTGTGTAAAATAACTCCAACAAATGAAATTGAATGTTGACCACTTTGTGAATGTCCAGCTGAATTATCACTAAAACTGTGGTGAGTACACAGATATTTATCAAAATGTAATCAAAAGTGTGTGTGTGTGTGTGTGTGTGTGTGTGTGTGTGTGTGTGTGTGTGTGTGTGTGTGTCTGTGTTTGTGTGGGTGTTTTAGTTGTTTTTTTTTTTTTTTTTAATATCTTCCGCGCCTGCGTATTTCCGCTCGTGCGAAATTATCACTCTGCTCTTCACAGCATTGCAAACATCAATAAAGTTTATTGTAATGACAACATAGATTTTAGACCAATCACATGCTAACACACACTATAAATATATGCCCAAATAAGGAAAACGCCATTGCCATGATGCGTGCAGCACCTTTCACCAGGCGGGAGCTCCGCGTCCTGGTTGCGGTGATGGACCGCCGCGTAGGCCACGTAGGGCGATTTATCCCCAATCGGGTTAAGCGCAAGGCCTACGCGGAGGTCCGCCACCTACTCAGGACTCGCGTCCGCAGCTGGCGGACCATCATACAGCTGGAACGCAGATGGAGTGATCTGCGCAGGAGGACTCCGGAGCTTTTGGCGGAGATCCGCCAGCAAATCCGCCAACTGCGTGCACGCAGTAAGTTACATTACATTATTATCCAAAACTGTGCAAATTTACACTGAGTGGTATTCTGTAATTGCAACACTGACTGCACTAGTTGACAAAATATGAGAGTGTGTGTGGTTAGGCCAAACAGTACTGACTGTAACAAAGTTAGTCAAAACAAGTGCATGCTGTTCATAATTACTACACAGGCTGGAAACTGTACCACATAACTTGATCAGTGGTGTCAATATAATAAGGTGCCTTGAATATTGATATGATGATGTTGCCTATAACAATCATTATGAGTCAATGGAATAGATTATGTAATGAGCAACACAAAAGTAATGTAGAATCAGATTGTTTGCTATGGACAACATAAACATTATAAAAATTAGCCCTGTGTCTTTTACACGGGACAGCACAGTGTAATTGCCAAATGGTGTTTTGATTTTTTAACATGCAACAGAAAATAAATAACATATCTCATTCTAGGACGACCACAACGGCAAGGTGATGCAGAGAGCCCACATCATGTCCCTTCTCAGCCCCCCTCCCCTTCTCAGTCCCCCTCCCCTTCTCAGTCCTCCTCCCCTTCTCAGTCCCCCTCCCCTTCCCTGTCCCCTTCCCCTTCCCAGTCCCCCTCAGCTTCCCAGTCCCCCTCAGCTTCCCACTCCCCCTCAGCTTCCCACTCCCCTTCTCAGCCCACCTCTCCTTCTCCTTCTGTGCCCCCTTCTCCTCCTTACCAGTCCCCTTCTCCTTCAAAATCCCCTTCTCAGCCCCCCTCAACCTCGATTGGCCAAACATTCTCTCCGCCCCCCTCGCCCTCACAATCAGACCCACCCTCAGAAAAAACTTCCCAAAATCCCTCCTCCTTCCCCCATCCCGCCTCCTTACCCCATCCAGCCTCCTTCCCCCATCCAGCCTCCTTCCCCCATCCAGCTGGCATCACCACCCAGCGAATGGGCAGAAGAAGCCCCAGATGGGCTAAGTGACAATGTTGTGGAGGAAAGTAAGTGTTTTTACATTTTTACAATAATGATTAACTACTTAGACTTACAATCTCAAAACATGCCCTGTTGTACTGTTGGAAATACGCTACCAAGAAAAAAAAAAGAGTTATTATTCATGGTGTACATGTTGCATTGAATTTTTAAAGAGTGTCATTATATGTAGTGTTATGTGTGCAATGTTTTGTGTGTCCACTCTAGGTCGACACTCATTAGTTCAACAGGGTGGCCAGGACAACATGGTTTATATGTGCTCAGTTTTGATGCTAACATTTCTACCTGAGTGGAGTTCTCTTTAGCATGGGACGTTGCCCATAGCAACCAATAAGATTATAGTTGTAATTTGTAAGTCCACTTTTACAAGATAATATGTCTAATTTTATTGGTTGCTATGGGCAACGTCCCATCCTAATTAGAACTCCAGTAGTAATAAATGTACCCCATGGTGTGGTCCACTTTCTTGTAATAAACAAAAAAACATTGCTGAGCAGGCTTGTGTGTTGTTCTGCTACTGATTTCTCTTTAAAACAGCCATGATGTCGTAACTTAGGAATTAAAGCAGGCCTGTCCAAACTGCGGACATACAGCTGCTGAGAAACTACACATTCCAGCATGCCCTGACACCGTTTTGCATTCTCTGTCCCCAAAACTGTGTCAAGGCATGCTGGTCTATGTAGTTTCACAACAGCTGGAGGGCATCAGTTTGGACAGGCCTGCATTAAAGTGTGCTTTGTGCCCTGCTTGTATAATAGGTAATGTGAGTAAGTTATTAATGTTTTCTTTGACTCTTCTTTTCAGATGCTGCAGTTGGAGATCCCAGCACTTTGCCAGAACTTTTAGGGCGGCTGAAAGCCCATTTAAGGGAAGTGATAGCAGACATCGAGGCTATTGAAAATATACTGTGATTTTATTTTTTAAATTTTGAAAAAAGTTTCTTTAAAAACCCCCCAAAAAATAAAAATAAATAAATAAAATTGTTGAAGTTAAGTGGGTGTTGTGTTTATTTATGCTATAAAGGAACAGCACATTGCCTTGCAGAAATTGGTGACCTTAAACAGTTCACACATCTTTCTTAAGATTAAAAAAAAAAAATATAAAACACAAAATTCTACAAACACAAAACTCGTTAGGAGGTTATGGTTTCTAAATACATGAAAAGACATTTATTCACACACTACACATATACACAATACTTCAAACATTTGCATTAGAGCAATAAAAATTACAATATCTATATTTGACAAATTTAAACAACAACGTTTCTGGCCAATTAGAGCTACAAAGTGTTCTTCTGGTATTCTTTGGAGACTTAATTGGTCAGGACCATTGACATTAATTACACTAATTGGGTTCGTAATTGAGGAGGGCTTGTGGACTTTTAACATAAAGGTGTAATTCCACTGAATAGGGAAAAAAAAAGCATTGTGGTGCGTTTGTCCACAAAAGTGTGCACTTTTAACATGGATGGGTAAATATACTAAAACTTAGTAATTTTACGATGAAGTATGTGTTAATGCGATAGTTTCGCAATGCTGCGATGGTTTCGCATTGCTGCGATGTCATTTGGCGTACGCCCACTTTGTGTAATACTGCGTACGAATGTGCAAAAATACGTTGGGGGCGGATGTTCGCAAATTTACTACACTAACGCAACTTTGCGAATATGTTGTGCGAACGAAAAACTTAGCGACCAACTCGGAATGAGGGCCATAATATCTGAGTGCACCAGCATGTTTGACTGACAGTAACTTTTGGTGAAGACATAAAAACCTCACCCAAGTCACACATGCACCACTTCCAACCCGCCCACAACTAACAGGCACCAAGGGCCGGGATCGCTCGGCGTGGCGCTGCCAGCACCATGCACACCAAGACACCAGGAGAGCCCCCTGCGTCATGTGACCACGCCACATGGCCCGGACATCCAACGCCGGAGCGCAAGCTTCAGTGCCATGACAACCTGTGTCTCTAGAGACGCCAGGAGAGCACCCTGCATCACGTGACTATGTCACGTGACCTGGATGCCGGAGCGTGACAGCTTGCGCTCCAGCGTCATGACGATGTGCATCTCACCTACTCAGTGAAAAGAATCTCTTATGTAGCCCTTTACATAATTTAGTCAAACTAATAGGACATATGCTTGTGCAATTTTCTAGAAGTGTGACGTGCAGAATTAAACAATGAACGTGTCTATCTAACTACACCCTTAATCTGATAGTGGGACTCTATTAACTTAATAATATATATTCCTAAGAGGTTAATATAAGTGTTAAATAGCTAACTAATTATAATTCCATATGACGTGTCTACCAATAATTAAAAAAAACCTTGTTGCACATCTAGGATAATTCTCAGTTTATAATAATTTAAAATTAAATAAAAATGTAATTAAATAAGGTATATGGCAAAACTATCCAATATGCTTAGCGTGTGGTGAGGATTGATACGTCCCCCTTACGTGAAAAGGTTACTAGCCTAAGCCAGAGACAATATGGTCCAGTGACTAGAGTAATTTGCATTTTCAGCCTCCGGGGGAACTCTACTCGTCATGTGATGACGTGTATCCATATCTTAAAGGTTACATGTCTAATTATCTTTCTAAGAATAGACAATAGTACAGTAGGTCAAAATATAAACATGTGATTGAAAATCGGAGATATATAATACTCCAAACTATATGTTACCATGTGTAAGTTTTCACCCCTACTAACATACCATGAAGAAAAGGCTCCATTTTTTCAATGGTACCCACCCCTACTTATTCCTATAGATAAATTGAGAAGAACTCCCCCCCCCCCGCAACAGTTCATAGAGAACAAGTAACTAATGATGTACAAACCTGAAGTGGGCAATAGTCAATCCAAATATAAACATACAAAAAATGTGGAGGTACAGAATATAGTGCTCCAAGTACTATGTGTTAATGGATAAGTATTCCGCCCTATCATCATACCATAAAGAAAAAGGCTCATTTTTTACAATAACACCTACCAAAAGGCATACGAAGAAGAACCCCCCCCCCCCCGTAAAATTCATAAAGGACATGTGGGTGGCGATATATGAACCAGAAAGGAGTAGGGCCTTCCTAATGGACATAAACTGACTATAGTCCTCTTATTAAGGTGAAGAACACAAAGATATAATACAAGGAAAGTACACCAAAAGAAAAACGTGAGGAAGAGATGGCGCAACTTGTCACTTCTATAGACACACAGAGATACTTACACAAAATATTCTCACAACCGGAGAAAAATGGGTGAATTGGAGTTCACCTTCCACAAATATGAATTCTAAAAGTATAATAAAAGAAACACAAAAACATAGTGTATTCCAAATTATTTGATTGATGCATCTTTATTACTTCTTGGTCTCACTCACATGATAGAATTGTTTAATTCGCATGTAGAAATCCATAAGCGTGATGAATCAACTTCATAAATATGCACAAAGCATAAAATCCAATTGGCACTTAGAAAAGAGAAATAAAAAATAGTGCAATCCTGTCTGTGTATATTTAAAAGGATAATTTATCCTTCTTCAGAAGCGTCTGAAGAAGGATACATTATCTGAAAGCGCTTAAGCTGGGGACTCTTGTGTGCTGGACTGACTGGAACTTTGGAGAACGGACCTGACAGCGTGGGGACACCTCGAGTGAACCGGGACTTGCGGTGACTATAATCCATGCTGCTGGTGGTTGCTTTCCTCTTGTCCTGATGTCCATGCAATTTCTTCCTTGTTTTATGCTATTATCAAGTCTGTGTTTTGTGAGTGGTTTTTATTAAATTATCCTTTTAAATATACACAGACAGGCAGGATTCTCACAACCCATTTTTCTCCGGTTGTGAGAACATTTTGTGTAAGCATCTCTGTGTGTCTATAGAAGTGACAAGTTGCGCCATCTCTTCCTCACGTTTTTCTTTTGGTGTATGTTCTTGAGGTGAAACCACGGTGAAGGTTTCTTTGTGTGGGACGAGAGGCTGACACTTGTTAAAAGCGCAAGAAAGATCTCTTTTCTTTTTCTGATAATACAAGGAAAGACCTAGTGGAAGGGAGGGGAACCTGGAACCCCGGACCTAAAGGAATGATGCCATATCTATATTTTCATTGAGCCCATTAGGGATAAGGGTATTATTATCCACACTTTAAAATTCATAGAGGACTATATGGAGAATTAAGTCCTAGTCAGAAGTAAGTGCCACTTGCCACCATTGGGATATAAGTGGTCGCATTCTTTATTGATAGACTCAATTCAGTATTTATTATCCTGTCTGAAGGTCTTAGTCCACTTTTTATCTATTTATTTTTACCTTATTGTATGTGTAATAAATGTATGAAATAAGTAATTACTAAAATATTCATTATTGGAGACTTAGCCGGCGCCAGTACACTTGCATAATTTCAGGTTAAAAGTAAGCTTTGTTCCCTCCACCAGACATCAGCTTCTGCATAAAAAATACACATCAAGGAAGATTAACTAATACTATGTAACCAGACCAAAACAAAGATAGAAAACATTAACAAATCATAAAGGGATTGCAGTGTCCGCCAAATGGATTACAAGGAGAGGATTTTACAGTGAGTACAAAAATGCAATTTCCTCTTACATGTTATCTAGGGGACACTGTCTGGACTATAGTACATCCCAAAGCAAGCCTATCATATAGGGGCGCTGTCCATAGAGCCACAGATATAATTCTTTGCCCAAAACTAGCATCACCAGAACCAGTAAAAGTTGTTAATAATATGTTGAGGACCAAGTCACTGCTATGCACAACTGCTCAACCGAGGGTCCATGGTAAACCACCTAAAATGCCCCTAATGATAAAGTAGTATGAGCCTGGAGGGAAGCTTTTCTGAAAACAGGTTATCCTGGTGGATAGGAGAGGTAATATGTCTTGCATTGTAACACTTGGATGCTGGCAAACTTCTCTTTGGGGCATCAACTAAGTCCAAAAGTGAATCAATAAACCAAGTTGAAGAAGTATGGTCAATATAAATGTGTAAATCACAGACAACATCCAAAAGTAGTAAGGATATGGAGGCAGAAGGTGAAGTTGACCCAGAAAAGGCCAGAAGAACAATATCGAGGTTCATATAGAATTTGAAGCCACCTTCAGTAAATAGGTAAGCTTTAGATGAAGCCGTTCTCATCCAGGCTGTGGCTTGGCCTCACAGGCACACACCCTTGGCCAAGGCATGGGTGCAACTTAGTATGACAAGCTGTGGCTTAGTAAGTTACCTAAGTATTCCTATAGGCATGCATACTAAGACGTACGCGCGTGTCCTAGTCGTGGGCGTACCTGTAGCAACTGGACTGCCAAAAATACATAAACTGCATGCCGGATGAGCATGGCTACATTTGTAGGTGCTGAAAATCACACCACTGGAATTAAAAATGAAAGGGAGGACTTACAAGATAAAGCAACTAACTCTGACACACATCTAGCAGACGCAATGGCCAGAAGACAAACCTCCATTCAGGTAAGATACCACAACTCCACAGTCTCAAGAAGTTCAAAGGGAAGCCTCTGAAGAGCTTCTAGTACAGATCCCATGGAGGGAAAAGTGGTATTTAGAGAGGCTGTATTCAAAGTTCACCCTGTACCTCCGGAAAGATAGCCAAACAACTTTAAAAAGAACTGACAGAGCCTAAACTTGATCCTTGAGGGGATTAAAGGCAAAGGCACTGAGTTTTACCATCCTGAAAAAAGGACACAATTAGTGGTAATCTTAAAGTAGTAGCCGAGAGACCCCAGCGCTCCACCCATGATATGTAAAACTTCTAGATACAATGATAAATTCAGAAAGTGATTATCTTATGAGCCTGAATCATGGACTGGACAACTCACTTGAAAAAAAACATGAGCCTTCGAGATCTAGGTCTCAATAACCATGTCATCAAAGCGATCTGCAACAAATTTGGCTCTAGATAGGGGCACTGACACAGCAGGTCTTCTTGGAGTGGAAAAAGGTATGAAACCTGAGCAAGCATGTCCTAAAAGAGAAAATACCACTGACAATGAGTCCAGTCTTGAGCTACAAGAATTATCTGCTGATCTTCCTATTGAACAGGTGACCCAGCTAGAATGGTCAAGGTGCCAACATGTTTTTCAAGAATATCACCTGCTCATCCCATGAGCAAGCTCTGCACACTGGAAGCTTTTTATTTTACCAATGGGAGGGGGTATATGAGATCGAAGTCAAGCAACCCCCACGAATATATAATCAATTGAAATACTTCCTGGTAAAGTTATCATGGACAGTTTTGTATCTAAGGAAGTCCAGGTCCCAATTGTCAACCTCAGGAATGTGTGTGGCCAAAATAGCAGGTACACAATATACTTCCCAAACAAGGAGGGGCTTTGATACAAATGCAAGACACCTCCATCACAAAGAAGGGCAACTAAAATGGAGCATGGCCTACATCACAAAACATACCTGAAAAGACTAAAGGTTCTTACTATGTATAGTTTGAAGCAGAGAAGAAAAAGTGGGGGCATCCGAGAAATGTTCAAATACAATATATCAAGGGTTTTAATGAGGTTCAGGAAGGAAATATTCTTTCAAGGAAGAGAAGTAAAAGAACATGATGACATGCATTGAAACTGGAGGGAAGTACATAAGTTCTGGGGAAATCTGAGAACATTAATTTTTACACAAAGGGTAGTGGCCAAGTGGAACAGCCTCCCATTTGAGGTGGTAGAGGGTTTTACAGTAAAGCAATTTAAATATGCTTGGTATAGACATCATGATATCCTTACAAAAAATATGGATCAAACAACATTTGAGGTTACCATATGGTTAAAAAAGGGGCAGACTAGATGGACCAAATGATTCTTATCTGCTGTCAAATTCTATGTTCCTATCATTGCCTGCCAACACCTTGCCCTGCCCTTCCCTGTAAGACCTGCATTTTATGTATAAGCTTTTAGTTTTAAATCAATAATTTACAGTTTTAGATTATTGTTACACTTTATTTATTTGGCACCACAAGTGGTCTGCAGTGCTGTACAAAGGCTAACAGTAAGACAGTACAGGGTAAAACAGAACATTACAACAGCAAAAACATAAAAAGGACACAGGTTACAAATAGCACCACAGATCTCAGTACACAATGCAGCTAGTAAGCAGGTGAGTGGCTTAGGTACAGTAGGTACATGTCATCTATAGTGATGGCAAGACTAGTAATTTAAGAGCTGGTGAAGGGAATGAGTGGCTACAAACAGGAGGGATTACAGAAGATGACCAGAGTGTAGGTGATGGTTGTAATTCAAGTGCAAGAGAAGAGGGCTGAGAGAACAGGATGGAGGATGACCCTGCTCCTATGAGTTTACAATCTAAGGGGAGGGGAGACAGACAGAACACAGGCATGAGCACGTTAATGTGTACCTGAGGGCAGAAAGGTAGAGCAATAGAGATGCATGGGGAAGGTAATGGGATTGAGATTGTTGGAACAGGAGGGTGAGGAGAGCCACTAGGCAAATTGGTTATGTGCTGGATGGGTACGCTGCAATGAACATGTGGGTTTTAAGTTCCCATTTGAAGGTACTGTATGCAAGATCAGGGAGAGTCTGTTACAATGGAGGAGTTCATTCCATTGAAGAGGGGTGGCAAAGGAGAAATCTTGTTTTTTTACATGAGATGCAGTAAACAGGGAAGAGGAGAAGTGATGGTCATTGGTTTTCTATATGTATTGTTAGTAGTTAAATGTTTTATTTGATATACTGTACTACTCACTCAGACAGCTGCAGCTGTTGTTATTTAATTATTTTTTTATTTGTATATGTGGTATACGAGCGCCTGAATTTTGGAGGGTTTCTAAACCCCTAATTCTGTCTTGGGGATCTCGCTGACACAAGAAGTGTAGTGTCAGCAGAAAAGGACTGCATCATAAATGTGTTATTTAGAAAATGTCTCCTTAAGGAATGGATTTTTATAATCAGCTATGGAGATAATTGGAAGATGCCTTTTAACACCCGCGATGTACATTACAAACACTTGTTCATGTTATTTGAGTTGAGTAATATAGCAGCTGTGTTCCAAAAATATCTGTACAGCATATTCTGGGATCTTCTGCCTGTATGACTTTCTGATATTTTTGAAAGATTTAAAAACTTACCACAGATATGGGAGTCAATTTCTGATCCATCTTTGGGCAAACCAGTTATATTGTAGGTTTGACAAATGCATTTTAGAGTGGAAGATAAAATTTTTGCATTGCATTATTTTTGCTTCCAGTCTATAGATGGAAACCGAGAAATTTGTTGCTTCTGTATGTCCTTCTGTATGTCCTTCGGGATTGAAACCAATTTAGGTGATTCTGCAATATCTACAGACAATTTATAAAAATTATCCATCCATAGTGGCTCCCATCACCAGGAAATCACAAAACACCAAAGCATGGTCCCTTGAAGTGAAAAATATTGCTATCATGTGAAAAAACTCTTTACATCTCCACCAATTCAAAAGCAACCAGATCCTGACTAGACTTTATTCCTGGAAGTGGTGGCCTCTCCAGATTTATTAGTACCTGTCCTTTCAAAAATGAACACAGGGGCTGAATCAAAGGTGAACACTGTTCTTATTTTTATGCAGCTGCGTCTTAGCTCAGTGTGAGCTATAAGTCACAGATTCATTGACATGCTGCTGCCATTTGGGAGTGGAGACAGGGAGCATTGCACAAAACATAGGAGTGTCACTTTTGTATTGTGGGATTTCCAAAACAATCGTACTGTATGCATCTTCAGGTGCAGAATGACTTGCCTCAGCAGCTTAGATGTAATAGATATTCTGAGTGACCCTTGGGTTACATAGAAACATAGAATTTGATGACAGATAAGAATTACTTGGCCCATCTAGTATCCCCATGTACATACAGTACACACACTTACACACTAGGGTTCTTTTTGTTGTTGGGAACCAATGTACAGACGGCTCCATCACAAATGTGTATTTCCTGTGTGACTAGGCGATCCGTCTGCCTAGTCAAGCCGGGAGTGCACAGAGATGCTCCCATTCTGAGCGGCTATGTCTGGGTGCGCGCGCTCGCCTGGACGGAGACGCTCTCCATTTACTAGCGTGGCTCTATCTGTACCTACCAGTATATTTTGGGATTATGGGAGGAAACTGGAGTGCCTAGAGGAAACTAAAGCAAGCATGAGGATAATATACAAATGCCACACAGTTAGGGCCATGGAGAGAATGTAACCCATGTGCTTTGAGACAGTATTGCTAACCACTACACCACCCATACTTAAATGTCCAATGCTGCGAGCGATGGTCATGATGTTCATCTGATGATGCTTCTTCAGATGCAACTAGCAGATCATAGAAGCTGGTAGTTGGTGTCTTTTTACACAAGATGCCTCCTGTGGTATTTAGATATTTTCACACAGCCACTGTGTACAAAGATGCAGTGATGAAGACATTTACATCTACCCCTGAATAAGGCCCACAGCTTGTAAATGGTACTTTTCTGGCATCTTTTCCTGCAAGTTTTCAGCTCCTGAGAAGAACTACATAGTGGGAGACTGTGCGTTTCTGCCAATAACTTGCCTTTGAGGAGTAGCAGAACCTGTTGGAGGGAACAAAGTTCTCTGTGATGGTTTTCACAAACTGTAAGAATCTGTTGTACAGTATCTTCAACTAGATCACAGGTTGAATCACCACCAGCCAGGTGGTGGTTGTTTTTTGACTAATTCAATGTAGCCATCACATATGTCAAGGGTGATGCATTGTCTCACTCACTCATTTAGTGTCACTAAGGAAGAGGCTACCTGTGAAGACAACCCCATTTTGAATCCATCTTGCTTCATGTCAGTAGCAGTAAAGAATTATCTGGTGAAAACATTCAAAGTTACTTCAGTGGGCACAAGTGTCTCATTTTACTGGCTAAACAATAATTTACTTTGGATTTATACTGCAGACGTTTTTTGGTGGTTATCTTTTTATCAGGATATTAAGGACTTTGAGGCAGCCTGTTCTACCTGTGCCCAGGAAAATATTCTTTCTCAAGCTCCTAGGTTTTTTTTTTACATCTTATGCCAGTTTGTGACCATCTATAGACATATATCTAAATGGACTTTATTATGGATCAGCCTACTGTATTCTATACAGTCTGGGTAGTAGTGGCCAGGTTCTCCAAGGCAGTTTATTATGTTTCTCTAAATAGATTACCTACAGCTCCAAAGGTGGTGGATGTTTTATTAAAGAGATCTTTAAGCTACACAAACTCACCAAGGATATTTTCTCTGGAGAGCACTTTGCAAGTGTTTCAATCTATGTAAACTTGAGTTTTTCAAAAGCCTTTCACCCACAGAGCAATGGACATACTGAAAGATTAAACCAAGATCTGGAAAAGTTTTTTAGAATATACATCTTGTTTTATGAAGTCACTAGTTATTCTCCTTTTTACATTCTGAATGTATTTTACCAGAATTGCCCCCCTGCCATACAGTAGCTCTTTTAGTGTTCCATGACATCTCAGACATTTTGTTAAAATTTGGATTGATGTGTAAATGAATTTACAGTATGGAATGTTTCTACTTGTTACAAACATTTCTCCGACAGGGAGAGAAGAACTCAATTATGGAAACCTTGTGATAGAGTTTGACTGTCATTTAGACATCTGCAAATGAAAGTTCCCAGCATTAAACTTACTCACAGGTTCATTGTTCCTTTACAAATCATACCAGTAATTAACGCAATGGTATGCAGACTGATAAATCAGGACACACTCAGATTACTTAATGTGTTTCATGTTTCTGTCCTTAAATCCCTTGTTTTAAATCAGTGTACAACATCCAGACATCCTCTTGCCACTACAGTTGACCACCAGTTGGAATAAAAGGTGATACAGATTCTGGAAGTCAGAATTTCCAGAGGAACCATTCACTATTTGATAGATTGAAAGCGCTTTGGACATGAGGAAAAATGTTAGTTAAAGTCCTCAGATGTCCATTCCCCTAAGCTCCTTCTCCAATTCCACCAAATGTTTTTGTGGGGTGTTTTGTGCACAACCAAGAGGGGAAGGTAATATCACATCATGCCAGAGCCCATTACCCTCTTACAAGGTCTGACAGCACTGGTCTCCAAGGGCCATGGTGGGCTGGTGCTGTCCAGCACCCACTGCAGTTTAGGCATCCCTGATGCCTACAATGGCTGCAGTTCTCCTCTGTCTGACTGCTGTTTGCAGCTGTGGGAGCTCAGGGGGCCACAACTCCACTAAGTGCATGCATGTTGCTCTGGAGAGAATTTAAATCTAGAAAAAACAAAAGGATTTTTCCCACACACCCCAAGAGCTACTAGTAACAAGACCTGTACACTACAGTATATGGTAATAGAAACTTTAGAGATCTTGGTTACCTATATTTTGCAAAAGATATGATAATCCTCCAGGCCACTTCAAGGCATCTCTATTGCTTGAGGTCCCTAATACTAAGTATAAGTCCAGGGTGAGAACCTCACAAAGCTGGCTCAGGCCCAACCACCCCAGGGCAGCACATCATTAAAATACTAAAGTATTAATATGTATTAATAGGAAAGAAGCATGAGCTATGTGTTAAAAAGTGATACAAAAATAAGGGTGTTAGTAAAATACTCCAAAGAGTAGTGTTAGTGGAAAAATAAATAGGAGTGTTACCAAAGTGCTAAATAAATATTATGGTGTGCTACCCAAGGTAGCCCATCCACACCAAATCCAGGGCACCACACCACAAACTCAAACACTTTTTTACAAATAAGCTGAGTATTGATTCTTATACTACTTATCATTCATACATTGCATGCTACTTTTTGTTAACATTCACTTTTATGCACCAATATACTGTATTTCTATATTTTAATATAATACTGAGTCTCAGGGTATATTTACTGACTGACAAAGTAAAAAGTGGTGAAGGATTACAATCCCCATCAATTATAAAATGGGTATTGAATCCTTCAAATGTTTTGGATGTTGGTTTGTTGAGTAATAAAAAGTATTAAGTTCAGTATTTTTCTGAAATACTCTTGTTCCAACGGCCCTATCAGCCAGACCACTGTATCTTCAAGTAAATGTAGAATGTATGCATCAATGTAAAAAGTAAAATGGACTGCTGATTTGGAGTTACAGTATTTAAACAATGAATTACATCATATAAATACTGCACCTTTGAAAGTACAAGATGTGGTCACTGACCTTGGGCATAATATATTTGGACTCAATTTTTGATAGTGATGCACATACTTTAAATTGCAAATATAGTACAGTACATTAAATTGATGCTATTCAGGAAGAGACTGTATTGTCCCAGGAGTCTTACATATGTTGTGCAGTTCTGATAAACTATAGAATTTAGCCATTTGCTGACCATGATGAAACTGATTCCCATTATGACAGAGGTATAATGTGTTGTAGGTCCTCCTCCTAAGTGTGAATAGTCAGCCTGGCATATCCTGGGTTATTCTACACTTTCTCTTACGTCCTAGAGGATACTGGAGTACCATTTAGCACCATGGGGTATTGACGGGTCTACTAGGAGTTGGGCACTTTAAGAAGTTTGACTGGGTGTGCTGGCTTCTCCCCCTATCCTCCTCGTACCAGACTCTGTTTGTTATTTTCAGCCAGGACTGGTTGGCACCAGCCTGCCTGCTTCGTAAGACTTAGGGGGGGAATGGCCCAACCTCCTAATGGGTTAATGGTCCTGTTACCCACTGACAGGATACTGAGCTCCTGAGAGAATTATGTGTAAGTCCCACCAAGGCAAGTGTACATTCCCGCAGCATGCCGCCACCCCTAACAGAGCCAGAAGACTGAAGAGTGGTGAGTACTGAGCTGGCATCCTTGTTAGTGGGTCACTGGCCATTATGGCAGCACGAGGGTACGGAAATGCACGGCTTCTAAATGGGGAGGATTGCATATCCTGACTCAGTACACATTGTGGATACACCCCTTATGAGGGATCAAACTGAGTCTCAGCGGTAACAGGGTGTCATGGCAGGGGGGAGCGATTATTTATGTACTAAGTCCCCAATCTGGGTACTTATTCTGCACCCTGGCTAAGCTTGGCATTAGCTATAAGTGCGTTGGGTGCTGGCTCCATCTTATCTGTGTCTCCCTGGACGGGCTCTTTGTGGATTAAGTGTGCTTTAACCTGTTTCTGTGTGTTTGTACTGTCACATTTACATTATGTCAGGCAAAGAGTGTATTTCATGTACGGCAGAGTATTCCTCTGGCTCAGGGGGCTCACTACAGTATACTCAGGATAGTGCACCTTCCCAGAATAGCAGGGCTGACTAGCATGGCTGGAATCCATTAAAGAAATTATGTTAAACATTTCTACTAAATTGTCCCACAATGAGAAAGAGACGTAATACTTAAAACAGTCTGTGGATGAGTTTATGAGTACAGACTCAACCCCCAAACCAGCGTCTCACAGCCCTACAAATTGTCCACAACGTACTCTAGCCCATATCCGGCAGTCTGACTCAGATATTGAGGGGTCAGACATGGAGGAGGGGAAGGTGGACTCTGCGGGGGGAATGCTGCTCTGTCACATGGAAAAGAAGTTCTTAGAGAAGTTATCAGAGATGTTCTACAAATTCCTGATAAAGTGACAGAGGAGTGTGAGGAATCTTATTTTAATATGAAAAAGAAATCCTAATTTTTCCTGTGTCAAAGGAACTAAATGCCTTGGTTGAAGACCAGTGGGTTAATCCTGATAGGACATTTAAAATCCCTTAGAGGTTACTCTCATTCTTTCCTTTTCCTCTGGAGGATTGGAAAATATGGGAATGTCCACCATATTCAGTATCCACGTTATCACAAAAAATAGTATTACCTGGAGCAGCAAACCCTGAAAAACATGGCTAATCGTAGAATTGAGAACACAGCTGCCGGGGTGGCCCAGATAACCACATAATTTCGACGTTACACCAACGTTTATTAGATATACTGGTCACATCTTCAATTGATATTGATTGTGAGCCTCTTTCTTCCTTCTCTTCAACAGGTAATTCCATCTACTAGCCTCCTGCAGAACATTGCACAAAAATGTCTGCTTGTGAATATATACTTGTCTAGGTAATTCCATCTACTTTCCTCCTGCAGAACATTGCACACAAATGAATGCTTGTGAATATATACTTGTCCAAGTAATTCCATCTACAAGCCTTCTGCAGAACATTGCAGTCAAATGACTGCTTGTGAAGATATACCGTATATACTCGAGTATAAGTCGACCCGAATATAAGCCGAGGCACCTACTTTCCCCCCAAAAAACTGGGAAAACTTATTGACTCGAGTATAAGCCTAGGGTGGGAAATGCAGCTCTAGCCGTACACAGCCCTCATACTGCCAGATATGCCCCCCAGTGCCAGATATACCCCCACAGTGCTAAATATGCCCCCATGGTGCTAGATATTTGCCCTCATAGTGCCAGATATGCCCCCACATTGCCAGATACACATATTCCCCCACAGTGCCACATATGCCCTCATACTGCCAGATAATCCCCCACAGTGCCAGATATGCCTTCATAGTGCCAGATATGCCCCCACAGTGCCACATATGCCCTCATACTGTCAGATAATCCCCCACAGTGCCACATATGCCCTCATACTGTGAGATAATCCCCCACAGTGCCACATATGCCCTCATACTGTCAGATAATCCCCCACAGTGCCACATATGCCCTCATACTGTGAGAAAATCCCCCACAGTGCCACATATGCCCTCATACTGCCAGCTAATCCCCCACAGTGCCACATATGCCCTCATAGTGCCAGATATGCCCAGCCCCCAACTACCCCGCGACAACCCCCCCCCCCCCACCGACACACACGCGCTCCAGCCCGTAGCCCGTCTCTACTCACCATCAATGACGGGGCACGGGAGTGCAGGCAGCGGCAGGCGGTGCGGGCAGCGGTGGCCGGCCTTGGGACAGAATGCAGCGGCTGAGGAGGCGGGCGGCTGAGGAGGCGGGCGGCGCGGCAGTGCTTTAGCGAGCATGGAGAGGGAGAAGGATGGCTGCAGCAGCGTCACTGGTGGATACACCAATTACAGTGCGCTGCTGCTGCGGCTCCCGAGTCCCCCTCCCTCCCTCCTCCTCTTCCTCAAATGGCTGCTCCCTGCGCTCTGCTCCTGCACACGACTCCCGGGAGCATCACTCGAGTATAAGCCGAGGGGGAGCTTTTTCAGCACAAAAAATGTGCTGAAAAACTCAGCTTATACTCGAGTATATACGGTACTTGTCTAGGTAATTCCATCTACTAGCCTCCTGCAGAACATTGCACACAAATGACTGCTTGTGAATATATAGTTGTCTAGGTAATTCCATCTACTAGCCTCCTGCAGAACATTGCACACAAATGACTGCTTGTGAATATATACTTGTATAGGTCAATTGAAAATGAGAGCTGCAGATTATCACTACTGATTGCACTGAATTACTACTTCGCAAATTGGGTGTTAAGAATTATAGCATTACTATAGGTATAAGGAATCTGCATTTTTATTAGATTGCTTATGCACATGATGGGTTGCTATTTATAAATTGGAATGTTATCTCCTGAGTATGGACATGAGGACATGACTCTGATAAATCTCAGTGGTTGGTATGTTAGTTTGTTTTCTTTAAACTGTTTTATTACTAGCCATTGCTGGGGGAGGGATCATTGGAGTTGGGTGTAATCAGTGTATTCACATGCTTGGTCCATTACTTAAAGAGCATTAAGGAGGCTTTGGCTGTAGGCTTGTGGCCATTAATTCAATGGACATTATTCAAAGGAGAAATACAATTTTAAACATAATTTCGATGTTACACAGACGTAAAAACGAAGGTAAACAGAAGGACAACAATCAATCCACAACCTGGACCACTGAAGGACAGATTTCTAACAAATGTGAGTGCATTTCCTCTACACATCAAACTACTCCAGCCTGAGTAACCCAGACACTTATAACTTAAATCTGTGTTTGGAACGCTGCAAGACCTTTTCACTTCATCCGCAACTACTCAAATTTATGTTTATACAGTAGCTTACCAAAAACATTTGAATTCTCACATATACCAATGTTATTGTTTTTTTAAACTATGAAAATACATCCCCAATCTGCTCACTACAGTTCTCTCTTATGCAAACTCATGTATGTTTTTTGATGTATTGATTTGCTTGTAATTGGCATTGTATGTGTGGGGAAGTTGCTCAGTGAAACATAGTTTATTATTGCATGCTGTCTGGTGTTTACCTCCTTTGATCACTTGGCCATTTGTGGTCAGGTGTATTACGTCTTTACATTTAGTGAGGTGTAGTCATGGTGTAAAGGATAGAGTGTGATTCCTGAATAATAAAAAAAACAACTGAGCAACACCCCCAAACAGGTAATTTCAACTTTAACCTTGTAAATTATTTTGTACGGTCTGGACATGGCTACTAATAACAAATGCACATACACAATTTTTTAAGCTGTGTGCAAATGCTAGGAGCTTAGGAGATAAAATTCCAGAGCTAACTGCAATAATGACAAGGGATACCTGGATATTGTGGCAATTCCAGAGTCATGGTGCAATGAGAATCATGACTGGGACATAGCTATACCAGGATACAATATATTTAGGAAGGATAGAATGGGAAGAATAGGAGGAGGGGTAGCAATGTACAGTATGTGATAAAAAACATAAATGCTACTTCAATACAAATTATTGAAGATAAGACTGAGGCCCTTTGGGTCACCATAGAAACCGGGGAGAAGGACATTATTTGCATTGGGGTGATCTATAGACCACCAGGCCAGGGGCCGGATTTGGATAGGAACCTATTGTTGGCCAGCACTAAAATGGCTTTAAAGGGAGAAGTCATAATCATGGGAGACTTTAATTTACCTGATGTAAATTGGGAGGGGTGTTTTGCAAGTTCAGCTACAAGTGGCAAATTTCTACATTCCTTACAGGGAGCATCTCTCAAGCAATTGGTGAGGGAGCCCCCTCGCAAAGACTCAATATTAGATTTAATTCTTGCAAATTGTGACAGGATATCCGACATATATGTGGGTGAGCACCTGGGATCCAGTAATCAACAAACAGTATGGTTTAGTATAAAGACAGGATCAAACTCCTGTCACACAAAAACAAAGGTGTTGGATTTTAGAAATGCTGACTTTGCAAAAATGGGAGATGCTCAAGTGAATCATTAGTGGGCATGAGGAACTTGGAGTGCAGGAGAGGTGGGGAAAACTGAAAAGTGCAATACTAAGTGCAACAGACCTTTGTATTAAAAGGGTTAGGAAAAGCACCAGGAAAAGGAAGCCAGTATCGTTCACAAAAGAAGTATGAACTAGTGTTAAAGCAAAAAAGATAACTTTTAGGAAATACAGACTCAAAATAATAATGACAAAGAGGTGTATCTTGACAGACAGAAGGATGCTAAGAAAGTGATCAGATGTGCCAAGGCAGAAGCTGAGGAGAAAATGGCCCAGTCAAGTAGATAAAGGGGATAAAACTTTTTTTAAGTATATAAGTGAAAGAAGAAAATCAAATGGAGGAATAATAAGACTTAAGACAGAGAGTGAGTATTTGGTGGAGGTAGACAAGGCAATAGCAGATCATCTAAATAATTATTTTTGCTCAGTATTTACTACAGAAGGAGAAGGGTTAGGGCCACAGTTAAGTTGCAAGGACATTCATAAAAATAAGGTAGATGAAAGTACATTTACTAAGGAGAAGGTCCTAACAGAACTTTCAAAACTAAAAGTGGATAAATCAATGTGGCCAGATAAGATACACCCAAGGATACTCAAAGAGCTAAAAGATGTGCTGGTTATACCTTTAACATAATTATTTAACCTGTCACTAAATACAGGTGCCATTCCAGAGGACTGGAAAAGAGCAAATGTAGTTCCACTGCACAAAAGTGGAAGTAAGGAAGAAGCAAGTAACTACAGACCAGTAAGCCTTACATCAGTAGTAAGGAAAGTAATGGAAAAACTATTCAAAGAAAGAGTTGTGGAATATCTTAAATCAAACAACTTACAGGATCCAAAACAGCATGGATTTACTGGTGGGAGATCATGCCAAACAAATCTTATTGACTTTTTTGACTCTGTGATGAAAATAATAGATCAAGGGTGAGCTGTAGATGTAGCATATCTAGACTTTAGCAAGGCATTTGACACTGTCCCACATCGCAGACTGCTAAATAAACTTGAAAGTGTGGGGGTGGATTATAAAACAGTTAAATGGATAAGAACCTGGTTGCAGGATAGGAAACAGGCTGTTGTTTTAAATGGAATGCAATCTATGGAAGGAATTGTTACCAGTGGAGTACCCCAGGGATCTGTACTTGGTCCAGTTTCTTTAATATCTTTGTTGGTGACATTGCAAATGGTATTGAAGGGAAAGTATGCCTTTTTGCAGATGATACAAACATATGCAACAGGGTAGACACACCGGGAAGGGTAAAACAAATGATTAATGACCTAGGTAGGCTTGAGAAATGGTCAAGAACGTGGCAACTACAGATTAATGCTAAAAAATGTAAAATCATGCACTTGGGTCCCAAAAACCCAAAGGCTAAATACAGTATAAAGGGTACTATAATGGAAACTACTGAGTAGGAAAGGGATTTAGGAGTCACTATTTCAAGTTACTTGAAGGCAGGAAAGCAATGCAACAAAGCAATGAGAAAGCCAAGTCAGATGCTTGGTTGCATAGTGAGAGGAGGGAAAAAGAGGTGATAATGCCACTGTATAGGTCATTGTTACGGCCCCATCTGGAATTCTGTGTCCACTTTTGGAGACCATATCTCCAGAAGGATATAAATACATTAGAAAGTGTACAAAGAAGGGAAACTAAAATGGTGCATGGCCTACATCACAAAACTTACCCGGTGTCGAAGTAAAAAATATTACATACATACAACATACAAATGCCAAACAGATGGGTCTCTGTGCGTGCGCATACACGCAGCGTTATCAGCGATATATGGTAGCATATGCATTCACACAGACAGGCCACAAAGATATATTCAACACATATTTCATACAACACATAAATTACACATAGACAAAACATGTCAAGCACTAGACATTATAATGTATTTATATAATAGAGTATAACATCAGATATATATGTATTATTGGAATGGAACAAGTTAAACATATCATGCTTAGTGTCAAAATAATCACGAGCATGTGTGTGTTAATTTGATAGCTATGGGTAGATTGTAGCACATTGCAACGATTAGGTATGACCAAATGTATGAATACAACAGACTTTCTGAGACTTGAAACTGGCCTCACAGCATGTATCCTAGAGGATTCTATGTAATGTGCATGGATCACTAAGGCCATTGCTAAATGGTCAGGTAACCTAATTGAAGGGTTAGATTCCTTATCTAGGTGGGAGACTCTTTTACTCCTGCAGCATATACAGGTCTCTACAAACTTTATGGTGGAAGCCATAAAAGAAATAGGCTTTCTTAATGCACGCGCCACTGCGATGGCAGTGCCAGCAAGCAGGGGCTTATGGCTACGCCAGTGGACTGCTGATGTGGACTCCAGGAAAGGCATGGAAGGCCTGCCATTTACAGGAGAGGCCTTATTCAGAGATGAACTGGATAAATGGATCTCCAAAGCTACTGTTGGTAAGTCCACATATCTTCAGATCCCCCAGCCAGGAAGGCCTTCTCAGTTTCCATTTTGCAGCCCTTTTGGACAGCCAAGTTCAAGGGCAAAACCAGAGGTTCCCCTACAGCCACCAGGGGCGCTAGAGGTAAACCATGAAAACCAGCAACTGCTGGTTCTCAGGATCAGAGTTCAAGCTCTGCTTCCTCAAAGTCTTCAGCATGACAGTGAACTGCAAAGCCTGGAGGACTGGCAGGTGGGAGCCTGACTAAAATTGTTCAGTCACATCTGGACAAGTTTGTGCCAGGATCCCTGGGTCATAAATCTTATTTCCCAGGGCCACAGACTGGAGTTCCAGGAGCTCCCACCTCACAGATTCTTCAAATCAGGCTTACCAGCTTTACAAGAGGCATGTATAACTTGGCAAGATGCCATTCAAAACTGTTACAGACTCAGGTCATTGTTCCAGTGCCACCTATTCTGCAAAACAAGGGGTACTATTCTAACTTGTTTTTAGTACCGAAACCAGGTGGTTTAGTAAGAACAATTTGAACCTCAGATTGTTGAACCCATACTTAAAAGTGTTCAAATTCAAGATGCAGTCTCTGAGAGTGGTGATCTCAAGTCTGGAGAATGGGGAATTCCTAGTGTCTCTGGGTTAAGGATGCATACCTTCACATGCTGATCTGGCTGCCTCAATAGGCTTATCTATGGTTTGCACTGCAGGACTGTCACTACCAGTTCCGGGAACTGACATTTGGTCTCTCCACGGCACCAAGGGTGTCTACCAAAGTGATGGCAGAAATGATGTTTCTACTCCACAAATAGGGAGTATACAGTTATCGGTTCCTGGATGATCTTCTGATAAAGGCACCATCCA
Source organism: Pseudophryne corroboree (assembly GCF_028390025.1). Lineage (NCBI taxonomy): Eukaryota > Metazoa > Chordata > Amphibia > Anura > Myobatrachidae > Pseudophryne > Pseudophryne corroboree. Next base: position 16,524,369 of record NC_086449.1, read on the forward strand.
GGGAACGGTTGTTGGACAGCATTGTCCTTTCAACCAGACTACTCCGGGATCACATGTGGATTCTGAATCTTCCAAAATCTCACCTAGAACCACCATGGAGGCTTCCGTTCCTGGTGATGATACTGGACATAGAGTTGCAGAAGGTGTTCTTTCCATTGGAAAATGCATTGGGAATCCAGTTGTTGGTTTGGGATGTCCTGAAGCCAACCCAGATATCTGTGCATCTATGTATTCGCCTTCTGGGAAAAATGGTAGCCTCTTACGAGGCACTTCAGGTACAGAAGTTTTCACGCAAGACCTTTCCAGCTCGATCTGTTGGACAAATGGTCCAGATCGCATCTTCACATGCACCAGAGGATACGTCTGTCGCAAAGAACCAGGATTTCTCTTCTATTGTGGCTTCAGACTTTTCACCTAATCGAGGGATGATGGTTTGGGATTCAGAATGGGATTATACTAACCACAGATGAAAGCCTCAGAGGTTGGAGAGCAGTCACCCAGGGGGTGCAGTTCAAGGAAGATGGTCAAGTCAGGAAGTCTTCCTTCCAACCAACATTCTGGAACTCAGGGCTATATTAAAAACCCTTATGCAGGCCTCATATCATCTTCAAGATCAGGCTATTCAGGTTCAGTTAGATAATATGACGGTGGTATCGTACATACTGTAAACCGACAGGGCGGAATGAGAAGCAGAGCAGCAATGTCAGAGGTGACAGGAATTCTCATCTAGGCAGAAAAACACACTGTGGCATTGTCAGCAGTCTTCATTCCAGGAGTAGACAACTGGGAAGCAAACTTCTTTAGCAGATACGACCTGTACCCAGGGGAGTGAGGAGTTCACCCGAAGGTGTTCAGATGCTTCACACGTTGGTGGGGATATCCACAGATCAACATGGTGGCCTCTCGTATCAACAAGAAGTTCAAGTGGGATTGTTCCAGGTCAAGAGACCCACAGGCAGTGGCGGTGGAGGTCTGGTTACTCCAAGGATCTATCAGATGGTGTATGTGTTTCCTCCACTTCCTCTGAACCCAAGAATTATCAAAAGAATAAGAAGGGAAAGGGTTCAAGCAATACTCATAGCTCTTGACTTGCCAAAGATGACCTTCTGGATATGCTACTAGAAAATTTGTGGCCTATACCTCTTTGTGAGGATCTTCTGCAACAGTGGCCGTTTGACTATAAAGAATTACCGTGGTTAGGTTTGAAGGCATGGAAGTTGAATGGCTATTTCTAGCTGGAAAGGGATTCCAGTAAGGTCATCCCGACTATAATCTATGATCCAAGCCAGAAAAAGGGTAATGTCTAAATATTACCACTGTATTTGGAAGAAATACATCTCTTGGTGTGAGAGTAGAAAGATGTCTGCAGTGGGATTTAATCTGAGACATCTACTGCTTTGGCGTGGATGTGGGCCTATGTCTGGGCTCTATTAAGGTCCAGATTTTGGCCTTATCCATGTTCTTTCAGAAACAATTGGTTTCTCTCCCAGAGGTCCATACGATCTTGAAAGGGGTTCTGCACATTCAACCTCCTTTTGTTCCTCCCTTGGCACCTTGGGATCTCAATTTGGTGCTGCAGTTCCTCCAGTCAGACTGGTTTTAACCTTTACAGGAGGTTGAAGTCAAATATCTTTTATGTGGAAGACTGTCACACTGTTGGACCGGGCTTCAGCAAGATGTGTGTCGGAGTTGGTGGCCTTGTCATACAAGAGCCCATTTCTAATTTTCCATGTAGACAGAGATGAACTCAGAACTCGTCAGCAATTCCTTCCTAACATGGTGTCTGAATTTCATATCAACCAACCTATCGTGGTTCCTGTTGTCACAGACACCTCACTCCTTAAAAGTCTTTGGATGTTTTTAGGGCTTTAAGGGTGTATGTAAAGTGAACGGCTCGTTACAGGAAATCAGACTCGCTGTTTGTTTTTATGATCCCAATAAAATTGGGTGTCCTGCTTCAAAGCAGTCATTTTCTCACTGGATCAAGCTTACTATCCAGCATGCTTATTCCATGGCAGGATTGCCTGTCCCAAGCTCTGTACAGGCCCACTGTACTAGGTTGGTGGGTTCTTCTTGGGTGGCTGCCAGGGGAGTCTCAGCTTTACAGCTCTGCCGAGCAGCTACTTGGTCAGATTTGAACAAGTTTGTTAGGTTCTACAAGTTTGATACTTTGGCCTCTGAGGACCTTCAGTTTGGTCAATCAGTTCTGCAGGAACCTCAGCACTCTCCCAGTTTGGGAGCTTTGGTACATCCCCATGATACTAAATGGAACCCCAGTATCCTCTACGGACTATGAGTAGGTAATTAAAATCCATTTTTTTCCCTTGCATTAGAATGAATAGGATATACTGTAAATATTGCTGCTTGAAATTATTTTTGAGGCACTTTTTTATTATTTATTCACATTTTTTTTAAAAACACCAAATGATGGGGGGCATACAATTGTAGGCAAAAATTGATGGGGAGCAAAACATTGAACTTTTTGGGGACAATAGGATAGCCCCCATTGATGCAGTTACCTATGGTAAATGACTTTGGGTAATTGTATATCGCTGGATGACTACAAGGATGATGATGATCATCATTGTCATCATCATCATCAAAAATCATCATCATGTCTCTTTAAAACAGATCAAAGTATTTATAATGTTAACTCCTCACTAAGCACAATTTTGGCAGATTTATTACAAAGCAACAGGATACTTTCCAGCAAAAGCTTTCAAGTGGGCAGGTGATACACTCATGGGATGTCAGCCAATCAAATAATGCCCTGTGTGTATTGTTTGCTGTCCAGTTCCTCAACTGAATCCTAATTTTGCTAGCGGGTTAACTAACCATTTCATTTACTACTAATTTTTATTATAATTCCAACAAACATATAATAAAGACATATAGATAATAAAATATTTTGAATGCTCAAAAAATATTTTCTTTTACTTTAAGATAGTTGTGGTAAATGGAGTGCATTCTCAGGAAGGATATGTTACCAGTGGAGTACCCCAGAGATCTGTTCTTGTACCAGTGCTTTTTAATATCTTTATTAGTGACATTGCAAGTGACATTAAAGGTAAAGTATGCCTTTTTGTAGATGACACAAAAGTATGCAAAAGGGTAGAAACACCATGTGGGGTAAAACAAATGATTGAGGATCTAGGTAGACTAGAGGAATGGTCAAGAGTGTGGCAATTACAGTTTAAAGTCAAAAAATGCAAAATCTTGCAGTTGGGTCTCAAAAATCCAAAGGCTAAATCTAGTATTAATGGCACTATACTGGAAACAACTGAGGAGGAAAGGGATCTAGGAGTCACTATTTCAGGTGACCTAAAGGCAGGTAAGCAATGTAACAAAGCAATGAGGAAGGCCAGTGAGATGATCATCTGCATTGGGAGAGGAATTAGCATCAGAAAGAAAGAAGTAATCATGCCACTGTATAGGTCATTGGTACAGCCTCATTTAGAATAATGTGTTCAATTGTGGAGGCCATATCTTCCAAAGGATATTAATACATTAGAAACCGTATAAAGAAGGGCAACTAAAATGGTGCATGGCCTACATCACAAAACATACCCAGAAAGACTAAAAAATCTCAATATGTATAGTTTGGAGCAGAGAAGGGAAAGGGGGGAAATGATGGAAACTGTCAATATATCAAGGGTTTTAACAAAGTCCAGGAGGGAAATATTCTCCAAATGAACAGAAGCAATGGGACACAAGGACATGCACTGAGACTAGAGGGTGTGAGGCTCAGGGGAATTTGAGGAAAAAATACTTCACAGAAAGGGTAGTAGACAAGTGGAATAGTCTCCCATCAGAGGTGGTAGAGGCTAAGACAGCAGAGCAATTTAAACATGCATGGGATAGACATAAGGATATCCTTACAAAAAAATAAGGATCAAGTAAGGTTGAGATAAAAATATGGTAAAAAAGGGGCCGACTAGATGGGCCAAGTTGTTCTTATCTGCCATCAAATTGTATGTTTCTATGTTTAATGAGTAATGGAAGGCTTTTGCAGTAAGCCTGATGGCCTTTAAACCCAGAGGCTTTAGTCGATGACCTCATATGTTCTCCAGGTGTAGGTACCTTTAAGTTTCCCTTTCTGTAACCAATAGTGTCAGTTGGTTTGGGTATGGCCGTGTTTTTGATTGCTCATGTAATAGGGAATCAGATTTCATTATTTCTCAGATAATTGCTAAAGAAAATTTCCCCACCCTCAATTCTTAGTGGATTTGATGATTGATGCTTTGATTTGGCGAGAAAGGGAGGGAAAGGGAAGGGAAAGGTAAAGGAATGGAAAAAGAAAAACAAAATGAAACGTTCATTTTTAGTATAAATAGTACAGTTACTTTATCAATGATATAAGACATTACAAATACAGGTTTTTCTAAACCTTAATAGGTCAAAATAAATAAATCACATTCCATGCAATGTCATACTTATAATACAACTGTGTCATATGTTTTTATGATTACAACTGCCTTTAAAAAAGCTTTCAAACATTAGTACTTGTAGAATATATATTTTTAATTCTTTTTATTATGATTTTCATGGAATACAATGTAAAACAGAAACAAATAGCCAGTATTTGATGAATAAAGCAGAAAAACAACATAGGTGTGTACATCAATCAATATCAGGAAGTGAATCTACGATATCTTCGGAGTAGTGGAGCAGATGTGATTCACCAGTAAGAACACTATGTACTGGAGTCATATAATTGTCAATGATATGAAAAATTTGGTATATCTAGTACTCCAAGAATCAACCCTCAGGAAGACATTCCCTGAAGTATAACATTAGGAACATTATATAAAACACATATCAATAAGAAAAGAGGAGAAATGAGAGTTGTAGAAAGAAAGAGGGGGGTTAGGGATACACATAAGGGTATATAGGGAATCAATGTAAAGGCCACACTTTTTGTAAAAAGATTTGACACCCAACTCTATATTGACTTGAGAGTCGATTTCCTGTCATAATATAATATCTGCAATAACTTACTATGAACTTCTAGCAATGTAGGGGAAGAGGACGATAACCAGTGGGATAGAATTATTTTCTTTGAGACAGTTACTAAAATAGTGAGAAACGGTATAATTCGCTGTTTCCCAGGCCCTAAATTCCATTCACAAAAACTTGCACATAAACAAGAAAGGGGCATTGCTGCACGTATATGCAACAGTTGATTAATGTAGGCTAATAATTTGTGCCAGAAACTTCGGATCAGACCACACTCCCAAAACATATGGTAGAAGGAAGCTGTACGAATATGACATTTGGGGCATTCCCCCATTTCCGTGGGGTTAAACCGAGCATGTTGATTTGGGGAGATATAGGCTCTCTGCAAAGTACGGAGGTGGACCTCCTATAAGTAAGGTGAAGCCAGGGCTTTCAGGGTAGAAAAGTAATGATCACTAAGTTGATGGTGACTAGTCAGGCTAGGTATATCTTTACGCCATTGGATAAGTAGTTTATCCCATCTACACTCTGCTGCACTAGATGTCAGGATGGTATGAATCTGTCTAACACATGTTGGGCCAGCCTTATGAATATTAAACGAGACTAACAATGAGTGAGAGGAAGGGGGTGTGTTATGTGGTATGATGCACATACAAGTGATTGAGTCTAAATAATGTCGGGGCTGGAGATACATGAAAAAATGAGAGTGAGGCAGGTCAAATTTCTCTCGGAGTGATGAGAATGGATATATAGAACCTCCCGGGTCAAGCACTTTGGAAGAGTTAGACAGACCCTTGTCTTTCCAGAGCCAGTAATTGGAGATAATGAGAGATGGGGGAAAGGCGGGATTACCCCATAGTGGAATGCATATGGACACCTCAGGGTTACATTTAAATTTCTTGTGTAAGTAGCGCCAGTTGTAATAAACATCATGAAAAAAGGGGGTTGTTAAGGATATGAGTCAGGATCAGGGAGGGTTTAGACAGGAGCAATGCCCCCGGAGAGTAGGGAGTAAATAAGGCCTCATCCAGAGCAGAGTCTGTAAAGAGTTCCCTGTCAAACAGCCAGTCAGCAGCACATCGGAACAAAGTCACCATGGAATAGGACATATAATCAGGAACACCAAAGCCACCAGCAGATTTAGGGCCATCAACTTATCCAAAGCAATAAACGCTTTTTTCCCCTTCCACAGGAATTTTGACATAATCTTCCGTAAGTATTGAATGTCATGATTCGTAAGGCGGATCGGGAGCATCTGCATAAGATAAAATAATTTCGGAAAGACTATGCTTTGTAAAACAGCTATCCTCCCCAGTAGAGACAGAGGTAGTAGTTTCCAACTATCTAGCAATGAGGTTACATGTGCTAAGGCAGGAGTGTAGTTTTCCTCATACAGTCTGGAGAGATTCGCTGGGATTTGAATCCCCAGATAGGTAATCTTCGTGTGGGCAATTTTAAAAGAAAGAGATGGGAGGAGTTCGGAAATGGTATGAGCAGAAGGACCCAAGGGTAGAAGTTCCGATTTGGCCACATTAATCCTATATCCCACCCTAATTCCGAATGCTTGTATCAATCCAAGGATCTCCAGGATGGAGGTCGATGGATCAGAAACGAATAATAGCATATCATCGGCAAAAAGAGAAAGACAGAGGTCAATGTCTCCAATTTTAATTCCCGTAAAAACTCTCAATTGGCCTAAGGCTATCGCTAAGGGCTCCAGTGCTATTGCAAATAGTAGGGGTGATAAGGGACATCCCTGTCTAGTACCGCGCTGAATCTCAAAGGATGAGGACAGTACCACATTACAGGAAATGTGAGTTTGTGGAGCTGTGTAAAGAAGTTTTAGAAGATTCACAAAATCGGCAGGAAAACCAAAGTGTAGGAGAGTAGAGAAAAGATGGTCCAAATCCACAAGGTCGAACTACTTCTCAGCGTCAAGGGAGAGAATAACTGGAAGAGAGGAAAGGGTGGATAAAGAAGGAGAAGAAGAAGAGGCATAAATGGCAGTTAAAACTCTCCGTACGTTGATCTCCGAGTGTCTACCCCAGATGAATCCAGTTTGATCCTTGTGTATAATATGGGGGATTAATAATTTAATTTGGTTTGCCAATATTTTAGTGAGTTACTTGTAATCAAGATTTAACAGCGAGATCGGGCGATACGATCCCGGTTGGGACAGATCTCTACCAGGTTTGGGAAGGACTTTGAGAACAGCAGTATTAAAATGTCTGGGAAGAGTGTCAGAAGACAAAATCGCATTTAGGACAGACACCAGGGTGTCCCCTATTCGGGGTAATAGAATTTTATAAAAATCGGCACTAAAGCCATCAGGGCCCGGTGCTTTGTCCCTGCCAAATTGACCAATGATGCTCTGGACTTCCTCTAATGAAATAGGATCGAGCAATGATTGGACCATGGAGATCTGAAGTTGAGGGACAGGAAGATTGTCCCAAAACTCATTGGGCCATGGCGGAGGGGTGGGAGTTGTGGCAGGGGAGGGGCGTAGGGATGAGGAGTACAAGTCTTCATAACAGGATTTCATTACATCAGAGATCTCCTGGTTGTTAGTAGTTAATATGCCAGTGGAGGTACGTAAGGGATGAGTAACCATGGGAGGGCGGGAACCAGTGAGAAGAGTCGTTAACAATTTTCCAGTTCTATTGACAAACTTATAAAACCTATAATTCACCGAAAAGGAGAACCTATTACCCATGGAAGACATGAATTCATCGAAATGCTTTTAGGCCTCCATGTATATAAGACGATTGTGTGGAGTGGGAAGAGATTTGTATTGCTGACAGGCTGTCGACAGGGGTCTCTGAAACTCTAGATACTTAGAGGCATATTTCTTGTTAGTGGCGGAGACATAGGATATAAAATCACCCCGGAGGACCGACTTTGCGGTCATCCAGAATAATATAGGATCTTCATCCAAATGGGATGTATTGTTACTTTTAAAAGATCCCTAAGAAGATTCCAGTCTTTGTTGAAATTTCAGGGAGTTGGCGAGATATGAGGGGAATCTCCACAATTTAGGAGAGGTGGAAGCTTCTGGAAAGTGAAGGGTCGCAGTAACTAGGGAATGGTCCAACAGGGATATTGCCTCGATTTGGGAGTCTGATATGTGTGGTAAGAGAGAATGGGATAATAAAATATAGTATATCCTAGATAGTGTATGATGGGCCGCAGAGAGGCAGGTGTATTCTTTTTCTGTGGGATGTAAGGCTCTCCAAATATCCACCACCTGCAGTCTTTCAGCCAGTAGGGGTACCCCAAATTTGGGCAAGGAAAGAGGTGTTGCTGGCGAATGTGATCTATCTAGGTAGGAGGAGGAGATAAGGTTGAAATCCCCGCAGAGGAGCAAGGGGTCTGTGAGGAGGGGAGTCAGTTTAGCCAGTAAGGACTGAAAAAAATTATTTGAATAAATGTTAGGTGCATATACATTACACATTGAATAAATTCTACCGTTAATCTTAGCAGATATTATCACATAACGACCCTCAGTGTCAGTAACAGTGGACAGGACTTCCGCCAGAATAGAACGTTTGATCAATATAACAACCCCTCTGGCCTTAGAATTGAAAGAGCTAAAACCCAATACCCGCCAGTTCAAAGCATTTAATTTTGCCGTCTCCTCTGGAGTCAGGTGTGTTTCCTGGAGGAATGCCAGGTCTACCCATTGTTTACTAAGATAGAGGAGCACTTTCCGTCTCTTTGCTGGGGAATTAAAACCCCCAACATTCGAGGATCCCACCGTCAGACCAGGCATATGTCAGAGTAAAAGGCAAAACAGATGCATTCTTTACTACCTTCACAAGGAACAGTAACATAATCACATCCTGATGGATGAGGGGTGGGAGAGAGGAGGGGGGGAAGAGACAAAACAAGAGAAGAAAAAGAGAAAGAGGAGGCAATCGTGAATAACAGGCCGTACAATCGGAGAAGTATTACTTTAAAAATAACCAATACACCAATGGCCAGCAACTTCCGGTCAACGAGCATGGGCGAGCACCAGTGATGGTGGACCCGCACATGAGTGTTCAGTGGTGGACACCAACAGGAAAGGAGGAGCCCCTCCCCACCGCCACAATGCAATTAACTATACCCACCCAGAATCCCACAAAAATAAACAGGATAACAGTATACTCTGAAGAACAACATCTCATGGGCGGAATGTAGCGAGCAGAGTATTGTAGAAAACCTATGTAAAAGATTACAAATAAGCAAATATAACCACGGAAGTCCATGATAGTAGGACAGCCCCCAGCATGTGTGGATAACATGGTAAGCAATTGTAGAATATATTTATATATGAAAACATATCAAAGTTATAATGAAGCAGAATCATACATGGAGCGGCAGCAGTCACAAAGAGAACCAAGGCAGTTCACGTAGAAGAAATGATGAGCCCGCAGGGGAAAAACCTGTGAATTATGATCCAGTTGCCGCTGAAGGGAGGTCTGTAATATCCGTGTCGTTTTCTCTAGAGATATTACGGAGGTAGGCCACAGCGTCAGCAGGCGACAGAAAGTCTTTGTGGGAGGTACCCTCATAAATGCGCAAGCGTGCGGGGTAGAGTAAGCCAAACTTGCGACCCTCTGATACAAGTTGAGTGCAAATGGGGGAAAATGCTTTACGGGCCCGGGTCAATTCCACCGAATAATCCTGGAATATGAAAAGCTTATTACCCTCCCATTGGATATCTTTCATTTTGCGGGATGCGGACCAGAATGCCAGTTTATGAAGGTAGTTCAGACAGCGAAACAGAGTCACACGTGGACGCGGTCTGTTGGGGGTGGGGACAGGTCCCACACGGTGAACCCTCTCAATAACTAGATCGCTGCAGTCCCGTTCTATGTCCAAATTGCAGGAAGGGTGACACGTACAAAATGAGCCAGCGCTGTGCCTTTAATTGATTCCGGCAAACCCACCAATCTGATATTATTTCTTCTTGAGCGATTTTCAATATCATCTAGTTTATTACATATTTGATAGTTCTCTGTAGTAAGAGATTTCACTGAGTGATGCAGCCCCTCTATGTCATGTGTAGCTGCTAGCAGCTGGAATTCAGTGTGAGAGACTCTCTGCTGTAGATACTGAAGCTGTGTAGTTATATCAGTAACAGCCTGTGATAGCAGGGGGGCCATGGTGGCTTTTATTGCTGCCACTACGTCCCCATACGTTACAGAGGCTTCAGGATCGTGGCATACCTGTGATCCTGTGATGTCTGTCCCCTCGGCCACGGTTTCTTGGAGGCAGGAGAGGTGACTTCAGGGCCGGCGCCAGGCGCCATGTTGCTACCCGTGCAGTGCTTCTCCAGCCTCGTGTTAGCGCTGGCGTGATCCAGCGGGAGCCTGGGGAACCACGGCTATGGGCGTCACATAGCGGTCCATGCTGACCGCGGGTCCTGCCGAAGGTGTGCTGGGGGATGTGGAGGCTGTAACAGCCTTTAAAAGGTTTATTGTGGCGGGACGGAGCTCCTTTAGCATGTGGCTCACTCCATGGGTACCGGAACCGGAAGTCCAGTACCTGTAGAATATTTAATAACTATTGGCATTATGCTATTGTTTTTATATTAAATAGTACTGGTTATAATTATGAACTTTATATCCTTTGTTTTACGGATTATAGAGGGTTAAGTTCCCACCACCCTCTTCTCTCTGCTCACTCTTCAAAGCTTTAATTACTGGCTAATTAATCTAAAAAACTTACTAGATGTTTAATTCTGTGATTAGAAAATAGAAAATTACTGACTCAATGTTCCTCGAATCATGTATATACTACAGTTAAATGTTAGATATTTTAAATACACCCACTCTAAAGTTTCTGAATATTATGTACTTAAACAAAATTCTAATTTCCAATTAATACACCGGATTTCATTAAAGCAATTAGTTGGGTATAAATGACCCAGCTCTCAACAGGAAGGCATTCGTCTTGAGGAAGTCTCCGGTTGCTAGGAGACGAAACGCGTTGACGCCCCTTTCTCACATCTGTGCATTATTGAATGAACAACATCACGGATCAGCTCTTTATTTTTGAAACTCCCGCACTCCGCTGGTTATTCACAGTACAGCCATTCAAACTTGGTGCAAGTGTGGCAAGTCCATCCTAACCACACGCCGTAGCTGCTCTCGGAGAAACAGACCCGCGAGACGGACATCCACGGACCCCCGCAGTGAGGTCGAGACAGTGCCGGCTAACTGTAGCCATACAGCTATTCATCGAGATTATCTGTCAAACGGGTGACGTCGTCCGCCGTGAGGTTTCCGGAGTCAGCTGCATTCCGTCGAGGACTGACGGCACTGAATTCAGCTATTATATAATACCAGCGGGTCAGCTTTTACATTGATTACCAGAGGCATTAATTGCAGCACCTTGTTTTACCCCGTGTAATTTCACACAGGACCCTGCAGCATCATTCAGGAACCAGCACGGTGGTAACTATTACGGCGTGTATGCCTCAAGTAACTTTAACCTATTGCGGAGTTATATCATCTAAAACTACACTGGGACGCTAGTGTTTTTAGTAGTTGTTATTATATAAAGAGCTTTTCCCTGTTTAAATCAACAGTGAGTTTTACATTCTGCTGTCATAATCAGCACAGTTTTAGGTTAGACACATTATTACTTTTTAATGTGCACATTATAAGGCTAGGACATATGTGTCTTTTTAATATGTTTCATATATAAATTGATTCTTTTGTATCTGTTGAATTTAACAATTTGATATAAATATTTGTGATTTAAGAGTTGCATTGAGTCAATTATTCACCCTGCTAGACTGCACTTAATTAATTAATCAATTTATCATTCAATCAACTACTAATAAATTTGGAGCGCAGAGCATATTTCTCTATTGTTTTATATATATTTTATAATTATGTTCGAATATTTAAAACTTTTTGCAGAGACTGCCTAATCTTGTGGTTTCTAAGGCTGTAGATAATGGGATTTATCATGGGAGTCACCACTACATATAATATAGAATAGAACTTTTTTTTGATATGTGAGCTGTCTTCTGATGACCCCATGTAAACAATCATTAGGGTTCCATAATATATGCATACAGTAGCTAGGTGGGAGCTGCATGTGGAGAAGGCTTTTTTCCTTCCACTGTTGAGAGAAATCTTTAGTATGGCGTAGAAAATGATCATATAGGTTACGATAATTACTGAAAAAGGAATAAAGATAAAAACAACAGAGAAGAAAAAATCAACCAGTAACAACAATGAATTGTCTGATGTGGATATTTCTAAAATTGGGTCAGAATCACAGAAGAAATGGTCAATGTACTTTAGACCACAGAATTGTAATTGCAAAACCAAAATTAATTCACCCGATGCAATAAACACCAATAACCAAGAAGCAGCAATAATTTTTCTGCAAACATCGGGTGACATTATGGAATTGTAACGCATCGGATTGCAAATGGCCAAATATCTATCATAAGACATTATAGCAATAACAATACACTGCACTAATTCAAAAATATCAAAAAAGTAAATCTGCATGAGGCAACCGGTGACAGACACTTCTTTTGTATCGCTTAATATGATATCCAACATCATTGGTATAACGGTTGTGGTTATTAAGATATCAGCGACTGCTAGTTGTGTAAGGAAGATGAACATTGGAATTTTGAGGCGTTCACTAATCGACACCAAAACAACGATGATCAGGTTCCCATTGAGCACCACAATATAGGAGAAGAGGAACAGGATGAAAAATAGAATCTTGTATGAATATAGACCTTTAAATCCAAGAAGTATAAACACTGTGACTGCAGTCTGGTTGTCCTCACACATTTTGAGTGGGTAGAGAAGATGTCACTGAGCACAACTTGTATCCTGCAAGAACATTAACTTGATTAAACTGATTTATTAACTAGCAACCGGTCAGTAAACTATGATCATATATCAAGGATTATGTCTCCACCATAATATTACAACAAATATTTTGATAATGAACCCATTCTTTAGGTCAATTTTGTCAGAGGACAAATACCACACAACTACACACCATGCAAATGTTTTGGGGCTGTGAAAAGAAGACAGCACTAGGAGGAAACGCAAGCAAACATGAGGAGAACTTTCAAACACCACATAGAATTACACTTACTCTATGATCTCTGGAAAAGGAGTGATTTAAAGGCCAATAATACATATTTTCATATATTACATTTATATATTACATTGTATTATTATTGTTATTATTAATAATAATAATAATAATAATAATAATAATAATAATAATAAACAACATGAACTATCCCAACTCCAGATGACACCAATTTTGCCTAGCCTCATACAGTGTATCTGGAAAGTATTCACAGCACTTCACTTTTTCCACATTTTGATATGTTACAGCTGGAATAAATTATTTTTTTACCCTCCAAATTCTCCACACAACACCCCATAATGAAAGCATTAAAAAAAATTTTTTTTAGATTTTTGCAAATTTATTAAAAAAAAAAAACTAAGAAATGATATGTACATAAGTATTCACTGCTTCTGCCATGAAGCTAAAAATTGAGCTCAGGTGCATCCTGTTTCCACTGATCATCCTTGAGATGTCCCTACAGCTTAATTGGAGTCCACCTGTTTTAAAATTCAGTTGATTGGACATGATTTGGAAAGGCACACACCTGTCTATATAAGGTCCCACACTTGACAGTGCATGTATGAGCACAAACCAAGTCAAAGGAATTGTCTGTAGTCCTCCGAGACAGGATTGTCTCGAGGCACAAATCTGGGAAAGGGTACAGAAATATATCTGCTGCTTTGAAGGTCCCAATGAGCACAGTGGCCTCCATTATCAGTAAATGGAAGAAGTTCGGAAACAGCAGAACTCTTCCTAGAGCTGGCCGGCTATCTAAACTGAGCAATTAGGGGAGAAGGGCCCTAGTCAGGGAGGTGACCAAGATTCCGATGATTACTCTGTCAGGGATACAGCATTCCTCTGTGGAGAGAGGAGAATCTTCCAGAATGACAACCATCTCAGCAATCCACCAATCAGGTTCTGTATGGTAGAGTGGCAAGACTGAAGCAACTCCTTAGAAAAAAGCACATGGCAGCCCACCTGGAGTTTGCCAAAACACACCTGAAGGACTCTCAGACCATGAGAAACACAATTATCTGGTCTGATGAGACAAAGATTGAAATATTTAGCGTGAAAGCCAGGCGTCATTTTTGGAGGAAACGTGGCACCGCTCATCACCAGCCCAATACCATCCCTACAGTGAAGCATGGTGGTGGCAGCATCATGCTCTGGGGAAGTTTTTCAGTGGAAGGAACTGGGAAACTAGTCAGGATAGAAGGGAAGATAAATGCAGCAATGTACAGAGACATCCTGGAGGAAAACCTGCTCCAGAGTGCTCTTGACCTAAGACTGGGGCGACGATTCATTTGTCAGCAGGACAATGACCCTAATCACACAGCCAAGATATCAAATGAGTGGCTTCAGGACAACTCTGTCAATGTTCTTGAGTGGCCCAGCCAGTGCCCAGACTTGAATCTGATTGAACATCTCTGGAGGGATCTGAAAATGGCTGTGCACCGACGATTCCCAACCAACCCGATGGAGCTTGAGAAGTGCTGCAAATAGGAAAGGGCAAAACTGCCCAAAGATAGGTGTGCTAAGCTTTTGGCATCATATTCAAAAAGACTTCAGGCTGTAACTGCTGCCAAAGGTGCATCAAAAAAGTATTGAGCAAAGGCTGTGAATACTTATGTACATGTGAATTTTTATTTTTTTATTTTGAATACATTTGCAAAAAATTTCAAAAATTTTTTTTCATGCTGTTATTATGGGGTGTTTTGTGTAGAATTTTGAGGCAAAAAAAAAGAATTTATTCCAGTTTGGAATAAGGCTGTAACATAACAAAATGTGGAAATAGTGAAACGCTGTGAATACTTTCCAGATGCACTGTATATTAGATATAAATTATCTGATGATTTAAATAATGTACAGTAATAGTTTTTTATTTCTTCCTATAATTTGATCCTCATAATTAAACTACAGAATTTATCCTGGTCACACAGATAATCAAGTGAATCAAATGTTGCAATTTTCAAGCATAAAGGGTTTATGAAGTTCTGCCATTCTAGAAATCTTGCATATTTGATTTCAGTAACTCAAGGATATCGTTGTTAGGGGTGGGGGAATATGGAAGGTATGAGCGCAGGTAGATACAATCAAACAATGGTATAAGATCAAGTGATAGTAAAATCCATAATAATAGTTGTGTTAGTAATATAGGACAAAGCCTAATAAGAGATGTCTAAGGTGGAGGTGCACCCCTGATGGTCAAAGTAGTACAGTGGAAAGAGATATGGGGGGGGGGAAACAGCACTGCACTTTTTGGGAGCTGCCTGAGGTTTCGGGAGCTGCTATCCCTATATGCTAGCCAATCCTATATGTGGTTATACAGTAAAATTGAGTGGGGGGAGCGGGAATTGGAACCAGTGAATATTGAGCTAAGTGAATCTGTGAACAGCATGGTGTATTATCTGTATTGATACTAGAAATTACTAAAAATTATTGAATTTCTTACATTTACTTTTTAATACCCAACAATATTGTTAATTGTTATAATCTATATGTAAAAATTTTGCTGAGCCTACTATTTTGCAAACTTAATCAAACATTGCTCAAACTGTATTAGTGAATATTGAGCTAAGTGAATCTGTGTACTATTATCAGTATTGATACTAGAAATTATTATTCTTTTAGAGTTAGTAATTGATACCTAATAATACAGTTTTTTGACACAATTTATATGAGTGTTTTGCTGAACCAATTAGTTTGTAAATCGAAGCAAATATTGCTCAAACGTACTCTTGATATCTATGTTACTTGTTGACGTCTGTCTTTTGTCTGTAATAGGCTTAATGAGCTCATTTTAATGATTAGAATAAAAGTAAATTTTTAATACCAGACATTAAAAAAAGTGCCCCAAAAAACACGAGAGTCCATATTTCTCTTAATTTTCACAGTATTTCAAGGATGTCTAGGCTTTTTTTCCAGAGCTCTGTGCAAAAATTGTTTGAGTAATGTCAGAAGTTGTATGGTCCATATGCAAAAATGAATGTGTATGCATGAATTGCTGTTATATGGCTACAATTTCTTTGTATTACAGTGTATAATATACTCTAGAAATATACGGTATACTTATGCTTTTAAAGTATCGATTACTTTGCTGTAACTTAAATCAACTTTAAAAATCTACTTGCTATGTAATTACTTATACATCCATATGATAAATTATAGTATAGGTTTATAAGTGAGACTAAAGGCCCTACACAACGCCCTATTGACCGCTGAGGTACCCGATGGCCGATACAGCCAACGGATGAACAACCTGGTGGCACGGGGGCGGGTGTCGGGGGGTGTGAAGTTTCTTCACTCCCCCCTTCACCCAGCCCTATAGCCCTGCAAGCTAATATGCACGATATTATCCATATTGGCATGCATGAATAAATGAGCCAAGACCAACAATGAACGAGTGCAGGTCCACACATCGTTCATCGTAGGTGCCTACACACTGAAAAATATGAATGATATGTCGTTCATTAATGATTGAGATCGTTCCTATCTTTCAGTGTAATCGGCCAGTGTGTAGGGCCTATAAGAGCCTGATTCAGGGAATGACACAGGTCACACAGATGCTGTGTATAATATGCTGATTCAGCAGGAGGAGTCTTGTTATATAAATTCCCCTGAAAGCTTTAGGCAGCCGCAGCTGTGCAGTATTGGATCAGTTACGTCAGCCATCTGTGAAAGATGGGCTTTTTACAATGCTACTGGGGCCAGAAAACTGGGGCATTTTGCCCCCAATTTCTGAAAACGCTGCCCAGTTTCAACCCCCCGACATCAAATGCCGGGAAATTACCAGAACGGGGTCAGAACAAGTCCTACCATTGGAGATGCCGTACCATTGGAGATGTGCATAAACCATTAGGTTCACATATCATCTCTGAATCAGGATCTAATACAACACACAGCAGATTCAGAATTAGATCATTATATCACAATAAGATGCTGACCTTTTTTTTAATAAGTGTTAAACTTCTTTCTGTGCAGTGTTACCCTCCACCCTTGTACAATAAACTGTAAGAGGTCTGTTTCTCCAATGGCAATAGTTTTTGACAGTATAAAATTTGATAAAAGCCGACGAAATGAAGCCAGTAGAGAATATATCCTACAAAAAAAGAAATATAAATGGTATTTAATACATTTACATTGATATTATCATAATATTTTATAATTCAATGTAAGGTGGAGTATTACATTAACATCACTTACAGCAGATTTACCCATTCAATTAGCCACAAATTAGGCCACACTTCTTTTTCTTAACATGTCAAAATCTCATTGCCATGACTTTTTGCTATTCATCAAGAAAACTACTGTATGTTAATTTAATGTGGGTATCAGATGGAGAAATTGTGGCTCTCAGTAAGTCTCCAGAGCACGTACCTGATGACTAATGATGTATGTAAAGGTGTTTCAATAGTAATACATAGCTTATAATGCCACTTCATTATTCATGTTATTTTCTAAAAAGCAGAGAGATGGGTGTAATGATGGGGAACATGAATGTCTATGTGTTCTAATTATGTGTATTTGACCTTCCAGATGGGAAATGCAAGAGTTTACTAACTCCCTTATAAATCACATTAGATACCGTAAATCTAACTGTAACCCCAAAATCCTTTTTTTTTATTTGCTGAAATACTCCTGCTGGCTATACTTTCTAATTCTATCTTAAATGTTGTAAAATTCAGCCCTGCGATACCTTACAATAGCCTCCTATGCTTTGCTTACTGTCCACTGTTACTAATCAAATCTGCAGTCATTGGACACTCTATTTGCGGATTTACCCAGATCTTCTTATTGGCACTCGGACGTCACGTGTTTTGGTTAGCCAAAAAGAAAAATCCAGAAAATCTGAATTTGTGATAATTCTGACATTAAGAACTGAGTAAATTTCTACTTAGAATGACCCTTTCATGCACTTTACATAGATTACATAGATTACACATTACATAATTAATGCACGATATTGGCGCCATTTCCACACATTAAAGTTTTGAACTTGAACAGTTTTTTTATTTGCAAAATATGTTTAGATTATAAATGCGGGATGTCACAGAATATAATTTGTGGCTAATTGAATGGATAAAAATATGGACAATATATATCTGAATGGATGTATGCAATACAGAAAGATTACTACTCCTGATTGGCGCTTGTCAGATAACACCCACATAAAACATTATGATTGAGCCATGATTGGTAGGAAATAAGGCATGTGTCTAGTGTTATATAAAAACAATCTCTGTTTTAATTTAAACAAACACTTAAAATCAAAACACATATAAAATGGAAGTAGATAACACAGAGAATCCTACCAAAATGGTGGCCGGAGCCGCAGGTGTTATATGCAAGGTATACCCGGGAAAGATACCCTGCATAAGGCTCCGGAAGGCGAGATTTTCCCTGTGGTATAAAACATCCTTGGAAGTCCAGAGCACTGGTAGGCAGACACCAACGCGTTTCGGGACATCAAAGTCCATTTTTCAAGGTAGTAAATGCATACATCCATTTCTATTTTTGGGCTCAACAGGGGAGCCCTGTGACCACCCCTAGGCCAGCTAAAGTCTATACAGAGCATTGTTTCTACCTCAACCCCATTTTGACAATATATATCTGAATACTTGAATTTGATACTGAAATTAAATTTAAAACAACAGATATCTATCATCTAGCAGTAAGCTATATGGAAAATGTCCATACCTATGGTGCCATATAGTCCTTTCAGCAACCCACAATGTTTAGAGAAAGAAAACTGTTTTTGAAAAATGTAGACATATATTAAGTATGTATATTATTCTTGAATTAAAAATATGAAACTGTGTAATCAACAAACTTGGAGTTGGTAACAGGAGTCACAAATTATAAAAATAAGAATAAGAATGCAACAGGAAATGACGGTGCAAAGATGGTAAAAGTAATTTGTATTGTAACAGATATTTTTTCCTATAAACTTCAAGGTTCTGAAATGTCCATAAATATCCTGAGTCCTAGAAAATTATGTAGGGGGTGGCTAATTAATGTAAACGTTGGCAATAAGATGGGGCATTAAACAAAATGTCCAATTGTTTTTTTTGTTTACTAAATTCCCCTATTAATAACAATACAACATGTAAATATCTATAATATCTATAATGTATTCTGTGGAGTCTTATAGTAAAAAAAAGATCAAAATATAAAGAGTGGTCAGGAGGCAAAGTTGCACATTGGTGAGTAGAGAAGGGGAATGTGAGAGCTTAGACGTCTTTTTTTTCTTCAAATTTAATTGTCAACTGATATCACCAGATCACACATTTATAATTTAGAAGTAGTTGTTTTATAGGATTTTTTTTATCAAAGGTCAGAACATAAATAGTAACAGATTACAAATTCTCTTAATATAATTTTTTAAATGTATAAATGTGGTTTGTAAATGTCACAAATTCTTTCACCAAATCACCTCCGAATGTTCACTAAGATAATCATCGCTGTTAAAGAGATATACACAATTAGCAGTAACACTGCTAATGACATAATACGGATTGGAGAAAAGTCCGGTAGTTAATACGAAACATCTGCCTATTTTAGAGCACAATTTCAGAGTGGCATTCAGTAAGAAAATATTCCAGAAATATTCTGTCCTAATCCGAATTGGTCTTCACCAAAGATCGTACTGTTGTCAAAAATAAAAACAGCAGGTGAAAAAATGACATAATATTACAGTATGTTTCATGCATAAGAAAACATCTGAGGGAATGGCAGGTTCCTCCTCTCGGCAGTCGTGGTGTTCTGGTTTGTTAATGTTGTGACTGCTGTACAGTATTTAGCTCTCAGCTTCTGTGATGATTTTATAGCAGACAGAGATCCTAGTGGAATTACATGTGAGGATGTTTTCATGAATTTCACAGAGCAACAACAACCACATGTGAATCCCTTAACAATTAATTAATATGTAGAGCAACAATTTGTTAGTAAAATTAAAAAGCTTTCAAAAATGACAGTAAAATATTCAGTTATTACAGTATATTGATATCCATTATTGATATGTAAGTAATCTGAGGTGTTGTAACACAGCCATCTCTAAGAAGGCAATTAAAATTAACTGGTCAAATACACTTCTTTTTCGGGTTTGCTAACTTGACCAGAGTTTATTGCTTCTTCCAAAGGAAACAGCAATTTTATCAATACATTAATAAGCTTCACCCCAAATGCATGTTTATTGACTGGGTTTTACTTGAATCTTCATCTCTACTAGGCTCCCTCCTGTTGCTTGTTTTATCTGAATGCAGCCCCACCATTAAATCTGCCGCCAGGAGTAAAAGCCAGTGCTGTAACTAGACATTAGTGCCCCCCCCCACCCACTATTTAAACCAGGGTCATTGCGCTCCTTAAGCCCAAGCTAAAAATATAAGGGCATGGCTTCTTCAGGAGTGAAAGCCAGTGCCGTAACTAGACATCAGTGCCCCACCCCCAACCCCACTATTTAAAACAGGGTCATTGCGCTCCTTAAGCCCAAGCTAAAAATATAAGTGCATGGCTTCTTGGGGAAGGGGCATGGCCACAAAATATTTCCAATTCATACTACACTGCACAGTAGTCTCCATTATTCAAATTATGCTGCACAATAGCACCACTTACACACATTACACCAGGTAGAGCCACTTTTACACATTATGCCAGGTAGAGCACCTGTCACATATTATGCCAGATAGAGCTCCATTTTTTTTTTCAAATGCAATTTTTTATTATTCAAAGGTACAGATGAATGCACAGAAAAAATGTATCGTCAAATACATACAATGCAGTAATCCAGTAGTACGGAAACAAATGATATGAATAATTAATCCAAATACAGCGAGTTAAAATGAAGAGGAACCTCGACTAACATATTGCAATTTGGAATATAAATTGAGGATTCTGTAGAATTTATCTACTTGAAACTATGACGAAAGTAAAATAGAGAAGTAGTAAAAAGGAGAATAAAAGAAAAAGTTAAAAGAAAAAGAAAGAGAAAAGAAAAACACAGAGAAACGAAGGATACAATAGAGGGGGGGTGGAGGAGGGAATGGGAAGGGGGGAGGGGGTGGGAACTAATCATAGTTATTGATAAAAGGTCTAAGCGTTTTACTATCATCTAATCAGGATTGACTAGTAAGCCAGTGTTGAGAGGAATTAAGAGTTAGCGATAACACGGAGATGGTGTCAGTCTGTATTTTCAAAAACTTTCATAATTCTATCTTGAGTAGACGAGTCTAGAGAAACAATGAATGGGGACCATTTGGCATAAAACCGGTCAACGTGTTTATCCAAGTCAGGAAAGGTGTTATTCCTATCAAAGTAAAGGAGTTGCAGGAGTTTCAACTTTAATTCTTGCAAAGAAGGAGAGGAGGAGGAAATCCAATGGATAAGAATTACTTTCTTTGCAAGTGTCACAATGGTAACCAACAACGGAATATGAGAAGAGAGTTCTCTGTTGGGGAGCCAATTTTTAAAATTCACACATAGGCAGGCTAGAGGATCAGGGAGAACATGCGTGGAGAATAAAAAGTTTAGGTATACAATTACTTTATTCCAGAAACGTTTTATTTTCCCACAGTCCCAAAAACAGTGGAAAAAGTTAGCGTGTGAGCAGTGACATTTAAGACAGGATCCTAAGGTGTTTGGAGTCATATGGCTTATCTGAGCTGGAGATATATAGGCTCTATGTAAAGTCCTCCAGTGTACTTCCTGAAGATAGGAGGATTTCAGATACTTTAAAGTTTTAGAGCAATGTTCAGTGAGAGTCAAAGGGGAATTAATGTCGGGGATATCGTTTTGCCAAGTAGATGCTAGTGCATGCCATGATTTTGTGTTAGAGATCGGTAATAGAATAGTGTAGAGACATTTTATACAATAGGGGACAGAATTTAATAAGCGCAGAAGGGAATTAATGGGATCAGTTGAGTTTTGGTGTCTAGTTTTAGGATCCAACGAAAAGACAAAGTGCCGTGTTTGTAAATACATGAAAAAGTTAGAGGTGTGTAAAGAGAATTGTGTTTGAAGAGTGGAAAAAGACAATATTTGTCCTTCAGGATCAAAGACCTGTGAGGTAAGTGAGAGACCCTTATCTTTCCATGTGTGGAAAATTGGATTAGTTAGCGATGGAGGAAAAGAGGGATTACCCCAAAGAGTAATATATGGAGAAGAAGAAGACGGATTTCTCGTCAATTTTTTGTTTATAGTAATCCAAGCTAAGTAAGTGTCATGGAACAGTATATGGTGAAAAATGTTCGAGGGAATGTCTGATTTTGGAGAGAAGAAGTGAGCTAGGAGAATAAGGATTGAAAAGAGCTGTGTCTAGAGATATTGAGGTGTATGTAGATTTAGAAAGAAGCCAATCTGAAATATATCTAAAGTGGGTGGCTAGAGAATATAATTTTAAATTCGTAAGGGAGAATCCTCCGTGAGATTTATGAGTCTGTAGTTTGTGGAAAGCAATTCGAGGGCGTTTATTTTGCCATAAAAATTGAGAGGTGATTTGATCAAAATGCTTCATGTCTGAAACCAAAAGACTGATTGGTAACATTTGAAGCAAATAGAAATTTTTTGGAAATATAATAGATTTAACTATCGCTAATCTTCCAATAATGGAAAATGGTAAATTTAGCCATGAATCGTATAGAGAAGATATTTTGGCAAGAGACGGGGTAAAGTTGAGTTTATATAATGAGGACACGTCTGATGGAATACTTAATCCGAGGTATTTAATTTCTGTTTTGAGTGTTGCCAAGGAAAGAGGGATTGAGGGGGATTGTGGAAGAGACTTGGGACCTTCTAACGTTAGGATTTCTGACTTGGACATGTTTATCCTAAATCCTGATTGAGCACCAAAATTGGATATCAAAGAAAACAAAGAGGGTAGGGAAGTAGAAGGGTTAGACAGAAAAAGTAAGAGGTCATCTGCATATAGAGCGAGTTTCAATGGGATATTCCCAACTGAAATGCCGTGAATGGAAGAAGAGTTCCTGATGGAAATTGCCAGTGGCTCAATAGTGATGGCGAAGAGTAATGGAGAAAGGGGGCATACCTGCCGTGTACCTCGAGAAACTGCGAATGGAGTGGATAAATGACCATTACAATATAGCTGAGAGGACGGGTAATTATATAGGGTCTGGATAAAAGACATGAAGGAAGAGGTATAGCCGAAATGGTGCATAGATTCAAAAAGGTGTGGCCACTCTATAAGGTCAAAAGCCTTCTCTGCGTCTAAGGCAACTACAATATTATGTGAAGAAGAGGGATAATATTTCAGATGTTGGATTACGGAGAGAACCTTGCGCACATTAGTCACAGAATGTCTGCCCAAGATGAACCCGGATTGGTCTGGATGGATTATTTGAGGGAGGGAGAATTTTAGTCGATCGGCTATAATTTTTGCAAAAATTTTAAAATCTGAATTCAATAGAGAAATTGGGCGATAAGAACCAGGGTGGGAGGGATCTCGTCCCGGCTTCAATAGGACTTTAATTGTGGCACTATTAAAGTAAAGGGGAATAGATTTTGAATTAATTATTGCGTTAAACAAACCCAGGAGGTGTTTATCAATTTTGTCAATCAAAAGTTTGTAAAACTCGTTAGAAACGCCATCGGGGGCCCGGAGCTTTATTGAGTTTCAGGTGGCTAATAGCTGAACAAACTTCTTCTAAAGTAATGGGGTTAACTAGGGATTCAGTAAAATCAGAAGGGATTTGGGGTAATATGGGAAAGGACCAGGAATGGTGATTACCTTCTGAGGGAGACGATTGGCCAGAGTATAATGTTTCATAGAATTTTTTCATAATTGATGTAATATGTTGGGGGTCATTTGTTAAAGAACCATCAGGGAGCTTTAGGAGATGTACTGACATAGGGGGTGAGGTGCCTTTCAGAATATTTGTTAGCAGTTTACCTATCTTATTTCCAAACTTGTGAAACCAAAAATTGACTTTAAATTTGTATTTGTCTCCCATCAAAGAAAGAAACTCATTAAACTGGAGTTTTAATGTTAAATAGGAAGATTTGTTAGACGGAGTGGGGTGAGTTTTGAAGGCCTGATAGTCAGAGGAAAGGGCACGTTGCATCTCTAAATATGATTGAGCATATTGTTTCTTCAGGGCAGAAGAATATGAAATAATGTTTCCCCTAAGTACTGATTTGGCAGTTTGCCAGAATAAAGGGGGATCTAACTCTGAATGCAGTTCATTTGAAAAGTAAAAGGAGTCCCAGGTCGCCTGCAGAAAGTCGCAAAATTTTGTGGAGTTAGAAAGGTGAGAGGGAAATCTCCATTGAGGGGACTGGGTACGGGAAGGGTGAAGAGTGTATGAAAACCAGATCAAAGCGTGGTCAGAGATAACTATGGGTTCAATGGCTGAATCTGAAATCGATGGGAAGAGGTGTTGGGATATAAACACATAATCGATTCTAGAAAAAGTATTGTGTGCGGAGGAGTGACAGGTAAATTCCTTATCAATCGGATTAAGTGCACGCCAAATATCTATCAGTTGTAAGGAATCAGAAAAAAGAGACATGCCAAGTTTAGGGAGATGTTGAGCGGCCCTAGAGGAATTAGAGCGGTCTAAATAATTGGAAGAAATTAAATTGAAATCGCTGCATACAATAAGATTATCATTGGAGAATGTGGTTAATTTAGTTAGTAACATCTGAAAGAAATTTTTTTATAAGTAGTGTGAGCGTAAATATTGCAGAGGACCAACACATGTGAGTCTATAGAGAGTTTAGTGATTAAGAATCGGCCGTTAGGGTCTATGTCAGAGGGTAGAACTATAATGTTTAAATTACGTTTTGCCAAGAGAACTACCCCTCTAGATTTAGAGTTAAATGGAGCCACTGCTATAAGGGACCAATGTAACATCTGCAATTTCAAGGACTCTTGTTGAGTTAAATGAGTTTCCTGCAGAAATGCAACATTAATGTTTGACTTGAATAGATATAGAAGGATTTTGCGACGTTTAGCCGGGGAATTTATCCCACCAACATTCAGCGTACCAATTTTTAAGTCTATCATGTAAATGGCCAGTGAGGGTAAAAAAATAAAAGATTCAACCTTAAATCAAGTAAATAGATCAGAAAGCCGGAGTAGGAAGTGGGGAAGGGAGGGGGAGGGGCATGGGGGGAAAAGGAACACATACAAAAACAAATGGTAAATGTTTGACGAGCAAACAAACTTCCAGACCAAAAAAGCATTCTGAGGACTGAAATTAATCTAAACATTATTTCTATTCCGGAACAATGCTTCCGATACTTTCCCGACAACAGCAACTGGTAATATTTATATTTTAAAATAAAATAGGGCTAAGCCACAAAATGTAGCAATAAGCCTAATATACACTAAGCAGAATACTGATTTTAAAGGAGAACATCATTAAGCTTAAACTGTTGTGGCAGTTATCTATAAGGCATAAGATAGCCTGAAAACAAAAATCAAACTTTACATAACCTCCCCGTACATATGTTGAACAGAAAAAGAAAATAGATATGCGACCAAGTGGGACTTAATCCACCTTATTGGTATCTATCACATGCTTTAAAACACATCTAAACTTAACTTAATTACTAGAAATGAATTAGAAGGAGGAAACCTTCATTATTGAGGCATTAGGAGATGGACCTGAGAGAGTCAAGAGTTAGAGATAGGGGCAACATCAGCGATGTCATTATGGTCATCAGTGGACCCTTCTTGGAGATAGGACGCTGCATCCTCCGGAGTGGAAAAATCCAGATGTTTGTCACCATCGTAAATTCGGAGCTTTGCTGGATAAAGTAGAGAGAATTTTCATTTGGCGGACACCAACTTTGAACATATAGGGTTAATGGCCTTCCTAGCTCTCGATAATTCTGCAGAAAAGTCTTGAAATATAAGCAGACGATTGTTTTCCCATTGTATAGAGCGAATCTTTCTGGAGGCAGACCAGATGGCAACCTTGTGTAGATAATTGAGGCATCTGAACAGTGTAACCCGAGGGCGACCCTCTGAAGAGCGGGGCGGAGGACCAACACGGTGCACGCGTTCAATTACTAAATCTTTGCAAGTGTCAGCGATACCTAATAGGGTAGGAAGCGTCACTTGGACAAATTGAGAGGTAGTCCCCCCTTTACTGTTTCTGGAAGGCCTACCAGCCGTATATATTATTTCTTCTGGACCTATTTTCTGCGTCATCTAGCTTCATCCATAACTGGTAATTCTCTTTTTCAAGACGTTTGACACAGCCCTGAACATCAGCCATATCGTGGCAGAGACTTCCAATTCTATTTTCATTAACAGAGACTCTGTGCAAGAAATGTTGCAACTGGAGCGAAATATCTGAAACTGCTTTCGACAGCAATGGAGATATAGCTTGTGTTATGGCCTCCGTCAAATCCGTGTATGTAATAGGTGAATCAGGAGATCGACCATATGATGGGGAGCATGAGATAGATTGTGAAGCAATCAATTTTTTAGGAGCTGGAGAAGAGGGAGGGGTGGTAATTCCAGGAGCCATGGTTGAATTGGCTCTCCTTTTTTCCTGTCGGACAGGGAGAGAGGAAGGTAGGGCTTTGGCTGCAGAATTGGGGGATAGAAACTGGTCCATCAGTAATAATAGGTATAGAGGAAACGGGAGGCTGGAGCACAGGTAATAATTCGCTGGTTCAGTGAGGTAAAGGAAAAGCTAAATGACATGTGGAAAGGAGTCTATTGGAAGAGACTATAGTGTGGCGTCTGGGAGCCGCAGAAGTTGGGCCTCAATCCTGTATTATCTTTGAGAAACCTTAGGAAACCTTGGACATCAGCCTGAGGTGTGATGACTAATTATCAATAATGTAGTGGGCTAAACAGAGGTTGCCCACCTTAAAATCCTCAGCGTCTGACTGAAAATCTCTGCAGCAGCAAGGAGTGACAGTGTGATCTCGAACAGCAGATGACTCACTCAAAATGGCGCTGCTGCGGTTGTTATGGATACCGCTCCTGACCTTGTTATAGCCGGGTGCTGTGGCCATGTTCGGCGGCTCTCGCTGGCGGCAGCATTCACTGTTATGAGGGTCACTACAGGCTGCACTGCTCAGCCTGTCATACTGGGAGCTCCGGGGGAGCAGCCGCAATGACGCGCCGGCTGGCGGGAGCTTTCCTCGGCAGTCGAGCGGCTCGGAGCAGAAGGGTCACAGCCGCAGGCGGCTCGCAGGACGGGGTGACAGAGGCGGTGGTGGTGTTTGTGGCTCACGGAGGCTGTTAAAACAGCCGTTTTAACGGTACCGTAGTCGGGGAACACCGGAGCTCCGCTGTGATGTGTCTTCACAGCATGAAGCCGGAAGTCAGATAGAGCTCCATTTTACAAACTACTCCAGGAAGAGCCTGAATCACACATTACAGCAGGTAGAGCCGCCTTTTACACATTATGTCAGGCAGAGCTCCCTGTTACATATTAAGGCAGGTAGAGTCCCCTTTTAAACATGACAGGTAGAGTCCCCTTTCACACATTATGCCAAATAGAGCCCCTGTCACATATTATGCCAGATAGAGCTCCATTTTATAAACTACTCCAGGAAGAGCCCGTATCACACATTACACCAGGTATAGCCACCTTTTACACATTATGGCAGGTAGAGATCCATGTTACATATAAAGACAGGTAGCATCCCCTTTTACACATTGTGGCTGGTAGAGTCCCCTTTTACATATTACACCAGGTTGAGTTAAGAGTGAGAGGAGAGAGGAATGGAGAGAGTGATAGGGTTGGGAGGGAGAGAGAAAGAAACATGGCAGGTAGAGAGACAGAGAGAGAGAGTGGTGGGAAGGAGACAGATAGAGGGGTTGGAACAGAATAGAGAGAGATAGGGGGGAGTGAGAGATACACAAACTCATATATGAGACATACAATTCGTCTGCAGGTAGGTGACTCCCTGGGACATCACCACCTGTCTAGGTTTTATGTGCTATTTAGAAATGATCAGCAACTGAAGCACGTCACTTGACATGCCAAAAGCAGACTCAGCAGTGGTGAGTGCTAATGCCCGGGGTCTTCTGTATGGTTCCCAGCCTGCTCGCATTGTGGGCTGCATTCTCCAGGCTCCAGTGCTCTCTCCAGATTCTGGAGACGGAGTGGAGACGTCACCTCTCCATGCTGGGTAAGGTTGCAGTCTCTACAGTGCTGGGTGGAATGCTGCGAGCTGCCCGATCACTGGCCAGCAGTGATCGGGATATGCTGGGGGAGGAGCCATGGGTCCAGGGAGACCAGGGGGTCTCTCTGACATACAAGGCAAGTGCTGCAGCCAAATTGTTAAATAAATTAAAAATGACAAGGGTGGCACACAACCTGCAGCGCTACCTTGCTTTTCTTCTATTTAGCGCTTCCCAAGTAGTCTGGTGCCATAGCCATGTGGACACACAGGGTAGCATGTTACCAGCGGTCCTACGCCCACAGTGGACATGTGCTGTGTGCCAGGCACCGCTGGCACCCATAAAGTTACGGCCCTGAGGAAAATATAAACACATTGCATTTCTTGGTACTGTTTTAGGGGTCCTACAACTGCTTGCTTGCTTCCTAGACTGGGCTACTGTGGGGTTGGATGCCTGCAGTTTACCAGCAGACCAGTGAAGAATGAGAATACAGGATGTGAGGAATACCTACAGCTCAGCTGAGAGCTCCTCTCTCATCTCCAAGCTCCGTAATGTGTGTGTGTAGGGGGGAGCGGTTATTCCATCCGATCATCAGTGCACACATTACTTCCCTCTCCTCATCTCCACAGAAGCGGCAGCTGGCTCCAATGCCCACTTCTACAAACCAAACGGGGGAAGCTGTGCACAAGTGGGATGCCCAGCGCTAACTGCTGTAAGATTCGCAGCACCGCTACAAAACAAGGGGGGTGGCCACACAGGAGAGCCTGACCAGCGCTGCCTCATGTTATGTCTGCAGCATCGGCACAGCAAGAGAGAACACTGAAAACACAAACGGACTCTGCCTCTCCAGCACTGCTGCTGCAGCTCTCTTCACATATAGAGAGATGGTTAATAGGGTGGATGCAGATGGTGGACCCACAGGACAAATGCACTGTGTGCAATGCACCATCTGCCCACACCTAGTTATGAACCTGGTGAAAGTAGAACTTTTCCAAACATCTGGTATGTTCTTTACGTTGCCACAAATTCCTCCAACTGAAGCCTTCAAATCAGATTTAGGGGATTCTGTGGGAGAGCAACTTTTTCTAAAAGCAAAGTCATGTTTTTAGACAACAGACCAGCAAGGAGATGTAGAGAATCAATCCTGCTAGTAAATTGTGGAGACATTGGCCATAGTAACCAGTTAGTTCCCACCTTTCAATTTATAAAGTGTACTTGATTACTGTAAGATACAGTAAAAGCTGATTGTTTGCTTTTGGGCAACTTGGCTTAATACATTTTTCACAGATCTACTGTATGTTCTACTCTAAAGAGGATTAGCTGTTCTGCTAATAAGCACTAATTCACTTAATTTAGGGCCTAATTCCGACCTGATCGCTGTGCTGCAAATTTGCAGAAGTCGTCTGCGATCAGGTCTGAATTACCACCCAGGGAGAGTTAAAACCCATCCCTTGCAAGTGTGCAAATGCATGTGTATGCCGTGCGAAAAATCCACCAGATAGAGGACAGCTGCAAATCCATTCACAACTCCCTCACCATCGAATGATTTTTCCACTCTGTGCAGTCTGTGAGTAGCCCAATACTTACTCCTGCAGTGCAACACAAACAGGCACGTCGAGGCCGCAGATGATGTCACACACAGGCCCTGGGAACACCTGCGTTTTCCTGACATTCCCTAAAAATGGGCAGTTACCACCCAAAAACGTCCACTTCCTGTCAATCACCTTGCCATTGCCTTGCAATCTAAATTTTCACACCATCCTGTTGCTATTTGGCAACGCACCTGCACATTGCGGTGCATACACATACACAGCCATTTGATAATCAGCCGCTGTGTGAATTTGCACAATTGATCAGTTATAGATCATGCCCTTACTTCACAACTGTTCTTACATTTAATGTAATTATCAATGCACAAGGAGCTTGAGGTCAGGACCCCTTGGGTTAACTTCAGCCTACTGGCTATAAAAAAACATGGCTCACACAATCAGACACTGCCTACCCTGCAGAACTGACATATGGTGTTTTCCACTTCACACACACCTCCGGGACTGGTAACAGTAAAGGAAATGGGTTAGAATATTACTAACCCAATCTTTTACATACACAGTTCAACCACTGGTTCCATCACTCACATTCACATTATTTGAAGTATATTCTATCAGATATACTCTACTTTTTCTCTATGTGTTGCAGCTACAGTATCTATCACCCACATGGGCAACCCAACCAATGTCTGGAAGATTTTTTCTGCCTTGTACCCTCCCATCCTATCCTCTTACATCTCCACCATCATAATTAATGTTTTCAATATCCTTAATGAGTCTGAAATCTACTGCTCATGTCTCCAAACTACTCTCTCTGACCCTCTCTATCAGCCTCTCCCAATGTACTGACTCCTCTACTCACCAGGAGGGCAAATGCCTTGATCTTGTATTCACCTTCCCTTTCTCAGATCACAACCTTATCACCTGCATGCTCTCATCCGATACTTCAAACTCAATGTCACTGAAACCTTCAAATCTTTTTCAAACCCGCTGATATAATAAAATAATTAATTTTCAAGAACTTTTCACCTCTCTGCAACAACTGTTCTTACCTATTTCTGCATTCACTTTTCCTGAGACTGGTGTATTACACCTGAATGAGACTCTAGAATTAGCCCTTGATGAAGTGGCTCCAGCTACCCATCACACTCCATATATACTTAGTTGTTAACCATGGTACTCTAAATCAACAAAGACACAAAACCTCTCACATAAAGTTGAACATCAGTGGCGTAAATCTTGTACTTGGTCACATAATTGACTATCTGGCACTCCTATCATAATGCCCTGGACTCTGCAGAACAAAAATATTTCCAAACTCTTATCTCTGCTCAAGTTTGAAACCCCAAGCGACTTTGTAATTCACTTCTCAATCCTCCCTCACCCAACCCACCACCACTATCAATGCACAAGATCTTCCATCCCACTTCAAGGACAAGATTGAAAAGATCCAATATTAACTGGTATGCTCTTTTTCTTTGCCAGTTACCTGCTCAATTCTCTACCTGAACCCTCTGGCACCTTCTCTTCATTTGAGTCCACAAATGAAGATGAAGTATCAACACTCTTCTCCTACTCCTACTCTACTACCTCGCTTCTTGATAGGAATGTATCTAACCCATTCTTAAAGGTGTTGACTGAGTCCGCCATTACTACTCTCTCAGGCAGGGAGTTCCAAACACGTATTGTCCTTACTGTGAAAAAACCTTTCCGCCTCAATGTGCGGAAACCACTCTCCTCTAACCTAATCAAGTGACCAGGTGTACTCTGTGCTTATCTTAAGAAAACAGGTCCCTCCCAAGCTCTGTGAATTGTCCCCTTATATATTTGTAGATGCTGATCATGTCCCTTCTTAGTCTCCTCTTTTCCAATGTAAACTTGCCTACACTTGCAAGCCTTTCCTCATATTCCAGCATCTCCATGCCCTTGATTAGTTTGGTCGCCCGCCTCTGAACCTTTTCTAGCTCCAGGATATCCTTTTTGTAATATGGTGCCCAAAATTGCACACAGTATTCAAAATGTGGCATCACTAGTGATTTATGTAATGGGAGTATAATACTCTTGTCCCTTGCATTAATATCTCTCTGAAGATATAGCCTCCAGAACTAAACACAGAATTCTAGATGTGGCTGTACCAATGACTTATACATTGGCATTATTACAGATGTGTCCACCTACATCTAGCTTTCCTGCACATTAAACAGCCCTTCTAGTCACAACATACTGTGGCATGACTCGGTAGCACTGAGTGTCTGATTTGGACTTTTTCCATTAAATGCATCTTATTTGAAAAATGATGTAAATAGGATGCGCAAGAATCTTATGCTGATTAAAATGATATGTTGCATGCCTATATGTTGTGTGAGACCGTGGCTGTTTGTGCATACAAAATGGTACATTACAGTGTTTTCCAGCTGCAGATGCACAGAGAATAGGCATGCCACATATCATTTTAATAAGCTGTGTCTGGTAAGACACATTTTTAGCAAAAAAAGACAAACAACACCAAAGAGGATCTGTCAGCTCACTCACACCTGGTATCTCCCACTGCCTGACATATTGAGTCAGGATGTATCTGTACTTCTTTCTTTCTGCTACTGATTCCTCCCCCAATGCACAAAGCATCTGACTAGCCTTCCTAATTGTTTTGTTACACTGCTAACCTGCTTTAAGTCACCCTAAATAGTAACACCTAGAGCCCTTTACTCCTCAGTAGTTTCCTGTATATTGTCATTAATACTATATTTAGTCCTTGAATTTTTGAGGCCCAAGTGCATGATTTTGCATTTTTGGGCATTAATCTGTAGTTGCCGCTCTTTTGGCCATTCTTCTAGTCTACCTATAACATCAATCAATTGTTTTACCTCTCCTGGTGTTTCTACCCAGTTGCATACCTTTGTGTCATCTGCATAAAGGCATACTTTCCCTTCAATACCATTTGCACTGTCACCAATAAAGATATAAAAAAGCATTGGTCCAAGTACAGATCCCTGGGGAACTCCACTGGTAACATTTCCCTCCTTTGAATGCACTCCATTAATGAAATCTCCCTGTTGTCTATCCTACAACTAAGATGTTATTCATTCAACCATCTTAGTATCCAATGCCATGCTTTCAAGTTTATTTAAAAGTCTGCAATGTACAGTAAGGCAGTGTTTAAAGCTTTACTAAAGTCTAGATAAGCTATATCTGCACCTACCCCTTTATCTATTACTTTAGTTAGCCAGTCAAAAAGTCAATACATTTTTTTGACATGATCTCCCCCAAATAAATCCATTCTTTTTGGGATCCTGTAAGTTGCTGTATTTGAGATCCTCAACAATTTTTTTAAGAGTTTTTCCATCAATTTCCCTACTACTGATGTATGGCTCACTGGTCTGCAGTTGCTTGCCTCTCCCTTGATTCCACTTTTGTGCAGTGGGACAAGGGGGGTCATTCCGAGTTGATCGCTCGCTAGCAGTTTTTTGCAGCTGTGCAAACTCATAGTCGCCGCCCACAGGGTAGTGTATTTTCACTTTGCAGGAGTGTGAACGCCTGTACAGCAGAGCACCTGCAAACACATTTTGTGCAAAACAAGACCAGCACTGCCGTTGCTTATCCTGTGTGATGATTGCTGCGATAAGTGACACGGTAATTACGTCAGATACCCACCCAGCAAATGCCCGGCCACGCCTGCGTTTTTCCAAACTCTCCCAGAAAATGGTCCATTGACACCCAGAAATGCTCTCTTCCTGTCAATCTCCTTGTTGTCAGCAGTGTGTTTGGAATTGTCGCTAGAACCATTGCAAAACCACAAAGAACTTTGTACTTGTACAACGCACGTGCACATTGCGGTGCATACGCATGCGCTGACAAGCCATTTTTTACACTGATCACTATAAAGTGAACAACGGCAGCTAGCAATCAACTCAGAATGACCCCCTATGTTCAATCTTTTCCAGTCCTCTGGAATTACTCCTGCAGTTAGTGACTGGTTCAATACTTTTGTTAATGATGCTACCAGCACCAATTAAAGCACTTTTAGAATCTTTGGATGTATCCCTTCTGGCCCCATTGATTTATCTCCTTTCAGTTTTTATAGGTTTGTTAGGACCTTCTCTGTAAATGTATTGATTGTTACCTCATTTTTCTGAATATGCCTATAACTTAACTGTGGGCACTTCCCTTCTTTTTCAGTAGTGAATACTGAGCAAAAGTGATTATTAAGATTACCTGCTATTACAGTGTCCCCCTCAACAAGACTCACAGTCTCTGTCTTTAGTCTTAATATTTCACCTTTTGTTTTCCTCCTTTTGTTTATATACCAAAAAATAACTTTTCCCTCTTTACCCACTGACTTGGCCATTTTTTCCTCAGTTTGTGCCTTTGCACATCTGATTGAATTCTTAGTCTCCTTCTGTCTAACAAGATATATCTCTTTGCCTTTATTATTTTGTGCCTGCTTATATTTCCTAAAGGCCATCTTTTTTGCTTTCACAGTACTTTATTATTCTTTTGCAAACCATACTGGTTTCCTCTTCTTTGTGTTTTTCCTAACTCTTTTGATACAAAGATCTGTTGCTTTTAGTATTGCACCTATTATTTTTTTCCCATCTCTACTGCACTCCTTACAAATTCCTCCACTTTGGCAAAGAATCACTTACACATTTCCCCAGTCCTACAAAACCAGCCTTCCTAATTTCTAACACCTTTGTTTTTGTATGGGATGAGTCGATCTCTGGGGTAAATTTACTAAGATTGGATTTATATTTAAGATGGGATGTTGCCCATAGCAACCAATCAAATTCTACTTCTCATTAATCTAGCACCTTTTACAAGATAATACATGGAATCTAATTGGTTGCTATGGGTAACATCCCATCTTAAATAGAACTCCCATCCTTGTAAAATTACCCCTCTGTCTTTATTCTGTAGATCACTGGATCCCAGATTTTCACTCACTTTTACATAAGATATTCTTTCTCCATTTGTAAGTATTAAGTTTACTATTGCATCTTTCCGAGTGGGCTCTCTCAAAAATTACTGGAGGTATGCTTCCTGCAAGGAATTCAGACTTTCCCTTCTTCTAGTTGAACTTGCAACAAACACTACCCAGTTTATATCTGGTAGATTAAAGTCTTCCATTATTATTACCTCTCCTTTAATGTCATTTTAGTGATGTCCTGTTTGTAGTGTTTGGAAAAATGCAGGCATGTCATGGCCCTTTTTAGGGCATGTATCTAATATCAGCTTTGAGCTCGAATGTACAAAACATGGCACCTGCATGAATACTGCTGGGTTTAGTCTGTGTACGGCTACCCTTAAGCCAAATGTTCATTTTTCATGCATATAGGCTGAGTATGTGTATGCATTTGTGAATTACGTAAGCTCTGGTGGGCATATCTTAATATTTGAGTTGTAGCTTCATTTGTGATATTAGTAGTTGCATTGTGAAGACTTGCATCGGCTTTAGTACTTGCAGCGGCATTAGTGCACTTCCCTGAATCAGGCTTTGTCTCTATGCCACAAACTTGGAATAGCTCTTTGTTTTCTGTATACATAAAACTTGAAGTGTTGAGAAGCTGCAAGGAAAGAAGGTTTAACTTGGTGATGGTTTTGGAGGTCCTATAGAGCAGACTCAGTTGCTGGAACAGGTGATAATGATATAGGGGTGAAATATGGAACTTGAAGGTGTAAACCATAAACTGTATGGAATGTAGTGGATGCAGATGACTCATTATAATCTTTGCTGTGATAAAATTCTGCCCTTGGAAGCAAATTAGATCGGTCACTTTGAAAAACAGTCTCCAAATCTTGGTTCCCCTGCTCAGTATGGCCATTTGATTATAGTGGATATGCAGAGAAGTTTAATTTCATTTGAAATGTTTTTTAAAGAGAAACTATTATGACAGGATATCCATGGTGAGTATCCAGGTAACTGGTCTACATTAACAAGTCCTACAGTAAGAAGGTATACACTAGAAGCTTGATAGTAAGTATATGTACATGCTTAGTGGTTTGTCAGAGACATTAGGCCAACAGTGTGTATAACAACATGCATTTAGGTCGACAGAATTAAAAAGTCAACAGTTTTAAGATTTCAACCTTGAAAATGTAAATTTAAGATTTTGAATCATTTTAGGGTTATGGTTAAGGTTATGGTTAGATTAAGAGTTAGGGTAAGGTTTAGGGTTATGGGTTAGCATTTGAGTTATGCAAAAACTAGGGTTTAAAAAAACATGTTGACATGTGTGTTAACATTTTCAATGTGAGGGTGAAGGAAACGCAACTGCTGTGCATACAGCCCAGGATGGTGGGTGATTCTTTTAAGATCACCGATCACTGCCTTTTTCTAGGGGAGAGAAGGAAAGCCAGTTTCCATTAGTCAAGGCTGCAGGGAGGCTGTCTTCCTGCATCCATGAATGGGCTGTGCAGCCAGTAGATGGAGACAACAAAGAGATTGCCATTGCAACTGAGGGAAAGGCTTGGTGTACTGAGCCCTGCAGCTTCTAGAATATTAGATCCCATCATTCATCAGCAGGCTGCTCTGAAATCGTGTCACCAGATGCAACCATGTTAGGGAAAGCCTCCAATGTTGTCCTTGTGGTTGATGCTACAGTATTTGAAGCTTTTCATCTTTATATATACATATAAGTGATTTTTATAACATATTAGAGAAAGTGGCTTTTTTAAGTTTGTTCTGATACATTGAATACTGTATATGTGTGTGAGGGACCCCAGTTTGTTTGTACAAATATATGTGATGGTGTGTAAAAAGCAGCTCTTACCATGTGCAAAAATCTGGTAACATAGGAGATGAGTGCTACTACAGGTTTGTAAATAGTTAAATTTGGTGTCAGTCTTGTGCTGTACAAAACCATATGATACATAATAATACTCAGACTATTTGTTAAAGCTACAATCATTTACAAGTCATGGTTTGCCTTGTAAATGAATGACAATTTAAAAAAAATCAGAGTTTGGCCGTCATTCCGCACCTCTTGCAAATACACCCCGCCTATAGTTTCAATAAAAATGCTTTTAAATCGAAACATTAAATTGAATGTTTATGCTCTTTTCTGAATATTAAACAGGTATATGCTCTTATAAGCATGGGCTGAACCAAATATGAACATTTTTATTCTATTCTTTACATACAGTTATGACCAATCCTCTGATGTCTATTCTCATACTGGTAGGTCACCCTTCAAGTGCCCAACTCCAGGGAACTGGAGGCTGTGAATAGCCAGGTATATTATGTCTATAGAGATAGCAGCATGTGAAAGATTACATTGCTGAAAAGTTCCTCCATCATTTGCCTGGCTTCGACCTCTGTGTTCCATGATCTGTTGGGAGCCAGAGGTGTAAGTGGCCAGATGCAATGAGCATCTGTCCACTTTTCAAGAACTTTCCACCTCTCTGCAACTGCTCTTACTGATTTTAACATTCACTACTCCTTAGACTGCTGTGTGACATCTGAATCAGACTCTAGAAATAGCCCTTGATGAAGTGGTTCCAGCTACCCATCACACTCCACATAGACTTAGATATCAACCGCGGCACTGTATTAACAAGACACCTACAGTATTGTCCTCATACATCTTGCCTCAATACTCCACATAGCGGAAGATGCCTGGCATTAGTGAGCTGAAAGGTCCCATACAACTCTGATAGCAAAAGTTATCTTTCTTTGCTAGACATGTGTCTTAGTCACATCATTAAGTGAATAGGATGCATAAGCAAACTAAGCTCATTAAATTGATAGTCTATATTCTCTGCATGGCTGTACCTGAATCTGCATACAAAATGCTATGTATGCAGATGTAGCCATGGCCACACATAGAATATAGACATTCTACATATCATTTTAATCACCATAAGCTGCTTGTGCATCCTATTCCCATCCGTTTATGAATAAGACACATTTTAATGGAAAAAGTCACATGTAAAGACGCTCTGCATAACCGAATCAAGCCACAGTATGACCAGAAGGGCTGTTTAACATGCAGGGAGGCTAGATGTAAGTGAACACATCTGTAAAAAAAAACTTTCATGTAAAGTAGAACATCAGTGACATAAATCTCGTACTCCAAGTCATTTTCTAACAAATAAGACTATCTACTACTCATATAGTAATACCCTGGGCACTGTCAAACAAATATATTTCAATTCTCTCATCTCTAGCCTCTAATCCCAAGCAAAACTTTAGTACCTTTAAATAACTTCTTAACCCTCCCTAAGCCAACCCAACAGCCACTATC
This sequence comes from Pseudophryne corroboree, assembly GCF_028390025.1. Taxonomy (NCBI): domain Eukaryota; kingdom Metazoa; phylum Chordata; class Amphibia; order Anura; family Myobatrachidae; genus Pseudophryne; species Pseudophryne corroboree. The sequence continues at coordinate 16,562,318 of NC_086449.1, forward strand.
AAAGAGCTAGATCTTGCTTCCTACTTCAAGGACAAGACTGATAAGATCCAAAATGAAACGGTATGCTCTACCTCAGTCAGCAACCTGCTTATTTCCCTACCTGAACCCTCTGTCACCTTCTTTTCATTTGATCCCACAAATAGTGAAGAAGTATCAACACTCTACTCACCCTTTTACTCTACTACCTCTCCTCTAGATCATATACCCTCAATAATCAGTAAAGCTCTGTCTTCCATGCTCATACCAAGCTTCACTGAAATCTGTATTTTTTCTCTCTCTACTGGAATCTTTCCATCATTGTTCAGGTATGCAGTGATTACTCTCATTCTGAAAAATAATAATTCTGACACTAACTCTCTCTCAAATTACCGTCCCAACACTCAGCTCCCATGCCCCTCCAAGCTACTTGAGAGACTTGGCTACACTCCCCTCACACACTTTCTTATCTCACACAACTAATTGGACCCACTTCAGTCAGGATTTCTTTCAAAACACTCCATTGAGGCAGCAGTGATCTGGTCACTGCTAAGTTTAAAAAGGCCATTACTCAATGCTTATTTTCCCAGATCTCTCTGCTGCATTTGACACCATACAAACACTACAATCCATAAATCTTCAGGACAAAATCCTTTCTTGGTTCTCATCCTACAAATCTAATTGCTCTTTCAGTGTTCTCTTCTCTTAATCCACCTCCTCTTTGCTACCTCTATGAGCTGTAGTACCTCAAGTCTCAGATTTAGGCCTTCTGCATTTTTCAATCTTTTCCTCATCTTTTGGAAAACTAATCAGCAGTTTTGGACTTCAGTATCAACTGTATGCAGATGATACTCAAATCTACCTGTCCTCCTTTGATTTGTCACCATCTGTTTTGGTCTGAGTCACTGATTGACTTTCTGCCATTTCAACTTGGATGTCATCTTGCCACCTCAAACGTAATATTTCCAAAAGAAAATTAATTATATTTCCACCGACCAGTAGTAGATAACAAACATATATCTTTATCACTGTTGATAACTCAACAATTAACCCTACCACACAAGCTCGCTTCCTAGGTGTCTTCCTTAACCCCTGTACTGTCCTTTGATCCCCAAATTCAATCTGTCTCAAAATTATGTTACATAGACATAAAAAACATTAAACATTACCATATCTGACGCAAGACACTGCAAAATCTTTAATGCATGCTCTCATTATCTCCCACATTGATGATGATAATAATACTACTAATAATAATAATAATAATAATAATAATAATAATTTTATATAGCGCTCTTTCTCTAGCAGGACTCAAGGCTCTTTTATTGCATTTACAATTATTACAATTGTCTCCTTACTTGTCTTAACAAGAACAGACTCTTTCCACTACAATCCATCTGAATGCAGCTGCGAGGCTAAGCTTCCTTGCTAAATGTTCCTCTTCTGTAGATCCGCTCTGTCAGTCCCTTCTTCCCCCTTTTTTTTTCCTTATTTTTTTTTCTTTTTTTCCTTTTTTCCTCTCTTCCTTTCTTTTTCTCCTCTCTCCCATAAATCTTAAATCATAAATCATAAGCAAGGGCAGGATCCCTCAAATATTCAGAGGGTAAACACCCTGGCAGCAGAGATGAAAGTCAGCCAGGATAGTTTTCGGGTTGTCGTTGGAACCAGACTGGACGCCATTGAGAAGACAATGGATAAGATGGCAAACGGTTTGGTTGACATGCAAAAGGCTCTTGCCGACAGCACGGCAGAAACGCTAAAGACCAGATGAGAAGATCAAAGGTAGACTACGGACATCCTTCACGTTCTGGCCATATCCATCAACCGGCTGGTGGATAACACATCATGCCTGGCATACAGCGTTGACAACATGGGCAAAATTTACTAATATTCGTGTTTGATTCGGTTTGTGTAGTGTTTAAACTCGTTTTGTATCGGGTGCATTTTCATGCAACTATTTGAATCCATATACGCAAAGTTACGAAGCAGTCGACTTTATGGTTTTCGTGTTTTCCGATGTCGATGCCAGTCGTTTTTTTGGGCACATTTACGGCCGTCATTGTCGTTTGCGTACGTGTTTTTAATGTATTTGCTGGTTTTTTTCCTAAGTTAAAAGCGGCAGGTTTTTTTTTTCCCCGCAGCCGTATTTTCACTTTCAGTTTCGTTTTTCATCCCCGTTCGTGATTGGTTGTGTTTCAGATGGTAGGAGTGTCTGTGCGCAACCATATAAATACGCCCCCAAACCGTCCGTACCTCATGGGTTTAGTTAGTGGTGAGGAGGAGGGAGGCTGTGCTGTGGAGGTAGGTGAATTTGTGGTTTGGTGAGGAGTGTTGGTAGCGATTTCTGAGTGTGGTATTGTGTTTGAAAGTTGTCTTGTCATTCTTGTAGTCTAGTATTTTGTGGTTTTGTTTCATTTTTAGTACAAGTTATTTTTCTTTATAGTCCCTTGTCAGTGTTTGTGTGTGTGGGTGTGTGTGTGTGAGTTGTGTAGTGGTAGTGGAGGAGTGTGTTGTTTATCTTTTTTTTACTGTGTTAACTGTTTAGACACACAATTATGTGTGACTCAGAGGTGGGTGAGGTGGAGGGTGGGAGTGAGGGGGAGGAGGTTGGTCAGGTGGAGGAGGTGAGTGTTAGTGAGGTTAGTCAGGTGGAGGAGGTGGGTGAGGTTGCTGCAGCAGCCTCAAGTGATAGTGACAATCAGAGTGCTCCGCAGCCACGCACCACTACTAAGACTGGGCGGAATGTAAAGTTTAGTTTTGCAGAAAATGTAGCATTGGTGCGTGAGCTGATGAAGTATCAGATGCAGCTATTTGGCCCTGAGTCCGCCAAGGTGCCAACACGGAGGAAGATGGTGTTGTGGGCGAATGTTGTTTCTGCTGTCAATAGTGAGGTGGTGGTCAAGTGGACGGAGGACACGTGCCGCAAACGGTACTATGACATAAAGCGACGTGTCAAGTCCAAAATGGCCAAGGAGGCAAAGTTGGCGCGAAAAACCGGTGGTGGGCAGCCCTATATTGCAAGATATCTGGAGTATGAGGAGCCCATGCGGAGTGTAATACCTCCTGAAGTAGTCTCTGCAACCCATGTCCAGATAGGCCCAGGAAGAATGGTGAGCATGTGTATTTGCATTTACATTCTATGACCTTATTTTATTTTTTAAATGTGTGTCATGTGACATTGCATATTACTCCCATCTTCAAGTGTGTATCAGCAAATACATTGTTTTGGTTAATGTTTTATGCAAAAGCCAATGTAACATCTAACTTTATTGTATGTCATGTGTTTTTATGAAAGATATTTTGCATGTGTAGTTTGGACTTGGTGTGTCTCTGAATTGTCCTGCAATAATGTTTTCCTTTTGGGCTTTTTTTTTAATAATTGTGACTATGTTTTATATTTATGTGATCCATGTGCAATGTTTAAAAAACAGTGGTTGTCATGTTAGAGGCTGGAGTAGTGGAAAGTGGTTTGGAAACCACTTACATGTGTAATGTCATTATTAGATAATGTAATATTTTTTAACAAAATACCACTATTTCTTTGATCATTTTTAGTTTGTATTTGTACCGTGACACCACACTGAAGTGTAATTTTTAAAATATTTATACATTTTGGTTTGGCTCATATAGTGGTAATGTGTGTTTGGAGTGCCACATCACAGAGCAATTTATATATTGCATATGTAATATTTTTCCTTTCAATACAAAATGAAGATGTGTGTGTTTTTGGTTGGTAGTGTTTTTTTTTTACTTGTGGCCTATGTCAGTGTCCTGTACATGTTTTCCTGTGTTGATTTTTCCATAGTGCATATGTCTATTGGACAATGTTTATTGTTTTATGTATTGTTTTTTTTTGTTTCAGGTCCTTATGTTTTTTATTTAAATAAAGCAAGCATTTCTTAAAGAATAAATGTTTATAAGCATAATGGGTGGATGTATCAACAATAGCATGAATATTTTTCTTTTTTTTATACAGTGTTTGAAAAAAGCAGTACTACTCATCGGCCAGTAACTCCTATCACATCTGATGATGATGACGCTGCGGAAGCAGGTAAAGTGTCCATTGTAGTATAGGGTATGTTTGTAAAGGAATGGCCATAACAAAATTGCACTTTCATTAAAAGGTCCATCAAAAGAAGTATGGAGCAGCAGAAGTGGGACTTCTGTAAGACATCACCACAAAAAACCTGTGGCTGAAAAGAAAGCAAGGTCATATGTCCCGGGCCAACCACAGCAGGCTACCCCGCCACGAAGATTATCGTCCGTATGTTCTGTCCCCTCACTCCAAATTTTGGACACACCTCCAAGACGTCATCCACACTCCTCTCATCTTGATTTTGAGTATCAAACTGAAATAAATGTAAAAAATTTCTGAACGTAATCCAAATGTTTCTTAACCACATTAAGTCAAAACACATCAAAAACTTAGATACTTACCGCAGTAAGTAAAACCTGAAATGGAATCCAAGCTAAATGGCCTTGTCCACATCCAGTAAAGATATGTATGTCCACTTGAGCCATACAGTATGATATTGTGTGTAAGATGCTGCAACAAAAAAGCATGGCTTTTTTAATAGAAAAAAGTAAGGTTGTTTTTCCAAATTTCACATGTGTGTTTGAGGTAACATTGCAAAATACATGTAAAAACATTACTATGTTTGTTTGATCAAAGCTATAAGGTAACACATTATGGATTCCAATGTGTTTTTATGGTGGAGTATGTGTGAGCTACAATTAAACTAAAGTGTTTGCTTTCACAATTAAGTAACCAGACACATTTGCCACAAACAGGCATAAGTATGTATTTAAGTTATGAGTGATGATGTTGCTAGGCAGAATATTTGAAAGCAACAGTGAATGACATGCGTTCCATGTGTAGTGATTTGTTTACATTTCTCAAACATATGGATAGCTAACGGAGATTTGTTTAACATTTCAGCTTCTAGTCCTGGGAACAGCATCCCTCCGCAACAACAGCAACACAGTGACATGGAGGATACAAACATCTTAGAAATGCAGCCATTAAGCCAAGGAATGAGCCCCCCAGCACCTGTGAGTACACCACCATAGCAAAGCACACCATCACCACAACACAGCCCAACAACACCAGTAACACAAGGCCCTGATCAGGTGTTTTGGACCATTTGGGCTAGACAGCAGGCCACTACTGAAGATTGCCTGCATAGGCAGACACAAATGTTTGCAAGCCTACCATGTCACCTCAGAAGAATATCAAGAAATCTGAGTAGACAAAACGAACAAACAACCAGAATTGGCAATACTATGGAACTCATGCGTACAGACATTACACAGGTCATGGGCAACTTACAGCGCATAATGGAAGAACAGCACAGACTAATGGAAGATCTGCACAGACTAATGGAAGAACAGCACAGACAACAGCAAAGTTATATGAACATTTTTCAAAACAATCAAAAGATTAATGAAAGTTTATTCCGAATTGTAGACAATCAAAATGCTGCTACACGGGAACTCAATGCCACCCTCACTAACCTGAATGAAATACTCAGATGCAATTACCAACAGCAAACAAGCAGCAGTTCTGGTACGACTACTCCAAATATTATGCCAGTCTCATCACCACCAAGACGCTCCACCAGAGCACGGCAACATGACAGTGCTAAAGGCAAAGGGCAGGACAAGCAGCCAACAAAAAATCGTGAAAAAAAATACAAGTTAGACATTAATGATAAGTAACTCGAAATAGTTAGTAAGTGTATGTTTGGCAAAAATTATATAACACTTAGCTCCTTGACAATTTATACAAAATCATTAATTATAAGTGGTACAAACAACAACATAAAATTTGTACGCACATTTATTCTTTACCACTTTTTTGTATTGGAGGAGGGAAATGTTGATGGAGCCGCACAGACATGTTAGCAGGAAGTAAACAGACCACTTGATTTTTTTCTAATCATTATTCTTTCTAGATTCCAATCATTCTCATATCCTGCAGACAATCCAAATTACAATGTTATTGATAACTATTTTACCTTTCTTCTCTATACAACATTACAAGAAGAACACAATTGAGTTGCGTAAAAAGCTTTTAATATGTTGGCATTGAATTTATAAAAAATCATTGACAAAATGAATGTCAGTATTGTTGGGACATGTTTGTGTGTGAAAAAATTAGTAAGAATGTTATTACACATAGAAATAGAAATGCACCTGGCACTAATCACCGACCAGAGTAAGAGCAGCTGATCTCTGAGGGATGATCCAAACACCCTCTGGTAAAGAATATACAAACAAGAAATGAGACAGCGCTACTGACCCTGGTTTAGAGATTAAAATTATATTTATACGGTGTACATACACAAAGATGACAAAAAAATATTTCTAAATATAAAGAAAAGATACCGGCCAGTATCACATTGAATTAATAAAATGTCATCATAAATTACAATTCTTAATTAATTGCACATCTATAAATGAATAGTTTTTACAAATTTAATATTATTAATAATATACACATAAAATTGCCCTAGCGAATTAATGAGAAAGTATATATATATGCTCTGAGCTTTAAATAAATGCTGTATTGGCAGTCCCGGTATTTAACACAATGACTTTTTATGTCCCAATGAACAAGCATATATTTCCTTCATCCAGGCAGCCTTTCAATCATCCAAAATATGGCAAGGTTAGTATTGTTATGTAGCCACACAAAGTTCACTAAGCAGCAATAGAAGAAGCAGTCCTGTGAGATTTGCAAGAAAAGATTGCCAGTAGCCAATATTAGAAGCAGAATTAGTAGATTTAGGTTAGCCCCTGTTGTACATTACTTCAGGATTAGAGCACATTTTAGTCAAGCACTCAAATAGATGTTATCCTTTCCAGCTGCACAAGCTAGCAGCATGCAGTTATTGGGGTCACCAAAGCTTCACAGCACTCATAACCCTGTGCACTAAGGTATGAGTGATAACAATTCACCGGCCGGTAAATAAACGTAGTGAGCCACACACCCGATTTTGCAGGGGGTGAGAGACTGTCTCTAGACTCTGGACTCACAGTACTTGTCTTTCTCCCTCTCAAACGCGTTTCTCCGCCTCAGGGTCCGATTTCAGCGGCTTCATCAGTGTCAGATGACAGTCTCTCACCCCCTGCAAAATCGGGTGTTTATTTACCGGCCGGTGAATTGTTATCACTCATACCTTAGTGCACAGGGTTATGAGTGCTGTGAAGCTTTGGTTACCCCAATAACTGCATGCTGCTAGCTTGTGCAGCTGGAAAGGATAACATCTGTTTGAGTGCTTCGCTAAAATGTGCTCTAATCCTGAAGTAATGTACAACAGGGGCTAACCTAAATCTACTAATTCTGCTTCTAATATTGGCTACTGGCAATCTTTTCTTGCAAATCTCACAGGACTGCTTCTTCTATTGCTGCTTAGTGAACTTTGTGTGGCTACATAACAATACAAACCTTGCCATATTTTGGATGATTGAAAGACTGCCTGGATGAAGGAAATATATGCTTGTTCATTGGGACATAAAAAGTCATTGTGTTAAATACCGGGACTGCCAATACAGCATTTATTTAAAGCTCAGAGCATATATATATACTTTCTCATTAATTCGCTAGGGCAATTTTATGTGTATATTATTAATAATATTAAATTCGTAAAAACTATTCATTTATAGATGTGCAATTAATTAAGAATTGTAATTTATGATGACATTTTATTAATTCAATGTGATACTGGCCGGTATCTTTTCTTGTTTATATTTAGAAATATTTTTTTGTCATCTTTGTGTATGTACATCGTATAAATATAATTTTAATCTCTAAACCAGGGTCAGTAGCGCTGTCTCATTTCTTGTTTGTATGTTATTACACATGATGCAGAAACCAACAAATAAGAACTTTTTAACCAAAAAAACAAAGAATGTGTATAATAATGTATATATGTGGCAAACTGTGTATTTACTTACACATCAGCAAGTTTACTGCATCAAACATTAGGAAATAAATTATTTATGATTACAGTAAGTTTGTGTCCCTTAAATATGATGGAGCATCACACATAGGGACACATGTATTCCTCAAGGCTAACATATTATATGTTGAGGAGTGTTTTTTGGGAACACAGGTTTTCAAACTCGGCCCTCAGGACCAAACACAGTGAATGTTTTGCAGGTCTACTCACAGAATCACAAGGGACATAATTAGCTCCACCTGTGAACCTTTTAACATATGTCTGTGAGTAATTCATACACCTGTGCTTCTACTGGGTTACGTGAAAAACATGCACTGTGTGTGGTCCTGAGGGCCGAGTTTGTGAACCTGTGCATTAGGATGTTACACACAATGATAAAGTAAAATACTAAATGGATTATGTGTGCTTGTAATAAATTAGCACTGCAAGTTTACGATCACTTATCCAGACTTAATGCATGCCACTCATAATCTGTTGTTTTGAGTTTTAAAATACACACAATACACATGCGACATTTGTTTTGCATAAAGCGTGGGTATGTTTGTATGTGTCAAGGAAACAGACACATTCTGAGTAATGGTTTTGCCAATAAAAATGGCAAAACATCTATTTATGATTACACAACAAATGAAATAAGCAAACCAAACTTACCTTAGAAATAGCGAGTGATGAGCTCTTGCCTAACCTGCCTCCCTACATCTGTACTCCAAGTATCACCAGATGTCTCTAATTCCTCTGCTTGCTGGCTGCTTTCTTACTCCTCCTCCTCCTCAACATGTGGCAGATGTTGTTGCAAACACATGTTATGAAGAAAGCAGCAGCAGCAGAACACAATTTAAGTCACCTTAGAGGGACTATACAAAAAAAGGCCACCAGACTTATCCAGACACCGAAACCTAGATTTCAGCACACCAAAACATCTTTCTATCACATTCCGCGTGGACTTATGTGCATGATTGTAATTGTGTTCAGCAGGGGTATCAGGTCGGGACAATGGAGTTAGAAGCCAAGAGAAACAGCCATATCCTCCATCACCTAAAAGACAGATATAGTAATGTGATTCATGTTAAGATACAGCAACACATAAGTAACACACTGTGGGGCAGATGTATTAACCTGTACAAGGCATAAGGAAGTGATAAACCAGTGATGTGTGCAAGGTAATAAAGGCAGCAGACAATCTGTTCCTAAATGTTCATTTACATATTGTAGCTGATTGGCTGGTGCCTTTATAACCTTGCACATATCACTGGTTTCTCACTTCCTTATGCTTTCTACAGGTTAATACATCTGCACTTGTATTTGGACAAAGTATACGCAGGCCTACACATATCAAATTACATACCCAGCAGCCATCCATCTGGCATTTGTCCATCCTCAAACTTATCAAAGAGGGATGACTGACTGAGGATGAAGGAGTCATGGCAGCCCCCAGGGTAACCAGTAACAACATTCATTATTTTGAGATTTGCATCACAAACCACCTACACATTTGTGGAGTGTTCAAAATGGCGATTAGTATATATGTGCTGCCTGCCCCTAGGTGGTCTCAGCTGAATGTGTGTGCAATCTATGGCTCCAAGCACATTGGGCATGCCAGCCAGCTCAAAGAAATCTACCCTGACGGCATGCCACTGAGACTCCAGGGTAGGGAAGCAGATTGAGGCCTCGATGTGGGGCTGCAAAACAGCCAACACCTGTGTGTATATTTTAAAGAACAATAAACATGAGATTTCAGGACAGAACTGGCCACCGAGAAATTAAAACAAACAAACAAAAAACAGAAGAGGTAGTTAGGTATACATCACCTGTGTTAAGATTCTGGAAAATGAGGGCTGTGAGATTCCTATGACATCCCCAGACACAGCCTGAAAGCTGCCAGTAGCCATAAAGTGCAACACAGCCAGGAGTTTGTGCAGGCCTGAGATAGAGCGAGAGCGTGCTGTCTCAGGGTCTAGGCCCAGTTTGACAAGGTCATACAGATGGAAAATGTTGTTACGATTTAGACGGAACATCTGTATGACCTTATCATCAGACAATGCGTTCAAGTTTAAACGCCCCCTAAAAAAACGAGGCCTGCGCAGCCTCCGCGGAACCTGTACAACCTGCTGACCATGTTCAGTTTCTTGGCCCTGGGTACTTACAGGCTGATGTCTGAGTCTGAGGAATCCCACAGCACACAAAATATCACTGGCCCACAATCCTGCTGCCATTTCTGAGTGTAGGTGTATTGAAATGGGACTAACATCCTTTTATAGGCATCCTAATTCAGGTGTGATTGATTTTTGAGTTGCAACACATGTAAATACGATTAAAAAAAGCAGGTCTATTTTTTGGCCGCTTTATTTACCGATTCGCAAAAAAATACAACCGCAATTGAGCACTCAGAAACTAACACCCAAATACGAATGAATAGTGAATTCCCGTATTGTATGAAATAACAGCCGCGTTTGACCGATGGTCTATTCATTCGTATTTCGGAACTTTGCAAATCAAACAATTACGAATAGTCCAAACACTGCCGAGATTGGTGCTTAGTGAATTCCCGGATTGGGACTTAGAAAAAAAAAAACACAAATCGGACAAACTCGAATTCTTAGTAAATATTGGCCCATGTCGGACAGCCAACGACCAGATCATCGCAACAACGCTACAGATGATCTATGATAAGCTCCCAGAGCCAGGTCAACAACACGCTGGTTAACCACCACATCTGCCACCACAAGCCACATGGACTCCTCCTGCCCTTGCTCCACCACGATCCTGGTATGGTTGGTCACAGCTGTACCAAGGATATCAAGGGATGTACCCCACCTAACAGATGCCTCCACCACCGTCCGCCACGTCTACACCAGCACAGCCACCGAGGCCAAATCAACACACCCCACAGCCGCCCAGGACATCGACGCCACATCAGGAGGAAGAAGAGGATCCGGATGGCCAACAACCACCATAAGCCCGGTCGTATAGTTTTATTATTTACTATTTATGTTTTTCATGTTTCCCTTTCTCCCCCTCCCATTAGTTTGTTTTTTTCCTTACTATTGTTTTAAATTTTGTGTTGGGCTCCCCCACCCCCGACCGGATACTACCAAGGAGCTATGTTTAGGCATACATGCGTGGGCATGTATGCGGGCGCGTGTGGTAACTGATGAAAGCTCCTTGTGGTTACATATATGATGGGCCAAAGAGCTATTCTGATACCACTTTTTTTTCATACCAAACAAATCACTTGTGATTTGGTGTAAATTAGGCTTTCACTGTAGTGTGAATTTACTATTCACTAGTGTTTGTTTTTTGCTTCTTTATAGGTTTGGTTGAAAACTTGAAGTTGATGGCGTGGATGGGTTGTGCTACCAAGGTGAGTAAAGCGAGGATTCTAGTATATATTCAAGAAACTTTGGACTGTCTGAACCTGGGGAACAACACAGTCCAGCAATGGGTCATGCTGGACTGTGTGGTTCCACAAGTACAGCCGTGTCAAAGTGCTGACCGCTGTCTTGACTCTGCCACTTTTGAATGTCTGACCCTGGGAACACAGTCCAGCAATGGGTCATGCTGGATTGTGTGGTTCCACAAATGTTCTTGGGAAAGGAATGAACATGACATCATTAGTGTCTTTACTTAATATGGATTTTTTTTTCCACAGATATCTACACAAGAAAAGAATGTAAAGAAGAACAAACACTACTTTTTTGTTTTATTACATTTTATTTTTTAATCCAAAATTAAATACAATTATATTTCTTCAAGAATTTTTTAAAATGAGAAGTTTTGTGTGTTTTTTTTTAAATTATTAGTAAATACAATTTAAAATATGGCATTTCAGAGATGCAGTGGTATTGTGTTAGGTCGCCCATGGTACAGCAGGGGAACTGTTGTGTCCCTTTTCATCCATGCTGTTTCCTGCAAATCGGGAATGATACTCCGCAAGACCTGTGGAAGAGAATAGTATGAGGTTCCAGGTATTGGTAATAGTGTCACCATTCTAGGAAAAGACAAGGTACAAGCAACACGTGGACACAAGCAGGTTACAGCAGCCTTTGTTCCAAATGCAACCCTCCGGCAATTGAGAAACTACACGTGCAAACATTCCCTGACACAGTGTAAGCATTGGTGTATCAGGGCATGATTGTATGTGCAGTTTTGCAAATGCCGGAGGGCTGCACTTTGGACATGCCAGTGGTAACTTGGACAAGAGGGAGTTTTGGGCAATACATCTCACCTGAGGGGGGTGGTCTGCTACATGGCGGAGGTTCAGGTCCACATCACAAGTAGAAAAGACAAGGTACAAGCAACACTTGGACACAAGCAGGTTACATTGGCCTTTGTCCCAAATGCAACCCTCCGGCACTTGAAAAACTACACATCCAAGCATGCCCTGACACAGCGTAAGCATTGGTGTATCAGGGCATGATTGGATGTGCAGTTTTGCAAATGCTGGAGGGATGCACCTTAGACATGCCGGGGTTACTTGGACAAGAGGGAGTTTTGGGCAATACATCTCACCTGAGGGGGGTTGTCTGCTACATTGCGGAGGTTCAGGTCCACATCACAAGTAGGTTGCCCATGGTAGAGTGGGATAAATGGGTCCAATATTTGCGGCAACCCAACAACAGGAACAAACAGGTTGTAACAGGTCGTCAACAGGACGAAACATTGAAAACAATGCTGGGAAGGTGCGTCAACAGTATGTAAAACTCTAAAATACATAAATAAACATTTTTTTTAGAATATTACAATCTCAGTTTACACGATAATACAAATATTAAAAGTATACACACAGGCAGTAGAAAAAAAGTTTTGGATCAATGTCCATCGAGAATCATCTCCTTCATCCATACCCACCGGTGGAGCAGAAGAACGGTTCCTGCTTCGGAAAGCCCTGCGACGAAGAGTCACCGGCAAACGGTTTGCGACACATATGTTGTGTAAAATACAACATGCATTTACCATGCCGCAAACCTTCGCCGGTGAGTACAAAAGAGCACCACCGGAAGTGTCTAAATATCTAAACCGGCTTTTAAGTACACCGAAGGCACGCTCAATTACTCCCCTCGATGCTTTGTGTGTCTCTTGGTAACGTTTTTCCGCTTAACCAACAGGATTAGACAATGGGGTCAAGAGCCAAGATTTGTTGGGATAACCCGCATCGCCTATGGAAATAAGAAAAATGGTGGGTAATATAAAAAAAATAAATAAAAAAAAAAAATACCTAACAGCCAGCCACCAGGCATTTTTCCTGTTTCAAAATCCTCAAACAGCGATGACTGGCTTAGGATGAAGGATTCGTGAGACGACACAGGAATTCCCACAAAAATATTAAAAAATGTCATGTTGACATCACAGACCGCCTGTTTATTCATGGAAGGGAATTGTTTTCGGTTCCGAAAACATTCTTCCGAATTCCGTGACGGTCTGATCTGCACGTGGGTACGGTCAATCGCACCCAGAACACTGGGAAATTTGTGTTCGGTGAAAAAGCCTAATTGGACTCACGCCATTCGCTGACTGTATCTGAAAATCTGATTAACTGGATCGTCAATTTGCGGAAAGCCCTAATGACCTGGGTTATACAGCGCGACAGTGTCGACTGTGAAAAACCGCATGTTTGAGACAAAGTAGGCTGGAATGTGCCTGATGCCAAAAAATGTGAGTGGTTCTTTCACATGTGGTATTTTTACTCTATGAGGAAGCTTCAATTAGAAGCGAAACGCGTCAGAGAAGGTGTCCTGTGTGACCCAGTGGACATTACATTCAGTTCCACATTGATGTGCAACGCTGCTCGAGATTGACAAATGGGAGACGGGAGGACGCTATATGCGGCGGCTTGAAGACGGGAGCAAAACCAATCTATCATCACCTGCAGCACGCAGAGCTCTGGGAGCCGGACCAACCTCTCTCTCTCCAAGCAATCCAAGGTGTGTGCACGAGAGCCAGATACAGTGGGAGATGTAGTACGCCACTTACGGACTGTGGCAGACGGGAGCTTTCTTCTACAGGTGCTTGCTGTGCACCAAGCCCCGGGTGATATATAAATTTCCTCCATGTTATCTGGATAACTTTTCCACATGTGAAAGAACCACTCATATTTATATTAATCGGTTCAATTAACCCCTTTTTTTGGTATATACCTAAATACATTTTTATGAGCACATCTAATGGGACTGTCTTATTCTAAGAACAAAAATAAGGACACTGTCAACCTATGATTATTGAATCAACCACATGTGGTCACAGGTAGTTATATGATCCACCTCTTATGCTCAATTAGTAGGATTAGCATTTAGCTTTTTTATGTGTATGCGCATACTAATTAATTCATTTTTTATGATTATGTTTAGTTAACCTATACATGATTGATTTTATAGACATTAAAAATATCTTATAATTATCTTCTTGTGTGGATTCATGTCATGTTGCCTCTAAATTAAATAGCGCAAGGGGTTATTCAGTTTGTTTTTGGTACACCTGGTTTTAATCAGGTGAGATTGTGTTGGTCACATCCACAGGCCAATATACCCTGTTTGTGGCTATCTAGATTATATAAATTACGAGATTAAGTTCAGATATCTGTGTGGATTGGGCGTGAGTATAGATATAGACACCCATCCGCAATCGTTGTAATTTAACTATTATTAGTAGCGCCTGACACTAGTAATTAGTATTTTTTGATGCCAAAAAATGTAACGTAGCCAGCAGTTTCTGGAAACCGCTGACTGCACGATTGGTCCGTGCCCGAGGTTCCAGGTCGGACTCCAACAGATTGTACAGCGAATATATGTCGCGAGTCCATAAGCGATAATTTTGAATCACCTCGAACTCGCTGAAATCCTCCAGTTCACGCTTAGTGCGATTCTGGCGGGGACGTGGAAATGAAACACGCAATACTAACTCACCCAATGCAGACATTTGCTGACTTTGATCCTGATGTTCAGCAGCCCTTTCTTCCTCCATGCTTGCAGCCAGCATGAACATCACAATCTGGTTAGAAAAAGGCTCCATTATTGTAGTCAGTACAAAAATAGGATATAAATGTGTTAAAACGCAGGGATTGTCCTAAAAAAACGATTCCACAAGAGAGCTGACTGTAATGGCTCCTTCTCCCTGAAGTCTCAAAACTGGGAGTGAGGATAGAGGAGTGGCTTTGCAGAAGTGTATCCTTGGTAAAACTGTGGAATAATGGGTACATTTCCCTCAGCAGAGTGAAGAAAAAAATATTATTTTTAAAAATCAATTAAATAATACTTGTGAGTCAAAAAAAGACAAACCAAGTAGATAATCCCTTCAAATATAAATAGATATGCTATTAGCAAACCAAAAAAAAAAAAAATTTTTTTTTTTTTAATCAGCTCTCGCCAGCAAAGTGAGGCAGAATGAAATTGTCGAAATTGCTGTCGAAAAGCACTGTTGTCGAATCGACATTCTACAATTGAATATACTGTACTTTAGTCGAAAAGCCGCATTTGGACCATTGCAGACATGTCGAATTTTGAAAATGTTGTTTTGAAAAAAGTCGAATCTGAAACGGCAGGTATTTTGACGAAAAGTACTGTATTGCATTGTCGAATCCAATTCGACAGGTTTTTTTTCAAAAATGCCCCGTTTTTCTACTTTTGCGGAAATTCGACAGCAATTGCATATACCCCATAATCTACCGTTTATAAAAAAGAGGTTTCAAAAGGAGAAACCATTTAGTAAAGTCTAAGTGACATATACACTGCTCAAAAAAATAAAGGGAACACTAAAATAACACATCCTAGATCTGAATGAATAAAATATTCTTATTAAATACTTTGTTCATTACATAGTTGAATGTGCTGACAACAAAATCACACAAAAATTTTCAATGGAAATTAAATGTATTAACCCATGGAGGTCTGGATTTGGAGTCACACTACAGGCTGATCCAACTTTGATGTAATGTACTTAAAACAAGTCAAAATGAGGCTCAGTAGTTTGTGTGGCCTCCACATGCCTGTATGACCTCCCTACAATGCCTGGGCATGCTCCTGATGAGGTGGCAGATGGTCTCCTGAGGGATCTCCTCCCAGACCTGGACTAAAGCATCCACCAACTCCTGGACAGTCTGTCATGCAATGTGGCATTGGTGGATGGAGCGAGACATTATGTCCCAGATGTGCTCAATTGGATTCAGGTCTGGGGAATGGGTGGGCCAGTCCATAGCATCAATGCCTTCGTCTTGCAGGAACTGCTGACACACTCCAGCCACATGAGGTATAGCATTGTCTTGCATTAGGAGGAACCCAGAGCCAACTACATCAGTATATGGTCTCACAAGGGGTCTGAGGATATCATCTCGGTACCTAATGGCAGTCAAGCTACCTCTGGCAAGCACATGGAGGGCAACCCACACCATTACTGACCCACTGCCAAACCGGTCATGCTGGGGGATGTTGCAGGCAGCAGAACATCCTCCTTGGCGTCTACAGACTCTGTCACGTCTGTCACATGTGCTCAGTGAGAACCTGCTTTCATCTGTGAAGAGCACAGGGCGCCAGTGGAGAAATTGCCAATCTTGGTGTTCTCTGGCAAATGCCAAACGTCCTGCACGGTGTTGGGCTGTAAGCACAACCCCCACCTGTGGACGTTGGGCCCTCATATCACCCTCATGGAGTCTGTTTCTGATCGTTTGAGTAGACATATGCACATTTGTGGCTTGCTGGAGGTCATTTTGCAGGGCTCTGGCAGTGCTCCTCCTGTTCCTCCTTGCACAAAGGTGGAGGTAGCAGTCCTGCTGCTGGGTTGTTGCCCTCCTACGGCCTCCTCCACATACTGGCCTGTCTCCTGGTAGCGCCTCCATGCTCTGGACACTACGCTGACAGACACAGCAAACCTTCTTGCCACAGCTCGCATTAATGTGCCATCCTGGATGAGCTGCACTACCTGAGCCACTTGTGTGGCTTGTAGACTCCGTCGCATGCTACCACTAGAATGAAAGCACCGCCAGCTTTCAAAAGTGACCAAAACATCAGCCAGAAAGCATAGGAGCTGAGAAGTGGTCTGTGGTCACCACCTGCAGAACAACTCCTTTATTGGGGGTGTCTTGCTAATTGCCTATAATTTCTACCTATGGTCTATTCCATTTGCACAACAGCATGTGCAATTGATTGTCAATCAGTGTTGCTTCCTAAGTGGACAGTTTGATTTCACAGAAGTGTGATTGACTTGGAGTTACATTGTGTTGTTTAAGTGTTCCCTTTATTTTTTTGAGCAGTGTATATATGTATATAAATGTATAAAGGAAACACAATTGAGATAAACACATATGAATTGAGACTATTCATACATTGATCATCATAATGAGTAACACCCATGGGTGACACATTTGATTCAGGGGAATTTCTTGTATAAAAGATATTAATTCATAAATATCAGAATGTAATAATACATACAACCGCATTACAAAAGACACACACCGGAGTGTATGATAAATTAAATGGAGCCTTGTTCTAAATGTTGTATGTAGGCACCTTACCTTCCAACAGCAAGTCAGTGATTGTCCAAACATCCATGCAATGTAGCATGGGAAACAGGGCCTAACTTATATAGGGGAAGAGGAATTAAATCACCTCCTAATTAGATCAAATTAGTGCTTTACCAATTAATGTGAGACTCCTAAAGAAATGTGGTTTTATCAAACCCTTATAGGCATGCAGTCATACTGCTATTAAATATAGATCAAGACCTTTTATCCTGTTCAATAATTAAACCAGGACCCACCTAATTTAACCTTAATAGGTTAATAACCCCACAATGTGCTTCATGGGTTAAACCTAATATGTAATGTTCCTCTTTGAGAGTGACAGCTTTAACCTACCAATAAGAACAGTGAGGGGCAGGACAATCATCTCTAGGGACATAATGTCTGAAGCATGTTTGACCGACAGTAACTTGTGGTGAAGACATAAAAACCTCACCCAAGTCACACATGCACCACTTCCAACCCGCCCACAACTAACAGGCACCAAGTGCCGGGATCGCTCGGCGCGGCGCCGCCAGCACCATGCACACCGAGACACCAGGAGAGCCCCCCGCTTCATGTGACCATGCCACATGGCCCGGACATCCAACGCCGGAGCGCAAGCTTGCGCTCCAGTGCCATGACAACCTGTGTTTCTAGAGACGCCGGGAGAGCACCCTGCATCACGTGACCACGTCACATGACCCGGATGCTGGATGCCGGAGGATGACAGCTTGCGCTCCAGCGTCATGACGATGTGCATCTCACCTACTCAGGGAAAATAATCTCTTATGTAGCCCTTTACATGATTTAGTCAAACTAATAGGACATATACTTGTGCAATTTTCTAGAAGTGTGACGTGCAGAATTAAACAATGAACGTGTCTATCTAACTACACCCTTAATCTGATAGTGGGACTCTATTCACTTAATAATATATATTCCTTAGAGGTTAATATAAGTGTTACATAGCTAACTAATTATAATTCCATATGACGTGTCTACCAATAATTAAAAAAACCTTGGTGCACATCTAGGATAATTCTCAATGTATAACAATTTAAAATGAAATGAAAATTTTATAAAATATGGTATATGGCAAAACTATCCAATATGCTTAGCATGCGGTGAGAATTAATACGTCCCCCTTATGTCATAAGGTTACTAGCCTGAGCCAGAGACAATATGGTCCAGTGACTTGAGTAATTTGCATTTTCAGCCTCCGGGGGAACTCTACTCGTCATATGATGACGTGTATCCATATCTTAAAGGTTACATGTCTAATTATCTTTCTAAGAATAGACAATAGTACAGTAGGTCAAAATATAAACATATGATTGAAAATCGGAGATATATAATACTCCAAACTATATGTTACCATGTGTAAGTTTTCACCCCTACTAACATACCATGAAGAAAAGGCTCACATTTTTTCAATGGTACCCACCCCTACTTATTCCTATAGATAAATCGAGAAGAACTCCCCCCCCCACAACATTTCATAGAGAACAAGTAACTAATGATGTATAAACCTGAAGTGGGCAATAGTCAATCCAAATATAAACATACAAAAAATTTGGAGGTACAGAATATAGTGCTCCCAGTACTATGTGTTAATGGATAAGTATTCCGCCCTATTATCATACCATAAAGAAAAAGGCTCAATTTTTACAATTTTTACAATAACACCTACCAAACGGCATATGAAGAAGAAACCCCCCCCCCCCCCCCCGTAAAATTCATAAAGGACACGTGGGTGGCGATATATGAACCAGAAAGGAGTAGGGCCTTCCTAATGGACATAGACGGACTATAGTCCTCTTATTATGGTGAAGAACACAGAGATATAATACAAGGAAAGACCTAGTGGAAAGGAGGGGAACCTGGAACCCCGGACCTAAAGGAATGATGCCTTATCTATATTTTCATTGAGCCCATTAGGGATAAGGGTATTATTATCCACACTTTAAAATTCATAGAGGACTATATGGAGAATTAAGTCCTAGTCAGAAGTAAGTGCCACTTGCCACCATTGGGATATAAATGGCCGCATTCTTTATTGATAGACTCAATTCAATTCAGTATTTATTATCCTGCCTGAAGGTCTTAGTCCACTTTTTATCTATTTATTTTTACCTTATTGTATGTGTAATAAATGCATGAAATAAGTAATTACTAAAATATTCATTATTGGAGACTTAGCCGGCGCCAGTACACTTGCATAATTTCAGGTTAAAAGTAAGCTTTGCCCCTCCACCAGAAATCAGCTTCTGCATAAAAAAACACACTAAGGAAGATTAACCAATACTATGTAACCAGACCAAAACAAAGATATAAAACATGAACAAATCATAAAGGGATTGCAGTGTCCTCCAAATGGATTATAAGGAGAGGATTTTACAGTGAGTACAAAAATGCAATTTCCTCTTACAAGTTATCTAGGGGACACTGTCTGGACTATAGTACTTCCCGAAGCAAGCCTACCAGACGGGGGGCGCTGTCCGTAAAGCCACAGATACAATTCTTTGCCCAAAACTAGCATCACCAGAACCAGTAAAAGTTGTTAATAATATGTAGAGGACCAAGTCACTGCTATGCACAACTGCTCAACCGAGGGTCCATGGTAAACCACCTAAAATGCCCCTAATGAAAAAGTAGTATAAGCCTGGAGGGAAGCTTTTCTGAAAACAGGTAATCCTGGTGGATAGGAGAGGTAATATGTCTTGCATTGTAACACTTGGATGCTGGCAAACTTCTCTTTGGGGCATCAATTAAGTCCAAAAGTGAATCAATAAACCAAGTTGAAGAAGTATGGTCAATATAAATGGGTAAATCACAGACAACTTCCAAAAGTAGAAAGGACATGGAAGCAGAAGATGAAGTTTAACCTGAAAAGGCCAAAAGAACAATATTGAGGTTCATATAGAATTTGAAGCCACCTTCAGTAAACAGGTAAGCTTTAGATGAAGCCATGCTCATCCAGCCTGTGGCTTGGACTCACAGGCACACACCCTTGGCCAAGGCATGGGTGCAACTTAGTATGACAAGCTGTGGCTTAGTAAGTTACCTAAGTATTCCTAGGGGCATGCATACTTAGACGTACGCGCGTGTCCTAGTCGTGGGCGTACCTGTAGCAACTGGACTGCCAAAAATACATAAACTGCATGCCGGATGAGCATGGCTACATTTGTAGGTGCTGAAAACAACACCACTGGAATTAAAAATGAAAAGGGAGGACTTACAAGATAAAGCAACTAACTCTGAGACACATCTAGCAGACGCAATGGCCAGAAGACAAACCTCCATTCAGGTAAGAAACCACAACTCCACGGTCTCAAGAAGTTCAAAGGGAGGCCTCTGAAGAGCTTCTAGTACAGATCCCATGGAGGGATAAGTGGTATTTAGAGAGGCTGTATTCAAAGTTCACCCTGTACCTCCGGAAAGATAGCCAAACAACTTTAAAAAAGAACTGACAGAGCCAAAACTTGATCCTTGAGGGGATTAAAGGCAAAGGAACTGAGTTTTACCATCCTGAAGAAAGGACAAAATTAGTGGTAATCTAAAAATAGTAGCCGAGAGACCCCAGCACTCCATCCATGATATGTAAAACTTCTAGATACAATGATAAATTCAGAAAGTGATCATCTTATGAGCCTGCATCATGGACTGGACAACTCACTTGGAAAAAAACATGAGCCTTCGAGATCTAGGTCTCAATAACCATGTCATCAAAGCGATCTGAGACAAATTTGTCTCTAGATAGGGGCACTGACACAGCAGATCTTCTTGGAGTGGAAAAAGGTATGAAACCTGAGCAAGCATGTCCTAAAGGAGAAAATACCACTGACAATGAGTCCAGTCTTGAGCTGCAAGAATTATCTGCTGATCTTCCTATTGAACAGGTGACCCAGCTAGAATGGTCAAGTTGCCAACATGTTTTTCAAGAATATCATCTGCTCATCCCATGAGCAAGCTCTGCACACTGGAAGCTTTTTATTTTACCATGGGGTGGGGGTGCATGAGATCAATGTCAAGCAACCCCCACGAATCTATAATCAATTGAAACACTTCCTGGTAAAGTTATCATGGACAGTGTTGCATCTGAGGAAGTCCAGCTCCCAATTGTCAACCTCAGGAATGTGTGTGGCCAAAATAGCAGGTACACAATATTCTTCCCAAACAAGGAGGGGCTTTGATACAAATGAAATACACCTCCATCACAAAGAAGGGCAACTAAAATGGAGCATGGTCTACATCACAAAACATACCTGGAAAGACTAAAGGTTCTTACTATGTATAGTTTGAAGCAGAGAAGAAAAAGTGGGGGCATCCGAGAAATGTTCAAATACAATATATCAAGGGTTTTAGTGAGGTTCAGGAAGGAAATATTCTTTCAAGGAAGAGAAGTAATAGAACATGATGACATGCATTGAAACTGGAGGGAAGTACATAAGTTCTGGGGAAATCTGAGAACATTAATTTTTACACAAAGGGTAGTGGCCAAGTGGAACAGCCTCCCATTTGAGGTGGTAGAGGATTTTACAGTAAAGCAATTTAAATATGCTTGGTATAGACATCATGATATCCTTACAAAGAAATATGGATCAAATAACATTTGAGGTTACCATATGGTTAAAAAAAGGGCAGACTAGATGGACCAAATGTTTCTAATCTGCTGTCAAATTCTATGTTTCTATCATTGCCTGCCAACACCTTGTCCTGCCCTTCCCTATAAGACCTGCATTTTATGTATAAGCTTTTAGTTTTAAATCAATAATTTACAGTTTTAGATTATTGTTACACTTTATTTATTTGGCACCACAAGTGGTCTGCAATGCTGTACAAAGGATAAGAGTAAGACAGTACAGGGTAAAACAGAACATTACAACAGCAAAAACATAAAAAGGACACAGGTTACAAATAGCACCACAGATCTCAGTACACAATGCAGCTAGTAAGCAGGTGAGTGACTTAGGTACAGTAGGTACATGTCATCTATAGTGATGGCAAGACTAGTAATTTAAGAGCTGGTGAAGGGAATGAGTGGCTACAAGCAGGAGGGATTACAGAAGATGACCAGAGTGTAGGTGATGGTTGTAATTCAAGTGCAAGAGAAGAGGGATGAGAGAACAGGATGGAGGAGGACCCTGCTCCTATGAGCTTACAATCTAAGGGGAGGGGAGACGACAGAACACAAGCATGAGCATGTTAATGGGGACCTCTGGGCAGAAAGGTAGAGCACTAGAGATGCATGGGGAAGGTAATGGGATTGAGATGGTTGGAACAGGAGGGTGAGGCGAGCCATTAGGCAAATTGGTTATGTGCTGGATGGGTACGCTGCAATGAACATGTGGGTTTTAAGTTCCCATTTGAAGGTACTGTATGCAAGATCAGGGAGAGTCTGTTAGAATGGAGGAGTTCATTCCATTGAAGAGGGGTGGCAAAGGAGAAATCTTGGTTTTGTACATGAGATGCAGTAAACAGGGAAGAGGAGAAGTGATGGTCATTGATTTTCTATATGTATTGTTAGTAGTTAAATGTTTTATTTGATATACTGTACTACTCACTCAGACAGCTGCAGCTGTTGTTATTTAATTAATTTTGTATTTGTATATGTGGTATATGAGCGCCTGAATTTTGGAGGGTTTCTAAACCCCAAATTCTGTCTTGGGGATCTCGCTGCCACAAGAAGTGTAGTGTCAGCAGAAAAGGACTGCCCTATAAATCTGTTACCCAGAAAATGTCTCCTTGAGGAATGAATTTTTATAATCCGCTATGGAGATAATTGGAAGATGCCTTTTAACATCAGTGATGTGCATTACAAACACTTGGTCATGTTATTTGAGTTGAGTAATATAGCAGCTGTGTTCCAAAAATATCTGTACAGCATATTCTGGGATCTTCTGCCTGGATGACTTTCTGATATTTTTGAAAGATTTAAAAACTTACCACAGACATGGGAGTCAATTTCTGATCCATCTTTGGGCGAACCAGTTATATTGTAGGTTTGACAAATGCATTTTAGAGTGGAAGATAACGTTTTTGCATTGCATTATTTTTGCTTCCAGTCTATGGATGGAAACCGAGAAATTTGTTGCTTCTGTATGTCCTTCGGGGTAGAAACCAATTTAGGTGATTCTGCAATATCTACAGACAATTTATAAAAAATGATCTATCCATAGTGGCTCCCATCACAGCACTCACCAGGAAATCACAAAATACCAAAGCATGGTCCCTTGAAGTGAAAAATATTGCTATCATGTGAAAAAACTCTGTACATCTCCACCAATTCTGAAGCAACCAGATCCTGACTAGACTTTATTCCTGGAAGTGGTGACCTCTCCAGATTTATTAGTACCTGTCTTTTCAAAAATGAACACAGCGGCTGAATCAAAGGTGAACACTGTTCTTATTTTTATGCAGCTGCGTCTTAGCTCAGTGTGAGCAGTAAGTCACAGATTCATTGACATGCTGTAGCCATTTGGGAGTGGAGACAGGGAGCATTGCACAAAACATAGGAGTGTCACTTTTGTATTGTGGGATTTCCAAAACAAACGTAATGTATGCATCTTCAGGTGCAGAATGACTTGCCTCAGCAGCTTAGATGTAATAGATATTCTGAGTGACCCTTGGGTTACATAGAAACATAGAATTTGATGACAGATAAGAATTATTTGGCCCATCTAGTATCCCCATGTACATACAGTACACACACTTACACACTAGGGTTCTTTTTGTTGTTGGGAACCAATGTACAGACGGCTCCATCACAAATGTGTATTTCCTGCGTGACTAGGCGATTCGTCTGCCTAGTCAAGCCGGGAGTGCACAGAGATGCTCCCATTCTGAGCGGCTATGTCTGGATGTGAGCGCTCGCCTGGACGGAGACGCTCTCCATTTACTAGCGTGGCTCTATCTGTACCTACCAGTATATTTTGGGATTATGGGAGGAAACTGGAGTGCCCAGAGGAAACTAAAGCAAGCATGAGGATAATATACAAATGCCACACAGTTAGGGCCATGGAGAGAATTTAACCCATGTGCTTTGAGACAGTATTGCTAACCACTACACCACCCATACTTAAATGTCCAATGCTGCGAGCGATGGTCATGATGTTCATCTGATGATGCTTCTTCAGATGCATCTAGCAGATCATAGAAGCTGGCAGTTGGTGTCTTTTTACACAAGATGCCTCCTGTGGTATTTAGATATTTTCACACAGCCACTGTGTACAAAGATGCAGTGATGAAGACATTTACAACTACCCCTGAATAAGGCCCATAGCTTGTACTGGTACTTTTCTGGCATCTTTTCCTGCAAGTTTTCAGCTCCTGAGAAGAATTACATAGTGGGAGACTGTGCGTTTCTGCCAATAACTTGCCTTTGAGGAGTAGCAGAACCTGTTGGAGGGAACAAAGTTCTCTGTGATGGTTTTCACAAACTGTAAGAATCTGTTGTACAGTATCTTCAACTAGATCACAGGTTGAATCACCGCCAGCCAGGTGGTGGTTGTTTTTTTACTAATTCAATGTAGCCATCACATATGTCAAGGTCGATGCATTGTCTCACTCACTCATTTTGTGTCACTGAGGAAGAGGCTACCTGTGAAGACAACCCCATTTTGAATCCATCTTGCTTCATGTCAGTAGCAGTAAAGAATTATCTGGTGAAAACATTCAAAGTTACTTCAGTGGGCACAAGTGTCTCATTTTACTGGCTAAAAAATAATTTACTTTGGATTTAAACTGCAGACATTTTTTGGTGGTTATCTGTTTATCAGGATATTAAGGACTTTGAGGCAGCCTGTTCTACCTGTGCCCAGGAAAATATTCTTTCTCAAGCTCCTAGGTTTTTTTTTACATCTTATGCCAGTTTGTGACCATCTATAGACATATATCTAAATGGACTTTATTATGGATCAGCCTACTGTATTCTATACTGTCTGGGTAGTAGTTGCCAGGTTCTCCAAGGCAGTTTATTATGTTTCTCTAAATAGATTACCTACAGCTCCAAAGGTGGTGGATGTTTTATTAAAGAGATTTTTAAGCTACACAAGCTCACCAAGGATATTTTCTCTGGAGAGCACTTTGCAAGTGTTTCAATCTATGTAAACTTGAGTTTTTCTAAAGCATTTCACCCACAGAGC
Organism: Pseudophryne corroboree; assembly: GCF_028390025.1. Classification (NCBI taxonomy): domain Eukaryota; kingdom Metazoa; phylum Chordata; class Amphibia; order Anura; family Myobatrachidae; genus Pseudophryne; species Pseudophryne corroboree. The sequence goes on from NC_086449.1 coordinate 16,587,889, forward strand.
AATGGACATACTGAATGATTAAATGAAGATCTGGAAAAAATTTTTAGAATTAACATCTTCACCAATCAGTACAGTATGATATGGTTCCAATTTTACCATAGGCTGTGCTGGCTCACAACTTGTTTTATGGAGTCACTAGTTATTCTCCTTTTTATATTCTGAATGTATTTTACCAGAATTGCCCCCCTGCCATACAGTAGCTCTTTTAGTGTTCCATGACATCTCCGACATTTTGTTAAAATTTGGATTGAGGTGTAAATGAATTTACAGTATGGAATGTTTCTACATGTTACAAACATTTCTCCCACAGGGAGAGAAGAACTCAATTATGGAAACCTTGTGATACAGTTTGACTGTCATTTAGACACCTGCAAATGAAAGTTCCCAGCATTAAACTTACTCCCAGGTTCATTGTTCCTTTACAAATCATACCAGTAATTAACGCAATGGTATGCAGACTGATAAATCAGGACACACTCAGATTACTTAATGTGTTTCATGTTTCTGTCCTTAAATCCCTTGTTTTAAATCAGTGTGCAACATCCAGACATCCTCTTGCCACTACAGTTGACCACCAGTTGGAATAAAAGGTGATACATATTCTGGAAGTCAGAATTTCCAGAGGATCCATTCACTATTTGATAGATTGAAAGCGCTTTGGACCTGAGGAAAAATGTTAGATAAAGTCCTCTGATGTCCATTCCCCTAAGCTCCTTCTCCAATTCCACCAAATGTTTTTGTGGGGTGTTTTGTGCACAATCTAGAGGGGAAGGTAATATCACATCATGCCAGAGCCCATTACCCTCTTACAAGGTCTGACAGCACTGGTCTCCAAGGGCCATGGTGGGCTGGCGCTGTCCAGCACCCACTGCAGTTTAGGCATCCCTGATGCCTACAATGGCTTCAGTTCTCCTCTGTCTGACTGCTGTTTGCAGCTGTGGGAGCTCAGGGGGCCCCAACTCCGCTAAGTGCATGCATGTTGCTCTGGAGAGAATTTAAATCTAAAAAAAAAAAAGGATTTTTCCCACACACCCCAAGAGCTACTAGTAACAAGACCTGTACACTACAGTATATGGTCATTGAAACTTTAGAGATCTTGGTTACCTATATTTTGCAAAAGATATGATAATCCTCCAGGCCACTTCAAGGCATCTCTATTGCTTGAGGTCCCTAATACTAAGTATAAGTCCAGGATGAGAACCTCACAAAGCTGGCTCAAGCCCATCCACCCCAGGGCAGCACATCATTAAAATACTAAAGTATTAATATGTATTAATAGGAAAGAAGCATGAGCTATGTGTTAAAAAGTGATACAAAAATAAGGGTGTTAGTAAAATACTCCAAAGAGTAGTGTTAGTGTAAAAATAAATAAGAGTGTTACCAAAGTGCTAAATAAATATTATGGTGTGCTACCCAAGGTAGCCCATCCACACCAAATCAAGGGGCACCACACCACAAACTCAAACACTTTTTTACAAATAAGCTGAGTATTGATTCTTATACTACTTATCATTCATAAATTGCATGCTACTCTTTGTTAACATTCACTTTTATGCACCAATATACTGTATTTCTATATTTTAATATAATACTGAGTCTCAGAGTATATTTACTGACTGACAAAGTAAAAAGTGGTGAAGGATTACAATCCCCATCAATTATAAAATGGGTATTGAATCCTTCAAATGTTTTGGATGTTGGTTTGTTGAGTAATAAAAAGTATTAAGTTCAGTATTTTTCTGAAATACTGTTGTTCCAACGGCCCTATCAGCCAGACCACTGTATCTACAAGAAAATATAGAATGTATGCATCAATGTAAAAAGTAAAATGGACTGCTGATTTGGAGTTACAGTATTTAAACAATGAATTACATTATATAAATACTGCACCTTTGAAAGTACAAGATGCGGTCACTGACATTGGGCATAATATATTTGGACTCAATTTTTGATAGTGATGCACATACTTTAAATGGCAAATATAGTACAGTACATTAAATTGATGCTATTCAGGAAGAGACTGTATTGTCCCAGGAGTCTTACATATGTTGTGCAGTTCTGATTAACTATTGAATTTAGCCATTTGCTGACCATGATGAAACTGATTCCCATTATGACAGAGGCATAATGTGTTGTAGGTCCTCCTCCTAAGTGTGACCAGTCAGCCTGGCATATCCTGGGATATTCTACACTTTCTCTTACGTCCTAGAGGATACTGGGGTACCATTTAGCACCATGGGGTATAGACGGGTCTACAAGGAGCCATGGGTACTTTAAGAAGTTTGACTGGGTGTGCTGGCTTCTCCCCCTAGCCACCTCGTACCAGACTCTGTTTGTTATTTTCAGCCAGGACTGGTTGGCACCAGCCTGCCTGCTTCGTAAGACTTAGGGGGGGAAAGGCCCAACCTACTAATGGGTTAATGGTCCTGTTACCCACTTACAGGATACTGAGCTCCTGAGAGAATTATTTGTAAGTCCCACCAAGGCAAGTGTACATTCCCGCAGCATGCCGCCACCCCTAACAGAGCTAGAAGACTGAAGAGTGGTGAGTACTGAGCTGGCATCCTGGTTAGTGGGTCACTGGCCATTATGGCAGCACGATGGTATGGAAATGCACGGCTTCTAAATGGGGAGGATTGCATCTCCTGACTCAGTACACATTGCGGATACACCACTTATGAGGGAGCGAACTGAGTCTCAGCGGTACCAGGGTGTCATGGCAGGGGGGAGCGATTATTTATGTACTAAGTCCCCAATCTGGGTACTTATTCTGCGCCCTGGCTAAGCTTGGCATTAGCTATAAGTGCGTTGGGTGCTGGCTCCATCTTATCTGCGTCTCCCTGGACGGGCTCTTTGTGGATTAAGTGTGCTTTAACATGTTTCTGTGTGTTTGTACTGTCACATTTACATTATGTCAGGCAAAGAGTATGTTTCATGTACGGCAGAGTGTTCCTCTGGCCCAGGGGGCTCACTACAGTATACTCAGGATAGTGCACCTTCCCAGAATAGCAGGGCTGACTAGCATGGCTGGAATCCATTAAATAAATTATGTTAAACATTTCTACTAACTTGTCCCACAATGAGAAAGAGACGTAATACTTAAAACAGTCTGTGGATGAGTTTATGAGTAGAGACTCAATCCCCAAACCAGCATCTCACACTCCTACAAATTGTCCACAATGTACTCTAGCCCATATCCGGCAGTCTGACTCAGTTATTGAGGGGTCAGACATGGAGGAGGGGAAGGTGGACTCTGAGGGGGGAATGCTGCTCTGTCACATGGAAAAGAAGTTCTTATAGAAGTTATCAGAGATGTTCTACAAATTCCTGATAAAGTGCCAGAGGAGTGTGAGGAATCTTATTTTAATATGAAAAAGAAATCCAAATTTTTCCTGTGTCAAAGGAACTAAATGCCCTGGTTGAAGACCCGTGGGTTAATCCTGATAGGACATTTCAAATCCCTTAGAGGTTACTCTCATCCTTTCCTTTTCCTCTGGAGGATTGGAAAATATGGGAATGTCCACCAATAATGGATGCATCAGTATCCACGTTATCACAAAAAATAGTATTACCTGGAGCAGCAAACCCTGAAAAACATGGCTAATCGTAGAATTGAGAACACACTAAAAAATTTTATACACAGCTGCCAGGGTGGCCCAGATAACCACATAATTTCGACGTTACACCAACGTTTATTATATATACTGGTCACATCTTCAACTGATATTGATTGTGACCCTCCTTCTTCCTTCTCTTCAACAGGTAATTCCATCTACTAGCCTCCTGCAGAACATTGCACACAAATGTCTTCTTGTGAATATATACTTGTCTAGGTAATTCCATCTACTAGCCTCCTGCAGAACATTGCACTCAAATGACTGCTTGTGAAGTTATACTTGTCTAGGTAATTCCATCTACTAGACTCCTGCAGAACATTGCACACAAATGACTGCTTGTGAATTTATATACTTGTATAGGTCAACTGAAAATGAGAGCTGCAGATTATCACTACTGATTGCACTGAATTACTACTTAGCAAATTGGGTGTTAAGAATGATAGCATTGCTATAGGTATAAGGAATCTGCATTTTTATTAGATTGCTTATGCACATGATGGGTTGCTATTTATAAATTGGAATGTTATCTCCTGAGTATGGGCATGAGTAATTCCATCTACAAGCCTTCTGCAGAACATTGCACTCAAATGACTGCTTGTGAAGATATACTTGTCTAGGTAATTCCATCTACTAGCCTCCTGCAGAACATTGCACACAAATGACTGCTTGTGAATATATACTTGTCTAGGTAATTCCATCTACTAGCCTCCTGCAGAACATTGCACTCAAATGACTGCTTGTGAAGTTATACTTGTCTAGGTAATTCCATCTACTAGACTCCTGCAGAACATTGCACACAAATGACTGCTTGTGAATATATACTTGTCTAGGTAATTCCATCTACTAGCCTCCTGCAGAACATTGCACACAAATGACTGCTTGTGAATTTATATACTTGTATAGGTCAACTGAAAATGAGAGCTGCAGATTATCACTACTGATTGCACTGAATTACTACTTAGCAAATTGGGTGTTAAGAATGATAGCATTGCTATAGGTATAAGGAATCTGCATTTTTATTAGATTGCTTATGCACATGATGGGTTGCTATTTATAAATTGGAATGTTATCTCCTGAGTATGGGCATGAGGGCATGACTCTGATAAATCTCAGTGGTTGGTATGTTAGTTTGTTTTCTTTAAACTGTTTTATTACTAGCCATTGCTGGGGGAGGGATTATTGGAGTTGGGTGTAATCAGTGTATTCACATGCTTGGTCCATTACTTATAGAGCATTAAGGAGGCTTTGGCTTTAGGCTTGTGGCCATTAATTCAATGGACATTATTCAAAGGAGAAATACAATTTTAAACATAATTTCGATGTTACACCGACGTAAAAACGAAGGTAAACAGAAGGACAACAATCAATCCACAACCTGGACCACTGAAGGACAGATTTCAAACAAATGTGAGTCAATTTCCTCTACACATCAAACTACTCCAGCCTGAGTAACCCAGACACTTATAACTTAAATCTGTGTTTGGAACGCTGCAAGACCTTTTCACTTCATCCACAACTACTCAAATTTATGTTTATACAGTAGCTTACCAAAAACATTTGAATTCTCACATATACCAATGTTATCTGTTTTTTTAAACTATGAAAAGACATCCCCAATCTGCTCACTACAGTTCTCTCTTATGCAAACTCATGTATGTTTTTTGATTTGCTTGTAATTGGCATTGTATGTGTGGGGAAGTTGCTCAGTGAAACATAGTTTATTATTGCATGCTGTCTGGTGTTTACCGCCTTTGATCACTTGGCCATTTGTAGTCAGGTGTATTACATATTTACATTTAGTGAGGTGTAGTCATGGTGTAAAGGATAGAGTGTGATTCCTGAATAGTAAAAAAAACAACTGAGCAACATCCCCAAACAGGTAATTTCAACTTTAACCTTGTCATTTATTTTGTACGGTCTGGACATGGCTACTAATAACAAATGCACATACACAATTTTTTAAGCTATGTGTGCAAATGCTAGGAGCTTAGGAGATAAAATTCCAGAGCTAACTGCAATAATGACAAGAGATACCTGGATTTTGTGGCAATTCCAGAGTCATGGTGCAATGAGAATCATGACTGGGACATAGCTATACCAGGATACAATATAATTAGGAAGGATAGAATGGGAAGAATAGGAGGAGGGGAAGCAATGTACAGTATGTGATAAAAAACATAAATGCTACTTCAATACAAAATATTGAAGATAAGACTGAGGCCCTTTGGGTCACCATAGAAAATGGGGAGAAAGACATTATTCGCATTGGGGTGATCTATAGACCACCAGGCCAGGGGCCGGATTTGGACAGGATCCTATTGTTGGCCAGCACTAAAATGGCTTTAAAGGGAGAAGTCATAATCATGGGATACTTTAATTTACCTGATGTAAATTGGGAGGGGTGTTTTGCAAGTTCAGCTACAAGTGGCAAATTTCTACATTCCTTTCTGCATCTCTCAAGCAATTGGTGAGGGAGCCCCCTTGCAAAGACTCAATATTAGATTTAATTCTTGCAAATGGTGACAGGATATCCGACATATATGTGGGTGAGCACCTGGGATCCAGTAATCAACAAACAGTATGGTTTAGTATAAAGACAGGATCAAACTCCTGTCACACAAAAACAAAGGTGTTGGATTTTACAAATGCTGACTTTGCAAAAATGGGAGTTGCTCAAGTGAATCATTAGTGGGCTGGAGGAACTTGGAGTGCAGGAGAGGTGGGAAAAACTGAAAAGTGCAATACTAAGTGCAACAGACCTTTGTATTAAAAGGGTTAGGAAAAGCACCAGGAAAAGGAAGCCAGTATCGTTCTCAAAAGAAGTATGAACTAGTGTGAAAGCAAAAAAGATAGCTTTTAGGAAATACAGACTCAAAATAATAATGAGTTGACAGACAGAAGGATGCTAAGAAAGTGATGGGATGTGCAAAGGCAGAAGCTGTGGAGAAAATGGCCCAGTCAGTAGATAAAGGGAATAAAACTTTTTTTAAGTATATAAGTGAAAGGAGAAAATCAAATGGAGGAATAATAAGACTTAAGACAGAGAGTGAGTATTTGGTGGAGGTAGACAAGGCAATAGCAGATAATCTAAATAATAATTTTTGCTCAGTATTTACTACAGAAGGAGAAGGGTTGGGGCCACAGTTAAGTTGCAAGGACATTCATTAAAATAAGGTAGATGAAAGTACATTTACAAAGGAGAAGGTCCTAACAGAACTTTCAAAACTAAAAGTGGATAAATCAATGTGGCCAGATAAGATACACCCAAGGATACTCAAAGAGCTAAAAGATGCGCTGGTTACACCTTTTAACAGAATTATTTAACCTGTCTCTAAATACAAGTGCCATTCCAGAGGACTGGAAAAGAGCAAATGTAGTTCCACTGCACAAAAGTGGAAGTAAGGAAGAAGCAAGTAACTACAGACCAGTAAGCCTTACATCAGTAGTAAGGAAAGTAATGGAAAAACTATTCAAAGAAAGAGTTGTGGAATATCTTAACTCAAACAACTTACAGGATCCAAAACAGCATGAATTTACTGGTGGGAGATCATGCCAAACAAATCTTATTGACTTTTTTGACTCTGTGATGAAAATAATAGATCAAGGGGGAGCTGTAGATGTAGCATATCTAGACTTTAGCAAAGCATTTGACACTGTCCCACATCGCAGAATGCTAAATAAACTTGAAAGTGTGGGGGTGGATTATAAAACAGTTAAATGGATAAGAACCTGGTTGCAGGATAGGAAACAGGCTGTTGTTTTAAATGGAAAGCAATCTATGGAAGGAATTGTTACCAGTGGAGTACCCCAGGGATCTGTACTTGGTCCAGTTTCTTTAATATCTTTGTTGGTGACATTGCAAATGGTATTGAAGGGAAAGTACTGTATGCCTTTTTGCAGATGATACAGACATATGCAACAGGGTAGACACACCGGGAAGGGTAAAACAAATGATTGATGACCTAGGTAGGCTTGAGAAATGGTCAAGAACGTGGCAACTACAGATTAATGCTAAAAAATGTAAAATCATGCACTTGGGTCCCAAAAACCCAAAGGCTAAATACAGTATCAAGGGTACTATAATGGAAACTACTGAGTAGGAAAGGGATTTAGGAGTCACTATTTCAAGTTACTTGAAGGCAGGAAAGCAATACAACAAAGCAATGAGAAAGCCAAGTCAGATGCTTGGTTGCATAGTGAGAGGAATCAGTAGGAGGGAAAAAGAGGTGATAATGCCACTGTATAGGTCATTGTTACGGCCCCATCTGGAATTCTGTGTCCACTTTTGGAGACCATATCTCCAGAAGGATATAAATACATTAGAAAGTGTACAAAGAAGGGAAACTAAAATGGTGCATGGCCTACATCACAAAACTTACCCGGTGTCGAAGTCAAAAATATTACATACACACCACATACAAACGCCAAACAGATGGGTCTCTGTGCGTGCGCATACACGCAGCGTTATCAGCGATATATGGTAGCATATGCATTCACACAGACAGACCACAAAGATATATTCAACACATATTTCATACAACACATAAATTACACATAGACAAAACATGTCAAGCACTAGACATTATAATGTATTTATATAATAGAGTATAACATTAGATCTATATTGTATTATTGGAATGGAACAAGTTTAACATATCATGCTTAGTGTCAAAATAATCACGAGAATGTGTGTGTTAATTTGATAGCTATGGGTAGATTGTAGCACATTGCAACGATTAGTTATGACCAAATGTATGGATACAACAGACTTTCTGAGACTTGAAACTGGCCTCACAGCATGTATCCTAGAGGATTCTATGTAATGTGCATGTATCACTAAGGCCATTGCTAAATGGTCAGGTAACCTAATTGAAGGGTTAGATTCCTTATCTAGGGGGGAGACTCTTTTACTCCTGAAGCATATACAGGTCTCTACAAACTTTATGGTGGAAGCCATAAAAGAAATAGGCTTTCTTAATGCACGCGCCACTGCGATGGCAGTGCCAGCAAGCAGGGGCTTATGGCTACGCCAGTGGACTGCTGATGTGGACTCCAGGAAAGGCATGGAAGGCCTGCCACTTACAGGAGAGGCCTTATTCAGAGATGAACTGGATAAATGGATCTCCAAAGCTACTGTTGGTAAGTCCACATATCTTCAGATCCCCCAGCCAGGAAGGCCTTCTCAGTTTCCATTTTGCAGCCCTTTTGGACAGCCAAGTTCAAGGGCAAAACCAGATGTTCCCCTACAGCCACCAGGGGCGCTAGAGGTAAACCATGAAAACCAGCAACTGCTGGTTCCCAGGATCAGAGTTCAAGCTCTGCTTCCTCAAAGTCTTCAGCATGACAGTGGACTGCAAAGCCTGGAGGACTGGCAGATGGGAGCCTGACTAAAATTGTTCAGTCACATCTGGACAAGTTTGTGCCAGGATCCCTGGGTCATAAATCTTATTTCCCAGGGCCACAGACTGGAGTTCCAGGAGCTCCCACCTCACAGGTTCTTCAAATCAGGCTTACCAGCTTTACAAGAGGCATGTATAACTTGGCAAGATGCCATTCAAAACTGTTACAGACTCAGGTCATTGTTCCAGTGCCACCTATTCTGCAAAACAAGTGGTACTATTCCAAGTTGTTTTTAGTACCGAAACCAGGTTGTTTAGTAAGAACAATTTGAACCTCAGATTGTTGAACCCTTACTTAAAAGTGTTCAAATTCAAGAAGCAGTCTCTGAGAGTGGTGATCTCAAGTCTGGAGAATGGGGAATTCCTAGTGTCTCTGGGTTAAGGATGCGTACCTTCACATGCTGATCTGGCTGCCTCATTAGGCTTATCTATGGTTTGCACTGCAGGACTGTCACTACCAGTTCCGGGAACTGACATTTGGTCTCTCCACGGCACCAAGGGTGTTTACCAAAGTGATGGCAGAGATGATGTTTCTACTCCACAAATAGGGAGTGTACAGTTATCGGTTCCTGGATGATCTTCTGATAAAGGCACCATCCAGGGAAGGGTTGTTGGACAGCATTGTCCTTTCAACCAGACTACTCAGGGATCACATGTGGATTCTGAATTTTCCAAAATCTCACCTAAAACCACCATGGAGGCTTCCGTTCCTGGTGATGATACTGGACATAGAGTTGCAGAAGGTGTTCTTTCAATTGGAAAAGGCATTGGGAATCCAATTGTTGGTTCGGGATGTCCTGAAGCCAACCCATATATCTGTGCATCTATGTATTTGCCTTCTGGGGAAAATGGTAGCCTCTTACGAGGCACTTCAGGTACAGAAGTTTTCACGCAAGACCTTTCCAGCTCGATCTGTTGGACAAATGGTCCAGATCACATCTTCACATGCACCAGAGGATACGTCTGTCACAAAGAACCAGTATTTCTCTTCTATTGTGGCTTCAGACTTTTCACCTAATCAAGGGATGATGGTTTGGTATTCAGAATGGGATTATACTAACCACAGATGAAAGCCTCAGAGGTTGGAGAGCAGTCACTCAGGGGGTGCAGTTCAAGGAAGATGGTCAAGTCAGGAAGTCTTCCTTCCAATCAACATTCTGGAAATCAGGGCTATATATAAAACCCTTATGCAGGCCTCATATCTTCTTCAAGATCAAGCTATTCAGGTTGAGTTGGATAATATGACGGTGGTATCGTACATACTGTAAACCGACAGTGCGGAATGAGAAGCAGAGCAGCAATGTCAGAGGTGACAGGAATTCTCATCTAGGCAGAAAAACACACTGTGGCATTGTCAGCAGTCTTCATTCCAGGAGTAGACAACTGGGAAGCAGACTTCTTTAGCAGATACGACCTGCACCCAAGGGAGTGAGGCGTTCACCCGGAGGTGTTCAGATGCTTCACACGTTGGTGGGGATATCCACAGATCAACATGATGGCCTCTCGTATCAACAAGAAGTTCAAGTGGGATTGTTCCAGGTCAAGAGACCCACAGGCAGTGGCGGTGGAGCTCTGGTGACTCCAAGGATCTATCAGATGGTGTATGTGTTTTTTCCACTTCCTCTGAACCCAATAATTCTCAAAAGAATAAGAAGGGAAAGGGTTCAAGCAATACTCATTGCTCTGGACTGGCCAAGAAGGACCTTCTGGAGATGCTACTAGAAAATTTGTGGCCTATACCTCTTTGTGAGGATCTTCTGCAACAGTGGCCGTTTGACTATAAAGAATTACCATGGTTAGGTTTGAAGGCATGGAAGTTGAATGGCTATTTCTAGCTGGAAAGGGATTCCAGTAAGGTCATCCCGACTATAATCTATGATCCAAGCCAGAAAAAGGGTAATGTCTAAATATTACCACTGTATTTGGAAGAAATACATCTCTTGGTGTGATAGTAGAAAGATGTCTGCAGTGGGATTTAATCTGAGACATCTACTGCTTTGGCGTGGATGTGGGCCTATGTCTGGGCTCCATTAAGGTCCAGATTTCGGCCTTATCCATGTTCTTTCAGAAACATTTGGTTTCTCTCCCAGAGGTCCATACGATCTTGAAAGGGGTTCTGCACATTCAACCTCCTTTTGTTCCTCCCTCGGGACCTTGGGATCTCAATTTGGTGCTGCAGTTCCTCCAGTCAGACTGGTTTTAACCTTTACAGGAGGTTGAAGTCAAATATCTTTTATGTGGAAGACTGTCGCACTGTTGGACCGGGCTTCAGCAAGATGTGTGTCGGAGTTGGTGGCCTTGTCATACAAGAGCCCATTTCTAATTTTCCATGTAGACAGAGATGAAGTCAGAACTCGTCAGCAATTCCTTCCTAACATGGTGTCTGCATTTCACATCAACTAACCTATCGTGGTTCCTGTTGTCACAGACACCTCACTACTTAAAAGTCTTTGGATATTTTTAGGGCTTTAAGGGTGTATGTAAAGTGAACGGCTCGTTACAGGAAATCAGACTCGCTGTTTGTTTTTATGATCCCAATAAAATTGGGTGTCCTGCTTCAAAGCAGTCATTTTCTTGCTGGATCAAGCTTACTATCCAGCATGCTTATTCCATGGCAGGATTGCCTGTCCCAAGCTCTGTACAGGCCCACTCTACTAGGTTGGTGGGTTCTTCTTGGGTGGCTGCCAGGGGAGTCTCAGCTTTACAGCTCTGCCGAGCAGCTACTTGGTCAGATTTGAACAAGTTTGCTAGGTTCTACAAGTTTGATACTTTGACCAAACTGAAGGTCCTCAGAGGCCAATCAGTTCTGCAGGAACCTCAGCACTCTCCCAGTTTGGGAGCTTTGGTACATCCCCATGATACTAAATGGAACCCCAGTATCCTCTATGGACTATGGTAATTGGTATGGTAATTAAAATCCATTTTTTCCCCTTGCATTAGAATGAATAGGATATACTGTAAATATTGCTGCTTGAAATTAGATACAATTGTAGGCAAAAATTAATGGGGAGCAAAACATTGAACTTTTTGGGGACAATCGGATAGCCCCCATTGATGCAGTTGCCTATGGTAAATGACTTTGAGTAATTGTATATCGCTGGATGACTACAAGGATGATGATGATCATCATTATCATCATCATCATCATCATCATCATCAAAAATCATCATCATGTCTCTTTAAAACAGATCAAAGTATTTATAATGTAACTCCTCACTAAGCACAATTTTGGTGCAGATTTATTACAAAGCAACAGGATACTTTCCAGCAAAAGCTTTCAAGTGGGCAGGTGATACACTCATGGGATGTCAGTCAATCAAATAATGCCCTGTGTGTATTGTTTGCTATCCAGGTCCTCAACTGAATCCTAATATTGCAGGCGGGTTAACTAACCATTTCATTTACTACTAATTTTTATTATAATTCCAACAAACATATAATAAAGACATATAGATAATAAAATATTTTGAATGCTCAAAAAATATTTTCTTTTACTTTAAGAGAGTTGTGGTAAATTGAGTGCATTCTCAGGAAGGATATGTTACCAGTGGAGTACCCCAGAGAACTGTTCTTGTACCAGTGCTTTTTAATATCTTTATTAGTGACATTGCAAGTGACATTAAAGGTAAAGTATGCCTTTTTGTAGATGACACAAAAGTATGCAAAAGGGTAGAAACACCATGTGGGGTAAAACAAATGATTGAAGATCTAGGTAGACTAGAGGAATGGTCAAGAGTGTGGCAATTACAGTTTAAAGTCAAAAAATGCAAAATCTTGCAGTTGGGTCTCAAAAATCCAAAGGCTAAATATAGTATTAATGGCACTATACTGGAAACAACTGAGGAGGAAAGGGATCTAGGAGTCACTATTTCCGGTGACTTAAAGGCAGGTAAGCAATGTAATAAAGCAATGAGGAAGGCCAGTGAGATGATCATCTGCATTGGGAGAGGAATTAGCATCAGAAAGAAAGCAGTAATGATGCCACTGTATAGGTCATTGGTACAGCCTCATTAAGAATAATGTGTTTAATTCTGGAGGCCATATCTTCAAAAGGATATTAATATATTAGAAACCGTATAAAGAAGGGCAACTAAAATGGTGCATGGCCTACATCACAAAACATACCCAGAAAGACTAAAAAATCTCAATATGTATAGTTTGGAGCAGAGAAGGGAAAGGGGGGAAATGATGGAAACTGTCAATATATCAAGGGTTTTAACAAAGTCCAGGAGGGAAATATTCTCCAAATGAACAGAAGCAATGGGACACAAGGACATGCACTGAGACTAGAGGGTGTGAGGTTCAGGGGAATTTGAGGAAAAAATATTTCACAGAAAGGGTAGTAGACAAGTGGAATAGTCTCCCATCAGAGGTGGTAGAGGCTAAGACAGCAGAGCAATTTAAACATGCATGGGATAGACATAAGGATATCCTTACAAAAAATAAGGATCAAGTAAGGTTGAGATAAAAATATGGTAAAAAAGGGGCCGACTAGATGGGCCAAGTGGTTCTTATCTGCCATCAAATTGTATGTTTCTGTGTTTGATGAGTAATGGAAGGCTTTTGCAGTAAGTCTGATGGCCTTTAAACCCAAAGGCCTTAGTCAATTACCTCATATGTTCTCCAGGTGTAGGTACCTTTAAGTTTCCCTTTCTGTAACCAATAGTGTCAGTTGGTTTGGGTATGGACGTGTTTTTGATTGCTCATGTAATAGGGAATCAGATTTCATTATTTCTCAGATAATTGCTAAAGAAAATTTCCCCACCCTCAATTCTTAGTGGATTTGATGATTGATGCTTTGATTTGGCGAGAAAAGAAGGGAAAGGGAAGGGAAAGGTAAAGGAATGGAAAAACAAAATGGAACGTTCATTTTTAGTATAAATAGTACAGTTACTTTATGGATGATGGCATAAAAGGTGGTGAGACAAACCGCACTAGAACTCTCCCGTCTCTACAGAAGACCTCCTAAGAGAGGAGGTGTATTTCAGCAGGAGATTGGTGAAATATATATATATAAAACCAACTACCTTATTATTTAGACTGGAAAAGAATATCTTTCCAATAAATTTCAATGGTTGGTGGTGCTCCCCAGAGTCAGAAATAGCACATTGTTATAGAAAGAAAAGAAGACTCTTTTTTTGGGGCACTCTTACTAATAGTACACCTGTACATGAAGAGTACTGATATTATTAAAATGTAACTTTTATTAAATATGTCTAAATATCAGAGATTGTATATACAAAAAAGTTTTTGCAGCAAAAAGTCATACCCTGCTATTCAATTTAATATAAAATTATTCCTAAAGTGGGTATTTTATGAGTTATGAAAGCCCACAGTTGATGACCACAATCCTATCCTCGTTAAAACCTGTATTGGTATCGAGGTGAATTGTCCCTGAAAAACGGCACTCTTGTTATAAAACAAAAATTATCATAAAGGCAGGAAATAATGGTAGCAGAATGTGTATAGCACTGCTATAGAATTCCTTCCTTCCTTATGACAGGTAGCTCTATCCGGCTATAATTATATTTGGTATAGACAACGGATAATATTCTCAATCTCATTAAGTGATCAATGTATGTTGGTATAGCATAAACATAATATATTAGAATACCATGTTAGTCAATAGGTTTTTGTCTAAGAATACTGTAAAAGGTAAATAATCCCAAATTTCCACAAAATGCAAGCTCATACAAGTATCACACACATGCTGCAAAAAATGATTTATCACAGAGCTTGTGGTAAAAAGGCCAGTATGTAAGTTAATTTACGTTTGTAGAGTGCAATAAATGGATATAGCTTACAACAGATACACTCAGGTGTCCACAGTTCAGCTGTAAGGGTTATTTAGGCCGTAATCAGTATATTATTTCTAATTGAGAAGATACAATGTGCCTTTTTAATTGTGACCGCTAATACCATTGTTCAGTCATATCTATAGGATACAAGTTTCTCAATACGAAGCGTCATAATGTGACGTTTTTAACACCCTATCAAAAACATAAATCTACAACATACATAGTCAAAATTAGCTTAAATGATAAGGTGATTAAACTAATCTATGTTCAATTATGATTAAATATGAGAGCCTGTATGAATCAAAGTTAACATTTAAACAAGATAGGCTTCCAAAAATCAAATAGACACAGTGTATTAGCTACTTTGTTTTCACATATTCACCAAAAAAAACACCTAAAAATGGGTATAAATACCAATTAAAGGTGATTAAGGCACATCATAGTGACAAAAACTATTCGATCATGATACCATGTGTCAGATAATGAAAACTTAACCATGCTCTAGAGATCATCTAGCGTCCAAAGATCAAATAGACACAGCGTTATTTCAAATGTACATATCCACCAAAAGCCACATATGAAATGGGTATAACAATTAAAGGTGATTAGGGCACATCATAGTAATAAAATTATACGATCATAACATGTGTCAATCAGTGGAAAATTAACATTGAGATCATCTACCATGAGAGAGAGAAAAAAGAAATCAGGGAGTTTATTCTGCAACTTCTGCTGTCATTCCATCATGATTTTACCTGCGCCTATGGTAATCAGCGGATGGAAGATGAGAGAGTAGCCGGGTGTTCCACTGATGAAGGAAGAAAGAAGCCGTTCTGCTGTTCCTGTTAGAGCGCATACGGCTACCTGATATCCAAGGACATTGCAGGGAGCCGCAGCGCAATGCGGGAATGAGAGTTAGCTGAGTAGGGGTGCCTAATTAGGGAAAAAAAATGTTGTGGTTTGAAAAAAGTGAAGCCCGATTCACGGGCGTGTGGGCTCACAAATCTCCCACTAGCAGCGGCATCAGCTCCGGTTCAGCTGTGGACTGGATAACGCGTTTCACTCATTAAGCTTGTTCACATCCCGTCACATGCAGCGTCTACAGCACACCTCATTCACCGGCTATATATGGCAGAACCTTAATGATCATCAATCACTAAAAATTTAGATTGACGGGTACGTGGACCACTAGGAAAAAAACAATTATATGAGGACCTCTTTCAGAACGGAAGGTCACACCTAATTGATTACTGCAAAGCTGATTCATCAAAAAGATTTTTTAACCATAAAGTAACTATATATTTGCATCTATTTTCAGGTCGTCCCCGTGTACATCATTTTCCAAAAGACATATCCATTTAAATATCAAAATATTCAAAAATCGAAATCAATATTGATACACTCAATGGATATTTCGTTGATATGTAGTTATTTTGCCTTATGTAATCCATTGTGTATTGTTAATTACGACTATGAATAAGCCACCATTGGGGGATAAATAAATGCAACATAGGATGATAGATCCATGCCTAAAAAAATGGGTCTGTATTTAGGCAGCCGTGCATGCATGTACACATGCACCTATATAAATACATGTAAATATACAACAGTAAACAAATAAATAAATACACACATATTAGTAGAAAAAAACACACTATAGTGCGAAAGATTATTGGTATTGTACATGTGTTTTTCCCAGGAAAAAATTAATCAAAGAAAAAGGGGGTTAGTTAAAAAGATGGATATAATGGTTTAATATATTTATATATTTAACTAATTTTTATAATGTTTTAATTTTTAATTTTTTTTTACCTTTGATGATAAATTTTTCCTGCAAGTAAGAGGGACAGCCATGGGCGCGGCATGTGCGCCAACTTATGCCAACCTCTACTTAGGATGGTGGGAAAGAGAAATGGTGTTTAGTGGTGAAAACGAACAATTTACGAGACATGTGATCATGTGGTATCGCTACATCGATTATATTTTTGTAATTTGGGATGCAGGACAAGAACTTTTGCTTCAGTTTATTGATAAACTCAACTGCAATAGCCTAAATCTAAAATTGACTTACGAAATCAGTGATACTGAAATTTCCTTTTTGGATATAAAAATCTACAAGAACAATCATGGTCAGATAGAAACTAAACTTTTTCATAAAATCACAGCCACTAATACGCTACTCCACCAGACGAGCCATCACTTTCCACCGACTGTGGAGAATATACCAAAAGGCGAATTTCTGCGGCTGCGCAGAAATTGCTCTGAAGCTAGTATATTCCAACAACAGAGTGATGAACTCACACGGCGGCTCAGAGAGAGGGGATACAGCCATAATTCTATCAAGAGAGCCAAACATTCCCTAAGAAATGTTAATAGGGAATCATTAATTTTTGGGGGTAATGATACTACAACTAAACATAAGGAGGAAGTAAGATTCATTAGTAATTTTAGTAGTGAATGGAGACTAATCAAGAATAGTCTTCAAAACATTTGCATGTTCTCTTGGCCGACACGGATCTCTCAGGACAACTTGGACCAACTGTATCCATGAGTTGGCGTAGAGCTCCAAACCTACGTGATCATCTTGTTAGGAGCCATTTTACTCGTACCCAACCCAAAAATCCTATACTGGTAGGTTCATTTGCGTGTGGATCTTGCAAGGCCTGCCAATTTATAGTTAGGAAAAAGGAAATCATGGATAGATATGGTAAAAACATAAAGATCAAGAATTAGATCAATTGTCGAACCTCTGGGGTGGTTTACTGTATCCAATGTGATTGTGGTGCCAAATATATTGGAATGACCACGAGAATGCTAAAACAGCGCATCCTCGAACACATTGGAACAGTGAGGAATGCTGCTTTGGATATGAGCAGGGGAAGACAACTGACTACTGTGGCCAGACATTTTCATTACAAACATAAGGGTGATTTGAGGACTTTCAAAGCATTTGGCCTAGAGACAGTACATCTTGGCATCAGGGGAGGAGATCTCACCCGAGAACTACTCAAACGTGAGAGTCGCTGGACATTTGAACTAGATGTCTTAACCCCGGGAGGACTTAACGAACATATCAACTATAGCCCTTTCCTGTGACAATACCCACATTTATCTGTCATTTCCAATCATTCCTCTCACATATCTCCAGCAGGTCTAAGGACAGAAGTAACTGATAGAAGATATCCTTTTCCCTCTTTTGCCTCTATCCTTATCTTTATCTTTATTATTATTATTATTATTATCATTATTTTATTTGTATTTCTGCTTTTCCTCTTCTTCGCCTTCTCCTTCTTATGCATAATTAAATATGTATGAATTCTTGTCCCCAAATAGACTCAGTCTTTTTCCCTGCCTATAGGCATATTTGTAGGAGTTTTTTTCAAGTATGTACATATATACGTACACATATAAGGAGCAATGCATGATTTCTTATGTACACTTATACATGGATGTGTCAAAAAATAACAATAAAAATCAATATATAAAAATAACAAAATAAAATATAAATAATTAAAAATCATAAATAATAAATTACGTATAAAAAATATAAAATTTTAAAAATTAAAACATTATAAAATTTAGTTAAATATATAAATATATTAAACCACTATATCCATCTTTTTAACTAACCCCCTTTTTCTTTGATTAATTTTTCCTGGAAAACACATGTACAATACCAATAATCTTTCGCACTATAGTGTGTTTTTTTCTACTAATAGGTGTGTATTTATTTATTTGTTTACTGTTGTATATTTACATGTATTTATATAGGTGCATGTGTACATGCATGCACGGCTGCCTAAATACAGACCCGTTTTTTTAGGCATGGATCTATCATCCTATGTTGCATTTATTTATCCCCTAATGGTGGCTTATTCATAGTCGTAATTAACAATACACAGTGGATTACATAAGGCAAAATAACTACATATCAATGAAATATCCATTGAGTGTATCAATATTGATTTCGATTTTTGAATATTTTGATATTTAAATGGATATGTCTTTTGGAAAATGATGTACACGGGGACGACCTGAAAATAGATGCAAATATATAGTTACTTTATGGTTAAAAAATCTTTTTGATGAATCAGCTTTGCAGTAATCAATTAGGTGTGACCTTCCGTTCTGAAAGAGGTCCTCATATAATTGTTTTTTTCCTAGTGGTCCACGTACCCGTCAATCTAAATTTTTGGTGATTGCTGATCATTAAGGTTCTGCCATATATAGCCGGTGAATGAGGTGTGCTGTAGACGCTGCATGTGACGGGATGTGAACAAGCTTAATGAGTGAAACGCGTTATCAAATCCACAGCTGAACCGGAGCTGATGCCGCTGCTAGTGGGAGATTTGTGAGCCCACACGCCCGTGAATCAGGCTTCACTTTTTTCAAACCACAACATTTTTTTCCCCTAATTAGGCACCCCTACTCAGCTAACTCTCATTCCCGCATTGCGCTGCGGCTCCCTGCAATGTCCTTGGATATCAGGTAGCCGTATGCGCTCTAACAGGAACAGCAGAACGGCTTCTTTCTTCCTTCATCAGTGGAACACCCGGCTACTCTCTCATCTTCCATCCGCTGATTACCATAGGCGCAGGTAAAATCATGATGGAATGACAGCAGAAGTTGCAGGATAAACTCCCTGATTTCTTTTTTCTCTCTCTCATGGTAGATGATCTCATTGTTAATTTTCCACTGATTGACACATGTTATGATCGTATAATTTTATTACTATGATGTGCCCTAATCACCTTTAATTGTTATACCCATTTCATATGTGGCTTTTGGTGGATATGTACATTTGAAATAACGCTGTGTCTATTTGATCTTTGGACGCTAGATGATCTCTAGAGCATGGTTAAGTTTTCATTATCTGACACATGGTATCATGATCGAATAGTTTTTGTCACTATGATGTGCCTTAATCACCTTTAATTGGTATTTATACCCATTTTTAGGTGTTTTTTTTGGTGAATATGTGAAAACAACGTAGCTAATACACTGTGTCTATTTGATTTTTGGAAGCCTATCTTGTTTAAATGTTAACTTTGATTCATACAGGCTCTCATATTTAATCATAATTGAACATAGATTGGTTTAATCACCTTATCATTTAAGCTAATTGTGACTATGTATGTTGTAGATTTAAGTTTTTGATAGGGTGTTAAAAACGTCACATTATGACGTTTCGTATTGAGAAACTTGTATCCTATAGATATGACTGAACAATGGTATTAGCGGTCACAATTAAAAAGGCACATTGTATCTTCACAATTAGAAAGAATATACTGATTACGGCCTACATAACCCTTACAGCTGAACTGTGGACACCTGGGTGTATCTGTTGCAAGCTATATCCATGTATTGCACTCTACAAACGTAAATTAACTTACATACTGGCCTTTTTACCACAAGCTCTGTGATAAATCATTTTTTGCAGCATGTGTGTGATACTTGTATGAGCTTGCATTTTGAGGAAATTTGGGATAATTTACCTTTTACAGTATTCTCAGACAAAAACCTATTGACTAACATGGTATTCTAATATATTACGTTCATGCTATACCAACATACATTGATCACTTAATGAGATTGAGAATATTATCCGTTGTCTATACCAAATATAATTATAGCCGGATAGAGGTACCTGTCATAAGGAAGGAAGGAATTCTATAGCAGTGCTATACACATTCTGCTACCATTATTTCCCGCCTAAATGATAATTTTAGTTTTATAACAAGAGTGCCGTTTTTAAGGGACAATTCACCTCGATACCAATACAGGTTTTAACGAGGATAGGATTGTGGTCATCAACTGTGGGCTTTCATTACCCTTAAAATACCCACTTTAGGAATAATTTTATATTAAATTGAATAGCAGGGTATGACTTTTTGCTGCAAAAACTTTTTTGTATATACAATCTCTGATATTTAGACATATTTAATAAAAGTTACATTTTAATAATATCAGTACTTTTCATGTACAGGTGTACTATTAGTAAGAGTGCCCCCAAAAAAGAGTCTTCTTTTCTTTCTATAACAATGTGCTATTTCTGACTCTGGGGAGCACCACCAACTATTGAAATTTATTGGAAAGATATTATTTTCCAGTCTAAATAATAAGGTAGTTGGTTATATATATATTTCACCAGTCTCCTGCTGAAATACACCTCCTCTCTTAGGAGGTCTTCTGTAGAGACGGGAGAGTTCTAGTGCGGTTTGTCTCACCACATTTTATCGTTTGATATATTTTTACTAGCACATTGCTAGTCTCTGAGACCCAGCACAGACCACATTTAATCTCTAGTAGAATAACTATCTTAATATATAAAAAATTTCTTTTGATTTACTTACACCTGTTTACTGAAGATTACCCCTTGACCAATACAACAGAGACTTTTTATAATTATACGCTCCGGGTACACCTCTTAATTCACCTTGACATTATGACTAGTTTTAGTCTAAAAAATTAATTGGTCGTGAGACGTAAGACTAAGGAAAACATTAACCTAATTTTCCCGAATGAAATAGAAGAAGTAATCAATAATATTAAATGGGAAGAAGATTTTCGGAAATTAAAATACACACTACAAAAACAAATACGTGTTGGCTGGGACATCACTACTCTTGAGAATAACCAAAAACAACGGATTTATCCAAGAGGTCTAAGGCCCAAAGTGTTTCCCGCATTTCCTTTGGCAACTGAAACACTCAAGAATGAATGGGAAGCTTGCCTGCTTAAATGTTCACATGAACTCATGAATATTTTACTAAAACATGATAATCTACTATTGGACGAATGTGAAAAAGAAATTGAATCTTTGGGAAAAACCCTGGAGCAGTGGGAAACGGATGTTCAGTTTCAAAAAACTTTTGAACAGAACAAAATCGATCTTGAAAAATACGAACAAACCATCATTGACCGTAAAGGGCGTAAATTCCTTAGGGATAAAAAAGATTTTGCAACAGGGCAAGTCTTTGTGTGGAAAAATACACAAAGAAGAGAATTCAATAAGGGTACACAGGAAACTTACGGATATTCATCTTCAGAGGCAGACTCGTCTGGGGAAGATACTAACGATACACAGGTTTTCAATAGACAAAAGGACCCCAACACTAAAAACAGTTTTTTTTTTAGAGAAGCAAAAGGGTGTCAGGGGTGGACATCAGGAAACAAGAGGAAGACAAGGCGGTCCTCGAGGAAGAGCAAGATGGGGTTCCCCATCCCCCAACAGATATCCGATTCGGGCGCGGAAGGGCCTGTGATGGATAGTTTGAAGATAATAAACCTGTCCGATCATGAGTTGACAACATTGGAGGAGAATGTTCTCACCAACTATTAACTTTGATCGTTTTTCATTAGAAAAAGATCTCAAGCTTTTTGAACGGAAACTCCTTCTAAAAAAGTTTTTTACAACAAGAAAGGATGATCTTGAGACAATAGCTGGTGAATAATTTACGGAAGAAGAATCTATAGCATTGGCTGCCCTAGAAGAATTTAATGAGGAACCTGATGATATGACACCCACACATTCATGCAAAAGCAGACCTACTTGCAAGAAGAAATTGACGTTCTTTCCATCTGAAGCTATTTGTCCAGAGATTAAAGTCTTCACTAATTTAGTCTCCAAGGAATTTGACACTCTATAAGCAAATCGAAATCTACATAAGGTAGATAAGAATCTAAGTAAAGAGGAGTGGGATTGTCTGAAAAACATCAAGAGCTGGAATGATGTAACCATCAAGCCATCAGACAAGGGTGGTAATGTGGTGATTTGGCCCAAATAACAATATATGAAAGAGGCCTATAGACAACTCCATGACAACAACTGCTATAAACATCTATTACTCAATCCCATGGACTACATTAAAAGCAAATATAAAAGGATCCTGGAAGAATATCATGCAAATGGGACTATATCCAAACATGAATATGAGTATCTTTGGACTGAAAACCCTATAACTCCTACCTTATACCTTCTGCCGAAGGTACACAAGGATTCTAGAATGCCACCTGGGAGACCAATAGTATCTGGAATAAACAGCATATCTGAAAAAGCAAGTCGATTTCTGGATCTACATCTAAGAGACCTGGTAATGGGTCTTCCTTCCTATATACAGTATACGAGAGATATCCTTAAAAAGATACATGATATCAATCTAGGAGAAGGCTACTTACTGGTGGGTCTGGATGTCGAGGCTTTATATACTAGCATCGATCACAATGCAGGAATTTCTGCAGTGAAGTATTTCCTCAACATGGGTGATTTTGGTGATTTTCAGGAATTCCTTTTGGAATTATTACACTTTGTTTTGAATCATAATTTTTTTACCTTTGATGATAAATTTTTCCTGCAAGTAAGAGGGACAGCCATGGGCGCGGCATGTGCGCCAACTTATGCCAACCTCTACTTAGGATGGTTGGAAAGAGAAATGGTGTTTAGTGGTGAAAACGAACAATTTACGAGACATGTGATCATGTGGTATCGCTACATCGATGATATTTTTGTAATTTGGGATGCAGGACAAGAACTTTTGCTTCAGTTTCTTGATAAACTCAACTGCAATAGCCTAAACCTAAAATTGACTTATGAAATCAGTGATACTGAAATTTCCTTTTTGGATATAAAAATCTACAAGAACAATCATGGTCAGATAGAAACTAAACTTTTTCGTAAAATCACAGCCACTAATACGCTACTCCACCAGACGAGCCATCACTTTCCACCGACTGTGGAGAATATACCAAAAGGCGAATTTCTGCGGCTGCGCAGAAATTGCTCTGAAGCTAGTATATTCCAACAACAGAGTGATGAACTCACACGGCGGCTCAGAGAGAGGGGATACAGCCATAATTCTATCAAGAGAGCCAAACATTCCCTAAGAAATGTTAATAGGGAATCATTAATTTTTGGGGGTAATGATACTACAACTAAACATAAGGAGGAAGTAAGATTCATTAGTAATTTTAGTAGTGAATGCAGACTAATCAAGAATAGTCTTCAAAAACATTGGCATGTTCTCTTGGCCGACACGGATCTCTCAGGACAACTTGGAACAACTGTATCCATGAGTTGGCGTAGAGCTCCAAACCTACGTGATCATCTTGTTAGGGGCCATTTTACTCATACCCAACCCAAAAATCCTATACTGGTAGGTTCCTTTGCGTGTGGATCTTGCAAGGCCTGCCAATTTATGGTTAGGAAAAAGGTAATCATGGATAGATATGGTAAAAACATAAAGATCAAGGATTATATCAATTGTCGAATCTCTGGGGTGGTTTACTGTATCCAATGTGATTGTGGTGCCAAATATATTGGAATGACCACGAGAATGCTAAAACAGCGCATCCTTGAACACATTTGAACAGTGAGGAATGCTGCTTTGGATATGAGCAGGGGAAGACAACTGACTACTGTGGCCAGACATTTTCATTACAAACATAAGGGTGATTTGAGGACTTTCAAAGCATTTGGCCTAGAGACAGTACATCGTGGCATCAGGGGAGGAGATCTCACCCGAGAACTACTCAAACGTGAGAGTCGCTGGACATTTGAACTAGATGCCTTAACCCCGGGAGGACTTAACGAACATATCAACTATAGCCCTTTCCTGCGACAATACCCACATTTATCTGTCATTTCCAATCATTCCTCTCACATATCTCCAGCAGGTCTAAGGACAGAAGTAACTGATAGAAGATATCTTTTTCCCTCTTTTGCCTCTATCCTTATCTTTATCTTTATCTTTATTATTATTATTATTATTATCATTATTTTATTTGTATTTCTGCTTTTCCTCTTCTCCGCCTTCTCCTTCTTATGCATAATTAAATATTTATGAATTCTTGTCCCCAAATAGACTCAGTCTTTTTCCCTGCCTATAGGCATATTTGTAGGAGTTTTTTTCAAGTATGTACATATATACGTACACATATAAGGAGCAATGCATGATTTCTTATGTACACTTATACATGGGTGTGTCAAAAAATAACAATAAAAATCAATATATAAAAATAACAAAATAAAATATAAATAATTAAAAATCATAAATAATAAATTACATATAAAAAATATAAAATTTTAAAAATTAAAACATTATAAAAATTAGTTAAATATATAAATATATCAAACCATTATATCCATCTTTTTAACTAATCCCCTTTTTTTTTTTGATAAAATTTTTCCTTGAAAACACATGTACAATACCAATAATCTTTCGCACTATAGTGTGTTTTTTTCTACTAATAGGTGTGTATTTATTTATTTGTTTACTGTTGTATATTTACATGTAATTATATAGGTGCATGTGTACATGCATGCACGGCTGCCTAAATACAGACCCGTTTTTTTAGGCATGGATCTATCATCCTATGTTGCATTTATTTATCCCCCAATGGTGGCTTATTCATAGTCGTAATTAACAATACACAATGGATTACATAAGGCAAAATAACTACATATCAACGAAATATCCATTGAGTGTATCAATATTGATTTCGATTTTTGAATATTTTGATATTTAAATGGATATGTCTTTTGGAAAATGATGTACACGGGGACGACCTGAAAATAGATGCAAACATATAGTTACTTTATGGTTAAAAAATCTTTTTGATGAATCAGCTTTGCAGTAATCAATTAGGTGTGACCTTCCGTTCTGAAAGAGGTCCTCATATAATTGTTTTTTTCCTAGTGGTCCACGTACCCGTCAATCTAAATTTTTAGTGATTGATGATCATTAAGGTTCTGCCATATATAGCCGGTGAATGAGGTGTGCTGTAGACGCTGCATGTGACGGGATGTGAACAAGCTTAATGAGTGAAACGCGTTATCCAGTCCACAGCTGAACCGGAGCTGATGCCGCTGCTAGTGGGAGATTTGTGAGCCCACACGCCGGTGAATCGGGCTTCACTTTTTTCAAACCACAACATTTTTTTTTCCCTAATTAGGCACCCCTACTCAGCTAACTCTCATTCCCGCATTGCGCTGCGGCTCCCTGCAATGTCCTTGGATATCAGGTATCCGTATGCGCTCTACCAGGAACAGCAGAACGGCTTCTTTCTTCCTTCATCAGTGGAACACCCGGCTACTCTCTCATCTTCCATCCGCTGATTACCATAGGCGCAGGTAAAATCATGATGGAATGACAGCAGAAGTTGCAGGATAAACTCCCTGATTTCTTTTTTCTCTCTCTCATGGTAGATGATCTCAATGTTAATTTTCCACTGATTGACACATGTTATGATCGTATAATTTTATTACTATGATGTGCCCTAATCACCTTTAATTGTTATACCCATTTCATATGTGGCTTTTGGTGGATATGTACATTTGAAATAACGCTGTGTCTATTTGATCTTTGGACGCTAGATGATCTCTAGAGCATGGTTAAGTTTTCATTATCTGACACATGGTATCATGATCGAATAGTTTTTGTCACTATGATGTGCCTTAATCACCTTTAATTGGTATTTATACCCATTTTTAGGTGTTTTTTTTGGTTAATATGTGAAAACAACGTAGCTAATACACTGTGTCTATTTAATTTTTGGAAGCCTATCTTGTTTAAATGTTAACTTTGATTCATACAGGCTCTCATATTTCATCATAATTGAACATAGATTAGTTTAATCACCTTATCATTTAAGCTAATTGTGACTATGTATGTTGTAGATTTATGTTTTTGATAGGGTGTTAAAAACGTCACATTATGACGCTTCGTATTGAGAAACTTGTATCCTATAGATATGACTGAACAATGGTATTAGCGGTCACAATTAAAAAGGCACATTGTATCTTCTCAATTAGAAAGAATATACTGATTACGGCCTAAATAACCATTACAGCTGAACTGTGGACATATCTGTTGTAAGCTATATCCATTTATTGCACTCTACAAACGTAAATTAACTTACATACTGGCCTTTTTACCACAAGCTCTGTGATAAATCATTTTTTGCAGCATGTGTGTGATACTTGTATGAGCTTGCATTTTGTGGAAATTTGGGATAATTTACCTTTTACAGTATTCTCAGACAAAAACCTATTGACTAACATGGTATTCTAATATATTATGTTCATGCTATACCAACATACATTGATCACTTAATGAGATTGAGAATATTATCCGTTGTCTATACCAAATATAATTATAGCCGGATAGAGCTATAGCTATAGGAATTCTATAGCAGTGCTATACACATTCTGCTACCATTATTTCCTGCCTTTATGATAATTTTTGTTTTATAACAAGAGTGCCGTTTTTCAGGGACAATTCACCTCGATACCAATACAGGTTTTAACGAGGATAGGATTGTGGTCATCAACTGTGACCTTTCATAACTCATAAAATACCCACTTTAGGAATAATTTTATAATAAATTGAATAGCAGGGTATGACTTTTTGCTGCAAAAACTTTTTTGTATATACAATCTCTGATATTTAGACATATTTAATAAAAGTTACATTTTAATAATATCAGTACTCTTCATGTACAGGTGTACTATTAGTAAGAGTGCCCCCAAAAAAGAGTCTTCTTTTCTTTCTATAACTTTATCGATGATATAAGACATTACAAATACAGGTTTTTCGAAACCTTAATAGGTCCAAATAAATAAATCACATTCCATGCAATGTCTTACTTATAATACAACTGTGTCATACGTTTTTATGATTACAACTGCCTTTAAAAAAGCTTTCAAACATTAGTACTTGTAATATATATATATTTTTTTAAATCTGTTTATTATGATTTTCATGGAATACAATGTAAAACAGAAACAAATAGCAAGTATTTGATGAATAAAGCAGAAAAACAACGTAGGTGTGTACATCAATCAATATCAGGAAGTAAATCTACGATATCTTCGGAGTAGTGGAGCAGATGTGATTCACCAGTAAGAACACTATGCACTGGAGTCATATAATTGTCAATGATATGAAAAATTTGGTATATCTAGTACTCCAAGAATCAACCCTCAGGAAGTCATTCCCTGAAGTATAACATTAGGAACATTATATAAAACACATATCAATAAGAAAAGAGGAGAAATCAGAGTTGTAGAAAGAAAGAGGGGGGGTAGGGATACACATAAGGGTAAATAGGGAAGGAGGGTCAGGACGTTCTTATCCATAAAAACGATGAATGGTAGCAATTGATACATCAATATCAGGACGGAGAGCACGAGATTTCAACCCTAGGGCTTATCATAAGGTAGGGATAATGGTTTCATAACATGGACTCTTCCAGTATCTTCCTGTGGAGGAACCATTCAGTGTGCTCAAACACCTTAAATATTTGGGCCTGTGTGGTCCGATCCCGCGAATCAATGTAAAGGCCCCACTTTTTGTAAAAAGATTTGACACCCAACTCTATATTGACTTGAGAGACGATTTCCTGTCATAATATAATATCTGCAATAACTTACTATGAACTTCTACCAATGTTGGAGAAGAGGACGATAACCAGTGGGATAGAATTATTTTCTTTGAGACAGTTACTAAAATAGTGAGATACGGTATAATTCGCTGTTTCCCAGGCCCTAAATTCCATTCAGAAAAGCTTGCACATAAACAAGAAAGGGGCGTTGCTGATACACGTATATGCAACAGTTGATTAATGTAGGCCAGTAATTTGTGCCAGAAACTTCGGATCAGACCACACTCCCAAAACATATGGTAGAAGGAAGCTGTACAAATATGACATTTGGGGCATTCCCCCATTACCGTGGGGTTAAACCGAGCATGTTGATTTGGGGAGATATAGGCTCTCTGCAAAGTTCGGAGGTGGACCTCCTATAAGTAAGTTGAAGCCAGGGCTTTCAGGGTAGAAACGTAATGATCACTAAGTTGATGGTGACTGGTCAGGCTAGGTATATCTTTACGCCATTGGATAAGTAGTTTATTCCATCTACACTCTGTTGCACTAGATGTCAGGATGGTATAAATCTGTCTAACACGTGTTGGGCCAGCCTTATGAATTATAAACGAGACTAACAATGGGTGAGAGGAAGGGGGTGTGTCATGTGGTATGATGCGCATGGCTGGAGATACATGAAAAAATGAGAGTGAGGCAGGTCAAATTTCTCTAGGAGTGATGAGAATGGATATATAGAACCTCCCGGGTCAAACACTTTGGAAGAGTTAGACAGTCACTTATCTTTCCAGAGCCGGTAATTGGAGTTAATGAGAGATGGGTGAAAGGCGGGATTACCCCATAGTGGAATGCATATGGACACCCCAGGGTTACATTTAAATTTCTTGTGTAAGGAGTGCCAGTTGTAATAAACATCATGAAAAAGGGGGTTGTTAAGGATATGAGTCGGGATCAGGGAGGGTTTAGACAGGAGCAATGCCCCCCTGGAGAGTAGGGAATAAATAAGGCCTCATCCAGAGCAGAGTCTGTAAAGAGTTCCCTGTCAAACAGCCACTCAGCAGCACATCGGAACAAAGTCGCCATGGAATAGGACATATAATCAGGAACACCAAAGCTACCAGCAGATTTAGGGGCCATCAACTTATCCAAAGCAATAAATGCTTTTTTCCCCTTCCACAGGAATTTTGACATAATCTTCCGTAAGTATTGAATGTCATGATTCGTAAGGCGGATCGGGAGCATCTGCATAAGATAAAATAATTTCGGAAAGACTATGCTTTGTAAAACAGCTATCCTCCCCAACAGAGACAGAGGTAGTAGTTTCCAACTATCTAGCAATGAGGTTACACGTGCTAAGGCAGGAGTGTAGTTTTCCTCATACAGTCTGGAGAGATTCGCTGGGATTTGAATCACCAGATAGGTAATCTTCGTGTGGGCAATTTTAAAAGAAAGAAATGGGAGGAGTTTGGAAATGGTATGAGCAGAAGGACCCAAGGGTAGAAGTTACGATTTGGCCACATTAATCCTATATCCCACCCTAATTCCAAATGCTTGTATCAATCCAAGGATTTCCGGGATATAGGTAGATGGATCAGAAACGAATAATAGCATATCATCGGCAAAAAGAGCAAGACGGAGGTGAATGTTTCCAATTTTAATTCCCGTAAAAACTCTCGATTGGCGTAAGGCTATCGATACGGTCTCCAGTGCTATTGCAAATAGTAGGGGTGATAAGGGGCAGCCCTGTCTAGTACCGCGCTGAATCTCAAAGGATGAGGACAGTTCCAGGATCCCACCGTCAGACCAGGCATATGTCAGAGTAAAAGGCAAAACAGATGCATTCTTTACTACCTTCACAAGGAACAGTAACATAATCACATCCTGATGGATGGGGGGTGGGAGAGAGGGGGGAGGGAAGAGACAAAACAAGAGAAGAAAAAGAGAAAGAGGAGGCAATCGTGAATAACAGGCCGTACAATCGGAGAAGTATTACTTTAGAAAATAACCAATACACCAATGGCCAGCGACTTCCGGTCAACGAGCATGGGTGAGCACCAGTGATGGTGGATCCGCACACAATTGTTCAGTGGTGGACACCAACAGGAAAGGAGGAGCCCCTCCCCACCGCCACAATGCAATTAACTATACCCACCCAGAATCCCACAAAAATAAACAGGATAACAGTATACTCTGAAGAACAACATCTCATGGGCGGAATGTAGTGAGCAGAGTATTGTAGAAAACCTATGTAAAAGATTACAAATAAGCAAAAATAACCACGGAAGTCCATGATAGTGGGGCAGCCCCCAGCAATTTTGGATAAAATGGTAAGCAATTGTAGAATATATTTATATATGAAAACATATCAAAGGTATAATGAAGCAGAATCATACATAGAGCAGCAGCAGTCGCAAAGAGAACCAAGGCAGTTCACGTAGAAGAAATGATGAGACCGCAGGGGGAAAACCTGTGAATTATGATCCAGTTGCCGCTGAAGGGAGGTCTGTAATATCCGTGTCGTTTTCTCTAGAGATATTACGGAGGTAGGCCACAGCGTCAGCAGGCGACAGAAAGTCTTTGTGGGAGGTACCCTCATAAATGCGCAAGCGTGCGGGGTAGAGTAAGCCAAACTTGCGACCCTCTGATACAAGTTGAGTGCAAATGGGGGAAAATGCTTTACGGGCCCGGGTCAATTCCACCGAATAATCCTGGAATATGAAAAGCTTATTACCCTCCCATTGGATATCTTTCATTTTGCGGGATGCGGACCAGAATGCCAGTTTATGAAGGTAGTTCAGACAGCGAAACAGAGTCACACGTGGACGCGGTCTGTTGGGGGTGGGGACAGGGCCCACACGGTGAACCCTCTCAATAACTAGATCGCTGCAGTCCCGTTCTATGTCCAAAATTGCAGGAAGGGTGACACGTACAAAATGAGCCAGCGCTGTGCCTTTAATTGATTCCGGCAAACCCACCAATCTGATATTATTTCTTCTTGAGCGATTTTCAATATCATCTAGTTTATTACATATTTGATAGTTCTCTGTAGTAAGAGATTTCACTGAGTGATGCAGCCCCTCTATGTCATGTGTAGCTGCTTGCAGCTGGGATTCAGTGTGAGAGACTATGCTGTAGATACTGAAGCTGTGTAGTTATATCAGTAACAACCTGTGATAGCAGGGGGGCCATGGTGGCTTTTATTGCTGACACTACGTCCCCATACGTTACAGAGGCTTCAGGATCGTGGCATACCTGTGATCCTGTGATGTCTGTCCCCTCGGCCACGGTTTCTTGGAGGCAGGAGAGGTGACTTCAGGGCCGGCGCCAGGTGCCATGTTGCTACCCGTGCAGTGCTTCTCCAGCCTCGTGTTAGCGCTGGCGTGAGCCAGCGGGAGCCTGGGGAACCACGGCTATGGGCGTCACATAGCGGTCCATGCTGACCGCGGGTCCTGCCGAGGGTGTGCTGGGGGATGTGGAGGCTGTAACAGCCTTTAAAAGGTTTATTGTGGCGGGCGGCGGGACGGAGCTCCTTTAGCATGCGGCTCACTCCATGGGTACCGGAACCCGAAGTCCAGTACCTGTAGAATATTTAATAACTATTGGCATTATGCTATTGTTTTTATATTAAATAGTACTGGTTATAATTATGAATTTTATATCCTTTGTTTTACGGATTATAGAGGGTTAAGTTCCCACCACCCTCTTCTCTCTGCTCACTCTTCAAAGCTTTAATTACTGGCTAATTAATCTAAAAAACTTACTAGATGTTTAATTCTGTGATTAGAAAATAGAAAATTACTGACTCAATGTTCCTCGAATCATGTATATACTACAGTTAAATGTTAGATATTTTAAATACACCCACTCTAAAGTTTCTGAATATTATGTACTTAAACAAAATTCTAATTTCCAATTAATACACCGGATTTCATTAAAGCAATTAGTTGGGTATAAATGACCCAGCTCTCAACAGGAAGGCATTCGTCTTGAGGAAGTCTCCGGTTGCTAGGAGACGAAACGCGCTGACGCCCCTTTCTCACATTTGTGCATTATTGAATGAACAACATCACAGCACGGATCAGCTCTTTATTTTTGAAACTCCCGCACTCCGCTGGTTATTCACAGTACAGCCATTCAAACTTGGTGCAAGTGTGGCAAGTCCATCCTAACCACACGCCGTAGCTGCTCTTGGAGAAACAGACCCGCGAGACGGACATCCACGGACCCCCGCAGTGAGGTCGAGACAGTGCCGGCTAACTGTAGCCATACAGCTATTCATCGAGATTATCTGTCAAACGGGTGATGTCGTCCGCCGTGAGGTTTCCGGAGTCAGCTGCATTCCGTCGAGGACTGACGGCTCTGAATTCAGCTATTATATAATACCAGCGGGTCAGCTTTTACATTGATTACCAGAGGCACCAATTGCAGCACCTTGTTTTACCCCATGTAATTTCACACAGGACCCTGCAGCATCATTCAGGAACCAGCACGGTGGTAACTATTACGGCGTGTATGCCTCAAGTAACTTTAACCTATTGCGGATTTATATCATCTAAAACTACACTGGGACGCCAGTGTTTTTAGTAGTTGTTATTATATAAAGAGCTTTTCCCTGTTTAAATCAACAGTGAGTTTTACAGTTTGCTGTCATAATCAGCACAGTTTTAGGTTAGACACATTATTACTTTTTAATGTGCACATTATAAGGCTAGGACATATGTGTCTTTTTAATATGTTTCATATATAAATTGATTCTTTTGTATCTGTTGAATTTAACAATTTGATATAAATATTTGTGATTTAAAAGAGTTGCATTGAGTCAATTATTCACCCTGCTAGACTGCACTTAATTAATTAATCAATTTATCATTCAATCAACTACTAATAAATTTGGAGCGCAGAGCATATTTCTCTATTGTTTTTATATATATTTTATAATTATGTTCGAATATTTAAAACTTTTTGCAGAGACTGCCTAATCTTGTGGTTTCTAAGGCTGTAGATAATGGGATTCATCATGGGAGTCACCACTACATATAATATAGAATAGAACTTTTTTTTGATATGTGAGCTGTCTTCTGATGACCCCATGTAAACAATCATTAGGGTTCCATAATATATGCATACAGTAGCTAGGTGGGAGCTGCATGTGGAGAAGGCTTTTTTCCTTCCACTGTTGAGAGAAATCTTTAGTATGGCGTAGAAAATGATCATATAGGTTACGATAATTACTGAAAAAGGAATAAAGATAAAAACAACAGAGAAGAAAAAATCAACCAGTAACAACAATGAATTGTCTGATGTGGATATTTCTAAAATTGGGTCAGAATCACAGAAGAAATGGTCAATGTACTTTAGACCACAGAATTGTAATTGCAAAACCAAAATTAATTCACCCGATGCAATAAACACCAATAACCAAGAAGCAGCAATAATTTTTCTGCAAACATCGGGTGACATTATGGAATTGTAACGCATCGGATTGCAAATGGCCAAATATCTATCATAAGACATTATAGCAATAACAATACACTGCACTAATTCAAAAATATCAAAAAAGTAAATCTGCATGAGGCAACCGGTGACAGACACTTCTTTTGTATCGCTTAATATGATATCCAACATCATTGGTATAACGGTTGTGGTTATTAAGATATCAGCGACTGCTAGTTGTGTAAGGAAGATGAACATTGGAATTTTGAGGCGTTCACTAATCGACACCAAAACAACTATGATCAGGTTCCCATTGAGCACCACAATATAGGAAAAGAGGAACAGGATGAAAAATAGAATCTTGTATGAATATAGACCTTTAAATCCAAGAAGTATAAACACTGTGACTGCAGTCTGGTTGTCCTCACACATTTTGAGTGGGTAGAGAAGATGTCACTGAGCACAACTTGTATCCTGCAAGAACATTAACTTGATTAAACTGATTTATTAACTAGCAACCGGTCAGTAAACTATGATCATATATCAAGGATTATGTCTCCACCATAATATTACAACAAATATTTTGATAATGAACCCATTCTTTAGGTCAATTTTGTCAGAGGACAAATACCACACAACTACACACCATGCAAATGTTTTGGGGCTGTGAAAAGAAGACAGCACTAGGAGGAAACGCAAGCAAACATGAGGAGAACTTTCAAACACCACATAGAATTACACTTACTCTATGATCTCTGGAAAAGGAGTGATTTAAAGGCCAATAATACATATTTTCATATATTACATTTATATATTACATTGTATTATTATTGTTATTATTAATAATAATAATAATAATAAACAACATGAACTATCCCAACTCCAGATGACACCAATTTTGCCTAGCCTCATACAGTGTATCTGGAAAGTATTCACAGCACTTCACTTTTTTCACATTTTGATATGTTACAGCTGGAATAAATTATTTTTTTACCCTCCAAATTCTCCACACAACACCCCATAATGAAAGCATTAAAAAAAAATTTTTTTGAGATTTTTGCAAATTTATTAAAAATAAAAACTAAGAAATGATATGTACATAAGTATTCACTGCTTCTGCCATGAAGCTAAAAATTGAGCTCAGGTGCATCCTGTTTCCACTGATCATCCTTGAGATGTCCCTACAGCTTAATTGGAGTCCACCTGTTTTAAAATTCAGTTGATTGGACATGATTTGGAAAGGCACACACCTGTCTATATAAGGTCCCACACTTGACAGTGCATGTATGAGCACAAACCAAGTCAAAGGAATTGTCTGTAGACCTCCGAGACAGGATTGTCTCGAGGCACAAATCTGGGAAAGGGTACAGAAATATATCTGCTGCTTTGAAGGTCCCAATGAGCACAGTGGCCTCCATTATCAGTAAATGGAAGAAGTTCTGAAACAGCAGAACTCTTCCTAGAGCTGGCCGGCTATCTAAACTGAGCAATTAGGGGAGAAGGACCCTAGTCAGGGAGGTGACCAAGATTCCGATGATTACTCTGTCAGAGATACAGCATTCCTCTGTGGAGAGAGGAGAATCTTCCAGAAGGACAACCATCTCAGCAATCCACCAATCAGGTTCTGTATGGTAGAGTGGCCAGACTGAAGCAACTCCTTAGAAAAAAGCACATGGCAGCCCACCTGGAGTTTGCCAAAACACACCTGAAGGACTCTCAGACCATGAGAAACACAATTATCTGGTCTGATGAGACAAAGATTGAAATATTTAGCGTGAAAGCCTGGCGTCATGTTTGGAGGAAACGTGGCACCGCTCATCACCAGCCCAATACCATCCCTACAGTGAAGCATGGTGGTGGCAGCATCATGCTCTGGGGAAGTTTTTCAGTGGAAGGAACTGGGAAACTAGTCAGGATAGAAGGGAAGATAAATGCAGCAATGTACAGAGACATCCTGGATGAAAACCTGCTCCAGAGTGCTCTTGACCTAAGACTGGGGCGATGATTCATTTGTCAGCAGGACAATGACCCTAATCACACAGCCAAGATATCAAATGAGTGGCTTCAGGACAACTCTGTCAATGTTCTTGAGTGGCCCAGCCAGTGCCCAGACTTGAATCTGATTGAACATCTCTGGAGGGATCTGAAAATGGCTGTGCACCGACGATTCCCAACCAACCCGATGGAGCTTGAGAAGTGCTGCAAATAGGAAAGGGCAAAACTGCCCAAAGATAGGTGTGCCAAGCTTGTGGCATCATATTCAAAAAGACTTCAGGCTGTAACTGCTGCCAAAGGTGCATCAAAAAAAGTATTGAGCAAAGGCTGTGAATACTTATGTACATGTGAATTTTTATTTTTTTATTTTAAATACATTTGCAAAAAATTTCAAAAAATTTTTTCATGCTGTTATTATGGGGTGTTTTGTGTAGAATTTTGAGGCAAAAAAAAAGAATTTATTCCAGTTTGGAATAAGGCTGTAACATAACAAAATGTGGAAATAGTGAAATGCTGTGAATACTTTCCAGATGCACTGTATATTAGATATAAATTATCTGATGATTTAAATAATGTACAGTAATAGTTTTTTATTTCTTCCTATAATTTGATCCTCATATTTAAACTACAGAATTTATCCTTGTCACACAGATAATCAAGTGAATCAAATGTTGCAATTTTCAAGCATAAAGGGTTTATGAAGTTCTGCCATTCTAGAAATCTTGCATATTTGATTTCAGTAACTCAAGGATATCATTGTTAGGGGTGGGGGAATATGGAAGGTATGAGCGCAGGTAGATACAATCACATAATGGTATAAGATCAAGTGATAGTAAAATCCATAATAATAGTTGTTGTGTTAGTAATGTAGGACAAAGCCTAATAAAGAGATGTCTAAGGTGGAGGTGCACCCCTGATGGTCAAAGTAGTAGAGTGGAAAGAGATATGGGGGGACACAGCGCTGCACTTTTTGGGAGCTGCCTGAGGTTCTGGGAGCTGCTATCCCTATATGCTAGCCAATCCTATATGTGGTTATACAGTAAAATCGAGGGGGAGGGGATTGGAACCAGTGAATATTGAGCAAAGTGAATCTGTGAACTGCATGGAGCATTAGCAGTATTGATACTAGAAATTACTAAAAATTATTGAATTTCTTACATTTACTTTTTGATACCCAACAATATTATTAATTGTTATAATCTATATGTAAACATTTTGCTGAGCTTACTATTTTGCAAACTTAATCAAACATTGCTCAAACGGTATTAGTGAATATTGAGCTAAGTGAATCTGTGTACTATTATCAGTATTGATACTAGAAATTATTATTCTTTTACAGTTACTAATTGATACCTAATAATACAGTTTTTTGACACAATTTACATGAGAGTGTTTTGCTGAACCAATTAGTTTGCAAATCGAAGCAAATATTGCTTAAACGTACTCTTGATATCTATGTTACTTGTTGACATCTGTCTTTTGTCTGTTATAGGCTTAATGAGCAGATTTTAATGATTAGAATAAAAGTTAAGTTTTAATACCAGACATTTAAAAAAAAAGTGCCCCAAAAAACACGAGAGTCCATATTTCTCTTAATTTTCACAGTAATTCAAGGATGTCTAGGCTTTTTTTTCCAGAGCTCTGTGCAATAATAGTTTGAGTAATGTCAGCAGTTGTATGGTCCATATGCAAAAATGAATGTGTATGCATGAATTGCTGTTATATGGCTACAATTTATTTGTATTACAGTGTATAATATACTCTAGAAATATTCTGTATACTTATGCTTTTAAAGTATAGATTACTTTGCTGTAACTTACATCAACTTTAAAAATCTACTTGCTATGTAATTACATATACATCCATATGATAAATTATAGTATAGGTTTATAAGTGAGACTAAAGGCCCTACACACCGCCCGATTGGCCGCTGAGGTGCCCGATGGCCGATACAGCCGACGGATGAACGACCTGATGGCATGGGGGGGGGGGGTGTTGGGGGGGGGTGAAGTTTCTTCACTCCCTCCTTCACCCGGCTCTATAGCCCTGCAAGCTAATATGAATGACATTGTCCATATTGGCATGCATGTATAAACGAGCCAAGACCAACAATGAACGAGCGTGGGGCAGCACATCATTCATCGTAGGTGCCTACACACTGAAAGATATGAATGATATGTTGTTCATTAATGAATGAGATTGTTCATATCTTTCAGTGTAATCGGCCAATGTGTAGGGCCTATAAGAGCCTGATTCAGGGAATGACACAGGTCATACAGATGCTGTGTATAATATGCTGATTCAGCAGGAGGAGTCTTGTTATATAGATTCCCCTGCCAGCTTATGGCAGCCGCAGCTGTGCAGTATTGGATCAGTTACGTCAGCCATCTGTGAAACATGGGCTTTTTACAATGCTGCTGGGGCCAGAAAACTGGGGGCATTTTGCCCCCAATTTCTGAAAACGCTGCCCAGTTTCAACCCCCCCGACATCATATGCCGGGAAATTACCAGAACGGGGTCAGAACAAGTCCTACCATTGCAGATGCCCTACGATGGGAGATGTGCATAAACCATCAGGTTCACATATAATCTCTGAATCAGGATCTAATACAACACACAGCAGATTCAGAATTAGATCATTATATCACTATAAGATGCTGACCTTTTTCTTAATAAGTGTTAAACGTCTCTCTGTGCAGTGTTACCCTCCACCCTTGTACAATAAACTGTAAGAGGTCTGTTTCTCCAATGGCAATAGTTTTTGACAGTATAAAATGTGATAAAAGCAGATGAAATGAAGCCAGTAGAGAATATATCCTACAAAAAAGAAATATAAATGGTATTTAATACATTTACATTGATATTATCATAATAGTTTATAATTCAATGTAATGTGGAGTATTAAATTAACATCACTTACAGCAGATTACCCATTCAATTAGCAACAAATTAGGACGCACAATTTTTTACCATGTCAAAATCTCATGGCCATGACTTTTTGCTATTCATTAAGAAAACTACTGTATGTTAAGTTAATGTTGGTATCAGAGGGAGACATTTTGGCTCTCAGTAAGTTTCCAGAGCACGTACCTGATGACTAATGATGTATGTAAAGGTGTTTCAATAGTAATACATAGCTTATAATGCCACTTAATTATTAATGTTATTTTCTAAAAAGCAGAGAGATGGGTGTAATGATGGGGAACATGAAGGTCTATGCTTTTTAATTATGTGTTTTTGACCTGCCAGATGGGAAATGCAAGAGTTTACTAACTCACTTATAAATCACATTAGATACCGTAAATCTAACAGTAACCCCAAAATCCTTTTTTTTATTTGCTGAAATACTCCTGCTGGCTATACTTTCTAATTCTATCTTAAATGTTGTAGAAATCAGCCCTACGATACCTTACAATAGCCTCCTATGTTTTGCTTACTGTCCACTGTTACTAATCAAATCTGCAGTCATTGGACACTCTATCTGCGGATTTACCCAGATCTTCTTATTGGCACTCGGACGTCACGTGTTTAGGTTAGCCAAAAAGAAAAATCCAGAAAATCAGAATTTACGATAATTCTGGCGTTAAGAACCGAGTAAATTTCTACTTAGAATGACTCTTTCATGCACTTTACATAGATTACACATTACATAACTAATGCACGGTGTTGGCGCGATGTCCACACATTAAAGTTTTGAACTCAAAATTTTTTTTTATTTGCAAAATATGTTTAGATTATAAATGCGGGATGTCACAGATTGGAATTTGTGGCTAATTGAATAGATAAAAATATGGACAATATATATCTGAATACTTGAATTTGATACTGAAATTAAATTTAAAACAACAGACATCTATATTCTATCAATAAACCATAAGGAAAATGTCCATACTTATTGTGTCAGATTTCTGCAACACACAATGTTAAGAGAAAGAAAAAAGTTTTTGAAAAATGTAGACATATATTAAGTATGTATATTATTCTTGAATTAAAAATATGAAACTGTGTAATCAACAAACATGGAGTTGGTAACAGGAATCACAAATTATAAAAATAAAAATAAGAATGTAACAGGAAATGACTGTGCAAAGATGGTAAAAAAAATTGTATTGTAACAGATATTTTTTCCTATAAACTTCAAAGTTCTGAAATGTCCATAAATATCCTGAGTCCTACAAAATTATGTAGGGGGTGGCTAGTTAATGTAAAAGTTGGCAATAAGATGGGGCATTAAATGAGATGTCCAATTGGTTTTTTGTTTACTAAATTCCCCTATTAATAACAATACAACATGTAAATATCTATAATATCTATAATGTATTCTGTGGAGTCTTATAGTAAAAAAAGATCAAAATATAAAGAGTGGTCATGAGACAAAGTTGCACAGTGGTGAGTAGAGAAGGGGAATGTGAGAGCTTAGACGTCTTTTTTTTTCAAATTGAATTGTCAACTGATATCACCAGATAACACACTTATAATTTAGAAGTAGTTGTTTTATAGGATTATTTATCAAAGGTCAGAATACATAAATAGTAACAGATTACAATTCTCTTAATATAATTTTTAAAATGTATAAATGTGGCTTTGTAAATGTCACAAATTCTTTCACCAAATCACCTCCGAATGTTCACTAAGATAACCATCACTGGTAAAGAGATATACACAATTAGCAGTAACACTGCTAATGACATAATATGGATTGGAGAAAAGTCAGTTAATGCGAAACATGTGACTATTTTAGAACACAATTTCAGAATGGCATTCAGTAAGAAAATATTCCAGAAATATTCTGTCCTAATCCGAATTGGTCTTCACCAAACATCGTACTCTTGTCAATAATAAAAACAGCAGGTGATAAAATGATGGAATATTACAGTATGTTTCATGCATAAGAAGACATCTGAGGGAATGGCAGGTTCCTCCTCTCAGCAGTCGTGGTGTTCTGGTTTGTTAATGTTGTGACTGCTGTACAGTATCTAGCTCCCAGCTTCTGTGGTGATTTTATAGCAGGCAGAGATCCTTGTGGAATTACATGTGAGGATGATTTCATGAATGTCACAGAGGAACAACAATCACGTGTGAATCCCTTAACAATTAATTAATACGTAGAGCAACAATTTGTTAGTAAAATTAAAAAGCTTTCAAATGACAGTAAAATATTCATATATTACAGTATATTGATATCCATTTTTGATATGTAAGTAATCTGAGGTATTGAACACAGCCATCTCTAAGAAAGCAATTAAAATGAACTGGTCAAATACACTTCTTTATTGGGTTTGCTAGCTTGACCAGAGTTTATTGCTTCTTCCAAAGGAAAAAGCAATTTTATCAATACATTAATAAGCTTCACCCCAAATGCATGTTTATTGGCTGGGTTTTACTTGAATCTTCATCTCTACTAGGCTACCTCCTTTCTTATATCAAGCTGATTAGCCCAAATGTTGTTTGTTTTATCTGAATGCAGCCCCACCATTAAATCTGCCGCCAGGAGTGAAAGCCAGTGCCATAACTAGACATTAGTGCCCCCCCAATATTTAAAACAGGGTCATTGCTCTCCTTAAGCCCAAGCTAGAAATATAGGGCATGGCTTCTTCAGGAGTGAAAGCCAGTGCCGTAACTAGACATCAGTGCCCAACCCCCACCCCCACCTCCACTATTTAAAACAGGGTCATTGCGCTCCTTAAGCCCAAGCTAAAAATATAAGGGCATGGCTTCTTAGGGAAGGGGCATGGCCACAAAATATTACCAATTCATATTACACTGCACAGTAGTCTCCATTATTCAAATTACGCTGTACAGTAGCACCACTTACACACTTTAAACCAGGTAGAGCCACTTTTACACATTATGCCAGGTAGAGCACCTGTCACATATTATGCCAGATAGAGCTCCATTTTACAAACTACTCCAGGAAGAGCCTGTATCACATATTACAGCAGGTAGAGCTGCCTTTTACATATTATGTCAGGCAGAGCTCCCTGTTACATATTAAGGCAGGTAGAGTCCCCTTTTACACATTATGGCTGGTAGAGTCCCCTTTTACATATTACACCAGGTTGAGTTAAGAGAGAGAGAATGAGAGAGGAATGGAGAGAGTGATAGGGTTGGGAGTTAGAGAGAAAGAAACATGGCACGTAGAGAGACAGAGAGAGAGTGGTGGGAAGGAGACAGAGAGAGGGGTTGGAGCAGGATAGAGAGAGATAGGGGGGAGTGAGAGATACACACACTCATATATGAGACATACAATTTGCCTGCAGGTAGGTGACTCCCTGGGACATCACCACCTGCCTTTGCTTTATGTGCTATTTAGAAATGATTAGCAACTGAAGCACGTCACTTGACATGCCAAAAGCAGACTCAACAGTGGCGAGTGCTAATGCCCGGGGTCTTCTGTATGCGCAACTGGCTGTGTTTGATGAAGGGATTTTCAGGCCCTCATATAAGTAAGTTCCCAGCCTGCTCGCATTGTATGCTGCATTCTCCAGGCTCCAGTGCTCTCTCCAGATTCTGGAGACGGAGTGGGGACGTCACCTCTACAGGCTGGCTAAGGTTGCAGTCTCTACAGTGCTGGGTGGAATGCTGCGAGCTGCCCGATCACTGGCCAGCAGTGATCGGGATATGCTGGGGGAGGAGCCATGGGTCCAGGGAGACCAGGGGGTCTCTCTGGCATACAAGGCAAGTGCTGCAGCCAAATTATTAAATAAATTAAAAATGACAAGGGTGGCACACATCCTGCAGCGCTACCCTGCTTTTCTTCTATTTAGCAGTTTCCAAGTAGTCTGGTGCCATAGCCATGTGGACACACAGGGTAGCATGTTGCCAGCGTTCCTACGCCCACTGTGGACATGTGCTGTGTGCCAGGCACCGCTGGCACACATCAAGTTACGGCCCTGAGGAAAATATAAACACATTGCATTTCTTGGTACTGTTTTAGGGGTCCTACAAATGCTTGCTTGCTTCCTAGACTGGGCTACTGTGGGGTTGGATGCCTGCAGTTTACCAGCAGATCAGTGAAGAATGAGAATACAGGATGTGAGGAATACCTACAGCTCAGCTGAGAGCTCCTCTCTCATCTCCAAGCTCCGTAATGTGTGTGTAGGGGGGAGCGGTGATTCCATCCGATCATCAGTGCACACATTACTTCCCTCTCCTCATCTCCACAGAAGCGGCAGCCGGCTCCAATGCCCACTTCTACAAACCACACGGGGGAAGCTGTGCACAAGTGGGATGCCCAGCGTTAACTGCTGTAAGATTTGCAGCACCGCTACAAAACAAGGGGGA
The DNA here is from genome assembly GCF_028390025.1 of Pseudophryne corroboree. NCBI lineage: Eukaryota > Metazoa > Chordata > Amphibia > Anura > Myobatrachidae > Pseudophryne > Pseudophryne corroboree. The sequence continues at coordinate 16,630,792 of NC_086449.1, forward strand.
TGGCCACACAGAAAAGCCTGACCAGCGCTGCCTCATGTTATGTCTGCAGCATCGGCACAGCAAGAGAGAACACTGAAAACACAAATGGACTCTGCCTCTCCAGCACTGCTGCTGCAGCTCTCTTAACATATAGAGAGATGGTTAATAGGGTGGATGCAGATGGTGGACCCACAGGACAAATGCACTGTGTGCAATGCACCATCTGCCCACACCTAGTTATGAACCTGGTGAAAGTAGAACTTTTCCAAACATCTGGTATGTTCTTTACGTTGCCACAAATTCCTCCAACTGAAGCCTTCAAATCAGATTTAGGGGATTCTGTGGGAGAGCAACTTTTTTTAAAAGCACAGTCATGTTTTTAGACAACAGACCAGCAAGGAGATGTAGAGAATCAATCCTGCTAGTAAATTGTGGAAAAATTGGAAATAGTAACCAGTTAGTTCCCACCTTTCAATTTATAAACTGTACTTGATTAATGTTACAGTAAAAGCTGATTGTTTGCTTTTGGGCAACTTGGCTTAATACATTTTTCACAGATCTACTGTATGTTCTACTCTAAAGAGGATTAGCTGTTCTGCTAATAAGCACTAATTCACTTAATTTAGGGCCTAATTCCGACCTGTTCGCTGTGCTGCAAATTTGCAGAAGTCGTCTACGATCAGGTCTGAATTACCACCCAGGGAGAGTTACAACCCACCCCTTGCAAGTGTGCAAATGCATGTGTATGCCGTGCGAAAAATCCACCAGACAGAGGACAGCTGCAAATCCATTCACAACTCCCTCACCATCGAATGATTTTTCCACTCTGTGCAGTCTGTGAGTAGCCCAAAACTTACTCCTGCAGTGCAACACAAACAGGCTGATCGGTGCCGCAGATGATGTCACACACAGGCCCTGAATACGCTTGGGAACACCTGCGTTTTCCTGACATTCCCTAAAAATGGGCAGTTACCACCCAAAAACGTCCACTTCCTGTCAATCACCTTGCAATTGCCTTGCAATCTAAATTTTCACACCATCCTGTTGCTGTTTGGCAACGCGCCTGCACATTGCGGTGCATACACATACACAGCCATTTGATAATCAGCCGCTGTGTGAATTTGCACAATTGATCAGTTATAGATCATGCCCTTACTTCACAACTGTTCTTACATTTAATGTAATTATCAATGCACAAGGAGCTTGAGGTCAGGACCACTTGGGTAAACTTCAGCCTACTGGCTATAAAAAAACATGGCTCACACAATCAGACACTGCCTACCCTGCAGAACTGACATATGGTGTTTTTCACTTCACACACACCTCCAGGACTGGTAACAGTAAAGGAAATGGGTTAGAATATTACTAACCCAATCTTTTACATACACAGTTCAACCACTGGTTCCATCACTCACATTCACATTATTTGAAGTATATTCTATCAGATATACTCTACTTTTTCTCTATGTGTTGCAGCTACAGTATCTATCACCCACATGGGCAACCCAACCAATGTCTGGAAGATTTTTTCTGCCTTGCACCCTCCCATCCTATCCTCTTACATCTCCACCATCATAATTAATGTTTTCAATATCCTTAATGAGTCTGAAATCTACTGCTCATGTCTCCAAACTACTCTCTCTGACCCTCTCTATCAGCCTCTCCCAATGTACTGACTCCTCTACTCACCAGGAGGGCAAATGCCTTGATCTTGTATTCACCTTCCCTTTCTCAGATCACAACCTTATCACCTGCATGCTGTCATCCGATACTTCAAACTCAATGTCACTGAAACCTTCAAATCTTTTTCAAACCCGCTGATATAATAAAATAATTAATTTTCAAGAACTTTTCACCTCTCTGCAACAACTGTTCTTACCTATTTCTGCATTCACTTTTCCTGAGACTGGTGTATTACACCTGAATGAGACTCTAGAATTAGCCCTTGATGAAGTGGCTCCAGCTACCCATCACACTCCATATATACTTAGTTGTTAACCATGGTACTCTAAATCAACAAAGACACAAAACCTCTCACATAAAGTTGAACATCAGTGGCGTAAATCTTGTACTTGGTCACATAATTGACTATCTGCCACTCCTATCATAATGCCCTGGACTCTGCAGAACAAAAATATTTCCAAACTCTTATCTCTGCTCAAGTTTGAAACCCCAAGTGACTTTGTAATTCACTTCTCAATCCTCCCTCACCCAACCCACCACCACTATCAATGCACAAGATCTTCCATCCCACTTCAAGGACAAGATTGAAAAGATCCAATATTAACTGGTATGCTCTTTTTCTTTGCCAGTTACCTGCTCAATTCTCTACCTGAACCCTCTGGCACCTTCTCTTCATTTGAGTCCACAAATGAAGATGAAGTATCAACACTCTTCTCCTACTCCTACTCTACTACCTCGCTTCTTGATAGGAATGTATTTAACCCATTCTTAAAGGTGTTGACTGAGTCCGCCATTACTACTCTCTCAGGCAGGGAGTTCCAAACACGTATTGTCCTTACTGTGAAAAAACCTTTCCGCCTCAATGTGCGGAAACCACTCTCCTCTAACCTAATCAAGTGACCAGGTGTACTCTGTGCTTATCTTAAGAAAACAGGTCCCTCCCAAGCTCTGTGAATTGTCCCCTTATATATTTGTAGATGCTGATCATGTCCCTTCTTAGTCTCCTCTTTTCCAATGTAAACTTGCCTACACTTGCAAGCCTTTCCTCATATTCCAGCATCTCCATGCCCTTGATTAGTTTGGTCGCCCGCCTCTGAACCTTTTCTAGCTCCAGGATATCCTTTTTGTAATATGGTGCCCAAAATTGCACACAGTATTCAAAATGTGGCATCACTAGTGATTTATGTAATGGGAGTATAATACTCTTGTCCCTTGCATTAATATCTCTCTGAAGATATAGCCTCCAGAGCTAAACACAGAATTCTAGATGTGGCTGTACCAATGACTTATACAGTGGCATTATTACAGATGTGTCCACCTACATCTAGCTTTCCTGCACATTAAACAGCCCTTCTAGTCACAACATACTGTGGCATGACTCGGTAGCACTGAGTGTCTGATTTGGACTTTTTCCATTAAATGCATCTTATTTGAAAAATGATGTAAATAGGATGCGCAAGAATCTTATGCTGATTAAAATGATATGTTGCATGCCTATATGTTGTGTGAGACCGTGGCTGTTTGTGCATACAAAATGGTACATTACAGTGTTTTCCAGCTGCAGATGCACAGAGAATAGGCATGCCACATATCATTTTAATAAGCTGTGTCTGGTAAGACACATTTTTAGCAAAAAAAGACAAACAACACCAAAGAGGATCTGTCAGCTCACTCACACCAGGTATCTCCCACTGCCTGACATACTGAGTCAGGATGTATCTGTACTTCTTTCTTTCTGCTACTGATTCCTCCCCCAATGCACAAAGCATCTGACTAGCCTTCCTAATTGTTTTGTTACACTGCTAACCTGCTTTAAGTCACTCTAAATAGTAACACCTAGAGCCCTTTACTCCTCAGTAGTTTCCTGTATATTGTCATTAATACTATATTTAGTCCTTGAATTTTTGAGACCCAAGTGCATGATTTTGCATTTTTGGGCATTAATCTGTAGTTGCCGCTCTTTTGGCCATTTTTCTAGTCTACCAAGAACATCAATCAATTGTTTTACCTCTCCTGGTGTTTCTACCCAGTTGCATACCTTTGTGTCATCTGCATAAAGGCATACTTTCCCTTCAATACCATTTGCACTGTCACCAATAAAGATATAAAAAAGCACTGGTCCAAGTACAGATCCCTGGGGAACTCCACTGGTAACATATCCTTCCTTTGAATGCACTCCATTAATGACATCTCCCTGTTGTCTATCCTACAACTAAGATGTTATTCATTCAACCATCTTAGTATCCAATGCCATGCTTTCAAGTTTATTTAAAAGTCTGCAATGTACAGTAAGGCAGTGTTTAAAGCTTTACTAAAGTCTAGATAAGCTATATCTGCACCTACCCCTTTATCTATTACTTTAGTTAGCCAGTCAAAAAGTCAATACATTTTTTGACATGATCTCCCCCAAATAAATCCATGCTTTTTGGGATCCTGTAAGTTGCTGTATTTGAGATCCTCAACAATTTTTTTAAGAGTTTTTCCATCAATTTCCCTACTACTGATGTATGGCTCACTGGTCTGCAGTTGCTTGCCTCTCCCTTGATTCCACTTTTGTGCAGTGGGACAAGGGGGGTCATTCCGAGTTGATCGCTCGCTAGCAGTTTTTTGCAGCTGTGCAAACTCATAGTCGCCGCCCACAGGGTAGTGTATTTTCACTTTGCAGGAGTGTGAACACCTGTACAGCAGAGCACCTGCAAACACATTTTGTGCAAAACAAGACCAGCACTGCCGTTGCTTATCCTGTGTGACGATTGCTGCGATAAGTGACACGGTAATTACGTCAGATACCCACGCAGCAAATGCCCGGCCACGCCTGCGTTTTTCCGAACTCTCCCAGAAAATGTTCCATTGACACCCCGAAATGCTCTCTTCCTGTCAATCTCCTTGTTGTCAGCAGTGTGTTTGGAATTGTCGCTAGAACCAGTGCAAAACCACAAAGGACTTTGTACTCGTACAATGCACGTGCACATTGCGGTGCATACGCATGCGTAGATAAGCCATTTTTTACACTGATCGCTATAAAGTGAACAACGGCAGCTAGCAATCAACTCAGAATGACCCCCTATGTTCAATCTTTTCCAGTCCTCTGGAATTACTCCTACCAGCACCAGTTAAAGCTCTTTTAGTATCTTTGGATGTATACCTTCTGGCCCCATTGATTTACTGTATCTACTTTCAGTTTTTAGAGTTTTGTTAGGACCTTCTCTGTAAATGTATTGATTGTTACCTCATTTTTCAGAATATGCCTACAACATAACTATGGGCACTTCCCTTCTCTTTCAGTAGTGAATACTGAGCAAAAGTGATTATTAAGATGATCTGCTATTACAGTGTCCCCCTCAACAAGACTCACAGTCTCTGTCTTTAGTCTTATTATTTCACCTTTTGTTTTCCTCCTTTTTTTATATACCAAAAAATAACTTTTCCCTCTTTACTCACTGTCTTGGCCATTTTTTCCTCAGTTTGTGCCTTTGCACATCTGATAGAATTCTTAGTCTCCTATCTTTGCCTTTATTACTTTGTGCCTGCTTATATTTCCTAAATGCCATCTTTTTTGCTTTCACAGTACTTTATTATTCTTTTGCAAACCATACTGGATTCCTCGTCTTTGTGTTTTTCCTAACTCTTTTGACACAAAGATCTGTTGCTTTTAGTATTGCACCTATTATTTTTTTCCCATCTCTACTGCACTCCTTCCAAATTCCTCCACTTTGGCAAAGAATCACTTACACATTTTCCCAGTCCTACAAAACCAGCCTTCCTAATTTCTAACACCTTTGTTTTTGTATGGGATTAGTCGATCTCTGGGGTAAATTTACTAAGATGGGAGTTACATTTAAGATGGGATGTTGCCCATAGCAATCAATCAAATTCTACTTCTCATTTATCTTACACCTTTTACAAGATAACACCTGGAATCTAATTGGTTGCTATGGGTAACATCCCATCTTAAATAGATCTCCCATCCTAGAAAAAATTACCCCTCTGTCTCTATTCTGTAGATCACTGGATCCCAGGTTTTCACTCACTTTTACATAATATATTATTTCTCCATTTGTAAGTATTAAGTTTAATATTGCATCTTTCCGAGTGGGCTCTCTCAAAAATTGCTGGAGGTATGCTTCCTGCAAGGAATTTAGACTTTCCCTACTTCTAGTTGAACTTGCAACAAACACTTCCCAGTTTATATCCGGTAGATTAAAGTCTCCCATTATTATTACCTCTCCTTTTTTGTCATTTTAGTGATGTCCTGTTTGTAGTGTTTGGAAAAATGCAGGCATGTCATGGCCCTTTTTTAGGGCATGTGTCTAATATCAGTTTGAGCTCGAATGTACAAAACATGGCACCTGCATGAATACTGCTGGGTTTAGTCTGTGTAGGGCTACCTTTAAGCCAAATGTTCATGTTTCATGCATATAGGCTGAGTATGTATATGCATTTGTGAATGCGTTACGTAAGCTCTGGTGGGCATATCTTAATATTTGAGTTGTAGCTTCATTTGTAATATTAGTAGTTGCATTGTGAAGACTTGCAGCGGCATTAGTACTTGCAGCGGCATTAATGCACTTCCCTGAATCAGGCTTTGTCTCTATGCCACAAACTTGGAATAGCTCTTTGTTTTCTGTATACATAAAACTTGAAGTGTTGAGAAGCTGTAAGGAAAGAGGGGTAAACTTGTTGATGGTTTTGGAGGTCCTATAGCTGGAACAAGTGCTTATGACATAGGGGCAAAAGATGGAACTTGAAGGTGTAAACCATAAACTGTATGGAATGTAGTGGAAAGAACAAAGGGGAAAAGGGACTGGGGATATAGGCCGCACAGGAAAAATAATTATTTAGCAGATTATAATTACCTCAGAAAAACTGACACTATTGGGATATTGCTTTCCCTTTTGTTAATCATTTGTATACCTCTAGCCTATTGGTATAATGGTTACAATGAATTCTGACGGTCAGTGGTGCTCCCAAGGGTATAGAGATACAAATTATAAAAATGACCACAAAGAAGACCAAAAAAAACCCTGGTTGGAAGCACTCTTGTCTGAGGTAATGAGACAAAGATTTTTAAGAAAAAAAGGAGATACTAATGAGAAATTATTATAAATATTAAGATTTCAAATTTTATTGGTATGCCTTAAAAATAATTTATATATCCTTCTTGTGAGTGAACTAGTAATTATGTGATCTACTTGCAAAAATATGAAAAAAATATTTATGGTCTAATCTAATTGACCTCAGTCAAAGACAGTTGATTCTATTTGAGTCCGTCAGTGTGGTAGTTCCCTACTCATAAATATAATAAATAATAAATCAAAATTTAGATAGTGTGACCATCATCTTTGTCATATATGTGCCCATATACAGATTCTCAGGGCAGTAGTTTTGAATCATAGGTCACTGGAGGGATTGTTTTTGAGTTGGGTCAATTGTGTATCAGCGTGTGGCCCAGTTAACGTGGAGAAAGTATCTATGTAGTGGTTTCTTTCAAGACATGAGAGGTCAAGGCATGTCATCAATGGGACAGAGATAATGGTACCACCTGTATGAAGAGACAAGGAGTTAGGGTTTATGTTGAATCGCCTACGTAAATGATGAAAGAATGCAAGGCCCCCGTGTCATAACCAAATTGCCCCGTGTGTTCTATCCCAGTTATTTATAGGTTAATCACCCAAAAAGAGAAAAATATAATTATTTAAACTACCTTCAGAAAGGATCATAGAGGTTTTTATATAAAGATACGAGGTGCGTAGGCTTTCTATTCCAGCAATCTGTCAGGCAATCCGCCTGCTGGATTTAAGAAAGGAGATGTTGAGGTAAAGACACTCAGGCAGTTGTCTAATTGATAAATAGCTTATTCTAAATAGTTGAATAGTGGATCTCCAAAAGTTAATTTACCTTAATTATCCACAGCCGAGTATTCCTAAGTCTCAAAAGCAAATCCTTTCTATGAAGAACCCTGGACGTATCACTCCTGATCTCCTTGTCGTGATGTCTTTCACATATGTCCCATGGTTTTAAACAAGAGTCCTGACAGAGATATGGGGCACGGTTGCCTCAATTATTTGATCAATGACTAATCAAATGGTTGATTCAGCAGCAAACTGATAAATTGCTGAAGTACAAAGAGTTGTTATTTACTACCATGTCCAAACGAAAAAATGGAGGCACCAATCCCTCAATTCCTTTCAAAAGTTATCAGATGATCTCAAATACATGACAAAGGTATGCAGCATACAGAGTTTTGGTTCTTTTTTTGACCAATACCAAATGGTTCAATATCAGAGGTATGAGGCACCAATACCTCAGTATATACATAAATGTCAAAAATTGAGAAATTAATTTAATTACTTAGCAGAGGTCATTAACCCAAAAACTTCTAGTCTTACCAGCAGCTACTGGTGTATCTCGCTAATTTATGATCATAATATACTAAGCACATAGAGGTATGAAGAGTGGCCAAGATATAAGCAGACTCCCTTCTGCTGTTCTCCCGTCTTGCCAACAGGTATAGGACGAGGAATGAGAGAGGGTGGGTGCGTCCAAATTGGCCAGAAAGAAGAGGAAGAGGAGGTATCAAGCAAGAGGACTCAGGCGGGTATTCCCTGATGCCTTATAACAGGTAGTGCAGAGATTTAAACCTGCACATTTGTCTCTGGTGCGGTACACTCCAGAAAGGTCAATTGAGATTATAATTACTATAATAACTGGTCAATATCATCCAAATTACATGATAATATGCTTATTCTCACTTTACCCTAAACTCCTCCCATAAATACCCCAACACATGAAGGATTATTGAGAATTGAACAAAACTGAAAAAAATGAAAAAGTAAATAAAGATAAAAATATAAATATGAATGAATGGATGACTATCTTCACAGTGCCTGACAAAACCCGTTTGTCATATAAAAATCAGCTGTTCTCTCTAATACAATGTAGCTGCTGCTGCCAGTGTGGGTGACCACTGTTCTCATTTATTAATTATGACAATGGGTAGCTCCCATAGGCTCATGAGCATGTCATAATGAGCTGTTTTCTCTGATACAATTTTGTTGCTGCTGTCAGTGTTTGTAGCTGATATTGATACTTTGTCAGAAATGTTGTATCAAATGGATATGATACATCTATCAAAAGACATGTTGCTATTTTCTATTGTCCTAATCTTTTGCGGTGGAAGCAAAGAGTTTGATTGTCACGTATAAATTACACATGTATGTAATCACTGGCCACCACTCTGTCAAATATAGTTACCACTCCCGGGACAGGGTGCGGAAAGAAAGGGGGAAATGTCACCCCGGAGTTTCACATGTAGACGGCTGTACTCGTGAATAATCCCCGCCGTCTATCACCGCACGGCGTCCCGTTCTCCTGCGGCCGCTCTGGCCAGCGGCAGGCCGATACTTCCTCCGTTCCCAGCTGCCGCACTACTGTTCTGCTGACGGACCGGTGGGTCACGTGTGCGCACCACGTGACTCACCCTTTAGACGACCTGACGTACGTTTCACAAGGCTTGATCACAGGTAATTGGATAACCTGTGGTCCTTTGCTTTTAAAAGAAAAGGCTGCTTTTTCACAGTCTTTATTCATTATTAATCAGTTATAGGTGCCAAACGCAATCCTATACATCTAGGCTACCCAATTAAAGGTCATAGGTTTCCAATAAGATTAATCAGAACCTATTAGGTACAAAATTATTATTGCTGCCAAGAAATAAGTGAAAATTCACTAATAAATATTGCAGTGAGTATATGTATGTAGTCCCAATTATAGGGAAGAAAAAGGAACAAGGGGGGAATGATGATATATAAAATATTCAAGAACACATGTAGTGATTATAAATGTATTCCTATAAGGGTCCTGTTTAAACCCAAAATTGTTTTAAGATCATTTGAGATTTTTAATTATTTGTATGAATTTGGAACAAGACTATGAAGGGGATATAAAGAAAGAGAAGTGATAATAAATATAATGATAATAATAATTATGAGTAAAAACAGAATTAAATAATAATAATAATAAGTGGCAAGTAATATTGTGTTGATAGAAATCAATAATAATTAATAAAAAATATTATTAATAATAAAATTAATAATAATTAAATAAATTAATTAAGTGATATAGAATATAAAAAAGTTAAAAAAGGTTTTTTTGGAAAAAATTTTTTACATATAAAAAATTGCATATTAATACTCATAACCAATAATGTATTGTTAACGATTAAAGTGACTACAGATATACATATACATCAGTATTTATACATATCTGTCTGTCCCTGCATTGCTATTATTGACTTTCAGACCGCATTAGATTAATAGTGGTGTAGAATCATGTCATCCACCATATTGCAAAAATGTTTATACTGCATTTGTGTAGAGGGCCCTAAACCCTGTGCAAAGAATAAAATATGTGAATACTTCGAAAAGTGAGTGATGTGTGGAATTATTGTGATAAATATGATTATTATAAAAGTGATGTCAATGGTTTGTGTATATACTATATATCACTCTCATAGAGGTGATATATAGTAGTGCCAGATTTCTATTAAGTCGCTAATGAAATGTAAGGCAGTGATATGATAATCTGAGAATGGTAGGACTCAAATAAAGAAACAGTGACTAACATGGTGAAAGGAAAAAGGTAAAAAAAGTGAAAAAAAGTGCTAACGTGTTGCCTTGATATATGAAGCGTGAATAGTAACGAACAGTGTATATGAAAAAACTGAGTTGAGTTATAATTAATGAAATAAATTAACTGAACTACAATTAGCTAAAAACGACCAATTAATGTGATAACCAAGTTATTTGGGAAGAAAGGCTCCGAAATTAATGTTTTCATTTAGACCCTCAGGGTTAAGAGCCCCAAGTTTGAAGGTCCATTCGCATTCCCTTTGTAATAATTGGTTGACAATGTCGCCTCCTCTATTCCCCAACTTGACTTGTTCCAAACCATAAACCTTGAGATTTTGCCAGGACCCATCATGTTCATAGTGAAAGTGACGTGCAACTGACGTCAGTTTTTTGAAATTTGCCAGATCCTTTGCGGCATTTCGTATTGAGCCAATATGCTCTAAGATACGTTGTTTGAAGGGTCTACTTGTCATCCCAACATACCGTTTGTTGCACTCACATGATATGCAGTAAACTACTGCTTCTGTGTTGCAGTTAATGTAATGTTGGGATTTTATGTTTTTACCAAAGCGATCCGTAATGTTATCTGTTTGTTTGATCCACTTACAGGCTTTACAATGTCCACAGGGGAAAGTTCCCACAGTTTTAGGTTTTGTTATTGGTACCCTTTTGAAATGGCTTGAGACTAATTGGTCTCTCAAATTCTGGGATCTTTTCCAGCTCATAGAGACATGTGGACCTAATTTCTCTGCCAAGACAGGGTCTAATTGAAGAATTCCCCAGTGTTTTTGGATCGCATCCTTAGCCTGATGCCATTGACGGCAAAATCTTCCAACAAAGCGTAGAGTGCCTTTGTCATCATTCTTTGATTCCTTTTTTGTAAAAATTAGTTCACTCCGATTTATATTCCGAACACTGTTGTGAGCTTTCTTAACTGATGTTTTGCTATATCCCCTTTCTTGTAACCTTTTAGTGAGTTCCTTACTCTGTTCAACAAATGATGTATCATCTGAGCAGTTCCTTCTCAAACGGAGAATAATAATTTTATATAGCGCTCTTTCTCTAGCAGAACTCAAGGCTCTTTTACTGCAATTACAATTATTACAATTGTCTCCTTACTTGTCTTAACAAGAACAGACTCTTTCCACTACAATCCATCTGAATGCAGCTGCGAGGCTAAGCTTCCTTGCTAAATGTTCCTCTTCTGTAGATCCACTCTGTCAGTCCCTCCATTGGTTACCTGTTTTCTACCATATTCAATATAAAGTTCTTTTCTTACACACAAGGCTATTAACCAAACAACACCATCATACATCTCTTCTCTTATCTCAAATATCACCCAATTTGAGTTCTCTGCTCTGCACAAGTTCTGACTCTCTCATTCACACTTAGTACTCGCTCCCATTCATAATTGCACATCTTTCTTTGTGCTGGTCCCACTCTGGAATGCTCTCTCATGCACAATTAGAGTATCCTCTAGTTTCCAATACTTCTAGTGTTCAGATAAGCTTACATAACCTTCATAAGCTTTCTTTTACAATTACATCCCCACTTTACAGTCCACAAATAACCTCACATATATTTTCTTTATTCACTTCACTTACTCATGACCTCTGGCCAGCTTTGCTGTGTGACCACATAATACAGCCCTTTGCAATCTGGCTGGACCATTTCTCAAAAGATAGCACCAGTTCTTGTATATGAATGTCTTTTCTTCCTATAGATTCTAATCTTGTGAAATAACCTTCCTACTGCTTTGTCTATTATTACCCAGTTTGTTATATCACTGTTTCCAATTGTAAAGTGCAAAAGAACATGCTGATTTATATAAGAAACCGTTAATAAATAATTATAAGCAGTCAGAGGTATGCAGCCCCCAGCATATGTTAGCAGTGTATTCAGTGGTGTCATAAGGTGCAGGGGGTGTGGCCCACACCCAGGTGTCACCTACCGGCTCCTGCTAAGTGACAGGAGTCAGGTGCTGCAATGTACCATTATGTGCAGCACTCAGCTCCTGTCATCGTGTACAAGCCAGCACTGCAGACAAGGAAGTGTCCAAGGGTAGCCCACATCCCCCGGACCCCCCCAACTTGAGGGAAATTGGGGTTTGGATGAGTAGCCACTCCCCCTCTTGCGAAGCCATGTACCTTTTTTAAATGGACCTCACACAGCCACATTCCCATTTTAGTGGCTACACCCGTGGGCCATGAAGCCATGTCACCGTTTTGCAGCCACCACACCATGTTTCCTTGGGTTGAGTGATGCCACTGAGTGTATCGAGCCTCCAATGAGTTTTGTACCTTACAATACTTTGCCATAATCCTCTCTCACAACTGTGCAGTTTCAGCAACACAAACTAGCACACAGTTGAACTTATCCTCCTTCTATCAATAACAGTTATAGAGTTACCTTAGTGCTATAATAGTGTCTCAAAAGTCTGCTTTTTGGAGCACATATGAAATTAGGCTAATAAAGTAACACTTTATTTACAAAGAAGTTTAATTCTTAGTTAAATAAATTAAATAAATATCATTAAAAAGAGGTAAAGATTCCATATACAAATACTGTATGTGTTGCAATGTCAAATAAGAAGGAGAAATTTACACAGAATAACACTCACCTTTTTCTGAGTCAGGGACATGGCAGGTAAATGCAGGTAAGGCATCAACTTAGAATTAATGATGCAAGTCAGAGAGCAAAATGTTCTCATACCTTTTATCAACTATTCCCTACAACCATAATGATGTCATGACCGAGTCCCCGATGACTGGACAACTACCTATGAAACTTTTAACCAAAGTACAAATAACTTTACATAATTTCCTCTGTGCTATAGCTACATGAAATATGGTATGTTCACATCAGTCTCTATTTTTTGAGTTATAAAACTATTGTAGACAAGACTGCTCCGGGATGTACTATACTGTATATTGAGTATTTGCCTCATTTCCACTAAATCATATGATCTAGGTGCCCTGAAATTACATAAGCCCAGTATATACTGTAGATTTTATGTATATTTCTAGGATTTTGGGGTCAACTATGTGTGCAAGAATTTGCCCCATTACTGTTATGCACACCAGTGCCTGCAGGAAAGTACTGGTGTCAGAACTGTTATGCACTCCAGTGCCTGCAGGAATGTACTGGTGTTTGAACTGTTATGCAAAACAAATGGACTCACAGACAGACTGGGGAATATGACATAACGTACACAGAAGGTGATAGGGTAACAAAATACACACACAGTGAACAGAGAAGCCCAGAGGCTAAGGAACTGGGTATCTCACTTGTATTAGAAATGCTCAGATGGGAAAAGCAAGATGTTGTGTTTTAATACGTAGAGAACCCGAAATGCTGTTGCTAAGGGCAACAGCAAAACCCTAAAGGGTTACCAACGGGTGTGGCAGTAAACTCCTTGGTCAGAGATGGAATGATAGACACAAGGAGAGTCTCCACAATCCTAATTCTCACTTGCATTGCACAGGTTCAGCTTACTGCCACTAAACTGACCCCTGACACCTAGCACCGTGAGACAGGATTAGACAGGCAAGTCTTAGAATACAGCCGCAAACTTGCTAAGTTCACAGAGTAGTAACAGAACCCCAGCAAGCTAAACGACTGACTCCAGTCTTACTGCTAGGTCTGGATTGGCAGAGTGTAATACCAAATCCCCAGGCCTATTTGCAGTAAGCAACAAACAAATACAAAGCTACACAGTACTGGTTAACTTTTAGGAACTGACTAACCAACAAAGATTCAGCAGCATCTGCTTACCCTGAGAAGAGGCCTTATAAAGCAGGTGCTGTCCACGCCCCACTCAGACCTCACAGACTGTGAGCACAAAAACCAGCACCGGATCCCCTGCCGTGCACAGAGCCTATAACCACTGCACAGCAAAAGACCCGAACCGGAGTATCAGCTGCACTCAGGTTACTCCGCTAGCACTTGTCTCCCGGTTGCCATGATGACAAGGCAGCACAGGGCAGGAGACCCTAACAGTACCCCCCCCCTCTGACGAGGGGTCAAAGAACCCCTATCACCGGGTTTATCGGGGAACTGCGAGATGAAAGAGCGTATCAGTCTGGGGCATGAAGATCACAACTGCGCACCCACGACCGCTCCTCCGGGCCATACCCCTTCCAGTGCACCAAAAATGACAGCCGACCCCGAACCACATTGGAGTCAAGAATCCTTTCAACAACAAACTCCCTCTGGCCACGTATCAGAAGAGGGGAAGGTCTTCCACTGGAAGAAGGATTACTAATCGCCCGTTTTAAAAGGGAACAATGAAATGTTTTATTGATACCCAAAGAACGGGGCAGATCTAACTGAAATGCCACCGGATTGATAACCCTGGTGATCTTATGAGGGCCGATGAACCGGGGGCCTAACTTATGAGATGGCTGTCTCAACTTCAAATTCTTGGTAGACAACCAGACAAAGTCTCCTAATTTGAAGCTGCAGGGTCTTTTCCGCTTATCAAAAACCCTTTTGGTCACTAATGACACAGACACAAGGGCTTTCTTCACTTTCCGCCAAATACCTCTAAAGACCGAAACCACAGAGGAACCACCAGGCGTGGAGTCCAGGGGGTCAAAAGAATTGGCCTTAGGATGATGCCCATACACACAAAGGAAGGGAGAGATCCCTGTAGCAGAGTGAGCCGCGTTGTTATAGGCAAACTCCACCATGGACAGATGAGCAACCCAGTCAGTCTGACACTTGGAGACATAACACCTGAGGAACTGCTCCAAGGACTGGTTCACCCTTTTAGTCTGCCCATTAGATTGCGGATGGTAGCCTGACGACAAGCTGACAGAAATCTGGAGATCGGAACAAAATGCCCTCCAGAATTTGGCCACAAACTGGGATCCGCGGTCAGAGACCACATCAAGTGGTAACCCGTGGAGACGCACAACATGCAGCATAAATAATTCAGACAGGCGTCTGGCCGATGGCAGCCCAACCAGTGGAACGAAGTGCGCCATCTTCGAAAACCTGTCAACGACAACCCAGATGGCTGTCATCCCCGAGGATTTGGGCAAGTTCACCACAAAATCCATTGAAATGTGGGTCCATGGCTTAGATGGGATAGAGAGTGGATGTAATGGGCCAACAGGAACCCCTCTAGGAGTCTTATTTCGGGCACAGATTTCACATGCCCGAACCCACTGATCCACATCCTTAGCCACCGAGGGCCACCACACCGCCCTAGATAGCAACTCCCGAGTTCTGGCAATACCCGGGTGACCTGCCGACTTCTTGGCATGGAATTCCAGGAACACTCGCTGTCTTAACCTAGGAGGCACAAACAAAAGACCCACCGGAAGGTCTGGAGGAGCCTGCTCCTGTGTTCTAAGGACCAATGATAAGAGGTCCTGGGTAATGCCCACTTTAATACATGATGGGGAAACAATGGGCAACGGCTCCTCGGTGGTCTCCTGGATTGGAGCAAAACTCCGCGAGAGCGCATCAGCCTTGATGTTTTTTGACCCAGGGCGATATGTTATCAAAAAATTAAAGTGAGCAAAAAACAAAGCCCATCGTGCCTGCCTGGCATTGAGATGCTTCGCTGACTCTAAATATGCCAGATTCTTATGGTCAGTGAGAATTGAGACCACAAACTTAGCCCCCTCAAGCCAGTGTCTCCACTCCTCGAGTGCATCCTTAATAGCCAACAATTCCCGGTTACCCACGTCATAATTCATCTCGGCAGGCGAAAATTTACGGGAAAAGTAAGCACAGGGATGAAGGCCATTATCAGACACTCCCATCTGAGAAAGCACTGCCCCAATACCCATCTCAGAGGCAAACAACCTCCACCACAAAAGGACGCTCTGGATCTGGGTGTCGCAGCACCTTGGCCGAAACAAATGCCCTTTTGAGACGGGCAAAAGCCGCTTTAGCCTCACAAGACCAGTGAGCAACATCCGCCCCTTTCTTAGTGAGTGCCACCAAGGGCGCCACTATAGACGAAAATCTAGCGATAAATCGTCTATAAAAATTCGCAAAGCCCAGGAAACGCTGAAGCGCCTTCAAACTAGTGGGCTGCACCCAATCCAGGACTGCCTGTACCTTGGAACCCTCCATTTGGAATCCTTCTGGGGAGATAATATATCCTAGAAATGCGATTTGCTGAACTTCAAATTCGCACTTCTCCAGCTTCGCCCCAAGCCGGTGGTCTCTGAGTTTCTGGAGGACTAAGCGTACATGCTACCGATGTTCCTCCAGGGAATGGGAGAAGATTAGGATGTCATCTAAGTATACAACTAAGAATCTATCCAAATATTCCCTGAGCACATCATTCATGAAATCCTGGAAGACTGCCGGGGCATTACAGAGCCCAAAAGGCATCACCAAATATTCATAATGCCCTGAGTGGGTATTAAAGGCAGTCTTCCATTCATCCCCCTCTCTTATTCGGATTAGATTGTATGCACCGCGTAGGTCAATCTTAGAAAAAATGGTGGCAGTACGAAGCTGGTCAAACAAGACCGAAATGAGAGGCAGTGGGTATGAGTTTTTAATCGTGATACGGTTCAATTCCCTGAAGTCGATGAAGGGTCGCAACGAACCGTCCTTTTTACCCACGAAGAAGAACCCCGACCCAACTGGAGACTGTGAAGGTCTGATAAATCCCTTAGCCAAGTTCTCCTGAATGTACTCTGCCATAGCCTGTGTCTCAGGACGTGACAGGGAGTACAACCTACTCTTGGGAAGCTTAACATTTGGCAACAAATCAATGGCACAGTCATAGGGGCGATGGGGAGGTAGTACCTCTGCAACTTTTTTGGAGAACACGTCCACAAAATCTGCATAACACCCTGGCAATCCTGGCAAACTTAGCTGCGAGAGCCTGACTGGAAGGCTTAAGCAACTCCTGAAACAATCAGTACCCCAACTACCAACTAAGAATCTCCCCAGAGACCCAGTCAAATTGAGGATTGTGGGCCCTTAACCAGGGTAACCACAACACCAATGGGGCAAAAGTACAGACAGTCACATAAAAGGACAATTTTTCAGAGTGTGTGGCTCCAATAAACAAAGAAATCTGGCTAGTGCAAGAAGTAATTTTACCTTGGGATAATGGTTCCCCGTTTAAAGCACAAATCTCAATTTCCGATGCCAAGGGTACTAAGGGAACAGAGTGTTTCAGGGCGAATTGGCGGTCCATAAAAACCCAGTCGGCCCCACTGTCCACAAAGGCCTCAGTCTTGACAGTTTGACCGAGGATCTTCAAGGTCACCGGAATGATAAAAGTCTTCTTGGGAAATTCTGACTTCTGGCCTGACAGGATATTTCCCATCACCCTCAGGCCCTGAAATTTTCCGGCTTTTCTGGGCATGATACTACCACATGACCTTTATTCCCACAGTACAAACACAACCCCTGCTGTCTCCTCCGCGTCTTCTCACGCGAGGAGAGGCGGGTAGCCCCAATCTGCATAGGCTCCTCGGAAAATTCCTCAGAGTCTGAGGTTCCCTTGGGAAGGAAGGAAATCTCAGTCTCCCTTTCAAGCCTACGCTCTCTCAGCCGTCTATCCACCCGGATGGATAACTGCATGAGCTGATCCAAGCTATCAGGCAAGGGATATTGTACCAGTTGGTCCTTTATCTGGTTAGAAAGACCTCTTCGGTACTGGTGTCTCAGGGCTGGGTCATTCCACTGGGTATCATGGGCCAACCTCCGAAACTCCGTAAAGTAAACCTCAACTGGCCTTCGCCCTTGCTTAAGGATCGAAATCTGAGCCTCGGCTGAGGCCGTCTTGTCAGGGTCATCATACAACATGCCCAGTGCCGTAAAAAAAGCATCAACACTTTTAAGCGACGGACAGTCAGGCTGCAACCCATATGCCCAGACCTGTGGGTCTCCTTGTAGCAAGGAAATCACTATGCTCACCCTCTGAATCTCCGACACAGAAGACTGAGGCCTAAGCCGGAAGTATAGCTTGCAGCTCTCCTTGAAACAAAAGAACTGCGAGCGATCTCCAGAAAAACGATCCGGGAGATTTACTTTCGGCTCCTTAACCCCTGCAGGTGCTGCTACTGCTTGAGCTCCGCCAGCAGCCTGGGAGGTGTGCATTTTAATGGACAAATCATTAAATTGTCGAGTCAGGACCTGCACCTGATCGACCACCTGTTGCAACGTATTTTGAGCGGTATGCTCCATATTCCCACAAAATTTCAACAGGAGTATTAGGCTGCTGAATATGTTATGCACACCAGTGCCTGCAGGAAAGTACTGGTGTCAGAACTGTTATGCACTCCAGTGCCTGCAGGAATGTACTGGTGTTTGAACTGTTATGTAAAACAAATGGACTCACAGACAGACGGTGGAATATGACATAACGTACACAGAAGGTGATAGGGTAACAAAATACACACACAGTGAACAGAGAAGACCAGAGGCTAAGGAACTGGGTATCTCCCTTGTATTATAAATGCTCAGATGGGAAAAGCAAGATGTGGTGTTTTAATACGTAGAGAACCCGAAATGCTGTTGCTAAGGGCAACAGCAAAACCCTAAAGGGTTACCAACGGGTGTGGCAGTAAACTCCTTGGTCAGAGATGGAATGATAGACACAAGGAGAGTCTCAACAATCCTAATTCTCACTTGCAGTGCACAGGTTCAGCTTACTGCCACAAAAATGACCCCTGACACCTAGCACAGTGAGACAGGATTAGACAGGCAAGTCTTAGAATACAGCCGCAAACTTGCTAAGTTCACAGAGTAGTAACAGAACCCCAGCAAGCTAAACGACTGACTCCAGTCTTACTGCTAGGTCTGGATTGGCAGAGTGTAATACCAAATCCCCTGGCCTATTTGCAGTAAGCAACAAACAAATACAAAGCTACACAGTACTGGTTAACTTTCAGGAACTGACTAACCAACAAAGATTCAGCAGCATCTGCTTACCCTGAGAAGAGGCCTTATAAAGCAGGTGCTGTCCACACCCCACTCAGACCTCACAGACTGTGAGCACAAAAACCAGCACCGGATCCCCTGCCGTGCACAGAGCCTATAACCACTGCACAGCAAAAGACCCGAACCGGAGTATCAGCTGCACTCAGGTTACTCCGCTAGCACTTGCCTCCCGGTTGCCATGACGACATGGCAGCACAGGGCAGGAGACCCTAACAATTACACACAAAATAGAAAAACTGCTTAGCTGAACAAAACAAAGACATGCCCATCAGGGTTTTCAATTTTGCAATATTCAAAAATATTTACTTTTTACAAAGAGAGAAAGCATAATCCAACAATGTTGTACTGTATTAAAACTTGGCATATAATTAATAAATGGTTTTAAAATTTACATACAAAAAGGCAAGATACACTAATAAGATCTTATCTGATAAATAAGTCATCCTGGCTTCATTCTCTACAGCCCAAACATTAAAAGTATCAGAGATAAATTGCAATTTCCAGTGCATTTCATCCTGTCATGCTAATGGTGTTTGTAAGACGTCATCAATGATACAGACAAAAAAACACATACATTGAAATTTACTCTTAAATTATGATTTTTAATTCAGAACAGCTGTGTTGCTTGCTTTGGAAATTCCCAGTCTGAGAGTTAGGCAAATTTGCAGCAGCTGGACTCCCAGAATTTAGATTTGAAATCTAAATTCCAAACTGCATGAAGATTTGAACAGAGACTCGCTTCAGATTAGATCTCCTTGGAGCATCCAGACCGGGTTTTGGTTCAGTTCATATACAAAAAATATGGATTCATTTGGATTTCTGAAGAATCAAACTGCACACCTCTAGTTTAGATATTATATAGTTTATTCCTTGTCTTTGGTGTTACAGTAAGTGTATAATTATTTGTTGTGTCATTAGTTGTTACTTTTATATACTGTATTTGTTATTCATGTGTGTATATTTCGTATCGCTCATGATAAACCTAAGTCATGCCTTTTCTTACTATTTGGAAATTAATAGTTGTAGTGGATATAGAGGACATTAGTATGCCTGAAGAAGGTATATGCAGGGTGACAGAATGAGAGAGAGCCCCTGTGTATTGGGATGTTTCCATACAATAGAGGATTTAGACGTGTGATGACCTTCAACTCTGAAATTCCCTGTATGCATGTTGGACTGACATGCTCTAGAACTACTGTACCCAGTAACATTAGGTATGTGCTGGCATTTCACTGGTGTGACACGTGCGTAAACCTGTGCTAGAAGCGTTCATTTGGAGTGGAAATTAAACTATACTTAACCTTTTGTAACCATCAAGCTTAAAATATACAGCAATTACCATCTGCTGCAAGTATTGTGCTGGAGGAAGTTGGTGAAGTAGAGCTTGTAACCATCACTCTCATTGTGCTGGAGGAAATTAGAGACACTGAAATAAAGTTTTCCTTTTGCATAATGAGATTGTCTGGTGCCCAACATTCCTTTATTGCACTGCACCTGTTATTCATGGGTGTTCCCTCCATCATGTACTTTGTGCTAAAGACCCGAGTATTCAGGGGCCCTGCTGGCCATGAACGTCATAGCCAGAGCAGAAGAGAAAAACTGCAAATGAGTGAGACACTACAGTCGGGTACCCGAAGTAAGTGTACCACAATACCAGTAGGTTTTCAGATACATATCAGTGACCATATGCTTTGATGTGATTTTTTTTCTCTGTGCTCAGGTTTTCATGCATATTGTGATATTTGGGGCCATATTCTGCATAGGGGGAATTCAATTAGCTAATTGATCATCCGGAGCTATCCAATTAGCCCCAAAGCCAATGTCAGGAATGTGCATACAGCACATCTGCACTTGCCTATGTGCTGTTCTGCGCTGTCCTGGAGGATCCCTCAATGTCTACCAAGGTAACCCATGGTCACAGTGATGTCTCCAGTGTGTCTGCCATGTGGGGGTTTAGAGGTTCCTTACAGCATCTCTGTTGTCTCAGTGTAATGGCTGCAACCATTTTGAATCTGGCCAGCTGATTGCTGAAACTTCAGTAACATTTCAGCTTTGCTTATCTCCACAGTCAATCCTTGTATCATGTGATTCTTTCCACCACTTCTAGTGCACCTCAGGGGATAAAAGGTCACCAATCAATCCAATCTGGGCCAGAACAATGTTGCTTATTCAGCCATGTCCTTGGCTCCCTGACCTCTGGCAGTCAGGTGGATTCTCCAGACTTTCCTGCATTCCCTGTGTCTCCAGCATCTTCTGACAAAGCTCTCCCACTGCACAGAGCTGTAAACATTATTATCTGTGCTTTAGGAACTACTGGCCCCAGCCAGCTGTCAACTTCCTAGTGCATCTCCTGAATCAAGCCCTGCTGTTAACCTGTCTTCCAGGACTCAACCAATTGCTAGTGTACTGTACCTTCTTCAATTAGAAGTTGTTCAGCCACTGTAAATACTAATCCACAGGAGTTAGCACTTAGAAAGAACCACAAAATAATGGAATGTGTAAAAATTTGAACATATTCAATAATTTTATTATGTGCATAAATGACCACAAGCTATATATTAAACCTATAAAAAATATTAGAATTAATTGAGTGTGATCTTTTACTTTATGCCCAGAACTTTATTTTAAATATTAGCAAGTTTGTTACAAATAATTTTCCTTTATTAGAATGTCATCTGTAATTTGTTATTCACTTTTCAATTATCTCATTTAAAAAGTTAGTTCCCAAACTGTACAGACAACTTAAACACAAGAGATCTTCAGTGAGGTCTCCACAGACTAACTAGCTCTGTTACTATAACTCCGACAATAAATAAGAGAAGGTTGACGCATCAGTTTTTACACAAAGAAACAAATCCCTGTATTAAATGAGGATACTGCTTTATAGAAAGCTTTTTTCAATATCTAACAGAGAAGTGTGAATTTATCCAGGTATATTCCTATGTATTTTTTCTAAGTGGTACTGTAGCTCAGTGGTTAGCTTTTATACTTCAAACACTAAAGTCTTGGGATCAATTTCAGTCAAGTTTCTAATGTGTGGAATTTCTATGTCCTCCCTCAGTACATGTTTGTTTCCTTTGTTACTTTGGCTTTCTCCAACAATCCAAAAAATGTACTGTTAGGTTAAGTTGCTTCAGACAAAAAATAACCATAGTTTGTGCACATGTGGCAGGAAATATACTGTAGACATTAAGCTCCACTTTGGCAGGGACTGATGAGTGAGTGGCTAACACTTCTCTGTGAAATGCTGAATAATACATGTGTACTAGATAAATCATTATAATAAATTAATACATTTTTATTTGACAGTGTTGAATATAGTTGCATAGTGGAAACACATTACATGATATTTGTTTAAATGTCTATGAACATAGTGCACCACTGCAATATCACAAACTGTACAAAATTAAGTACATTTTAGTAGTTGTCTTACATTTTATTATATTTGTTTAATTTATCAAAGCATTTCTAAGCACATAGGGGTTATCAAAGACAAACTGCAAAGTACATTTCAGTAGTTGGTTTATTAAATTTTTTATAAACTTGTTTAAATTTGAAAATCATTGTACAAATTAGATTAAATCGTAATATGCTATTTCTAATCCAGTATCAACCTTCTGTAAATGCAACAAATTTAAATATATCAGGGTTCAAAGGTCTTTTGTCCTGATGAAGGTTCATGAGAGCCTTAGAAGTGTGCAAATATTTCCAGTAGAGCAAGCTGTCTTTGATTTCTTAATTTATATTTGTTAAAGTACAGTACACTACATTTTTTCTCCTCTAGCTATTGACTTCCCTTGTCCGAGTCCATAAGATTAAAACATTTCAAATCTAAAAGCTAATTTTAATATTAAAATTATTTTTAGATTTATAGTTCAATAAAATTGTTATTTTAAACAGAATAACTATCTCAGTTTATTTTATAATTGCCTCTTTGTAGCAACAGCTCATGATTAAAAAGCTGCCACATATTATACAATATAAAATTCAAACCACACACATAGTTAGATATACAAATCTTGTCATCTTCTCAAACTTAAGTTTAAGGTAAAAATCATATATTACTGTAGTAGATAAATATTTGATGCATACAACATTTCATGCTTGTCTTGCAGGACTTCATGAAGAAATGCACAAGAATAATATCTCACACATCTTTATCCTGGGATTTCCAAATCTCCACAGCCTCAATTGTCTATTGTTTATGTTCCTGCTCATAGTTTACTGTGTCACCATATGTGGTAATGTTATTATAATATTTTTAGTTTCAAAGAGCAACAGTCTCCACTCCCCAATGTATTTCTTTATCACAATAATAGCTCTAATGGACATCATGATGACAACAGACATTCTCCCCAACTTACTTCACATTGTCCTGCACAATGGTGGCACTGTGTCTCTTGCCTGTATATTACAGTTTTTTGTGTTTGGCAAATCAGAAGTATTTGAGTGTTTCATTTTGATGGTGATGTCTTATGACCGTTATGTGGCTATCTGCAACCCACTAAGATATATATATATATATATATATATATATATATAATAAACAGAAGATTCTGTGAGATTTCTGTCATAGCATCATGGTCTTTGAGCTTCTTGTTGGTGTTGATGAATGCAGTAGCTACATTCATATTAGACTTCTGTGGACCCAATGTTATTGATAATTTCTTCTGTGATTTTACTCCTATTATAGAGCTTTCATGTTCTGATACTTCAGTACTTGAAAACCAGACCACTTTAATTGTTATTATTGCACTTGTATTTCCATTCATAATAATCTTTATTTCTTATGTGTACATCATCACCACCATCCTAAGCATCCGCTCCATCAGTGGGAGACAGAAAGCCTTCTCCACCTGCAGCTCCCACCTGACTGTTGTGTGTATTTTTTTTGGATCTCTTATTACTGTGTATATTGTTCCAACAAAAGGACAATTAAGAGCTATCAGCAAGATATTATCCCTACTTTACACTGTGGTGACACCACTGCTTAATCCATTCATATACAGCCTGAGGAATAAAGACTTAAAGAAAGCTTTTGAAAAATGTAAATGGAATTTGAGTGATTTTATGAACAATTTCAGATACAAAAGGGAAAAACATTTGAGAATAAACTAAATTTAATTTAGTATTTTTTTTTACAAGAGTGCTGTTTATCACACTCCCACCCATCCTCTTCGATCTGCTAATGCATGCCGACTTTCCTGCCTACGGATTACTTCCTCCCACTCCTACCTCCAAGATTTTTCACGTACTGCACCACTTTTCTGGAATTCCCTACCTCTGCCCCTTAGACGCTCCACTTCTCTACAAAACTTCAAACGGGCTCTCAAGACACACTTCTTCACCAAACCCAACCAAATCTTATCCTAACTCTCTTTTCCACATTCTCTATGTACGACATCTGTGTCACCCCTGTCTATCTACCCCTCCCCTTTAGAGTGTAAGCTCTCACGAGCAGGGCCGTCTTCCCTCATGTGCTTATCCTTTTTCTTACTTTAATAATCTTCAACTGCACCAAATCCAGCATCCTTATGATACTTATTCCAGTGTCATCTGCTGATGTAGCTATGTTTATTTACCATGTACTTGTCGTGTATTGTCATCAACTGTAAGTTGCTGTTTTCCTGTTTAATTATTTGTTTATGTACTCTGTAATTGGGTGCTGTGGAACCCTTGTGGTGCCATATAAATAAAGGATAATACATAATAAATAAATAAATAAAACATAGGTACCACCATGAGACAAACTGTAGGAGAAGAGTTACTAAAGCTTATAAAAGAGGCAAGTGGTATGTTGCCCAATGCACGTAATCTAATCATAGCTTTCATTTCTCTGTTTCCTTCTAGAAATTGATAGACAGACTCTGGTTGCTTATGGCATAAGTATCACTTTTATGTTTTAGAAGCTTTAGTGAATTTACCCCATACACTTTGTTGATGTCCACAGTCTATTGTCATTTTGTTTCAGACCATGGGACAGATGTACTAAGCCTTAAAGTTGAAAGTTATAATGTCCCAGCAAACTAGCTCCATCATTATTATTTATTTATTTATTAACAGTTTCTTATATAGCGCAGCATATTCCGTTGCGCTTTAATCATGCCATGTTAAAGGATGTGAAACATGACCGTTAGGAGCTCATTAGGTGTTACCTTATTTATCTCCACTTTCTCACTTTTCAAAAGTGCATCTGGCCCCATGTGCTTTTGCAAAACACATTAATACATGTGAGTGTTGAGAATCATGCTCTGTGTAAGATATAGATATCAATGTACTGTAAATAGCAGATTATGGTGGATGTGTACATGTTAATTAAAATTTGTTAATGTAATTTTTTTTTAACATGCAATTTTTATTTAGTAAAGCGTAAACGGACCATATCAAAATGTCAAAATTGACTGTTGTATACAAGAATAAAGATATACATATATAAGATAAACTGTAAATGGAGACAACCCATAGATGAGTATAACAAATACATATGTAGACGATATAGTGCCAGTCTGGATGTAGAGCTAATTAGTTCTAAATGTATTGATAATAGCTAGTACATAATAAGATGAATTGTCAGTTGGTACAGAAAAATATAATTGAGTACTTTAAGTATATGGTCATACAGCATATAACAAGGTATGATATTATATTATGTGATATATTAAAATATTAGGCATGTGTATGTATATTTTTATATATATATATATATATATATATATAATTGATAAGAACTTCCTAAATAATTATAGTTAGAACAAAAACATTTACCAGTATAACTAAATACAAGGGAGAAGGTGAGGGTGTGGGAGGAGGGGTTGAGTTGTGAACATCAAGAAAACAGCAGGTTGACATATCAAAAATATAAGGTACGAGTCAGATGAGTGAGTAAGGAGCAAGCACAAAGGAGGAGGCATTTATGAGTTGGAAACATTGCATAATAGTTGCCAGTCAGTATTTTCAAATACTTTTATAATGCCATTTTGGGTTTGTGTATCTAATGAAATAATGAAGGGGTTACATTTTCTGTAACATTTTGGTATGTGTTTGTTAATGTCTGGGAAGGTGGCTTTTCTGTCAAAATATTAGAGTTGGAGAAGTTTATTTTTAAGTTTAAGAGATGGAGACGTTTTAGATATCCAGTGGACTAGGATAATCTTCTTAGCCGCTGTGATTATAGTAGTTAATTATAGTAGATTAGGGGAAAGTCGGTGTGTATTTAGACCAGTTTGTGAAATTAGCAAGTAAACAAGCTATTGGATCTAGATATAACTTTGTATTCAATAATTGATTGATGTAGTTTAGTGTTTTATTCTAAAATTTTTTGATTTTCCCACATTCCCAGAAACAGTGAAAAAATGTTGCATGAGAGAGAAAATTTTTTAAACAGGAACTAAAGGCGTCTGTCGAAAAATTATTTCTTTGTGCAGGAGAAATATAGGCTCGTTGCAATGTTTTTAAATGTAACATAGAAGCATCGAAACATAGAATTTGACGGCAGATAAGAACCACTTGGCCCATCTAGTCTGCCCCTTTTTTATCCTTTAGGTGATCTCAACCCTTTTAGAACCTTCATTCTTTGTAAGGATATTCATATGCCTATCCCAAACATGTTTAAATTGCTCTACAGTCTTTGACTTTACCAACTCTGATGGGAGGCTATTCAACTTATCCACTACCCTTTCTGTGAAGTAATTTTTCCTTAAATTTCCCCGGAACCTGCCTCCCTCCAGTCTCAGTGCATGTCCTCGAGTTCTAACACTCCTCTTCCTTTGAAGAATGTTTACCTCTTGATCTTTGTTAAAACCCTTGGTATATTTGAAAGTTTCTATCATGTCCCCCCTTTCCTTACTCTCCTCCAAACTATGCATGTTACGATCTGTTAGCCTTTCCGGGTAAGTTCTGTGTAGGCCATGCACCATTTTAGTTGCCCTTCTTTGTACACTCTCTAATGTATTTATATCCTTCTGAAAATATGGTCTTCAGAACTGGACACAGTATTCAAGATGCCGCCGTACCAATGACCTAGACAGTGGCATTATCACTTCTTTTTTCCTGGTACTGATTCCTCTCCCTATGCAACCAAGCATCTGACTTGCCTTTCTCATTGCTTTGTTGACTTGCTTTCCTGCCTTTAAGTCACTTGAAATAGTGACTCCTAAATCCCTTTCCTACTCATTAGTTTCCATTATAATACCCTTGATACTGTTATGATTCCAGTACTTCTGACCAGAGGAGATCTTATGACAAAGGCCAGAGTACTGGAAGGGAATGCTGGTTACGGGAGCAGGAAAGCCTAGTAACCCCTGGCGCCCTAACTCCGTTGTCTCGCCCGTGTTATCAGAAATCCCCTGCGAGACTATGGTTGCTTGAGCCCATGGCAGCCGCGTTTGAAGGGCGGATTATGTCTGCCCAACTCCGATGCCCCCTCAGGTCTTAATGGGAGACAAAGGGAAATCCGAGACAGGGTGATAACAAGGGGCCCTCTGACTAAACAACCAGGCCAGGGGCTACAAGCTAACTAAACTTAAACCAGAAGTATGTGCGGACAAACCGCCAGGGAAAAGGACAACCAAAATCCACTAATCCGTTACTCCTACCCAGCACCGCTGGATACCAGAGTGGATTTGTGGGAGCAGAATCCTCCGCAAAAGCTCCGAGACTCAATATAACAAATAATAAATAGTAAGCGGTCAAGCCGCAACACACGGCTACGCCGCGACTCACGAACACCACAGGATGTTAAAGGTGCTCGGTCAGGACTCCAGGAACAGATGACAACTTCCGAGTACTGGACCACTGAGGACAGGAACGACCGGATAGAGCAGGACTGGAAACACTCTCTGCAACAGATACAGCAAACAGGAAGCTCAGGAACTAGCAGGAACCAAGCTCAGAACTCAAGCAGACTGAAAACCCAGAAATATCACCAGCGTCTGTGAACTGCAATCAGCCAGCATATAACAGAGAGGCCTAATTAATAATCCAGAGCAGCTGGCCTATTGCATGATTCCAACTGACAAGATGCAATTAGCAGCCAGGTGAGGCTGAACACATGGAACAAGCTGCAATTACACAGACTAACCAGCAGCAGCAGACAAGAGCATACTAAAACAGAGCAACAGGAAATCCTGGCATGCAAGACAACTTAATAAACATAAAATAGAAATGAACCACTACCTGTGGTTCATAACAGTATCCCCTCCATAAGGGTGAGCTCCGAGCACCCAATGACACCCACGGGGAACATAAACAGAAGTATAACATGAAATACCTAACAAAAATGCAAAACAGGAATGAGCCACAGCCGTGGCTCATAACATTACCCCCCCCTTGAGGAGGGGTCAAAAGACCCCAAAATTCAGACTATCCAGAACAAGGGATACAAAAAAAAACCTGACACATTGGTCAGACAGACACGAAAACAGAAACAAGCTGCAACCACAGCTTGTAACAGTGCCCTCCCCCTGACGGTGGCCACTGGACACAAGATAAGGAAAAAAAAATCTTTTTTTTTTTTTTTTTTTTTTATCAAGGCAAGAGTCAAAAATTATTTCTTTTTCTTCTTCTTCTTTTTACAAAGCTCTTTAGGTCTGACCAAGGTAATTCCCCAAACATTGTCTGAACTGATGGTACCACCCAACAAGGCTGCGTTCAAATCAGAGACAGGTTTCTTACCCTTGGGAGCTGAACTTTCTGGCAAAGTACTATTATTAGAAGAAGAAGAAGTCAGAAAAGCACATCCTGCAGTCAAAACAACGGGCTGGGACTCTTGTGCCGAGTTTACAGTATTTGGTGGAATCTCAGCAGACAAGACGGGTGACTTAGAGGAACCTGAACCAATTTCTTTGGAACCATGGCCCTCATTCCGAGTTGTTCGCTCGGAGATTTTCATCGCATCGCAGTGAGAATTCTCTTAGTGCGCATGCGCAATGTTCGCACTGCGACTGCGCCAAGTAACTTTACTATGATGAAAGTAAGTTTACTCACGGCATTTTCATCGCTCCGACGTTCGCATTGTGATTGACAGGAAATGGGTGTTACTGGGCGGATGCACGGCGTTTTAGGGGCGTGTGGCTGGAAACGCTACCGTTTCCGGAAAAAACGCAGGAGTGGCCGGAGAAACGGTGGGAGTGCCTGGGCGAACGCTGGGTGTGTTTATGACGTCAGCCAGGAACGAAAAGCACTGAACTGATCGCACAGGCAGAGTAAGTCTGAAGCTACTCAGAAACTGCTAACTCGTTTGTAATCGCAATATTGCGCGTACGTCGGTCGCAATTTTAAGAAGCTAAGATTCACTCCCAGTAGGCGGCGGCTTAGCGTGTGTAACTCTGCTACATTCGCCTTGCGAGCGAACAACTCGGAATGAGGGCCCATATCTTTTAATAATTGCATCACTGAATGCTGGGGGATCCTGAAGAATGGGATCTTCAGCTTTCATTAGGCTGATCACCCACTCAAAAGGCTCTCCTTTAAAAGAATAAATAAGATAGAGCACAAGGTTCTCTGGAGTGATGCCCAGAAATGGTCTAGACAACATAATAATGTAATAGTGTTTGTAAAGCGCCAGAAATTGGGCTAAGTCCCCATCAAAGATTATGGATGTTGAGATATCAGAGTCAGGATCTGTTTCCTTCCCATCTGACTGACTGAAGTGCTTTGCTAGGACCTGGTCACTATTGCCCTTACTTGAGGCTGAGACTCTCTGAACCCCACCCGGGGCAGTGACTTTCTGAACCCCACCCGGGGCAGTGACTTTCTGAACCCCACCCGGGGCAGTGACTTTCTGAACCCCACACGGGGCAGTGACTTTCTGAACCCCACCCGGGGCAGTGACTTTCTGAACCCCACCCGGGGCAGTGACTTTCTGAACCCCAACCGGGGCAGTGACTTTCTGAACCCCAACCGGGGCAGTGACTTTCTGAACCCCACCCGGGGCAGTGACTTTCTGAACCCCACCCGGGGCAGTGACTTTCTGAACCCCACCCGGGGCAGTGACTTTCTGAACCCCACCCGGGGCAGTGACTTCCTGAACCCCACCTGGGGCAGTGGCCTCCGGGAACCCCGCTGGGGCAGTGGCCTCCGGGAACCCCGCTGGGGCAGTGGCCTCCGGGAACCCCGCTGGGGCAGTGGCCTCCGGGAACCCCGCTGGGGTCAGCACCTCGGATTCTTTTACTGGGACCGGGCCGTTGGCCTCCCTGACTGGGATCGGGCCATCGGCCTCCCTCTCTGAGTCGATAATTATCGAAAGTTCTCCCGGGACTATGACTTCCGGGACTTTTGCTGAAGCAATAACGTTCAGATCCTCCACTAATGCTATGCTTCTTAAGTTCTTTCCTGGGGAAGCGACTTCTAGACCCTTCTTTGGGGCTGCGTCTCTCGAGACCCCACTTGGGGATATTACTTCAAAGATCCCTTCTGGGGTTTTGCTTCTCGAGTTCCCTTCAAGAACTATGGTTTTAGATACCCTTTCTGGGATTGCGCTTTTCAAATCCCTACCTGGGGTAACAGCTTCTGAGACCCCTTCCGGTATGGACACCTGAACTATAATATTTGATGTCCCTCTATAAGCTAGGGCATCGGGTACCGCTCCAGCACTCTGGGCATCGGGTACCGCTCCAGCACTCTGGGCATCGGGTACCGCTCCAGCACTCTGGGCATCGGGTACCGCTCCAGCACTCTGGGCATCGGGCACCGCTCCAGAACTCTGGGCATTGGGCACCGCTCCAGCACTCTGGGCATCGGGCACCGCTCCAGCACTCTGGGCATCGGGCACCGCTCCAGCACTCTGGGCTACGGGCACCGCTCCAGCACTCTGGACTACGGGCACCGCTCCAGCACTCTGGACTACGGGCACCGCTCCAGCACTCTGGACTACGGGCACCGCTCCAGGACCCTGGGCATCGGGCACCACTCCAGGACCCTGGGCATCGGGCACCACTCCAGGACCCTGGGCATCGGGCACCACTCCAGGACCCTGGGCATCGGGCACCACTCCAGGACCCTGGGCATCGGGCACCACTCTAGGAACCTGGGCATCGGGCACCACTCCAGGAACCTGGGCATCGGGCACCCCTCCAGGGACTTGCAACTCCGCTTCCACAGGAACCTCAAGAGAGGAGAGAAACATTCTCTTTTGATTCCTGAATCTATAATGGGGCTCCTTTGCCCAAGGACCCCAATTAAAGGACAGAGAGCTTTTTTGTGTGGGTTGTGTGACAAGTACCTCTGCCACAGTAGAGACAGGAGTAGGTCTTGTATCATGACTCAACTTGGCCAGAGGGCAAGACTCGTCACCACACTTTGGCTTGCGCAACTCACAGGTCTGCAGATAATGGCCTAAACCCCCACAATATAGGCATAAGTTTAAGTTTCTGCGACGCAGACGCTCCTCTTCTGAGAGCCTGGGCCGCAGAAAACTTTTAAACCTTTTCTCTTCAATTAAACCAGAGGATTCTCTTGTCACCATACTGTGAACAAGAGTCTCTTTAGAGATAGATGTACTCTCAACGACTTCTGGCAAAATGAGCAAGATTTTAGTCAGAAGGTTTTGCAGTTGCTTTAGGGATTGCTGCCAAACTTGTAGTCGCTCTGGTCTCAAAGCACTGAATACAGAGTTCAGGGCTTCGAGAGATGCCTGCAGGGCTTGCATAGTAGACATAGGAGGATTTAAGACAAGGCAAGACAAGGCAAGACAAGACAAGACAAGGCAAGACTAAATTTTGCTAAACAAATCAAGACTTTTTTTTTTTTTTTTTTTTTAAACACCGGACTGGATTCTAAACACCGGACTGGATTCTAAACACCGGACTGGAATCTGCACACTGAATTCTAGACAGGACTGGATTCTAAACACCGGACTGGAATCTGCACACTGAATTCTATACAGGACTGGATTCTAAACACCGGATTGGATTCTGCACACTGAATTCTAGACAGGACTGGATTCTAGACTAGACACTGGACTGGGCCAAAAAAGAAAAAAAGTTTTATTTCTTTTTTGTGGTATGGCTGGTGATAATGTTATGATTCCAGTACTTCTGACCAGAGGAGATCTTATGACAAAGGCCAGAGTACTGGAAGGGAATGCTGGTTACGGGAGCAGGAAAGCCTAGTAACCCCTGGCGCCCTAACTCCGTTGTCTCGCCCGTGTTATCAGAAATCCCCTGCGAGACTATGGTTGCTTGAGCCCATGGCAGCCGCGTTTGAAGGGCGGATTATGTCTGCCCAACTCCGATGCCCCCTCAGGTCTTAATGGGAGACAAAGGGAAATCCGAGACAGGGTGATAACAAGGGGCCCTCTGACTAAACAACCAGGCCAGGGGCTACAAGCTAACTAAACTTAAACCAGAAGTATGTGCGGACAAACCGCCAGGGAAAAGGACAACCAAAATCCACTAATCCGTTACTCCTACCCAGCACCGCTGGATACCAGAGTGGATTTGTGGGAGCAGAATCCTCCGCAAAAGCTCAGAGACTCAATATAACAAATAATAAATAGTAAGCGGTCAAGCCGCAACACACGGCTACGCCGCGACTCACGAACACCACAGGATGTTAAAGGTGCTCGGTCAGGACTCCAGGAACAGATGACAACTTCCGAGTACTGGACCACTGAGGACAGGAACGACCGGATAGAGCAGGACTGGAAACACTCTCTGCAACAGATACAGCAAACAGGAAGCTCAGGAACTAGCAGGAACCAAGCTCAGAACTCAAGCAGACTGAAAACCCAGAAATATCACCAGCGTCTGTGAACTGCAATCAGCCAGCATATAACAGAGAGGCCTAATTAATAATCCAGAGCAGCTGGCCTATTGCATGATTCCAACTGACAAGATGCAATTAGCAGCCAGGTGAGGCTGAACACATGGAACAAGCTGCAATTACACAGACTAACCAGCAGCAGCAGACAAGAGCATACTAAAACAGAGCAACAGGAAATCCTGGCATGCAAGACAACTTAATAAACATAAAATAGAAATGAACCACTACCTGTGGTTCATAACAGTATACCCTCCTTAAGGGTGAGCTCCGAGCACCCCATGACACCCACGGGGAACATAAACAGAAGTATAACATGAAATACCTAACAAAAATGCAAAACAGGAATGAGCCACAGCCGTGGCTCATAACAGATACTATATTTAGCCTTTGGGTTTTTGAGGCCCAAGTGCATGATTTTGCATTTTTTTAGCATTAAACTGTAGTTGCCACATTCTTGACCATTTATCAAGCCTAGCTAGGTCATCAATCATTTGTTTTACCCCTTCCAGTGTGTCTACCCTGTTGCAAATCTTTGTATCATCTGCAAAAATGCATACTTTCCCTTTAATACCATTTGCAATGTCACCAACAAAGATATTAAAGAGAATTGGTCTGAGTACAGATCCCTGGGGTACTCCACTGGTAACATTTCCTTCCAAAGATTGCACTCCATTTACTACAACCATCTGTTTCCTATCCTGCAACAAGGTTCTTATCCATTTAACTGTTTTGTAATCCAACCCTACGCTTTCAAGTTTATTTAGCAGTCTGCAATGTAGGACAGCATCAAATGCCTTAATAAAGTCTATATATGCTACATCTACAGCCCCCCCCTTGATCTATTATTTTCATCACAGAGTCAAAAAGGTCAATAAGATTTGTTTGGCATGATCTCCCACCAGTAAATACATGCTGTTTTGAATCCTGTAAGTTGTTTGATTTAAGATATTCCACTACTCTTTCTTTTAATAGTTTTTCCATTACTTTCCCTACTACTGATGTAAGGCTTACTGGTCTGTAGTTACTTGCTTCTTCCTTGCTTCCACTTTTGTACAGTGGAACTACATTTGCTCTTTTCCAGTCCTCTGGAATGGTACCTGTATTGAGTGACTGGTTAAATAATTCTGTTAATGGTACCACCAGCACATCTTTTAGCTCTTTTAGTATCCTTGGGTGTATACCATCTGGCACCATTGATTTTTCCACTCTTAGTTTTGAAAGTTCTGTTAAGACCTCCTCTTCTGTAAATGTACTTTCATCTACCTTATTTTTATGAATGTCCTTGCAGCTTAAATGTGGCCCCGTCCCTTCTCCTTCTGTAATAAATACAGAGCAAAAATAATGATTTAGGTGATCTGCTATTGCCTTGTCTCCCTCCACCAAATTCTCACTCTCTGTCTTAAGTCTTATTATTCCTCCATTTGATTTTTTCCTTTCATTTATATATTTAAAAAAAGTTTTGCCCCCTTTATCTACTGACTGGGCCATTTACCCCTCAGCTTCTGCCTTTGCACATCTGTTCACTTTCATAGCATCCTGACATCTGTCAAGATACACCTCTTTGTCGTTCTTATTTTGAGTCTGTTTGTATTTCCTAAAAGCCAGCTTTTTTGCTTTCACACTAGTTGATACTTCTTTTGTGAAACACACTGGCTTCCTTTTTCTGGTGCTTTTCCTAACCCTTTTGATACAAAGGTCTGTTGCCCTTAATACTGCCATTTTCAGGTTTTCTCACATCTCCTGCACTCCTTCCAAGTCCCTCCGGGCCGCCAATGAACCAATTTAACATCTCCCCATTTTTGCAAAGCCAGCATTCCTAAAATCCAACACCTTTGTTTTTGTGTGACAGGAGTTGGATCCTGTCTTTATACTAAACCATACTGCTTGATGATCACTGGATCCCAGGTACTCACCCACATATGTGTCTGATATCCTGTCACCATTTGTGAGAATTAAATCTAATATTGAGTCTTTGCAAATGGGCTCCCTCACCAATTGTTTGAGAGATGCCCCCTGTAAGGAATTTAGAAATTTGCCACTTGTAGCTGAACTAGCAAAAGACCCCTCCCAATTTACATCAGGTAAATCAAAGTCTCCCATGATTATGACTTCTCCCTTTAAAGCCATTTTAGAGATGTCCAACAATAGGTTCCTGTCCAAATCCTGTCCCTGGCCTGGTGGTCTATAGATCACCCCAATGTGAATAATATCCTTCTCACCAGTTTATATGGTGACACAAAGGGCCTCATTTTTGTCTTCAATATTTTGTATTAAAATAACATTTATGGTTTTTTTTCACATACATTGCTACCCCTCTTCCAATTCTTCCCATTCTATCCTTCCTAAATAAATTGTAACCTGGTATAGCAATGTCCCATTCTCATTGCACTATGACTGTAATTGCCACAATATGAAGGTTATCCCTTGTCATTGTTGCAATTAGCTCTGGAATTTTGTCTCCTAAGCTCCTAGCATTTGCATACATAGCTTTAAGAATTTGGCCTGTGCATCTGTTACTAGTAGCTGTTACTGTTACTGTCAAGAAAGTACAAAATAAATGACAAGTTTAAAGTTGAAATTACTTGTTTGGTGATTTTGCTCAGTGTTTGTTATTTGTTTTCTATTACTAATCAGTAATCCTACTCTGACCTTTACACCACGACTACACCTCACTAAATATAAAGATATAGTACACCTGTCCAGAAATGGCCAAATGGTCAAGGAGGTAAACACCAGTCAGCATGCAATAATAAGCTGTTTCACTGAGCAACTTCCTCACACATGTAATGACAATTACAAGAAAGTCATTACATCAAAAAACATACATGGGTTTGTATAAGAGAGAACTGTGGTGAGCAGATTAGGGATGTCTTTGCATAGGTTAAAAAAAGATAATATGCATAAGATGAATTGCATACTTTTGAGGCTTAAGGTAGTCCATTTTGGTAATGTTGGTGTGTTGATGTTTCCCTTCGGTTTAACACAGGTATAAAGCTAATTTTATAATAACACTTTTAGGTCAGCACTTCTATGAAAGCACTCCCAGCCGATGGCTTCCAGCCTTAGACTAGACATTAAATAGGAACAATTGCCATGTGAATGCAATGATTGCAAACTCCTCCCAATACAATCCCACTTCAAAGTAAGGCAATACATTAGCTTACACAAACAGGCATTACATACCAATAAGGCAGCAAACTAAATCTTTACAAAGGGAAAAAAAACAAACAAAAAAACTTTCTTTTTCTATGTACCTAAACTATGCAATCATGGTATTCATTTGAGATAATTAGCAGATGCAGTACATCTTGCTGGTATGTGTAGTTCCATGAATCGTACCTAAACTATGCAATCATGGTATTCATTTGAGATAATCAGCAGATGCAGTACAACTTGCTGTACCTCTTGTAGGTAGGAGGATTTTAGCCATGTGAGGACTTTGTCATAATGTTTAGTGAAAACTTGAAGGATATCAATATCAGGTAAATATTAAAGCCAGGAGGATGTTAAAGATTGCCACGTTTTCTTGTCAGAGTGTGGCAGTAACATGTTATAAACATATGTAGTATAATAGAGTGTCATTTTAAGTAAATGGAGAAGAGAAGATAGAGGCTCTGAGGAAAGTGTATAGCGAGTATCCGGTATTGAGGAGTAGGCATAATGCCTGAATTGAAGGTACATAAAAAAAGGTATTGTTTGGCAATTGATATAGTTCCTGTAAGTTGGAATAAGATAAAATGGGGCCACCGGGAACAAAAACGTGGGATGTAAGTGATAATCCTTTTTCTTTCCATGTGAGAAATTGTGAGTTATATAGTGAGGGAGGAAATGTGGGATTTCCCCATAGGGTAACATAAGGAGATGAAGACAGATCTCTAGACAATTTTTTGTTCATTATCAGCCAGTTAAATAGAGGATGGTGTAGAATATGTGGAGGTATGAGACGTCGGTTAGTATGCAAGAGTGCACTTGGGGAGTAGGGTGAAAATAGGGCTAAGTCTAGAGAAGTACTGTAATTGTGTAGGAGGAAGTAGAAAGGAGCCAATCTGAGATGTAAAGTGGATGGGTAAGGTATAATTGTGAAGATTGGGTAAGGATAATCCACCTTTAGTTCTATGTGTCTGTAATTTGGATAGTGCAATACGAGGCTTTTTGGCTTGCCATAAAAAGGTGCGGGTAAGACGATCAAATTTGCAAAGATCTTGTTTGGTTAAACCCATGGGCAAAATTTGAAGTAGGTAAAAGATTTTCAGAAAAATAAAAATTTTAACAACCGCTATGTGACCTAGTAAAGATAAAGGCAGGTTAATCCAAGAGTCGTAGAGAAAGTTTTTTTTTAGTAAGAATAGGAGTAAAGTTATGAGAATATAAAGATGAGATATCTGACGGAATGTTAACACCGAGGTATTTTATAGTTTTTTTTTACTAGGAGGGAGTGTGGGAAAAGAGGAGGGAGATTGAAAAGTGAGGTTTGTTCCCAATATTGTTAAAATTTCTGATTTGGAGGGATTGATTTTGAAACCTGATACTTTGCCAAACTGATCAAGAAGATTAAATAGTGGTAATAATGAAGATTGGGGGTCAGTCAGGAATAGTAACATGTCGTCGGCATAGAGGGCTAGTTTCAAATCAAAATCACTTAGTGAAATACCAAGAATATCAGGAGAGAGTCTTATTTGAATTGATAGAGGGTCAATGGCTAGGGTAAAGAGTAAAGGGGAAAGGAGGCAGCCTTGTGCCCCTGTATAATTGAAAGGCATAAGATAAAAGTATATTGCAGTTCAATTGTGAAATAGGAGATGTATAAAGGGATTGAAGTATGGAAATAACTGGGGGTGGGTAGCCAAAGTATTATAGGGTTTTAAGTAGGTGTCACCATGTAACAAGGTCAAAGGCCTTTTCTGCATCTAGTGCTAAAATAATTTTATTGAAGGGTGATGAATTGGTGGATGAATTATATATTGCTGAGAGAAGTTTAGGTACATTAGTCACTAAATGGCGTCCCCATATGAAACTAGTTTGGTCTGAGTGTATCACATGAGGAAGGGAAAGTTTAAGGCAATCCGCAAAAAAAATTTTGTGAGTATTTTGTAGCCTGTGTTTAAGAGTGAAATCGGTCGATATGAGCTAGGAAGGGAAGGATCATGACCTGGTTTAAGAAAATGTTTTATAATTGCAGAATTGAAATACAGGGGTAGAGTATGAGATCCCATAATCGTGTTGTATAATGTCAAAAGATGTGTATCTATTTTGTCTATAAGTAATTTGTAGAATTCACTTGAAAAAACATCTGGCCCAGGGGCTTTGTTAGTTTTTAAATGTTGTATTGTATAGCGTAATTCTTCGATAGTAATTGGTGTGGGGAGAGAGGAGTTAAATTCAGAGGGGATCTGAGGCATTTGAGGAAAGCACCAGGTTTGGGAAGTCAGGTGTATTGATGGAGAGGGGTCATTATAGGATGATTACGCATCTAAAAGTACATGTCTGTGTCAACAGGATCAGAATATAAAGCTTCATAATATTATTTGAGATTTTTGATGTGGGTCGGTGGTTAAGGATTCATCTGATTGTTTCAGTTGATAAACTATGTAGGGAGATGATGTACCTTTCATTAACTTCATTAGTAGTTTTACAGTTTTGTTGCCATATTTCTGAAAACGAAAATCTACATAACAAAATATACGTAATTGCTCCCGTTATTAACTTTACCAATATCTCTTGATTAGGTGCTCCTATAAACTAAACCCTGGATTAGTATCCAGTGAGTATAATAGTAACACTATTTAAAAAAAAAAATCTTGGGATAACAGTGAGCTATATGTAACATTATGAGTATATAGGCTTCCATATATATGATTAGCAATTTGGATCATATCAATGGCTGTTAGAGTCGATGGTATAGTTTACATGTGTATGGTGCTGACAGCTCCCTAATCTGTTTACATGTTTAAATGATGCACTGGTAATAGTTTGTTTTAAGTCTAAATACTATATTTAATCCATGATTCTATCCGCTTTGCATATCGATACATTGAAACTATGGAGGTATATTGACTATGATTATAATATGATACTTGTATCTAGCGGCATTGGTTGCTAGTGTTGTAGTCTGTTTCTAGGTAACCTGTCTGTTCTATTTACATAATCATGGTGATGGTATGTACACATGGGTAAGTGACGTAGGGTGACATCACTGTAGCCGCGCCGGACGGCAGGGGGTGGTGTCCCGCCCGCCACATGCGGCAGGAGCACAGGGTGATTAGCTGCCTTTATAGGTAAGACGTTTTATGTATATGTTTGTAACCTGAGGAAAATGCCTAAATAAAAATTGACAATGAAAAGTTGTTTCACGAAACTGCCTACTCACGAGATTTATTTGACAAGACTCCAGTCTATTGGCTGTGTATGTGATTTTATTACGAAGGCACCGGGAGCAGTTACTTCTTTTCCAATGGAGAGCCGGAATACTTGGGCTGTATATTCGTAAGTTGTTGGAGTGGCACCTCCAACATACTATTTATTTCAAGGCTCCCTTATGCACACTGCAGTGTATTAGTTACTCTGTTTCCTCTGCCACTTGTTTTTAATTGACACTTGCACTTTAACTTGCGTATTTGCACCAGCAGATGTTTGCACATTGAATTTACGTATACAGGAGACGGGTTATGTGGAGCAGGTCTGATACTGCAAAATTTGTCTATTTTAGCAAATATATACATGTAGAGATATAGTTGTGGTATATTTGGTCTTGATTATGGCTGAATCTAGTGGTGATGTGGGGGGTTGCCCCAGCTCTCTAATTATGTAACTTGCATGGGTATTCAGAAGCGGAGGCAGAGGAGATACTATACACAGAAATTATGGATGCTCAAAAGGAGGCCAGCGCACCAGATAGCTCCTATCGTGAGTTACTCCGCCTACACCGCAAAGAGATAGATTATTACTATCATTGCATCTCGCTGTCAGATTACTACAGAGCAAAAAAGATCCCCCGTGGTTTACGGGTGAGGAACTCACCCACTATAGGCCGTAATGATCTGGCCTTCTGTAAGAAGTGGGTGGGCATCCATAACAAATGCTCTATGGATCTTATGCTCTTGATAATAGAGCTATCCACTAAAGAGATGAATGCCATTAAAGTTAAAATTGCAGAATTCGAGACCACCCACAAACCTATTCTACAGGCAGACACAAGTATCAACTGGTATGAGAAACTAAATGGTCAGCTCCAAATCCACAAACGTGATTTAATCAAGTTTAAAGCACAAAAACGTGCCAAAGTCGATGGTGTCTATGAGAACCACAATGTATATCGATTTACAGACTCCTCTACCTACCGTGACCAAAAAAAAACATTTTTTTGACACAGACCTTATCAGCAGAGAGACTTTGAGTCGTCTAATGAACACACTTTATCCACGAGTGAATCCGACTCTGCCGGGCATCAACACCTGGGTAATCGCACTTTAGGCAGTACCCCACGAACCCAGCCACCAGACAAAAACGCAGCAAGTGGCCCTATACAAGATGTGGGCATTAGTGGCAGAGGCAGGAACAGAGTAGGGAGACCACCAAAAAATCAGAGACGCTAGTAGTCAATTTGTCAGATTAAGAATTATCAAGAACTGAACAAAGTGTCTTGTCTAGAGGACTATCATTCATTCCGACTGCCAGACGTGATCCATTTACCTGGCAGATAGAAAAATACTGGCTGCAGCGTCAACTTAAATTGAAAGAACATTTCCACAAACAGATACCATCAACTACAGATACACAAATTCCTCTTAAACTTCAACAGATCTTGCCTAAATCTAAATTTGAACCCCAGTCCCAGAATGCTTCAATCAAAACTTTTGGTAGACTTTTGGACAAGCAAGCCAATGCCTACGTAACCAATATGCCTCAATTACGCTATAATTTATCTAAAGCCGAGAATGAAGCCCTACACAATCTGGCAGCACAGGAGGAACTTATTTTCCGCCCCGCAGATAAAGGCGGGGCATTAGTTATCCAGAACAAAAAGGATTACAAAGAGGAAATTAAATGTCAACTACAAGGTTCTGAGCCATATTGTTTACTGTCTAAAGACCCTACTAATGAATTCAAATGCCAACTTACTGCATTATTGGATAGTGCAGTACAGGAGGGTTTAATAACAAGTGTCATACGAAATGCACTCATTCCAGCACATCCCGTTATGCCACTGTTGTACACTACACCCAAAATTCATAAGTCACTCAGTAAACCACCAGGGCGCCCCATCATTTCTGCCCGTTCGTCCCTATTTCAACCCACTGCTCTGTATATAGATTCCCTGCTTCAACCCTGTATACAAATGCATCCACGTTTTCTGTTAGATACCACTTCATTATTGCAGAAATTACAGCTACTACCTAGGTTTGACGACAATACTCTACTTTGTAGTATTGATGTTCAAAACCTTTATACAGTGATTCCTCATGATATAGGTCTAGAGATCATGGAGCAGTTTTTGAGCAATCATATCAAATTTCAGGGTAATAGTGTGAAATTGTGCATCCAATTATTGCAAATGACCTTACAATTTTCCCCCCCCTATATTATGGTAAGATATATTTGCAACGGAAGGGGTGTGCTATGGGGTCCTCTGTGGCCCCGGCATACTCCAACGTTTTTATGTTTCATGTAGAACAGGAAATATTTTTTTCAGACCCCGGTGTGGCGAGCAGTATTTTGTTTTATTGCTGCTACATCGACGACCTGTTGTTAATTTGGCAGGGACCGCAAAGTAAACTTGAGGATGTCATTCAAACCCATAATATGCTACAGCATCCGATTAAACTCACGTATACCATCAGTGACCATGCCATTAATTACTTAGATGTACATATTTCTCTTGAACAGGGTAAGATTACAACCTCCCTATATTCTAAAGCTACTGATAAGAATAATATGTTACATTATAAGAGCTTTCATCCCAAGCCACTTAAAAGAGGTTTGCCTTTTTCCCAGCTCCTTCGAGTTAGACGTATTACTTCCGACCCTGCCATAGCGGATGCACAGATGGAAGGGATGATAGAGCAGTTCGCCCAACGGGGGTACCCTATGCATCTCCTTAAAGCAGCTAAGGAGAAGGCATTGAGGATAGAACGGGATACTTTGATTAGTCCACCTGATACCACTACTACATTTAACCCCATGATTCCTTGGGTGGTACAATACCATGCTGCTAGTACAGAGATCAACCTGATCTCTAAAAAGCTGTGGCCCATCGTCCAGAGTGATTCTGAATTGGGCCTGCATGACACTAAATTGATGTCTTGTTACAAACGCAATAAAAACCTCAGAGACATTCTAGTCAAAGCAGATGTCTCTCAACCAATATCCCTGCAATGGGTATTTAATAAAAAAGGATGCATTCGATGCACGTGTACTACGTGCCAGTTTTTAATACCGGGAGATACGTTCCAACACCCCCAGTCAGGCAAGACCATGTACATTTTCCATACGCTCACATGTTCCTCTAAATTCGTTATATATCAATTTATATGCCCCTGTGGGCTGTCATATATTGGCAAAACAGAACGAATGTTCAAAGAACGTATGGCAGCCCACAGATCTGCTATTAAATTAGCTAATACTAAAGGTTCAAGCGAACAACCTGTGGCCAGGCATTTTGCCCACAGTAAGCACCCTCTGACCAATCTCAAGTACCGGATGATTGATCATGTACCAGCCTCTATCAGAGCGGGGACTGGGGTGGCAAACTCCTGCGATTAGAAGCACGCTGGATTTATCGGCTGGGTACCATCTATCCAAAAGGACTCAATGAGTCCCAGGGTTTTAATTGTTTCTTGTAAACTACATGGCCATTTTGGTTCTCCCTTTTCCCCTACATATGTGGTCTGATACTATAGGTAACCATAATTGTTGCTTTTATATACATAATTGCTCCCGTTATTAACTTTACCAATATCTATTGATTAGGTGCTCCTATAAACTAAACCCTGGATTAGTATCCAGTGAGTATAATAGTAACACTATTTAAAAAAAAATTATAGGGATAACAGCGAGCTATATGTAACATTAATTGGCATTGAAACGTTGTTTCACAAAACTGCCTACTCAAGAGATTTATTTGACAAGACTCCAGGAGTGCCACGTCTATTGGCTGTGTATATATATATATATATATATAATGCTTAAAGTGGGCCGGTATACCGTGGAATAGATTTCAAATGTTGACGCCACGGTCATAGGGACCAAAGGCCATCTCCACACATCCGCTGCCCTGGGCTTCCTCCTCTTCACCGCTGCTGCCCATGTCATCCTCCGCTATGCCATCCAGGGCCTTCTCCTGGTCACCACCACTGCCCAGGGCCTTCTCCTCACTGCCGATGACTTCAGTCTCTGCACCGCCGCCGACCACAGCCCCATCAGCTGCTCAGGTACTGTCCCTCTGTCACTCTTTCTGTCCGTCTGTCACCGCTGTCACTCTCCCTGTCCCTGCTGTCACTCTCTCTCTGTCCCTGCTGTCACTCTCCGTGACTCTCCCTGTCCCTACTGTCACTCTGTCTGTCACTGTCCCTGCTGTCTTTCTGCCACTGTCCCTGCTGTCGCTCTCCCTGTCCCTGAATTTTGGATCATACTGAGTGGGGTAATGTGAATTTTGAATCATACTGTGTGGGGTAATGGGAATTTTGGATCATACTGTGAGTGGAAATGTGAATTTTGGGGGGTAATGTGGGTGAGGGTTATGTGAATTTTGGCTCAAACTGTGTGGGGTAATGTGAATTTTGGCTCATACTGTGTGGGGTAATGTGAATTTTGGCTCAGTCTGTGTTGCACAATGGGAATTTTGGCTCATACCATGTGGTAAATTTACTAAGATGGGCGTTCTATTTAAGATGGGATGTTGCCCATAGCAACCTATCAGATTCCAGGTGTTATCTTCTAGAAGGTGCTAGGTAAATGAGAAATAGAAGCTGATTGGTTGCTATGGGCAACATCCCATCTTAAATAGAACTCTCACCTTAGTAAATTTACCCCCATGTTGCATAATGTGAATTTTGGCTCATTCCGTGTTGCATAATGTGAATTTTGGCTCATGCAGTGTTGCATAATGTGAATTTTGGCTCATGCAGTGTGGCATAATGTGTAAGGGGCACTAGTACTAGATGGTATAAGGGGTCCTACTATTGGGGTGCATAATGTGTATAAGGGGTATATGATGTGGTACACTACACTTAAGGACATGCCCCCATTTGAGTGGCCACACCTCATTTTCCCTGAGTGCACGCGCCTTCGGTGTGCACATAATTGCAACCTTCACTTTTCCATACCCGCACTTCACAATTTCCACTATGACCACTATATATAATATATGTGTGTGTGTGTCTCTCCTACTGGTGGGATGTCTTAAGAAAGGTTACGTTAAGTTTTTGTCTGCATTGGTGGTGTGAGTAAATAAAACCTGCTGAAAAGTCCCTGTTGAGTGCACCTCTTCTTATTGGAATGGATATATATTATGGTATACTGGGTTAGCATTTTTTGGATATATATATATATATATATTATAGGCCCCACTGTATGGCATAATGTGTATAAGCAGTGCTACTGTGTAGCGTAACGTGAAACAACGATATAAACAATTCTGCTTCAATGGTCATAACACCCAAAAAGGCATCAGGTTGAAGAAATCAAGATTTTGGTGCCATTTTAAAGAATATGGTGAAAATGATAGTATAAGTAAAGGTAGGCAAAGCACATCAGCGAAGTGGACCCTGCTCACAAAAGCGTACATCAAAAAGGGGAGGAGAAGACAGACAGGAGCATTAAACTGATTAGTTTAACATCAGCCATGGGAAATATTTTGC
The DNA here is from genome assembly GCF_028390025.1 of Pseudophryne corroboree. NCBI lineage: Eukaryota > Metazoa > Chordata > Amphibia > Anura > Myobatrachidae > Pseudophryne > Pseudophryne corroboree. The sequence continues at coordinate 16,675,625 of NC_086449.1, forward strand.
AGGGAATAATACAGGATAGAAAACAGGAGTATTTGGATACCTCCAATGTCATTACTAGGAACCAGCATGGTTTTGTGAGGGACAGGTCATGCCAAACTAACTTAATTAGCCTCTACAAAAAAGTGAGCAATAATCTTGACCGGGGCAATGCAGTAGATGTGGTCTATTTAGATTTTTCAAAAGTCTTCGATACAGTGCCTCACAAGAGGCTGATTTTCCAACTAAAAGAGCTCGGCATAGGAAATACCACATGTACTTGGGTAATTGTTCTCCAACTGGAACACTGTATTCAGTGGAATACCACAAGGGTCTGTACTCGGGCCTCTACTGTTGGAGAATGAGATTTAATATATGAAATGGAGAATGAGATTTAATATAGATAAATGTAAAGTCATGCACCTCAGAATTAAAAATAACCATGCATCCTACAAATTAAATGGAAAGATTTTAGGAAAAACTGTATTAGAAAAAAAGATCTGGAGGTGCTCATTGATAATAAATGTAACAACAGTCTACAATGTCAGATTGCAGCAACAAAGGCAAGTAAGGTTTTAGCCTGCATAAAATGGGGAATTGTGACAAGGGATGAAAGTGTAATTGTACCATTATATATATCACTGGTACGGCCACATCTTGAATATAGGTGGTGATTAAGCAAAATACCGGGTCAATACCGGGTTATTTGTGCAGTGTGAAAGGGGTATGAGAGGAGACATTATCAATATGTATATAAATACATAAAAGGACAATACATGGAGCTGTCAGGCAATTTGTTTATTAGGAGACCTATACAGAGGACACACGGACACTCTCTGAGGTTAGATGAGAAAAATGTAATACCCAATGTAGGAGGGGTTCTTCACAATAAGTGCAGTAAGTATCTGGAATACCTTGCTAGAGAAGGTAGTTATGGTGGACTCAGCAATTGAGTTTAAAAATGGGATGGATACATTCCTAACTGATGAAAATATCCAGGGATTTAACATTTAAAAAGACTGTATTGAGTAACTATGGGTAAACTTTGGTTACATTCAAATGAGTATAGGATCTAAACAAAGGTTGAACTTAATGGACATCTTGTCTTTACAACCTCACTAACTATGGAGGTCATTCAGATCTGATCACTGGGCTGCATTTTTTGCTGTTCTGCATTCAGATAGGCATCGCCTACAGTGGGAGTGTATTTTTGCAGTACAAGTGTTCAATGCTTTGTGTATGGCAAGCTGCTAAAATTCTGTGTGAGCAGTCTCTGCACAGCCCAGGACTTACTCTTCCAGTACGATAGATTCAGGCTGATTCTGGGGCTGAAGCTGTCGTTACACACCCGCCCTGAAAACACTTCGGAACTCTTGCGTTTTCCAGAAGACTCCCAGTAAATGGTCATTTACCAGCCACAAACAGCTTCCGCCTGTCAATCACCTTGCGAATGCCCATGCAAATGGATTTTGTGCACCATCCTGCCGCTGACTGACAATACCCATTGTTGTTGTCCGAAGCGCACGTACAAGGCGGTGCATACACATGTACTGTTATGACCTGATCGCCAGCTGTACGAAAATGCACAGCATAAATTACATCTGAATGACCCCCTATGTTACCATGTTACTAATATGTTACTATGACATAGATGATGTAGACAATGAGCATGGAACAGAGAATTAGAATGATCTGGGTTTGATAAAAAAAGTTGGTATTGAGAGCATGTTTGAAGTTTTGTAGAGAGGTGGAGAATCTGAGGGGTAGAGGTAGAGTATTGCCGAGATAGGGAGCAGCATGTGCAAAATCTTGGAGGTAGAAGTAGGAAGAAGTAAGCAGTTGGTAAGAGTAGGTTTTTTTTCTGGTGGAACGAAGAAGGCAGACGGTAGTGAAAAGGGAGATTGTCAGAGAGGTGATTAGGAGATGAGGACATGTAAGGGGAAAAGATATAGATCTGATTGTCATATAAAGGAAAAAAATTAAAGTGGTACAAGAACAGATCATTGAGCACCTGTAATGGACTAATAAATTAGATTTAAAAAAATACATTAGGAAGAGAAAGAACAAATGAAAACATGGATAGCCGGCAGTTTCACATCGACCATGGTAGGAAGGATTTGCAGGTGTAGAGGCTGGTCAGTGGTGTCAAAAGCAGCAGAGATGCCAAGGAAGATTAGTGGTCCTTGTAGTTAGCAGCAAATATGCATGCAGGGAGTGGGAGGTTAGAAAGGCGGTAAGGTGGCAGTAAACAATGTGCTTAAAGTTTTGAATTTAAAATGGAGAAGAGAGCATGGACAGTAATTAAAGTGTTAGGATCCAGGGTTGGTTGATAAGAATGGGGGGAGGACAAGGCCATGCTTAAAAACAGAGAAGACAGTGCCTGATATGATGGAGATATTGAAAAGATGGGCAAGATGAGAAGAGGTAACTGAAGAGGTGGAGGAGGAGTAGGAAGTGGATGAAGAGGAGGATGAGGCTGAGGAAGAGGAAGATGAGGAGAATGATGGCTGGATGAGGAGGTGGATGAGTAGGAGGATAACTGGGATAACTGTCTGTGATTTCTTGTATTTTGAGAGAAGTACTGGGGACAGATGTAACAGCCAAAGCATAGAGTCCGAAGGGTCTAGTTTCCCATGAATCTTTGTTGAAAGATGGATCATCTAATTCCAGTAGAGGTGAAGGCTTGGGCATTGCCAACATATGTGAAACAGGGTACCAGGATCATTGGACCAGCACCAGCACATGTTAGGAACACCAATCTCTACATTACAAAGAGTGTGCAGGCATCTGTACCTTTAGGATAATAGCATATATTGAGTTTCCACAACACAGGAGCTAGGCAAACTAGTATGAGCAAAGATAAATAATTTATCATCTTCCTGTGAGGTGCACGTCACGACAGCGATGTGGTCGGATGATGCGCCGGACGGCACTTTCTCTTGGGTAGTGACAACCCACCCATCACTGTTTTAAAATTCAATAATACTACGGGCTTCTAGCGTTGCTGGGTAACAGGACATAGGCCGATCACTTGACCGTGATGAAGGTCATGTGATTTGACTAATATATATTAGTTCTTTCATCCGAAAAATATGTCCCGGGTTTTAAGAAAGCTTTACAATGTTGCCTAGCGATGATGTAAATAACCTGGTCACGTGATCAGAACCCGGTCGCGTGACCTACCCTGACTGTGATGAAGGTCATGTGATTTGACTAAATATATCAGTTCTTTCTTCCGGAAAATGTGTCCGGGGTTTAAATAAAGCTTTATACTGTTGCCTAGCGACGAGGTAAATAACAAGGCCACGTGATCGGAACCCGGTCACGTGACCTATTCTAACGAGCTATACAACCTTTCTTTCACTAAAATGAAAGAGAGGCTTAAAATGCACGCCTGAACTTCTGCTGTAATCTCTTCCTACTTCCGGGATGAGCGATCATGTGACCATCATCAATTTAATAAATAGTGCTTTTTAAGGTATTTCTACACCTCGTTTTTACTAATGTTTAACATGACTGTCTTCTGGTATCTGATACAATGATTTAATCAGACTAGTGTTCAAATTTGATAATTTTATTAACTGATTGTTAACTACACACCTGTGGTACATTATGATCAACACTGCTATATAAGGGCTCTATTCACACTGCATCTACACCTTGAAAAAGCTGCGCCAGCAGTGAAACGCGTTGGTGATAAGACTGGGACACCCAAACTGCAAGACTTGCCGGTAATCCACCTGGGAACGGTGATCCCTATGGAATGACTTCAGGGAAGATATTTGCATCAGGACCTGCCATGGTTCAAATTAATTCCAGCACGGGACAACCAAACAAGTGAGAGAACCCCCATAACCTACGGAGTGCTAACCGATTGGAGGACTCACCACAGTGAACTGTTGACACCGTTTATCTATTTCCCCAGGATAAGGCATCTTGCTTTATACCCAGCATTTCAAGAATTTTTTCCATAAATAAGCAGTGTTGATCTTGGCCCTACTTTTGGAACTTTTAATTTTTGGTTTTTGGTACCATTTTTTTATTTTATTATTATCTGTTGCAACAGTAAAATATATGTTATTATATAAAGAATCAATGATGTATGTTCTTAAGTAATACATTTCTTAATACTTATTTAACTAGCTATCAGCGCTGAATTACTTTTTACCTATAAAAAAAATCTTGTTTAGTATAGGCTGGAGCTAAAAGTGCAGGTTAATTATTAAACTAAGGCAGTAACATTTGATCTTGAGACCAAAGTAGTTTGCTCATGATGAACAGTGCAATAAAGTTATTGATAATACTGACAACCACTATTTTTATGAGTTTTTCTTTTGTTATCGAGCAAGAAGATATATGCTCATCTTTGCTGTGATGCGGAATATTGTAAAATGGCTTGATGCATGGCGTGCCAGGCTGTGTCTATATACAGCTGGCGATCGCTCCATTAGTTCCTTTAATTAATGGTGTAATAACCGGTTGGAATAGTCACATCACAGTAAGATGAGCATGGCTACATCTGTAGATTTACTTTCAAATCTCTCTAATACTTATACTTTGAAGAATGATGTGTTCTTGCCCTCTTTAATAGAAAATGTGTCACTTTTAATCATACAGTATCTACAGTGTGAGGCTGGTATTGAGAAGAAGACATGCACAAGAATAATATTTCACACATCTTTAACCTGGGATTTCCGAATCTCCACAGCCTCAATAGTCCTGTTTTCATTCCTGCTCATCGATTACTGTGTCATCATATGCGGTAATGTTATTATTATTGCTTTAGTTTCCGTAAACAAAAATCTCCACTCACCAATGTATTTCTTCATCACAATAATAGCTCTACTGGACATCCTGATGACCACGGACATTCTCCCCAACTTACTTTACATTGTCCTGCACAATGGTGGCACCATGTCTCTTGTTGCCTGTATATTACAGTTTTTTGTGTTTGGTAAATCAGAAATATTCGAGTGTCTAATCCTGACGGTGATGTCTTATGACCGTTATGTGGCTATCTGCAACCCACTGCGATACAGCTCTATAATCAACAAAAGATTATGTCTTGTATCTGTCATAGCGTCATGGTTTTTGAGTTTCTTGTTGGTGTTGATGAATGCAGTAGCTACATACAAATTAGACTTCTGTGGACCTAATGTTGTTGATAATTTCTTCTGTGATTTAACTCCTATTCTAGAGCTTTCATGTTCTGGTACTTCAGTATTCCAAAACCAGACCATTTTAATTTGTGTTGTTTCCCTTGTATTCCCATTTATTATAATCTTTGTTTCTTATGTGTATATCATCACCACCGTCCTAAGCACCCGTTCCATCAGTGGGAGACAGAAAGCCTTCTCCACCTGCAGCTCCCACCTGACTGTTGTGTGTATATTTTTTGGATCTCTTATTACTGTGAATATGGTTCCAACTAGAGGACAATTAAGAGTTATCAGTAAGATACTATCGCTGCTTTACACTGTGGTGACACCACTGCTTAACCCATTCATATACAGCTTGAGGAATAAAGACTTTAAGAAAGCTTTTGAAAAATGTTAATGGAATTCAAGTGATTTCATGAACAATTTCAGGCACGAAAGTGAAATTTTTTTGAGAATAAACTAAATTTAATTTTGTACAAAATTGTACAAAAATGTTGTTTATCATAACACATAGATATCACCATAAGACACACTGTAGGGGTAGATTTACTAAAGCTTATAAAAATGGCAAGTGGTGTGTTGCCCTTAGCAAATAATCAGATCAGAGCTTTCATTTCTCTGTTTCCTTCTAGAAATTGATAGACAGACTCTGTTTGGTTGCATTTGGCAATGTCACCAACATTATGTTTTAGAAGCTTTAGTAAATCTACCCCATACACTTTGTTGATGTCCACAGTCTATTGTAATTTTTTTCAGACCATAGGGCAGATGTACTAAGCCTTGAAAAGTTATAAAGTGGAGAGTTATTATGTCCCCACCAACCAGCTCCGTACTGCCATGTTACAGGCTGTGTTTGTAATATGACAGGAGCTGATTGGATGGTACTTTATCTCTCTCCATGTTATCCTTTTTCAGGGTTTAAACTGGGTACACACTATAAGGTTATCTGTCCAATCTGTCTGGTTTGGATGAAAAACTGGAAATGTCTGGGAGCAAATAACTGTCAACCATTTGCTCAAAAAAAAAAAGGAAAACTTACAAAATTGGTCATTAGGATAAATTGGATAAATCAAACAGATTTTACCGATGTGCCTGAATAACCATTTTGTCTGTTTTCCAGTGTTTGTGAGCAAATAGTCAATTGTTATGTGCTCCCATACATTACCAGATTTTCATTCCAACCAGAAATATCACAGTGATGGGCAAGGATGTAATGGAGTCCAAGTTCGGTGGCCATGAGGGATGCTGGCCAAAATCTGACATTTTTTTTAAAGGGACAATTATTTGCAAAGCATGATTAAGCCTTGCTAATGATTGCCCTTTTAAAAAAAAGTAAATTTTCATCTAGAGTCGTGCATTGCCACCAAACTCGGACTACATTGCATAATCTTGTAGCGTGTATCCAATTTAAGTACAGTTGGCCCCATGTGCTATTGCAACACATAGTTTAACATGTGTGCTTTTGAGAATTATGTTTTGTGTAAAATATAGATATCAATATACTGAAAGTCACAGATTATGGTGGATATGCACACATTCACCAATATTTCCTAGACTCTATTTAACTGAACTTCAATGACATTAATTAACTTATGAGTAACTGATATATTTAATACAATTATATGCAATCATAGTACTGACATTGCTATATTCAATATGATATTGGGGGTCATTCCGAGTTGATGGCTAGCTGCCATTGTTCGCTGCTTAGCGATCAGTTAAAAAAATTGCAAATCTGCCCATGCACCGTAATGCGCACACGCGTTGTATGGGTACAAAGTGCTTTGTGGTTTTGCACAGGTTCTAGAGACAATTCCAATCATACAGCCGAACGCAAGGAGATTGACAGGAAATGGGAGTTTATGGGTGTCAACTGACCATTTTCTGGGAGCGTTTGTAAAAATGCAGGCCTGTCCAGGCGTTTGCAGGGCGGGTCTCTGACGTCAATTCCGGGACCATCGTTGCAGCAATCATCGCACAGAATAAGTAACTACAGGGCTGGTCTTGTTCTGCACAAAATGTGTTTGCAGTCGCTCGGCTGCACAGGCGTTCACACTCTTACAAAACGAAAATACACTCCCTGTGGGCGACGACTATGCGTTTGCACGGCTGCTAAAAGTAGCTAGCGAGCAATCAACTGGGAATGACCCCCATTGTTATATTCTATGTAATGATGTGCTGTGAAAGAGCAATACAGGATTTTACAATTAAATGGCGATTATGTTTGTTATATGTGGAATGTAGAAGTCACAGGGTGGCACAGGATCAGTGTCAAATGCAGTATTTGCATGGGGGGGGTTTCCAGAACTGGGCAGAGCCAATCACGGGGGTGGGGACTGAGGCGACCCAGTATATGCTGGGTCCGTAAAACTAGTGTGTCTGTGTGTATATATATATACATATACACATATCTAAACATATATATTTCATATATACACCTTCATATATATATATATATATATATATATACATACATACATATACATAGCATATTAAACATGCATACATATATATATATATATATATATATATTCATACAGTACACGTATATATACACATGTATATATACATCCCTCCAATGGCGGCACTCAAAGGTTCAAGTAAAAATGACACAAGTCGGCTCTTTAAAGGCAACGTTTCAGCACCGTTCAGCGCTTTTATCAAGCCAATTACAAAAGTGATTTACACATACCGGTATTTAAGTGCTCCCACCACCATGCATGTAAGCTCCGCCCACTTCCGTATCCAGGTCACCCTACAGACCGGCTCAGGTAGCAGGGCTGTTACCAAAGTAACCTAACAAATCACCACAGCTGTGTAATGCATGAATACAAATAGATATACATACATATGATTAAAAAGACAAACAATGGTTAAAAACAACAAGCTGTATATGAGAACCACAAACAGTTACATCTAAGCGATAGCATTATCAAACTATTACTTATTCAGTATATTTAGCTATAGAAAATTTAGTAGCATATTCTCAATAGAAGTAACATCATTAAAGGAGCAATCAAATGTATCAAGAAATTTCATGTCGTGACTTACACTAAAAGCTATATATGCTACATTATGAAGAACACTGCTAATCTCATTCAAATAAAGACATGTAAACCCAATGTCTCGTTTAAGCCACTGGGAACCAATGTATCTAGACGCATGATCCATTCACACTCACGTTGTAACAATTTTACAGACCTGTCTCCCCCTCTAGTAAGCGGCGGCACATGGTCTATAATACGATATCTCAGGGTAGACAAATTATGTTTTGCTCCTTTAATGATGTTACTTCTATTGAGAATATGCGACAAAATTTTCTACATCTAAAGATACTGAATAAGTAATAGTTTGATAATGCTATCGCTTAGATGTAACTGTTTGTGGTTCTCATATACAGTAGAGATGAGCGCCGGAAATTTTTCGGGTTTTGTGTTTTGGTTTTGGGTTCGGTTCCGCGGCCGTGTTTTGGGTTCGACCGCGTTTTGGCAAAACCTCACCGAATTTTTTTTGTCGGATTCGGGTGTGTTTTGGATTCGGGTGTTTTTTTCAAAAAACACTAAAAAACAGCTTAAATCATAGAATTTGGGGGTCATTTTGATCCCAAAGTATTATTAACCTCAAAAACCATAATTTACACTCATTTTCAGTCTATTCTGAATACCTCACACCTCACAATATTATTTTTAGTCCTAAAATTTGCACCGAGGTCGCTGTGTGAGTAAGATAAGCGACCCTAGTGGCCGACACAAACACCGGGCCCATCTAGGAGTGGCACTGCAGTGTCACGCAGGATGTCCCTTCCAAAAAACCCTCCCCAAACAGCACATGACGCAAAGAAAAAAAGAGGCTTTTTACTGATATTTGGTGTTTTGGATTTGACATGCTCTGTACTATGACATTGGGCATCGGCCTTGGCAGACGACGTTGCTGGCATTTCATCGTCTCGGCCATGACTAGTGGCAGCAGCTTCAGCACGAGGTGGAAGTGGATCTTGATCTTTCCCTAATTTTGGAACCTCAACTTTTTTGTTCTCCATATTTTATAGGCAGAACTAAAAGGCACCTCAGGTAAACAATGGAGATGGATGGATTGGATACTAGTATACAATTATGGACGGACTGCCACGGTTAGGTGGTATAAAAAAACCACGGTTAGGTGGTATATATTATAATAATAATACAATTATGGATGGACGGACTGCCTGCCGACTGCCGACACAGAGGTAGCCACAGCCGTGAACTACCGCACTGTACACTGGTTGATAAAGAGATAGTAGTATACTCGTAACAACTAGTATGACACTATGACGACGGTATAAAGAATGAAAAAAAAACCACGGTTAGGTGGTATATATTATAATAATAATACAATTATGGATGGACGGACTGCCTGCCGACTGCCGACACAGAGGTAGCCACAGCCGTGAACTACCGCACTGTACACTGGTTGATAAAGAGATAGTAGTATACTCGTAACAACTAGTATGACACTATGACGACGGTATAAAGAATGAAAAAAAAACCACGGTTAGGTGGTATATATTATAATAATAATACAATTATGGATGGACGGACTGCCTGCCGACTGCCGACACAGAGGTAGCCACAGCCGTGAACTACCGCACTGTACACTGGTTGATAAAGAGATAGTAGTATACTCGTAACAACTAGTATGACACTATGACGACGGTATAAAGAATGAAAAAAAACCCACGGTTAGGTGGTATATATTATAATAATAATACAATTATGGATGGACGGACTGCCTGCCGACTGCCGACACAGAGGTAGCCACAGCCGTGAACTACCGCACTGTACACTGGTTGATAAAGAGATAGTAGTATACTCGTAACAACTAGTATGACACTATGACGACGGTATAAAGAATGCAAAAAAAACCACAGTTAGGTGGTATATATTATAATAATAATACAATTATGGATGGACGGACTGCCTGCCGACTGCCGACACAGAGGTAGCCACAGCCGTGAACTACCGCACTGTACACTGGTTGATAAAGAGATAGTAGTATACTCGTAACAACTAGTATGACACTATGACGGTATAAAGAATGAAAAAAAAACCACGGTTAGGTGGTATATATTATAATAATAATACAATTATGGATGGACGGACTGCCTGCCGACTGCCGACACAGAGGTAGCCACAGCCGTGAACTACCGCACTGTACACTGGTTGATAAAGAGATAGTAGTATACTCGTAACAATTAGGATGACACTATGACGGTATAAAGAATGAAAAAAAAACCACGGTTAGGTGGTAGGTATATAATAATAAATAATACAATTCTGGTCGGACGGACTGCCTGCCGTGTGCCGACACAGAGGTAGCCACAGCCGTGAACTACCGCACTGTACACTGGTTGATAAAGAGATAGTAGTATACTCGTAACAATTAGGATGACACTATGACGGTATAAAGAATGAAAAAAAAACCACGGTTAGGTGGTAGGTATATAATAATAAATAATACAATTCTGGTCGGACGGACTGCCTGCCGTGTGCCGACACAGAGGTAGCCACAGCCGTGAACTACCGCACTGTACACTGGTTGATAAAGAGATAGTAGTATACTCGTAACAATTAGGATGACACTATGACGGTATAAAGAATGAAAAAAAAACCACGGTTAGGTGGTAGGTATATAATAATAAATAATACAATTCTGGTCGGACGGACTGCCTGCCGTGTGCCGACACAGAGGTAGCCACAGCCGTGAACTACCGCACTGTACACTGGTTGATAAAGAGATAGTAGTATACTCGTAACAATTAGGATGACACTATGACGGTATAAAGAATGAAAAAAAAACCACGGTTAGGTGGTAGGTATATAATAATAAATAATACAATTCTGGTCGGACGGACTGCCTGCCGTGTGCCGACACAGAGGTAGCCACAGCCGTGAACTACCGCACTGTACACTGGTTGATAAAGAGATAGTAGTATACTCGTAACAATTAGGATGACACTATGACGGTATAAAGAATGAAAAAAAAACCACGGTTAGGTGGTAGGTATATAATAATAAATAATACAATTCTGGTCGGACGGACTGCCTGCCGTGTGCCGACACAGAGGTAGCCACAGCTGTGAACTACCGCACTGTACTGTGTCTGCTGCTAATATAGACTGGTTGATATTTAAAGAGATATTAGTAGTATACAACAATACTATACTGGTGGTCAGGCACTGGTCACCACTCCTGCAGCAAAAGTGTGCACTGTTAATTAATATAATTGTACTCCTGGCTCCTGCTAACAACCTGCAGTGCTCCCCAGTCTCCCCCACAATTAATTATAAGCTTTTAATTTATACATTGATGACTGTGCAGCACACTGGGCTGAGCTGAGTGCACACAGACTGAGTCACACTGTGTGACTGACTGTGCTGTGTATCGTTTTTTTTTTCAGGCAGAGAACGGATATAGCAGAGAGAAGTGAACGGATATATTATATTAAATAAAAGTTAACTAGCAACTGCACTGGTCACTGACTGTGGTAAACTAACTCTGTCTGCGACTCTGCACAATCTCTCTCTATCTAATCTATCTATCTCTATTCTAATGAAGAGGACGCCAGACACGTCCTCTCCCTATCAATCTCAATGCACGAGTGAAAATGGCGGCGACGCGCGGCTCCTTATATAGAATCCGAGTCTCGCGATAGAATCCGAGCCTCGCGAGAATCCGACAGCGTCATGATGACGTTCGGGCGCGCTCGGGTTAACCGAGCAAGGCGGGAAGATCCGAGTCGCTCGGACCCGTGGAAAAAAAAGTGAAGTTCGTGCGGGTTCGGATTCAAAGAAACCGAACCCGCTCATCTCTAATATACAGCTTGTTGTTTTTAACCATTGTTTGTCTTTTTAATCATATGTATGTATATCTATATGTAATCATTCATTACACAGCTGTGGTGATTTGTTAGGTTACTATGGTAACAGCCCTGCAACCTGAGTCGGTCTGTAGGGTAACCTGGATACGGAAGTGGGCTTAGCTTATTTGCATGGTGGTGGGAACACTTAAATACCGGTATGTGTAAATCACTTTTGTAATTGGCTTGATAAAAGCGCTGAACGGTGCTGAAACGTTGCCTTAAAACAGCCGACTTGTGTCATTTTTACTTGAACCTTTGAGTGCCGCCATTGGAGGGATATATTACGTGGAGCCGTGCAGGCTTACATGAGGAAGGCACCGGGTGCAGCATGTGCTGTATGTCAGCGGAGTGCCGGAGTTGGAGAAACACATGTATATATATATATATATATATATATATCATATATGTATGTGTTTATATGTATGTATATACATGTGTATATATGTATGCACATGGATTTATATGTAGTATAATTAAAATTAAGTAAACTTTTATTAAGCACTTACAAGAGCCACCAGGAAGACAGCAGGCTGCAGAGGATGCTAGACAGCCATTAATAATACTCATGCAGCAAAAAAAAATATATATATATATTTTTTTTTTGGTGAAGGGGGGTTTCTGGGTGCTCGGAAACCCCCCTGGGTGTGCCACTAAGGATGATACCTTAGTGTTAAAAGGATTCCTTCATGCTTTGCAGTTTAACTGAGGCTCTGAGAAGGAGTTTTTCACATATTTGAGGAGTATGGACTTTATTTAGTATGGATTGCAAATTCTACTTTTTAGCAGAATGTACAATCCTTTCAATTGCATGCTGGGGGCCACCCATCGCAGGTCAAGGCCACCCAGCATGTAGCCTATTGCCAACCCACTGCGATCACGCTGAAATTTCAGCGTGATCGCTGACATTATGATTGTCTACTGCAGGCACAGCCTGTCAGGATACCCGCCGCCATATTTTAGTATGGAGCGGCTGTGTGATGACACGCAGCCACCACGGAAACGCAGACGACATGCCCCTGTTTACACCACCACACCACTGTTTACCCTGAGCTGCCCCCACAATGGACTGGAAAAACTGTGGTTGGATCGCGATTTGCGATCCTACCTGAATTAGGCCCTACGTATACAGATCTTGCTTTTGTAACTGTACGGCAAACAGTACTTGAAGATAAGACAATGAGTCATGGTATTCTCTGTAACATAGAGAGGGGACACTGAGCATTATGGTCCAAATACCAGTTAGAATATAATCTGGGTGAATTGCCTATAAGCAAAAAAAAATACAGTATATGAAGAAAGTCTTCCCTGTGTTTTTTTGGGATTCTGCAAAGACAGACTCATTCATACTGTATCTGTGCTTGGCAGTGCTGATGCAAAGTTTCTTCACACCCTAGGCAAAACTTCAACCTATACCCCCCTCCCCCAACTCCCTTCCAGTACCCACTTTCCAGCCTCAGGTGAAAGTGTGGAGGTAGCATTTTAGACGTTCACCAGCAGCAGTCTGCATTAAGTTTACTCAGAGTTACCCTCAATTTTGTTATAAGCAGACTTAGGGCTGCCCCGCCCCATATCCTGGTGCCGCTAGGATGCCCCTAGAAGGGAAAGGGGGGACATGATAGAAACTTTCAAATATACCAAGGGTTTTAACATAGTTCAGGAGGGAAACATTATTCAAAGGAAGAGGAGTATTAGAACTCGAGGACATACACTGAGACTGGAGGGAGGCAGGTTCAGGGGAAAATTAAGGAAAACTTACTTCACAGGAAAGGTAGTGGACAAGTGGAATAGCCTCCCATCAGAGGTGCTAGAGGCTAAGACTGTACAGCAATTTAAACATGCTTGGAATAGGCATATGAATATCCTTACAAAGATTTAAGGTTTAAAAAGGGTTGAGATTACCTAAAGGATAAAAAAGGGGAAGACTAGATGGGCAAAGTGGTTCTTATCTGCCATCAAATTCTATGTTTCTATGTTTCTATGATGTAGCCTAAAGCTGCCTAATGATAGAGATGCCTAATGGTAGAGTGAAGCTGCAACCCAGAAAGAGAATAGGCAGGGCCGTAACTAGGGGGGAGCTAAGGGGTCACGTGCCCCGGGCGCCGGAGTTGAGGGGGCGCCGAGAACACTGCCTGGCACTGGGCACCGGTAGCTGCGTCCACCAGCCGACTTGCAAGTTAACGCTCCCACCTCCCCCTCACAGCCTGCCTTGTGCGGAAGGGAGACGGCTAATCTGACCATAGTGTTCTGCGTGCGTGGATGGGGGGACGTGGTGTGAGCAGAGCGGGAGCTGACCGGTATAGTGCCTGATGCCGCTGCCACTGAGAGAGAGTGAAGTGGACCGGGAGTACATATTGTGAGCAGAGCGGGAGCTGACGGGGATGGTGCCTGCTTCACTCTCTCTCAGTGGCAGCGGCATCAGGCAGCATCCCCGTCAGCTCCCGCTCTGCTCACACTACGTACCCCCGGTCCACTTCACTCTCTCTCAGTGGCAGCAGCATCAAGTACTATCCCGGTCACATATTGTACACTGCTGACACGTAGCTGATGCGTGTAATGACTGCTGGGGGTATATTGGCCCTCATTCCGAGTCGTTCGCTCGGTAAATTTCATCGCATCTCAGCGATTTTCCGCTTAGTGCGCATGCGCAATGTCCGCACTGCGACTGCACCAAGTAAATTTGCTATGAAGATAGTATTTTTGCTCATGGCTTTTTCATCGTTCTGGTGATCGTAATGTGATTGACAGGAAATGGGTGTTACTGGGCGGAAACTGGCCGTTTTATGGGCATGTTGAAAAAAACGCTACCGTTTCCGGAAAAAACGCAGGAGTGGCCGGAGAAACGGGGGAGTGTCTGGGCGAACGCTGGGTGTGTTTGTGACGTCAAACCAGGAACGACAAGCACTGAACTGATCGCAGATGCCGAGTAAGTCTGAAGCTACTCTGAAACTGCTAAGAGGTGTGCTAATTGCAATATTGCGAATACATCGTTCGCAATTTTAAGATGCTAAGATACACTCCCAGTAGGCGGCGGCTTAGCGTGAGCAACTCTGCTAAAATCGCCTTGCGAGCGAACAACTCGGAATGAGGGCCATTTAAAAGTAAAAAAATGTTTTATCGATTTTAGATCGATTTGAATCGATGTTGGGTCTACAGTGTTTAAACATACATTTATTGTTTATATGTTTTAATTGTTAGTAAATGCGTGTTTTACCCCTGGAAGCCCAACATCCCTTTTGAAGCCCAACATCGATTGAGACCGGTTTTTAAATGATCTGAAATCGATTTTCAATCGACCTGTATGAAATATGCCTCCTAGCCTCAAGTGAGACCGGTCACACTGTAATAATGTGCTTCTAATATGTGTTGCTGTTTCTTGTTTGTACCTCTACAGTTGTTGAGTTTCTGTGAGTGTGACTTGCATTAGTGCAGTTGCTAGGTACTGTAGCTAGGGATGGACATCGAATGACGATGGCTCACACCATCAATGTTTTTGTTTTGTTGGTAGTAGTTTTACCACTTGATGGCAACTTTCCGATGGTTTTCGCCATCAAATGGTAATGAGTCAATGTTCACCATTTTTAAATAGTGTCAGTCACAGCTGTGTATATACTACTGCCGCACACAGGCCCTGATTTGGATTTTACACAGACCTGATGGATTACATAAGGATCCGATAGTGGCTGATCTGCGCCTGTGCGGAATGAGTCCTGTGATCGCGTTTACAGTACACGACCGACGCAGCATGATTAGCAGGGGCGGGAAGAGAGCGGTGCCTACCAGCATTACAAAAATGTGTGTGTGTGAGTGGGGGGGGGGGGGGGGGGGGAGGGGGAATGGCCGAATGGCTTCCTTGCCCCGGGTGCCAAAAATCCTAGTTTAGGCCCTGGAATAGACACCAATTGAAGCCATAGAAAATGTATTTGCAACTGCATACACATACGCAGCCTATTCACAATAATGATGAACTCCGACTGATAGGTTAGCACTGTGGTTACACAGACTTGAACAGCAGTAGCAATGCAGCACCATGTTACTCTACATATAGGATCACAGCTGACAGCTGATACAACTCTTAAAAATTGCTGTGAAATGTCTGCGTTTTTACTGCCACTCCGTTACCACCCCCAAATAGTCACATCCTGTCAATCACTCTGCAATGAAATCCTCACTGTGAGCGCAATTGCAAAGGCACCTTGAAACGTGTGCAGTGTGATCGCGTCACATGCGCAGTCTGCAGATAGTTGCTCAGTTGCGTGAACATTGGCCCTTGCGTGTAAAACATGAATCAGGCACTGTTAGGTAGAGTATTTCTGCCATAACTCACCATCAATTCTTAACATCAAAGTAGTGGTGATCTATCTCCCTCAGATGAATGAAGATTTGAGGACATATTCAAAGACTTTAACAACTAAGCTGAGTATTGATTATTATACTGCTTATCATTCCTAAATTGCATGCTGCCTTTGGTTAACATTTACTTTTATGCATCAATCAACTGTGTTTCTATATTTTAATATAATACTGAGTCTCAGAGTATATTTACTGACTGACAGAATAAAAGTGGTGATTTATTACAATTCCCATCAATAATAAAATGGGTATTAAAACCTTCAAATGTTTTGGATGTTGGTTTGTTGAGTAATAAAAAGTATTAAGTTCAGTATTTTTCTGAAATACTGTTGTTCCAACGGCCCTATCAGCCAGACCACTGTATCTTCAAGAAAATGTAAAATGTGTGCATCAATGTAAAAAGTAAAATGGATGATGATTTTGTGTTACAGTATTTAACTTTCTAAACAATGAATTACATCATATAAATACTGCACCTTTGAAAGTACAAGATGCGGTCACTGACCTTGGGCATAATATATGTGGACTCGATTTTTGATAGTGATGCACATACTTTAAATTGCACACACTCTACAGTACATTAAATTGATGCTATTCAGGAAGAGGCCGTATTGTCCCAGGCAGAGGTGTAGCAAGGGTGGCCCCGGTGGAGCACGAGCTCCGGGAGCCGAAAAAGCTACAGGGCACTCTGCTTTCTCCATCTCCCCTGCTGTGCCGTGGACCGCTGTACAGGCAGCCATGGAACAGGAGGAGGAGAAGCAGAGGACTCAGGGACTAGGTCGGGAAAAGGGCAGACCAGAGTCGAAAGCAGGAGACACTGACAGCCAGCACATGCCCAAGCTCTGCCCGCCCTCTTTATGTGGCTCACTGCTTGTAGCT
Organism: Pseudophryne corroboree; assembly: GCF_028390025.1. Taxonomy (NCBI): domain Eukaryota; kingdom Metazoa; phylum Chordata; class Amphibia; order Anura; family Myobatrachidae; genus Pseudophryne; species Pseudophryne corroboree. Next base: position 16,692,886 of record NC_086449.1, read on the forward strand.
GTGCAGCGCGGTTACTTCTGTCCTGCAGCACCACTCTCTGCCTCTGCTGCTGCAGCACCTCTCTTTTTCCTGGAAGCTGCAACACGTCTCTACTTTAGATGCTGCAGCAGCTCTCTCTGCCTTAGCTGCTGCAGCACCTCTCTCTTTCCTGGAAGCAGCAGCACATGTCTCCACTTCAGCCTTTAGATGCTGCAGCAGCTCTCTCTGCCCTAGCTGCTGCAGCACCTCTTTCTGGGTTGTGAGGTCAGTTCAGTCGAGGCATATTTAGTGTTTTTAATTTATTTTTATTAAACGAGTAAATAGTTAAATAAAGTTACTTCCATAGCTGCTCTACATTGGTGTAATGTGTGTCTTGGAGTAATCCTTGACTCCTCCCTCTCCTTCAAACCACACATTCAGCACATCTCACAAACCTGCCAATTTAATCTAAAACATATTTCCAGGATCAGACCCTTTCTGACCCAGGATGCTACTAAGACTCTTATCTACTCACTGGTCATCTCCAGACTGGACTACTGTAATCTGCTCCTGACTGGAATTCCTGACAAATACCTCTCTCCACTCCAATCTATCCTCAATGCTGCTGCCCGGCTCATCTTCCTCACCAAACGCACTACGTCCACCTCTCCTCTCTTACTAGTCCTTCACTGGCTCCCCTTCCCTTTCACAATCCAATTCAAGCTTCTCACACTCGCTTACAAAGCCCTCACCCACTCCTCTCCCATCTACATCTCTGATCTTATCTCGCTTTACACTCCCACCCGTCCTCTTCACTCTGCAAATGCACGCCGACTCTCCTGCCTACTGATTACTTCCTCCCACTCCTACCTCCATTTTTCACTTGCTGCACCACTTCTCTGGAATTCCCTACCGCTCCCCCTCAGACTCTCCACCTCTCTACAAAACTTCAAACGGACTCAAGACCCACTTCTTCACCAAACCCAGCCAAATCTCATCCTAACCCTCTGTTCTACTCTCTCTATGTACCCCATCTGTGTCACCCCTGTCTGTCTACCCCTCCCCTTTAGAATGTAAGCTCTCACGAGCAGGGCCCTCTTCCCTCATGTGCTTATCCTTTCTTACTTTAATAATCTTCAACTGCACCACATCCAGCAGTCTTCTGCCACCTGACACTTATTCCAGTGTCATTTGCTGATGTAACTATGTTTATTTACCCTGTACTTGTCCTATACTGTCATCAACTGTAAGTTGCTGTTTTCCTGTTTGATTATTTATGTACTCTGTAATTGGGCACTGCGGAACCCTTGTGGCGCCATATAAATAAAGGATAATTATAATAATAATAATAATAATAATAATAATAATAAGGGGCTCAACCATAGTATAACGTGTATAAGGGGCTTTACTGTTTGTGTAACATGTTTAACGGGTTCTATTGTGTGGCGTAAAGTGTATAAGGGGTACTACTTTGTGGTGTAATGTGAATAACGGACACTGCTGCTGTGCCCCTATATTGTTGTTGCAAGCTTTCGGCACACACTGACCCTATTTTAAACATGGGAGGGAAGTTAAAGGAAATGTTTGCCCTGTGCTCCACAAGGTCTAGAACTGGCCCTGTCACCAATTTAGGATTGTTAAATATTGTTTCAATGCAAATGTAACATGCCACCACATGTTGTTTAGGCCTTCAATTCAGTAGAGGAGAGAGAGGCGCAAAAACATGCCCCTGCTCCGGACACCATGGTGTCTAGCTATACCTCTGGTCCCAGGAGTCTTACATACTCTATGTTTGCTGACCAGGATGAGACTGATTCCCATTATAACAGAGTCATAATGTGGCACAGGCCCCCCTCCTAAGTGTGACCAGCCAGCCTGGCATATCCTGGGGTATTCTACACTTTTTTTCCCCTTGCATTAGAATAAATAGGATATAAGTATTTGTGCTTGCAATTATTTTGGAGGCACTTTTTTATAACTTATTCACATTTTCTTTTTAAACTAGAAAAAACACCTAATGATGGGGGCCATACAATTCTAGGCAAAAATTGATGGGGAGCAAAACACTGAATTTTTGGGGGACAATAGGATAGCGCCCAGCGATGCAGTTACCCACGGTAAATGACTTCAGGTAATTGTATATCGCTGGATGACTACATGGATGATGATGATGATGATCATCATCATCATCATCATCATCATCAAAATCATCATCATCTCTACAGCAGATCAAAGTATTTATAAAGTTAACTCCTTACTGAGCACAATTTTGGTACAGATTTTTTATTGCAAAGCAACAGGATACTTTCCAGCAAAAGCTTTCAAGTGGGCAGAGTGATACAATTATGGGATGTTAGCCAATCAAATAATGCCCTGTGTGTATTGTTTGCTTTCCACTTCCTGAAGTGATTCCTAATAATTTTAGGGGGTTCCATACCCATTTAATAAGCTACTTATTTATAATATAATTTCCACAAACATATAATAAAGACATATGGATTATAAAATATTTTGAATGCCCAAAAAATATTTTCTTTAACTTTAACGAGTCATTGAAAGCTGTTGCAGAAAGCCTGATGGCCTGTAAGCACAAAGACTTTAGCGAATGACCCCATATGTTCTTACAGGTGTAGGTTCTTTTACGTTTCCCTTACAGTTTATAGTGTGCTTCAGGAGGTAAACAACAGTTTCATTTGGTTTGGGGTGGACGTGTGTTTTGATTGCTCATGTAAGGGGGAAATAGAAGGGAAAAGAAGGTTTTTTTAAACCTTAACAGATCAAAACATAATGTACAAATCACATTCCATGCAATGTCTTACTTATAATACAACTGTGTCAAACTTTTTTTGATAATAACTCTCTTTAAAAAAAATGTAAACATTAGTACATGTAGAATATTTAATAACTATTGACATTTTGTGTTTTCTTTTTTTTTTTAATTTATATTGTTTAATTATGTTCGAATATTTAAAACTTTTTGCAAAGTCTGTCTAATCTCACGGTTTCTGAGGCTGTAGATAATGGGATTTATCATGGGAGTCACCACTAAATATAACAGTGAGCAGAACTTATTTTTGATATGTGAGCTGTCGTCTGATGACCCCATATAAACTGTCATCAGGGTCCCATAATATAAGCATACAGTAGCGAGGTGGGAGCTGCATGTGGAGAAGGCTTTTTTCCTTCCTCTATTAAGAGAAATCTTTAGTATGGCGTAGAAAATGATCAAATAGGTTATGATAATTACTGAAAAAGGAATAAACATAAAAACAACACACAAGATAAAATCAACCAGCAACAACAATGAAGTATCTGAGGTGGATAATTCTACAAGTGGGCCAAAATCACAGAAGAAATGGTCAATGTAGTTTAGACCACAGAATTGCAACTGGCAAACCAAGATTATTTCACCTGATATAATAAAGACCAATAACCAAGAAGCAGCAATCATTTTCCTGCAAACATCGGGTGACATAATGGCATTGTAACGCATCGGATTGCAAATGGCCAAATATCTATCATAGGACATTATAGCAATAATAATACACTGCACAAATCCAAAAATATCAAAAAAGTAAGTCTGTATGAGGCAACCGGTGACAGACACTTCTTTTGTATCCCTTAATATGATATCCAACATCATTGGTATAATGATTGTGGTTATTAGGATATCAGCGACTGCTAGTTGTCTAAGGAAGATGAACATTGGAATTTTGAGGCGTTCACTTATCGACACCAAAACAACGATGATTAGGTTTCCATTGAGCACCACATAATAGGAGAAGAGGAACAGGATGAAGAATAGAATCTTGTATGAATATAGACCTTTAAATCCAAGAAGTATAAACACTGTGACTTCAGTCTGGTTGTCCTCACACATTCTGAGAGGGTAGAGTATATGTCACTGAGCACAACTTGTTCCCTGCAAGAACGTTAACTTGGTTAAACTAGTTTATTATCTATCAACCGATCAATTAACTATGACCATATATCAAGGACTATGTCTCCACCATAATATTACAACATATATTTTGGGTCATGAGCCCATTCTATAGGTCAATTTTGTCAGAGGACAAATACCACACATCTACACCCCATGCAAATGTTTTGGGTCTGTGAAAAGAAGACAGCACTAGGGGAAAACACAAGGAAACATGAGTAGAACTTTCAAACACCACATAGAATAAAACTTATGTTCTCTGGAAAAGGATGGATTTAAAGGCCACTGATACATATTTTCATATATTACATATATATATTTCAGTATATTATTAATAACAAATCACCAACATGAACTATCCCAACTCCAGAGGACGCCAATTTGCCTAGCCTCATATATTAGACAGAAATTATCTGATGATTTAAATAATGTAATAGTTTTTTTTTCATACAGTTTGATCCTCACAATTAAACTACAGTATTGATCCTGGTCATGCAGATAATCAAGTGAATCAACTATTGTAATTTTCCAGTGTTTATGAAGTTCTGCCATACTAGAAATCTTGCATATTAGATTTTAGTAATTCAAGGATATCATTGTTGGTGGGGGAATATGGAAGGTATGAGTGCAGGCAGATACAATCACGTAAATGTATAAGTTCAAGTGATATTAAGATCTACAATAATAGTTGTTGTGTTAGTAATGTAGAACAAAGCCTAATAAGAGAGGCCTAAGGTGGAGGTGCACCCCTGAGAGTCAAAGTAGTACAGTGGAAAGACATAAGGGGGTCACTTTTTGGGAGATGTCTGAGGATTCGGTAGCTGATAACCCTGTAGGCTACCCAATCCTTTATGTGGTTATACAGTAAAATTTATTTTGCAACCTAAAGCAAACATTGCTCAAACGGTATTGGAACCAGTGAATATTGAGCTAAGTGACTGTGTACTACGGTGTATTATCAGTATTGATACTACAAATTATTAATCTCTTACAAATACTAATTGATAACTAATATACCTAATGATACCTAATAATACAGTTTTGTAACACAATTTACATGAGAACTTTTCACTTAACCAATTAGTTTGCAAATCGAAGTAAATATTGCTCAAACATACTCTTGATATCTATGTTACTTGTTGACGTCGGTCTTTTGTCTGTAATAGGCTTAATTATCCAATTTTATTGATTAGAATAAAAGTACATTTTTAATTCCATATATTTCAATAAAAGAGTGCCCCCAAAAACACAAGAGTCCATTGTATCCTACTTTTCACAGTAATTCAAGGATGTCTAGGCTTTTTCAAGAGCTCTGTGCAAAAAAGTCTGAGTAATGTCAGAAGTTGTATGGGCCACATGCAAAAGAGAATGGATTGCTTGTATATAGCAAATTTAGTTGTATTACAGTGTAAAATATATTCTAGAAATATACTGTATACTGTATGTTACTAGTGCACCTCCTAATATAAAAATGTTATTTATATGCTTACATTTGTTAATATAGCCTACACTTCTGTTAAACAAATCAAAGTAATTTGGTTATAAAAAAAAAAAAAGTAAATACTTACATTTTTGACTTTAAAGTATAGATTACTTTGCTGTAACTCTCATTCACTTTAAAAGTCTACTTGGTATTTAATTACTTATACATCCATATGATAAATTATAGTATAGGTTTATAAGTGTGAATAAAGGCCCTACACACCGCCTGATTGGCCGCTGAGGTGCTCGATAACCTATACAACTGATGGACGAACGACCTGGCAGCGCGGGGGAGATGATGTTTCTTCACTCCCCGCTTCACCCGGCCCTATAGCCCTGCTAGCTAATATGAACGATATTGTCCATATTGGCATGCATGTATAAACGAGCCAAGACCAACAATGAACGAGCGTGGGGCTGCACATCATTCATCGTAGGTGCCTACACACTGAAAGATATGAAAGATATCTTGTTCATTAATGAATGAGATCATTCATATCTTTCAGTGTAATTAACCAGTGTGTATGGCCTTTAAGACCCTGATTCAGGGAAGGACACAGGTCATACAGATGTATATATTATGCTGATTCAGCAGGAGGAGTCTTGATAAGTAGATTCCCCTGCCAGCTTCAGCCAGCTGCAGCTGTGCAATATTGAGGGTTATTTCAGGTTGTATCGCAAATCATGATCCAACCGGAATATTTACGATAATGCAGCGGGCGCATGCACAGCGCTCACCCTGCGCATGTGCCCACACTTTCTGCGGGGGGCCGAGAAAATGCAATCACCTCTGCTTGTCAATAAGGCAGAGGCAGTCACACAGGGCAGGGGCGGGCAATGCTCTGTTTTCAGGGAGGAGACAGAGCATTGCGGGGGCGGTGCATTGCGATTGGTGGGTGGAGTCGGTCGAACAGGGGCACGTTGGGGGCATGATGGTGGCGGCTGCGTGACGTCACATGCAGCCGCCGCGATGGGTAAGATGGCGGCCAGTCTCCTGCAGGCGCTGGCAGGAGGGTACTTTAGTTTCTGCTAACAAGCAGAAATTGTGAAGCAATCGCAATTTCTGCTTGTTCATAGGGGGGAGGCGGCTGGCAGCATGCTGGCGGCCTTGCCCTGCGATGGGCGGCCCCCAGCATGGAGGAAAAGGATAGCAATTTCTGCTTATCAGCTTAATTTGCTATTCTTACTGAATTAGGCCCTGAATCAGTTACATCAATGTCAGCCATTTGTGGAACCTGAGCTTTTTACAATGCTGCTGGGGCCAGAAAACTGGGGGCAAAATGCCCCCAACTTCTGGAAATGCTGCCCAGTTCCACACTCCCCCCCCCCCCCCCCCCCGACATCAAATGCCGGCAAATTACCAATCAAACTGTGGCTTGGGGACAGAGCGGGTCCTGCATATGTACAGCTGCCCCACCATTCGAGATTTACAAAAACCCAGCGGCGTCTCAAGGCGGGTGCGGCCCGCACCCAGGTGTGACATCTGGAGGGGGGTGACACCAAATGTCAGCTCCTCCTCAGTGACAGGAGCTAGGTGCTGCAGTGAGAAAGTCTCCTACAGCATCCGGCTCCTGTCATAGAAGAGGAGCCGACAGCGCATGGTGACTGTCTCTGGGGGAAGCCCAGCATCTCCGGAGATGCTGGGCAAGCCCCCTGGAGTGACGATTCTGGGATCCTCGTGAAGCCATGCCCCCTAAGTGTAAGACCACGCCCCCTTTTTGCCACGATCGTAGCAAGAGATCAGGGGTGCGCAACGGGTTTCACCACATCCGGTGACGCCTCTGCATAAACCATCAGGATCACATATCATCTCTGAATCAGGATCTAATCATCACACAACAGATTCAGAAGTAGATCATTATATCACAATAAGATGCTGACCTTTTCTTCATAAGTGTTATACGTCTCTCTGTGCAGTGTTACCCTCCACCCTTGAACAATAAACTGTAAGAGGTCTGTTTCTCCAATGGCACAATTTCTTGACAGTATAAAATGTGATAAAAGTAGAAGAAATGAAGCCAGTAGTGAATAAATCCTATAAAAAAATAAATATAAATTATATGTATTACATTTACAATGACATTATCATAATAGTTTATTTTTCAATGTAATAGGGAGTTTTACTTTAATATCACTGACAGCAGATTACCCATAGAAACTAGGTCGCACAACTTTTTAACATGCCAAAAACTAACGGCCATGACTTTTTGCTATTCACTTAGAAAACTACTGTATGTTAATTTAATGTGGCTTTCAAAGGGAGAGATTGTGGCTCTCAATAAGCCTCCAGAGCACCTGTCCTGATGTCTAGTGATATATCTAAAGGTGTTTCAACAATAATATATATATAGCTAATAATGTCACTTCATTGTCCATGTAATTTTCTAAAAAGCAGAGAGATGGGTGTATTGATGGGGAACATGAATGTCTATGTGTTCTTATTATATGTTTTGACCTTCCGGATGGGAAATGCAAGAGTTTACTAACTCACTTATAAATCACAATAGATACCGTACATCTAACTGTAACCACAAAATCCTTTAAAAAAAAAATATTTGCTGAAATACACCCTCTAGCTATACAGCATTTTCTAATTCTATCTTAAATGTAAAATTCAGCCCTGCGATACCTTACAATAGCCTCCTATGCTTTGCTTACTGTACACTGTTGCTAATCCAATCTACAGTCATTGGACACTTTGTTTGCTTACAATGATTAATTCACTCTTTCATGCAAATTACATAGATTACACATTACACAATGCACGATATTGGCGCGATGTCCACACATTAAAGTTTTGAACTCCTACAATTTTTTTTATTTGCAAAATTAACATATGATATGTTTAGATTAGAAATGCAGGACGTCACAGAATGGAAGTTGTGGCTAATTGAATCTGCCCCATTGATAAAAAATATGGACAATATATATATATATAATATATATATATATATATATATGTATATATATATTAATACTTGAATTTGATACTGAAATGACAATACTGGGTTTAAAACAAGAGACATCTATAATCTACCAATGAGCCATGAGAAAAATATCCATACCTATTGTGCCAGATATTTCTTTCAGCGACCCACCATTGTAACAGAGTTAAGACAGAGAAAAAAGTTTTAGAAAAATGTAGACCTATATTAAATATGAATATTATCCTTGAATTAAAAATATGAAACTGTGCAATCAACAAACATGGAGATTGTAAGAGAAGTCACAAATTATAAAAATAAGAACATAATGGGAAATGACTGTGCAAAGATAGTAAAAGTAATCTGTATGGTCACAGATATTTTTTTTCCCTATAAACTCCAAAGTTCTGAAATGTCCATAAATATCCTCAATCCTAGAAAATGATGGCGGGTGAGCTAGTTAATGTAAAAGGTGGCATTGAGACGAGGTATTAAATGAGATGTCTAATTGTTTTTTTTAACTAAATTCCCCTATTAATAATAGAGATGAGCGGATTCGGTTTTACTCAGATTTAATCGGTTCTCAAAATGGCATCTTATTGGCTATTCAAAACATGTGACATCTGTGAGCCAATAAAATGCCATTTTGAGAACCGAGTAAATCAGAGTAAAACTGAATCCGCTCATCTCTAATTAATAATAATATAACACGTAAATATCTATAAAGGATTCTGTAGAGTATTATAGTAAAAAAATATCAAAATATAAAGAGTAGTCAGGAGGCAAAGTTGCATAGTGGTGAGTAGAGAAGGGGAATGTGAGAGCTCAGACTTCTTTCTTTTCAAATTGAATTGTCATTGGTCAGCTGATATCACCAGATCACACATTCATAACTTAGAAGCTGTTGTTTTATATGATTATTTATCAAAGTTCAGAATATATAAATAGTAACAGATTACAAATTATCTTAATATCATTTTGTAAATGTATAAGAGTAGCTTTGAAAATGTAACAAATTCTGTCAACAAATCACCTCCGAAGGTTCACTAAGATAACAATCGCTGTTAAAGAAATATACTTAATACTTAATACTACAAATAACATAATTTGGATTGGAAAAAAGCCAGGTGGTTAATACGAAAAATCTGCCTGTTTTAGAGCACAATTTCAGAATGGCATTCAAGAAGAAAATATCCCAGAAATATTATTTTCTAATCCGAATTAGTCTTTACCATAAATCGTACTCTTGTCAATAATAAAAACATCTGAGGGAATGGCAGGTTCCTCCTCTCAGCAGTCGTGGTGTTCTGGTTTGTTAATGTTGTGGCTGCTGTACAGTATTTAGCTCCCAGTTTCTGTGATGATTTTATAGCAGACAGATATCCTTGTGGAATTAAATGTGAGGATGATTTCATGAATGTCAAAGAGGAACAACAACCACCTGTGAATCCCTTAACAATTATTTAATATGTAGAGCAACAATTTGTTAGTAAAATAAAAAAGCTTTCAAATGACAGTAAAATATTCAGTTATTACAGTATATCGATATCCATTATTGATATGTAAGTAATCTGAGGTATTGGAACACAGCCATCTCTAAGAAGGCAATTAAAATAAACTGGTCAAATACACCTCTTTATTGGGTTTGCTAGCTTGACCAGAGTTTATTGCCTCTTCCAAAGGAAACAGCAATTTTATCAATACATTAATATGCTTCACCCCAAATTCATGTTTATTGGCTGGGTATTACTTGAATCTTCCTCTCTTCTAGTCTCCCTCCTTTCCTATATAAAGCTGATTAGCCCAAATGTTGTTTGTTTTATCTGAATGCAGCCCCACCATTAAATCTGCCGCCAGGAGTGAAAGCCAGTGCCGTAACTAGACATCAATGCCTCCCCACTATTTAAAACAGGGTCATTGCGCTCCTTAAGTCCACGCTAAAAATATAAAGGCATGGCTTCTTGGGGAAGGGGCGTGGCCACAAAATAATACCAATTCATATTACACTGCACAGTAGTCTCCATTATTCAAAGTATGCTGCACAGTAGCACCACTTACACACATTACACCAGGTAGAGCACCTTTTACACATTATGCCAGGTAGAGCCCCCATCCCATATTATGCCAGATAGAGCTCCATATTACAAACTACTCCAGGAAGAGTCCGTATCACACATTACAGCAGGTAGAGCCGCCTTTTACACATTATGACAGGCAGAGCTCCCTGTTACATATTAAGGCAGATAGAGTCCCCTTTTACACATTATGACAGGTAGAGTCCCCTTTTACTCATTATCCCAGGTAGATCCCCTGTCACATATTATGCCAGACAGAGCTCCATTTTACAAACTACTCCAGGAAGAGCCCGTATCACACATTACACCAGGTAGAGCCCCTTTTACACATTATGGCAGGAAGAGCTCTATGAAAAATATGTCCATAGCATATGGGGGAACACCTTCATCAGGGTGGGGGGTTTAGAAAGACCTAATAGGTCAAATGGGAATTGTAGTATAATAGGCTGTATTAAGTATGATCAGGGCCAGCAACAGAAACTTTGGGGCCCGGTACACGGATTTCTTTTGGGCCCCCTACTCAAGCCCACTACCCTTGACCCCCACATCCACACGCACTTCCCCTGTGTGTGCCAATACATGTAACACCTAAGTACCAAACGTTAGTATTCCATCACAGACCAGGTAGGAGTAGGACAAATAACAAGTGCAAATTCACGAGCCATGAGACATTCACTTACAGTTTGGGGCAGATTCAATTAACCATGGGTGTAACATGGCTGCAGCTCCAGGGTTTAATGCCTGAAGCTGCTCAATTACATGCCAATTTACACGTGATGTAAGCCCACAGCTAACGCATGTTAACTCAAAGCTCCTTGTTAAAGTCCCAAGAGCTATGGAATTACCCTGTGTCTTGGGCTCACTACATGGGGTAGCTTCAGTAACAGAATAGCTCACAGCAGAGCTGCAGCCATGCATTAAGTCCCATTGCGTATAGACTGTGACGTTCTATTGAACATATCCCCAGGGCTGTACCACTGAGTATGAAGCAGCAGCCTTCTCATCCTACTAGATAAAGAGAGAGAGAGAGAATGAGAGAGAGGATGTGTTATGTACACCAGTGCCAGCAGGAATGTACTGGTGTCTGAACGGAGAGGGATGCAAAACAAATGAACTCACAGACAGACTGGGGAATATGACATTACATACACAGAAGATGATAGGGTAACAAAATAAACACAAAGTGAACAGAGAAGCCCAAAGGCTAAGAAACTGGGTGTGTCCCTAGTATTAGGAATGCTCAGATGGAAAGAAGCGAGATGTTGTGATTTAATACGTAGAGAACCCGAAATGCTGTTGCTAAGGGCAACAGCAAAACCCTAAAGGGTTACCAACGGGTGTGGCAGTAAACTCCTTGGTCAGAGATGGAATAATAGACACAAGGAGAGTCTCCACAATCCTAGTCTTCACTTGCAGTGCACTGGTTCAGCTTACTGCCACTAAACTGACACCTGAACACCTTGCACAGTGAGAAAGGATTTTGGCAGGCAAGTCTGAGAATACAGCCGCAAACTTGCTAGGTTCACAGAGTAGCAAAAGAACCCCAGCAGGTTAAACGACTGACTCCAGTCTTACTGCTAGGTCTGGATTGGCAGAGTGTAATACCAAATCCCAAGGCCTATTTGCAGTAAGCAACAAACAAATACAAAGTTTACACAGTACTGGCTAGTTTTCAGGAACTGACTAACCAACAAAGATTCAGCAGCATCTGCCTAACCTGAGAAGAGGGTTTATATAGCAGGTGCTATCCACGCCCCACTCAGACCTCACAGACTGTGAGCACAAAAACCAGCACCGGATCCCCTGCCGTGCACAGAGCCTGTAACCACTGCACAGCAAAAGACCCGAACCGGAGTATCAACTAAGCTCAGGTTACTCCGCTAGCACTTGTCTCCCGGTTGCCATGACGACGTGGCAGCACAGAGCAGGAGACCCTAACAGGATGAGAGAGAGAAAGGGGGGGGGGGGATTTTAAGGAGAAAGGGGGTAGGGGAGTGAGAGAGAGGGAGGGAAGAGAGAGAAGGTGAGGGGATAGAGTCGGGAGGGAGAACTAAAGGGAAAATGCAGTAAAACCCCGTTTTTTTTCAGGGGTTTTACGGCATTTTCATATGTACTAACCCACGGCCACGGCATTTTTGCCCCTGAGGGTATCGCCATCAAAAGATGGGCCTATGGGCTTCTTACCGCCTGCAGCCGCCCCATGCCGCTGACACCGACCCCCCTCCCCCCGGCATACTACCACCCAGGCAGCCCTGGTCTCGGAAACTAGACTCCTCCTCCCCCTTGCAAATCAGCCGGAGGTCCTTCCGGCTGCAGGGAGGAGGCGCCCGGTGCAGCCTGCTGCCTGCTTCTCAGCCAGGGAGGAGAGGGAGAGCCCAGGGAGGTGACGGAGATCACCGCACACCTTCTCACTGGTATCGCAGGGGGCCTCTGTCACTGCATTGTGATGTTAATCGCATATGTTTGTACATATACAATTAGCATCGCTGCGGTAGGCGATGAGGAGCTTCAATTTATTTTAATACATCCTGTCCTGAGAGAGAAGAAAAGGAGGGAAGAGAGTAGGGGGGGGGGAGTGAGAGAGAGAGAGATGAAAGGGAGGGGAGCGAGGGGGAAGAGGGAGCAAGAGAGGAAAGGGAGGGGATGGGTAGAAAGAGAGGGAGGTGTAGAGGGAAAGAGGGGGGAGAGAGGTGTAGAGGGAAAGAGAGGGGGGAGATAGGTGTAGAGGGAAAGAGAGGGGGAGAGAGGTGTAGAGGAAAAGAGAGGGGGGAGAGAGGTGTAGAGAGAGAGAGAGAGAGAGAGAGAGAGAAAGAGAAGAGTGCCCAATTGAATGGCATTTAAACTAAAAATATACCTACCACACTGATCATCTTCACTGAGTCAGTGTGAACTTCATGTCGTTTGTGTCAGCAGAGCTGCTGTGCATGCTGCTGCTGTTTCTGAGGAGTGGGGGGGCGGGGGCATCTGCACTGCAGCAGATGACGGTGCTTTCTGCAGAGCTGCCGTCCAACCCGTGTGTTAATCCTGCCCAGATCACTTGTTCTTGCTCCTCATAGGTGGTGGTTCTGTCATTGATGATGCGGGCGACTCAATGGCACTATCGCCATGTCTGTGGCTGGTAGACTGTCCCGCTGCATCCACTTGTCTCTATGGTAGGGAGTGGGTGCTCCGGCTGCTTCAGCCGGGAACTCGGTGGTGAGCGGGAGGTGTAGCCGGCCTCTGTCTGTGGCAGCCGTTAGGCACTGGAACAAGAAAGGCAGGCTGGCTGGCATGGTGCAGATTCACCAGTAATGGCTCCACCGCGACTTCTTTGATGGTTGCTGCTGCGCTGAGGCAGCACATTGCTTGTGCTTAGTATTGCGCCAGAAGGAGCACTCTATAGTTGAATTCATGCGACTGGCATTGGGCCCCTCTGAACCTCGGGGCCCGGCACAGGTGTACCCTTTGTACCCCACTGTCGCCGGAAATGAGTATGGGGGCGCTAAGGAGGGAAGAGAATAACAGTCAGTAGGAGTATTTCTAGAAAGGCACTTGTAAATAAGGATAACATACCATTAAAACAAACGGGAAAGGGAAATATTAAGCTAAAATGTATGCTTGCCAATGCAAGAAGCCTATCAGGTAAAATGGGGTAATTAGAATTGCTTGTATCAAAAAATCATTATAATATTATAGGTATTACGGACACATAGTGGGACGACTCCCAATACTGGGTTGCAAATTTGGAGGGATATTCACTTTTCAGAGGGTATAGGGCTACCAAGAGGGGAGGAGGGGTATGTCTCTATGTAAAACCATCTCTAAAACCAAACATAATACATTTTTTACGAGGGGATGGGAGATAACGTGGAATCACTATGAGTTGTAATCACAAGTGGGAGCATTGAAGCAAAAAAAATGGTCATTGGCACATGCTATAAACAACCGGCTATTAGCGTACATGACGAGGAACATCTCTTAAAACAAATTGAAAAAGCTATGGGAATGGGGGACATCCTAGTGATAGGGGATTTCAATTATCCTGATATAAATTGAAATAACGATTTGTGTGTAAAAGCTTGGAGCAGCAGGTTTCTAAACACATTAAAAGATCAGTACTTGTCTCAATTAGTCGAGGACCCAACCAGTGGTAATAATATCCTGGACCTAGTTATTACCAATAATGTAGACATTATATCAGACATTACAGTTGGGGAGACCTTGGGAAACAGTGACCACTATATTATCACATTCAACGTCAGTTCCAAGAAACATAGCTATAAGGGAACAACTAAAATATTTAACTTTTTAAAAGCTAACTTCAATATGCTGAGACAGGCACTAAACGAAATTGACTGCGGAGTCTTATTACAGGGTAAGTACACTTCAGAAATGTGGGATGCAATAATATGTTTACTTGATAGCAATACTCACAAATTAATTCCCATGGGCAATAAACGCAGGAGTACTAAACACAAACCAATGTGGCTAAATAAGGAGGTCAAAAAGGAAATGGCTAATAAGAGTCGTGCTTTCAAAGCATTTAAATCAGTTGGAGGGGAGGAGGCATTCCATTATTACAAGGAATGCAATAAAAGGTGTAAAAAGGTAATAAGAGCAGCTAAAATTGTAAATGAAAAGCAGATCGCTATAGCTAGAGAGAGAGAGAGAGAGAGAGAGAGAGAGAGAGAGTGAGTGAGAAATAGAGTAAATGGGTGCCCAAGGATTATGTCAACACCAGAAATTGAAAAGAACCTCAGAAAGTTACACGGTATGATTTGATCTATCGTTAAAATAAACTTTTCATTTAATAATTTATTAAAAAAGATACAGAAGCATACATAGTGTCCATCATATTACAAAGTCAACAAGATGCAAATCTCCTATGTTTTGTGGAAGAGTGCAGGTAAACTTCTGCTTGTGTCCTTAATCTTCCTTATTAAATATTTGGAGATTACATCAGAAAACAGAGTAATAACCCAATGCATTTCGTCTAATACTAATATCAAGACTTCATCAGGGGTTTGTCTAAAATAATAGGACAACTAATCAGTGCATAGCATTTATATAGCCATTACGAATTACAATATATAAAATAATATAATTAAATACGAATAATAAAAAATGAACAGTATAAGAACAAGTGAGCAAGACATGGTATAACAGCAATAATTATTAATAAACAGTCACAAAGAGAATGAAGGGAACAGGGAAAACAAGAAACAAAGAAAGAGGACATCTGAGCATCATAATTACAGAACAGGACATACCTCTGATTTTTGGTAAATAATGACAAAAAAATAACTATTTTGATGAACCCAGACAATCAATCAAGGATATTCATAAGGAGAGTTCGATAGCCACCATTGTGGTAATATCACTCCAACCTAATTGGAACATATTAATTAAAGTTGTAATCAAATATATCAAAGGCTATTACCAGATCCACATGTTTGGGCATTACACCACATACCTCTAGAGTCGACTACCCAAATTCAAACCATCAGTAAAGGATGTTCAAAAGGATAATGAAGTCGGCTAATTCTAACCCAAAAGAACCTAATGGATCGATTAATTACCATTGATTAGTATCAATGTGTGTGATACCTGAACAGGAAATACTAATAATTTTAAGTAATAACAAACTTTCTGAAAAATGTTGTAAATCATATCTTGCATATCATCAAAAATATTTATGTATTAAATATCCAATCCTTTATGGTTATATTAGATTGATTCGGTGAAATTTTCCAAATTTTTATATATATAAAGGGTACATAATAACATACCTCAAAGGTCAGTTTAAAAAATTGAGTTCATGCATACAAAAGATCCTTGTATGAATAAATGGATTTTGGAACCTAAGAATTCAAGTGATATATTTCAGTTTGGTATCCATTAATATCTACAGATGTAGCCACCTTTACCTTGACTGTTTCTCCGCCGAGACGGGCGTTTAGCCACGCTAAGGCGATAGCTGAGTTTCATCACAGGCAGGCGCGTTGAGACGATCTAGATACTCATCATGCATTACACATCTCCACCACTGTGTCGCTAATGCTCCACTAATCCAGTACTTTCGATCGTACAGTATAGCGGCGGATTGATCTACAGCTCTGGCAATACTGTAGGCGTAACGGGAGGCGGTGGAAAAAGTATGGAGTACTGTACAGTATGTGTATGGAGACGCAACTACAGTAATTGTGTAAAAGGAAGAATGTACAGTACAATGTATAAACACCGTGCTTTTAAAATATATGAGCGTCTGAGTTCGCTAATGCATAATGGGAATGGAGGACTAGCAAATGCGAGCGTCCGAGTCCTCTAAGGCATAAACCAACAGCAATGGGGCGGGGGCCGGGCGCTGTTTGCAGTACTTTCACACATGAAATTGGAAATCTCTCATGAGGCGTCGTGGGCTAGGGGTGAAGGCTCCCACCTCCCTCGCTGGGAGTCCAGGGTTCGAGACCTGATGTGCTTTCTTTCTTTTTTTTTTTTTTTTCTGTAATAATGCACTGTATTATTTTATTTACATTGTAAGACAGTCAATGGAAGGATGCACACAGGTTTCACATAAATCAAAGTACATCTGCAGGAGCGATTCTTTACGCTAAATGCACCTAAACAGCGGGAATGAAATGAGTGTATTCTGACGCTACCAACTGAGCAAAACAGTACTGTAGATCTTCAGCGTTTGTGTATTGCACAGGACCTGAATTTCCTCCCTGTGCAGGCCCCCAGGGGGGAAGGGCGATGGGGGTAGGGGGGAGACGATGGAAAATACTGTGCCTTTGAAATGCAATTACATGAGCGTCCGAGTACACTACGGCATACTGTAAACCAACACCAATGGGAAGGAAGTGCCAACCTTATTTTTAATGTGTTCCCGTGACATTCACTTTAAAAAAAAAAAAATTCTCTCCAATACAGTACATCCAATGGAAGGATGCACACAGGTTTCACATACTGTAAATCAAAGTACATCTGCAGGAGCGATTCTTTACGCTAAATGCAACCTACAGTACGGTACTGTAAGTGAGCAAAATAGTACTACAGTGGGCGTTTGTGTATTGCACATGACCTGCATTCCCTCCCTGTCTACTGCATGATCTGTGCAGGCTCCCATGGGGGAAGGGCAACAGGCTAGCAGGAGGCGGAGGAAAACACCGTGCTTTACAAATGCGAGCGTCCGAGTCCTCTAAGGCATAAACCAACAGCAATGGGGCGGGGGCCGGGCGCTGTTTGCAGTACTTTCACACATGAAATTGGAAATCTCTCATGAGGCGTCGTGGGCTAGGGGTGAAGGCTCCCACCTCCCTCGCTGGGAGTCCAGGGTTCGAGACCTGATGTGCTTTCTTTCTTTTTTTTTTTTTTTTCTGTAATAATGCACTTATTAGTTTCCTGTGGTTTTTATTAAAATATGAAATGCAAGATGCCTAACCAAGTTGTTTTACATACAGTATACCACTCTTAATTGAATTCCCATCATACAGTAGTACTAATTTATACAGTACAGGAAGTTGGGAATACAAACATTGGAAACCACGTCATGTTTATTTTAAGAAACACTTTATTTACGGACAAAGTCATTTGGAACATGTAACATCACACATACTGTACTGTATTGTAATAAAGCCAACATCACACATACTGTACGGTACTTTAATCAAAAGGTAACAGCACAAATACAGTAACAATATCAACTTTAACATTTTTATAATTTATTTTTTTGTGGTGGTGGTGCGGGGCCTCCAGGCCTCCTCTGCGGTCCTCCAGGCCTCCTCTGCGGTCCTCCAGGCCTCCTCTGCGGTCCTCCAGGCCTCCTCTGCGGTCCTCCAGGCCTCCTCTGCGGTCCTCCAGGTCTCTTCTGCGGTCCTCCAGGCCTCCTCTGCGTTCGCCCAAGTCGCTGACTTCGTCCAGTCCGCTGCTGTGGTCCAGGCCTCTGCGGTCCTCCAGGCCTCCTCTGCGGTCCTCCAGGCCTCCTCTGCGGTCCTCCAGGCCTCCTCTGCGGTCCTCCAGGCCTCCTCTGCGGTCCTCCAGGCCTCCTCTGCGGTCCTCCAGGCCTCCTCTGCGGTCCTCCAGGCCTCCTCTGCGGTCCTCCAGGCCTCCTCTGCGGTCCTCCAGGCCTCCTCTGCGGTCCTCCAGGCCTCCTCTGCGGTCCTCCAGGTCTCTTCTGCGGTCCTCCAGGCCTCCTCTGCGTTCGCCCAAGTCGCTGACTTCGTCCAGTCCGCTGCTGTGGTCCAGGCCTCTGCGGTCCTCCAGGCCTCCTCTGCGGTCCTCCAGGCCTCCTCTGCGGTCCTCCAGGCCTCCTCTGCGGTCCTCCAGGCCTCCTCTGCGGTCCTCCAGGCATCCTCTGCGGTCCTCCAGGCCTCCTCTGCGGTCCTCCAGGCCTCCTCTGCGGTCCTCCATGTTTCCTCTGCGGTCCTCCAGGTCTCTTCTGCGGTCCTCCAGGCCTCCTCTGCGGTCCTCCATGCCGCTGACTTCGTCCAGTCCGCTGCGGTCGTCCAGGCCTCCTCTGCGGTCCTCCATGCCGCTGACTTCGTCCAGTCCGCTGCGGTCGTCCAGGTCTCTTCTGCGGTCCTCCAGGCCTCCTCTGCGGTCGTCCAGCCCTCTGCGGTCCTCCAGGCCTCCTCTGCGGTCCTCCAGGCCTCCTCTGCGGTCCTCCAGGTCTCTTCTGCGGTCCTCCTGGTCTCTTCTGCGGTCCTCCAGGTCTCTTCTGCGGTCCTCCAGGCCTCCTCTGCGGTCGTCCAAGTCGCTGACTTCGTCCAGTCCGCTGCTGTGGTCCAGGCCTCTGCGGTCCTCCAGGCCTCCTCTGCGGTCCTCCAGGCCTCCTCTGCGGTCCTCCAGGCCTCCTCTGCGGTCCTCCAGGCCTCCTCTGCGGTCCTCCATGCCGCTGACGTCGTCCAGGCCTCCTCTGCGGTCGTCCAGGCCTCCTCTGCGGTCCTCCAGGCCTCGGTCGTCCAGGCCGCTGACTTGAACCGCTTGGTGGTGTGTTGCAATGATGGTGCGGCAAACTCCAACTTGCCATTCTTCCCTCGTTTGTTCAATGACTTTCTTCATGGCTTCTACCATCTGTTCCTTTATGCCTTCTTTAAGGCCAGCCACATCGGTCTGCAGCTGATTGACCTGTCCACCAACTTCTGACTCCATATTGGTCACCTTACTGAGTAGCTCCTTTAGTAAAACAGGACAGGTACACTGGCAGTCCTGCACTTTGGTGTTCACATCTGTGAAATGCAACCTTCTTCGTGGTGAATGTGTCATGTCTTCTTGTCCAGGGGTGGCTACATGGTCCAAAAAAGAAGCTTCCTGATGCAGCGTGTTTGTCATGTCCTCTAGCACCGGTATTTCCAGATTCATTGGCTGAACACTGTGATCTGCAGGAGATGGAACAATTACATCATTTGCCACACCACATATCAGCTCCAACGTATTATTCTTTGCCTTGGCATTTTTTCGTGGTTTCACCACATTTTCTTTCTGAGCCGCCTTGGCAGTTTTCTTCTTCTTTTGTGGGACTACTGCAGCAAGTTTCTGTGCCACTGATGGGTGGGTTTTGGCACTCCCGTAAAATCTGGTAGTCTGCATTCTTTGTCTTTTGTCTAAAAATATAAAAACCACAATAAGAAAACATGTAAAGCACAGCATGCTAAAAATAGCAAACAACTGTACATTTTCAAATAAAGTGCACAACAGTAAAGTGCAAATACAGTACTGTACAGTATTTGCCTTTTTTCCCTGTGCCTCCCAACAAGAACCTCTGCAGGAGGGACAGAATGCTCTGTTACGGACTTCAGTTTAAATATACAGTATGATTACCATCACCTGTGCGAACAACTATACTGTACAGTAGTTACTGTATTTGATAAGATAGGTGTTTCACCACAAGTGATAGCAATCATTCAGTACTACTGCACATACCTGTAGTACACCGGGATAAGCAAGGTCTATGTACATTACGTTATACCGAGCTGGATCGCTTAGCAACCTGACAAAATGGCCACCGACCGTGAACTCCCAGCACGTGGCAGCGCTTGGATATGGAGTGAGATACAGTATGGTACAGTCCAGGGGCAATGCTGAAGGAGCGTCACAATCCCCTAGCTCAATTACTAGAGCCATCTTAACAGCAGTGTGGGCCCCTGGACACAGCAATGCACTGGGGCCCCTACCCACTCACCAGCGGAAGGGGTGGGGGGAGCTATCAGCGGCAGCTTTGATGCTCCGCGGGGGATAGGGGGGGTTCTATCTTTCGCTCAGTATGTACAGTAGGACCTGGAGAAATAATTTCTGCTAATTATTCCTTTACTGCACAGATGGGGCAGGAAGGAGAACACTAAACTGTAGAAGGGGGCATTGTGCTGAATGAAGGGGCCCTGGTACATGACTTCCAGGGTGGTAGGGGGTGTTTAATACACAGGGGAGGAGTGGATAATGGAGTGGGCTTAATATTAGTGTTATGGACTGCAATTAGTTTCCTGTATGAAACAGATACAGTACAGTAAATAACCCTCCTTGGAAGTGCATGGGCCCTGTGAGACTTACAGTAGTGTACAGCATAAGGGTCGACTGACATGATGTACAAGCATTACATACAGTACATGTCAGTACTGTATGTAAATTCTTCAATTATTGCCTAACAACAATGCTGCTTACTGTATATTAAATACTGTAGGCCTAGAAATGTGCATCTCAATATAGTAGTTAAAAACACAGGGGCCTATGTGGATAAGCGAGTTCTATGCACACTAAAAATGGCCACCGACCGTGAACCCCCAGCACGTGGCAGCGCTCGGATATGTAGTGAGATACAGTATGGCATACATTTCACAGTTCAGGGGGCAATGCTGAAGGAGCGTCACAATCCCCTAGCTCAATTACATTGGGATAAGCGAGGTCTATGCACATTACGGTATACCGAGCTGGATCGCTTAGCAACCTGACAAAATGGCCGCCGACCGTGAACTCCCAGCACGTGGCAGCGCTCGGATATGTAGTGAGATACAATATGGCATACATTTCACAGTTCAGGGGGCAATGCTGAAGGAGCGTCACAATCCCCTAGCCAAAATACACAGGGGAGGGATAAGCTACTGTAGGATTGCATACAGTATTACGGTACACCGGACTCAATCGCATAGCACACTGTCAAAACGACCACTACCCATGAACCCCCACCTCCTGAACCCCCACCTCGTGGCAGGCAGCAGTTGGGTATGGAATGAGAAATGGCATAAGCTGTGCAGGCTACGGGGCGATGCTGAAGGAGCGTCACAATCCCCTAGCTCAATTACATTGGGATAAGCGAGGTCTATGCACATTACGGTATACCGAGCTGGATCGCTTAGCAACCTGACAACATGGCCGCCGACCGTGAACTCCCAGCACGTGGCAGCGCTCGGATATGGAGTGAGATACAATATGGCATACTGTACATTTCACAGTTCAGGGGGCAATGCTGAAGGAGCGTCACAATCCCCTAGCTCAATACAGTATCTCACGCTTACAGTATCTTACAGTATACGCTTACAGTATCTCTGTGTATTTTGGCTAGGGGATTGTGACGCTCCTTCAGCATCGCCCCGTAGCCTGCACAGCTTATGCCATTTCTCATTCCATACCCAACTGCTGCCTGCCACGAGGTGGGGGTGAATAAAAAAAATAATAAAGTGTCTGAAAAAAACTACAGTAACATGCATTAGTACTTAAGGAATCGAACCCTGGACTCTGAGTATAGGAAGCGAAACACTTCACCACTTCGCCGCAGACAAATGTATAAATCCATTGGTTTTGATTATGCTGTAATGGCTACGGGATTAAGACGATAACATACTGTAGAAAATTCCTAATCTTGAGAGGCAATAGTGAACTTGTAACACACATCCATTTGCGACAGTGTACACTACTGGTTTTACAGTAGTGTTTTGTCTGCGGGACTCGGACGCTCACATACAGTATTCATAAAGTATTGTAGATGGATCATATACTGTATGCTGTACTACTGTATTTGCGTCGGTGTCGTACTGTATATACTGTACAGTACTGTATTAAATAATGCAGCGTAATGAGTACAGTATTTGCTGTATGCAGCGTAATGAGACGCCTTAGTAAAGTAGTCCTTATTATGTATGTCAGTATTGTATTTTACGGGAGACCACACGCATGCGCAGTGGTGATTGTAAAAAGCGACATCTGGTGGCTGATCGCAGGTATTACACGTAAAGGTAACGCCAAACGTCAAATGTCTGTCTCCGTGCGATTAGATAGCCTCTCTGTGGCTAGGCGCGCCTCGCTACGCCACAGTACGCTGCGTATGGTCGAACGGGCCAACCGCCGCGGCCACTCAAGATAAAGGTGGCTACATCTGTAGCTTTTATATAAAAGAGGTTTCAAAAGGAAGAAACCATTTACTAAAGTCTAAGTGACACATACACTGCTCAAAAAATAGAGGGAACAATAAAATAACACATCTTAGATCTGAATGAATGAAATATTCTTATTAAATACTTTGTTCTTTACAGAGTTGAATGTGCTGACAACAAAATCACACAAAAAATTTCAATGGAAATCAAATTTATTAACCCATGGAGGTCTGGATTTGGAGTCACACTCAAAATTAAAGTGGAAAAACACACTACAGGCTGATCCAACTTTGATGTAATGTACTTAAAACAAGTCAAAATGAGGCTCAGTAGTGTGTGTGGCCTCCACGTGCCTGTATGACCTCCCTACAAGGCCTGGGCATGCTCCTGATGAGGTGGCGGATGGTCTCCTGAGGGATCTCCTTCCAGACCTGGACTAAAGCATCCACCAACTCCTGGACAGTCTGTCATGCAATGTGGCATTGGTGGATGGAGCGAGACATGATGTTCCAGATGTGCTCAATTAGATTCAGGTCTGGGGTACGGGTGGGCCAGTCCACAGCATCAATGCCTTCGTCTTGTAGGAACTGCTGACACACTCCAGCCACATGAGGTCTAGCATTGTCTTGCATTACGAGGAAACCAGGGCCAACCGCACCAGTATATGGTCTCACAAGGGGTCTGAGGATCTCATCTCGGTAACTAATGGCAGTCAAGCTACCTCTGGCAAGCGCATGGAGGGCTGTGCAGCCCCCCAATGAAATGTCACCCCACACCATTACTGGTCCACCGCCAAACCGGTCATACTGGGGGATGTTGCAGGCAGCAGAACGTTCTCCTTGGCGTCTACAGACTCTGTCACTTCTTTCACATGTGCTCAGTGAGAACCTGCTTTCATCTGTGAAGAGCACAGGGCGCCAGTGGCAAATTTGCCAATCTTGGTGTTCTCTGGCAAATGCCAAACGTCCTGCATGGTGTTGGGCTGTAAGCACAACCCCCACCTGTGGACGTTGGGCCCTCATACCACCCTCATGGAGTCTGGTTCTGATCATTTGAGTAGACACATGCACATTTGTGGCTTGCTGGAGGTCATTTTGTAGGGCTCTGGCAGTGCTCCTCCTGTTCCTCCTTGCACAAAGGCGGAGGTAGCAGTCCTGCTGCTGGGTTGTTGCCCTCCTACGGCATCCTCCACATACTGGCCTGTCTCCTGGTAGCGCTTCCGTACTCTGGACACTACGTTGACAGACACAGCAAACCTTCTTGCCACAGCTCGCATTGATGTGCCATCCTGGATGAACTGCACTACCTGAGCCACTTGTATGGGATGTAGACTCCGTCTCATGCTACCACTAGAATGAAAGCACCGCCAGCTTTCAAAAGTGACCAAAACATCAGCCAGAAAGCATAGTAGCTGAGAAGTGGTCTGTGGTCACCACCTGCAGAACAACTCCTTTATTGGGGGTGTCTTGCTAATTGCCTATAATTTCTACCTATTGTCTATTCCAT